>NC_141166.1:19302500-20552500 GCF_055505025.1 Bos grunniens
CGGCAGAAACTAACACAACATTGTAAAGCAATTATACTCCAATAAAAGTTCCCTGTGCCTCATTTTTTGCATCTCTAGAGTAAGGGTGGTGGTATTAATGATATCTACCCAATGAGTTGTGATAGGCTTCCCTTGTGGCTCAGCTGGTAAAGACTCCACCTGCAATGCAGGAGACCTGGGTTCAATCCCTGGGTTGGGAAGATCCCCTGGAGAAGGAAAAGGCTACCCACTCCAGTATTCTGGCCTAGAGAATTCCATGAACTGTATAGTCCGTGGGGTCCCAAAGAGATGGACGCAACTGAGCCACTTTCACTTCACAGTGAGTTGTTATAAGAACTAAATTAGTACACAGCGCATGTGAAAGTGCTAGTGGCTCAATTGTGTCTGACTTTTTGTGACCCCGTGGACTGTAGCCCTCCAGGCTCCTCTGTCCATGGGATTCTCCAGGCTAGAACACTGGTGTGGGTAACCATTCCCTTTTGCAGGGGATCTTCCTGACACAGGGATCGAACCCAGGTCTTCTGCATCGCAGGTGGATTTGTTATTGTCTGAGCCACTGGGGAAGCCCTATACAGTGCGTAGGAAGTGCCTCGTATAGAGTAAGTGATTAAGATAAAGACCACTATTTATTTCCCACAACTGCTGTACAAGGTGGATTCTGAGGCTCTAGGTCTTGGTGGATCCAGAGTTCAAGCTCAGCTTTGTCTGATTCTGGAGTCCGTGTTCTCTCTGCTGCACCAAGCTCCTTCTCTGGTCAAGTTCTAGCTTGTGTGACAGCTGCTTGGGTGCAGCTCTGCTTTTTCTCCTGGGACTCCCAACTTCCTCAAGGCAGTGATGCTGAACTTTTTTTTTCTGTATCTCTGGAGTACCTGTGAGCCAGGTTGAATTCATGAATGAATAAAGGGCTGGAAACAGTAGCAACAGTATCGTTTCGTGTGGAAGGAAACTAGCCAAGATGGATTAACCAGTGTTCACTAATGTACCCAGGCGACTCTTACTTGTTAGATCCATTGCAAGCTCAGTGATAGCGGCAGTGAGGCAGGGAATTGAATCTCAACCTTTGGCTTTCGGTGCCCCATTTGTGTATGGTTTAGGGTCACTGAGAGACATGGACAGAGTTCAGATACAGAACTTGGGGACCCTCGTCTCTAACTGTCTTCTTTCCCAGAACCTTTTCACTCCTTATGGGGTGCCTGTCTTGCACTCCTTCCCCTTGTTCCTTTGAAATTAATTAATTAGCAAATTAATTAAATTAGCTTCATGGGGTCTTCCTTGCTGTGCATGGGCTTTCTCTAGTTGTGGTGATCGGGGGCTACTCTTGGTTATGGTTCATGGGCTTCTCATCGCGGTGGCTTTGGGCCCTAGAGTGTGTAGGCTTTGGGAGTTGTGGCTCCAAGGCTCTAGAGCACAGGCTTAGTAGTTTTGGCTCATGGGGTTGGTTAGTTTCTCTGTGGCATGCAGGATCTTCCGCGACCAGGGATTGAACCTGTGTCCCCTGCATTGGTAGCTGGGTGCTTAACCACTAGACCATCAGGGAAGTCCTGATGCTAGTGTCTTGGCCTCTCTGGGCCATAGGTCCAGTTAAGGATGCCTGCAGGGTGGGGCTTCCTAAACCTGAACCTCAGCCCATGCTGACTGTATTTTGACTCTTCTCCACAACCTGCCTGCTTTTGTTCACTTTCAGAGTCATGAAGTAGTGCTAGGGTGTTTTGGTCTGGAATTCAGTTATTTGTGGACCAATCTGTTTGTTCTTGGGTTTGAGCTCAGATGGTAAAGAATCTGCCTCCAATGTAGGAGACCTGGGTTCGATCCCTCAGTGGGAAAGATCCCCTACAGAAGGGAATGGCAACCCACTTCAGTATTCTTGCCTGGAGAATTCCACAGAGGATCCTGGCAGGCTGTAGTCCATGGGATCACAAAGAATCAGACATGACTGAGTGACTAACACTTTCCCTTGTTCAAAGCTTACTTTCCCACATCAGAAGCAGAATGTCCATATAGTTGTTCTTAAGAGCAACAAAGATCCTTTCCAATAAAAAACAAATAACTTAAAAATAAATGGAATTTTCATTTTTTTCCTGCAACAGATTTTATCCGCTTCAATGTACCTCTCTCTAGACTGTAACTGTTGGAGGAGGCTAGAGGGAAATTTTTGTCTCATTTGGATCAAATACCATCTGGTACAGTGTTGGGTCTGATTCTGAACTGTTCAGATCTAGGCTCTGACTCCTACCAGCATCTTACAGTGGAGCTCATAGGGAGACCCAGGTCTGAAACAAACTGAACAAATAAAGCTGGGGGAGTAATGCTTGTTCATGACCTGGTCAAATTCTGTCTTTGGTTCAATAAATCTTTCCTTGGCTGTTTTCCCAATCTAGTTCTCTTCTCATGTGACCTGATATCATATTGAGAAAAGGCATCTGATGACAGATGTTTAAGCTTCTACTTACATAATATGGGCTTCCTTTGTGGCTCAGCCTGGTAAAGAATCCACCTGCAATGTGGGAGACCTGGGTTCAGTCCCTGGGTTGGGAAGATCTTCTGGAGAAGGGAAAGGCTACCGACTCCAGTAGCCTGGCCTGGAGAATTCCATGGACTGTATATTCCATGGGGTCCCAAAGAGTTGGACACGACTGAGTGACTTTGACTTACAAAATATAGCCCTCTTCTGCAGGCATTTTCCCACTGCTCTTCTTTTCAATTGACCCAATTATATTTGGTTATGCTGTACTCAGTATGCCAGCAAATTTGGAAAACTCAGCAGTGGCCACAGGACTGGAAAAGGTCAGTTTTCATTCCGATCCCAAAGAAAGGCAATGCCAAAGAATGCTCAAACTACCGCACAGTTGCACTCATCTCACACGCTAGTAAAGTAATGCTCAAAATTCTCCAAGCCAGGCTTCAGCAATATGTAAACCATGAACTTCCACATGTTCAAGCTGGTTTTATTTATTTTTTATTTTATTTTATTTTTTTTAATTTAATTTTATTTTTAAACTTTACATAATTGTATTAGTTTTACCAAATATCAAAATGAATCCGCCACAGGTATACATGTGTTCCCCATCCTGAACCCTCCTCCCTCCTCCCTCCCCATACCATCCCTCTGGGTCGTCCCAGTGCACTAGCCCCAAGCATCCAGTATCGTGCATCGAACCTGGACTGGCAACTCGTTTCATACATGATATTATACATGTTTCAATGCCATTCTCCCAAATCTTCCCACCCTTTCCCTCTCCCACAGAGTCCATAAGACTGTTCTATAGAAAAGGCAGAGGAACCAGAGATCAAATTGCCAACATCCGCTGGATCATGGAAAAAGCAAGAGAGTTCCAGAAAAACAACTATTTCTGCTTTATTGACTATGCCAAAGCTTTTGACTCTGTGGATCACAGTAAACTGTGGGAAATTCTGAAAGAGATGGGAATACCAGACCACCTGACCTGCCTCTTGAGAAATCTGTATGCAGGTCAGGAAGCAATAATTAGAACTGGACATGGAACAACAGACTGGTTCCAAATAGGAAAAGGAGTACATTAAGGCTGGATATTGTCACCCTGCTTATTTAACTTATATGCAGAGTACATCATGAGAAACGCTGGGCTGGAAGAAACACAAGCTGAAATCAAGATTGCTGGGAGAAATATCAATAACCTCAGATATGCAGATGACACCACCCTTATGGCAGCAAGTGAAGAGGAACTGAAAAGCTTCTTGATGAAAGTGAAAGAGGAGAGTGAAAAAGTTGGCTTAAAGCTCAACATTCAGAAAATGAAGATCATGGCATCTGGTCCCATCACTTCATGGGAAATAGATGGGGAAACAGTGGAAATAGTGTCAGACTTTATTTTGGGGGGCTCCAAAATCACTGCAGATGGTGATTGAAGCCATGAAATTAAAAGACGCTTACTCCTTGGAAGGAAAGTTATGACCAACCTAGACAGCATATTAAAAAGCAGAGATATTACTTTGCCAACAAAGGTCCGTCTAATCAAGGCTATGGTTTTTCCAGTGGTCATGTATGGATGTGAGAGTTGGACTGTGAAGAAGGCTGAGTGCCGAGGAATTGATGCTTTTGAACTGTGGTGTTGGAGAAGACTCTTGAGAGTCCCTTGGACTGCAAGGAGATCCAACCAGTCCATTCTGAAGGAGATCAGCCCTGGGATTTCTTTGGAAGGAATGATGCTGAAGCTGAAAGTCCAGTACTTTGGCTACCTCATTCGAAGAGTTGACTCATTGGAAAAGACTCTGATGCTGGGAGGGATTGGGGGCAGGAGGAGAAGGGGACGACAGAGGATGAGGTAGCTGGATGGCATCACTGACTAAATGGACGTGAGTCTGAGTGAACTCCGGGAGTTGGTGATGGACAGGCCTGGAGTGCTGCAATTCATGGGGTCGCAAAGAGTCGGACACGACTGAGTGACTGAACTGAACTGATAATTTCTATGAAGAATTTGCCGTTTTCAGAGTCCCATCCTCATGTTCAGGTCCTAACTAGTCTACACTTAGCAACGCTTCTGGTCACTGTGAGCCAGAGCCTTTCCCTAGGACGACCTGACTCACCACTGGCCACTGTCACTGCGCTCAACTCAGACTCTCTTTTCTGTGACAGCCCAGGACTTCGTATAACATTTTATATACTTTTTCATCATTTTTCTTGACTATCAAAGAAATCTATGCTTAGATAAGCTCAAAGAAAAAAGCCCTACAGTTGTATCCTCCAGAGAGATAATTTTAAATTCTAGGCACACATCTTTGAAATCTCCTTTTTATTATACATTTCAGAAAACTGAAATTGGATCTCACTGTGCATTGTCTTTTGTAATGAGTTTCTAAAAAGGAACAGTGTGTGTTCCAAATATTCTTCTGTATTGTTAAATTGTTTTTCTAAAGGGTGGTTATTAATGGCTGTGTTTTATTCCATCATACGATTGTGGCATGATAACTTACTAAAAGACTTAATTATTCACATGCCATTTATTGATTACCTAACTTGTGGCAACTGATCACAAGGGATCCAGGAGTGAACAAGACAGGTGGGGCTCCAGCTCAGGGGCTTATAGAAGAACGGGTGTGAGGATAGGATCTGGGGTCTGATGGGGCTGGGCCCGGGTAATTGGGTGGTTGAGAAGAAGCATGCTTCACCAAGGCTGGGGCCTGAGAGGAAAGTCAGGAAGTGTTCCAAGGATGCTGATGTTTCAGCCAAGACCCAAAGTAGAAGCAGGAGCAAGATGAATCAGTGAGGGCTGTGGGCAAAAGCAAGAGCCTCCCAGGAAGAGGGTTGACAGCCTAGGGCAGGGGAGTGGGAGAGTGATATATTTGAGGAACAAAAGGACATTCTGCAGAGCTGTAACACAGAATGTGATGGAGGGAAGATAAAGGCTAGAGATGTGCTAGGAGCCATGCTAGACATCCTTACATAATATAGCCCCTTTGCCCACTTCTTCTTTTAAATCGACCCAATTATATTTGATTGTAATATCTATGAAGAATTTGTCATTTATGGAATCTCTTCCTCATTTCCAACCCCTAACTAGCCTAGACTTAGCAACACTTCCAGTGACTATGAGTGAGGGCCTTAAATTTTTTTTTTAATTTATTTTATTTTTTTTAGAAGTATGCTTGCTTTACAATGTTGTGTTAGTTCCTACTGTGCAAAGAAATGAGTCAACTGTATGTCTACATATATTCCCTCCCTCTTGAACCTCTTACCCCACCCCATTCCACCCACCGAGGTCATCACAGAGCACCGAGCTGAGCTCCCTGTGCTGTACCTCAGGTTCCCACGAGCTATCTATTTTACCCATGGTCGTATATGTATATGTCAATGCTACTCTTCCAATTAAACACCATAATAAAGCGATTCAATGTCACTCAAGAGTAACTCCATGAATAGTCTTAGCAGGGGAAGGGTAGAACTTCAGTGTTTGGGAGGGATTTAGGGCTTCCCTGGTGGCTCAGTAGGTAAAGAATCTGCCTACAATGCAGGAGACTGCCTGCAAGGTTTGATCCCTGGGTTGAAAAGATCCCCTGGAGAAGGAAATGACAACCCACTCCAGTATTCTTGACTGGAGAATCCTGTGGACAGAGGAACCTGGCAGGCTACAGTCCATGGGGTCACAAAGAGTCGGATACAGCTTAGTGATTAAACTACCACCACCGTGGTGGCTGAAGGGGAAGGAAGGGCCTGGAGGAGGACCAAAATCAGAGAAACCTATTAGGACTCTGTTGCCGTAAGTTAAGTGAGCTGTGCGGTGCTTAGGAGACACAGGAACACAGATGGACTGGCTGTAAGAGGAGGAGGAGGCGGGCCAGGCAGAGCAAGCAGAGCTTTCATAGGCTTTAGGCACCTTCTTGTATGGAGGTGCACTTGGGTGATGAGCAGCTCTGATGAGAGGGGAGGATGAGACATGAACACGAGGAGCCCAGGGAATAGTCAGATAGGAGTGTGGAATTGTCAAATGAAAAATGACGCTGAGCGTGGGAGAGAGAACTGGGCTGGAAAGGTCACTTTGGGAAGTTTCTACTTATAGGTCCTAATTTTCAGCCATGGGTATACGTAAGACCCTCCCCCAACCCCTTCCCCTGCCCTCCGTGCAAGAACGTGGCCCGGAAGAGAAGCGGGGCCAGGACAGAATGAGGAATGCCAAATTTTAAGGATCCCTGAGAAAATGGAGTCTGCCAAGGGGAGATTTATTCACTTTTTATTTTTTGCTGTGTTTTATCATGTCACTGACAACATCTCGTACACATCATCTGTTTCCATGGGCCAGACTCCTGGGATTGGAACTACCATTTAAAAGGGCTTACAAGTTGTATTTAACTTTTGCAAACCTGGAAACCTTGTGGTCCAGGTAAAGAGGTGTGACTCGGTGGAAGAAATTCCAATCAAATGAAAAAAAATCCAAGCAATCCTTGTCTTTTATTTGAAGTCTTTGAGAATTCTGCAAGGGTCTAGATTATATCTAACTCCTAGCGATGCTTTGAAATCTTTTCTTGTTCTACCCCATTTCCTCAGACCACAGCTGCTCTTCTGTATATGTCTTTCATTCTCCTTACTCTTATCATACATTTGTGATTTTTAATTATTATTATATGTTTCTTAGGAGGACTAGCTAGGTTAGTTGGTAGCCTTTTGTCATCCATACAAGACAATTTTTAGAACATCTCTGAATCCATTAAAAATCTTGATTTTAAAGTAACGAGCAATCCCACTCAAATAGGCTAGCAAAAACAAAGAAGTGTATTGGCTCATGTTACAGATATTCAGGATGAATTCAGGCATGGCTTGATCCAGGGCTTCAGTGTCAGTAAGCCTAAGTTTTTATCTCACCAACAGTCTTATCTATATTGGGTCCACTGTCAAAATGACTGGGCAGAGTCTGTCTTCTCCCAATAAATCAAGAGCCATGAGGCTGACTTGGGATTGTTTTGAATTGAGACATTTGGCCACCCCTGAACCATTGTAGCCATGGTATGGAATGCTTTGGCTGGCCAGACTTTAGACACCAGGTCACCCTTGGATCTGGCATTTGGGGTCCATTCCATCAAAGTGTAAGGTCTGAAAAAAGAGGCATGTTGGTTTATGAAAACAGAAAAATTGGCACATAGTTGTAAAAATAAAGGACAATGAATTTCAGGGGATTAAAAGTAGTAAATAAACACTGTAGCAGTAGACTGCTATCATACCCTGTGCAAAGATGAAATCTGTCTTGGGTGGGAGAAAAAAGGCAATTATGAAACTATAATCTTTGTGACCCCATAGACTGTAGCCCACCAGGCTCCTCTGTCCATGGGATTCTCCAGGCCAGAATACTGGAGTGTGTTGCCTTGGCCTCCTCCAGGGGATCTTCCCAACCCAGGGATCAAACCCACATCTCTTATGTCTCCTCCATTGGCAGGCGAGTTTTTTTTTTACCACTGGTGCCACTTGGGAAGCCAATTGAAACTTGTTATAGTTTATGTATTTTCTTCCTCAGGCCTAAATAGAAAGAACACTGTGTCTACCAGCAGAGACAAAAACTGTATAAAGGAAAGGTGGACCCTCCTTATAGAAATCCTGATGACAGGCCACACCTAGGCCAATTACATTAGCAGCCCCGGAGCTGGGAACCAGGCGCTGGATTTTTAAAAACTCTCCAGGTGGCTCCTTGGCCGCCAGGGTTGAGAGCCACTTGCTTGAAGTGCAGAGCTGCAGAGTTCCCTCAAGGATTAATTTCTTGGAGCAGTCCAAGAAAGTTTCTGTAAAGCCTTCTTTGCCAACAGAAACCCTGACATTCACAACAAAGGGGATAATAATAACCCTGGGTCTGGTACGATCTTGACATTGTCAAACCTGGCAACAGGGCTTAGCACCCCTTTGAAGTTCTTTGAATGGAAGTGGAAATTAGGTGTTTCCACTCACAGCCTATTTAAAATTCATGAAAATAAGTGTTATTAAAGAAAAAAAAGATCAAGAAACTGGGGCTAGAAATTCATAGGTCCTTGGAGAGAGACAGATTTATGTTGGATTTCACTTCTGTCAATTATCTGATGGCTTTGGTTACTCCTTGGAAGAAAAGTTATGACCAACCTAGACAGCATAAAAAAGCAGAGACATTACTTTGTCAATAAAGGTCCATCTAGTCAAGGCTATCATTTTTCCAGTAGTCATGTATGGATGTGAGAGTTGGACTATAAAGAAAGCTGAGCACCAAAGAACTGATGCTTTTGAACTGTGGTGTTGGAGAAGACTCTTGAGAGTCCCTTGGACTGTAAGGAGATCTAACCAGTCCATCCTAAAGGAGATCAGTCCTGGGTGTTCATTGGAACAACTGATGTTGAAGCTGAAACTCTAATACTCTGGCCACCTGATGCGAAGAGCTGACTCATTTGAAAAGACCCTGATGCTGGGAAAGATTGAAGGCAGGAGGAGAAGAGGATGACAGGATGAATGAGATGGTTGGATGGCATCACCAACTCAATGGACATGGGTTTGGGTGGACTCCAGGGGTTGGTGATGGACAGGGAGGCCTGGTGTACTGTGGTTCATGGGGTCGCAAAGAGTTGGACACGACTGAGCGACTGAACTGAACTGAACTTGGTCAAGTTCCTTAACCCTTCTGGGCCTCAGTTTCATACTGTGATGAGATAATTCTTGTCTTGTGAACTTGCTGGGTACTATATGGAAGGCATTTAAGGACCTATATTTTCATTCTGTTTCTCATTTCTTAGTTCCTGTCTTTGACTTTTTTTTTCCATTTTTCTCCAAACTTAGAATTTCCATAAACTGAGACATCAAGATCCTTCTTACATATGGAAGGCAATCCTCTGACTCTCTTACAGGGAAATTTTCCTCTTTCTCATGTCAGAGAGAATGATTCTGTTATTTGTCCAACATTCCTAGCCTCTTGGGTTTTTCCAGGTTCCAGTTGTATGTTGGCTTTAAAAAAAAAAAAAAATCTTTTGATCAAACCAAGGCATGTAGGATCTTAGCTCCCCCATTAGGGATTGAACTTGTGTCCCTTGCATTGGAATGAAAACTCTTAACCACTGGACTTCCAGGGAAGTTGCTCCAGGTTCCAGTTCTGTCTGGACTCCTATGGAAGCTCCTGGCTTCTCTTTGTGATTCATTCTCAACTTCTTCAGTCCATTTCCCACACAATAGCCAAAGTAATCCTTCTGAAATGGAAAGCCCATGTTTCCAGCCTACGTCTCTCAAACCTCAGGTGATTTTCCATCAGAAATGTGGTCCAGGGCTTACACATCTCTGGCTGCCTCCCCAGCATCATTTCTTGCTACTCTCTTTGCTGGCAGCTTGTTGTTCTTGAAAATGAAAGTGAAAGTCACTCAGTGGTGTCCGACTCTTTGCGACTCCGTGGCCTATATAGTCCATGGAACTCTCTGAGCCAAGAATACTGGAGTGGGTAGCCTTTCCCTTCTCCAGGGGATCTTCCCAACCCAGGTTTCCCACATTGCAGGCAGACAGGCAGATTCTTTACCAGCTGAGCCATGAGGGAAGTCCAAGAATTCTGTAGTGGGTAGCCTATCCCTTCTGCAGCGGATCTTCCAGACCCAGGAATCAAACTTGGGTCTCCTGCATTGCAGGCGGATTCTTTACCAACTGATCTATCAGGAAAGCCCTTAAAATGCACAATTACGAGAATTGTCCTCCGGGGGCACCATTCACCTCTGGACACAATGATCTTTGGACATTTGCACCTGCGGGAGCCCTTCCTCCTGGCTTGAAGATCGCTCATGCCCCTTGGTCATTTAGGTCTCACTGACCACACTATTTAATACACCCCCACTCCCCATTATTCTCTGCCCTTTACCTGCTTCAGTAGTATGTATCAGATGTCTATTTGCTTGTCTTTCTACTTGTTTTCCTTACCAGAATATAAGATTTGAACAGTGCCTGGCACATGGTCTCAATTAGTACAGGTTCGATAAATGAATGCCCAAAGGAAATCATAGAGCTTTCTGACTAAACCTCTAAATTTCCATTGTTAATGGCCAATTATTTTTGCTCATATAATTCATCTACTTTAAATAAGTTTCATCTCTTCTGCCTTCTCTTTTTTCGGCTAAACTGGGGAAAAGTTGATTTAAGATTCCTCTATTTCCTAATTATTTTTCATTTTCCTGTCTTAGCTCTAAATTTGTCTTTCTGTTCTCCTAAAGAGAAAGTCCTTAAGGTGGTTTTTACTCTCTCAAATGGATTTTCTTAAAAATGAAAAGTCACATTTTATATGTAATTGCTGTGGGCCTTTTACGTCTGATGGCTTTGTAATTGCTTTTCCTAGATATTCCTCGCTCTTCCTCTTTATCTTACATAACTGTCTGCTTTCTGAGAACCAGAACAAATGTGGTCTCAATTAAGTTTTCCACAAACATCAGCCAAAACCTCTTCTCTGGTTCTAATATCATTCCTTGTCCTCCTCCGCCCAGCTGAGACTTGGGCTTTTCTTTGAAGCCCAGCACAAAACCCAACTCTCCCAGGAGGTTTACCTGGCCTGCTGCACCCTCGTAATAATCCTTTCTTTGGAATCTCTGCCATTCTAGAGCCTGGGCTACACACACTGACCCCATGTTGATAGCCTGGGCCAGTCCCTCCAACCTCACGTTACACTGGAATCGTTCAGTAAAATGTTTGCAGAAAGAAAAAGAAACGACCTCAAGTTGTTCCTGCATCATCCTAGGTATGCCCTCCTGGTCGCTTCAATTAAAGGATACATTTTTGAGAGTCCAAGCTCTTCTTTATCCTTGCTTCCCTTTGCTGCTCATCAAGACACTTAGATGAACTACCCCGTCTCCCTTCAGCTTGATTCAGCAATAATTCACTTATACCTCTATCATTAAAAAGGGAATAACCAATCATCTTTTTCATGTTTCCTCACCATAACTCCCCAAACTTAAAACATCGTTATCAATCCTGTTTTGCTAACTGCCCTAATGTATAATGTCTGTTAGAGTATATCCTCTGTCATTTATCCATTTAGTCGTCTGCCCGTTTATGGCACAGATATTTACAGAGTGGCCACCATGCTGGGTGCTGGGGCTCGAGGGTGAGAGGAATCCCCATGACTCCTCATCCAGAAAGTCCATGGGAGACAGATCATAGGGAATACACAGATTCAAAGAGGTCCTATGAAGGTGGTGAACAGGCCACAGTGATACAGAATAAGAAAGGCCTATCTAGACTAGGATGATCAGAGAAGACCCGTTTCTCTCACTTTGAAGCTGAGAACCCAAACCTCAGAAGGAACCAACTATGAGGCAGATAGGAGACCAGCAATGTCCAGGCCACAGAGATGGCATGTTGCAAGGCTGTATGTGGTCTTTTGGGGAACCAAAGGAGGCCAGTGTGCTGGCTTCTAGAGAGAGGGGCCAAAGTGGTCAGCTGAGTCCTAGCTTGCAGGGCTTGATGCTTATGGAGGTGAGGTCCAATTGTATTCTAACAGTAACTGGAAGCCATGGTAGTATGTACATTCTAAGAAAATAATGCTCATTGCTCTTGGGAGAATTGGTGATGGGGAAAGATGAACAGGGAATCTCATCAGAGGGAACCGTTGTAACAGATGAGGAGAGAAGTAATTGTAACTTTGGCTAGGATGGTGGAAGCGTAGATGAAACAAAACGTCCAGGTTCCCAAAGTATTTGGTAGCTCAAATTAATAACCACTGATTGATTCAATATGGGGATTAAGATAGAGAAGGCATCAGGTGTGATTCCCAGGTTTCAGACTTGAACCATCTGCCCAGACAGTGAAATCATGAGTTAAGTTTTAAATGCCTACGCACAGCATTTCTTGTATGTAAATTATCTTTACACTCTCAGCAAAAATGCCAGTATTGCTGTATCCATTTTCTCCTTATTAATATTGCAGGAACTTCTGACATCTTGATAGCTTTTTAGATAGAGTGAGTTCATTGTTTTGTAGTTTAAAATCTTCCGGAAATGCTTTCATTCGGTCTTAAATATCTGATTTCCATAACGTGTATATCTCAAGGATGTTGACTTTTTATTTATATAGTAAATGTTGAGCGGGCATATTCATGTAAATATTGGCTCAAATACAAAATTTGAAGCAACAGTCCATTATCTAAATCATAGTTTTTTTTTTTTTTTTTTTTTTAAATATTAGCCCCTCATTCATTAGATTTCTTTGGCAGTTCCATTTTATTTTCTGTACTCCTTAAATCTTCCATCCTTTTCTGAACTTTCTTCTTGTTGCAATGGGCTGTTTTAAATCTCTTGGCTACTGATGTTGCTTCCATGTGTTTGAAATAGAGGTTTTTCTCTGGAGCTATTGCATTTTCCTTCCAACATTTCCTGATGTCCGTCATTGGAGGTTCATATGGCTTGAAATAAACTCTTCCAAATAAGAAATATCACCATCTTCATCATTCTCTCTGCACCTTTTGGTTAACATTATCAAATAACCTTTCATTTTCTACTCTTCAAGTAGGACTGAAAATCCAGATGTACTAGTTCATCAGCATCCACTTAGGACTTACATATTATCCCTCTGTTATAGTAACTTACTGACCTTTCAGTGGCTTCAGAGACATTACTATTATTATTTTTATTACTTATGTTGCAATATTCCACCAAACTGCACTTCACTTGTTCCATATAGAGTTCTTCACGGTTTGGAGTTTGAATGTATCCAGGAAGGTAGTTGAACCCAAGAATGTTAAATTTTGTTTTCCAACATTCTTGCCTTTGCCACCATAACTAATTTGGTTTGCATATTCTGCCAGAGGAATTTTCAGAATCATTTACCTTAAGAGATGACTGATAGGCTGACCAAAGTTCTCAAGGGTTATACTGATAAAAAGAGAAGCTTTCCGAAAAGCTCTCTAAAATAATTACTTTTAGAACTGGTAACAGTATTCAGGGACAGGAGATAGAGTTTAAAGCTCTTTCTATGTAATGTGTGTCTGTGTGTATGTGTAAAGAGAAAGAGGATGGAGGGAGAGGCAGAGGAGAAAATAGAGTGAATGAGAATCTTGGTCCATTTTTAGAATGGTTCTTGGAAAGATGAAATATATCCTGGCTGAGTTTCAGATGATCCAAGGCCATTTCTACCATGTGGTGTAAAGCATCTTTCTACCAGCGTTCTCAGAACTTCCCTGCATTCTGGAAATTCAGTGCTGAGCTTCATTTTACACCTGTCTGCTGTAGCTTTGGGTCACTGACTTCCGTATTTTTATACAGAAAAATCATTTCATATTTTGCCATGTCTGAGTTTGGGATCACTTCCAAAGATACTTATATTTTTATATGTATATTGAATGTACAGTGTTTCTTATCTGGGATGCAGCTTAAAATTTGAAACTAAATTCATGCAATATTCAGGCTTTCTGTGATCAGCATCATGTTTCCAAGCCAGTTTTGATTCACAATTTTAAAAAGTTATACATTAATGCCCCTATTCGATGCAGAGTAGCCAGAACCATAAACTAGCTAACATCTAGCTTTGATCAACACATTGGAAGGTCGGGCTTGCATTGGTTGGCATCATGGCTCTAAATTTGATTTTTGGATGATTTTTAAAATATTTGGATGAATATAAAGATAACTTCTAATTTTATAAGGAGTTGGTAGGTAAGGTGGTATGAAATAAGTTTACTCCTTAGGATTCAAGTTTTATTTTTATATTTTAAAAAATATCTTGCATGTGATATTGGAAATACTGAGAATTAGTCAGTCTTGGGACATTTCAAATGCCCTGAGTTCAAAAATCATCATTGCTAAGTAGTTTCTGTTTTCTAAAGCTGTTTTAAATTTAAGACTTAAGGACACTGACGGGTCTAATCTGACTCTAATTCCATATGCTAGCATAGCACCTTCAACTTCTCAAGTGCTTTTATGCAAACCCTTACTCGAGGAAGCCTAACATGGGGCTTAAGAGCACAGCTGTGGTTTACAGACCTTAGTTTGAACCTTGCTTTTCCTACCTACTGAGTGTCCCTGGGGGACTAGTTCCCTAATATCAAGTCTCTAGGCCTTCTTCTATAAAAGTGGATAATCAGTTCAGTTCAGTTGCTCAGATGTGCCTGACTCTTTGCAACCCCATAATGGTAGACCCTAATTGAGTTAGTGGTTGTGATAAATAAAAGATAGATACCAATTCCTTAGCATAGTGTCTGATATATAAGAACTCAGAAAAAAAAGAACTCAGTATTTGCTATTACTATTAACACCAGAATTTGTCTCTTTCTCTCTGCTAACACAACTATAACTACTTGATATATACAGCTATAGTCTCTTCTATAATCTAATTCTTAACAAATGAGGATGCTAAGACATGCAAGAACTAGCTATTTGATTGTGCCAATATGGTTTATCAATCAGAATTTGATTTATTGAATTGCAAATAGTAGACACCCAATAATCATGATTTAATTAATGTAGCTTTAAACTAAGTTTTGAAGCCAGTGTAAATCCTCCAAATTTGTCCTGTTTTTCAATATTTTTGGGGTAGTAGGTCCCTTGTGTATTGATATAAATTATAGAGTCACCTTGTTAATTTATTTTAAAAAAGCCATCTGAGATTTTGATTGGTAATTGCAGTGAATCAATTTGCATATTAATAATATCAAGCCTTCCAATTCATGAACATGGTCACACACAAGTAAGATTGAAGCTTTGGCTTCCCAGCTCTGAATTCTTTGTGTCATGAAAAAGTCAGAGATGAGGATGCCATCAGGGTCAGGTTCTAGTGAGGGCTCTCTTCCTCGTTTGCAGATGGCTGCCTCCTTGCTATGTCCTCACATGGCAGAGAAAACTCTGGTGTGTCTTCCTCTTCTTGTTGTTGAGTCAGTCAGTCATGTCTGACTCTTTGTGACCCCATGGACTGCAGCACGCCAGGCTTCCCTGGCCATCCCCAACTCCCAGAGCTTGCTCAAACTCATGTCCATTGAGTCGGTGATGACATCCAACCATCTCATCCTCTGTCATCCCTTTCTCCTCCCACCTTCAATCTTACCCAGCATCAGGGTCTTTTCCAGTAAGTCAGTTCTTCGCATTAGGTGGCCAAAGTATGGGAGTTTCAGCTTTAGCATCCATCCTTCCAATGAATATTCCGGACTGATTTCCTTTAGGATTGACTGGTTGGCTCTCCTTGCAGTCCAAGGGACTCTCAAGAGTCTTCTCCAACACCACAGTTCAAAAGCATCAATTCTTCGGCCCTCAGCTTTCTTTATAGTCCAACTCACATCCATACACTGCTGGAAAAACCATAGCTTTGACTAGATGGATGTTTATTGACAAAGTAATGTCTCTGCCTTTTAATATGCTGTCTAGGTTGGTTATAGCTTTTCTTCCAAGGAACAAGTGTCTTTTAATTTCATGGCTGCAGTCACCATCTACAGTGATTTTGGAGCCCAAGAAAATAAAGTCTCTCACTGTTTCCATTGTTTCCCCATCTATTTGCTGTGAAGTGATGGGACTGGATCCCATGATCTTAGTTTTGTGAATGTTGAGTTTTGAACCAGCTTTTTCACTTTCCTCTTTCACTTTCATCAAGAGGCTCTTTAGTTCTTCTCTGCCTCTACCATAAGGATGATTACACCTTCTTCTTGTTACAGGGCCCCTAATCCCATCATGGGGGCTCCACCCTTATCTAATCCTAATGATTTTCCAAGGCCCCACCTCCTCATGTCATCACATTGTGGGGATAAGGCTTCAGTATATTAATTTTGAGGGGACCTAAACATTTGGCCTATAACAAATGGCATTTTGAAAATTGGCTCAGCACTTAATCTGTGAATCAGTTCCTTTTCTAATGTTCATTGGATTTCCCAGGTGGCACTAATGGTAAAGAACTCACCTGCCAATATAGGGGACATAAGAGAGGATCCTGGGTTGGGAAGATCCCCTAGAGGAGGAAATGGCAACCCTCTCCAGTATTCTTGCCTGGACAATGCCATGGTAAGGGGAGCCTGGTGGGCCACAGTCCATGAGGTCGCAAAGAGTCAGACATGACTGAAGCAACTTAGCATGTACTGTTCATTAATGATCTTGTAAGCCAGGAAAATTATTCCATAATTGCCCTAAATCGCATACATTTCCATCAAGTGTATTGAGATACAGCTTGAATTCATTTTTGCTTTGTCATCATCCTTTATAACAATGACATTTTAGATTACATTATCTTTCTTTCAGACTAGGATAATATGTTAAAAGGATCTTCTGTCTTCAGTATTTCCTGAGGTATATTAAGATCCTCTGAAAGTATAAAACATTATGCATTCTCATCTTGTTTTTATATTTTCTTGAACTGGTAAGAAAAAGGAAAAGAAATTATTATTTATTTATAATAATAAAATGAAGGATTCCTGATTCAATAGCAGTGAATCTTTTAGATATTCAACAAACATTTATTGATCCTTTCTTTAGTTAAATTTTCTTCTAGTACATAATCAATTCCTCCTTTTTTGAAAAATATTTTTTTCAATGTGGACCATTTTAAAGTCTTTACTGAATTTTTTACAATATTGCTTCTGTTTTATGTTTTGGTTTTCTGACCAAGAGGCACATGGGATTATATCTCCCTGACCAGGGATCGAACTGGCACCCTCTGTATTGGAAGGCAAAGTCTCAACCACTGGACGACCAGGGAAGTCCCTCAATTGTCTTTTAAGTCTTTTTACATAAAGCAAACAAAACAAAGGCCTCCCTCTGGCTTCCATTCCTATTTAGATCCTGTTTAGATACAGTGCTGTGTCTCCTGTTCCTGTGTCAATCAGCTTTTGCGGCATAACAAACCACCTCAAAACTTAGTGGTTAAGACAACAATTATTTATTTAGCTCATGATGATTGTGGGGTTGGCAGTTTGGGCTGGATTTCAGAGGGCCACAGTCTGGCTAACTGGTCTGGGGTGGCTTCACTGGGCTGGATGCTTTGCTCCATGGGGTCTCCTGTCCTCTAGTGGGGTGGTCTGGGCCAGCCCACCTGGCTTTTAGACAGGGTTCAGTGACATTTCAGGCAACTCTCCTTTCGATGTTCACTTTTCTGATCTTTTCTCATAGCTCAGTTGGTAAAGTATCCACTTGCAATGCAGGAGACCCCAGTTCGATTCCTGGGTCAAGAAGATCCCCTGGAGAAGAGATAGGCTACCCACTCCAGTATTCTTGGGCATTTCTTGTGGCTCAACTGGTAAAGAATCCACCTGCAGTACGGGATTCGATCTGGGTTCGATCCCTGGGTTGGGAAGATCCCTGGAGTATGGAAGGGCTACCCACTCCAGTATTCTGGCCTGGAGAATTCCATGGACCGTATAGTCCATGAAGTCGCAAAGAGTTGGACACGACTGAGTGACTTTCACTTTCACTTTCTTTTCTTAAAATTTATCCATCCGTTTGTCTATCCATCCATCTGTCCCTCTGCCTGTCTTTTCTTCCCCTGGGAATCATAAGCTTCCCCTGGGAATCTCTTCCTGTATTTTCCATTGCAGTTGGTAATAATCCACATTGTTCTCATCTGGAAAACCTGGGAATCACATAATTTTGTGATTATGTGACACATCCACAGTTGAGCATCATTTCCACTCTCACCCAGCCGCTTCATTCTTTCTGGAGCTGAGCATATTGGACACTTCTGACCTGGGGGGGAGGGGGGCTCATCTTCTGGTGTCGTTTCTTGTTGCCTGTTCATGGGGTTCTCGTGACAAGAATACTGGAGAGGTTTGTCACTGCTTCCTCCAGTGGACCAAGTTTTGTCAGAATTCTTCACTATAACCTGTGCATCTTGGGTGGCCCTGCATGGCACGACTCATAGCTTCATTGCATTATGCAAGCCCCTTTGGCATGACAAGGTTATGATCCATGAAGGGGATTATAATTTTAGCTGCTTCTTATTGAACACTACTTATCAGTCATCATACCAAATGTTTGTGTAGGTTTTTGCATTTAAGCTTCATAAAAACCATATGCTATAGGCATTGCTGTCTCCATTCCATGAAACAGATGAGGGTGATTAAGTCCTTGCTCACAGTCCCAGTTTAGTGGGCAGAGATGGTTTTTGAATCCAATTTCTTTTGACTCCAAAGCCTGTGCTTAACATTTTGTCAGACTGAGAAACCACATATACAGGACCCAGAGAAATGACTTATCAACATTGTAAAATAGTAAGGGTTCACACAAGAATCTGGATTTCAAATACTCCTTGAAAATTTAGAAGGTATGGTAAATGGTCTAACATTCCAATGGCAGCTGTTGGCTTCAGGGGGATCGTGGGCACCCTGTTTGGAAGGCCATGCCTTCTGTAGTTAGCCACTGTCCCTGCCATTCCCCACTGCTTTATAACTGGCCCACTTCCTTCATCAACACAGTCTGCTGGACTCCTGCTGGCATTTGAATTTTTGACTATTGTTGCATTGTGTCCTTAGGCCCTGCCCACCCTTCAGTTCTTCCACCATCAATTGGTCTCTGGCTTGACAGTGTTATGTTGTTGTAAAATCTTTGTCTAGTCTGTCTCACTAGCTTGGTAGACTTGAACAGGATGCTTCACATTTCTGGGTCACCACTTTCTCTTTTTAAAAATAAGGCTATTAATAGTTCTTGCATCATGCAGTTACCCCAGGGTTAAGTGAACTACTGCATGTGAAGGCTTAGAAGTGTCTGGTACGTCTCAGCCGTGAGTGGATGTCAGTTGTGACTGTTATTTTTACCATTTTTCATTCATTCATTCATTCAGCACTGGAATGGAAACTGTTCTAGAAATTTTGCTATTATCATTTTAGAACCCACAACAACTTGATGAAAAAAATAATTTCAGCCTTGTTTTTGGGGTGAGGTAGAAAATGAGAGAGGTCAGGACTACCTTCGTTGTTGAATTTTCCATATGATGCATATTTAAGTATATTCTTTTCGTTCAGAATAAAATGGAATGTATCTCACGAAGAATGGAGTTACATTCCGCTTTTGGCTGCAGAGGGGCTCTTTGGAGAATTCAAGTGTTATCAATACCGATCATGTGGTACACTTTTAGTATGATATTTAAAATTTAAAAGCTATAGGGAAGTTTATAAAATGTTGAATAGCAATGGAAGGTTTTGAATTTTCTATTTTTGTAGAGAAAAATTTCAAGTTGATACTGCCAATTTACGAGTGATGGTTTAAAGTGTGGAAACTAATTTTGTTTGGTTTATATATTCACTGTGTCCTTAACAACAAAGGTTGCCAATATTGCTGAGTGTTCTGTGTGAAGATGGTTAATATAAATTTAAATCTAGATAAGAAAAGTGAAATAGAATATTGAAATAAAAACTGTATATGAGTAAAGTTATTTAAATTTGTTTCTAAAACTGAATAGTCTTCACTTTATTTCCAAACTGCTCTTAAAATATTAGAAGAATAGGTTTTACTCAAGTATTATTAAAGACCTACTTGGACACACAGACCTACAGATTCACATAAACATAATTAAAAAAAGGTTTTTAATTGAAGTAGAGTTGATTTACAATGTCATGTTATTTTCTGGTGTACAGAAAAGTGATTTAGTTGTATATTTTCGGATTCTATTTTAGTTCATTACAAGATATTTAATATGTTCCCTGTGCTATATAGTAGAAGGATATGTAATTTTTTTTAATTGAGAAATACTGAAACACACAACATAAAAATCATATGCCCAAGAAATACATTTAAAATGAAAAAAAGTTAAAGGTTAATTGAAGTACAATTTACGTGTCATAAATTTCATTCATTTTTAAAGTACAATTCAGTGCTTTTTAGTAAATATACAGAGTTGTGCAGCTATCACCACAATCTGCAATCCATTAGAGCATTTACATCAACCTCAGCCTCCTCATGCCATCTGCTGTCAGCCCCTCTTCCCACCCCAGCCCGAGGCAACCACTCATCTACTTTATATAGAGATTTATTTTACCTGTAGATTTATTTTGTCTGGACATTCCTTATAAATGAGATTATACAACAGATGGTGTTTTGTATCTAGCTTCTTTCACTTAACGTATGTCCTTTAGGTTCATCCACATTGGCACAGGGCTTCCCAGGTGGCTCAGTGATAAAGAACCTGCCTGCCAATGCAGGAGACACAGGTTCGATCCTTGGAAGATCCCCTGGAGAAGGAAATGGCAACCCACAGGATTCTTGCCTAGGAAATCCCATGGGCAGAGGAGCCTGGTGGGCTACAGTCCATGGGGTCGCAGAGTCAGACAGGACTTAGCGACTAACCAACAATGATGTTGGCACACGCGGCAGAACATTTATTTCCTCTTTGTTGCATAATAGTGTTCCATTGTATGCATACACCCAGTTTGTTTTTCCATTGCAATGACCAAATTGTTAAAAATTATATATTCAAGAAACTGCTAACAGTGGGTTATTCTAGAGAAAGGAGTGAGGAACAAAGGAATAAAGGTGGGAAATGATATTTTTCACATTTCCTGTTTTATATGGATTTAAGGTTTTAAATTCAGGATTATTCTTCATCTATTAAAACAAAGTAAGGAACATCTTCCTCCAGCAATGTGTATTAAATAAGAGATGAAATCTCTCCACTGATCCCAGTCCCAGCTTCCTAAAATCAATCACCATTAATTTATTTTTGCCATCTTTCTACTTTGTACATACATAGATATACATATCATGTTGGCCAGAAAAGTTTGTTCGGGTTTTCCAGAGGGTGTTACCCATCAAATGAACTTTTCAGCCAACCCAGTGTATCTATCTCCCTGTATCTCACTGCTGCTGCTGCTGCTAAGTCGCGTCAGCCGTGTTCGACTCTGTGCGACCCCATAGACGGCCTCCCACCAGGCTCCTCCGTCCCTGGGATTCTCCAGGCAAGAACACTGGAGTGGGCTGCCATTGCCTTCTCCAATGCATGAAAGTGAAAAGTGAAAATGAAGTCGCTCAGTCATGTCCGACTCTTCGCGACCCCATGGACTGCAGCCTTCCAGGCTCCTCCGTCCATGGGATTTTCCAGGCAAGAGTACTGGAGTGGGTTGCCATTGCTACACCTAAGCAATCATACATTTTATATTTCCACCAAAATGGAAATACCTTGGTTACCAAAGCAAAGAAAACCCGCCTGGTTGGGTGGTGCGGTATTCATCAGTTGATGATGAAGCAGAGTTCTGAACAGCAGCCCGAGTTTCTCGGTGATTAAGTGGAATGTGATGTTTCTTTTTACCCCTCCGCCCTTCTGCATCTTTCCGCAGGCTACCTGGGCTCCACCTGCGAGGAGAAGGTGGACCCGTGCGCCTCGGCGCCCTGCCAGAACAATGGGACCTGCTATGCTGATGGGCTGCACTTCGGCTGCAGCTGCAGCGCGGGCTTCACGGGCCCGGCGTGTGCGCAGCTCGTGGACTTCTGTGCGCTCAGCCCCTGCGCCCATGGCACGTGCCGCAGTGTGGGCACCAGCTACAAGTGCCTCTGTGACCCAGGTGGGTACCGTGGCCGGGCTGGGAAGTCCTCTCCTTCCTTCCCCAATCTTTAACTTTTCTTTTGCATCTGAGCACAGGTTGGCCCGCTGCAGGGGTTTGCTTGTCCATCCAAGTGGACCCCACTTGTGTGTGTGTGTGTGTGTGTGTATGTGTGTGTGTGTGTGTGTGTGTGTGTCTTCAGTCGCTTCAGTTGTGTCTGACTCTTTGCAGCCATGTGGGCTGTAGCCCACCAGGCTCCTCTGTCCATGGGATTCTCCAGGCAAGAATACTGGAGTGGGCCGCCCTGCCCTCTTCCAGGGGATCTTCCCAACCCAGGAATCCAGCCCTCATCTTTTAAGTCCCCTGCACTGGCAGGCAGATTCTTTACCACTAATGCTGCCTGAGAACTATAACACCCTTTCTTTTTAAACTCCCTTTAGGCAGGCTTTGAAAAATACCCTTTCCTCTTTTCATGAGCATTCCACAGTCATTATAGAAAAGAAGAAAATATAAGTCAGCAAAATGAAGAAAATGAAAACCAGGCTTAATCTTTTTGTTGTTGTTTAGCCCCTAAGTCATGTCTGACTCTTTTTGAGACCCCGTGGACTGATAATAGCTTAATTATTTTGGACAATTGACTATAGGTCACTTCAGAGCCTTTCCTGCATTATATATCTTTTATTACTGGGTTCTGAGGTTAATGGAATATTTTTCGTTTTCACATGCACACAAAGCAGAATGCAGTCCATTCAGCATTTTATCATCATTTAAAATTCTTACTTGGGGCACAGTTCATGTTAGAGGACTTTTTTGGCTTCCTGTGTAAACGTTCACAAGTTCCATCATTTATTTTCCGGATGTCTTCTCCATTTGTATTGCTGATTGTCAACTGTGAAAGTTTTGAGACTGAGAAGTCGGAGTAGTTACTAGTGAAAGTTTGTGTCCGCACAGCTCTGAAAAGAACGCACACCGGCAGCTCTGTCTTTCCTCTGATTTATATTCTCCCCACGTCTGCATCCTTGCATGAGCTGGCTCTTTAGAATGCTTCCCAGCCCAGTGATCCCTGCCCCACTTCTCTGGCCCATGTACATGGCCGACAAGTCCCCTGGTTGGCTCCACTCCTGGTTCTGCTATGCAGTGCCCCCTGCCTGGAGTGCCTGCTCCTCTGTCATCGCATCTCGCCTGCAAACTTCCCCTTCTGAGGTTGAATCAGCTTTCCTTCGAGTTCCCACAGTCACCCACAGTATCCCTTTCTTGGTATTTGAAGCTCTATATTAAGTATCCTTGTATGTTTTTATTAACATATATATGTGGAATCTATAGAGTGCTTCCCTGATGGGTAAAGAATCTGCTTGCAATGTAGGAGACACAGGATACATGGGTTTGATACCTGGTTCAGGAAGATCCCCTGGAGTTAGGAAATAACAACGCTCTCCAGTATTCTTGCCTGGAAAATTCCATGGACAGAGAAGCCTGGTGAGCTACAGTCCATGGGGTTGCTAAAGAGTCGGACACAACTGAGCAACTAAGAAGGCAGGCAGGCATATGTAGAATCTAGAAAAATGGTAGAGATGAACCTATTTCCAGGGCAGGAATAGAGACTTGGATGTAGAGGATGGACATGTAGACACAGCAAGGGACAGAAGAGTGGTAAGAGCTGAGAGCTTAGGATTGACATATATACACGTGTTTAGTTGTTAAGTTGAGTCCGACTCTTTGTGACCCCATATAATGTAGCCCACCAGGCTTCTGTGTCCATGGGATTTCCTAGGCAAGAATACTGGGGTGGGTTGCTGTTTCCTTCTCCAGGGGATCTTCTTGACCCCGGGATCGAACCCGTCTGTGTCTCCTCCATTGGCAGACTGGTTCTTTACCACTGATCCACCATGGAAGTCCCGTATACACACTACTATGTGTAAAATAGATAGCTGGTGGGAACCTGCTGTGCAGCACAGATGGCTCAGTTTGGTGCTCTGTGATGACCTAGAGGAGTGCGATAGGGGAAGGGAGGTCCAAGAGGGAGGAGATACGTGTCTACTGGTAGCTGCTTCTCTTCACTGTACAGCAGAAACTAACAACATTGTAAAGCAATTATACGCCAACAAAAAAGGCAAAAACCAAACCAAGACAAACAAAATTATCCTTGGATGTGTTTCTCTCCTCTCTTAGGGATGGGAGTAGAATGAAGTGTGTTTTTTAGTATCTTTTGTCTAACAATAAGGTACGATTTAGTGAGCTTAGTCTTGCTCGGTCCTGAGCTGGGTGCTTTACGTCTCTGGTCCTTTTATGTTCCCTCCCTGCCGGATGGATGTGGTGGAAGTGTGCTTCCACCAAGGTATGAAATGCCTTATTCCTGATTTAGTCACGTGTCGGTGGCCATTCACCCCACCCCCCCAGAGGCTGAGTCCCGGTTCCAGCCCAGGTGCCCCGGTTCCCCTGTGCTATGCCTGGTCTGGAACTTTCCAGGGGCACAGCTCCTACTCATCCATCACCTAAGGAGCGAGTAGGAAATACAATTGAGCCTTTGAAGGGTATTGAAAAGCCTCTTTCATGTAGACTTCTACTTCTCTGGTTTTCTAAACAGTCATGGGATTGATGTTTTGCCAAGGGCCCCAATCCTCTAAAATGTAGAGGGAATGGACCTGGTTAGTCTGCCTGGTAACTGCGTGAGTAGGATTTTCCAGACAAACAGAAGAGAGAGAGGGAGAGACAGAAAAAGAAACCATTGCTCAATTTTAAGGAGCTGACTCATGCAGTTGTGAGGACTGGCAAGTTCAAAATGTGGTACAAGCTGGCAGGTTGTCAACTTAGGCAGGATTTCTATGTTACACTTTTGAGCTCAAATTCCTCCTGCCTCAGCAAACCTCAGTCTTTGCTCCTAAGACTTTCAACTGATTGGATGAAGCCCACCCACTTTCTGGGAGGGTAATGATTTACTCAAAGCCTACTGTTGTAAATACTCATTTTATCTAAAGAATACCTTCACAAGAACATCTAGCCTAATGTCTGACCAGACATTTGGGTCCTGTGGCTTAGCTGAGCTGACACGTGAAGTGAACTATCCCAGTAACATTTTTGGGGTTTTTCATAAACCTCGTGGGCTTCCCTGGTGGTGCAGTGGTAAGGCATCCACCTACAGTGCAGGAGATCCAGATTTGATCCTTGAGAAGTGGCAACCCACTCCAGTATTCTTGCCTCAGAAATCCCATGGACAGAGGCACCCAGCAGGCTACAGTCCATGGGGTTGCAAAGAGTCAGACACCACTTGGTGACTAAACAGCAAAACAACGTGAGCCTCGTGGTGAAGGCGTTTCTGTAGTCTACATATGACGGGGACACTTTTCTGTGAGTATACTAGTCCTCCCCTATCAGAGCCGTGTGGAGGTGGGAGCCGCTTCCTCTTGGGGGCCAGTGTTCTTCCGTATGCCTGGCAGGCACGTGCCGTGGTACCTTCAAGGTGAAGGAGGAGGTGTGCAGCGCAGTGCCCTTACCTGTTTGGAACATGGGGCCCCGGGAGTGTTGGTATTTGCAGATGAAGAAAGCTTCATCTATCCTTCTCGTGTCACGACTCAGGAGCCCACTGCTCCCAACACACGGGGTAGTGATAATTCCCCGGGCCAGAATCCAGAGAAGAACCTCAGAGCATCCTCCATACGAGTCTCCCAAGAGTCCCCGTTTCTTCCGTGAGCTCCACGGAGAAAATCACACGTCACAGGACCAGAAGGCGGTTTTGTTTCTCCTCCCGTTCTCCTCTGATTTCTGTTCTCAAACATAATCACCTTACCCTCATATTTAGTTGTTGTATTTTGACAACTTGAAGTGAGGATGTAGTTATGTAGAAGTACCTGCTGCTTTTTAGTAATATCTGTCAACCTGTGTGTCAAGGCTTGTGTGCTAAGTCGTGTCCAACTCTTTGTGACCCCATGGACTGTAGTCTGCCAGGCTCTTCTGCCCATGGGATTTCTCAGGCAAGAATACTGGAGTGGGTTGCCATTTCCTACTCCAGGGGATCTTTCCCAACCCAGGGATCGAATCCGGGTCTTCCGTGTTGCAGGCAGACGCTTTACCGTCTGAGCCACCAGGGAAGCCCCTGGTGGGAGGCTTACGTGATCCTAAATAGAAAATATGCTTCCTGGTGTCTCTCTGTTCACACAAGGAGGAGTGGGAGAAAGGACTCATGAGACCCTCCACTTGTTGACTATCCCTGTAGGACTTTACAGGCCATTTCGGGGCCTTGGTTTCCCTTTTCACACATAACGTCTTAGATGCTCATCAGTTCAGCTGCAGTTGCAGCTGCAGATCCACAGACTGGACCTGGGACAAGTTACTGATCTCACCCTTCTAGCTTTTATTCTTTTTTTTTTTTTTTGGTTGTTGTCATTTACTTATTTATTTGGCTGCTTCAAGTCTTGGTTGCAGGATCTTTGATCTTCAGTGCTGAATGCAGGATCTTTAGTTGCAGCATGCGAACTCCTAGTTGCACTTTGTGGGATCTAGTTCCCAGGGATTGAGCCTGCGCCTCCTGTGTTATCGAAAGAGTGAGGGGTCTGGCTGCTTGCTGCTCAAAAGCCAATAAACAGGCCAGGTTGGTGGGAAAGAAATTTGGCTTTATTTCAAATGTCAGCAATTGGTGGGGGAGTGGGTGGCAGACGTCTGTCCAAAGGTCGACCCCCCACCACTGGCAGCCAGTGGGATAAGATCTTTTATAGACAGAGTCGGGGAATACTACATGTAGAAACAACAGCCAGCCCTGACAGTCATCTTCAGACTGGTCATCGGTGCTCTGACCAGCTGACAGTCATCGGTGCTCCGACCAGCGTCATCTTGGTTGTTTTAGGTACAGTTAATCTTCAGTTCCAGAGTCCGTTTGTTATCATTTCTTTGAAGCTAATTCTCTGAATTGTGGCAGCTCATGTTCTGGGTACAGTCTGGTCATCATGTAGTTAAATTCTCCACCTAGTATTTCAGTATCTTTAAGACAGCTCACAGGATATGGCTCAGAATATTATCTACATCCCTTGAGAAAGAACTAAAGATCCTTGACTATGCTTAATGACTACGTTAGTATTATTTAGTCTCCTGTGACTGTTTCCCTTTGTTTCCCCATTTCTCACTTCTCTGATTAAATTTTTTCTTTGACTAAAATTTTCCACAGGCAGAGAACACTGAGGTGGGTGGGTAGGCCAAGGACCTGCTCTGTTTCACCTGCACTTGGAGCAGAGTCTTAGCCACTGGACCACCAGGGATGTTCCTGTACTTAGACAGAAGGAACTTCATTCCATGTCCTTCTGTTGACCATGATCTTCTGTTGTGTGTAAAGGTGTTAGATGAGAGACCCAGAGCATGCTTCCTGGCAAGAGCAGTAAGGGCTTTGCAGTTGCTTTCCATCCATGGAGATTCCAACACTTTTCCTCAAGTCAAAAGGGTGAAGTGTCTCCTGTGAAGTTCCTCTTTTCCCACCTGCTATTCTCTGCCCAGCCTTCATTTGTGTCCATTTGTAGCCTTTCGCTTGATAAGGCCAATGCCTGGCCTCTAAGGAGCCTTGAAAAGCCTGAAGAAACAAATGTCCTGTTTCTGGATGCCTGCACTCATTAGGCAGTCCTCCAGGATAGAGCCTTGGAGTTCAGTCAATGCTCTCGTCAAACTGGGGAGATGAAATTGCTTTTGGAGGGGTGGCTTCCTCAGATCATTAGGTGACATTGTGTGAAGTAAAAAAGGCATCTTAACATCTGGCAAGAATTTACATTTTAAGAGGTGAAAATGACAATTCTCTGAATGCTAAATTTCTAGTCTTAATCTTTCGGAGCATGTAATTGCTTTACCAATAGTTTGCATAATAGAAGAATCTCATGAGAGTAGGTGAAATTGGGTGTCAAGCTGAAGAGAGGCAAGGCTGATCCTCTTTGTAGAGAGCACGCAGACCCCGTTTCATAAAATGGAAGCAGATTGAAATCATGTCAGGTTGATAATTAGCTCCCATCTGACAAAATGCCATTTGGATATGACTGCAAATCAGATTTGCCAGGTGCTTTATTTTCAGACTTCATTTTTAGCTTATCAGGCTAGGGAGCTCTGATGGGATTTTAGTATTAAATAATAAAATGTCAGCAGTGAGCAATCATGGAAAAGTTATCTTTCAGGGACAGTGTTAAGTGATAGGCCACGTGTTCTCTAAGAAAATCACAAATTGAAATCTCCCAAGGATGGAGAAAGTGAGGGCATGGAGTCTAATGGACATCGTGGGGAGCAGGGCCACTATGCATGGAGTTGCCAAGGACCTGCCATGACCCTCACAGGTGGCAGGTGATATCTAGTGTGATCTCTAAGCAGTAGTGGGGTCTGGAAATGCCTTTTGGATGGTGACCAGTGCGAGAAGGAATCCTTGCTAAGAGGGAAGGTGGTTTGCCTGAGTTCACTGATCTTGGCCCCTGCCTGATACACTTGAGTTATTACTCCAATCTTGTTTTGTTTTGTTTTTTTAAATTGGAGTATAATTGCTTTATAATGTTGTGTTAGTGTCTGCTTTACATTGAAGTGAACCAGATATATGTATACATATATCCCCTCCTTCTGGAACCTCCTGCCTTCCGCTCCCATCCTATCCATCTAGGCCATCACCAAGCTGAGCTCTCTGTGTTATACAGCAGCTTCCCACTAGCTATCTGTTTTACATATAGTAGTGTAAATGTGTCAACATGTGTGCTGCATGTATGCTAAATCACTTCAGTTGTGTCTGACTCTGTGCTATCCTATGGACTGTATCCCACCAGGCTCCTCTGTCCATGGGATTCTCCAGGCAAGAATGCTGGAGTGGGTTGCCATGCTCTCCTCCAGGGAATCTTCCTGACCTGGAGATCAGATCTGCTTCTCTTACATCTCCCTCATTGGCAGGCAGGTTCTTTACCACTAGTCCCACCTGGAAAGCCTGAGGATTTCTACATGGAAATAAAAATAACAGGTTTTTTTCTTTCCCATGAATAACCTTAATTCAGTTCAGTTGTTCAGTCTTGTCCGACTCTTTGTGACCCCCAGGGACTGCAGCAACACCAGGCTTCCCTGTCCATCACCAACTCCCGGAGCTCACTCAAATTCATATCCATCGAGTTAGTGATGCTATCAAACTATCTCATCCTCTGTCAGCCCCTTCTCCTCCTACCTTCAATCTTTCCAACATCAGGGTCTTTTCCAGTGAGTCAGTTCTTCACATCAGGTGGCCAAATTATTGGAGCTTCAGCTTCAGCATCAGTCCTTCCAATGAATATTCAGGACTGATTTCCTTTAGGATTGATTGGTTGGATCCCTTTGCGGTCCAAGGGAACTCTCAAGAGTCTTCTCCAACACCACAGTTCAAAAACATCAGTGTTTCGGTGCTCAGCTTTCTTTATGGTCCAACTCTCACATCCATACATGACTACTGGAAAAACCATAGCTTTAACTAGACGGACTTTTTGCCTGCAGAGTAATGTATCTGCTTTTTAATATGCTGTCTAGGTTGGTCACAGCTTTTTTTCCAAGGAGCAAGCGTCTTTTAATTTCATGACTGCAGTCACCATCTGCAATGATCTTGGAGCCCAAGAAAATAAAGTCTGTCACTGTTTCCGTGTTTACCCATCTATTTCCCATGAAGTGATGGGACCGGATGCCATGATCTTAGTTTTTTGAACGCTGAATTTTAAGCCAGCTTTTTCACTTCCTCTTTCACCTTCATCAAGAGGCTCTTCAGTTCCTCTTCACTTTCTGCCATAAGAGTGGTGTTATCTGCATATCTGAGGTTATTGATATTTCTCTTGGCAATCTTGATTCCAGCTTGTGCTTCACCCAGTCTGGCATTTTGCATGATGTGCTCTGCATAGAAGTTAAATAAGCAGGGTGGCAATATGCAGCCTTGACGTACTCCTTTCCCAATTTGGAGCCAGTCCGTTGTTCCATATCTGTTTCTAACTGCTGCTTCTTGACTTGCATACAGATTTCTCAGGAGCCAGGTAAGGCTGTCTGGTATTCCCATTTCTTGAAGAATTTCCCACAGTTTGTTGTGATCTACATAGGCAAAGGCTTTGGTGTAGTCAATAAAGCATATGTAGATGTTTTTCTGGATCTCTCTTGCTTTTTCTGTGATCCAACAGGTGTTGGCAATTTGATCTCTGGTTCCTCTGCCTTTTCTAAATCCAGCTTGGACATCTGGAATTTCTTGGTTTATGTACTGTTAAAGCCTCGCTTGGAGAATTTTGAGCATTACTCTGCTGGTGTATGAGATGAGTGCAACTGTGCAGCAGTTTGAGCATTCTTTGGCATTGCCTTTCTTTGGGATTGGAATGAAAACTGACCTTTTCCAGTCCTGTGGCCACTGCTGAGTTTTCCAAATTTGCTGGCATATTGAGTGCAGCACTTTAACAGCATTGTCTTTTAGGAATAACCTCAGATGCTCATTAATTGTCACAGGCTAGATCTGGAAAGAGTTGCTGTTCATGTATCTGCTGATTCTTCTGTCATAGGGTTGGCCACGCAGACCGTCTAGACCATAAAAGAAAGGATGTGCAGACTTTTTCCAGATGAATTTTTGTTTGTTTGCGCTGGTCTCAGTTGTTACGCACGGGCTTTGTCCAGTCGCAGTGAGTGGGTGCTACTCTTTGCTGTGCTGCATGGACTTCTCCTGTTGCCGAGCACAGGCTCTAGGCACATGAGCTTCGGTAGTTGCAGTATGCAGGTGTAGTTGCTCTGTGGCCTGTGAAATCTTCCCAGACCAGGGATTGAACCCATGTCGCTTGCATTGGCAGGCTGATTCTCATCCACTGTACAATCAGGGAAGTCCCCCAAATGAAGTCGTTTTAAAGGAAGTTATAAGAATTTCAGATACTGTTTTTTCTATTTTTCTCATACACCTAACATGTGAGCTGCATTTCTGGTCTGGATGAGCCTGAAAGACACAATTGGCATCGCTTTGTTCTATTAAACTCAGATTTGGCAGTATCAGCACTCTGATAGTGTCTGCTGGAAACAGAATCTAAGATAAGACTTAATGATCAGGACTTTAATAGCCATAAAGGAAAATGTTCACATATAACAATATGAACACATTTAGCTTGATAATGAATGGCTAATTGCATTAAGATTCTTGGATATGTACAGTGGACAACTTTCATCTTTATTAACCAGAAAACATGATCAGACTGATTACGATGAAGACATTTCTTGGGTTTAACATGCTGTAGGAGGGGCCTGGTTTGGATACCGCATTATTCTTGAGAGCTGTTGCTTTTACAGAATATGTTGTCCTTTTCCCCAATTCTTAATCCTGTTATCAGGCCCTTCTTCTGTTATATTGTGAAATATGATAAGTGCTCTCACCACTGGGCTCCCAGGTAGGATCTTGTCTACCTAGCTGCAGCTTGTCTTGTTTTCCTAATCTGTCCTCTACCTCAGACAATGTCTCAGGCTCTACATTGACGTCATGATAACACTAAGAATTGAGAAAGAGAGGAGCAGTGCCTGACATCTGGAAGCTTGTTGGACACTTAAAAGCAGCAGGTCTTGGAGTTGTTAGGAGCCGGCCTGGTGCTCACAGCTGGGCCGTGGTGTCTCCTGTTGGACATAAGAACATAAATACACAGAACACAGCCTTAGATGTGATCACTCATTCTTGTGTAGTCTCCAAGTCACGTCCAACTTAAAATGAGACAAACAAGACCATTTCATAACTTTTTCTAAGTTCAGAGAAAAACAAGGTCACCATACAACCCACAAAATATGAAACATCCTCTTTTTACTGCAGGTAAAATGAGGGCCAGCTGCTTTTTCACGAGCTATGACTTTAGCCTTGCTCGCCTCTGCTCCCACCCATAGACAAGATTTATTGATGTAATCATAGAATTGCTCCTGTTTTCCAACAGCATGTAGAGTGAATCCTATAAGAAGCCCCATCTAACACCCTCTAGTAGCTCAGCTGGTAAAGAATCCACCTGCAATGCAGGAGACCCTGGTTCGATTCCTGGATCAGGAAGATCTCCTGGAGAAGCAATAGGCTACCCACTCCAGTATTAATGGGCTTTTCCTAGTGGTTCAGATGGTAAAGAATCCACCTGTAATGTGGGAGACCTGGGTTCAATCCCTGGGTGGGGAAGATCCCCTGGACGAAGGCATGGCAACCCACTTCAGTATCCTTGCCTGGAGAATCCCCACAGACAGAGGAGCCTGGTGAGCTACAGTCCATGGGGTCCCCAAAAGTCAGACACGACTGAACAACCAACACAGCACAGCACCCTCTGACTGAGACACCCCAAGATTTCCCACTGTGTGTGTGTTCCCTCGCTGTGAGGAGTAAGCAACCCAACTATCTCAACTACAGTCTTGTCCCCAGTGGCCTTTGGTGTGACAGCATTGGTGGGACTTAATTGATTAAGCTTCTCAAAATACTGAGGGTTCCAATGGATTGAATTTTCATATTAATGATAGTTCAACAAGAATTTCCAGTGAGTTGGACATTGAAGTATTGTTTGGGTGAGGAAGATGGGGAACATCTCTATGGAACAAAAGATGGGGTGGAGCAGGAGAAGTTCAGAGAACAGGAGATCCAATTGGCTGTGGGATAAGATCCTCTGGATGCAGTGATGGACAGTAAGTAAGCCTGGAAGTGATTGGGCCAGATTGGGGAGATCTAGGTGCTGAGGCATTTGGAAAAGGAAGACTTGGAAGCATTTTGCACTAGCTGCATATGTGAACTGATCTTTGTTTTACCAAGATGACTTTGGTACAGTTAGGGGATGACTAGAAGGACTGTGTGACTTTCATAAAGATTATTCTGATGGAGTTAGATATTACAGTAAAGAAAAGATGGTGAGGCAAGGAGATCAGTCAGAAAGCTCAGGTGAGTGGAAGTGAGGTCTTGCTCGTATGGAGGTGGGAATGGAAGGGGGACCCGAAATCTGTTTGAGGAGTGGAGTCATCCAAGTTTGGGTGTCAGCTGAATGCTTGGAACAGAGGTGAGAGTCGAGTCAAAGGTGTCCCTGAGGCTGTGACTTGAGAAACTCAAAGAAACAGGGAATGTGCAGAAGCCTTTTTGCAATGACAGGCCAACCAAGCAGATGTGCCAGTAAAGAGTTGTTCTTTGAGGCTGGGACTGGTCTTTAGGCTGCTACCAGAGAGATGAGGATGGAGTTCCTGGTGTGTGGGTACTGGAGAAAGTCAAGGGAACTCTCAAGATTGACGGGGCGAGAGTAAAAACGGAAAGGGGAAGCACTGGTGAGAGCATTAGGGGGTTTTGTACTGAGGTGAGAGCTAGAGGCAGCAGCAGAAGAGGTTGAAGAGATGGTGTGGGGCGGCAGGGCCCTTTGGAGAGGGCAGAGCCCTGGAAGTTCATGAGAGGGGAGGATGACGGAGGGAAGACTGCCCAGGGGCGAGGAGCTGGGTTAGATTTGCCAGGATGGCCAGACGGGCCCTGTCAGGAAGGTGCTGTCCTAATGGTGTTCACAGTTACCACCACAGCCATTCTTCATCTCCATTTCGTTTTGATTCTAATTTGGGGGCGTGTTCAGGGGGACTTTGTGACATTTGCCTTCTTTGGATGAGTGACCTGAGGGATTAATACGAGGGCGGGAAGGACAGCGTTAATGAATGAAGGGCACTTGATGGTGCTGCGTAAGGAATTTTGATGAGATTCTTGACATTAAAAATCTTTCCCCAATCTATTTAACTTCGCTTTAAATGGCTAATCCATATGTATGAAAGTGCTAATGAACTGGCCTTTAATTAGGAGGGATTTCTGCTCCCACAACTCCCCTTCAAGTTCAGGTCATTCAGAATTTATTCCTGGCTGAACTATTGGGTGGGATTTACCTTCTGGTGGTAGGAGTTAGCATAGACTGTGAGGCCAGCAGAAAGCATTTTACATCTTCTTACCTGGAATGAAAGTCAGAAATGGCAGCTGATAACAGCTACGTCACGAACCAGTGCTTTTCTGAGAATTGTTCTATTTGAAGAACTGCCAACATATAATTTCAGGAAATTCTCTTCAAGTTTGTGGCCATGGAGGTCAGATGGGGACTCATTTTAAGCTATTTTGTAACTGAGCCATTGACTCTTGCTTTGCGATTGGAAGTTGTTATGATCCGTTATTGCTAATGTTTTGTGGGCTTGCTGAGAATGTCTGGGAATCTGGAATTTAGAATTGACATTTGGCATGCCTCACGTCTCTTACCAGGTGTGATGGAAAGGGCTCTGGGCTTAGAACTGAGTAGAACAGAATTTCAGTTCCAGCTTTATCACTGAACAGCTGTACCATTGGCCTGTTAGCCTTCCTTGTCTCTTCTTTAAAATGGGGTTAAACAGAAGGAAGCTCCAGTGAGATAATGCAGATGATGGAGCAGTGGTACAAGTAGTGCCAGTGTGGGATATTCTGTGTCCTGGGGAAGACTGCTGAGGACAGTATTCAATCTGTGCCCTGCTTCTTTTCCTAGGAGGTTCAGGGTTGGAATCAGACTAGTTGTTCAGTCACTCAGTTGTGTCCAACTCTTTGTGACCCCATGGACTGCAGCACGCCAGGCTTCCCTGTCTTTCACTGTTTCCCAGAACTTGCTCAAACTTATGTCCATTGAGTCAGTGATATCATCCAACCATCTAATACTCCGTTGCCCCCCTCTCTGCCTTCAGTCTTTCCCAGCCATCAGGGTCTTTTCCAGTGAGTCGACTCTTTGTATCAAGTGGCCAAAGGATTGGAGCTTCAGCTTCAACACCAGTCCTTGCAATGAATATTCAGGGTTGATTTCCTTTAGGATTGACTGGTTTGATCTCCTTGCAGTCCAAGGGACTCAAGAGTCTTCTCCAACACCACAGTTCAAAAGCATCATTCTTCGGCGCTCAGCCTTCTTTGTGGTTCAGCTCTCACATCCATACATGACTACTGTAAAAACCATAGCTTTGACTAAATGGACCTTTGTCTGCAAAGTAATGTCTCTGCTTTTTAATATGCTGTCTAGGTCTGTCATAGTTTTTCTTCCAAGGAGTCAGACCAGAGATGGAATCAATTTTTGTGGCCTTGGTAGGCATTTGTGAATGATGGGTTAGCTCCAGCTTTGTGTGGAATTAAGGGATTGCTTGCTGCTTCGGCTCTTGGTGGCTGCACTGATAAAGATTTAAGTGCCGGGGGCTAGGCAAAGCTATTGAACTTAGTAGCTTCTTGAGTCCCCACAGTCCTTATGAAGTGGGCCCCAGGTGGTTGCCATTTCTCTGCCCTAATGAAGGATGAGACTGAGACTGGCACCAGCAGCCTCTATCATCTCAGAGTAAACAGGAAATGGGGTCAAGCTGTAATCCTGACTCACTCGGGGTAAATAACTGGTTGAGAAAATGAAACCTTTAACCAGATTTTTAAGTGGTAGTTGTCTTAATAGTTACCTCAAATGAGCACATTAAGTTGGTGTTTGTTGGGACATTGATTCAGCTCTGCTGACCCAGATGATGTATTTTCTCGATACTGGCTTTGCCCAGAGGAGCTTCTATCTCTGAGAATTACTGCACTGAGACTCAGCTGAGCACTTAAATATTCTCTTATTTCACTCCTGGTTATAGTATTATAGTATTCCATTTTTTTTTTTTGGTGGCATGCAGGATGTTAGTTCCCTGACTAGCAATTGCACACAGGCCCCCTGCTGCAAAAGTGTGGAGTCTTAACAGTGGACTGCCAGGGAAGTCCAGTATTCCTATTTTTTAAATTTAGAATGAGTAAACTGAGATATTGAGTGTTTAAACAACAAGAGGTAGAAGTGATAGAAACTTAGATTTAGCATAAATTTGCCTGACATGAAGTTCTTGACCAAGAGGCTAGACTTTGCAGCAACCCAGCTGTGCCTTGTAAGTTAACATCTTACAGAAAAAAATTGAATGAACTTTTTGGCCAACCCAGTATGTGTGAACGTGAGCACTCACTTTATGCAGGATGCCACTGCAAGAACAAGCTTCTAGACTCATGAGATGAGGCCCTAAGAGAACACCACAAAGCTATGTTTGGTCCAGTGAGTGACCAACACAGAGAAACACAACTTTGACTTCCAAGGAAGCTGAGCCTCTCCCAGGAAGATGAGCCTCTTCTGCTTTGTTTCACTGTAGATTCAGCAGCTTCACGGTTGATGCTGAGAGTTACCCGAGACTGAGACTTATGAGTTCATTTGACATGATATCTGCTCGGTGCACCTAATTAAAGAAACTGCTCTTGCACTGCTTTTATATGTTTGAAAATATCAAATTTCCTAATAGAAAAAAAATCACAAAATTTGTGTTTGCTTCAAAACAGAACAGAGGTGCAAGTAATCTCAAAGAATTTTTTAAAATTACTGTCTTGGACTGTTTTGTCTCTTTATTCTTTCTGTGGTGAATGTGAAAGTGTTAGTTGCTCACTCATGTCTGACTCTCTTCAACCCTGTGGACTGTAGCCCACCAGGCTCCTCTCTTCATGGAATTTTCCAGCAAGAATATTGGAATAGGTTGCCATTCCTTTCTCCAGGGGATATTCCTGACCCAGGGATTGAACCCACATCTCCTGCATTGGCAGGCAGATTCTTTACCATCTGAGCCACCAGGGAAGCCCTCTTTTTATAGTAATGGTTTCAAATATTTATGTATTTCTGAAGGAGAGGCAGTGTAGTAACATGCCAGGGTTCAGAACACCCAATCTGGATTCCAAAAGATATTCAGTTCAGTTCAGTCGCTCAGTCGTGTCCGACTCCTTGCAACCCCATGAATCGCAGCAGGCCCGCCTCCCTGTCCATCACCAACTCCCAGAGTTCAGGATATACCAGTGGTAGATAAAGATTTTTTAAAATTAAAAGACTTCGCTAGCTAAAAAACATAGTTGAATGGGTGAGCGTAGAACAGTAGTATTCCAGTTTATAAATACTGGGATCTCAGGACTAATTTAACGATGAGAAGCCATTGTTCCTTCTTATAACTTTGAGCTAATGACAGCAACAACTAACACTATTGTGGAGCGCTACTGTTTACGATGCCTTTTAACAACCAGTGTTTTTGTCTCATTTGGTTTCTAGCACCAGTAGGAGATACAGAAGCTACAACATTCATGATACATCCGTTTACTGATGTCAGTGGTGTGCATGCAAATTTTTTTTTAAGCGTGCAAAAGAAAGTCAGAAATCTGCAGTGTAATAAAAACTCATTCATTCCCTATTTCCTTCCTTCATTAAAAAAAAAAAAAAACGGTCTTCCTATGACTCAAATGGAAAGTACAGGCATAGTGGCATAGCCATGTGACAGATGAGTCACCCTTGAGCTTAGGTAGTCTCTCTTGATGGGTGCTTTCACTTCTGGAGTCTCCAACATCTAGTAGCTCTTTAATCTTTCTCCCTTACCGCTTGAATTTCTGGAAGTCTCCTGTGCTGATTATTGTATTCATGGATGCTTTTGATGCTGTTTCTGGTCACCTGGCCCTGTCATCTCTTAGATCCTCCTCGTATTTGACTTCTGTTCTTTTAGTTCTCTGCCTGCGATAGCACTGACGTCTAGAACCTCCCACAAGCTAGCCTCAGTGGCAGTGATCGGCTGTCGCTGTCAGTGATGGAGCGTCTGCTGAGCCCCAGAACCCCAGGGCTCTAAACCCTCCGACAATGCATCACTGTTGGCGATATCTGACGTATGGAGTGACTGATGGTGGCCTACAGCCTGAGTCCCAATTAGACCACCAATATGGAGATTCGTCTGCATGTTCCACTTTTTTCTGGCCTTCTAGCCTTCAGTGTGCTTTTAAATTCTCTGCTGATTTGGACTTGGATAAAAACCTGGGGACAAGGCCCTGCATTTCTTCCATTGTTTCTGTATCATAGCCTTGGGTTTTCAGTTTGAAAGCACACAATGAAAGTTGCTGCCTGTACTGAGTACTTTTTACAGAATTGCTTCAGTTTTAATGATGCTTCAGAGCTCTCATGTTTGCCTGCCTGAAGCAGATGGATACATGACCTCCTTTTCAGTCCAGCACATGATCAACTCAGGCACTTACTGGTTTTTCAGAGCAGCGTGTCCCCTCCCATGTCACCCAAGTGCTTCCTTATGCAATGCCATGCTGCTCCGTTTAAAATCCCATTTGGCTTCAGAGGGTTGCCTAGAGAGGTCCTTAACTGTTTGGACTGAAATTTTAATGAGATGCTAATGATTACCAGGATCACAGTTTATTTATTTCTCTAGGACATAGGTTTGTTTTTGTTTTTTTTTCCAAACTTTAAACCTTTTGTATTGGAGCAGAGCCAATTAACAATGTTGTGGTAGTTTCAGGTGAACAGCAAAGGGGCTCAGCCACACACACACATGTGTCCATTCTCCTCCAGACCTGCATCCCATCCAGGCTGGCACATAACACTGAACAGAGTTCCAAGTTCTATACAACACGTCCTTGTTGGTTATCCATTTTGAATATAGCAGTGTGTAGAATGCAAAAGTAGGAAGTCAAGAAACACCTGGAGTGACAGGCAAATTTGGCCTTGGAGTACAGAATGAAGCAGGGCAAAGGCTAATAGAGTTTTGCCAAGAGAATGCACTGGTCATAGCAAACACCCTCTTCCAACAACACAAGAGAAGACTCTATACATGGACATCACCAGATGGTCAACACAGAAATCAGATTGATTATATTCTTTGCAGCCAAAGATGGAGAAGCTCTATACAGTCAGCAAAAATAAGACCGGGAGCTGACTGTGGCTCAGATCATGAACTCCTTTTTGCCAAATTCAGACTTAAATTGAAGAAAGTAGGGAAAACCACTAGACCATTTAGGTATGACCTAAATCAAATCCCTTATGATTCTACAGTGGAAGTGAGAAATAGATTTAAGGGACTAGATCTGATAGACAGAGTGCCTGATGAACTATGGATGGAGGTTCATGACATTGTACAGGAGACAGGGATCAAGACCATCCCCATGGAAAAGAAATGCAAAAAAGCAAAATGTCTGTCTGAGGAGGCCTTACAAATAGCTGTGAAAAGAAGAATAGCAAAAAGCAAAGGAGAAAAGGAAAGATATACCCATCTGAATGCAGAGTTCCAAAGAATAGCAAGGAGAGATTAGAAAGCCTTCCTCAGTGATCAGTGCAAAGAAATAGAGGAAAACAATAGAATGGGAAAGACTAGAGATCTCTTCAAGAAAATTAGAGATACCAAGGGAACATTTCATGCAAAGATGGGCTCGATAAAGGACAGAAATGGTATGGACCTAACAGAAGCAGAAGATATTAAGAAGAGATGGCAAGAATACACAGAAAAACTGTACAAAAACGAGCTTCATGACCAAGATAATCACGATGATGTGAACAGTCACCTACAGCTAGACATCCTGGAATGTGAAGTCAAGTGGGCCTTAGAAAGCATCACTACAAACAGAGTTAGTGGAGGTGATGGAATTCCAGTTGCGCTCTTTCAAATCCTGAAAGATGATGCTGTGAAAGTGCTGCCCTCAATATGCCAGCAAATTTGGAAAACTCAGCAGTGGCCACAGGACTGGAAAAGGTCAGTTTTCATTCCAATCCCAAAGAAAGGCAATGACAAAGAATGCTCAAAATACTGCACAATTGTACTCATCTCACACTCTAGTAAAGTAATGCTCAAAATTCTCTAAGCCAGGCTTCAACAATACATGAATTGTGAACTTCCACATGTTCAAGCTGGTTTTAGAAAAGGCAGAAAAACCAGAGACCAAATTGCCAACATCCGCTGGATCATCGAAAAAGCAAGAGAGTTCCAGAAAAACATCTATTTCTGCATTATTGACTATGCCAAAGCCTTTGACTGTGTGGATCACAATAAACTGTGGAAAATTCTTCAAGAAATGGGAATACCAGACCTGCCTTTTGAGAAGCCTGTATGCAGGTCAGGAAGCAACAGTTAGAACTGAACATGGAACAACAGACTGGTTCCAGATAGGAAAAGGAGTACATCAAGGCTGTATATTGTCACACTGCTTATTTAACTTATATGCAGAGTACATCATGAGAAACCCTGGGCTGGAAGAAGCACAAGCTGGAATCAAGATTGCCGGGTGAAATATCAATAACCTCAGATATGCAAATGACATCACCCTTATAGCAGAAAGTAAATAGTAACTAAAGAGCCTCTTGTTGAAAGTGAAAGAGGAGAGTGAAAAAGTTGGCTTAAAGCTCAATATTCATAAAACTAAGATCATGGCACCTGGTCCCATCACTTCATGGAAAATAGATGGGGAAACAGTGGAAACAGTGGCAGACTTTAGTTTTTTGGGCTCTGAAATCACTGCAGATGGTGATCGTAGCCATGAAATTAAAGGATGCTTATTCCTTGGAAGAAAAGTTATGATCAACCTGGATAGCTTATTAAAAAGCAGAGACATTACTTTGCCAACAAAGGTCCATCTAGTCAAGGCTGTGGTTTTTCCAGTAGTCATGGATGTGAGAGTTAGACTATAAAGAAAGCTGAGCACCAAAGAACTGATGCTTTTGAACTGTGGTGTTAGAGAAGACTCTTGAGAGTCCCTTGGACTGCAAGGAGATCCAACCAGTCCATCCTAAAGGAGATTGGTCCTGGGTGTTGATTGGAAGGACTGATGTTGAAGCTGAAACTCCATTACTTTGGCCACCTGATGTGAAGAGCTGACTCATTTGAAAAGACACTGATGCTGGGAAAGATTGAAGGTGGGAGGAGAAGGGGATGACAGAGGATGAAATGGCTGGATGGTATCACGGACTCAAGGACATGAGTTTGAGTAAGCTCCGGGAGCTGGCAAGGGACAGGGAGGCCTATAGTGCTGCAGTCCTTGGGGTCGCAAAGAGTTGGATATGACTGAGTGACCAAACTGAACTGAACTGTACATGACCCTCCCATGCTCCTTACCTATCCCTTTCCATGGACAACCATAAATTCGTTTTCTAAGTCTGTGTTTCTTTCTGTTTTGTAAGTTCATTTGTGTTATTACTTTTAGATTCCACATATAAGGGGTGTCATATTTCTCCTTCTCTGACTTACTTCACTCAGTATGACACTCTCTGTGTCCAATTATGTTGCTGCAAATGGCATTATTTCATTCTTTTTATTGGCTGAGTAATATTCCATTATGTATAGGTACTGCATCTTTTTTATCCATCCCTCTGTCAATGAACATTGAGGTTGCTGCCAAGTCTTTGCTCTTGTAAACAGTCTAACATGTGGTTTTTTGATGGTACAGATCAAAGTGAATGTCCCAGGTCTAATTCATTAGTAAAAGTGTTTCTTTTAGGTTGGATAAACCCAACTGAAAGGAAGTCTGAACTAAGGAATAGATAGAGCCTGCTGGTATGACTCCCCTTCATCCATGTTCCCCTGAAAATACCTTTCCTACCAGCTCTCTGATGCCTAAAAGTTCGTGTCTGTAGTTTTATTTCTTCAAGTTAGGCACTGTTCCCACTAATTAAACCTTAGTATAAGTTAGGTACTGTTGAGTAACAAGTTCAGTTCAGTTCAATCGCTCAGTCATGTCCAACTCTTTGCAACCACATGGACCACAGCACGCCAGGTCTCCCTGTCCATCACCAACTCCTGAAGTTTACCCAAACTCATGTCCATTGAGTCGGTGATGCCATCCAACCATCTCATCCTCGGTCGTCCCCTTCTCCTCCTGCCTTCAATCTTTCCCAGCATCAGAGTCTTTACAAATGAGTCAGCTGTTAGCATCAGGTGGCCAAACTATTGGAGTTTCAGCTTCAACATCAGTCCTTCCAATGAACACTCAGGACTGATCTTCAGAAAGGACTGGTTGGATCTCCTTGCAGTCCAAGGAACTCTCAAAACTCTTCTCCAGCACCACAGTTCAAAAGCATTAATTCTTCGGCGCTCAGCTTTCTTCACAGTCCAACTCTCACATCCATACATGACCACTGGAAAAACCATAGCCTTGACTAGACGGACCTTTGTTGGCGAAGTAATGTTTCTGCTTTTCAATATGTTGTCTACCACTCCAAAAACTTGATAGTTCAGTGCAACATTTATGCTTATAATTCTGTGGTTGATAATTTGGGCAGGCTTAACTAGGATGTCTCCGATGCAATGAACATGAACTTGGGCAAACTCCAGAAGATGGTGCGGGACAGGGGGGCCTCGCATGCTTCAGTCCATAGGGTCACAAAGAGTTAGGCACAGCTGGCCGACTGAATAACAACAACTAGGATATGTCTTCTCTGCTCCATGTGGTTGCAGATGTATTCACTTCTGCTTTTGTGGTCATCTGGCAGATCAGCTGGACTTCGCCGGTCCTGGACAACATCACTCACATGTCTGGCAGCTGGCTGGAGTGATGGCAGCAGCCAGGCTACACATTTCTCATCACCCAGCAGACCAGTCTGGACCTTTTCACATGGCAGTTTGGCATTTGGGTCCCCAAAGCTGCAAGCAACGACAAAGCCCACTGCACACTTTTTCTTTTTTTTAACTTTCTGTTTTGTATTGCAGTTTAGCTGATTAATACTGTCATGATAGTTTCAGGTGGACAGTAAAGGGACTCAGACATGCACATACATGTATCCATTCTCCCCCAAATGCCCCTTCCCTCCAGGCTACCACATAACATTGAGCAGAGAGTTACCTGTGCTATAAATAGGTTCTTGTTGGTTATTCATTTTATTTTATTTTATTTTATGTTTTTAATTTTATTTTATTTTTAAACTTCACATAATTGTATTAGTTTTGCATTTTAAATATAGCAGTTTGTACATGTCAATCCCCAACTCCCTTATTTTCCCTTCTCCCCACCCTCCCCCCCAGCAATGAAGTTTGTTACCTAAGTTTGTGAGTCTTTTTCTGGTTTTGTAAATAAGTTCATTTGTAGCCTTTCTTTTTAGGTTCTGCCTATAAGGGATGTCATAGATATTCCTCCTTCTCTGTCTGACTGACTTTACTCCGTATGACGCTCTCTAGGTCCATTTGCTGCTGCTGCTGCTGCTAAGTTGCTTCAGTCGTGTCCAACTTTGTGCCACCCCATAGATGGCAGCCCATCAGGCTCTGCCGTCCCTGGGATTCTCCAGGCAAGAACACTGGAGTGGGTAGCCATTTCCTTCTCCAATGCATGAAAGTGAAAAGTGAAAGTGAAGTCGCTCAGTCGTGTCCGACTCTTTTTGACCCCATGGACTGCAGCCTACCAGGCTCCTCCATCCATGGGATTTTCCAGGCAAGAGTACTGGAGTGGGGCGCCACTGCCTTCTCCACTAGGTCCATTTATGTTGCTGCAAATGGTATTATCTCATTCTTTTTAATGGCTGAATAATATTCTTTTACATATGTGTACAGTATCTTCTTTATCCGTTTCTCTTTCAGTGGACATCTAGGTTGCTTCCATGTCTTGGCTGTTGTAAGTAGTGCTGCAGTGAACGTTGGGCCTCATGTTTCCTTTTGGACTATATTTTTCTCAGGTCATATGCTCAACTGTGGAATTGCAGGGTGAGATTCTTTTTCTGTTACGTTTGCTAATGTCTGATTGGCACAAGCAAATCACAGGACCAAGCCCATAGACTTGATTTTGTGATGGGAGAAGCTACAAAGAATTTGTAGCTTTTATTGTTGTTGTTGTTGCAATCTACCACAGTCTTAACCTACAGATGTGAAAAATGTGAATGAGTCATATATATGTGTGTTGTGTGCACACGAGTGGGGCTTCCCAGGTAGCACTAGTGGTAAAGAACCTGCCTGCCAAGGCAGGAGACGTAAGTGATGTTAGAGTTAGGACTTCAGCTACTTCATGGAGAAGGTTAATCACCCAAACTGTACCTCAAGGCAACTGGATTACAAAGAACATTTCAAAATGTGAATGGTTTCGATTCCTGGGTCAGAAAGATCCCCTGGAGCAGGGCATGGCCACCCACTGTAGTATTCTTGCCTAGAGAATCCCATGGACAGAGGATCCTGGAGGGTTATGGTCCATGGGGTCCCAAAGAGTCGGACATGACTGAAACGACTTAGCACACATATATATGTGCGTGTATATATATATATATATATATATATATATATATATATAAATGTGTGCACGTGTGTGTGTATGTAATGCTGATTTGAAGAGAAGGAAGGTAGAGAAACAAAACCAGTATGTAGTCACTGATTGCTTACAGCACAGTTAAGGCCCCATTGAATTTGCCTACTCATTGATAAGGAATATCTAGGAGACAACTTCTTTTCTTCACAATTCTGTGTAAATTGAGCTTTATTCCTGCTTTACTGCAACAAAGTTTCATTTTCCACTTTAGGTTATTAATGTACATATTCTTCTAGTCTCTTAAGACACCAAATAAAACCCACACTTTTGATGTTCTACTGCTTTATCACTTCCTAAATGAATAAATGCCTTATTATTAGGCATCCTTAACATTCATTCAGTAGAGGTGTTAGGAATAGGATTAGGATTTACTGAAATCATTGAGTTCTGACTCCAATTTATTTCCATTTTAAAATGTTTTTTGTAATCTAGTTGCCTTGAGATACAGTTTGGGGGATTAATCTCCATGAAGTTCCTTAGCTGAAGTCCTTACTCTGAGAGTCAGCTTCAGCCCTTATGAGTTTACAGCCCTTGGGGATGGCCGCCAAGTGGGAGGGAGGTGTGTGCTTCTAAAAATATTCTTGAATGACTATGATGCATCTCCATAGAGTTTAACAATCTTTAGTATTCAGCATGTTTACTTGAGAATGACAGTGACTAATGGGAAGTTAGAGGACTGTATCTTTGCATTGTCTCTTTGAATGTCCCCAGTGATATGGGAGTGAAAGTAAGTATACCCAGCAGGGACAATATCTACATTCTGCATTGCAGAGTCCAAGCACTGGAATTTTCTTGAAAAGTCCCAATCACAAGTTTTGTCTTCCATCACACAAACACGTTGGTACCAAGCGGTATTTCCATGAAACTGCGTTTTCTCACTAGAAATGGCACAACTTTGTCAGATCACATTCCCCAATTTTTGGTTCATGAAAATCATGGTAGATGGCCATTTCCTTAAAAATTTTAAATTAAAAATTGTTTTAGCTTTATTGAAATTTACCTGATATGTAGAAGGCAATGGCACCCCACTCCAGTACTCTTGCCTGGAAAATCCCATGGACGGAGGAGCCTGGTAGGCTGCAGTCCATGGGGTCGCTAAGAGTCAGACACGACTGAGTGACTTCACTTTCACTTTTCACTTTCATGCATTGGAGAAGGAAATGGCAACCCACCCCAGTGTTCTTGCCTGGAGAATCCAAGGGACAGGGGAGCCTGGTGGGCTGCCGTCGATGGGGTCCCACGGAGTCAGACACGACTGAAGCGACTTAGCAGTAGCAACGTGTTTAAGGTGTACAGCATGTGGATGAGCTGCATGTGTGTATTGCAGGACCACCAGAGTGTCAGGTAACACCTCTCTAATTACTGTTTCTTTATTTGTGGTGAGAACATTTAAGGTCCACACTCTCAGCAGCTTTGAGGTGTATGCTGCTGCTGCTGCTAAGTCGCTTCAGTAGTGTCCGACTCTGTGTGAACCCATAGACGGCAGCCCACCAGGCTCCCCTGTCCCTGGGATTCTCCAGGCAAGAACACTGGAGTGGGTTGCCATTTCCCTCTCCAACGCATGAAAGTGAAAAGTGAAAGTGAAGTCACTCAGTCATGTCCGACTCCTAGAGACCCTATGGACTGCAACCCACCAGGCTCCTTGGTCAGGCAAGAGTACTGGAGTGGGGTGCCATTGCCTTCTCCGTTGAGGTGTATAGTATAGTATTATTAACTCTAATCGCCATGCTACACATTGTTGTCATTGTTCAGTTGCTCAGTCGTATCCGACTCTTTGCACCCTGTGGACTGCAGCACGCCAGGCTTCCCTGTCCTTCACTATCTCCCAGAGTTTACTTAAACTCATGTCCACTGAGTCAGTGATGCCATCCAACCATCTCATCCTCTGTCATCCCATTCTCCTCCTGCCTTCAATCTTTCCCAGCATCAGGGTCTTTTCCAATGAGTCAGCTCTTTGTATCAGGTGGCCAAAGGATTGGAGCTTCAGCCTCAGAATCAGTCTCTCCGGTGAGTATTCAGGGTTGATTTCCTTTAGCATTGACTGGTTTGATCTCCTTGCAGTCCAAGGGACTCTCAAGAGTCTTCTCCAACACCACAGTTCAAAAGCATCAATTCTTTGGCGCTCAGCTATACATTAGGTGCTCAGATGTTTCCATCTTATAAATGGAAGTTTATACCCTTGGACCAGTCTCTTCCAATTTCCCTCACCCCCAGCCCCTGGCAACCACCATTCTCCTCTCTGTTTCTATGAGTTCATCTGCCATTTTCTGATAGTGTTCTTTTCAGCTAAAATGTTTTTCCCATGGGTTAAGGAAGCTGCAACAGCAGATTTAAGAAAAAATTGTGCTCACTAATCTGAATTTAGACTTCTCCTTCTGAATAGGTATATGTGACTCCTAGTCACACAGTGAGAAATCATAAATGTTTGCAACATCCTTATTGCCTTCCCTTATTTTGGTCTTCCTTTTCAAATGTGGCATCTGCTGTTGGTTCGGGATTTCTTTGCACTGCTTTCTTCCCTGAAGCAAAAGAGTGACACTCCACAAAGGAGTGTCATTTTGCTTAGTCCCCACGTCTAAGGCTGGTAGGTTATCTGACTGCACGTTTCCCCGTCGGTTTGTTTGTATGCCCGTCACTGGTGCAGGTTCTGACTGTGTGTTTTGTGGTCGGTTTACTGACATGCTGAGGGGACGCCAAGGCTCTTACAAAACATTGCTCTGCTGTATCTAGCTGCACATTTTTGAGAATTAGAAGTTGGTGGGAGATGGGTACCTTGCTATTCTGAAACTCAGGGATTCTCAGACTTAAGTGTGTGATCAGAATCAGGTAGAAGGCTTATTTAGATCTCAGATTTCTGGGCCCTACCTGCAGAGTTTCTGATTCAGCAAGTCTAAGGTGGGACCTGAAAACCTGCATTTCTAACAAGTTCCCAGGTGCTGATGCTGCTGGTCTGGGGACCATACTGTGGGGACTACTGGTTTAGTGTGATGAATACAGATACAAGTCCCCATGAGGGCAAACAGCTCAAGAGAATATATTGTGATCACTGGGTGGGTAGCAAGTTAAAATCAATTTTAACCAATAGTTTATAAAGTAAATGAAAAGAAATGAAACATTTAAAGAATTTTCCTGTACTTTCAGTTCAGTTCAGTAGCTCAGTCATGTCTGACTCTTTGCAACCACATGGACTGCAGCATGCCAGGCCTCCCTGTCCATCATCAACTCCCAGAATTTACTCAAACTCATGTCCATTGAGTCAGTGATGCCATCCAACCATCTCATCCTCTGTTGTCCCTTCTCCTCCTGCCTTCAATCCTTCCCAGCATCAGGGTCTTTTCAAATGAGTCAGTTCTTCCCATCAGGTGGCCAAGCTGTTGGAGTTCCAGCTTCAGCATCAGTCCTTCCAAAGAATATTCAGGACTGATTTCCTTTAGGATGGACTGGTTGGATGTCCTTGCAGTCCAAGGGACTCTTTTAAGAGTCTTCTCCAACACCACAGTTCAAAAGCATCAATTCTTTGGCGCTCAGCTTTCTTCACAGTCCAACTCTCACATCCATACGTGACCACTGGAAAAACTGTAGCCTTGACTAGATGGACCTTTGTTGGCAAAGTAATGTCTCTGCTTTTTAACATGCTGTCTAGGTTGGTCATGACTTTAGCCTTTTAAAATTCCTCTTGGTTCACATACATACTTGTTCACATACATATTTGCATGAGAATAGTCATCTAGGTTTTATTTTCTCTCCGAAGTGCCTATTAGAACCTTGATCTTTGATTTTGCCCTGCCACCTATCTGTTGTCTGTGCTGGGCCCCACATCCAGCTTGGTGTGTTTGTTTTATACTGAAAACCTCTAGAACCTGAAGGTTTTATGCCTACCTTTTCTTGTCCAAATCTCCTTATCGTCACCTCAACTACAAACCAAGTTATTTTACGTGTATTTATAAACATCCTAGATGATCAATTGAAGTTATGAGATTATCCCATTAAAATACTTTACTTACTGTTCATAGTTAAATACACATACGACAATTATCTTTAAAATGAAGTTGAAGATACTCTCTTGTCGTTACACTTAATCTTGAACCCTGGAGCTTTGTCATGGTGTTACAAGCATTTGAATTTTTTTAAAAATAATTTTTATAGAGAATCACTAAGAAAAATAGACCGCTTTATCATGGATGGTTTTAACTGTAGCTACTGTATATTTGGGCTTCCCAGGCAACACTAGTGGTAAACAAGCTGCCTGCCAGTGTAGGCAACACAGGAGAACTGGATTCTATCCCTGGGTTGGGAAGATCCCCTGGAGAAGGGTATGGAAACCCACTCCAGTATTCTTGCCTGGAGAATCCCATGGACAGAGGAGCCTGGCAGGCTGCAGTCCATGGGGTGGCAAACAGTTGGACACAACTGAGAGACTTAGCATGCACACACACACTGTATGCTTAGAGGATGTATCGATGCATTTGTAAACTATAAAAGAAATAGATGAATATTAAAATTTATTATTAAGGGAAACAGTATTTCTTCTTTAAAAATTTGCTTCCTTTCATGCATACATCTCCCTTTTGTAAAACATATCTTTACATCGCTCCCTTTTTGTTAAAATCCTTGGTGACATTTTTTTCATTTTAGCTGATATAGATCATAGGTAAAATCCACCCTCTAGTGGCCAAAAGCATCATGAAAAAAAAAAAAAAAAGACTTTTATAAGACTGGACTAAAAAGTTAGGAAGAGATTGATTTTTTTTCATGTGACTAGTTTGTGACCTAATTCTGAAGGCAGATTCAAGAGGAAGCTTCTAGAAATGTTTAGATCCACATGGTTAAAATAATTCCCAAGATAACGGACAATTTTAAGATTCAAATGCCTTTAGATTTGCAAGTGCTTCTGTTTAAGTGTGTTCATTGCTGAGTTCTCTGGACTTCTGAGGCCCTTCATAAGTCCCAAGTCAGCTGTATCACCTAAAATACGTTCTTTCATTTGTTCTTAAATAATTTTCAAAGGAGAATGCTAACTATTGATTTTTGTAAGGACTAACTCAGAGTAGTGGTTGTTTGCTTTTCTGTCATATACTTACCAATTATAACTTTTTAATAATTTTTATTGGAGTACAGTTGCTTTACAATTATGTGTTAGTTTCTATTGTACAGCCAAGTGAATCAGTTATACTTATATTCCCTCTCTTTTGGATTTCTGTTCGATTTGGGTCACCGCATAGCGTTGAGTAGAGGTCCCTGGGCTGTACAATGGGTTCTCACTGTTGTCTGTTTTATACATAGCAGTGTGTATATGTCAATCCCAATCTCCCAATTCATCCCTTCCTCCCTTTCCCCCTTGGTATCCACATGTGATGGCTGATCCTTACGTCTTAAAAAGTCTCCTCTTCTAATAAGACTGAATTTCCCCCTCTATACACTATGATAATTGCCCCCACCTCCTTCGCTTCCACCTAAAAAGTACCTTTAATGAAGTCAGTCTTTTCCTAATATGACAAGTACCCTTGCTGTCCAGTCACGGTTGTCATTTCCCTTGGTTATTGGCCACCTGTCTTGGAGTTGTGATTCTACCCAGAAAATACCTATAAAGTATCTATCATATTATCCCTTTGCATTACACAAGTATTGGTAACATATTTCCATTATGGAAAATTAGAAAACATGAGCATGCATATCTGAAATATGAAAAAGAATCCCCTCAGTTTCACTGCCTAACAAAACCCACTGTCAATTTGGGAATACATTTTTTATTGCATTTGTACAAATCAGGCATTTGTAAAGAAAAGAACCACTTTTTGTATTTCTGTGTCAAAGGTTATTTTGCTCGATGATGCCACTTTCCTGGCAAATTCAACTCACCCACTGTGACTCAGCACCTCCTGTCTTCACCCACCTGTGTGCCGAGGACATGAGATCAGACAGTTGTTAAAGGGAAAACACAGTTGGGATCAAAGATTGAGCAGAGTTTCAGAGTGTGACTGCCAAGCAGGACACTGGATCCAGCACAGAGGGTAATCTCAGGGGTGAGGCTGAAGAAAGGGAAAAGAGGAGGTCTTCTAAAAGCCAAATATAAACAAACTGGGTCTCATATGTGGGAAAATTCAGGCATTTGAGCTCCTGATTGGTGAAAACTGGGCTTCCCTGCTGACCTAGCTGGTAAAGAATCCGCCTGCAGTGTGGGAGACCTGGGTTCGATCCCTGGATTGGGAAGATCCCCTGGAGAAGGGAATGGCTTACCTTCTCCAGTATTCTGGCCAGGAGAACTCCATGGACTGTATAGTCCATGGGGTCGCCAAGAGTCAGACACAACGGAGCAACTTTCACTTTGACTTTTGGTGGGAGCTGGGATCATCAATCACGAGAGTGCAGGGCTGATGCTACTGGTGTTTTTCCAGGAAGTGGTCTTTGCCGCGCATGTGAAGCGGTGACTCGGGGTAATTAAGCTTATACTGACTAGGGTCCTTCACCTTCCCCCATCAATAGAAATTGACTAGAGGTCAGACAGGAAATTCATGCAAGTCTTAATTGGGGCCCCTGTTGTAGTTGGGGTAGCAAGAACAAACATCCCATCCCCTATCCCTACCCTGCTCCTGTTAATGGGGTTCTGTTGTATTTGAACATGCCTAGAATAGAAGTTGGTCCATAGAAAGCGACTCAATAACTGTCAGTCCCTCAATTCCTTCTTAAAGGTTTTGTAACATCTCTGGGTAAAACAAGCCAGCAATCTAGGCTCATCCTCAACCTCTCCCTCTTTCTCATTCTTCACATGATATTCATTACCAAATATTGTTGTTTTACTTTCAAAACTACATGTTTTCTTTCTTTCTTTTTTTGACTGTGCTGTGCCACTTGAGAGATCTTAGTTCCCCGACCAGGGATCAAACCTGTGTCCTCTGTGTTGGAAGCACAGAATCTTAACCACTGGACTACCAGAGTTAGAAAGTACTTGTTTTACTTTTTAAATGGCTCTTGACATTCATTCTCTAGCTGGTGCTGCCACCACCCTCATTCCAGCCATGTTTTTCTGGGGACTACAGAAATAACCTCTTACTTGGTTTCTCAACCTACATTCTTGCAGGTCTCTCCATTTTCCAAAAGGTGACTGGAGTAATCATTCTGAAATGCAAATCGGATTTTGTCATTTAACACCACTCAACCCAACACACACATACACATATATGCTCACTCACTCCCACTCACACACTTCATTAGAGGTCCTACCTGATCTGGAACCTGCCTGCCTCTTGTTTCTTCTCTGCCCTTTGCTCTTCAGTGGGTTTTTCCCATCTTCAGAAGGAGCCCCGAGCCATGCTCCCTGTACTATGGGACTTCCACACACACAGGTTGCCTCCTTGAATTTCTCATCACCCCTCCCACCTCACTGATGTGACACACCCCTGACCTCTCAGCCCGCTTTCTCTTCCTCAGAGGGCAGCCCCCTGGAGCTCAGCCAAGGTCAGCTCTGCTGTTCTTCTTCCTCCTGGCATCCTAAGCCCCTCACTGTTTACACTCACTCAATTATTTTACATGTATTCAGATTCCTGTTTGGTGTCTTTCCCCTTTAAATGACCCTGGTAGAGAGAGATTGTCTGTTTTCACCAAGTCACAGAGCCCTGGCACATAGTAGGCATTTAATAACTATTTCTTGAATTAAAGAATGAATTGATGGAGGAGACAAGAGCCTCAGAGAATCACTGACCTTCACCACATGCCTGCTAAAGGCAGAAGGCCTTTGCAGTGATGGAGAATATAGACTCACCACATGAATAGTCAGGAAATGACTTACAGCTCGCTTTTGATTATCCATTCTTTCAGAAGACGGGGAAGGAGGTGGAAATTTGTAGATGGCTCAATAACATAAATACTAGGGAGGCTGGTGAATCTTAACGCTTCAACTTAGCCTCTATCGTCCTTTCCAATTGAATGTTTGTATCAGTAAGAACCACAACGATGGAAATATTGACTGATCTGCATGTTTTCACATCAATTTTCTGTCTGGCCCAGGAGCCCCTAGCAATGAAAGGGTAAGAAATTAAGGTGTATAAGAAAGAAGCAACATCAGCACCACTGATCTCCACAGCCAACTAATGCTCTGTATTTACTTATTCAGCTTCCTGCATGTTCACTGATATTTTCTTGTGTGTGTGTGTGTGTGTGTGTACCAGGAGCATAATTACTCCATGGAGATCTGTAAAATAGCAATACCGCAGGTCTGTTTAGATTCAGAACAGAGCATTTCACCTTTTGATAGGATTAGTGCAAGCAGAGAGTCTTGCCTATGTTTTTCTGTTTTCAAGATTCCTACTGTGAATATACCAGCAAAGAGAGAGAGAATCACACACACACATACACATGGGCACACACGCAGTTTCCCTTGAAACAAAGTTCTCAGTGAAGTGAATGCATTGCCTGACCGAACGCAGTGCCGAGGGGCTGACTCTATGACAATGAATGAGTTTAGCCACAATTTGAAAGCTCACAGACAGTCATCTTAAAAGAATAGGATTATTGTTTTCTTTGCCCACATCTTTAACTACTGTGGGTGAGATGTTTGGAAATTTGATCTCCCGGGGACTGGCCTAGACTTGAATCAGGGGGCGTTGGGTTTTCACATTTTCTCTGTTCCATCTGAAATGCAGAGGAGACAGCCTTTGAATCCAACACGACACCCCTAAAGAGAGGAATCTCTCCCTGTCTCTCTGCTCACTTTGGCCTGCTGCTGCTAAGTCGCTTCAGTCATGTCTGACTCTGTGCAACCCCATAGACGGCAGCCCACCAGGCTCCCCCGTCCCTCGGATTCTCCAGGCAAGAACACTGGAGTGGGTTGCCATTTCCTTCTCCAATGCATGAAAGTGAAAAGTGAAAGGGAAGTCGCTCAGGTCTGAGCTGAAAGCAAAACAAAAAAATCAAACAAAAACCCCCCAGACACTTCAAATTCACTCTGACCTTGAGCTTGGCCTGAACCAGCGGGGACCAGGGACGGTAGGGGGTGAAGGGATCAGACTGGCATCTCTTAAGCCTCCTGTGTTGGCAGACAGGTTCTTTACCACTAGCGTCACCTGGAAAGCCCCTGTTGTTGTTCCTTTTCCCATATAATTTTTTTAAGTTGATATGTTATATTTTTGTTTTTATTCAGTTCAAGCCATTTTATTTCATTTTCTTTCTTCCTTTGTTTTTTTTTTTTTGTTTTTTTTTTTTTTGCTGTGTGGCATGTGGGATCTTAGTTCCCTGACCAGGGATCTGACCTGAATCCCCAGCAGTGAAATTTGTGGAGACTTAACCACTGGACCGCCAGGGAAGTCCTTGTACTAGACCACCAGGGAGGTCCTCGCCCGAGAGCTTTGAAGGTCCAGTTAGCCTTCTTTTTTCCTGAGGCAGCAGGGGGCACAGATAGCTCTCCAGGGATGATACAAAGGGAGGAGTGGTTGCAACTTGTTACACAAAGTGTGAAACCATCTGGTTACAACTGGACTCAAATAGTCTCGGATTTTTCCAAGTGGGATGTCCTGGGCACTGGGGGTGGGAGGCAAAGAGCTCTAGAGGAAACGCAGTGTGGGACCAGGAGCCTGTCCCCTGCTGGTAGGAAGATTCTGTTTTGGGATGGTGAGGAGAGAGAAGACAAAGAAAAGTTGGCAGAGGGCTTTCAGTGGGGAGAGTGGGAAGCAAGCACCTCTTAAAAACCTGGAGGCGGCCGTCGTGTCTGTACAGTTCAGACCTGGGGGGTGGAATCTGGTTCACTGTGCCTTCGCTGAGTCAGTTGATCCTGGTGGACCTCGGTCTTCTCAGGAAGACACAGAGGAGTCCCACCCCACCAGCAGAACATTTGACAGGATTCTCGGCAGCCTAATAATCACCAGGCGGGGATCCCCGTCGTCTCTCCTCTCTTTATCCCATCGGGTCTAGCATGTTTCCAGCCCAGTGAACGGAGTGCCTGTTCGCGTCACGCTTCACAGAGTCACCCCACCGACTGGTATGACCTTAGATCCACGATTGCAAGCTGACCACGTGATTCTGCCTCCCACTCTTTTTTCTTGATGAATTCACTCTTACTCTGCCCAACCAGAGTTTCAAACCTGCACATCTTTAAAACTCCTTAAGTTGCAGTCATGTTATAAAGAAGATCTAGGACAGTGGTTCTCCAAAGGGGTTTTTTTGTTCTCTGGGAGACAGACGGCAGTATCTGGAGATGTTTGTTGTTTGTCACAAGGAGGGAGAGAAGGGTGATGCTGCGGGAATCTGGTGGGAGAATTCTGAGGCCAGAGAGGCTGCTCAGCATTGTATGGAGCTCCCAATAGTAGTGACCTCGTCCAAAATGTCGATAGTGTCACAGTTAAGAAATCCTGATTCTGGGTGTCATAGACTGAAGTGTCCCCTCCCTCTTTTGTAAGTGGAAACCCTAGTCCCCCAGTATAACTGTGTTCAGAGACAGGGCCTTTAAAGAGGTAATTAAGGTTCTATGAGGTTATCAGAACAGGGCTCCAATCCGCTATGACTGGTGTCATCTGACCATATAAGATGGGGACGAGACATGGAGAGGTGTGGCCACGGAGGAAAGGTCACTCGAGGACACAGTGAGAAAGCAGTGTCTGCAAGGCAAGGAGAGCGGCCCCAGGAGACACCAAACTTGCTGACACCTTGATCTAGGACTTCCTGCCTCCAGCACTCTGAGAGAAGACATTTCTGTTGTTTAAGTCACCCAGTCTGTGTTCTTGTACTATGGCTGCTCTATACACTGTAATTTACTTTTTGCAACAACCTAGGAAAGTAGGCAGATCACATAGCATTGAGCGGGTGGCCTTAGAGTGAGTTTCTGTACCTCTCTGACTCTTCATCCCTCATCTTTCAGCTGGGACTCGTCATGCTCATCATTTGGGATGTCATGAGGTTTAAACAGTTAACACAGGTAAAGGGTCAGTAAGGAAGCAGAGGCCACTCATGTGCTACTGGACAAAAACCCCTTGTGGGTGGAGACCTTGCCATTTAGTTGTGTGGTGACAGCATCTGGAAGTTTCTGGCATATCACAGGCATATCTTAGATGTGTGTTGATTTTTTTAATTAATTAATTTTTTTCTGTTTATTTTATTTTTTTTATTTTTTTAATTTTTATTAATATTTTTTAAATTTTATTTTATTTTTAAACTTTACATAATTGTATTAGTTTTGCCAAATATCAAAATGAATCCACCACAGGTATACATGTGTTCCCCATCCTGAATCCTCCTCCCTCCTCCCTCCCCATACCATCCCTCTGGGTCATCCCAGTGCACTAGCCCCAAGCATCCAGTATCATGCATCGAACCTGGACTGGCATCTCGTTTCATACATGATATTTTACATGTTTCAATGCCATTCTCCCAAATCTTCCCACCCTCTCCCTCTCCCACAGAGTCCATAAGACTGTTCTATACATCAGTGTCTCTTTTGCTGTCTCCTACACAGGGTTATTGTTACCCTCTTTCTAAATTCCATATATATGCGTTAGTATACTGTATTGGTGTTTTTCCTTCTGGCTTACTTCACTCTGTATAATAGACTCCAGTTTCATCCACCTCATTAGAACTGATTCAAATGTATTCTTTTTAATGGCTGAGTAATACTCCATTGTGTATATGTACCATAGCTTTCTTATCCATTCATCTGCTGATGGACATCTAGGTTGCTTCCATGTCCTGGCTATTATAAACAGTGCTGTGATTTTTTTTTAATTGGGTATAATTGCTTTACAATATTGTATTGGTTTCCATGGTACAATGAAGTGAATCAGCTATTGTTATTCAGTCGCTAAGTCTCATCTGGCTGTACATTTCCATGGACTTAGTACACCAGGCTCCTTTGTCTTTTGGTATCTCCTGGAGTTTGCTCAAACTCCTGTCCATTGAGTCAGTGATGCTACCTAATCCTCTCATCCTTTTGCCATCCTCTTCTCCTTCTGCCCTCAATCTTTCCCAGCATCAGGGTCTTTTCCAGTAAGTTGGCTCTTCACATCAGGTGGCCAAAGTATTGGAGCTTCAGCTTCAGCATCAGTCCTTCTGATGACTATTCAGGATTGATTTCCTTTAGAATTGACTGGTTTGATCTCCTTGCAGTCCAAAGGACTGTTAAGAGTCTTCTTCACAGTTTGAAAGCATCAGTTTTTAGGCATTCAGCCTTCTTTATGGTCCAACTCTCACATCCGTACATGACTCCTGGAAAAACCATTATCAGCTACATGTATGCATACATCTCCTCCCTATTGAACCTCCCTTCCACCACCCCCATCCCACTCATCTAGGTGATCACAGAGTGCTGTGCTATACAGCAAGTTCCCACTAGCTGTCTCTTTTACACATGGTAATGTGTGTATGTCAATCCTTATGTTGATTTAATCAATGGCATTTTAGGTCCCCATTTAAAAGCTGTTTTTTAAGCTTTCTTTCTGTACCAGATCCTGCAGGCATAGCTGTGAACTCTGCCATCACAGCCTCTACCTTCAAACTTATATTCCAGTGGAGGAAGAGAAATAGCAATTGATAAAAAACAAGGTTAATACGATTTCAGATAACTGGAAGTATTCTGATGGATATCAGTTGAGTGTTGTAATGAGGAATTGGCGGGGGACGCTGCTTTGGATAGTGTTTTGAAAAATTATCCAAAGAAGCGATTTTTACTCTGTTTTTTTTTTTGTTTGCTGATATAGGTGTGTTTTATTGGTGACATAAATTCTTTAAGAGATATTGCTCTTATGAAGTGATATTCCAAAATGGGGAATAACTGTTAGTACAATCTTCTCTTGATTTATCTACTGTATCTATCTGTCTATATATATGTACACACACACACACACACATATATATATACTGGTATAATACATTCCAGGAAAACTCAGTATCTCTTAAAAAACCATTGTACATGTAAAGCAGTCAGATTCTAGGCCTTTAAAGCTGTAAACAGGGTTTTCACCTCTGGGAATGTCCAGTGGGATGGTCTAAAGTTGTGAAGGGTGCCAGACCACCACTGGCTGTGCAGGAGAATCCCAGATATTTCAAGGTGTTTAGTCAAATTCTTATCAGTGGCTCAGATGGTAAAAAAAAAAAAAAAAAATCTGCCTGCAGTGTGGGAGACCCAGGTTCAATCCCTGGAGAAGGGAATGACAACCAACTTCAGTATTCTTGCCAGGAGAACTCCATGGACAGAGGAGCCTGGTAGGCTACAGTCCATGGGGTCACAAAGAGTCAGACATGACTGAGTGACTAAAACTTTCATGTTCACTTTTGATCAAATTCTAGTAAAACCCTACAGTCATTGTGATAAACAGTACCTCCCACTCCCCAATTTCCAAAATAGCTTCTAAAAGGCAATATGGCCCCCGTTGTGAGCCAGAGTTTTGAGGGTCTGCAGTGGCCTCCTGATCTCCTAGCCAGTTGTTATTCTTGCTCTTGGGGTCTTTGACATTGTTAACCAACCCTCCCTGGCTCCCAATTCTCTCTTGGCTTCCATGCCCACACCCCTTGGGGTTTTCCCCTCTTCTTCCCCCATCTCTTCTCATCTCTCTTTAGCTTCTTGCTCTCCACCTGCCCATCCATGTAGATACAACTTTGATCTCTTCTTTTTTCCTCTTCATGTTCTTCTTTGATGAAAACTTGAACACATCTTCCTGGCATCTTGCACCCAAAGTGCTGTTGTTATGCTTTTTTTGGCTGATTTCCCCAACTGCCACGTGGACCTGGTTAAGTGAGCTCTGAGTTAAACATGTCTAGAATTCAACTGGTCAACTTCCTCTAAAACTTCTTATTGCTTTTGTCATAACTGTTGCGTTCAGAGCAACATCATCCACTCACACATCCTAGACATGGCAGCTGTCTTAACCTCTCTTTGTCACTCCCACATCCAGTTGGTTAATCTGTTTTCTCAAGTCTCAGGGAGTGATTGGAACTGAATATTCTGGATCAAGTCCTGCAAAGATCAGATCACTGGGTATGAAAAACAGTGCCCCGGAAGAGGCTACTCTTATCCCACCCTTCTGATCTTCAATTTTATTTTATTTTAAATTCTGCACTAACCTAATTGTTCTAGACCTTGGGCATACTGCCCTGAGCTAATTTGTTTGCCCGAATTAATTACCAGCAGAGGGTGGCAGTCTCATTTTCATAGAATCCTTCTGTTTTGGAAGAGATGCCTTTTTCTTCAAACAGTCCGATTTAGGTACTTTGACAGTGCAAAGGGTGTCTTGACATTTCCATAAAGACTTTTAAATGTTACCTTCTCTAAAGAAACAGTTTTAGAATGTGAAATCTTTATTTTTTTTTTCCCCCAAGGAAGAAAAACATCACCAGCTTAATTATCTCTGTAAAATAACTTCCTCATTTGCTCTTCATGTTGCTAGTGGAAAAAGATGATGATACTGTTTTCAAAAAACAAAAACAATTCTGGAGGATTTCAAGAAATTTTCTTTTGATTTTCACCTGTATAAATAATACCACAATTCAGAGGTCAAAGATGCTTGTAGGATTATGTGTTATCCTTGCAAGTTGATTTTTGAAAGATCTGCTGGAAGGGCAAATACGAGCAGAAAGATGCTGCTGGTGGTCGTTACTCCACACTGAGAAGAAGGCAAAAGAGACAACTCTTTAGATGTGTAAGTTCTAAAAACTGTGATAAAAAATCAGATACTATGAAATCTATCCTATTAAACAGAACTTTAAGTGCCCAGTGCAGTATTGTTACCTACATACTCATTGTATAGCAGAGTTCTGGAACATTTTCATTTTGCATAACTGAAACTCTATATCCTTTCCGCTGCAACTCCCTGTTTCCCCTCTCCTCCACCCCAGCAACTATCATTCTCTTCTACCCCTTTGAGTCTGACTACTTTAGATTCCACATTTGAGTGGAATCATGAAGGGTTTTTCCTTCTGTGACTGGTTTATTCTACTTAGCACATGGCCTCATGGTTCATCCATGTTGTAACATATGACAGGATTTCCTTCTTTTTCAAGACTGGATAGTATTTCGCTGTATGTATATATGGGGTCACATTTCCTGTAACCATTCACTTGTTGATGCACATTTAGGTTGTTTCTGCCTCTCGGCTATCGTGAAGCATGCCACACTGAACATGGCAATGCAAATGTATCTGCAAGATCTTATTTTCAACTCTTCTGAATAAATAACTAGAAGTGAAGTTATAGATATATGGTAATTCTATTTTTCATCTTTGAGGAATCTCTGTATTTTTTGTTTTATATAGCAACTGCAGTCTTTTACATTCCCACTAACAGTGTATGAGAGTTCCCATTTTTCCGCATCCTTGACAACACTTGTTATTTTCTGTTTTGCTTTGTTTTCTCATGGCCAGCTTAACTGGGATGAGGTGATACTTCTTTTGATTTCCACTTCCCCGATGATTAGTGATGTTGAACACTTTTTTGTATACCTGTTGGCCATGTATCTTACACAGTTCACCAAAAACAACACAAACTGAATTAAAGACTTAAACCTAAGAACCCGAAACTATAAAACTCCTGAAAGAAAACTTAGGGGAAAACCTTCATAAAATTGATCTTGGCATTGATTTTTGGATATGAGACCAAAAGTACAGGCACCAAAAGCAAACATAAAGTAGGACTGTATCAAACTGAATGCTTCTATTCAGCAAAGGGAGTCAACAGAGTCAACAGAGTCAAAGGCAGACTTCAGAGTGGGAGAAACTGTTTGCACAGTCTATCTTTAATAAATTGTTAAACTTTTTACAAAACTCTTGTAAGAAGAAAGATTTTCTGTTGAATGTAGATCAGAAATCTAAATTCATGACTTGTGCTATAAGCGATCAGAGACTAAAGATTTTGGACTTTCCAAGCCACATGGAGCTACTCAATCTATCATTGTATGAAATCAGCCATAGACAATATGTATGTGGATGGGTGTGACTGTGTCTCAGTAAAACATCATTTATAAAAACAGGAATGAATTTGGCCTGTGGACCACAATTTGCTGATCCTTAATCTAGAGCTGGGTTTCTGCGTCTGTCTCTTTCACTGTTAGGCTGGGTGGGTTTTTGTTGGGGGCTGTTCTGTGCATTATAGGATGGTTTGCAGGATCCTTAGACCAGAAGCCAGAAGTAATCCCCTCCTATCCACCCTTGTTGTGACAACTCAAAATATCTCCAAACATTGCCAGATATCTTCTGAGGGGAAAAATTGCTGTTGGTTGAGAAACTCTGATCTAGATGATTAAAATGATCTGATAAAGGGTAATAAGAAATATTTCTGTAAAGCTGCAAGAAGCCTGGAGAGATAGAAGAATGGAAATCCATAGGGTATTTGTCTCAGGGAGGTCAAGGTCTCCTTAAAGGAGCCACTATCACTGTCGAAAGATGGAAAAGAATTCAAAAAGGTCTGAAATGGCAACTTACTTGAAAGTTCAGTTCAGTTCAGTTGCTCAGTTGTGTCTGACTCTTTGCGACCCCATGAATCGCAGCATGCCAGGCCTCCCTGTCCATCACCAACTCCCGGAATTCACTCAAACTCACGTCCATCGAGTCGGTGATGCCATCCAGCCATCTCATCCTCTGTTGTCCCCTTTTCCTCCTGGCCCCAATCCCTCCCAGCATCAGAGTCTTTTCCAATGAGTCAACTCTTCGCATCAGGTGGCCAAAGTACTGGAGTTTCAGCTTTAGCATCATTCCTTCCAAAGAACACCCAGGACTGATCTCCTTTAGAATGGACTGGCTGGATCTCCTTGCAGTCCAAGGGACTCTCAAGAGTCTTCTCCAACACCACAGTTCAAAAGCATCAATTCTTTGGTGCTCAGCTTTCTTCACAGACCAACTCTCATATCCATACATGACCACTGGAAAAACCATAGCCTTGACTAGACGGATCTTTGTTGGCAAAGTAATGTCTCTGCTTTTCAATATGCTATCTAGGTTGGTCATAACTTTTCTTCCAAGGAGTAAGCGTCTTTTAATTTCATGGCCGCAATCACCATCTGCAGTGATTTAGGAGCCCAGAAAAATAAAGTCTGACACTGTTTCCCCATCTATTTCCCATAAAATGATGGGACCAGATGCCATGATCTTCGTTTTCTGAATGTTGAGCTTTAAGCTAACTTTTTCACTCTCCTCTTTCACTTTCATCAAGAGGCTTTTTAGTTCCTCTTCACTTTCTGCCATAGGGGTGGTGTCATCTGCATATCTGAGGTTCTTGATATTTCTCCTGGCAATCTTGATTCCAGCTTGTGCTTCCTCCAGCCCAGCGTTTCTCGTGATGTACTCTGCATATAAGTTAAATAAGCAGGGTGACAATATATAGCCTTGACATACTCCTTTTCCTATTTGGAACCAGTCTGTTGTTCCATGTCCAGTTCTAATTATTGCTTCCTGACCTGCATATAGGTTTCTCTAGAGGCAGGTCAGGTGGTCTGGTATTCCCATCTCTTTCAGAATTTTCCACAGTTTATTGTGATCCATACAGTCAAAGGCTTTGGCATAGTCAATAAAGCAGAAATAGATGTTTTTCTGGAACTCTCTTGCTTTTTTGATGATCCAGCGGATGTTGGCAATTTGATCTCTGGTTCCTCTGCCTCTTCTAAAACCAGCTTGAACATCTGGAAGTTCACGGTTCACACATTGTTGAAGCCTGGCTTGGAGAGTTTTGAGCATTACTTTACTAGCGTGTGAGATGAGTGCAATTGTGCAGTAGTTTGAGCATTCTTTGGCATTGCCTTTCTTTGGGATTGGAATGAAAACTGACCTTTTCCAGTCCTGTGGCCACTGCTGAGTTTTCCAAATTTGCTGGCATATTGAGTGCAGCACTTTCACAACATCATTTTTCAGAATTTGAAATAGCTCAACTGGAATTCCATCACCTCCACTAGCTTTGTTCATAGTGATGCTTTCTAAGGCCCACTTGACTTCACATTCTAGGATGTCTGGCTCTAGGTGAGTGATCACACCATCGTGATTATCTGGGTCGTGAAGCTCTTTTTTGTACAGTTCTTCTGTGTATTCTTGCCACCTCTTCTTAATATCTTCTGCTTCTGTTAGGTCCATACCATTTCTGTTCTTTATCGAGCCCATCTTTGCATGAAATGTTCCCTTGGTATCTCTAATTTTCTTGAAGAGATCTCTAGTCTTTCCCATTCTGTTGTTTTCCTCTATTTCTTTGCACTGATCACTGAGGAAGGCTTTCTTATCTCTTCTTGCTATTCTTTGGAAGTCTGCATTCAGATGCTTATATCTTTCCCTTCCTCCTTTGCTTTTCGCTTCTCTTCTTTTCACAGCTATTTGTAAGGCCTCCCCAGACAGCCATTTTGCTTTTTTGCATTTCTTTTCCATGAGGATGGTCTTGATCCCTGTCCCCTGTACAATGTCACAAAAAGTGCTCCATAAATAATGCAAATGTCAGCTTAACCTACTTTAGTGATAGGCACCAAAAACAGAACAATTCAACACATTCGCCTGTGCTAACGGGATAGTCTGAGCTCCAGGGCTGGCTCTGAGCTGCTGGAAACGAGCTGGAGGTTCCAGTGCCCACTTGAGCAAGCGTTTATTTTTTCTGCTTATCTGAATTCAGAACCAACACAGGCAGAGTGATTTCTGAAAGTGCTCACATGTTTCTCTTTGTTTAGACAGGGCCAGACAAAAAATGGCCTGGTTTCACTGCACATTGGCAAGAACACATGTTTTTAAAAGTTAAAAACAGCCTAACACTCGTGAGTGAATCTCAAAGAATGTTGTCTTCTTGTCCGTTAGAATAAACACCTGTTTTGCAAAAAAAGAGAGTAAGAGCTATCTTTCTTGAGAAATTGTTGCTTTCTTTTTCTTCGTTGCTGTTATTCTATTTTTAACAGTTAAAAACTTTAAGCACAGAGTCCCATATTATAATTTAGATATTTGTCACTTTAAATAAACAAAAAATCACCCCACATTTCATCAGGAAGTTCAGTTAAGCCCTTGTTAGCTGAGCTTCGTTCTTGACTTGAAAAACAAAGGAAATTATGGATCCTTTTCTTCTGGAATAAAACTCTCTCTAGCTAGGTCTATTTTTCTAATTGATTGGAGGAAATATGGAGTCCACATCCTTGAAAGGAGCTGTTTGGCTGTTAAGTCCTGTACCTAGTGCTACCTCCTGCGTGATCACAGCAGATGCATTCCATAGCCTATGTCTCCTGGTCACAGTACCAGTGGACGTGACATAATGGGGTCATTTGTGGATCATGGCAGTGGTTGGGCTCATGACAAAAAGTGGTAAGAACAGATTCTTCATAACCTTTCTGGAAATCTATATTTCAGTGTATCCCGAGAGACCCAGCTCCTTCAGTCCCATCTATTTGTGCCTGACTTTCCCTTGAACACCCACTGCCTTCCTGGCAGGCTGACCCAGCGTGCGTTTAGATGGTCTGGTTTGACCTCAGATCTTTCCTTCCGTCCCTCAGGCTATCATGGCCTCTACTGTGAGGAGGAGTACGACGAGTGTGTCTCCGCCCCGTGCCTGAACGCTGCCACCTGCAGGGACCTCGTCAATGGCTACGAGTGCGTGTGCCTGGCAGAGTACAAAGGTGAGCATTGCGGGGTGGACGTGTGCCAGCGTGGCTCTCCGTGACGTCATGGATTTCTCCACGCACGCGTGTAGCCCTCTGACTGGAGCGTGAAACTGTTTAGAATAAGAATCAAATGCTGGGAGTGTATGGGGGCCAAGGAGAGCAGTGTGCACATCCCTGATTTCCTCTTGGTAAACTGAAGCATCTTTCTCCTGTCCTTTTCTTCTTCTCATCCTTCTTCTCTTCTGCTCTCTTATGTAAAAAACTGAGGATAAAAAGGAATGTGAAATGGACTCTCAGGCTCAGGTCAGAGGATGCAGCTGTGGCACTGGGGGAGGAGAGCATCTGCTCTGAAGTGCTCTCTGGGCAAGGAGACGGTGCTGTGCTTTTCAGTGGGAGGAGGCGGGTGGAGTCTCACACGTTGGCAGAAAAAATTCATTCTCGTTAAATGAGTCGTTAAAGGGGAGGCAAGTGTTAGTTCATTTGAGTGAATTTGTGTCAAAGTCACTCTGGAAAAATGGCCGATGTTGATGAAGAGTTTATAACGTTCTCAGGTGGTGGTGGTGGTGAAGACTCCTCCTGTTTGTGTCGGAAACTCAAGAGACACAGGTTCCATCCCTGGGTTGGGAAGATCCCCTGGAGAAGGACATGGCAACCCACTCCAGTATTCTTGCCTAGAAATTTCCATGGACAGAAGAGCCTGGCAGGTTACAGTGGTCCATGGGATTGCAAAGAGTTAGATACGACTCAACAGCTAACACACACACAAACCCTGTTCTAAGTCCTTACATGGGTAAACTCATAAAAAAGACCTGAGAGTAACTCAAGAGGACGTAGTGTCAGCCTTCAGAAGCCCCTCCATCTGCCTCCCTTGTGGGCTCACTGGTGTGGCTTCATTGGAGCCTCAGCACCCTCAGCCAGCACTGTGTCAGGGGCCTGGTCATCAGCTGCTCTGCATGTGTTTCTCTAAGTCATGACTTCAGCGCTGGTGTAGACTTTTGTAATACCTTTGAGGGCTCTATTTAAATCCATTTCACGTAACCTTTTGCCCACACCACAGCCTGCTTGATACCATTGATCTGCTAGTGACCTTGCTTTGTAGCTGATGTTGCTTCTCTTTGGATGGACCCACATTTATTTAGAGGTCTTTCTGATGAGCCTTGAAGGTTTGTGGGGCACATAGATGAACCTGATCTAGCCCCTGGGTGGAAGGGCTGAAGATGGACCCCATCTTTTCTGTATGTTCAGCAGATCTGATGTTTTTCGTGGAGTATGATGCCCACTTAGAGCTGAACTCTGCCAACTCCCATGAGGACAGGTGTTCTGGCTTCATCTACATGGATAGGTGTTCTGGCTTCATTCATATGGATTTAAGTTCTAGGTGGATCTCAGTATCAGGAAATAAGACATCCTCTCAAGTCTGGAAAGAATAAAAGAGCAATGAACTTGGAGACCTAGGTAGCTCGACCTCACTGTGCCGTTGGCATACAGATAACCCTGGATAAACCTCTTCAACTGACTTGAGATTGAGAGATTTTGAGATTCTTCATGACAACATTAGTAGTGGTAGATGTGCTTCAAAAATTTAAATCCCAGAATTCTTTAGTTTATGATAGAATTTTATAGAGTAAGTTTCATCTTTATAAATGACAAAATTATTAATGGGGTGTACTCCAAATTTGCTTCTTGTGTTCCTGGCTTGGAAGCAGTGCTCATGATATCATGACCAAGAAATAAAAAGTAAAATTGTGTATGATGACCTGCTAGTGACTTCACAAATTCATGGACTGTGAGCCTGGCTTTTTTAATTTTTTTAATCCATTTTTCTCAATGGGTGTTCCCAAATTTTGCTGCTTCTCTCAAGCCTTATATTAAATCACTCATTCACCTTCATGGAATGAAAAAGAGCTTATCATTTAGAGACATTTTTAAATTTCCCTAGTTTTCCACATCCTACAGCAGTGGTTCTCAAACTTGAGCATGTGTTAGAATCTGCTGGTGAACTTCCTAAAACTTAGTCTGCTGGGCCCCAACCCTTGAGTTCCTGATTCAATATATCTGGGGTTACAGTGAAGATGTGAAGATTGCTCAGTCGTGTCCGACTCTTTGTGACCCCATGGACTGTAGCCTACCAGGCTCCTCTGTCCATGGGATTTTCCAGGCAATAGTACTGGAGTGGATTGCCATTTCCTTCTCCAGGGAACTTCCTGACCCAGGGATTGAACCCGGGTCTCCCACGTTGTAGACAGACGCTTAACTGTCTGAGCCACCAAGGAAGTCCCATATCTGGGGTAGGGTCCAATAATTTGAATTTCTGGTAAGTTCTCAGATGATACCGATATGCTGATTCTTGCTGCCCTTTGAGAAGCCCCACCCTACAACTCATCTGCAATCACAACTGCTCAAATTTGATTGTCCTCCCTATTAACTGTCAAGTGCTCCCCATTCTGCTCAAGGCTAATCCTTCCGTATATGTTCCTCATTCCACCCCTTCTATTTTTATGTGACCTTCCTCCATCAGTTACAGATGCCCTGCCGTGGATGACTCAAGAGGATAGAGTTGACTTGAGATGACTCAAGATCCTGGAGGGGATCTCAGTTGCATTTGAGGGTGTGGGTTTTCAAGAAAAGGGTGCAGTGCCAGGAGCCTTTATGTACCACAGGGTTAGGATATAGAGTTCTTGGGAGAACAGAGGACTCAAAGACCAGCTGAGCCATAAAGACCCCTCAGCTTATAGAGAGGAAATACGTACTATGGCACGTGACCCTATGAGACAAAGGGCTCCCTATCTCATGGATCCTGGCTGTTCTTTAAAAGGACTGCTGGACTTCCTTGGTGGTCCAGTGGTTAAGAATCCACCTGCCAATGCAGGGGACTCAGGTTCCATCCCTGGTCCGGGAAGGTTCCATATGCCACGGAGCAACTAAGCCCATATGCCACAACTACTGAAGCCCACGCAATCTAGAGCCTGAGTGCCACAGCAAGAGAAGCCACCACCATGAGAAGCCCTCACACCGCAACTACAGGAAGTCCACAAGTAGCAATGTAGACCTGGTGCAGCCAAAAATAAATAAATAAAATAATCGCTAATTAAAAAAAAAAGAAGACTGCAGGTAGACTGAGCTGGTCCTTGTGTGTACGTGTGAGTGTGTATTTGAAAAAGAGAAATAAAGAGAATGGGCCCCTGCTCACACCTGGAGAACCTTGAAAAGCACAAACTGGGAAGCCTCTGCCCCTCGTAGACAGGGCTGGCTTGACTGGCCTGTCCAGCACTGGAGGAGAATCTCCAGTATCATCTCTCTCATTGCCAACCTCAAGCCTGGCCAGTCCAGGGAGCCTGTACCAGCAACTCGATGAGGGAAAAAGTATCTAGGAAGTAAAAACAAAATTGCAGCAAAACCCACAACTCTAAACACTCAAAAAGGGAAGTGAAAAACCTAAGGTATGTCCCTCAAAATTGAATTTAGGTCTGGAAAAGCAAAAGGAGGAACTATGTCATGGTAGAAGTAAAAATATGAGGAAATGGAAACCGTGAGTGAAAAGACATGAAATACGGAGAAAAGATCCAAGAGATAATGTTTCATCTGAATGATGGATGCTGGGGAAGAAGAAAGAAGACACAGAAATAAAACCGGAAACAAACAGCTACTAGAAGGAGAAGGCTATGAGATAAATAAAACTGAAATTTTCACGTAGAATCGGCTTACAGAGTGCCAGAGGATTAATGAAGGAGATGATATATAATTTGTGATTTCCTGGTAGTTTCCAAATCCAAGACTACAGAGAATATTTTTTGCAAGATTCTTCATAGGGAGTACAAGTTACACTCAAAAGAAAGGCAAATCAGCATTGAACTGCTCTTCTCTAAAATGAAGCTGGTGGTCCAGTGCTTAAGAATCTGCCTTCCAGTGCAGGAGGCATGGGTTCGATCCCTGGTCGGGGACCTAAGATCCCACATGCCTCAGGGTAACTAAGCCCTCGTACTGCAACTACTGAGCCCATGTGCTCTGGAGCCTGTGTCCCCAACTAGAGACGTGTGTGTGCTGTAATGAAGATCCTGTGTGCTGCAACGGGACCTGATGCCACAAAATAAATCAATATTTAAAAAAATAAAATGAGACTAAACAGTGAAGAGTGTTTTATATTTTTCATAGAAAAAGTCTGGTAGTTAAAGGTTCATTTATATTTGAGGGATAAAGAAAGACATTTTCTACACTTAAGGAACCCCATGTACCCTCTCTAAGAAAATTATTTTACAAGGTATACTCATCAAATTGGAACTAAATCAGAACAAAGATAACCAGATAGGGGGCAATAGACAATAAGAGGAAGGAGATTGAGCAGACTTCTTTACTTATGGTGATAAACCTAAATAGATGGCATCGCAGCACTGTTTATAATAGCCAGGACATGGAAGCAACCTAGATGCCCATCAGCAGATGAATGGATAAGAAAGCTGTGGTACATATAAACAATGGAGTATTACTCAGCCATTAAAAAGAATACATTTGAATCAGTTCTAATGAGATGGATGAAACTGGAACCTATTATACAGAGTGAAGTAAGCCAGAAAGAAAACACCAATACAGTATACTAACGCATATATATGGAATTTAGAAAGATGGTAACAATAACCCTGTGTACGAGACAGCAAAAGAGACACCGATGTAGATCAGTCTTATGGACTCTGTGGGAGAGGGAGAGGGTGGGGAGATTTGGGAGAATAGCATTGAAACATGTATAATATCATGTATGAAACGAGTCACCAGTCCAGGTTCGTGCATGGTACTGGATGTGTGGGGCTGGTGCACTGGGACGACCCAGAGGGAGGGTACGGGGAGGGAGGAGGGAGGAGGGTTCAGGATGGGGAATGTGGGTATACCTGTGGCAGATTCATTTTGATATTTGGCAAAACTAATACAATATTGTAAAGTTTAAAAATAAAATAAAATTAAAAAAAAAAGATGGCATTCATGTGAATGCTAATTTAGTGGTGAAGATACGTCTCTTGAGAGAATAGATGTGCATACTGTATTAATTATTAATATTATTGCTGCATAGTGAATTATTGTAAGGTAGTGGCTTAACACAATACCCTTTTATTAGCTAACAATTTCCTACATTCAGGCATGGATTAATGGATTCCTTGTTCAAGGTCTGGTATCCAAAGCTGGAATCAAGGTCTTGGCTGGGCTGAATGCTCATCTGAGGTTTAAATAGGGAAGGATCAGATTCAAAGTCCCCTCAAGTTGTTGGTAGAGTTCATATCCTTGTAGCTGGAGAATTGTTGACAGCTTCTTGAAAGTGATGAGAGAGAACCTCTGCTGTTTCAAGGCTCTTACTTCAAGAGAGGCCTGAACCCTCTTAAAGCTCTCACCTAGTTAGGTCAGGCCCACCCAAGGTTAACTCGAAGTCAACTGATTAGATTTTGCATCTTCAAACTTTCTTAACCATTGCTGAATGCCATTGGTTGGTTCTCATTCAAGGGGAGGGAATTATACATGGGTCTAACTTACTGAGGAGGGTCACCCTAGCGTATGTCACCACATGAGTTGGTGGGTGTTTGGGAATGATTGGAAGGCACACAGATGTGTTAGAGATCTCATCTCAATGGGCAGATAAAGTGATTATTTCATTTTGAGGTATTTATAGAGACCTTTAGGTTTGGGTTTAAACAGGCATGTAAACCTTAGCAAAGTAGCAATAAATGAAAGAACTTCAAACCTTAGAGTGATGGGCAGGTGTTGAGGTGTGGGGTAGAAGGGATTAAAAGAAAAGCAGAAGGGGCCAATTTATGCCCTCAACCCAGAGGAAGGTCACAAGACCCTGGACCTGTCTTTCCTGTCCTTCTTTGGAGGCATTTTTCCCAACATGTATTTACATATGAGAAGTCTGTATAAACTTAGAAAACTATCAGATGAGAGAACACTAGTTCTTAACTAGCACTCACCTCTGCAGTTAGACCTTGGGTAAGTGATATGTTGAGGGGAAGATTGGTACTTTAACTTCTTACTTTACATATGTGCTTTTTGCATGGTGATTTTTAATCTTTTCTGTTTTTAAAAAGTATAAATAAGTGAATATAACTTCCTGAAAAGAATGAGTGCAATAAGGTCAGGCAAGTATAGCTAAGAACATTTTGAAAAAAGAAGGCATTGAGGGGGAAGTTCTGCCAGATGTTGAAACCCATTATAATGCTGCAGTTATTATTGCATTCCCATGTAATGGGTGTAAGAATGGACAGCTAACCAAAATTGAATAATGGCCTAGAAACCCTCATCTATAATAATATATGACACTTAACAAAGAAATGCTATGAATGGGAAGGGAATTCTTTCTTAAGAAATTGTGCTAAAAAATAAATTGAGTTGCTAAACAGAAAAAAAAGAAATGTCCCTGCACACACTTCTAAATAAGTTCCTTGTGAATTTGAAAAAAAAAGTCTGACTCTTATTTGACTTTGCATCCTCATCTGCTTACTTCCTCCCTTCTTCCTGTGTCTTTTACAACCAAATTTCCTTAGCATTGGTATAGATGACACCTTTATTTCCTTTAATTTTCTTTTCATATCCTTTCACAGTTTGGATCTCATTCTGCTAAATGGATTTGTGGTTCAGTCACTCAGTCCTATCAAACTCTTTTTGACTCCATGGACTGCAACACTCCAGGCTTCCCTGTCCTTCACCATCTCCTGGAGCTTGCTCAAACTCATGTCCACTGAGTCCATGATGCCATCCAACCATCTGATCCTCTGTCACCCGCTTCTCCTCCCACCCTCAATCCTTCCCAGCATCAGGGTCTTTTCCAATGAGTTGGCTGCTTGCATCAGGTGGCAAAAATACTGGAGCTTCAGCTTCAGCACCAGTCCTTCCAGTGAATAAGCAGGGTTGATTTCCTTTAGGATTGACTGGTTTGATCTCCTTGCTGTCCAGTGACCTAATTAAAGACTGAAATCCCAAAGCTTCCAACTCCACATTCCTGCCCCATCACCCTATGATCACAGGTTTCCTCATGAAACTCACCTGCTTTAGCCTCCACAGCCCCGTTCCTCTCCCCATCCCACCCCCAACCATAGTCTTCCCTCGGGTCTTTTGAAAAGAATCCTTGTCCCCTGAACACCACGGATGCAGGTTGTTTGCAGGCTTCACTTCTTGGCCCTTTGCCATCATTCAGTCCCGCGACTGTATCCACTAACTGAAATATTGATCTCCGAAAGGGCATGATTTCTCCTTCCTAAACTTTCCAAGCATTTTCTTGATATTTGGTATGACAGTTAGGATCCGCCTTGTAGTCAGTTCTTTCTGGCTCCAGACTTTCCTTTCATGGACACTTAATTATAATCTCCTGAATGGCAGTGACTACACAGGCTTTTTTTCGGTTGTTGTTAATTAATGTATTTTTTTTTTTTTTGCTGTACTGTGTGGCATGTGGAACTTCCCTGACCCAGTATTGAACTCATGAAGAAGAGCAGACTCTTAACCACTGGACCACCAGGGAGGTCCCTCTTTTTTTTCTTTTCTTCTTCTTTTTTTAACTTACCATCTGCTCTTGGTACGGCGGCTTACTCAAAGTAAACACTCCATAGCTATCTGTACTTGAATGGAAACTACTGCTTAACACACTAGTAAAATAAACCAAAGCAGCTTGAGCTTTTTGCCCATAGAAACAAAATACACGGAGGGACTCAGAGTGATCTCTCTTCAGATATACTGAAAAGCTGATACTTCTTTAAAACTAGTTCACAGCGAATTCACCATGGGACTTTGGTTAGCATTCATCAAACTTATGTTGCCAAAACATCAAGTTACAGACCCACATTATGCTGAATTATTATTTGTAGCAGAACAAATTTAATGGTCAAAACTATACACACTTGGAATTTTTGGTGATAGAAAGTACTCCAATTTTAAAGAATGAAAATATGATTATGAATAATGAAAATAATTTATGAAAATGAATACTGTTATTTGTGTTTGATTTAGAAATTGTTAGCAAGTTTTACTAGTTTTACTTGATTTTTAAATTAATTTTTATTGGAGTATTGTTGCTTTATAGTGTGTGTTAGTACTGTACACAGAGTGAATCAGCCATCATATACATCTGTCCCCCCTCCCTTTTGGATGTCCTTCCCACTTAGGTCACCGCAGTTCATTAAGTAGGGTTCCCTGTGTTAAGCCGTGGGTTTTCTCTAGTTATCTATTTTATACATAGTGTCAGTAATGCACTAGCTTTATTTTAAATGGCGATATATTCCCTGACACATCTGATGTGAGGCTACTATAATAATTCTGGAATGAACATATTTATTCATATAATTTTCATATTTCCTGGATTTTTTTTTTGGAGGGATAGAGTCTCAGAAATAAGTGTATTGGGTTGTGAGTTTGATCACATCGCACCTAGTTGTTGATTTTTAAAGTCCGGAAAAATGTATAATTGAAAAGATGAAAACTCTTTGTTGGCTAGAATTATTTCCTCTGTGTAACCAGTGGACAAGAATTTCTGGATTGTATACCTAGCCATTCTCAAGTACTGTGATTGATAGAAAAATGGATAACTCTGGGTTTCTTCCTTTATCAGCTTATTGTTTAACCAGAAGAGCAGACTGAGAATGGCACACACAAGAAATAAGGAGGCGAAGGTCGAGGTGTCAGTTGTAATTTCTAAAACAGATTAGAAAAGGTTGAGCTCTGTGAGGTTGAAACCCTGGAAAAGTTTTCTTGGCGGAAAGCAGTTTGAATAAAGTAAGATGATGTCTTCAAATGAATAGGAAGTTCAAAGAACACTTCAAGCTAATTTTCTTTACCTGACTTAATTTTCTTGGAGATAAAATAAAAATTTTTCAGTTGTGAAAATATCAATCACGGCCGAAAATTGTGATGACAACAGAGGTTTATAATTGGAGTACGACTCTTGGAATTTTTGCTCATTTTAATTCTAAAATTAGCTGCCAGAAAGAGCCCTGTTGAAATAAAGATCTCTTCTGAAACATTGCTGCTCTATGCCTTAATATAAAAAGTATGATTTTTCATTAGTTTTGACTGATTTACAGTTTATTTTCGCTTGAGACTAAACATAAGTTGCGTAATAGTGCGTGCTGCGTCCCTTGCCAGTGGGTGATGCGTGCGTCATTCTGCAGACTTAGTCTGAAGTGTGGACCTGGCTTTCCCTGACAGAACAGGCAGATTTGGAATAGTGTCTCACTCCTCTGGCAACCCTACCTGTGTATCGGCCAAAGTACACAGACTGTCGCCCCTCCTGGAAGGACAGGATGCTGGTGGTATAGCCATCATTTCTTCCCCGTGGTCTGATACAGCCTCTGCTCTAAAGGCCCTCAGAGATACATGGGGGAATCAGACAGCAAAACACGTAAGTGGTGATTTAACACTGTGAACTCTGGAATCATGGGATCTCCACACGCCCTCAATGTGGCAGAAGAACAAAGTCCTGCCTTGGGAGAGTCAACTTCAGGAGGGAGGGCGAAGGAAAGCGTCATGGTCAGAGGACACAGGATGCCTGACATTTAGTGTTGTGCAAGGGAATGGGGGCTCTGGGAGTGCAGATGAGGGGAAACCAGGGACCCTGAAGAGCAGAGTTGAAGGGGATGTATCTGGTCATCTCAGTGGTGTTCATGACTTTCTCTTCTCTGCATTTAAGATTTCTAGCTCATAGTGGTTCAGTTCTGACCAACAAACTGAACAGCATGGCACGTATTTCTTGCAAAGGGCTTAGCGAGGCTCAGCGTATAGAAACATGAGTCAGCAAAGTGCTCTCTGGGGACGTTTGAGACCGTCTTGCTTCGAAGTTATCCTCTTGCTGTGAAGATTAGTTTTTGTCCCATCTTGCTGCCAGAAAACTCTCAATGAACCTCAAGTGACTGAATATCTTATCTTTTGAAAAAGAGAAATAACAAAGGATAAAATCATTGCCCAAACACGCAAAAGATTGAAGTTGCTTATTATCTTGAGTGTTTTCATCAAATGTACCTTACTGAAGGCTTTTAAAGCTGAGATGCTTAAACACTCAGCCTAGAACATGCTTTTCGGCCTTATTTGAGGAATGTGGTAATTTGTGTGTTAATGTATTAGTTATATGAATATTTTAAGATTAGGTTGGCAAAGGTATTACTAAAAATCCAGAAAAACATGACCTTGATTGCTCTTACTTTAGGTCTAACGGATACTTTTGCTCTTAGATTTCAGAACACTTCTGAACTTTGGTGTGGCTGTATTTCCTGTTATAATGGAAAGCCTCGTTTGTCACCTGGTTCCCAGTGATCAGCCTCCTAGGAACTTCTTCTTGTTCAGTCGCTAAGTCATGTCTAACTATTTGCAACCCCATGAACTGCAGCACATCAGGCTTCCCTGAACTTGCAAATATGTGAATTCTTGTTTTTCATAACACTTGGAAGCAGAAAATGCTCTTTTGCATTTTACTGTTTCAGTTCAGCCTGTGCTACTTGGGTATCACTGGAAAGATGAAAATAGAGACTCCTGGGTGAAGAGACTGTACACACTCAAGCAACGAGCAATTACCAGTTTTATACTTTAATCTCTAGATTAGTTTTTTAAATTAATTAATTATTTGGCTGCGCTGGGTCTTCATTACTGCCCATGGGCTTTTCTCTGCCTACAGCAAACAGGGGCTGCTCTTTGTTGAGGTATGCAGGTTTCCCATTGCAATGGCTTCTCTTGTGGAACACAGGCTCTAAGTGCGCAGGCTCAGTAGTTGTGGCACGAGGGCTTAGTTGCCCTGAGGCATGTGGAATCTTCCTGGACCAGGGATTGAGCCCATGTCCCCTGCATTGGCAGGCAGACTCCTAACTACTCAACTGCCAGGGTAGTCCAATCTTTAAATTAGTTTGACCTTGAATATTTACTGTGAGTCGTGGGTTTGTTAAGGATGAGTCAGGGAGGTGCCATCCAGTCTTTGGAGGCAGAGAGGGAGCTAGGAGATACTTGGGGGCTGGGAGTGCTTCCCACCAGGCATGAGGCAGTGGGCTTAGGGTGGTGGTTGCAGGGAGAAAAGTCAGGCAAAGATATGAAAGGCACTTTGGAAAAATATGTGGTAAAATATTGTTCACAAGTTGGATATGATGGCAAAGGATAAAAAGAAATGAAAACGCATCCATTCTAAAATGCTTTGTTCATTGCTCAGTGTCTAAGATGTGTCTGACTCTTTGTGACTGCAGCACACCAGGCTTCCCTGTCCTTCACCATCTCCTAGAGTTTGCCAAAACTCATGTCATTGAGTCACTGATGCCATCCAACCATCTTATCCTCTGTCGCCCACTTCTCCTCCTGCCCTCAATCTTTCCCAGCTTCAGAGTCTTTTATAATGAGTTGGCTCTTCACATCAGGTGGCCAAAGGATTGGAGCTTTAGCTTCAGCATCAGTCCTTCCAAGGAATATTCAGGATTGATTTCCTTTAGGATTGACTGGTTTGATCTCCTTGCAGTCCAAGGGACTCTCAAGAGTCTTCTCCTACACCATAGTTCAAAAGCATCAATTCTTTGGTGCTCAGCCTTCTTTATGGTTCAGCTCTCATATCAGTACATGACTACTGGAAAAACCATAGCTTTGACTATACAGATCTTTGTCAGTTAAGTGATGTCTCTGCTTTTTAATATGCTGTCTAAGTTTGTCACAGCTTTTTTTCCCCAAGAAACAAGCACCTTTTAATTTCATGGCTGCAGTCACTGTCTGCAGTGATTTTGGAGCCCAAGAAAATAAAGTCTGTCACTGTGTCCATTCTTTCCCCCATCTATTTGCCATGAAATGACAGGACTGAATGCCATGATCTTAATTTTCTGAATGTTGAGTTTTAAGGCTTTTCCCTCTCCTCTTCCACCTCCATCAAGAGGCTCTTTAGTTCCTCTTCCCTTTACCATGCTCCAATAAATCATTAGTGTGACTACAGACAGGGAATTCTGTTTTCTTTTTCTCTTGCATTCCACACGCCCCCCCCCCAACATCCCATTTCCTGAACCTTGCTTCTTAAGACATTGAAAATTAGAACAGAAAGGAGAGAAAAAAGTCCCAGCAAGAATAATTTCAGTGTCAAAATGAGTCACTGGGTGTGGCAGTCTTTTGTACAATATGAGTAAAGTAAGGAAGTGGAAATTAAATAAATATCCTTTTATTATTTGATTTATGCTTATGTTTTCTTGAGACTGTCAGAAAGGATAAGTTTCATTATATAGTTTCTTACCCAGAATATAATTTATCTTCCTCTCCAAAGGGGAGGGGAACAAAGAGAGAGATTAGTCTATTCATCCATCTGACCTTCCAGTGAAATACCAGAAATTCTACCTTTCAAAGAGCATTGGATTTTTAAAGTTCTTTTAAAAAATAAAATGATGAAAATGCCATATAGTCATTGTGAAAAATTCTAACAATGTAGAGATATACAAAGTGACATTCAAAGAAATTCATTTTTCTCTCAGTTCAGCTTCAAGCCTTTGCGTACATACATATACACATAGACTACTTTTTAACGCCAAGGGAAACTGTTTTTGTTATAAAGACTGTTTTTCAGTGCCTCTTTTGTTTGTTGTTGAATGGGTGCAGAGTTCCATAGACTCTGTATGTTTCCATGGCAGTCAGAGCTCCATCTCATGAACTGTTCAGTGAGCACAGGATCACATTCAAGTGACCATCATCTTTGGGTCCCTCTCTGCCAGCTTGGTGACCTTGCATTTGGATATTTGTCTCCTAGTGTTGACTCGAGGATCACCTTATACATAAAGCACAGCAGAAGGGTCTGGAACACAGTATGTGTGCAACATGTTGCCTTTCATCTGTGGTGAACTGGTTTGATCTTTGGGGATGAAGTCTAAGGACCTCCTCTCCCCTGCAGTTTTCCAAAACTACAACTGGAGCTCGTTTAAATATCTGACTCCAAATCTTTACCTTCAGGATACTGTTTATCAGTTATATTGACATTTTTTTGTAGACTGTCTGGCTACGTTCTGTTTCTTTTGGAGACTTAGAAACCATGTGTCACTGATAAATTTAATCTTTCAATGTTTTAACTTTCTGTTGCCCAGACTTTGGGGTGTGGGGTCAGAGAAAATACAGAGAAAACTTTATGGTGGGACTTATGATCAGGTACTGAATTTGATACTTTCTAGTAAGGTGTGTTTTTACAACTTAAAGTCAAGGGTGGGCTTCCCTGGTGCCTCAATGGTAAAGAATTTGCCTGCCAAAGCTGGAGATGTGGGTTCGATTCCTAGGTTGGGAAGATCCCCTGGAGAAGGAAATGGCAATTCACTCCAGTATTCTTGCCTGGAGCGTTCCATGGACAGAGGAGCCTGGTGGGCTATAGTCCACAGAGACGCAAAGAGTCGGACATGACTTGAGCAACTAAACAACAGCAAAAGTCAAGGGTGGGCACATGAATACATATACATGTGTGCACACATGCGTGTTCATGCACACACACACGCACCCCTCTGGGAATCAGCGTTCACACTGTTCAAATCTATTCAAACACTTTCCTTTCCAAGGCCATGGGAGCTGGAGACCTTAGCAAGTTACCCTTTTTGCATCTGTGTCTCTGCAGGAATCCACTGCGAATCCTACAAGGACCCATGCGCTAATGTCAGCTGTCTGAACGGAGGCACCTGTGACAGCGAAGGTCTCAATGGCACGTGTGTCTGCACACCAGGATTTACAGGCAAGTGACCCAGAAACTGAGTTTTCGAATTACTGCAAAATCCCTGAGATTGCAGCTGTGAAAAAAACCCAGAAACCTCTATGCATACATTATTGCAAAATATGAATTGCACTGCAGAAGGTAAGCAGGGATCGCTTGGACGGAGACCAGTTTTAAAGCAATTTACCGTGTTGTCATTAAGTGAGGCTCTCAGATCAGCATTTGGTTCGAAGACTTGCTGAGACTGCCCTTGCTATGTACGTTTTCTGACCTGTAGCTTTGAAACGTGAGACATGAGCCATTACACTCACACCTGATAAAGTGTCAGTGCTAATGGAGGCGAGAAGGAGAATGGAAGGGTCAAATGTGTCTTCTGCAGAAACTGCATTTCACCACCAGGTTTATTTCTATTGAAAGATAACGGCAGTGTCTGGATTTACTTATTTATTTTAATTGAGGGATAATTACTACCTTGTGATGGTTTTTGCCATACATCAGTATGACTCAATCAGTATGAATCGGCCACAGGCATACATGTGTCCCCTCCATCCTGAATCCCCCTTGCACCTCCCTCCCCACCCCATTCCTCCAGCTTGTCACAGAGCACCGGCTTTGGGTGCCCTGTATCGAACATCAAACTCCCACTGGTTATCTGTTTTGCATATGGTAAGGTATATGTTTCAGTGCTATTCTCTGAAATCATCCCAGCTTTTCCTTCACCCTCTGAGTCCAAAAGTCTGCTCTTTATGTCTGCGTCCCCTTTACTGCCCTACGCATTTGAGTCAGTTCTAGTGAAGTGGATGAACCTAGAGCCTCTTATACAGAGTGAAGTAAGTCAGAAAGAGAAAGGCAAATATTGTGTATTAACATGTGGATTTTGCATAATGGAGAGATGGTGGGGGCGATGAGAGGGAGACCTTGGATTAGTAGTGAAGGTGAGGACAGGAGAGGTGTGGGCAGAGGGAGTGGATGGGGGAGAAAATATCTGATGGAAGAACAGGTCGGGAGGACAGGGCTGGGTTCAAGAGGAGCCTCGGAGGCCCCTGGGCTCTGAGTGGGAAGAGTCACTGTGGGCAAGGGGAATGAGCCTAACAAGGGCTCCTTTGAAGTTACCCCTCAAAGATCTCAGCGGGTTGTGAACACCCCAAACAGATGTGAAGTGTCATATGCATGTGTAAATACTGAGGGGGAAGTTCTTAAATTTTCATCAGATTCTCAAAAGAAATTAGGAACCACTTGGGTAGCGGAGATTCCATCTTTTGCTTTGTTAACTGAGCACAGGAGTGCGGAGATGTAGAGCGTAGGTCAGGTCTCTGTTTTGAGCACTTGCTCAGCCAACAATAGCGTCAGGGTCACTCTGGCTTGCAGGTTGGGAAAGGTTAATATACAGGGTGCTGACAGAAGAAGGTGGGCACTAAAGTTTCTGGAAATACGTTATCATTGGCTGGAGAGTGCATTGCATGCTCACTTCTCCCTGCTAAGCCACAGAGGCCACCTCCCCAACCCTGAAGAATTCCACAGAACCTGGACCCCCAGTCCATCCCTGGGGAGCCTCATTCGTGCTTCTGGGGAAGATGCCAACAGTCAAGATCAGGAGGAGCGACCCTGATCTTCCTTCTGTTTATCTGTGTCACATCCTTTGTTTTCCTTTTGGCTTTTCCTGGGACTGAGAAGCGGGCTTACTCAGAAAATTATCTGCAGGTGGTTTTGTTTCTGACCAGTTTATAAACACGCAAGGACATTTGTTCTCATCAATAAATGCAAAGATAATATTGGGGAAGCACTCCATTTTTCCCCCTAGACATTTATATCCCACAAATAATAAAAAGCTTGGAAGAAAAATGAGAAAATATAGTGCCATAGAGAAAAAAAAAAAAAAAAACACCACTTAAAACTGTGCTACTAGGAGACAGCTGTTGTTAACATTTTGTTACACTTATCCAGGGGTTTTCCTGAAGGTCTGTTTGTGTTTAAGATACAGTGTGTAGTGTAAATGCATATGTTCATGCCTGCTAAGTTGCTTCAGTCATATCCAACTCTTTTCGACCCTATCGACTGTGGCCCACCAGGATCCTCTGTCCATGAGATTCTCCAGGCAAGAATACTGGAGTGGGTTGCCACACCCTCCTCCAGGGAATCTTCCTGACCCAGGGATCAAACCCACATCTCCTGCAGTTCCTACATTGCAGGCAGATTTTTTTTTTTTTTACTGCAGAGCCACCGAGGAAGCCCGTAAATGCATATATTTGAACATAAAAGAAATCATACTGTTCATACTATTTTTCACTTAAAGATATGTGTATTTCATAAATGGCACTTTCACATTAAGGAATATGCTTCTGTTTATCATTTTTATTGGCTGTCCTGTCATCAATTCCATGATATGTCAGGATTCTTTTTTTAACCCATGCTCAATTCAGCTTTTGGAGAGATGGAACTTTTTCCTATTGTAAACAATATTACAGTGAATATTCTTGCATGCATGTCTTTGTGAACTTGTATGATTATTTCTTTGAGCTAATTTCCTAGGAATGGAATCCCAGGATCCAGGAGAATACATACTTATTTCCATATTGCTCTCCAGGAAGAAACCTTCTACCAATATTTACTTCTATCCTGAGTGCAAAGAAGCTTTTATTTCCTTGAAAGTGAAAATGTTAGTCACTAAGTAGTGTCCAAGTCTTTGTGATCCCATGGAGTGTAGCTTGCCAGGCTCCTCTGTCCATGGGATTTTTTTTTCAGGCAAGAATACTGGAGTGAATTGCCATTTCCTTCTCCAGGGATTCTTCCCAACCCAGGGATCAAACCTGCATCTCCTGTGTTGGCAGGTGGATTGTTTTTCCACTGAGCCAGCAGGGGAGCTCTGAAGAGACCTTTTAAATGAAAATCTAATCTTGTCTCTCCCTACTTAAAATCACCTACTGGCATATCATTGTCTTTAAGACTTTTAACTGGATCATCAAGACCTGGGAGGTTTGGCTGCATCCAGTCTTCCCAGGCTTGTCCTGGGCCCTCTTTGCCTGCTTGATTCCCGAACAGCAGTGCATGCTCTTCTTCTCAGTAATGTTCTTCCTGTGTGTCTCCCGCCTCTCAATCCCCTCTGCCTCCCCCACTGGCCATACACCTTTTGGTTGTTGTTTAGTTGCTACATCTTGTCCAACTCATGTTCTAGGTGAAAATTCCACCCCTAGGCCTTCGGAGAAGGCAATGGCACCCCACTCCAATACTCTTGCCTGGAAAATCCCATGGATGGAGAAGCCTGGTAGGCTGCAGTCCATGAGGTTGCTAAGAGTCGGACACGACTAAGCAACTTCTCTTTCCCTTTTCACTTTCATGCATTGGAGAAGGAAATGGCAACCCACTCCAGGGTTCTTGCCTGGAGAATCCCAGGGACGGGGGAGCCTGGTGGGAGGCCGTCTATGGGGTCGCACAGAGTTGGACACGACTGAAGCGACTTAGCAGCAGCAGCAGCAGGCCTTTCTTATCATTCTTACTGTGATCGCAGCAAGCAGGAGGACTCTTCCAATTGAAGCAGGCTCGAACATCACTCTAACTGGTCTTTGAAAATAACAAATGCCTGTTTTTACTCAGCCGTAGTCATTCTTCAACATTTTTCAGCTACCTTTCAGCATTTGTCTTTCAGTTCACAGGAGAACATTCTGTAAGTTCCAGCTCATTTTCACAGGCAAATGTCATCAGTGCTTTATTCTCATTGAGATTTTAATTTGACTTTCTTTGATGTTGAGCATCTTTCATGTAATTACTGATCCTTCAGATGTCTTTGGGCTTCCCTGGTGGCTCAGATGGTAAAGAATCTGCCTGCAGTTCAGGAGACGTGGATTCAATACCTGGGTTGGGAAGATCCCCTGGAGAAGGAATTCTCCCACTCCAGTATTCTTGCCTGGAGAATCCCATGGACAGAGGAGCCTGGCGGGCTACAATCCATGGGGTCACAAAGAGTCGGACACAACTGAGAAACTACTTTCACTTTTTTACTTTCATATGTCTTCCCTTGGGAAAGGTCTTTTCAATTTTTTGCCCAGTTTTTAAAAATTGAATTTTTGTCATATCATTGAGTTGTTAGGGTAATTTGCATATTCTAGATACAAATCCTTTGTCAGATAAACATTTGGCTTGTCCATTCATTCTTTATTTTTTTCCCAGCAGTACATCCAACCATATATTCTTTTTTTAAATTAATTTATTTTTGTTGAAGGATAATTGCTTTACAGAATTTTGCTGTTTTCTGTCAAACCTCAACATGAATCAGCCATAGGTATACATATATCTCCTCCCTTTTGAACCTCCCTCCCATCTCCCTCCCCATCCCAACCCTCTAGGTTGATACAGAGCCCCTGTTTGAGTTTCCTGAGCCATACAGCAAAAATATGAAACACTTTATGAATTTGCATGTCATCCTTGCTCAGGAGCCATGCTAATTTTCTCTGTATCGGTCTAATTTTTTACTATATGTGCTGCCAAAGTGAGTACCTTCCATACATTTTTAATGTTTTTGTGTGTGTGTGTGTGTGTGTGGGGAGCAAGTGCTTTTTTTTTTTTGGTAATCTCTAATTCATCAATTTTTTTCTCTTTTGGTTTATTCTTTCTTTACCTACCTTATGATGATGACATTTTGCCCAATGTTTTCTTCTAGAATTTTTAAAAATAGATTTTGCTTTTAGGTTTAGGTCTCGAGTTAATTTTTTGTGTGTATGGTGTGACTTAAGGATGGAAGTTTATTTTTTCCCCATATGAGTACGAAGTTATCCTAGCAACTTAACTAACGGAATTCATTAGCACATTTTTTTTAAGGAAATGATTGACTATCTGTATGTCTTTTTTTATCCCTTTGGCTGTTTTTTCAAAATCAAAGTTTTTATTTTGAGATAATTGAAACTTCAGACTTCGTGAACAGTTTCAGTAAATAATAGAGAGGGATCCAGTGTGCAGTTTACCCTCAGTGACAACATGCTATAGAACTACAGTACAGTGTCTTTCCCTGATTACTGACATTCACACAGTCAAGTTCCAGACCATTTCCATAACAAGGATTCCTTATGCTGTCCTTCGATAGCCACGCCCGTTTCTTGTCCACTACAGGAAAATTTCCTTAATCCCTGGAAAGTGCTAATCTGTTCCGCATCTTTATAACTTTGGTATTTCAAAAATATTTTATACATGGAATCATATAGCATGTAACCTTTCAAGTTTTTTTCACTCAGCATAATTCTCTGGCAATTCATCCAGATCACTGCGTGTATCAAGTGTCTTCCTTTTTATTGCTGATCTGCCTTCTATGGTATGAATACTCCATAGTTTGTTTAGTTATTCACCTGTTGAAAGAAATCTGGGTTCTTTCCAATTTTGAGCTATTACAAAGAAAGCTGCTGTAAATCTTCATTTACAGTTTTTTGTGTGTGAATATAAGTTTTCATTTTTTTCTGTAACATTTGCCAAGGAATTCAAGTGCTGGGTCATTAAGTACTTGATGTGGACTTTTCAAAAAAAAAAAGATGTCAGAATATTTCCAGAGTGGCTTAACCATTTTTTACTTCCCATTAACCATGCATAATAATCCAGTTTATCTCTCTCCTTGCCAGCATTTAATATTGTCTTCATTTTTTTATTTTAGCCATTTTGGTATGTGTTTAGTGATGTTTTGTGGTTTTAATTTGAACTTCCCTAATGATAAAGATGGGCTTCCCTGATGGCTCAGCAGATAAAGAATCTGCCTACAGTGCAGGAGACACAGGAAACGGGTTTGATCCCTGGGTCAGGAAGATCCCCTGGAGTAGGAAAATGGCATCCCACTCCACTATTCTTTCCTGAACTCTCCCATGGACAGAGGATCCTGGCGGGCCACAGTCTGTGGGATTGCAAACTGAGTGACTGATGCAAACACGAATGATAAATGATGTTGGACACCTTTTCGTGTGATTATTTTACATCTACACTTACTCTTTGGCCAAGTATCCCTGCATGTCCTTTGCTGACTTTCTAATCACATCCCACATATCAAGGCTACATACTATGATTCCTGACCACTGACATTGACCTTGATCACTTAGATAGTGTTTATCGAGTTTTTCCCCGGTAATGTTTTTGTTTCCCCCTCTTTGCATATTTTACTCTTTGAAAGGACCACACTGAAGGAATGAGGAGTTATACCCATCTCTTTGGAGGAAACGTTGCTACATAAACTATGTGAAATTCTTCTGTAGGAGAGATTTGTCTGTTTTGCCACATTTGTTTGTATCAGTGTGATGTTATGGATATTTATTTTATCAGATCATATCAGATCAGTCGCTCAGTCATGTCCGACTCTTTGCGACCCCATGAATTGCAGCCCGCCAGGCCTCCCTGTCCCTCACCAACTCCCAGAGTTCACTCAGACTCACGTCCATCGAGTCAGTGATGCCATCCAGCCATCTCATCCTCTGTCTTCCCCTTCTCCTCCTGCCCCCAATCCCTCCCAGCATCAGAGTCTTTTCCAATGAGTCAACTCTTCACATGAGGTGGCCAAAGTACTGGAGTTTCAGCTTTAGTAAGAAGATTTTTATTTATTTTGTTGCTCAGAATGTTCCAGATTTGGACATTGGGAATTCTTTCATTTGGCTCCTATTGTCCCCGGACAATGAACACACTCCGTTGTTGTGTTGGTGGTGGTTGTATGTGTGTGTTTTATATGCTTTCTGGCACTGAAGATATCCCAGTCTTATCTTATATATTTCTTGCTCCTGTCTTAGAATCAGCCATCTCTCCAAAGAGAATGGTTCCTTTTATTGCAGAATGGTACTAGAAACCAAGATCTGGCCTCAAACTGTGCTCGATATTCCAGGCACGCCTTTGCTTCTAATCTTCTCAGCTGACATAGCAAGCAAATGTGTCTGTATACTAACCCATGTATTTATAAATATTGCCATTGCAATATTTAGTTTAGTTCAGCTCAGTTCAGTCGCTCAGTTGTGTCCGACTCTTTGCGACCCCATGAACCGCAGAACACCAGGCCTCCCTGTCCATCACCAACTCCTGGAGTTCATCCAAATTCATGTCCATTGAGTCAGTGATACCATCCAACCATCTCATCCTCTGTCGTCCCCTTCTCCTCCTGCCCTCAATCTTTCCCAGCATCAGGGTCTTTTCAAACGAGTCAGCTCTTCACATCAGGTGGCCAAAGTATTGGAATTTCAGCTTCAACATCAGTCCTTCCAATGAACACCCAGGACTGATCTCCTTTAGGATGGACTGGTTGGATCTCCTTGCAGTCCAAGGGACTCTCAAGAGTCTTCTCCAACCCCACAGTTCAAAAGCCTCAATTCTTCGGTGCTCAGCTTTCTTTATAGTCCAACTATCACATCCATACATGACTACTGGAAAAACCATAGCCTTGACTAGATGTACCTTTGTTGGCAAAATAATGTCTCTGCTTTTTAATATGCTGTCTAGGTTGGTCATAACTTTCCTTCCAAGGAGTAAGCATCTTTTAATTTCATGGCTGCAATCACCATCTACAGTGATTTTGGAGCCCCCCAAAAATAAAGTCAGCCACTGTTTCCACTGTTTCCCCATCTATTTGCCATGAAGTGATGGGACCAGATGCCGTGATCTTCGTTTTCTGAATGTTGAGCTTTAAGCCAACTTTTTCACTCTCCTCTTTCACTTTCATCAAGAGGCTCTTTAGTTCTTCTTCACTTTCTGCCATAAGGGTGGTATCATCTGCGTATCTGAGGTTATTGATATTTCTCCCGGCAATCTTGATTCCAGCTTGTGCTTCTTTCAGCCCAGCGTTTCTCATGATGTACTCTGCATAGAAGTTAAATAAGCAAGGTGACAATATACAGCCTTGACGTACTCCTTTTCCTATTAGAAACAGTCTGTTGGAACAACAGTCTGTTGTTTCATGTCCAGTTCTAACTGTTGCTTCCTGACCTGCATACAGGTTTCTCAAGAGGCAGGTCATATGGTCTGGTATTCCCATCTTCTTCAGAATTTTCCATAGTTTATTGTGATCCACACAGTCAAAGGCTTTGGCATAGTCAATAAAGCAGAAATAGATGTTTTTCTGGAACTCTCTTGCTTTTTTGATGATCCAGCGGATGTTGGCAATTTGATCTCTGGTTCCTCTGCCTTTTCTAAAACCAGCTTGAATATCTGGAAGTTCACGGTTCACGTATTGCTGAAGCCTGGCTTGGAGAATTTTGAGCATCACTTTACTAGCGTGTGAGATGAACGCAATTGTGCGGTAGTTTGAGCATTCTTTGGCATTGCCTTTCTTTGGGATTGGAATGAAAACTGACCTTTTCCAGTCCTGTGGCCACTGCTGAGTTTTGCATAGCCATCTATATCTGAATTAAGCTAAGCATGAATTTACACTAATTTCTCCAACTCTACTCCATTACTACATGGATCATTCCAGTCTTCTCTCTTGTTTATCTGGAAATTCCCACACCAACAGCAAGATTCCTAGCTAGTACCATCCAACGTTGTTTTACTTGTTTAATTCCTGTGTTCATGTAGAGCAGTATCAGAGTTCTTTTTTTTTTTTATCTCATATCACTTTACTTATTTATTTATTTTTAATTTTTTATTTATTTTTTTAAAATTTTATTTTATTTTTAAACTTTACATAATTGTATTAGTTTTGCCAAATATCAAAATGAATCCACCACAGGTATACATGTGTTCCCCATCCTGAACCCTCCTCCCTCCTCCCTCCCCATACCATCCCTCTGGGTCGTCCCAGTGCACTAGCCCCAAGCATCCAGTATCGTGCATCGAACCTGGACTCAGAGTTCTTAAACTTGTGTCCTTGTGGGACACTAGAGAGTACAGTGCTGGTGTCCGGCTCCTTTTGCCTTTGGTCCTACCAACTCTGCCCATTGCAAGGTTACTCAGGTCAGCACTGCCCCTCACCCCTCAGTGAGCTTTGTGTCATGCATTTGTAAATACTCTTGGATTATTTTCTTCACAGTCTGCATTCTTTTCTGGCATCTTCCAACTAGAGGGCTTGCTTTTATTTTTCGTATAGAAGTACAGTTCTCAAGCACCATGTTTTGAAAAGGCTGCCTTTCCTAAATAGAACTGCTTCTAAACCTTTGTCAGAAATCAGTTGGCCATATTTGTGTGAATTCTCCCTTCTATTTCATTGATCTATGTCTCCATTCCTCTGCCATTACAACTCCAACTTTATTACTGTGCATGCTCCATCACTCAGTCATGTCCAACTCTTTGTAGCCCCATGGACTGAAGCCTGCCCGGCTCCACTGCCCATGGAATTTCCCAGGCAAGAATACTGGAATGGGTTGCCATTTCCTTCTTCAGGGGATCTTCTTGACCCAGAGATCAAACCCATGTCTCTTGGATTGGCAGGTGGATTCTTTATCACTATGTTAGCTATAGATTTTTTAGATTTATTTCTATCAAGTTGAGGCAGTTACTCTCTATTCCTTCTTTGCTGGTAACTTTAGTTATGAATAGCTATTGAATTTTTCCAAATGCTTTTTTTGCATCAATTGATGTTATCATATGATTTTTCTTCTTTAACCTATTAATATGATGGATTATATTGATTGATTCTCAAATACTGAATTAATTTCTTGTCTCTCTGGAATAAACACCATTTTGTCATAGTGTACAATTCTTTTCTATATAGCTGAATCCTGTCCTTTAATATTTTGTTCAGAATTTTTGTGCCCATATTCATGAGGCATATTTGTAGTTTTTTCTTTTTATTAATATTGTCTTTGACATTTTTATATTTAGAAGTTCCATTCACTTTTTTTTTATATCTTCCATTTTTATCCTCATCTTCCCCATTATTTCCCTTCACGTTTTCAACAAATTTCTTATTTATTCACCATCATCTGTTGCTGATATTTCTGGATCTCTGAATTTTGACTGACTTTCCTTCTGGGTATGGATCCCATATTCCTGCTTTTTTTGCACATCTGGTATTTTTTTGTCTGACTTCTGGTCATTGTGAGTTAAGTTTTTGAGTAATTGAATTTCTTTAAAAAGTACAGGCCTTCTTTGTGGTAAGTAGGTAAGTTACTTGCTGACCTGATTGATTCTTTCAAGGTTTGTTTTGTATTTTGGAAGGTGAAACTCTAGTAGCATTTACAGTAGAGATAATTCTATCCTCCTACTTAGATGTGACCTTTTCCTCTGTGAATGCCCAGGCCGAGGGTGGCGGGGAGGCCAGTGAAATGTGTATTCCAACTTGTGAAAGTTTAAATACTTCCCAGTCCTCTGTGAGCTGTGGGCAGTGTCCATCTTTCCCCCGCTTTGCTCTGCCTGTGGCGTTCCAACTGACTCAGGCACGGTACTCAACAACAAACTCAAGGGGTGCAGCGCATCTCGGGTGCTCCTTTACTATGCGGCTCTATCTTCTGTGGTGGTCTGTCCTACAGATGATAGCTCAGTCAGTTCAGTCGCTCAGTCGTGTCCGACTCCTTGCGACCCCATGAACCACAGCACGCCAGGCCTCCCTGTCCATCACCAACTCCCGGAGTTCAACCAAACCCATGTCCATTGAGTCGGTGATACCATCCAACCATCTCATCCTCTATCGTCCCCTTCTCCTCCTGCCCTCAATCTTTCCCAGCATCAGGGTCTTTTCAAATGAGTCAGCTCTTCACATCAGGTGGCCAAAGTATTGGAGTTTCAGCTTCAACATTAGTCTTACCAATGAACACCCAGGACTGATGGACTTTAGGATGGACTGATTGGATCTCGTTGCCGTCCAAGGGACTCTCTACCTGTGTGCTAAGTCCTTTCAGTCATGTCCAACTCTTTGTGACCCTGTGGGCTGTAGCCCACCAGGCTCCTCTGGCCATGGGATTCTCCAGGCAAGAATACTGGAGTGGGTTGCCATGCGCTTCTCCAGGGGATCTCCCAGCCTAGGAGTTGAACCCATGTCTCGTATGCCTCCTGCATTGGCAGGTGGGTTCTTTACCACTAGTACCACCTGTGAAGGCTGAGCTGCTCCAAATTCCAATTATGCCCCTCAGTTCAGCAAAACCACTGTGTTCTAAATTGGTTCCAGGCAGAAAGCCAGGATGGTGTTGGTACTCTGCTGTTTTCTTTCTCTCTCTCAGCAATCAGTTAGGCACTGCCTGTTGTCTAATGTTTTAAAGGTTTTTAAAACATATATATATATGTTTTGTTCACTTGTTTAATTATTTACAGTGGGAAGGCAAGTCAGGTTCCAGTTACTCCATCACTGTAGAAGTTCCAAGTAATTATTTAGATTCATTTCATCTGAAATAAAATGCTTGTAAAGTATGAAGGTGGAGAAGGCAATGGCACCCCACTCCAGTACTCTTGCCTGGAAAATTCCATGGGCAGAGGAGCCTGGTAGGCTGCAGTCCATGGGCTTGCTAAGAGTCAGACACGACTGAGCGACTTCACTTTCACTTTTCACTTTCATGCATTGGAGAAGAAAATGGCAACCCATTCCAGTGTTCTTGCCTGGAGAATCCCAGGGGCAGGGGAGCCTGGTGGGCTGCTGTCTATGGGGTCGCACAGAGTCGAACACGACTGAAGTGACTTAGCAGCAGCAAGTATGAAGGAGTTATAGTTAAAGCACCCATTCCAGTGCCTGGCACATAGTAGGCTGAAATTTTATAATACTAGATATTATGATTATAATAACTTTCATTGATATCATTCAGTGGAGGCTCTATTAACTCAGGGATTTACTGACAGCAGTGACTTTTGAATACTTATCTTTCTCATTTTAATTTATCCAAGGGAAGCATACAGAATTAAATAATACACTTGTAAATTTGCATAAATACTAGCAAAAGTAATACCTACTATACGGATTGCCTCTTATAAAGTAGTAGATTGAAAAGCAATTGGAAAAGATTTAAAGCTCAGGCTCTGATTTCCAGCCTTAGTCAAGTAGAAATTTCATTTCATATTCTCTTTGCAAATGTTATTCAAGCACAATGATGATTTAAAAGTAATTGATTTTCCCCACTCAAATAAAAAAAGTAAGCAACTCAAGAAAAAAGTAATCTGGCTCAAGGCAGCAAAAGCATAAAGATTTATTAAGTAAACTATGAGTAGAGAAAGATGATATAATGTACTGAAGACTCTTCCACTAAAATAAGTTAGAATGCATATTGCTTGGAGATCAAATGGTGAGGTGTTGAAATGTACATAAAAATATAGTACTCCTAATACAAAGAAACATGAATGAAACCCAATTTACTCCCTATGTGCTCAGTTGCTCAGTCATGTCTGACTCTTTGTGGCCCCATGGACCGTAGCCCACCAGGCTCCTCTGCCCATGGAATTCTCCAGGCAAGAATACTGGAGCAGGGTGCCATGCCCTCCTCCAGGGCATCTTCCAGACCCAGGGATCTAACCCATGTCTCTTGTGTCTCCTGTATTGGCAGGCAGATTCTTAACCACCAGCACCACCCTGGGAAGCCCATTATTTGTAATAAATCTTCACATACTTTGCATAAGACTAATAACAAAGTGCATTATTACTCTAAGGCAAAAAGAGCAGTCATCTTTGAATTTCTCCTGCGTGAAATTTTCCTTGAGTGGCTCCACCATCAGAATCACCACATATTCCTACCCCAAGCATGCAACACTATGAAGACATCAGGTGTAGCAATTAAGGGATAACAATTCAAGTAGAAATGTTGGCATGTTCATGTAAAATAGGCCAGTGGAGTCAATCTAAAGGTATCTTTGAACTGTGAACTGCTCTGAGATTCTTCCTGAGTACCTATGCTGTGGAAATAGCTGCTGGCTATTTGGGCTCCTGACTGGCATGGAGCTTTATCATAAACTAATGTCTGCTGCTGCTGCTGCTAAGTCGCTTCAGTCATGTCCGACTCTGTGCGACCCCATAGACGGCAGCCCACCAGGCTCCCCCCGTCCCTGGGATTCTCCAGGCAAGAACACTGGAGTGGGTTGCCATTTCCTTCTCTGATGCATGAAAGTGAAAAGTGAAAGTGAAGTCACTCAGTCGTGTCTGACTCTTAGTGACCCCATGGACTGCAGCCTACCAGGCTCCTCCATCCATGGGATTTTCCAGGCAAGAGTACTGGAGTGGGGTGCCATCGCCTTCTCCGAAACTGTCACTGAACCCCAAATATAGCTCTAAGAACACGGTGGTGATGGAAACCAGATTGGGACAGGTTTGGAATTCTCTCTGGGTCCTGACTCTCTGGTTCCTGGGTCTTAGAGAGTTGATAAATGTCTGTAGAATAAGTTGACCCTATTTTCCCCTGCCATTCTCTCTTCCTACCAAGTCCTTCCAAATTAGTGAGTGCCAAGAAGAGATAAATCTGAGGATCTTGGACTTTTCTCAACTATTTTAGAGCCACTTGGAGCTCCAAGAGCCAAGACATGCATTAGGGCTGCTCTGGACCTGCACTTGGCATTTATCTCCCCAGGAAAGCTCTGGATCTGAGCGGGACTGGACTGACAGCTCTAGGACTGCCCAGGACTTAGGGGATTAGAAGGGTCTGACACTGATGTTAAACTTCTGGAGCAGAGTGGGCTTTTGAGTTTTGCTAGGCTAGAAACCATTCCAGTGTTCTCTCATGGAGAATCCCACAGACAGAGGGCCCTGGTGGGTTACAGACCATGGGGTCATTGGACAGGACTGATCGACTGACACTCACTTTCAGGCTGTGGAAGTAGGGAGAAGTCAGGTCATTTCTGTAGCCATTGGTGCAAAGGTGGCCAAACATCTTATTTCAGAATTTGCTGTAATCAGATAGCCGGGGAAAGAGCTATTGTTTAATAAATACCTCAATTAAGCTTGTCTTGCTAAATGGATGGAAAGCAGTACTGATGTGTATATTCGTCAGGGCCTTTGATTTCATCCTTTTATTGTTTCTCAGCACGTTCTTGTTTATATGTCTCTTCAACTAGTCTATACCAAGTAATGCCATTTGTAATAGTTTAGTCTATGTGCTTTTCCAGTCAGAGTGATTGCCCCATTCATAGCAAGACAACCTTTGAAATAGGTTAGTAAGAGGCAATCAATTTCATGTCTTTCCTATTGACATAAATGACTATTTATTGCAGGAAACAAATTCACTTAGACACTGCTGAATTATAATCAACCTAGTAGGACCTGGACGTAGTAAATGTTTCATTTGACAGATTTTACTTTAAAAATAGATGCCAGGTGTGAAAAAAGTGTGAAATTAAACAGACATGAACTATTTTGGTTTGAGATTCTGCCTCTAAAATGGTCTGTGAGTGACATATGGTGGTTTTATAAATGCAAGGTAAACCCGTGGCAGATAGAAAAGCACTTTAACACCAATTAAATAAGCCTGGAAGCAAGTACCCAAATACATGCTGAGACATTGCCTTTGAAGATTGACAAAATATTTGATTTTGCTCCTTTGCTTTAATTATGATGATAGCAGTGCTCAGAGATTTTTTTTTTAATGTCACCTTTTTCATTTATCTCAACAAATGGAGGTATATTTAGGGAGCTTGGGATTGACATGTACACACTGCTATGTTTAAAATGAATAACCAACAGGAACCTACTATATATACAGCACAAGGAATTCTGTGCAATGTTGTGTGTCAATCTGGATGGGAGGGGAGTTTGGGAAAGAATGGATATATGTATATGTATGGGTGAGTCCCTTTGCTATCCACCTGAAACTGTCACAGCATTGTTAATCGGCTATACTTCAATACAAAATAAAATGTTTTTTGAGAAAAGATAGCAAGAGGTTTCTAAAAAGAGCTTGGCTTTTCTCATTTTCAAACTTGTAAGTGACTACCTCAATCTGAAGTATCCTGTATTCGGTCCTGATGTCACCTCTTTTAGACGTGTACTCATTTAGTGTTGACTCATAGTTTGGCTTTAAATCACACACAGAGATGGCTTCATATTGGTAACTTCTAATAACAAGCTATTGCTTGTGAGTTGGCCTTTTGACCACAGTGACATCAGCCCCCGTTCTGGCTTGTTAGTTTAAACCAGGCTTTCTCTGAGAGGGGCAAGGATGCCCCCAGATGTTGGGAGTGGCAACGTGAGGAGCCCAGGTCACAATTTTCATTATGGATGGACCCAAGCAGTGGTGAGCTCCCCTCGGGCACTGTTCCCAGGGAAGATGGGTTAAAGCCTAGGCTCCCCCGAGAGATCACAGCTGTCTTTCCTTAGGTGGGCTTGATGCTCTCCCTGAAGCATATCCCGGGGTTTGGAAAGGAGATTGCATTTGTATTACTGACTCAGGCTAGGCACGCAGCTGCACCCTAGAATTATCCAGAAAATAGTCAGATGTCCAGACATGCACATTCAAATACTTGGCTCCCCAAAAAATCATAAACTGTGAGTTTTTTGGCTTTCCAGAGCTTCAGAAAAACAAATAAGAAGATCCAGCTGATTCCGTCTAAAACAAAATGATTTCTTTAATAAAATCAGGAACCCAGGTTTGTTTCTCCCATAAACCATGAAAGGATTATTCAGACATGGGAATCAGCTTCAGATCACGAATTTGATAGATTAAAGGAGATTCTTTTTACTGGCACCATTTCTTTTCCTTTTTTAAGTTTTACTTGAGTAAAGGATGTCTTGTCTGGAATTCTGGGAGACTTCTGCAACTTTATGCAAACAGCCAGTTGGGCTGCAATGCAGGCGAGCACGTGTGCTCAGTCACATCAGTAGTGTCCAACTCTGTTCGACCCTATGAACTGTAGCCCACCAGGCTCTTCTGTCCATGGGATTCTCCAGGCAAAAATACTGGAGTGGGTTGCCCTACCCTCCTCCAGGAGATCTTCCCAACTCAGGGATCAAACCCACATCTCTTATGTCTCCTGCATTGGCAGGCGGGTTCTTTACTACTAGCGCCACCTGGGAAGTCCATGGAGAGCTTGAACCTAGCCTTAGATCTTTGCTGAGCCAGAGAAGTGACAGGGGTCAGAGCCACTGGGACAGCTAGCTGGCTCACTGCTGCTTTCCTTTATCTCCTTAGGGGAAGAGTGTGACATCGACATCAATGAATGTGACAGTAACCCCTGCCACCACGCCGGCACCTGCCTGGACCAGCCCAATGGTTACACCTGCCACTGCCCACATGGCTGGGTGGGAGCAAACTGTGAAATCCGTGAGTATTCCTGCAGCTCAGCCCCTGTGATTTTCCATTCCACTTTCATTCAATGAGAAGAAGAGGCTGACTGTGTCCAGCCAGCCCCACGTCACTCTTAGAAGAGGCAGTAAGGCCCAGCGTGTTACCCTGAGCCCCCTGTGCTTCCTGGGTCCTGGTTAAATATTTTTGCTCACTGCTTTATGCTGCTCCCCATCATTTCTGAGCCTGAATCCAGCCTTCCCACTGGGATGAGAATGTGACGATGTCATCCCGAGTTCACGGCTGCAAGACAGCCAAAAATGTGCTTGGCAGAGAAGCATTAGAATCCGATCCAAAAAGAGAATCTTTGTGTTGAAAGCATAAATTAAACACACACACACACACACAAAGAATGTAAATTCACTTCGCATTTGTGTCTTCAAATGTATTAGGTTCCATCAGTTGCCCGGAGAGAAGTCCAGGGAGGATGGGCATCACACAAAACCTGAAAAACATTTTGAGCTGCTTAGAGCGAGGTGTTCTCTACAGATGGACGCACAGAAGTTCGACAGTGTCAGAATTAGGACTATATATGTTCATATGAAAGTCTGGTAGCTTCTAGGATCGAAGTGAAAATGAGAACTGCACTGGAATTGGGTTGTTGTTATTTTGTCAATCACTAAAAACTCAACTTTGAATGGTGTTTTTCTTCTCATTTAAATTAGGCAGGGTAGTTGAGTTTGCATATTTCTCCAGGGCCTTCTCGCCTCCTCTTCATCAGGCAAAGACTCTGCTATGTGAGTTTGGAAAGAGGCAGTTATGTAGACATAGCCCTGTCTGTCAGTCTCCCTCCTGGGCTGGCCTGCCTGCTGCCGCTTCTCCTCCAGGTTGTAGTGTTGCAAGAACAGACCCCTCACTGGTGGTTCAGCGCAGGCTTGTCTGCTAATTCTTTGTGTGTGTCTGAAGTGGGGGTGTGGTCAGTTTCCAGAAACCTTTTTATCCACAAATATGGACCATATTCTTCAGCATCAACTTGGCCAGTAAAGGTATTTGCGTTCCTAGCTACTCACTCTTTGTCTCTCATCTTGGCTCAGGGCTTGAGAGAGGAAGAGATGAATTCTTTTTAGGATTCCCCCTTCAATCTTTTCAAATACTCATCCTCAATCTTTTCAAATACCCATATACAGAATGGTCTTAGGGATCCTTGGTCACAATAGGTGAGAAACATTCTGTTGTTGAGGAAAGGGAAGGAAAGAGATTCCAGTGGTACAAATGCTAAGGGCTATGATTCAATGCAGGGTATTAAAACTAAAGTAGGTCCGGGATGAAGGAAATGGCAACCCACTCCAGTGTTCTTGCCTGGAGAATCCCAGGGACGGAGGAGCCTGATGGGCTGCCATCTATGGGGTCACACAGAGTCGGACACGACTGAAGCGACTTAGCAGCAGCAGCAGCAGTGAGATCTGTTAAAGGAAAGGATCCCAGATTTGGGCCAGCAGGACCTTGGTTCTCGCCCTGGCTGTGGCACTTCTTGTGTTAGTTATGCTGAGCCTCAGAGTACTTATCCAGTACTGATAAGTACATAAGTACTTATTCAGAGTACTTATGAAAATGGGACCCATTTTCATTCTAAAATTTGGTAATTCTGTGAAATGACAAATTTCATGCCTCATGGCAGATCTTGGAGAAGGAAATGGCACCCCACTCCAGTACTCTTGCCTGGAAAATCCCATGGATGGAAGAGCCTGGTAGGCTGCAGTCCATGGGGTCACGAAGAGTTGGACATGACTGAGCGACTTCACTTTCACTTTTCACTTTCATGCATTGGAGAAGGAAATGGCAACCCACTCCAGTGTTCTTGTCTGGAGAATCCCAGGGACAGAGGAGCCTGGTGGGCTGCCATCTACGGGGTCGCACAGAGTTGGACACAACTGAAGTGACTTAGCAGCAGCAGCAGCAGCATGGCAGATCTATGTATAATTTTAAATTTCTAGTTGTGAAAATAAATATATAGGAGAGGAGAGTATGGATAAGAACTCAGAAACACAAAGGATGCCCTTGAGAAGTTTTGAAGTAAAATTGTATCATTATTAAAAAAAAAATCTAAATTTTACTTCTTTCTGGTGATGATATTATAGGCAAAAGATATACATGGATGGAATAATCAGGATGAAAGGTGACTTCATGTTCTAGTGACATCATATTCTAGCTCTGTGACCTGGACAAATAACTATATCTCAGCCTCATCTTTCTCACTTGTAAAATGGTGATAGAAAAGTTGCTGGGAGGATTAAAATTAAGGATCCTTTGTGTAGATCTCTGGTGTGCAGCAGTAGACACTTAAATAGATGCTAGTTGCCTTTTCTGTTTCTTTCTATGGTACTGTAGCTCTTATACCTTGAGCCAGCTGGCGAGGACTTGCCTTTGACAATCGTGTTTTTAGATGATATATGCCCAGAGCACAGGCCACTCTGAGTCTGTGGATGTGTTGGGCACATCCCAGTACACACAGGGTTCCCTGTTCTCCCAGAATAGCACTTTCCATTTGATGGTCTCACTTGCACCTCTCCATTCAGTCAAAGGTGTTAAAAATAAATGTTATCACAGATAAGGTTCCGTCACATCTCAGTGTTGGTTGCTTCCATCCTTGACCTGACTGTAAGAATGGAGAATGAATGTGTAAGATTTGTGATGACACACAGGTGGAGCTAGTGACCAGTGCTGAGATAAATGGACCTGAATCAAAAGAACAGATCTAAGGGCCAGGAATGAAAGGAAAGTTTGGGCCATGAGTGGGCAGAGATGATATGAGGTCTCTAGTCCTCTATGAGCCATGGAACCCATGGTCTCTGAGTTTCTTTCTAACCTGGAACATCTGTGATTTTCTGAATTGGCTGGAAACCAGGAGGAGGGTGCCTGAAAGATACAAGGTCAGGTTGGTAAATCTCAACAGGAACTCTCAGAAGGAGAACAATGGTGCTGTTAGAGTTACAGACAGTCCTGCTGATTGAGAATCGGCCAGTTCTATACACCGAGTCAATCCTAAAGGAAATCAACCCTGAATATTCGTTGGAAGGACTGATGCTAAAGCTGAAGTTCCAATACTTTGGCCACTTGATACAAAGATCTGACCCGTTGGAAAAGACCCTGATTCTGGGAAAGATCGAAGGCAAAAGAAGAGGGCAGCAGAGGATGAGATGGTTGCATAGCATCACCAACTCAACGGAAATGAATTTGAGTTAACTCCAGGAGATAGTGAAGAACAGAGAAGCCTGGAGTGCTGCAGTCCATGGGGTTGCAAAGAGTTGGACACGACTTAGTGACTGAACAACAACAACAACAGCAACGTATATTGAGCAGTTGAACCTATTGTTAAGCCATTGATTTAATAACATTCTGCGGTTGAGAAGTAGGGGAACAGGGTATCTTGGATTTATGCATTTAGTGAATAATCCAGGGCCTCCTATTGTCAAGGGTCAGGCATCGTTGTTGTTCAGTCGCAACATTGTTGTTGTTGTTCAGTCATGCATAGTGCCCAGAATATAAAGGTTAATGAAGCAGCCCTTGCCTTCAGGATATCATTATCCAAGGGTCGATCCTCATATGTGATGGGAGTCGCTGTATAAGACTTCGCTCAGGCAGCTCCAGGTGCCCAGGCAAAGAGCAAGGTTGGACGTCTGGGGCTTCCTTGTCCCCAAATGCAGGGAATTTAATAATGGTTAAAGAAACCCATCAAACAGTAATATGAGCAGTCTTTATTGTACATAGATTCAGTTCTTTGGTTCCCATTTTTATAAACTAGGATTCTTAAAAAACAAAACTGGTTTAGGATTAACATATATACACTACTATATATGGGCTTCCCTAGTGGCTGAAGAATCTACCTGCCAATAGAGGAGATGTGGGTTTGATCCCTGGGTTGGGAAGATCCCCCAGAAAAGGAAATGGCAATCCCCTCCATTATTCTTGCCTGGGAAATCCCATGGACAGAGGAGCCTGTTCATGGTGCTGTACACCTGGAACTAGCACAGCATTGTAAATCAACTATACTGCAATAAGAAAACAAAATAAAATGAATTAATCTTCCTCCCCATCAATACACCCCCACTTCACTCCCCAAAGGTAACAAGTGTTATGCATTTATTATGGATTCCTTCAGATAATTTTAGTCACTGTATAAATCCCATTTTATGGTAGCTCAGATGGTAAAGAATCTGCCTGAAATGCAGGAGACCTGGGTTCAATCCCTGGGTCAGAAAGTTCCCCTGGAAAAGGAAATGGCAACCCACTCCAGTCTTCTTGCCTGGAGAATTCCATGGACAAGGGAGCCTGGTGGGCTACAGTCCATTTGGTTGCAAAGAGTCAGACACGACCGAGCAACTAACACTTTCACTTTCATACACACTGTTCAGCATCTTGCATTTATCCTTAATATATCTTGAATGCTTATCCATATTGACTTAGTACATATTTTCCTCAATTTTTAACATCACACAATGTTTCTTAAATGCTCTATAATTTATTTAATAAGACCCCTGTTGATTGACAAATAACTTTTCAAGTTTTTGGTATTAAAAAGAATAGTAGAGTAAAAATTCTTATATATGTATTTACTTTTGTGAGAATATCAGAGTATTAGTAGGATAAATTCTCAAAAATGGAATAGTCAAATGAAGGGGTCCTTGGATTTTTCACAAGTGTTTATTTATAAATTGACTCTTTGCAAATAAAACTTCTCCTCTTGGCAGCAATGGTGTTGGGGTCTGAGGTTGATTTGCAAATCCCACTTAATCCATAATTACTTTATTAAATACTTTGAACACCACTGACCTCTGGGGAGCAATTGTGGCTAGATGTGGTCTTGCAACCATCACCATCATCCTTCTTCAGAACTCTTTTCATCTTGCAAAACAGTAACTCCCCATACTTCCTCCCCTGGCCCCTGGCAGTCAACTACCTACTTTCCTTCCTTCTTGTTTTCTTCCTTTCTCCCTTTTTTTTTGTTTCTTCCTTCCTTCCGTCACCTACCTCCCACTCCAGCCTCTAGTAACTACCATTCCACTTTGGGTTTTTTTCCTTTATGTTGCGCATGTAACTGACATCATACAATATTTATCTTTCTGTGTCTGGTCTGTTTCACTCAGCAGAATGTCCTCCAGTTCATCTATGAGGTTGTAAATGGAAGGGGCATCTTTTCAAAGATGCAAATCTAAATCCCTCAGACCCTCCTTCCCACCATTGTTTCCATCCTTTTCACAGCAAGCTGCTATTGAAATACATTAATGACTAAAGACCAAAGGCCATGCTATCGCCTGGTGGAAGCTGCAGGACTGCCCCTGCACTGAGGGGAGGTGCCCCCTCCTCACTCGGCCACTCTCCGCTTCGCTACCTGGGGGCAAGCAGCCACCCTGTCCTCCTTCCAGTCCCTCACTCTGCTCTCCACTCCTCCCAGGTCTTTGCCTGGGTCAGCCTTCCCTTCTGTCCCCTCCATCCCCTGCTAATATGTACTCCCCCTTAGAGCCTTGCTTGCTGTGGGCCCCACCATGAAAGCTCTCCTCATTCCCCAGTTAGATGGCACAGCTTTTGTCCCCTCCCGAGGCACTGTCGCCTTGGTCCCTCGTGGCTTAGCATGCTTTCGCTTCCACATCTCTGAAAAGACTAGGGGATCCATGTGCACACTATTCTCTAAGTTTTGCCTTGCTCCTTATCCCAGGCATCCAGCACGAGGCCTGGCACATAGTACATGCTGTTGTTGTTCAGTCCCTAAGTCGTGTCTGACTCTTTGTGACCCCATGGATTGCAGCACGCCAGGCTTTCCTGTCCTTTGCCATCTCCCAGAGTTTGCTCAAACTCATGACCATTGAGTCAGTGATGCTGTTTAACTATCTCATTGTCTGCCTGCCCCTTCTGCTCTTGCCCTCAATCTTTCCCAGCATCGGGGTCTTTTCCAATGAGCTGGCTCTTTGAATTAGGTGACTAAAGTATTGGCACTTCAGCATCAGTCCATATAGTACATAGTAGTTGCTTACTGATACTTGTTCAGTAATAGGATCACTATGAGGGATTCAAGCTCTGCCTTCTGTTCCCTCCCCTCCTGCCTCTTCTGAAGGTTAACAAGGGTGTTCACTTTTCCCAGTCTCATTGACTACTTTGGTTGTCAAGCTAACTTTTAGCTACAGAAAATATAAAGAAATTTGAAATCCCTCCTCACAGTTATCCTAGGCAATAGATAGTTCCAAAATTCTCCAGCTATCTAAGTGACATCTACCTAAAAGACATTTTTCAGTTCAGTTTAGTTCAGTTCAGTCACTCAGTCGTGTCCGACTCTGCGACCCCTGAATTGCAGCACGCCAGGCCTCCCTGTCCATCACCAACTCCAGGAGTTCACTCAAACTCATGTCCATCGAGTCAGTGATGCCATCCAGCCATCTCATCCTCTGTCGTCCCCTTCTCCTCCTGCCCCCAATCCCTCCCAGCATCAGAGTCTTTTCCAATGAGTCAACTCTTTGCATGAGGTGGCCAAAGTGCTGGAGTTTCAGCTTTAGCATCATTCCTTCCAAAGAACACCCAGGACTGATCTCCTTTAGAATGGACTGGTTGGGTTTCCTTGCAGTCCAAGGCACTCTCAAGAGTCTTCTCCAATACCACAGTTCAAAAGCATCAATTCTTCAGTGCTCAGCTTTCTTCAGTCCAACTCTCACATCCATACATGATTACTGGAAAAACCATAGACTTTTACTCGCTTTCAAACTTTTTTAAAGTATGATTGGGGCATAGACTTGGATTATTCTAATGTTGAATGCTTTGCCTTGGGAAGGAACTGAGATCATTCTATTTTGAGATTGTGCCCAAATACTGCATTTCGGACTCTTTTGTTGACTATGAAGGCTACGGCATTTCTTCTAAGGGATTTTTGCCCACAGTAGTAGATATAATGGTCATCTGAATTAAATTCACCCATTCCAGTCCATTTTAGTTCACTGTTTTCCTAAGATGCTGATGTTCACTCTTACCGTCTCCTTCTTGTGATTAGTTGCTCAGTCATGTCTGACTCTTTGCGACCCCACGGACTGCAGCCCACCATGCTCATCTGTCTGTGGGATTCTCCAGGACAGAATACTGGAGTGGGTTGCTGTTTCCTTCTCCAGGGCATCTCCTTCTTGACCACATACAATTTACCTTGATTCATGGACCTCACATTCCAGGTTCCTATGCAGTATTGTTCTTTACGATGTCGGACTTTAATTTCACCACCAGATACATCCACAATTGAGTGTTGTTTCTACATTGGCCCAGCCTCTTCATTCCTTCTGGAGCTATTAGCAATTGCCCTCCCCTCTTCCCCAGTAGCATATTGGACACCTTCCAACCTGGGGGTCTCATCTTCTGGTGTCATATCTTTTTGACTTTTCATACTGTTCATGGGATTCTTGCGGCAGGAATACTGGAGTGGTTTGCCATTCCCTCCTCCAGTAGACCACGTTTTGTCAGGACTCTTCACTGTGACCCATCTATCTTGGGTGACCCTGCACGGCATGGCTCATAGCTTCATTGAGTTAGACAAGCCTCTTCGCCAAGACAAGGGTGTGATCCATGAAGGGGTTTTAAATACAGAGGTAGACAAATAATTTGACTAGATTCACCCAGGTAAGTGAAAGAAACACAGATACAGGTTATGTATTTTAGAATTAAATTTACCAATCGATCGAGGTCTCTTTTTGGTGGAGGAGAGATGGTCAGTGGGTCAGCTTGGTGGCTGACTGTGTTTTTACCTTGAGCAGAGGCTCTGAGTCCAGCTCCTACGTAGCTCCTACTTTAGGACCCATTGAAATCTTAAAGGCGACAGCACTTCAGGAAATAACAAACCTCAAGCAAATTGAGTTTATGCTGAAATGCAAATGCTCCCTGAGACCCAGGAAGGAGTGTGACATTTTCCCTGAATAGCTTGTGTGTGTGCGTTCCTGGTCATGTACCTGCCAGGGCTGGTGAGGTCATGCCGTCCAGTGTGTTCTGCTGCATGGTTCTTCCCCAAGCTCTGCAGTAGCCGACATAGTAAATGATTCCTGCCTTGGGACTCCTGGGATGTGGTGCAGCGATCTGGGAGTGGCAGCTGCAGCTACCTGCTGTTGACATATCCTCTGCCTCGCAGACCAAATGTTGAATTTATTAAGATTCAGCCTGGCTACTAACCCGATTACTGTGCAAAGCAGCCATATTCACTTATCAGACAAGTTTTAGATGACAGTTTAAGTGGAAAGAGCAAAGAGAAAGAGAAGAGGGGGAGAAACAGAGGTTTCAGGAGAAATCTGGGGATATTTTTTTCAAAAGTCTAAACAGCTTGGAATTCAGAGTTTGGGGAAATAGAACAGATGGTCAGAAATACAAACGGTTTAGACAGCCCATCAGGCCTGGGGCAGTGAGCCCAGCACATAACCTAGCACAGTTGTTTGTTTTTCTGCGAGAGTGGCCCTGTGCAATTGTGCACTGGCTGTGTATATGCCATCAGTGTAATGCGTGAGCTATTTTCATGAAGGTGTGCATCGAGAATTCCCATGGCAGCCATAGCAATCAGATCTGAGCGCTCCACCAGGCTGGAGTAGAAACAGTATTGGCTGCCCTTGTGATGATGCTCAGTGAGTGTTATAGCACACTCCATGAGCCCTGGACTGCAGCCTACAACTGGATTTTTCAGAGAATGTTGAAATACTTGGAAATCAAGTGAGTCATGTTCGTTTTCAGCCAGAACGATGACTTGTCTCTCTCCATGTGCACCAGGTATTGCCAAATGAAACGGCTGCCAGTCGGGATCGAGTCTTGGTTTCACAAAACACCTCCTCTCTTCCATTGCGAGCATTTATTTGCAGTGATTTATGTCCTTTCTGTCTGCCTGCGTGTGAGTTGGCTCACACAGCACGGTGAATGCACAAATGGGCAGTCTTCTTGTTCCACGGGCTGTGTGAGCTTGGGTAGACAGACTCAAATGGCAAAACCAGTCTTCAAGGGCCGTGGTGAAAAACTCAGGAGCCAGACGATCTGGACACAAACTCAGAAGTCACTTCATTCGCCCCGGTCTTCTCAAGCTCTCAGGAACCACGCAGGCTCAGGGCCCGAGTCAGTTTCCCATTAGGCTTCTTGGAAAATGGTCTGCACACTCGGATCCTTGTTTGGCTGTTTACTTGTGCTCTTCTGAAGGCTGTAGCTTTTCAAGGGAAAGAATAGCTGATTCTGAGACTCCAGTGTCCCTGAAGATGTCCCTGGGATGAGAGTATGAGGACTCAGAGGTCACAGATACTTTCACCTAAAAGAGAACAGTGGAAAGAGGCCTGAGGATTTCATAGGAAGTAAAGTGTAAAGTGAAGAAGGCAATGGCAACCCACTCTAGTACTCTTGCCTGGAAAATCCCATGGACGGAGGAGCCTGGTGGGCTGCAGTCCATGGGGTCGAGAAGAGTTGGACACGACTGAGCAACTTCACTTTCATGCATTGGAGAAGGAAATGGCAACCGACTCCAGTGTTCTTGCCTGGAGAATCCCAGAGACGGGGGAGCCTGGTGGGCTGCCGTCTATGGGGTTGCACAGAATCGGACACAACTGAAGCGACTTAGCAGCAGCAGCAAAGTGTAAGGTGAAGTTGCTCAGTCACGTCTGACTCTTTGTGACTCTGTGGACTGTAGCCTGCCAGGCTCCTTTGTCTATGGGATTTTCCAAGCAAGAATACTGGAGGGGGTTGCCATTCACAGGAAGACAGACCTATTTTCACGCATACCTTGAATCTCATTTCCAAGCACCCAGAGTCCTAATATGGAAATGATGGCCTGGAAAGGGTGCTGGTGGAGGTGGTAGAGTAAGTAAAGTAGAAAAGACAACCCTTTTCCCATGGAAGTTTAGCTTCTGTTTGGTCTTAACCTAGCCCCTTTTCACCTTCGTGACTTCCTTTCAAATCCTGGTCATGGTATCTGGATCATTCCGTTTGTTTGCAAGTTTGTAAACAGGACATAATTTGACACTCTTGACCTGTGCCAGACACAGAGACTATGCCCCATCCATCTACTTTTTTCTTGCCTGTCCAGGTTGGTGTTTTTTGAATGGGCACAGGGCAGTGCTCAGTAATCTTCAGCTCAGAGTGTGCCCTGAGGACACCATCCTCCTCCTCGGTATCCTTCCTTTTTCCACCACCACCAGGACCACCACCACCCATCACATGCCTGGCAGTGGACTTCCTTTTCTTTACATGTTTTCTAACTTATTCTCCCAACATGTCCATAGGGTATATGTTATAATTGTTGTCCTAAAAATGAAGAAACTGACGTTCAGGGAGGTCAAGCCAGTGTTGCAGCTGGGGACTGTCCCTGGTGGTTCAGTGGTTAAGAATCCACACGCCAATGCCAGAGACATGGGTTCGATTCCTAGTCCACGAAGATCCCACATGCCTCAGAGCAGTTAATAAGCCCATGAGCCACAACTACAGAGCTCCAGCTCTAGGGCCTGCATGTCACAACTATTGAAGTGCACACACCATGGGGCCCATGCTCTGCAGCAAGAGAAGCCACTGAAGTGAAAAGCCCTGCAATGAGAAGCCCTCACACGGCAACTAGAGAGTAGTCTCCGTTCATTGCAACTAGAGAAAGCCCGCATGCAGCAATGAAGACCCAGTGCAACCAAAAATAATAAATACGTAAAATGTTTAAAAAATACTGCAGCTGGGATGAAAGCAAGGTTAGTGTAATCCCAAAGCTCACATACCTTCCACTAGTTATGCTAGAAGATAATCTCATGGGTGTTTTCTTCAAATGGCTTATCACCTATTTTTTATTATAAAGAGACTATATTCTTTTTTAAAAAAGCTGAAGACTGAGACATATTAAAGGATATTAAAATCACATGTAATCATGCTTTTCAGAGATCACTGTTGTTAGCACCCTGCTGTGTGAGGCAGAGGCTGAGAAGTTGGACCTGGAGTTACAGTCAACACTCTCACCCAGGAAGTGGTGTCAGTTTCTAAGCTTTATCTATAGCAATGGGGAGAAAGAATGATATATTTTCTCGTGGTTGCGCTGATCAAATGAGATGTTTTCAAAAAGCTTAGCATAGTAAGAACACAACATAGGTTCATCACTATCATTGCTCCATCCTGAGCTTTTCTGTATATAGATAGACTTTGGAAGCTCATCTGAAACTTCCCTGGTCACTCAGATGGTAAAGCGTCTGCCTATAATGCGGGAGACCCTGGTTCAATCCCTGGATCGGGAAGGAAATGGCAACCCACTCTAGTATTCGTGCCTGGAAAATCCCATGGACGGAGGAGCCTGGTGGGCTATAGAGTCGGACATGACTGAGTGACTTCACTTTTGGAAACTCATATGTGATTGTAGTATACCACTAGGTTCTGTTTGGTAACCTTTTTTTATTCTTTTGCTACTTGATGAGTAGCTCTCCATCTCACTAGGCCTTCTTTGGCAGCTCAGCAGTAAAGAATCCATCTGCAATGCAGGAGATGTGTGTTCAATCCCTGGAACAGGAAGATCCCTTGGAGAATGAAATGGCAACCCTCTCCAGTATTCTTGCCTGGGAAATCCCCTGAACAAAAGAGGCTGATGGGCTATAGTCCATGGGGTCACAAAGAGTGAGACACACCTTAGAGACTAAACACAACAATAAAATCATCTCACTAAGAGTTGAATATTTAGGTTGTTTCCTATTTTTCCATGTTTATGAATTGTGTTGTCTGTTGGTGGGGTGGAGAGAGGATATGGGATTGAGGAGCTCTAGCTATATCTGTAATATTTTTTTAATTTTTATTTTTTTAATTATGAAAGTATAACAACACATTTACAGGAGTTGAAAAATACAGGACAAGGTTATATACAGTTGCACTATATATTACAATATTTTTTTAAGTAGATAAATTAAGATTTTTAGTTGGAGTTTCAATATTGAACTCTCAAAATTAATAGAATGACTCTACAGGGAAGTAGAAGGATATATTAAACCTGCAAAGCACTGTGAACCAATTCAATATAAGATTTATACAGTTTTCACACAACAGTAGGATACAAATTCTATTCAGGTTCCCATAGACCGTAAACTTCGTGTGTGTGAAGTCAACTTCAGTCGTGTCTGACTCTTTGCAACCCTATGGACTGTAGCCTGCCAGGCTCCTCTGTCTATGGGATTCTCCAGGCAAGGATGCTGGAATGGGGTGCCATTTCTTCCTCCAGGGGATCTTTCCAACCCAGAGATCAAACCTGGGTCTATTACATCTTTACCACTAGTGCCACCTGGGAAGCCCTAGAGTATAAACTAGAAGACACTAAAGCATATCGAGGGATAACACCAGATGCAGAAATTTCATGGTCTAAAGGTACTGAAATCATCCAGACTCTGTTCTCTTATCACTGTGGAATTATGTTAGAAATCAGTATCAAAAGGTATTTGAAAATAACCCACATATTTTTAAGTACAGTGTGATGTAGAGGTCTTCGACTTAGCCATTGAAAGTCTCAGTAAAGTTAGACTGAAAAAAACACAGAGGGTGATTGCAGAGAAGAAAGCATTTAAATGAAAAATTAGTATCAAAATGAGAAATTAATATTAAAGATGCTTTAAATAGAATCCCATGTATTTGTAAGTTAAATGTCCACTTTTAAATATTGGGTGTATCTAAGAAGTCATCACAAGGAAAATTAGAAAATATTTGTAATAGAGTAAAAGTGAAAAGAGAATTTACCAGAATTAGTTGCATGCAGCTGAAGTTGCTCAGTGGAATTAAATACCATGTGGAGTCTTAAATAAGAGATGAAAACAAATAATAGACACTAGCATAAAATTTTGTGAAATTTGAACAAAATCTATATATTAGTTAATAATACTGTATCATTTGTTAATTTCCTGTTTTTTGTTTTTGTTTTTTTACAGCATGGTATTTTTTTATATTCTCAGAATTGGATTAGAAGTTTCAAGCCTCATTCAAAAATTGTTTTAAATCACTAAGATAATTTTTTTTAGCATTTCAGCAGTTACACTAGATTTTATTTGTAACATTTTATTTATTAAAAAAAAAAACAAACATTTAAAGCAAAGAAGGTAAAATATGAACATGTGTTAACTTTGAGCAGGGAATACATCTGGGTCTGTGCTTATTTTCTGAACTTATTTCTAAATGTGTGATAGTTGATAATCTAACATTTGAAAATTGTGCTTCTGAGATGAACATCTTTGTACACAGGGCTTTATACATTTTTTAGGACCATTTTCTCAGCAAAAAATCTGAAAATTGGAATTTCTGGGTCAAAGGATGCTCCACACAGGAGTTGTATATCAGTTCACACAGTCCGTATTTCTGCACCCTTGTCTACTGTGGTTATCAAAATTTTAAGATAATATTTGGGAACTGATGTAGGACTTGCATAGTTAAAAAAAATCATGAAGCCAAGCAATTTTCTACTTATATTTCCTTGGTGAATTCCTTTTTATATTCTTTACCCATTTTTCTATGACATGTTCCTGGTTTTTCTTAGTGATTTGTAAGAGGTCTTTATATATTAAGGATGTTAATAAATATCCTGTAGCCCACCAGGCTCCTCTGTCCATGGGGTTTCCCAGGCAAGAATACTGGAGTGGGTTGCCATCTGGATTATCCATAGAAAATAATCCTTTGCAGTTTGGACAGCTCTTATATTTTATGTTCCTAGTGTGAGGACAGGGAAGTCCTTCCCCTTCGAAAGGCCCCAGCTGATACACAGGCGTTTGCTTGTTTTCACCTTCAGACCTCCAGTGGAAGTCCGGGCACATGGCAGAGAGTCTAACCAACATGCCTCGGCACTCTCTCTACATCATCATCGGCGCCCTCTGCGTTGCCTTCATCCTGATGCTCATCATCTTGATTGTGGGGATTTGCCGCATCAGCCGCATTGAGTACCAGGGCTCTGCCCGGCCGGCTTATGAGGACTTCTACAACTGCCGCAGCATCGACAGCGAGTTCAGCAACGCCATCGCCTCCATCCGGCATGCCAGGTGAGTGGCGTGAGTCAGCATGCTGGGTGCCAGGCTTGTATTATGGACGGGACTTCACGTCTGCAAGGGGGATTTCAAAGAATAAAGCATAGATTCGAGGTAGCATTGGGGGGACCAGATAATTAGACTGCTTTATAAACAAACCCCTTTAATTTGCTGCTAACTTTCTGTTTTCATTGAATACATTCATTCGTTTAATTTGTGTTTATCTCTGCTATAAACATTTGAAACAGGTTTTGATTATTTCTTTTTGAAATGTGTTTAGCTGTGTTGTTCTTCAGTGTGACTATAAATGATCACATCTGATTTAAGGGCTTAGTTAAAGAAAGTCACATAGCAGTCATTCTGTTAGAGTTCTTATTGTATAAAATAGTGTCTGGGGGAAAGATTCCTGGAGAGACAGGAGTTAGTGTGGTATAGAAATAGCCTGAGTCAGGGTGTCAGACATCTGACATTAAGTCCAACTGCTCCATTACCTGATTATAGTTTAGGTAGATGATTCAACCTTCCACAAATACAGTTCCTTCAACTGTAGGAAGGGAGAACTACCTCCTTAAAGAGTTATGACAATCAAATTATAGATAGTAAAGGATTGTATAAACAGATAATGCTGTATTTACTTCTCCAATGTATTACAGCATGTGAAAAAAATCATCTAATTTTGTTGATTTTGGTCAGGAATATTTACTATCAAAATGATAGTGATATTGAATGTTAAAACACCATCTTTCCCTTTAATTGGTAGAACAATCTAAAGCACCTGATTCAGAAAGTCAATGTGCTATAGCAAAAAGAGGGCTGAGCTCGGTGTCTTAAGATTGGACCTCCAGGGAACTATTACCTGTATAATCTTTGTTGGGATGTTGTGACCGATATTGTTCGAGGAACAAGCAGATCCAAATTCTGTCTGAATGCAATAGAAGTTCAGAAGGTCAGAAGGTTCAGTTCAGTGTAGTTCAGTTGCTCAGTTGTGTCCAGCTCTTTGCAACCCCTTGGACTGCAGCACTCCAGGCCTCTCTGTCCATCACCAACTCCCGGAGTCAGAAAGTTAGCCTTCTTCAAAAGGAAACCTCCAAACCCAGGGCTCACATCTTTTAGGATGAGTCCAGTGGAAATAAAAACCAGAACCTGGGTTCCAGGGAAAGAGCCAGTGGAAGAGAGAAGTTGGGGGACTTAGGGCATCTGTCCCAAAGCCAAAGGCAACTTCCTTGTAGGAGCAGCACTATCCCCATTTCTGTAACTTTGAGAGAGAAAGGAGGATTCAACCCTCTTCCACATCAGGCTCCACACATCAGCCTTTGTCACGGACCTCATTTTAGAATCAACTCAGCAACACAGCTTCCGGGAAACCCTGAAATGAATCCCTGCAGATCTCTTCTAGTTTAGTTAATCTTTCCTCTTGCACAAAGGGCAGTGGGATTTATTACTGTATGTCCAGTGGGTCCTGGCACGTGGTAGACCTCACTAAAATGTAAGGTCTGAAATGAATGGATGATTCTCGGTGAGGGGTTGGCACAGGATGTCTTGATCTGCCTGAGAAATAGATTCATCACAGGGCACCAGCGTAGTCAGTGGTACCAGCTTGCAGGAGTACTTGGAGTATCTCGAAATTATTGTATGAGCAGTGAAAATGTAAAAAGAAGAGGCTATGGTTGCTGTGCTCAGTCGCTCAGTCTTATCCAACTCTTTGTGGCCCCATGGACTGTAGTCTGCCAGGCTCCTCTGTCCTTGGAATTTTCCAGGCAAGAATACTGGAGTGGGTAGCCATTTCATCTCCAGGGGATCCTCCTGACCCAGGGATTGAACACACATCTCTTGTGTCTTCTCACCGGCAGGGGTATTCTTTACCATCTGGGAAGCCCTAAAAGTAGAGACTAGGCAAAATCTTTTGTGACTCAGAATTCTTCCCAGAAGGGCTTAGTTCACCCGGAAAGAATAAAACCCATGGTTCTATATGGGGATGTATTGGGAGACCCAAGGAAATCAGATTCCCTCCCTACCCCTCCCCTGAAAGGAATCTCTGGCTAAGGTCCTTTTGTATCCAAGAGGAAGAGTGTTCTGTCTCAGCCCTGGAATAAGTTAAGATAGATTCTTCTGGGCTTCCTGCTTGTACAGCCCACTGGGAAGATATTTAACTGAATACCCTTGGAAGGAAAGGAGAAACTTGAAAGCATTTACAAACCTGGTTCTTATTTGATACTGATTTTTATCAAAACTATTTACTGCAGAATTCCTAACCAACAAACTCCTGGATGCACCAGTGACTGCAGATAAAATCTTTGACATTACAGTGCCTTCCCACATATATCTGAGAACATTCCCGTCTAAACATTTATTTAGCTATGACCAGGAGTTTCCACAGCCTGGTTATCCAGAGGCTCTACCTGGGTCTCTGGCAGGTTGGCCCTTTTGCTCCCTTTTCCTGGAAACCCTGGAAAGGCACTGACAAAAACAGAGTCCTTTTGATATTCCGCACTTCCTAGTTTTGAGCAACAGCCTATGGCTAACGTGTCTATTTCATGGCCTGTCTCCCTGCCACTATGCTGGAGGTGACGTTGGCTCAGAATGAGTGCAGCTCAGCAGCTGCGCAGGACGAACACTGTCTGGGTCATTGGTGGTGTTCCCCTTTTCCCCAGGAAGCGTCTGGTGATTCTGACCTCAGCAGTCAGTCTGTTGGTGCTGATGATGGGCTGAGAAGCAGTGCCCCTCTACTCTGCCTTACCCTAAGACTCATCTGCTCCTCAGCTGTTTTGCTTATGCTCAGGCTGCAAAGACTTTGTAACCGACTGGCAGGAGGGAAGTCATGACTCTCCAAGGTCTGTATCTGAGGTCACACTCGGAGGCTGACCACCGATTATGGGAAACAAAGCAGAGAGCTGGGAAAGGACAAAGTCACTCTTTCTCAAAGAGCGTCTCCCAATGTGGGCCTTTAAAAAAAAAATTTATTTGGCTGCATGCATGCTAAGTCACTTCAGTCATGTCTGACTCATTGAGACCCTTTGAACTGTAGTGCACCAGGCTCCTCTGTCCATGTGATTCTGCAGACAAGAATACTGGGGTGGGTTTCCATGCCCTCATTCAGGGGATCTTCCCAATCCAGGGATCAAACTGGCGTCTCTTACATCTCCTGCACTGGCAAGCAGGTTCTTTACCACTAGCACCACCTGGGAAGCCCCATTTGGCTGCACTGGATCTTAATTGTGACATGTGACATCTTTAGTTGGGACACAAAGGATCTAGTTCCCTAACCAGGGATCGAACCTGTGCCCCCTGCATTGGGAGCTCAGAGGCTTAGCCACTGGATGGCCAGAGAAGTCCCTTGATGTGGCCTTTTTAAAGCTTACATCCACCTGCTCTTCTCCAAGGTGTTGACTAGCTATCTATTTCCAGGAGAATATGAACTAGAAGAATGTATATACTTTGACTCCTTCGACAATAGTTTTGGTGTATTTTGTTTCTTTAGTAAACACAGGACTGGTCACCAGTTGTGATGTTTGAGTGTCAGTTACTTTTATACCACTCTGCACAGCTGCTGTTAGTGCTTCTACAGTGGTAACATGGCCAGACACAGTGCTGAGTCCTTTGGAGACAGAACCGTGGGTGATGCTTATCAGTTCAGTTCAGTTCAGCTCAGTCGTGTCCGACTCTTTTTGACCCCATGAATCGCAGCACGCCAGGCCTCCCTGTCCATCACCAACTCCCGGAGTTCACCCAAACTCATGTCTGTCGAGTCAGTGATACCATCCAGCCATCTCATCCTCTGTCATCCCCTTCTCCTCCTGCTCCTAATCCCTTCCAACATCAGAGTCTTTTCCAATGAGTCAACTCTTCACATGACATGGCCAAAGTACTGGAGTTTCAGCTTTAGCATCATTCCTTCCAAAGAAATCCCAGGGCTGACCTCCTTCAGAATGGACTGGTTGGCTCTCCTTGCAGTCCAAGGGACTTTCAACAGTCTTCTCCAACCCCACAGTTCAAAAGCATCAATTCTCTGGTGCTCAGCCTTCTTCAGTCCAACTCTCATATCCATACATGACCACTGGAAAAACCATAGCCTTGACTAGATGGACCTTTGTTGGCAAAGTAATGTCTCTGCTTTTCAATATGCTATCTAGGTTGGTCATAATTTTCCTGCCAAGGAGTAAGTGTCTTTTAATTTCATGGCTGCATCACCATCTGCAGTGATTTGGAGCCCAAAAAGATAAAGTCTGACACTGTTTCCACTCTTTCCCCATCTATTTCCCATGAAGTGATGGGACCAGGTGCCATGATCTTAGTTTTCTGAATGTTGAGCTTTAAATCAGCCTTTTCACTCTCCTCTTTCACTTTCATCAAGAGGCTTTTGAGTTCCTCTTCACTTTCTGCCATAAGGGTGGTGTCATCTGCATATCTGAGGTTATTGATATTTCTCCCAGCAATCTTGATTCCAGCTTGTGCTTCTTCCAGCCCAGCATTTCTCATGATGTACTCTGCATAGAAGTTAAATAAGCAGGGTGACATATATAGCCTTGACGTACTCCTTTTCCTATTTGGAACCAGTCTGTTGTTCCATGTCCAGTTCTAACTGTTGCTTCCTGACCTGCATACAGGTTTCTCAAGAGGCAGGTCAGATGGTCTGGTATTCCCATCTCTTTCAGAATTTTCCACGGTTTATTGTGATCCACAGAGTCAAAGGCTTTGGCACAGTCAATAAAGCAGAAATAGATGTTTTTCTGGAACTCTCTTGCTTTTTTGATGATCCAGTGGATGTTGGCAATTTGATCTCTGGTTCCTCTGCCTTTTCTAAAACCAGCTTGAACATCAGGAAGTTCATGGTTCACATATTGCTGAAGCCTGGCTTGTAGAGTTTTGAGCATCACTTTACTAGTGTGTGAGATGAGCACAATTGTGCAGTAGTTTGAGCATTCTTTGGCATTGCCTTTCTTTGGGATTGGAATGAAAACTGACCTTTTCCAGTCCTGTGGCCACTGCTGAGTTGTCCAAATTTGCTGGCATATTGAGTGCAGCACTTTCACAGCATCATCTTCCAGGATTTGAAATAGCTCAACTGGAGTTCCATCACCTCCACTAGCTTTGTTCATAGTGATGCTTTCTAAGGCCCACTTGACTTCACATTCTAGGATGTCTGGCTCTAGGTCAGTGATCACACCATCGTGATTATCTGGGTTGTGAAGATCTTTTTTGTACAGTTCTTCTGTGTATTCCTGCCACCTCTTCTTAATATCTTCTGCTTCTGTTAGGTCCATACCATTTCTGTCCTTTATTGAGCCCTATAAGGGTGATTCTTATAGTCTTCATCAATGGCCTGTAAAACATCTTAGAATCTGTGGGCCATTCACAGATGGCCCAGCTCTGTGACCAACTCTGCCTTTGTCCTGTAAAAGCACCAGAGGCATTATTAATGGGCACAACTGTGTTCCAATAAAACTTTATTTTAAAAAACAGGCAGCAGGCTATTACTGGCTTGCAGACTGTAGTTTGCTAATCCTAGGCCTACATTGTAATTTTCTTTGGCTTCCACCTTTTAAAAATTGTTTTAATAATTAATATGTCTCTTTAGGATAAGGAAAAACAATGCATTGTTCTTAAAAAGAACAGTTGCATGAAAACTCCTGCCATAACATAGGCAAGCTCTGACATTGGTTTAATGCCTGACAGTTTAAAATGGAATTCTATAGGTGTTGGCTGATTCCTTAGCATCCACCCAGTTCTGAGACACAAAGGAAATATGCAGAGCTGTTAGCATGGGAAATTTAAGTAAGAATGCACATTTGTTTGGTACTCACCACTGTGATAGGTGTGGGAGACTGAAGGAGAGTCCTATTTCTCTTTACTATGTTTTATAAACCATCTTAGCCCCCATATGGTAGACACTGTGCTTTGGGTGGAGACCTGAATGTCTCACCTAAGGAATTAGGAGGCTTCTCAGCAGCTAATTAGGTCATAGTGCAAGGAATCCAGTTCCAGTGGTGCTGGGGTGTTGCTGCTCTTGCTGCAGCGTTAGTTGTACTTTAACCAGATTACCCTCGTTACCAGCATTATACTTGGTGACCCCATTAGCACTGATGCACACAGCTGAGCTTCCCATGCAGACACAAAGCAGTGCCTCCTTGTCCTTCAGTTGACTTTGCATGTCTACAGTGGATGCATGGCAGCTCTTAACTGCCTTCATGCTCAGTGGGTCTGGAACACTCAACCTCAAACCTGTCTTGTCAGTATCCAGCTCCATGACAATAATTTTAGGTCACAGCCCTTTAAACTATAGCTTGTGGATGGATTGCCTAACATGGAGACATTGAATTTTCTAGATTTGGAGGAAACAGATTATTCTTCAAACTGGAATCACATATAAAACAAAATGGATATTGTAAACCTATATTCAACCTATTAAGTTGCTCGGATGTTTCCTCTTGGCCAGTCAGTTGATTCATGAAAGTGAAAGTGAAGTCGCTCAGTCGTGTCCGACTCTTTGCGACCCTGATAGGACTGTCGCCTACCAGGCTCCTCTGTCCATGGGATTTTCCAGGCAATAGTACTGGAGTAGATTACCATTTCCTTCTCCAGGGGATCTTCCTGACCCAGGGATCAAACCCGGGTCTCCCGCATTGTAGACATAGGCAACGTATAATTCACTGACCCTCTTGGAGTTCTGGCGGGAAACCATCCCATGGCTGCCATGTTTGAATACAGAGAGCTTTACACTGGGATTTCCTGATTTTCAAAATTAATCAGATTAATATCATTAGTGGTATATTGTTACTGATGTATTGAGCTATTTTATGAGAAATATCTTGTCAAAATGCTTGCTCCATAAAGTAGCCTCTGAAATGTTCAGACTTGAGAGAAAGTGTTAAGAGCCGATTGGCTTTGACATTGTTGCTTCTTTCTTGTTCTCAGATTGTGCAGACCTCAGTCAATTTAGATAAATACATCTCAGGCTGGAATCCAACCCACACTTATGCCCACACAACTCCGGACTTTCAGTGAGGCTAACCTTTTAGGCATGAGATTCTTGAAGTCTTTTTAATATTGCCTCCAAGAGCTGTGGTTTCTTAGTGGCAAAATGCTATAACTCTTTTTTAAAAAATATTTATTATTTATTTATTTATTTGGCTGTGTTGTGTCTTCGTTGTGGCACACGGGATCTTCACTATGGCATGGAAACTCTTAGAGGCAACGTGTGGGATCTAGTTCCCCAACCAGGGATTGAACCCACATTGGGAGCATGGAATCTTAGCCACTGGACCACCAAGGAAGTCCCCATTTCTCTGTCTTTGTACTTTGCCTGGTGCCCATCTAGCATGTTTGTGCCTTTGCTCTCCTGAAGGTCAGTAAGTCTTGAGTGAATTGGAATTACAAGATGGATGAATGTTTAAAAATAAATGATCATATGAAGAATGTAACGTTTTCTCACTTCCCACTTGATTCTACTTCTCATCTCTGTATGTGAGAAGACAGACTTTCCAAGATATAAAAAGAAGAGACAGGAAAGGTGGAGAGATGGGTTTAAAGCCACGGTAAACAAGTCCCAAGAAATCCTTGAGGGCCCATCTTGGCAATCCTCTTAAAATTTGAGATTCCTTTAAAATTTCTTTTTTAATAGACTTCATTGGACTTGAAATGGTTAAAAAAATGTTGTTTATAAAAAAGAGGAGAGTTGGTGGGCTAGTGGGGAAGATTGTTTAAATCCCATTGCGCTCCAGGGACCTTTATGGAAGGTGAAGTCCTGAATGGGAAGAGACCACCCAGAAGTTGAATTGACTTTGTTTTAATAATCGCCATTTCAACACTGGCTTAGCGGGAGGTCCTGAAATTGGATTTTGACACTCTTGGGCTTCTGCGCATCAGGCCTGCCGTCAAAGGGTGTTTGATACACACAAATCTGTTGGGACAGAGGCTTTGTGCTCAAAGAAACAATGGCCTGTGTGTCCTTGGGGATTGGGGAGTGATAGGTGGGTGGGATGGGATGGGGGGCCCACACAGATCCTGGACGAACACCTCATTATTGGAAATCATTTCCTCCCTCTCCCTTTCTCCTGGTCTTGGGACCTCAGGTTGCCTCTGAGCCCTCACCAGCCCTCCTGCAAGTCCCAGGGGTTAGTCTATACCATCAGGGAAGCCCACCCAGCCATTCCACATTCCAGGCATCAGAGTGGATATAAAATAAACTCACCTCTCCAAACCGCTCTGGGTCTGAGAAAAAAAAAAAAAAAACAATCGATACACGTTTTCTCAAAACCTATTGAAGAGCCCTCACGCCTGACTGCTTTCCTAAGATTTAACCTACAAGCTTCAATATTAATTTGGACTGTACCTTGTGTGAAATCCATTTTTTGCCTCCCACGGCAAAAGCTAATGTTTATACTCACTCAATATTAAGATCAGTTCAGTTCAGTTCAGTCGCTCAGCTGTGTCTGACTCTTTGTGACCCCATGAATCGCAGCATGTCAGGCCTCCCTGTCCATCATCAACTCCTGGAGTTCACTCAAACTCACGTCCATTGAGTCAGTGATGCCATCCAGCCATCTCATCCTCTGTCGTCCCCTTTTCTTCCTGCCCCCAATCCCTCCCAGCATCAGAGGCTTTTCCAATGAGTCAACTCTTTGCATGAGGTGGCCAAAGTATTGGAGTTTCAGCTTTAGCATCATTCCTTCCAAGGAACACCCAGGGCTGATCTCCTTTAGAATGGACTGGTTGGATCTCCTTGCAGTCCAAGGGACTCTCAGGAGTCTTCTCCAATACCACAGTTCAAAAGCATCAATTCTTCGGTGCTCAGCTTTCTTCACAGTCCACCTCTCACATCCATACATGACCACTGGAAAAACCATAGATCAGGAAGACTTAAATGTCTACTTGCTAGAGAGTATATCTTAGAGTATTTTATAGTTCCGTTTGATTCTTGAATGTAAGTTATTGTCACCGTTTACCTTTAATAGGACTTGAGAAGCCACTATTTCTCTAACCAGAGTCCTCTCTCTGTGCAATTTCAGGTTTGGAAAGAAATCCCGGCCTGCGATGTATGACGTGACCCCCATCGCCTATGAGGATTACAGCCCTGATGATAAGCCCTTGGTCACACTGATTAAAACAAAAGATTTGTAATCTTTTGGGGGGATTATTTTTCCAAAAGATGGGCTACTACATTCGTTTAAATATTTTTAAGAAAAGGAAAAGCTTAAGAAATTTAAGATGTTAGCTGCTCAAAAGTTTTCAGTAGACTATTTAAGAACTAATTTTCTGCAGCTTTTAGTTTGAAAAAAATATTTTAAAAATGGAATTTGTGAAATCCGTAGACTACGTTTTCATGTACTTTCTGCTCTCTAAACGGTAGGCTTCGACTCGTGTGCGTACCTTCCACAGTAGATATTCTCATGAACCAGATTGACTTCAGCAGTGGTTACAGAGTAAGTCTAATCAAGGTCAAGTTTGTATTTGACGTGTGAGTGCTGACTTTTTGAGTAGAGTTAGGAAACACATGTAGTATGAACTATAATGCAGTATACCCATTAACTTAAAAAGAAGTCTGAAATGTTTGTTCTGTGAAAAACTAGTTAAATGTACTATTCCTAACCCGAATGAAATTAGCCTTTGCCTTATTCTGTGCATGGGTAAGTAACTTATTTCTGCACTGTTTTGTTGAACCTTACGGAAACCGGAAACATTCTCTTGAGTTTGTTTGTTTTCCTGTCGTTTTCGTAACAGTCATCAAGCTAGGCCTTGAAAACATACATGATGACAGGGTCTAGTGAGGCAAATTGTGATCGAATTGAATCTGTATTTTCCTCTACAAGTCAAGGTTTTTGTATTGTGAGTAAGTTAAATTTATGTTGGAGTTGTTCCTTGCTAAGAGGTAGTAACTGTAAGAGCGTACCGATTCCTTCAGTAGTGAGTATATCTCATAGTGCATCTTTATTTATATCCAGGACATTTTTGTGGCTGTATTTGATTGATATGTGCTTCTTCTGATTCTTGCTAATTTCAAAGAATATTGAATAAATGTTACCAAGTCAAGGACGCACTTGTCTCTCTCTTTTTTAAATTATAGAAAACATTTGGTTTTCATATGGTAAAGAATCCACCTGCAATACAGGAAGCCCCAGGTTCAGTCCCTGGGTTGGGAAGATCCCCTGGAGAAGGGAATGGCAACCCACTCCAGTATTCTTGCCTGGAGAACTCCAGGGACAGAGGAGCCTGGCTGGCTACAGTTCACAGCGTCGCAGAGTCGGATATGACTGAGCAACTGATACACACACATCAAACAAAAAAAATCTTACTTAAATTTTTTTTTTTTACATTTTAAATAGTCCAAGGAGTACATTTTTGTGGCTGCTGGAGTCATTCCCTATTCCTTCCAGAAGCCCTTCTGACCTCCTAATTGTCCGTGAACCATCCCTACTGTCTTATAAGGTGAAAAAAATAACAAAAATTCTCATTGTAACTCTTGCATCAGAATTTGTCCGTGAAATGTAGCATGTATGACTACTGAGGTACATTGAAATCCAGAAACGCTTCTGGACGTGATGTGCAGAGAACCTACAGCTTTAAGAAACATCTTACAAAGGCTGCTCTCCTGGGGGTGTCAAATGAAATCAGCAAGCAGCACCTGGGTCCTTAAAGCTGGAAGGCAGCTTACAGTCACCCTGTGTTCAATTCCATTTTGCATCTAAATGTGGCACTGAAGTCCCAGGGGCTTTAAACAAAAAACAAAAAACTGCTTCATCTTCACATGGGAACATTTGGTGAGACCAAGAGAAGCCCTGAAATTAGGTGCAAGGGAAGGCTTTAGGCAAAAAGAAGCTTTTACGATGCTTTTCCTTCTTTCTCTTCTCTTAGAACATCTGTCCCTAATCCTACAAGTGATATAGCGATACACTCACACTCTGATTATTAAATGATACAGTGCAATAGGGTAATATTTTTAGTTTGAGTGTTTGGAAGTGAAGTAAGAACAAAATCTGAGCAGGGCTGATTAGCATCCATGGAACACAGGCAGGCGTTTTACTTCCGTCTTCTCGGAGAAGACTCGGTTGCGCAGGGCGCAGACACCTCCATCCCCAGGAGACGGCCTGGAAACCACCAATCTCCTGTGGTCTCCCAAGGGAATGGTCAAGTGCTGCCGTGACCTTCATCTGAAGCTGCTTCCCTCACAGTCTCTCAAATAATTTTTAATCTTCCAAATTCTTTTTTTTTTACTTTTTTGAAAATTTATTTTTTATTTGGAGGATGATTGCTTTACTATATCATGTTGGTTTCTGCTGTACAACAAGGTGAATCAGCTGCTGCTGCTACTGCTAATTCGCTTCAGTCATGTCAGACTCTATGTGACCCCATAGATGGCAGCCCACCAGGCTCCCCCGTCCCTGGGATTCTCCAGGCAAGAACGCTGGTGTGGGTTGCCATTTCCTTCTCCAATGCATGAAAGTGAAAAGAGAAAGTGAAGTCACTCAGTCGTGTCCAACTCCTAGTGACCCCATGGACTGCAGCCTACCAGGCTCCTCTGTCCATAGGATTTTCCAGGCAAGAGTACTGGGGTGGGGTGACATTGCCTTCTCCAGTGAATCAGCTATAAGTATACAAATATCCCCTTCCTCTTGGACCTCTCTCTCACCACCCTCCCCCCATTCCACCCCTTTATGTCATCAGAGGGCACCAAGCGGAGCTCCCTGTGCTGTACAGAAGCTTCCCATTAGCTCCCTGTTTCACATATAGCAGTGCATGTATGTCGATGCTACTCTGCCAGTTCATCCCACCTCCCTTTCCCCCACTGTGTCCATACGTTCGTTCTCTACATCTGCCCTGTAAATAAGATCATCTGTACCATTTTTCTAGATTCCATATATAGTGTATTAGTCATTCAGTTGTGTCTGATTCTTTCTGACCCTGTCAACTGTAGCCTGCTAGGCTCCTCTGTCCATGGAATTCTCCAGGCAAGATATTGGCGTGAGTAGCCAATCCTTTTTCCAGGGGCTCTTCCTGACCCAGGGATCGAAGCTGGGTCTCCAGCATTGCAGGCAGATTCTTTACCATCTGAGCCACCAGGGAAGTTCCATATGTTGTTAATATATGATACCAAATTCATTAGGTATGATACCCTTCAAGGACTTGTTTGGAAACTAAATGGTCTTTTATAAGTGATCATTTTTCTTTTTAAAGCAATTTAACAGCCATTTGTTCAGGTTGTAAGCTGACATGACTGCCTGAGGGTCTGTGGCCAACCCCAAACCCATTTAAAGACCTGCGCTTATTCATTTGCAGACTCAATACCTCTCACTGAGCACTTGTTCTGTGTCAGGCAGATGGTAAGGAACAAGGGCTTCCCAGAAGGATTCTGGCTCCTGAGATCACAGCTTGTTTTGAATCATACCTTCATCTAATAAGCAAGCACAGAATCACACTTAGCAGGGCCTGGTGAAGGAAAGGTAAACACGGCTATTTGGCAGTTTATTTGTAGCAGAGTGGATTGGAATCGTGCTTCACCTATTTCCTTACTAACAACTTTGAACGCATGACTCTGAGCCTATCCTGGTTTGTTTTGTTTTGTTTTGTTTTTGCAGTTGGGGGAAGATGAACTCTTTCGTTTTTTCGAAAACTTTGTATTTTATTAATGGTGAGTTAGTGATGAAGCAATTTCTTTCTTTATTGGAGTATTTGTCATTGTCGTTTAGTTGCTAAGTCGTATCCAGCTCTTTCCAATCCCGTAGACTGTAGCCTGCCAGATGCTTCTGTCTAAGGGATTTGCTAGGCAAGAATACTGGAGTGGATTGCCATATCCTTCTCAGGGCAGTGAGGGTCACTGTGAGGATTAAACACCAGAATATATGTAAATCACTTAGCCCACTTCCAGTACACATTAAGCATTTAGCACTTGAACAATTACTGTTGCCGCTTTTGTTCTTATTTTAGACGCAGATCTTATCGCAAAGGAGGTTAATAAGGTTAATGTCTGTGATCTGCAGCTCGTGAATTGTGGATGGTGGAGGAGTTATGAGAAAGATAGGTGCCCTTCTTCTCAGTGCATCAAACACTCTGCCATCTTGTTTAACTTTTTATTTTCTGTATTTGTGAAGAAAGAAGCATTTAGTAAGCAAGAGTAAACTGCTGCCCAGGACTTGTTGAACTGGTGATAGTCTCACAATGTAGAGGAGCTGAAATTAGCCCTGTTCTCACGTGTGGATTCTCACAAGACAGGGTAACTGTTTCTAAGAACAGGGATCCTCACCCACTAGGGATTCCCAGATGGCTCAGTGGTACAGAATCTGCCTGCCAGTACAGGAGACGCAAGAGACACGGGTTTGATCCCTGGGTTGGGAGGATCCCCTGGAGAAGGAAATGGCAACCCCCTCCAGTATTCTTGCTTGGAAAATCCCATGGGCAGACGAGCTTGATGGGCCACATGGGGTCACAAAGGGTCGGACAAAACTGAGCACAGCAGAGCATCACCGCCTATAAATGATCCAGCTCTATCTCCAGATCATTTAGTGTTTTTTTCCAGAATTGCAAGGGCATGGCATACACAGATAAATCATTTACAAGCAGTTTAAATTTAATTTCCGAAAGCTGATTTCTTTGACACTTGTACCAAGGTCTCTACTTGGTACTGTCCAGCTGGCCTTGGATCACCAACCCCTACTCTAGTGGCTTCTGCTTCTTCATTTCATGGGACTATAATTATTTGAACACTGTGGTTGTCTCCAGGAACTGAAGGATGGCTAGGAGCCTGAATTGATTTTATTTCTAAACAATGTTGTAGGTGGAGTGTAAAACAACACTTGAAAACCTTTTCAGGTTTAAATAAGTTTAAGGCATAGTTTTACAGTTAAAGGATTTTACAGGTTACTTCTTGGGGGAAACAGAAAAGCCGTAAGAAAGATGTACGTTTGTTGTTGTTCAGTTGCTAAGTTGTATCTGATTCTTTGTGAACCCGTGGACTTCAGCATGCCAGGCTTCCCTGTCCTTCACTATCTCCTGGAATCTGCTCAAACTCATGTCCATTGAGCCAGTGATGCCATCCAACCATCTTGTCCTCTGTCATCCCCTTCTCCTCCTGCCCTCAATCTCTCCCAGCATCAGGATCTTTTCCAATGAGTTGGCTATGAGTGGCCAAAGTATTGGATCTTCAGCTTTAGTATCAGTCCTTCTAATGTGATTTCCTTTAGGATTGACCGGTTTGATCTCCTTGCAGTCCAAGGGGCTCTCAAGAGTCTTCTGCAGCGCCACAATTCAAAAGCTTCAATTCTTTGGTTCTCAGCCTCCTTTATGGTCATTAAGATGTGTATGAAGTAACTATAAAATTGTAAGGAACCACTGACAACAACCCTCGGAGACCCTGTTGATGCCTCCACAGCTGCCATTTCTCTATTCCTCTTTCAATCCGCCGTGGGGTGGAGATGCCAGGAATCCACTACCCCAGTTGCCTTTGCTTTTAGGGTGAGTGTGTGGCTCAGTGTTGGTCACTGGGACCTTCGAGGAAATCTCACTGGACTCCCTAAAATGAATTTCCTCCCTGATAAGAGAGATAAGATGGAGCACAGACTTCTTGCTGCCCATTACTTCCTGCTTTTGGGTGCTTTTCTGTCAAGACCAAAGGCTTGTAAGGACTGCAAACTCCTCTCATCCATGAGAGGATGCTGTGCAACTCTGAGGATGGCAGAAGATAAAGGAGAGAGCTGGTGCTTAGTGATGAAATGGAGCTTTGGGGAGGGTTTAAAATAGGGCTTTATTTTTTCTGAGCTTTATTGAAGTGTAATTGACAAGTACAATTGCAAGATATTTCATGTACAGCATGATGATCTGATATACCTATACATTGTGAAAGGATTTCCCCCATAGAGTTAGTTAACATATCTGTATCTTGTGTGTGTGTGTGTGTGTGTGTGAGAGAGTGAGAGAGAGAGAACATTTAAATCCTACTTTTCGCAAATTTCAATTTTACAGTGTGGTGTTATCAACCATGTGAAGTGAAAATTAAAGTGTTAGTTGCTCATTCGTGTCCTACTCTTTGCGACCTCATGGACTGTAGTCCACCAGGCTCCTCTGTCCATGAGGATTCTCCAGGCATGAATACTAAAGTGGGGAGGCATTTCCTTCTTTAGAGGATCTTCCCGACTCAGGGATCAAATCTGAGTCTCCTGCATTGCAGGCGGATTCCTTACCTTCTGAGCCACCACCATAGTCACCATGTTTTACTTTAGATACTCAGACCTTATTCAGCTAATGGCCGAAACTTTGTTCAGCCTTTTACCAATCTCTCTCCATTCCCATACCCCACCTCCCAACCTACTTCCCCCAGTCCATGGCAACCAATTTTCTACTCTCTTTGTTGTTGTTAAGTCGCTTCAGTCATGTCCGACTCTGTGCAACCCCATAGACGGCAGCTCACCAGGCTCCCCTGTCCCTGGGATTCTCCAGGCAAGAACACTGGAGTGGGTTGCCATTTCCCTCTCCAATGCATGAAAGTGAAAAGTGAAAGTAAAGTCCCTCAGTCGTGTCCGACTCTTCTCGACCCCATGGTCTGCAGCCTACCAGGCTCCTCCTTAGAAAACTCAATTTTCTGTGCGTTTGAATTTTTTCGAGTCACACATATAAATGACATGAGGCATTTGTTTTCCTCTGTCTGGCTTGTTTCACTTAGGTTAATGCCTTCCAGGTGCATCCATGTTGTTGCAAATGACCGGATTTCCTTCCTTTTTAAGGAAGGAAACATCTTCTTTATCCATTTATCCATTGATAGACACAACTTGGCTGTTGTGAATTACGTTACAGTGCAATGAACATGACAGTGCAGATAATCTTTTCAAGATAACCATTTTGTTTCCTTTGGGTTTATGTTGCCTTTCGGTCGCTCTGTTTCCTCTGGGATTGCTGGATCATATAATAGTTTTACTTTCATTTTCTTGAGGAAGCTTGATACTGTTTTCTATAGTAGTTGTATCAGTTTACAGTCCCACCAACAGTGGACAAGAGTTTCCTTGCCAGCATTTGCAGTTGTTGTCTTTTTGATACTAGATCTCCTAAGAGTTCTGAGGTGCTCTGTCAGCTTCACTAGCCATATATGGTTAACTACATTTAAACTTTTGGGTAGCGCTAGTGGAGAAGGCAATGGCACCCCACTCCAGTACTCTTGCCTGGGAAATCCCATGGATGGAGGAGCCTGGTGGGCTGCAGTCCATGGGGTATCGAAGAGTCGGACACAACTGAGCGACTTCACTTTCACTTTTCCCTTTCATGCACTGGAGAAGGAAATGGCAACTCACTCCAGCGTTTTTGCCTGGAGAATCCCAGGGATGGGGGAGCCTGGTGGGCTGCCGTCTATGGGGTCGCACAGAGTTGGACATGACTGAAGCGACTTAGCAGCAGCAGCAGCAGTGGTAAGAACCTGCTTGCCAGTGCAGGAAAGGTAAGAGATGCGGGTTAGATCCCTGGGGTGGGAAGATTCCCTGGAGAAGGGCATGGAACCCCACTCCAGTGTTCTTGCCTGGAAAATCACATGAACAGAGGAGCCTGGCAGGCTACAGTTCATGGGATCACAAAGAGTTGGAGATGACTGAAGCGACTTAGCACACAAATAAAATTTAAAAATTTCAGCTTCCCCATTGCACTAGCCACAGTGCAAGGGCTCAGGAGCTGTATGTACTGAGTGGTTGCCATGTAGGCCAGCCCCATCGTGAACAAGTCCATCATCACAGAGAGTTCTAGTGGACAGTGCTGATCTAGATAAGTGTGTTTATTGTTTTAAGTCATTTAAAATTGGGTACTCTTAATCTTTGCAGTCTAAAGCAAGGTAAACTGCTTTTGAAATTGTGCTGTATATGTGTTAATCACCCAATGAGTCACAGGGCAAGAATTATTTTACTAGTCATTCTTTTAAAGATCTGAGTCAGGGGCTGTGGGAAGGAAGAGGAGAGGGACTTAGAGGGCTAGTGAGAGCCTGGCATGGACAACCTGAATGATCAGCCTATGTAGTCTAGAATTTTCCTAGAGTCCGTGAAGAGTCATGAATGGCTTTGAGCTGGGAAAGAAGAATCTTATCATGCTGCAGATAGAAAGAGCACAGACTTTGAAATTGTTCATAACAGGGTTCAGTGACCTCTGATAAGATTTGAATTACTCTTCCAGCTCAGTGTCTTCAGCTACCAAACAGGAATGAAAGTAGCTAATTTAGAGCAGGGGTTAGTATGCTATGGGCCACAGTCCAAACATGCCCAAAGCTTGTTTTTGTACAGCCTGTTCTACAGCCAAAAGTGGCTGTGTATGTTTTAATGAGATTTTTATTTTAGAATAGATTTTGATTTATGGGAAAGTTGTGAAGGTATTACAAGGGGTTTGTATTTATACCACACAGGTGACTCAGTGGTAAAGAATTCACCAGCCAATGCAGGAGCCTCAGGAGACACGGGTTCAATCCCTGGGTCGGGAAGATCCTCTGGAGGAGGAAATGGCAACCCGCTCCAGTATTCTTGACCGAGATAATCCCATGGATGGAGGAGCCTGGTGGGCTATAGTCCACGGAGTTGCAAAGAGTCAGACACAACTGAGCATGCAGACATAACATACCATAATTTTCATTTTTATTAACATCCTACATTAGTACAACACATTTGTAACAACTCATAAACCATTGTTGATGTATCATTATTAAAGTCCATACTTAATTCAAATTTCCTTATATATATATTTTTTTACTTAATGTGTTTTTTCTGTCCCAGGATCTCTGCATTGCATTTGGTCACCATGTCTCCTGAGGCAACTTTTAGCTATGACACTTCCTCAGACTTCCCTTGTTTCTGATGACTTTGACAGTTTTGAAGGGTACTGGCCAAATATTTCATAGACTGATCCTCTATAGCAATTTTTCTATTGATTGTTTTTTCAAGATCAGACTGGGGTTATAGGTTCTGGAGAGGAAGTCCACTGAGATAGAATGCCGTTGTCATCACGTCATGTCATGTCTGCAAACTACCAATATGGCTTATCACTACTGACATGAACTTGACCACTGGGCTCAAGTATGTTCAGCAGGCTTCTTTGATGCCAAATAACTCTGTGTGGTATACAGTCATTGGTGAAGGTCCCAGTTTCTGAACCCATCACTGTTGAAGGGCATGGCATTGTCTTAGAACTGGAAAAAGAGCTCCTCACCTCTTTGAACACAGGGAATATACAGTGAGTGGTGGGGTGGGAGAAGCCCCCAAACAAAATCACAGTCCCTTTACAATGAGAAAGGGTGAGAATGGTACTAGGAGGCTGCCAGAAATGTCCTCTATGTCTACATATAAATAAAGGAGTGATGAGTGAGTGGGAAATTGAGGAAGCATTAGGCTGGGAGTTTACAAGCTTGGATTCTTCTCTTAACTTGCTGTAACAAGCTGATGGAACTGGGTGAGTCATGTCACCTCTCTGGGATGGTGCTTTGTTATTTTTGATATTGAGCAGTTGGAGCAGTTTCAGAGGCTACATCTTGACTTTCATATGTATGATTTGATCCACAGATGTGTTTTTCTTTGTCCTATGACAGTGAAAGAGTGACTACTCAGTAGTGTCCAACTCTTTGTGACCCCATGGACTGTATGTAGCCTGCCAGGCTCCTCTGTCCATGGAATTCTCCAGGCAAGAATACCGGATTGGTTAACCATTCCTTTCTCCAGGGGATCTTGCCAACCCAGGGATCAAACCCAGGTCTCCTGCATTACAGGCAGACTCTTTATCATTAGATCCACCAGGAAAGTCCGAGGTTGTGCTATACTGTGTGTGTAAACCAAAATCTGAAAAAATTGGTGTAGATGATCTTAGTATTTACAAAGCAAAACTAGACCCAGACCTAAAAAATAAACATATGAACACCAAGGGGGGAGGGAGAGAGGGGATGAGTTGGGAGATTGGGGTTGATATATATGCACTATTGGTACTATGTATAAAATAGATAACTAATAAGAAAGGCGATACCAAAGAATCTTCAAGTTTGGAAAACTCAGCAGCAGCCACTGGACTGGAAAAGGTCAGTTTCATTCCAGTCCCAAAGAAAGGCAATCCCAGAGAATGCTCAAACTGCCACACAATTGCACTCATCTCACACTCTAGTAAAGTGATGCTCAAAATTCTCCAAGCCAAGCTTCAGCAATACATGAACCGTGAACTTCCAGATGTTCAAGCTGGTTTTAGAAAAGGCAGAGGAACCAGAGACCAAATTGCCAACATCCTCTGGATCATCGAAAAAGCAAGAGTGTTCCAGAAAAATATCTATTTCTGCTTTATTGACTATGCCAAAGCCTTTGACTGTGTGGATCACAATAAACTGTGGAAAATTCTGAAAGAGATGGGAATACCAGACCACCTGACTTGCCTCTTGAGAAATCTGTATGCAGCAGGAAGCAACAGTTAGAACTGGACATGGAACAACAGACTGGTTCCAAATAGGAAAAAGAGTATGTCAAGGCTGTATATTGTCACCCTGCTTATTTAACTTATATGCAGAGTACATTATGAGAAATGCTGGGCTGGAGGAAGCACAAGCTGGAATCAAGATTGCCAGGAGAAATATCAATAACCTTAGATATGCAGATGCAGATACCCTTATGGCAGAAAGTGAAGAAGAACTAAAGACCTCTTGATGAAAGTGAAAGAGGAGATTGAAAAGGCTGACTTAAAGCTCAACATTCAAAAAACTAAGATCATGGCATCTGGTCCCATCACTTCATGGCAAATAGAGGGGGAAACAATGGACAGTGACAGACTTTATTTTTTGGGGCTCCAAAATCACTGAAGATGGTGACTGCAGCCATGAAATTAAAAGATACTTGCTCCTTGGAAGAAAAGTTATGACCAACCTAGACAGCATATTAAAAAGCAGAGACATTACTTTGCCGACAAAAGTCCATCTAGTCAAAGCCATGTTTTTTCTAGTAGTCATATGTGGATGTGAAAGTTGGAGTATAAAGAAAACTGAGTGCTGAAGAATTGATGCTTTTGAACTGTGGTGTTAGAGAAGACTCTTGAGAGTCCCTTGGACTGCAAGGAGATTCAACCAGTCCATCCTAAAGGAGATCAGTCCTGGGTGTTCATTGGTAGGACTGATGTTGAAGCTGAAACTCCAGTACTTTGGTCACCTGCTGTGAAGAACTGACTCACTGGAAAAGACCCTGATGCTGGAAAAGATAGAAGGCAGGAGGAGAAGGGGACAACAGAGGATGAGATGGTTGGATGGCATCACCAACTCAATGGATATGAATTTGAGTAAATTCCAAGGGTTGGTGATGGACAGGGAAGCCTGGAATGCTGCAGCCCATGGGGTTGCAAGGAGTTGGTCATGACTGAGTGACTGAACTGAACTGAATGAGAACCTAGTCTATAGCACAGAGAACTCCACTCATTGCTCTGTGGTGACCTAAATGGGAAGGAAATCCAAAAAAGAGGAGATATATGTTTACATATAGCTGATTCATTTTGCTGTATAGCAGAAACTAACACAACATTGCAAACCAACTATATTCCAGTAAAAATCTAAAAATAAATAAAAAACTAAAAGTAAGGAAAACCTGTCTCTGTCTCTCTCACATGCACACACCCACACACATACTACCACATGACAGCAAGGGGCTGAAACTAAAATGAAAGTGAAAGTGAAAGAAAGTGAATGTATTGAGTGGGCTGTGTATTTCAAGGAAAATGTGAGCATAATTCCTTGTGTTGTTGTTTAAGGCTATTTGTCTGTGTTTGTTATGCAAAACCACCTGCTGAGTTGACTTAGTTACATTATTTTCCTGTCCCGTGGGGATATGTTTGGGAACACAAGACTAGATCGGTGATTTTAAAAGTTGTTTTTTAAAAAGGTATTCTTGTCTTTCAGTGAAATATTACATGGAAGTGTGATATATAAATCAGATGAAAATAAGCCAGATGATCTGATTCAACTTGGTTGAGGTCCTCTGGTCCCTAGCCTCTTTGGCCCCATGTACTCACTACCCTCCACCCCAGTGTTCTCCAAGATCATAGGAGAACACAGAAGAATCCCGGAGAAGACAGTCTGAAAATCACTGGACTGGATTAATCCATCTTCAAGACTCTTCACCTCCCCATCTATCTCAGAGGTAGATTGACATATATACACTATTGATACTAGGTATAAAGCAGATAACTGATGAGAACCTACTCTATAGCACAATGCTATATTACTACTCAATGCTACTCAGTGCTACTCAATGCTCTGTGGTGACCTAAATGGGAAGGAAATTCAAAAAAAGAGGATTTTATATATGAGCATACATGAGGCTGGTGAGTGAGTCAGATATAATTATTAGCTGCGGACCACAGAGACATAATACTCATCCCGTAGAATGTTTTCATAGATTACTACGAAATACTGAGTATAATTCCCTGTGCTATGTAGCAGGTCCTTGATTATCCATTTTATATATAGCAGTGTATATCTGTTAATCCCAAACTCTCTCTGCCTACTTCTTTCCCCTTTGGTAACCATAAATCTTTTTCTTTGTCTGTGGGTCTATTTCTGTCTTTTATATAAGTTCATTTGTATCATTTCTTTCTTAAGATTTCCATATATAAGTGATATCACTTGATATTTGTCTTTCTCCATCTGACTTACATCACTTGGTCTGATGATCTCTGGGTGCATCCATGTTGCTGCAAATGGCATTATTTCATTCTTTTATGGCTGAGTAATATGCCATTGCATAAATATACATCTTTTTTATCCATTCATCTGTTGATGGACATTTAGGTTGCCTCTATGTTTTGGCTATTGTGGGTAGTGCTGCAATGAACACTGGAGTGAACATATCTTTTTGACTTAGAGTTTTCTCCATATATATGCCTGACCCCATGGATCTTAAAGGCTTTGAAGGAAGACAGAGATTTGAAATACATCTTTGCATCAGATTCCAATACCAGGATTTATCAGAGCTCCTAGCAGGGAGAAGCTGATACTTTTCTGTAGAAGTCAGGGAAGACACCTTGGTATTTATCATCTAAATCAGGGTTGGAAGGGTAGTTAAGAATTACCCAGGTGAAGAGAAGGTGTGTGAAGTCAAAAAAATGAGAGTAGGCACTTCCGAAGAGCTAAAAAAATTGAGTCAGGCCAGAGCATCAATGCTCTGGTCAGGATAAGCATGGGTTTCTCTATGACCCAACAATTTTACTCCCGGGTAAAGTATCCAAGAGCAACAGAAACATGTGCTAAGAAATGTTTTCTACAAGAATGTTTATACCAACTTTATTCACCATAGTCCTCAATGCAATAGGATGGCACCAAAAAATAAAAAGGAAACATGCAGCAATACGTCAGAATCTTGTAGGCATAAATGTTGAGCCAAAAAGGCCAGACACACCAGAGGACATAGTGTGTGATTCTGTTTATGTGAGACTCCAGATCAGGTAAAACCCGTTTATGGTGCTAGAAATCTGAAGAGCAGTTTCCTCTGGGTATAGGGGATGGGGGACGGATTGGGAAGGGACCAGAATGATGTGTCTGAGATACGGAAACAGTCTACGTCTTGATTTGAGGGACACTAACAAAAAGAATCGGAGAAGGCAATGGCACCCCACTCCAGTACTCTTGCCTGGAAAATCCCATGGATGCAGGAGCCTGGTAGGCTGCAGTCCATGGGGTCGCTAAGAGTCGGACACGACTGAGCGACTTCACTTTGACTTTTCACTTTCATGCATTGGAGAAGGAAATGGCAACCCACTCCAGTGTTCTTGCCTGGAGAATCCCAGGGACGGGGGAGCCTGGTGGGCTGCCGTCTATGGGGTCGCACAGAGTCGGACACGACTGAAGTGACACAGCAGCAGCAGCAGCAACAAAAAGAATTACAGAAGAGTAGCAAAAGAGGAGAGGGCTGGATGGCATCACTGGCTCAATGGACATGAGTTTGAGCAAACTCCAGGAGATAGTGAAGGACAGGGGGGCCTGGCATGCTGCAGTCTATGGGTCAATAAGAGTCAGGCACGACTTAATGAATGAACAACAACAAAAGCGTATACAATTGTCAGAGGTCATCAGACTATACACTTAAGATCTGTGCAATTTATTGTATATAAAATTTTAAAAGCAATACATTTAAAAAGAAAAAAAAATGTCTTAAAAAAAAAAGTGCCTAAAGGAGAGTGGCTAGAATGAAGATGGAGAGGTGGACAGAGATCAAAAGACTTCTAGGGTAGGGGGATAATGATGTTTTGTGCCAGGACAGGAAGGAAGCAGAGATCACATGTTGGTGGGGGAGGATGACACAGCTTCGGGGGCTTCAGCAGAAGTGAAATTCAGTTAGAGCATCACCAACCTCAGTTTCTGGATTGCATCAGTAGCTCCATGATTTTGTAATGTAGGCTTGGCTTGGATGAATGTCTATGTTAGTTATTATAGTTTTCTAATCCACAGATTAAAACTTAACCCACGGATGCAGTCCCAGACCAATAGACCACCAGTTGTTGTCATCTTTCTGTTGGTTTACTTGAAAATCTCCAAATTGCTCCAGGGGATGTCCACAAAATTGAAATCCTTTTATTATTAAACTAGTCCATGTGGAAAATACTCCATGGCCAAATTATCTTTTAATAAGGTGATTTCCTATTTTTCCCAAGTCAAAAGGCCCCTTCAGAATTTGAAATTCTGATATTGTGGTTTCCTTATGTTGGAGCCAAGTGTCTCCTGCAGTCTTTCAGAAATGTGACTTCCATGGGAAATTTCAATTTAACTCATTATAGCATGATCTTTCTTGCAGAGAGGTGGGTGTACATCCCTTCAGGACATAAAGTGAAGTGCAGTCGCTCAGTCCTGTCCAACTCTTTGCGACCCCATGGACTGTAGCCTATCAGGCTCCTCCGTCCATGGGATTTTCCAGGCATGAGTGCTGGAGTGGATTGCCATTTCCTTCTCCAGGACATAAAGGGTATAATAAACATCAAAATGGTCCTTAGATCAAACTGACTTTTAGGGAGGAGCAGAGTTTGGAAATACAATGACGCTGACAGGGGTTTCTCGAACTCCGCACTATTCATGTTTTGGTCTGGATTATTCTTTGGTGTGGGGATATCCTGTGTGTTGTAGAGTGTTTACCAGCATCTCTGACTTCTACCCACTAGATGCTAGTAACATCTAGTTGTGACAAACAAAAATGTCTCCAGATATTGTCAAATATCCCCAGAGGACAAAACTCATGCTTGGTTGAGGACTATTGAACTAGACAATCTGTCATTCCTTTCCATTTTCACATCTGTCCATTCATTCTCTCATTCAGTCCAGTCCATCCACTCGTGTTACAAGTGTTCTCCAAGAAGCCCTGTGTGTTGTGCACGTTGTCTTCCAGACACTCTCTCCTGACCCAGTGTCTCGTGATCAGCCTAGGGGTGCAGAGGCAACAAAATGCTACTAATTATAAAGTATTAATGTCTTTTTTTTTCTTGATTTAGGGTGGTCCAAAGTTTTCTTTGCAATAAGATAATGTGTACTCAATTTTCCAATAAAAAAAAGCTGGCCAAAGTGCTGATCAGTTTGTGCAAATTATCTTTAACCCTGAAAACAATCCAATGAAGTATGAACTTTGTACCTTTCATTTAAAGGTGCAGAAACTAGGTCCAAGAGAGTTTAAATAGCTTTCCAAAAGTCCCACAGTTTTTAAGACATGGAGCCAGAGCTTCTGTTCATAATCTCCATCCATCCATCCATCCATCCATCCATCCATCCATCCATCTCTTCCTCCCTCCACCTACCTCAGTTCAGTTCAGTTCAGTCACTCAGTCGTGTTGAACTCTTTGCAAGCCCATGAATTGCAGCACGCCAGGCCTCCCTGTCCATCACCAACTCCTGGAGTTCACTCAGACTCATGTCCATCGAGTTGGTGATGCCATCCAGCCATCTCATCCTCTGTCGTCCCCTTCTACTCCTGCCCCCAATCCCTCCCAGCATCAGGGTCTTTTCCAATGAGTCAACTCTTTGCATGAGGTGGGCAAAGTATTGAATCTTCAGCTTTAGCATCAGTCCTTCCAATGAACACCCAGGACTGATCTCCTGTAGGATGGACTGGTTGGACTCCTTACAGTCCAAGGGACTCTCAAGAATCTTCTCCAACACCACAGTTCAAAAGCATCAATTCTTCAGCACTCAGCTTTCTTTATAGTCCAACTCTCACATCCATACATGACTACTGGAAAAACCATAGCCTTGACCAGATGGACCTTTGTTGGCAAAGTAATGTCTCTGCTTTTGAATATGCTATCTAGGTTGGTCATAACTTTCCACCTACCTGCCTACCCACAATTAATTCATTAGACCTTCATTAATTCACAAATTCAGCAAGTATTTATTAAATGCCTATTACATGCCAGTAAGCTCTTCCCTAGCAGCTTTTCAAGTTTTCTTTGTGAGGAAAGGAGGGGAGCACCATGGCAGCAGATGGGCCAGGAATCGCTCACAATCCTGCATATCATGAACTTCACCAAGGATGCTGTGTCTGTATCTTTTCATGGTAGTGGGGGCAGGGACGCTACCTTCGAGTCTCAGTTCAGAAGATGAAGGAAAGGAGTTGGCTCTGAGTTTTGTGCTTGGGAGGGAGGCTTCCCCTGGGGCGGGTTGACATAGAATCTTTGCTGTTGTCTTCTCATTTGCCCTCCTAGGCTGCTCCTGGCCGATGACTCTGGGCAGTGGATATGACAGAACTGTCAAAGAGACAGCCGTGCGCTGCCTACTGACTCAGGCTCCTGTGTTTAAGAGGTGAATGGTGTTTGGAAATTACTCCATTTAACCCTCACTTTACACTTGAGCCAAGTGAGAACCAAGAGGACTGAAAGATGACTTTCCCAAGATCAGGGGAAATAAGTGCTGTGAAAAAGCAAAAGATGGGTTCATGTAGAAGGATGAGCGGCACTTTCCCTGGCGTGTGGGACACACTGCATACTTAGTAACTCATTATTACTCCTAATGAGCCCTGGTCTGCATTGGCCATCAGTTCAGCTGTGCGCTCAGAAGACAAGAAGTGGTACATACATGAAGATATGAGGGACTGGTTTCAGGACAGGCCGCTTTACATAACTGTTTACCACATGGACATGTTAGTACGACTCACTTACAGATGATTCACCAGCGCTTCAGCTATGAACTTGGGGCCTGAAGTGCAGAAAGCTTTCCAAACAGGCTAATATGTGTGTGAAAATGCTTTTGTGACTCAGAACAGTCAGTGACTCACGCACTTTGTTCTTTATATGACTTGTCAGGTGTGCTGCAAATGGATTAGCATTAATTCTTCAATAAGCTTCGATGCTAGTGATGAGAAACGCTTATGTAATAGAATAAGAACTGCCATCTGAACAGTTTTCAATGTTCAGTTCAGTTTAGTTGCTCAGTTGTGTCCGATTCTTTGTGACCCCATGAACCACAGCACACCAGACCTCCCTGTCCATCACTAACTCTGGAGTTCACCCAAACTCATGTCCATTGAGTCAGTGATGCCATCCAACCATCTCATCCTCTGTCATCCCCTTCTCCTCCCACCTTTAATCTTTCCCAGCATCAGGGTCTTTTCAAATGAGTCAGCTCTTTGCATCAGGTGGCCAAAGTATTGGAGTTTCAGCCTCAACATCAGTCCTACCAATGAACACCCAGGACTGCTCTCCTGTAGGATAGACTGGTTGGATCTCCTTGCAGCCCAAGGAACTCTAAAGAGTCTTCTCCAGCACCACAGTTCAAAAGCATCAATTATTTGGTGCTCAGCTTTCTTCACAGTCCAACTCTCACATCCATACATGACTACTGGAAAAACCATAGCCTTGACTAGACGGACCTTTGTTGACAAGGTTTTTTAATATGGGAATCTGCGAATGAGTCCTCCATGGAAGAAAATAGCTGGAAACTGGTCCTGTCTGTGTGCTAAGTGGTGCTTGCCTGCAAGGGAGGTACCATGGAGTAATGGCGTGGAGATCACCCTCCCTCTACGGAGAAGATACAAATAGCTGTAGGCTTTCAAGAAAGGTTGAAATCTGCTTTTTAATATGCTGTCTAGGTTGGTCATAACTTTCCTTCCAAAGAATAAGCGTCTTTTAATTTCATGGCTGCAATCACCATCTGCAGTGATTTTGGAGCCCAGAAAAATAAAGTCAGCCACTGTTTCCACTGTTTCCCCATCTATTTGCCATGAAGTGATGGGACCAGATGCCATGATCTCTGTTTTCTGAATGTTGAGCTTTAAGCCAACTTTTTCACTCTCCTCTTTCACTTTCATCAAGAGGCTCTTTAGTTCTTCACTTCCTGCCATAAGGGCGGTGTCATCTGCATATCTAAGGTTATTGATGTTTCTCCCCACAAGCACCACTTAGCAGGCAGAGAGGACCAGTTTCCAGCTATTTTTTTCCACAGAGGACTCATTTGCAGATTCCCAGCTCCATTGTTTTCAAGGCACCAGCTTTTCCTTCAGCCCCTTCTATTTTCAATGTGGAATCATATAATTTGGAGTTCGTTGTTAATCCTAAGGTAAACAGGTTAAGCTGAAGGTTATTGTACAAGTGTGTGTGTTGCTTTTCAAGTCCTTATTTTCAGGGTTCAACAGAGTCAACCTTTCTTGAAAGCCTACAGCTATTTGCATCTCCTCCGTAGAGGAAGGGTGATCTCCATGCCATTACTCCATGGTACCTCCCTTGCAGGCAAGCACCACTTGGCACACAGACAGGACCAGTTTCCAGCTATTTTCTCTTTTGCAGATTCCAAGCTCCATTGTTTTCAAGGCACCAGCTTTTCCTTCAGCCCTTTCTGTTTTGTTTAGGCATTTATGCACCTAGACTGTATGGTCCTTTTGGGTGAAACTCTTTTATCCTTGTCCATCACTCATTGAACAGTTAAGTTTGCACTCCCCATCCTGTGCCTCTCTTGCCCTCTCATATTGGGGGCAGTGGTTGAAGAGCATCAGTGAACTCTTCCCAGCTTCCCATGTTCTCATACTAACTCCTTTTTTTCCATGACTCCAAAGAAATGTGTTTACATTGAATCAGAATTTCCCAAACTGGCCTGATTATGGACATCACTAGCATGGCTTCTGAGAATAACAGACTTTAAGACCTTCTCCAGTAGAGAATGAGCAACAGACCTCTGTGCTGGGCCTGCCTTGAGCTAAACGCTGGAGAGGTCCTAGCAGGTTGATTCAGGTGGATTTCTGCCAGACACCGCAGTTGGGGAAAGGGTGTATTGAAAGCTTTGGGAAGGAGGTGGATACGGGTTATAGGATGTAGAAGGACCAGCCACAGCTTTCTGTGGACTCAGGGCTGGGCCTTTGGGTCAACTCAGAATAGGAAGAATTCAGTCTTAGTGTGTGTGTTAGTCACGCAGTTGTGTCTGACTCTTTGGGAACCCATGGACTGGGACCTGCCAGGCTCCTCTGTCCATGGGATTCTCCAGGCAAGAATACTGGAATGGGTTGCCATTTCCTTCTCCAGGAGATCTTCCTGACCCAGGGATCGTACGCACCTGGGTCTCCTGCACTGCAGGCAGATTCTTTACCATCTAGCCACCAGGAAAGCCCACAGTTTGGGGGGAGAGGGTAATAAACCAGATAACCACTGGTTATTTCTGCTCCAGCCCTGGTTGTTCTCATTCAACTTTGCTCATCAGTTTGGTCATTGCCATACAATCAGCACAGGAATTCGTGCTGAGCAATTCACCCTCAGGGGCTGGGGCCCTCCGCACACTTTCAAAGGTTCTCTTTCACTGGAAGTGAACTTGCAAATGGCCCAGGCAGGACTTGACAAGATAGAGACATTTGTTCAGCACAGTTGCACATTTAAGTCTAGTTGTGATAGAAAGTAACTCTGATCTCCCAGGTTCCGAAAATATCAGCATTTTAATCTATAATTTGTACCTTTAATTTATGTGCCTGAAAGAACAGATCTTTCTGTTCAAAATGCTCTCAGACTGAAAGAGCTAATCTCAGATCCCACCACACTGAGGAAAAGAATCTAGGGAAATTGACAGAAGCAAGGCTGCTTGCGTTGGGTCTATTGTTATCAGTTTTGAGGGTGCAACTCAGTGATTATAATAGACTGCTCAGTCTGTGGACATGAGGATTGAGGAGGGGGGATCTGGCAATCAGGTGTGCTGCAAACTCCATTCCACTTGGCTTCTCTGAGCCTTGCAACAGGAGTGGGTCAATTGTAAGCTACTTATTAAACAAAAGTTGCTGGAGGCCATTGCTCTACTATATTGCTTTTTTTTTTAAGTAAGTGAAAGATTCTTTAAATCCTATAATGCTTTGCAATATTGAAGTTTCATATGCACAATTTCATATAGTCCCATAATAACCCCTTTTTGCCCCTTCTCCAGTATTGTCCTTCCCCCTTCCTTCTCCCCACTGGTAACCACTAGTTTGTTCTCTGTATCTGTGGGCCTGCTTCTTTTTGTTTCATTCCCTAGTTTGCTCTATTTTTTAGATTCTACATGCAAGTGATACCATACAGTATTTGTCTCTCTCTGCCTGACTGATTTCACTTTAGCATAATGCACTCCAAGTCCATTGTGCTGCAGCACATGGCACACTTTGTTCTTTTTCATGGCTGAGTAGTATTCCACGTGCATATGTGTGTCCTGTGCTCAGTTGTGTCTGACTCTTTGAGACCCCATGGACTGTGGCCCACCAGGCTCTTCTGTCCAAGGAATTTTCGAGGCAAGAATACTAGAGTAGGTTGCTATTTCCTACTCCAGGGGATCTTCCGGACCCAGAGATCTAATTCAAGTCTCTTGCTTCTCCTGCATTGGTCGGCAGGTTCTTTACCACTAGCACCCCCTGGGAAGCCCTGTTATGTGTATATAGACCATGTCTTCTGTATCCACTCATCTGGTGATGGATGCTTAGGTTGCTTCCGTATCTTGGCAGTTTTAGATATGCTGCTCTGAACTTTGACTTCCATCTTGCTTTTGCTCCACACTTTTGTTCTTAGATTCAGGAGCGTATTTCCTCCTTCCTAAATGGTGATGAAAACTGGGCAAGCAGTGTGCCCTCAGAAAGATCCCGTGCATTCAGAGGTATCGCCAGAGAATGCCCCAAACTAAAGGTGACTTTGCAGGGAGGTAATTTTTCAAGCTAGTCAGTGAGCTCTGTGTGTGCTAAGTCGAATCAGTCATATCTGACTCTGCGACCCCATGGAATATAGCCTGCCAGGCTCCTCTGTTCACAGGATTCCCAGGCAAGAATACTGGAATGGGTTGCCATTTTCTTCTCCAAGGCATCTTCCTGACCCGGGGATGGAACCCATGTCTCATGTCTCCTGCATTGGCAGGTGGGTTCTTTACCGCTAGTGCCACCTGGGAATCGGGTGAGTTCTAACTTACCCAAACACCCGGTTTCTCCAGGGAGCTGAACTTTTCTCTCATTCATATTATTAAGCTACACTAAGGTATTTAAAAGCCTTCCTATCCCCAAGTCCAGATGTACACACCCCTCACCATGTCCAGAGCTTGAAATTTGTCTGAAGGTCCTTGATAAGGACTTTGGTCCTGAGCTTATCCTCTGTGTCCACACAACATCCTTCTGCTGAGCAGCCCATCTATTCCCAAAAGGGAACAGAAAGCTCCCAAAAGCTCTTGGTCCATACAAGTCCCCTCTGCTTGGCCTACCTGAAGTTGCAAGATTTTCCCCATGTGATTTCCACCGTGGTAACAATGCAGGCATTTTGATCCACTGTGGACAGAGCATCCTGTTTTGAGGCTGTGTAGAGGGGCTTCCCTTGTGGTTCAGCTGGTAAAGAATCTGCCTGCAATATGGGAGACCTGGGTTCAAACCCTGGGTTGGGAAGATCCTCTGGAGAAGGGAAAGGCTACCCACTCCAGTATTCTGGCCTGGAGAATTCCAAGGACTGTATAGTTCATGGGGTCACAAAGAGTCAGGCATGACTGAGTGACTTTCACTTTCACTTTCAGAGTGTGTAGAATGCAGAAGCTACTATTGGGCCACTTCCTCTTTAGGGTATTTAATTTCATTCATCAAGGAGAGGTCATGGTCATTGTCCCTATGAACTGTCACTCCCCTGCCGTGTGGTCCAGGGCAGACAAATTGCCTCCCTGATTCTTAGAGTCCTTCCAGGTCCTTGGGTTCTAGAATCTGTTTTTCATTTATTGTCCCAAATATCCAGAAATTCCCTTCCCATCTCCAGTTGATGCAGAAGTGCTTGAAAAGAATTGTGTTCAATGGATATGTTTTTCAAATTGATGTGCATTTCAACTGTTAGGTGGCTTTTCAAAGAGATGCAGAAGGTTTCATGGTTTACACAAATACATCATCATTCCCTTCATGCTTTCTTCCCTAGTCTGTCTTCTCAAACATCCTTAAAGCATTGATAATATTCTTTTTCTATAAAAAGCTTAGAAAAAGTCAATATGAAAAGTCCTAAAGTTCACTAGAGTACTGGGGAAAGAACATGGATGATTTACAGAAGAAATACAGATGTGAAGAAAGCTGAGCACCGAAGAATTGATGCTTTTGAACTGTGGTGTTGGAGAAGACTCTTGAGAGTCCCTTGGACTACAGGGAGATCCAACCAGTCCATTCTAAAGGAGATCAGCCCTGGGATTTCTTTGGAAGGAATGATGCTAAAGCTGAAGATCCAATACTTTGGCCACCTCATGTGAAGAGTTGACTCATTGGAAAAGACTCTGATTCTAGGAGGGATTGGGGGCAGGAGGAGAAGGGGACGACAGAGGATGAGATGGCTGGATGGCATCACTGACTCGATGGATGTGAGTCTCAGTGAACTCCGGGAGTTGGTGTTGGACAGGGAGGCCTGGCATGCTGCGATTCATGGGGTCGCAAAGAGTCGGACACGACTGAGCGACTGAACTGAACTGGAGAGAGAAAGGAATTCCAATTCATTTGTAAGGGAATAGCTAAGACAAGCTAAAACAGCAATGAAGTGCCACTTTCCTCTTAGAAAAATAGCCAAGTACAAAGTGCGCTGGGGACATCACAGGAGTTATAAAGTGCATCCTTTCCTACATGTGGGGAGCAGCACAACTCTGAAACTGTCTTGGGAAGGGCCACTGCCTGATGGAGGGGTCTGGAAGGGGAGGACAGGGCTTTTGGAAACTCTCTGTGGAGTTTGGTTTAGTTAGCATGTGCCCAAGACTGAGGATGGTACATCAGTCAGCCAGATTGAAGAATATTGACGGGAGGAAGGCCTTAGACACTCCTTGGCCCCGTAAAGAAGAAAGCCAGCCTAGAGCACACTCCAACCAGGTATGATGTCTGCAGAGAGACCAGAGGATGGAGAGGATACATTTGGTGTTAGGGAGACAGATGGCGTGGAGGGACTGGAAGGGTGGGCGTGGGAGGGTCAGTCCCCACTCTGCCAGGCTTTAGTTCAGTGTGTGCATATGTCTGTGTGGTGCATGTGTACTTGAAGAACATGACAGGAAGCCCAGCCACACCTGGCTTTTAATCTGTTTTACTATTTTCTTTTACAAAACAATATCAGTTTATTCAACCAAAAAGTTTATTTGATTTTTTGACTTGCTTATAGAATATTGATATTTATCTACTTACATACTATTGTAAATAGTAAAAAACTATTTCCAACAGTTTTATAGTTTAAAAAAATACAAAAAAACCTATTTCCTTTATTCTAATCAACATTTCTGCACTTTTGTAATTGGAAAATGAGAACAGTCACATTTCCCACATAATATTCTCCTATATTTTGAGCAGAATTCTAGGTTAAAATTCTAAGATTTCTGTTTCTAATCCTCACTGAATAACCGGCACTGAATTAACTATCTTGCTTTAAACATCTATGAAACTCAACAAAATAAATGAAGCATTAGATTCATTTACATTTTTTGGAATAGTTATTTTTTTTTAAACTTTTTATTTTGTATCGGAATAAGTCAATTAGCAGCAGGCTTCCCTGGTGGCTCAGACGGTAAAGCGTCTGCCCGCAATGCAGGAGACCCAGGTTCGATTCCTGGGTCGGGAAGATCCCCTGGAGGAGGAAATGGCAATCCACTCCAGCACTCTTGCCTGGAGAATCCCATGGATGGAGGAACCTGATAGGCTACAGTCCATGGGGTCAAAAAGAGTCGGACACGACTGAGCGACTTCACTTTCACTTTCTGGTGGCTCAGCAGTAAGGAATCTGCCTGCAAGGCAGGAGACTCAGGGTTTGATCTTTGGGTCAGGAATATCCCCTGGAGAAGCACGTGGCAACCCACTCCAGTATTCCTTCCTGGAGAATCCCATGGACAGAGGAGGCTGGTAAGGCTACGGTCCATAGGGTCACAAAGAGTCAGACACAACTAAAGTGGCTTAACATGCAAGCAAGCACCACACTGTATATTAGATCCTTAGAACTCCTTCATCCTATGACTGAAAGTTTATATGCCCTTCCATCCACATCTCCCCTTGCCACCCTACCCCAGCTGCACACCCATGGGATACCATAGAGAATTTATCCTTCTCTGTCTGGCCCATTTCACTTTGCTTAATGCCATCAAATCCCATCCATGCTGCCTTGGGTGACAGGAGTTCCTTCTTTTTTTATGACTGAATAATATTCCTTGGTGTGAATATGCAGGCTTCCTACACGGTGCTAGTGGTAAAGAACCCATCTGCCAATACAGGAGACACAAGAGACACGTGTTCGATCCCTGGGTTGCAAAGATCCCCTGGAGGAGGGCATGAGACTTCATTTTCTTTATCCTACCATGGACTGAAGGACCTTAAGGTTATTTTCATATCTTGACCATTATGAATATTGCTGCAGTGAACGTGGAAACACAGATAGATATCTCTTTGTACTCTCTAAAATTTTAATGTGTGTTTATCACTGGACATCCAAGGGACTTCCAACTTTTTATTCTTGTCTGATTAGGCCGATGACTATCTCTGTACATAAATCTTCATTTGTTTCACTAAAGAATCCCTCTGGTCAGATCACAGGATGTGGAATTGCAGGTAAGATGATGAAGATTCTCACCATGGAGTTGTCTCTTAAGGCAGAGACTCAATTGTTTGGTACCCTGTTGTTGGGTCCAGGGTCCAGAATGACGTTGGAATGTATCAGGAGCTCAAAACATGTTCAGGCAGTGAACCAACTAAGCAACCCATGGAGCCAAAGGAGACTCGTGCCCCATGGCACTCGGGTCCCGTCTCCTAGGTCCTGCAGGAGCATCGGGGCCTGGTGGCCTGGTGCCGTGAGAACCGTGCCTGGTGGCCAGATGGTCTCCTCCCCCACAGAAGCCTGTGGGTGGACGGCTGCCGTATGAGTCACTGTAGCCACTGAAAACCACCAAGGAGCTCAGGCAGCCTAATGAAATGGGCTCTTTGCCCCAGGAAGCATTTTGTGGATTCCGAGGATCAGAGTGGGGGACCTGAGTGAAGAAATGGGATTTCATAGTCTTAACCACAGAGGTGACAAATGCCTTCAAGAGTTTTCTGAGCTGTAATCGATTACGTTTGGAGCAAGACCACAGGAGCATCTCGGCAGAGGCCATCTGGAGTGCCCAGAAGGGAGGCCAGACAAGAGCTAATTGGTTGTGTGTGTCTCTGGTGGGAGGCTGAAATTGCCCAGGGCTGGCTGGAACTCCTGGCTGGTGAGGCAGCCGCTCACTCCTAAGGCAGAAGAAAGCCAGACTCCTTGCCACTTCCTTCCCGTGTGCTCTTCCGAAAATCCCCATCATCACTTTTTTCTCCCCTCGCCCACACATTGCTTGTCTTGGATTTGGGGTCTGTTTGAATGGGAGTTGGCCTTGGTTTAACTAACTCCGTGAACATTAGAACAGAGCTCCTTATTTTCCATGAGTACCATTTATGGGTTAGAAATCAAAGAGAGCAAGTAGCTGAATAGGAAAATGTGTGTTGGGAAGGACCATCTGCTTGTGGAACCGTGAGGCTGGGTTATAGGACATTAGCACTTTTACAGCCTGGGCAGCTCCCGGGAAGCAGTCTCTGTAGTAAGTCCCTAGTTAACACATCACAGGTGGGTCTTGAGGTTTTGAGCCCTGAGAGGTCAGACTTAGTGGATAACGTCCTGAGACCCTTTCTGCATGTCTTGGGCTGAAATCCAGCCACCAATGGGCAGCTGCTGATCAAGGATCCTCCAGGGCCACCTGTTAGCATTTCAGCTGGCACGCAGACCTCTTGACCCAGGATGAAGGCAAACCGGGCCCTAAGGCTGGTCTTTCTTTTCTCATCATTTTGATGTCTGCTGTAGAGACTGGTATATTCGGGCTGGTTTGTGTGAATTTTAAATTCCAAGGGATTTTTGCAGAAGTGGAAAGGGTTTCCTGATCACCAGTTAGAGGGAAAGCAGCAGGAGGGAGAAAGGGGGCAAGGGGGGTTGCCGCAGCAGGAGCCCATCTATCGCTTCAGAAGATACCAAGCTTCTCCTGGGCCTGAGTGAAGGAAATTGGTGTTTATGGAAAGAAACTTGCTATTACTGGGAGCACTTAAGCTTTTGTCAGGGTCTCGTCAAGGGCTCAACTGTTTATCCTGTGTATATATGTGTGCAGAGCCAGATGAAAGAATGTTTTGGAAAACCATGAGCTGCACACAGCCGAGCTTTAGGAACTGGGCATGCCTACCACCTACTTCACTTGCTTTAAATAAATAACATCTTATTTCACTCTTCAAATTGACAATGGAAGTCATAAGGGTCAGGCCCAGGGCTCTGACGAGCCAAAAGATGTCACCTGACTGTCTCCTGGTGGATCCTGTCTGAAAACTGGACAAATTTGGAATTGAGGGTTGCCAGCCAGTGCACGGAACTTGGCACCTTGACCTGGAAGGGAATTCTTACAGTCAGAGACTTTCCTTAAAGCTCAGCTCTCAAACTTGGCTGTACTAGGGTGGCCAGATAAAACTGAATTTAGAATAATATATCTTTAGTATAAGTATGTCTTATGTAGTATTTGGGATATACTTATGCTAAAAATTGTACTGGTTATGTGAAATTCAAGTTTAACTAAGCCTTCTGTACTTTTATTTGTTAGATCTGGTAACCGTAGACACAATATGGAATCAAATAAGAATTTCAGGAAATATTAAAGTCCAATGTTGTTGTTATTGTTTAGTCACTAAGTCCTGTGGGATTTTGTGATCCCATGGACTGTAGCCTGCCAGGCTTCTCTCCCTGGCAAGAATACTGGAATGTGTTGCCATTTCCTTCTCCAGGGGATCTTCCCCACCAAGGGATTGAACCCGCATCTCCTGCATTGGCAAGCAGATTCTTTACCATATGAGCCACCTGGGAAGTTTTTTATTACATTTACCAGGGCCAAATTTACTAGACTCTCTGTAGCTCCATCATCGCCTGGAGCTGGTTGCAATGCAGAGTCTTAGGCCCCGCCCTAAACAAACCTCCCGGTTGGAATTCGTTGTTGAACAAGATCCTCAGGTATTTCAAATGCACATTCGATTTTGAGAAGCACTGTTTTTAACCACCATGGGTTGCTCCAAGTGTCACAATTACTATGTATTATTCTTGCAGCACATGAATGAAATTAACCTTTTTGGAAAAGGTATTTCTAAGATGTGCTATCCATAGACTGTTTGTTGTAACTGTTATTTTAATCCATGTAAATTTCTAGCACCTGTGCCATTTCTCTGCAGTATGTGAAGTCAGCCGTATATATTTGTTCCAGCGGTTTCTTTGAGCCCCGCTGGTCTCAGCTTTCACATCAGCCTGTCTGGGAGGGCACATCCCTCCTAGTCTGTCCCCACGGGATCAGTGCTGTGTGTAGCTGCAGATTTATGCTTGTCACTCGGAGCTGTGGTGCCTGGGTCCTGTGGCTCCCATGCCCGGCTGGAGTAGAGTCAGCCCTTTCGTGAGCTGCCCGTATTTGCTGAGTGGTAGAAAAACTTTGCAGAGTTTGGTCTGGTCAGTGAGGAAACTGGCTAGATCAGGGAAATGCTATGGTTTACTGAACTGTAAATAATGTTGAACAGATCCCTTCTTCTAGCTGTTTCCCAAAGAGTCTGTCATAGCCTGCTCAGTGCCTGGAGCAGGGAGTTGAAAATGAGTGCCTCCATTTTCAGTGGAGGACCTAGCAAAGCTCTGCTGGTTTTGCTGATAGGATAAACAGTTCTCCCCTGACTGGCAAACTGGAAGCAGCCCCACTGGACTCTTTCCCTGGACATTTCAATACCTTATAACCCATCCGATGGGAGAGGTAGAGAATGGTAGACAGAGTCGCAGTGTGGGATCAGGAACTCTTTAAGCCTGAATCTCTGGCAGGAACCTCACTTTTCAGAACAGAAGAGGGGTCTTCAAACAGTGTAATGGACTGTCACAAAGGATCCCATGGCTATATCCTTTGACTCCCCAGAGCTCTCCTGCCAGAGCCAACTCCAGACTTACCCCAGTGGCTCATATGATTCCCTGATCCCAGGGAAAAATGGTGCAAAGAAGGACGCTGGGGTTTAAATGAACGATACCAGCTAATAGAGTGACACTGTACCCGTGTCTAATTAGCAGAATGAAGGATGAAATCTTTGCCTCCACTAGAAGAGAAACCGTGGCCCCAGATGACCCAGCCTGGCTGCTCCTGCTGGTTTGACAAAGATGAATGGGAGGACAAGTTCTGCTTTTGATGAGACCCAATGAGGTGATGTCTGCATTTTACCAAAGATCGCATGCAAACACAGCATGCTTGCCAGACACCAGAGTGTAAACAGAACTGCGGAAGAAACACAGATCCCAGGAATGACCAGTCACTCAGGACACTTGGAAAACTGAATGGACCCCCACATGGGGGGCCACTGGTCTCCCTGAGTCTGCAGGGTTTATTTTTATCCATGGCTTATGATCTGAATGTTCTTCATTTAAACCTAAATGCTCTTTTAATATAAATAAGTTGTGCACCCCCCTCCCGATCCGGGCCCACCCCTGTGCCTCCACAAAATAAATATCTGTTGTCCCCTGGTTTATTGCCCGGGAATGAGCCATGCTTTTTAAAGCATGAAAGGGAAACTAATGAAGGGAACCTTATTGTAGGAATCAAGGCTCTGCGCAGAGAACAGAGCCACTAAAATGGAGACGGTGCGCTGGGGACATCTTCAAGTCTTCTCCCCTTGTGAGTACCTGACGGGGTTTTATTAGGACAGTGAGTTGATGAGCTAAATCTGGAAAAGACTGCCAGTAAAATCAATTCAGCATCATTCATTACAGTTGAGTTCCCCAGACACCAGGCTGTTTCCAAGTCCATGCACAAGCTGCCCTGACCATCAGAACACGCTGAGCCTTCTTCTCATCACTTTCGCCTCAATCTGGCCACCTCTGTCTGAAAGGTTCACATTATCCTCATAATACTTGGCTTCCAGCCAGCATGAATCTCAACAAGGAATCACATTTAAAGAAAAAGTAGCCCATCAGAAAATAAGATCATGATGGGGATTTGCCTGGTGGTCCAGTGGTTAACACTCCGCATTTCCGTTGGAGGGGGCAAGCGTTCAACTGCTGGACAGAGAACTAAGATCCCTCTTGTCACTCAGCCAAAATGTAAAATTTGTTGTTCAGTTGTTCAGTAATGTCAGACTGTTTGCGACCCCATGGACTGCAACATGCCAAGCTTCCCTGTCCTTCACCATCTCCTGGAGCTTGCTCAAATTCATGTCCATCGAGTTGGTGATGCCATCCATCCATCTCGTCCTCTGTCGTCCCCTTCTCCTCCTGCCTTCAATGTTTCCTAGCATCAGGGTCTTTTCCAATTCTTCACATCAGGTGGCCAAATATTGGAGCTTCAGCGTCAGCATCAGTCCTTCCAATGAATATTCAGGATTGATTTCCTTTAGGACTGACTGGATTGATCTCCTTGCAGTCCAAGGGACTCTCAAGAGTCTTCTCCAACACCACAGTTGTATTTATTTATTTTACATTTTGACAGTATGAAAAGACAAAATGCAAAATAAATAAATACAGTTTTGAAAAATAAATAAAGAGATCAGGTCCCTGGGGGCTGGGTGTGACGGGGGTGGGGGTGGGGATTTGGACAAAGACATAACAAGGCTCCCTTTAAAATTCCCTCTTGGTACTCTCGTCCCTCTCAGTATCTTTCACTTGGATGTCATCTCTTCTTTCTCACACCCATCTCCCAGTGAAAGCATTCCCCAAACTTGGCCTGATAATCCCTTGACTTTGTAGTTTCACGGTTCTCAATCTAGGGAAAAGCCTGCCCAGGTTTCAGGCTCCACTTTCCCATTTGTAGCTGCATGCTCCTGGGTAGTTACTTAGTCTATTTCCACATTTATAAAATAGGGACAAAGTTGAGATGAGGTAATACACGTAAAGTACTAAGAACTATGCCTGACTCAGAAAAAGTACTAGATAGTTGTTTACTGTGTTTTATATTCTCATTACTGATTTGACCTTCCCCTAATCCACATTTTTCATTAGTTAATAGTGCCTCCCTTCCCAAAGGTGGCTCAGACGGTAAGTGTCTGCCTACAATGCGGGAGACCCAGGTTTGATCCCTGGGTCTGGAAGATCCCCTGGAGAAGGAAATGGCAACCCACTCCAGTACTCTTGCATGGAAAATCCCATGGACAGAGGAGCCTGATAGGCTACAGTACATGGGGTCACAAAGAGTTGGACTCGACTGAGTGACTTCACTTTCACTTTTCTTTTCTTTCCCAAAGTGATTAATAGTGTCTTCCTTCCCAAAGTGAAATTCCTCAGCTACTCTCTCTTTCTATTTTCCACCTACCCCAACCCCTAGATCTTCCCACTAGAGCAGGGTGGGATGGGGAGGAGGAGAGAAAATAGATCTTCATGTAGCAGTACTTTTTGCTGATATATCTGCATGCTTGATTCCTATTCATCCTTCAAAACCCAGGCATTGTCATCCCTGTGACATCTTTTGATCTTCTTTCCCTTTCCTGAGCCACATCTGTACCTCTTTCTACCGCTGCACACGGCACCCACAGTCAGCATCATTTGCTTGTCTTTCTATCTGCATCATGAAACCATGATTCAGAGTTCATCCCTCTTTCTCTCCCTAGCACAGTATTCAACACACAGAAGGAGCTCAGTAAAGTTGGTTGAGGGCAATTGAAGGAGACTTTCTATTGCTTTAGCTTCCCTGATAGCTCAGTTGGTAAAGAATCCACCTGCAATGCAGGAGACCCCAGTTTGATTCCTGAGTCAGGAAGACCCACTGGAGAAGGGATAGGCTACCTACCCCAGTATTCTTGGGCTTTCCTTGTGGTTCAGCTGGTGAAGAATCTTCCTGCAAAGCAGGAGACCTGGGTTTGATCCCTGGATTGGAAGATCCCCTGGAGACGGGAAAGGCTACCCACTCTAGTATTCTAGCCTGGAGAATTCCATGAACTCTGTAGTCCATGGGATCACAAGAGTGGAACGTGACTGAGGGACTTTCACTTTCCATTGCTTTGGGGGAAGGCAGTAGAGTTGTGAACTTTGAGGGGCTGCAGAGGATGGTGCTAAAGAAGCATACAGGTTGTATTTTTACCCGTCCCAAGGGGCAGATTTCATGGTATAGCTTCCTAAGGGGGTAAAGATGTCCTAGGGACACTTCATGCATGCATGCTAAGTCGCTTCAGTCATGCCCGACTCTCCGTGACCCTGGGGACTATAGCCCACCCGGCTCCTTTCTCTCTAAGATTCTCCAGGCATGAATACTGGAGTGGGTTGCCACGCCCTCCTCCCAGGGAACTTCCCAAGGATCGTACCTGCCTCTCTTATGTCTCCTGCATTGGCAGGTGAGTTCTGTACCACTAGTGCTACCTGGGAAGCCCTACAGATGCTTCACCCTCACTAATTATGCTCTGAAGGGCTTCTCTTCAGAGGAGAACATGAGATTAATGAGTGTTATTGACAGTAAATATGGTAATTATCTAATGACATTCATGAGTGTCTGAAACACTTGGCACAGAGCCTGCGGGAACATGGGACCCATTTCCCATTACTTCTTGAAATGAATCTGACTTATTTAAAAGTAACAGTAGGCCAAGCACCACCAACAAAAACTGCTAGTTGAGTAAACAGTCTCCACTACTCTGAGACTATGTATACTGAGGTTTCCCATCCTATGTATAAGCCAAAGAGTTCCTCTCTGACTGAATTTGCCTTTTAAGAAGATTGAAACTAGAGGAAAAGAGAGGTCTCTTGCTGGTTAGAGAACTAAGCTTTCCATAAGGATACAGTTAGGGACTTCCCTGAGAGTACAGTGGTTAAGCCCTGATGCAGGGGTTTCAGATTCAATCCCTGATTAGGGAAATAAGATCCCACAGACCACATGACGTGGCCAAAAAAAGAGAAAGATATTACTACAAGGTAATGCCTTGTGTAGGAGGTACATGCCAGGTACATGCCTGTGTAGGAGCTACAGTTGATGCGGACACTTGTGTTCCCCACTGTCTCCAAAACCACTGCAGATGGTGACTGCAGCCATGAAATTAAAAGATGCTTGCTCCTTGGAAGGAAAGTTATAACCAACCTAGACAGCATATTAAAAAGCAGAGATATTACTTTACCAACAAAGGCCCGTCTCATCAAGGCTATGGTTTTTCCAGTAGTCATGTATGGAGGTGAGAGTTGGACTGTGAACAAAGCTGAGAACAGAAGAATTGATGCTTTTGAACTGTGGTGTTGGAGAAGACTCTTGAGAGTCCCTTGGACTGCAAGGAGATCCAACCAGTCCATCCTAAAGGAGACCAGTCCTGGGTGTTCATTAGAAGGACTGATGCTGAAGTTGAAACTCCAATACTTTGTCCACCTGATACAAAGAGTTGACTCCTTGGAAAAGACCCTGATGCTGGGAAAGACTGAGGGCAGGGGAAGGGGATGACAGAGGATGAAATGGTTGGATGGCATCACCGACTCAATGGACATGAGTTTGAGTAAACTCCAGGAGCTGGAGATGGACAAGGAGGCCTAGCATGCTGTGGTCCATGGGGTCTCGAAGAGTCAGACATGACTGAGCGACTGAACTTGACTAAACTGCACCTCACCACTCTTGTTTCAGGAGAAGGAAATGTCTAGAGGACAGACACATAGGAAGTGCCAGAAAGATGGTCATAACAACCAGTGTACAGGTCAGCACATCTTGTCTTTCCACATCAAGGACAAGAATGGCAGAAGTAAGTCAGAAAGAAAAACACCGATACAGTATATTAATATATATATATATGGAATTTAGAAAGATGGTAATGATGACCCTATATGTGAGACAGCAGAAGAGACAAAGATGTAAAGAACAGACTTTTGGACTCTGTGGGAGAAGGCGAGGGTGGGATGGTTTGAGAGAATAGCATTGAAACATGTATATTACCATATGTGAAATGGATTGCCAGTCCAGGTTCATTGCATGAGACAGGGCACTCAGGGCTGGTGCACTGGGACAACCCTGAGGGATGGGATGGGGAGGGAGGTGGGAGGAGGGTTCAGGATGGGGAACACATGTACACCCATGGCTGATTCATGTGAATGTATGGCAAAAACTGCTACAATATTGTAAAGTAATTAGCCTCCAATTAAAATAAATAAATTAATATAAAAATAAAAATAAAGAATGGCAGAAGTGCTTCAGGTGCTGGGAGAGCCTTCCCACTAAGATGGACCCCTGGGCCAGAGCGGACCCACAAAAAGGACAGGAAATGGTCCTCCCTTGCAGAGGGATCTCTACCTGTGTGGTCTTGTGGACAAAATGGAAACACAAGCTCTTGAGAGTGAGGCCATGATTCTCATGGACTCAAGTGTGAAAAGTGCAACACTTTCTTCTCAGTGCTCAGTACAAAAATGCCACATGAGTTTCTCAGAATCAAATTTAGTCTCATTTAGGTCTCAGCTTTCTCCTTTCACGACACACAGAAAGTCAGGGCTTCACACGTGGCACTGGTAATCCAGGCCTCTGCCCTGGCTTTCTCTTCATGGGCCAGAATAGGACAGTGGCTCTCAGCAAAGCTCCCGTGGGGAAGTTCCAAGTGCCCACACAGCAACTGTGCCGTGCCAGCCTGGGATCATCAGCCCCAGAAAAGCTTCCAAAAGCTGAAGTGAAAGGGTTCCTCCTTTCCAGGACTTGTGCTTGGAGTTCAGAAACCAAGTAGGAAGTGAAACCACAGAACCATCTGTAAGTGAAAAAAATAAAGAAATGCGGAAGGCAGGAGGAGGAAGCATTGAAACATACCCTGATCTGGGGGCTGATGGTGGTTAAATAGATTCACGACAGGATCAATGAAGAGAAGTCCTAGTTGTGTTAAGAACCAAAAGGTTATTTCAATAAGCATTTGTGGAATGACTCCTCTGTGCCATGTCCTCTGCAAGGTACTGAGAATATAGAGACTCACTAGACCTCAAGTTCACTGCCTAGTCCTAGGGACTGTCTCCAACGTGCCCAGTACATTCAGAGCAGTAGATTCAACCCCTGGCCTCTATACACGTCCCAGGAGCTTTAGAAACAGAGAGTGATCTCATAGCTCTTGGAGTCCATGGAGGTGCAGCTCGCAAGACAGCGGTCCTTTGAAATTTAAATAAAATAGATGCCAGTCTCCTAGCTCATGATTAGGGAACAGTCAGCACCTTCTCCAAAATTTCCATCAATTTCCAGACTCTCATGGGTTCATGGTTCCTTCTGACTCTTGAGAACCTGCAAGATATCAAACTTGAGAGACACTGTGTGTCTCACTTTCTACAGCTCTTCTTTTCTCTGCTGCACTCTGACCTAGATACGGAACTCACCCTTTTTCTACAAAAGTATTTCACATGTGCTAGGGGGAGTATTAAAAAAAAATAATGGTACAGAGATGGACACAGAAGAATAGGAATGATACTACCAGGCAGAAGGGACATTGCCTATAAAATTCTCATGTGGCTACTGGTACACACATCAGATCTCCCCATAAAGCAAATGCAGATGCAACTGATTTTAATGAAGGTATGCAGTCCTGGGTTTTACACTTAAATGATTCATAAAGTAATATTGAGGAGCTTCCCTGGTGGCTCAGTGTTAAAGAATCTGCCTGCAATGCAAGTGATGGGGGTTCGATCTCTCGGTGGGGAATATCCTCTGGAGAAGGAAAGGGCAACCCACTCCAGTATTCTTGCCTGGAAAATCCCATGGATGGAGGAGCCTGACAGGCTACAGTCCATGGGATCACAAAGAGTCAGACATGACAGCACGACTTCACTCAGTCTTCAATCTGGTGAATCAAGAACAACAATGTAATATTATACTGTCCTGTCTTTAAAGGACTTTCAGCCATCTCATCATGGGGATTCCTTACTGGCCATCCTTCTAGAAGTTCCCAGCCTGACACTCTTTATAATTTAACGCCTATCTTTTTTATTTTTATTTTTTTGAAAAGAAATCAATTTGAATGACATACAATGTCTGTATACAGTGAAGATACACCCATTTTTAGAGCACAGTTTGACGAATGTTAACAAAGTTTGAACCCTTTCAACCAACTCAATCAAGATGTAGACTGTAGCCATCATCTAAAAAGTTTCCTTATTCTCTTTCCTAGTCAGTATCACCCGAGCTCTCTTTCCAGGCACTCACTGATCTGCATTGGGTCATTCTAGTTTGAATTTACCTTTTCTATACTGTACAAATGGGATCATACTGGATATATTCTTTTGTGCTTATGAATCTATTCATGAGATGTAATTTCATTGAACAGATGTACTATAATTTGTATACCCATTCACTTACAAATGGACATTTCTCCTTTTTGACTATTCCAAAAGATGCTATAATTGTATGTGTACAAGACTTTATGTAGAAATATGTTTTTATTTCTCTTGAGTAAAAACTTAGAAGTGAAATTGTTGAACTCTGTGGTGTGTATTTAACCTTATGAGAAACTGCCAAATTGTTTTCCAAAGAAGTTGCACAATTTCACATTCCCACAAGAAACGAAGAGGAGTTCCAGTTGTTTTATATCCTTTCCAAAATTTGGTGTCGCTAGTTCTTTTAATTGTAGCCATTGTATTGGATATACAACTGTATATCCAATATACAACTGGTATCTCATTACTATTTTAATTTGGCTAACGACATTGAGCATCTTTTCTTATTTATTGGTCATTTGTATATATTATGTTTTGTGACATGTCTGATCAAATCTTTTTCTGTTTTAAAAATTGAGTTGCTTAACTTTTTATTATTATATGTAGAATTTCTTTATATCTATCTATCTATCTATCTATATCTATCCTGGGCACAAGTACTTTGTTACTGATCTGTTTTTCAGATATTTCTCCCAATCTCTGATCCACCTTTTAATTTTCTTCATGCTATTTTTTGAAGAGCAGAGTTTTTATTTTTGATGTCCGTCCTATTCTGTTCAGTTGCTCAGTCGTGTCTGACTCTTTGTGACCCCATAAATCACAGCACGCCAGGCCTCCCTGTCCATCACCAGCTCCCGGAGTTCACTCAGACTCACATCCATCGAGTCAGTGATGCCATCCAGCCATCTCATCCTCTGTCGTCCCCTTCTCCTCCTGCCCCCAATCCCTCCCAGCATCAGAGTCTTTTCCAATGAGTCAACTCTTCGCATGAGGTGGCCAAAGTACTGGAGTTTCAGCTTTAGCATCATTCCTTCATTCCTTCCAAAGAAATCTCAGGGCTGATCTCCTTCAGAATGGGCTGGTCAGATCTCCTTGCAGTCCAAGGGACTCTCAAGAGTCTTCTCCAACACCACAGTTCAGAAGCATCAATTCTTCGGCGCTCAGCCTTCTTCACAGTCCAACTCTCACATCCATACATGACCATGGAAAAACCATAGCCTCGACTAGATGGACCTTTGTTGGCAAAGTAATATCTCTGCTTTTTAATATGCTATCTAGGTTGGTCATAACTTTCCTTTGTAGTTCAATATAAATTTTTTCTTTTATGATTTTCATGCTCTGTGTCTTATGTAAGAAATCCTTGCCTATACCCAAATCATGAAGATTTTTCTTGTGTTTCTTTGCAGATATTTTTATAGATTAGCTTTTACATCTAGGTCAAGAATTTTATAATTGGGTTAACTTTTGCAAATGGTGTGAAATAAGAGTTAATTTTTATTGATTTTAATAAATGGATATACAGTTCCAATTGTTGGAAAGAAAATTCTTTTGAACGGCTTGATATCTTTGTCAAAAATCAGTTTACTATATGTGAGTCAATTTTCTTTCTGATTTCATTCTGTTTCATTGTTCTATATGTCCATTGATACATCAATACCACATTATCTTTTTACTGTAGTTTAATACTGTTTTGGAATCAGATAGTGTAGATTCTACAACTCTGTCCTTTTCTTTCAATATTATTATGAATGTTATGTGATGAATACCAGTGTAGGTCCTTTTATTTCCAGATACATTTTAGAATCAACTTGCAATTTTCAAAAAAATAAAAAAGTTTTGGGAGTTTGATTGGGATTGCATTAAATATGTAAGTCAGTTTCAGGAGAAATGGTCTCTCAACAATACTGATCGTTAACAAAATGGTATGTTAATGAAACTTCAAGTACATGAACATAGAGTATCTTTCTACTTTTTAATGGTCTTCTTTAATTCTCTAAGCATTTTAGGTAGTTTTTAGAGTATAGAATTTCTACATGTTTTATTAAATTTGTCTGTGATTATTTCATGTTTTGATACTTATGTATGTTTTAAATTTCATTTTTCAACTATTTTTTGTGGTAAAATAGAAAGATAATTTACTTTTACGTAAATTTTTCACCTGCATCTTTGTTAAGTTTGCTTATTAGTGCGAGTAACTCTCTTGAAGATGTGAAATTATTTTCTATACTCATAATCACATAACAATAATCACCTAAATTGTCAAATTTCTGTCAAAAAGTTGTTCATATTATCTTATTATATTTGTAGGATTTATGGTGATGTCCCCTTTCTTATTCCTCTTATTAGCAATTTGTATTTTCCATCTTTTTCTTGATCAGTGTAGCTTTTGGCTTTTTTAATGAAATCTCCAGAAACATTAGAGTCACCTAGATGCTTGCTAGAAATGAGCATTCTTGGGCTGTACTTCACATATGCAAAGTTAGGAACTGGGGTCAAAGCTCAACAATCTGTTTTAACAGGTATTCCTGGTGATTCTAGTGCACACCAGGTTAGGGAGCCACTGCTTTAGGAAGAAGTTTATCAATTTTTTATTTTTAAACATTTTTTGATTAATTGAATTTCTCTATTATTTTTCCACTTCCTGTTTCATCAGCTTCTGCTCTAATCCTATTCTTCCTTCCTTCCTTTCTCCTTCTTTCTTTCTCCTTCTATTTGTGTTTAATCTGCTCTTCATTTTCTATCTTTTTAATGAAGTGTAGGCTAAGATGATTGATTTTAGACCTCTATTCCTTTCTAATGTAAACCTTTACAGGTGTATATTATAAGTACTGCTTTAACTATAGTCCATAATACACATAATGATATAATTTGCTTACATTTTTTCTTAATTCAAAATATGTTCTAAATTTGGAAAGAAAGTTATGACCAACCTAGATAGCATATTCAAAAGCAGAGACATTACTTTGCCAACAAAGGTCCGTCTAGTCAAGGCTATGGTTTTTCTAGTGGTCATGTATGGATGTGAGAGTTGGACTGTGAAGAAAGCTGAGCGCTGAAGAATTGATGCTTCTGAATTGTGGTGTTGGAGAAGACTTTTGAGAGTCCCTTGGACTGCAAGGCGATCCAACCAGTCCATTCTATTTTTTTTTTTTTTTCAACCAGTCCATTCTAAAGGAGATGAGTCCTGGGTGTTCTTTGGAAAGACTGATGCTAAAGCTGAAACTCCAATACTTTGGCCACATGATGCGAAAAGCTGACTCATTGGAAAAGACTCTGATGCTGGGAGGGATTAGGGGCAGGAGGAGAAGGGGACGACAGAGGATGAGATGACTGGATGGCATCACCAACTTGATGGATGTGAGTTTGAGTGAACTCCGAGCGTCGGTGAAGGACAGGGAGGCCTGGCGTGCTGCAATTCATGGGGCTGCAAAGAGTCGGACACGACTGAGCGCCTCACCTGAACTGAGGCTAAGATGATTGATTTTAGACCTCTGTTCCTTTCTAATGTAAACCTTTACAGGTGTATATTATAAGTACTGCTTTAACTATAGTCCATAATACACATAATGATACAATTTGCTTATATTTTTACTTAATTCAAAATATTTTCTAAATTTGTGTTACTTTTTTTTTCCTGACACTTTTAAATCTTCATATACTTTGAGGTTAGTTTTCCAGAAAGCTTTCTATTATTTACTTCTAATTTAAGTCCTTTCTGGTCACATAATAAAATCTTTTGATTTTAATAGTTTTAAATTTGTTCAGCAATGTTTAATGCTTCAGTATATTGTCTATATTGATGAATTTTCTTTAGGCAATTGAAAAGAATATATATTCTGCTATTACTGGATGGAGTATTCAGTAAATGTCAGTTAGGTCAACTTGCCTGATAAGATTGTGCTTACTGATTTTCTGGTTATTTGTTCTTTCAGTTACAGGGAGCGAAGTATTGAAATTTCCAGCTATAGTTGTGGATTTCTCTACTCCATTTACATCAGCCTTTGCTTTATTAATATTACATCATTTTAATTAGATATATACATTCCTAGGATTGTTATGTCTGTTTGACAGATTGATTCTGTTATCATTATGAAACCATAATTACTCCTGATAATATTCTTTATAGCTTACTTTGTTCACTATTGATATTGTCACTCTAGCTTTCTTTTTATTGGTGTTTTCATCATATATCTATTCCCACCCTTTTCCTTTTACTTATCTATGTAATTATAGTTTAGCTGAGTTCCTAGAAAGTATATATTTGGGTCTTGGTTTTGTTCATTTTGACACTATTGCTTAATTGTAGTGCTTCAATCATTTGTAGTCAACATAATTATCAGTTAAGTTGTGTTGATATTTACCATTTTGCTATTTGTTTTATACTTGTCTAATTTATCCCTTTTTGGCTTTCGCCTGATTTATTTTTTCATATTCCATTTAGTCTCCTCCACTGGCTTACACTAATATTTTTGTTTTATTTTAAGGTTTGTCATTGTCTCTTGAAGCCATCAGATCAGAGATCAGTCACTCAGTCGTATCCGACTCTTTGTGACCCCATGAATCACAGCACGCCAGGCCTCCCTGTCCATCACCAACTCCTGGAGTTCACTCAGACTCACATCCATCGAGTCAGTGATGCCATCCAGCCATCTCATCCTCTGTCATCCCCTTCTCCTCCTGCCCCCAATCCCTGCCAGCATCAGAGTCTTTTCCAATGAGTCAACTCTTCGCATCAGGTGGCCAAAGTACTAGAGTTTCAGCTTTAGCATCATTCCTTCCAAAGAAATCCCAGGGCTGATCTCCTTCAGAATGGACTGGTTGGATCTCCTTGCAGTCCAAGGGACTCTCAAGAGTCTTCTCCAACACCACAGTTCAAAAGCATCAATTCTTCAGTGCTCAGCCTTCTTCACAGTCCAACTCTCACATCCATACATGACCACAGGAAAAACCATAGCCTTGACTAGACGAACCTTTGTTGGCAAAGTAATGTCTCTGCTTTTGAATATGCTATCTAGCTTGGTCATAACTTTCCTTCCAAGGAGTAAGCATCTTTTAATTTCATGGCTGTAGTCACCATCTGCAGTGATTTTGCAGCCCAGAAAAATAAAGTCTGACACTGTTTCCCCTGCTTCCCCATCTATTTCCCATGAAGTGATGGGACCGGATGCCATGATCTTCGTTTTCTGGATGTTGAGCTTTAAGCCAACTTTTTCACTCTCCACTTTCACTTTCATCAAGGCTTTTGAGTTCCTCTTCACTTTCTGCCATAAGGGTGGTGTCATCTGCATATCTGAGGTTATTGATATTTCTCCCAGCAATCTTGATTCCAGCCTGTGTTTCTTCCAGGCCGGTGTTTCTCATGATGTACTCTGCATAGAAGTTAAATAAGCAGGGTGACAATATATAGCCTTGACGAACTCTTTTTCCTATTTGGAACCAGTCTGTTGTTCCATGTCCAGTTCTAACTGTTGCTTCCTGACCTGCATACAGGTTTCTCAAGAGGCAGGTCAGGTGGTCTGGTATTCCCATCTCTTTCAGAATTTTCCACAGTTTATTGTGATCCACACAGTCAAAGGCTTTGGCATAGTCAATAAAGCAGAAATAGATGTTTTTCTGGAACTCTCTTGCTTTTTTGATGATCCAGTGGATGTTGGCAATTTGGTCTCTGGTTCCTCTGCCTTTTCTAAAACCAGCTTGAACATCAGGAAGTTCACAGTTCACATATTGCTGAAGCCTGGCTTGGAGAATTTTGAGCATTACTTTACTAGCATGTCAGATGAGTGCAATTGTGTGGTAGTTTGAGCATTCTTTGGCATTGCCTTTCTTTGGGATTGGAATGAAAGCCTACCTTTTCCAGTCCTTGAAGTCATAGTCTACCTTAAATATGTTATATTACTTTGCTTCAAAAAAAGACTTACAATGTATTTCTGATTCCTCCTCTCATAATTGGGGCTATTATACATTTTGTTTCTATATATGTTTAAGCCTCCAAATTATATATTATATTTTATATAAATAAATATGTATATAAGCCATATATATATATATAGGGATTCCTTTTTGGCTCAAATGGTAAAGAATATGCCTTCAATATAGGATACCCAGGTTCGAGCCTTGGGTCAGGAAGATCCCCTAGAGAAGAGAATGGAAATCCACTCCAGTATTCTTGCCTGGACAGAGGAGCCTAGCCAGCTATAGTCCATGGAGTTGTAAGGAGCAGGACACATCTGAGCAACTAATACTTTCACTTAAACCATATATATATAGTTTAAACAGTTTAACATATTTTAAATAACTTAAAATGATAAAAATTATTTATATTTATTCATATATTTCCCATTTCTGGAGCTCCTTCTTCTTTCCAAATTTCTGTTGGTCTGAAAGAGATGGTGTTAACATCGGTCTTTGGGAAATATTGACAGGAAACTAGGTGAAAGACATTTGGAGTGACCAGCTCCTAGAAAGCTCTTAATGCCATATTTAGACTTTAGATTACCTGAAAGCAATGCAGCTTACATGATCAAATTTGAGTTATAGGAAGATCACTGCCATCAGTGGAAAATTTTAAGGTGCTTATATGCACTCAGCTGTCTATTGAAATTAATCAGGTAAAATTGCAATAAATCAGAGAGAGTGAGGCAGACCTGGGACCTCTGTGGAGAGGCAGAAGAGAGTACGGATTCAAGAGGAGTTCAACAGCTAAAATGAATGGGCCTAGGTGCTTGATTTGATATTTGGAGGAGAGGGACATGGAAAAGTGTGGACAACATCCAGAGGTTTAGCTTGGGTAGCCAAGCATGGTTGCGATTCCCGCTGAGATGGACAACTCAGAAGAGTAATCGGAGGAGCAAGAGAGAGAGTTCAGCATTGAGTGTACAGTGTTTGAGCGGTTTGTGGGAACTCTGTATGGAGACAGATGAATCTACTGCTCTGAGGAAAAGTCAGAGTTGGGTCTTCAAACTACAGCATAACATCTGCAAGCGTAGGTCAGATTAGACTATTTACCTAAGGCAGAGTTTGTTAAAGTGTGTGGTCATGACCCACCTCTGCCTCGAGTTCACCTGCATTGCTGAAGAAAGTTAGCAGACTCCCAAGCGGCAAACAGGCCCCCAAACCTGCACTAACAAGCCCTATGGTTGATTCCTAACTTTATAAAAAAACCTGATTTAAAGAGTAAAAAGAAGTTGGATACATAAGGCTTTCATCTTATATTTTTTTCTCCCACATATAAAAGGTGTGTGAAATCTTGAGAATACTGGTTGGAAGATGCCTGGTGTTGGATATCAAGTGGAGGGTGTTGAACACGAAGTTAGTAAACAGATCTGTAAGATGAAGTGAAAGAAAGAGTTTGTAGTGGAAATAGATTCTTATTCTCAAGCTTCAAGAGAAAGATACTTTGGAGGCGGTGGGAATTATATAAGAAATGATAGAAGGAGGTGACAAAACTGCTGATAATTTTAAATATTAGAAGGATTTATGTAAGAAAGCAGTATGAAACTATCTTTCCTTATAAGACATAATCAGATGGCATAAGAAAACAAGGGTTGCCCATCTGGATTAAATCTACTATCATCTCAGCATCCTGTCTCTCACAGTAGGACAGACGATGAATTCTTGGGCTTCATGAGATCCTTCTTGAGGTCAACCCACAAGGTTAGAGTTTCACTTTCTTAAATTATGGGTGTCTCCAACATTTATGGTGGTTCTGTATGCTTATATAAAGATTTATTTAAGGACTTACATAAAATACTGACATAACTACTTATATAAAGACAGAGAAAGATGCTAAACTGTAGAGACTGCATGCTTTGCATAAATGTGTCAACCTTACTTATGAAACATAAAGAAATAAGTTGTATTTTACAGACTGCTTAATATCAATTATTTATTTCTGCTTGTAATATTTTTGGGGATTTCAGAAATATGAAGACTGTGCTCTGCACATGAAACAATAATTCAAAGGCTTTTAAATAAAGGCACATGAGCTATAGTTAGCCTTTGTGCATTGAGTAGTTATAAGAGATATTGAAACTAATAACTGTAGCAACTGACATACAAAAGCATTTTACACTTATTGTTTGAAGTGCTTTACGTACATACACTTATTCCTTTCATCTTCCTAAATGCTCTCCTAAAGGGGCTTCCCTAGTGGCTCAGTGGTAAAGAATCTGCCTGCCATATAGGAATCACAGGTTTGATCCCTAGATTGGGAATATCCCCTGGAGAAGGAAATGGCAACTCACTCCAGTATTCTTGTCTGGAAAATTTCAAGGACAGAGGAGCCTGGTGGGCTATATAATCCATGGGGTTACAAAGAGTTGGACATGACTGAGCGACTAAATAACAACAACAATAAAGGCTCTATTTGAGGTAGGTTAGGGTTTGAACTGTGGTGTTGGAGAAGACTTGAGAGTCCCTTGGACTGCAAGGAGATCCAACCAGTCCATCCTGAAGGAGATCAGTCCTGGGTGTTCATTGGTAAGACATTTTGAAGCTGAAACTCCAATACTTTGGCCACCTGATGTGAAAAGCTACTCATTTGAAAAGACCCTGATGCTTGGAAGATTGAGGGCAGGAGGGGAAGGGGACGACAGAGGATGAGATGGTTGGATGGCATCACCAACACAATGGACGTGGGTTTGGGTGGACTCCGGGAGTTGATGATGGATAGGGAGGCCTGGTGTGCTGCGGTTCATGGGGTTTCAAAGAGTCGGACACGACTGAGTGACTGAATTGAACTGAGGTAGGTACTATTGTGATCCCCATTTTATAGATGGAAAAGTTGAGGCACATAGATCACCCTGGGTTGCAAGCTGGTAAGAGTTTGAGATAGGATTCAAACTCAGAAACATGGATCCAGAAAGCAGCACACCATAGAGATGAGAAAGACTGTAAAGAGAAACAAGGATGAATGATTAAGAAAATGACAAAGCTAAAGAACTGAAAAAATACTTCAAATAAAATATTTTTGGCTAACATGAAATTGCACAAGTAGCTGAGGTTAAAAGATATATTAGAAAATATGTGTTTATGTTAAAAATGAAAAGGCTTTCAATGGAGCTGATATTTAAGTTTCCTTCCTGGAATTTGACCATCTGAGGACTCCAATCACCAAACTGTAAGTCAGATAAGGTCCCATGAGCCCTCTGACAGATATTGTGCCCTGTGTTGTGGAGTTTTACCCATAGATATACAGGGGACTTCCCAGGTAACTCAGTGGGTAAAGAACCCGCCTGCCAAAGCAGGAGACACAGGAAACACAGGCTTGATCCCTGGGTCATGGAAGATCTTCTAGAGGAGGGCATGGCAACCCACTCCAGTATTCTTGCCTAGAGAATCCCATGGACGGAGGAGCCTGGTGGGCTATATAGTCCACAGAGTTGCAAAGAGTTGGACGTGACTGACGTGACTGAGCACACACATATCAAAGTACAGAGAGTATAAAATGTGGTTAAAATAACTAAGAATGAGAAACAAATCCAAGGTCATACGAAATACAAGTGACAAATAAGGCTGGAGGAGTTTCTCAGAAAATGGGAACCAGAAGGGCGAGGGGAAGGCTCTGGGGTCTCTTAAACTCTTTCTGACAACAGAAGGGATGAGAGGTTTACTGCGAAACCCGCATCTACCGTTGAACAAGCGTCCTGCTGAGGACGCTTGCTCCTGAACCAGATGGGGTCACTGCCAAGTGTGGCAGGCTCCCTGGAGGGCAAAACCTGCCTTTGTTAAAGGATGGTAGTGAAATTTAACAAAAAAGGGAAATGACAAAGCCTGCAGTAAAATAAGTATTGCTCACTTCTGCAGACTCTTTAATCACAGTGAATTTAGACTATAAAAATTCTTGCAAGCATTTATTGCCCCCAAACTAGGAAGGCTGGCTGGCAGAAAGAAGCACAGAGAACACTGAGGCAGTAAACGCCCCGGGAAAGGCAGGCTACTTGGAGACCTCCTTCAGAGAAGGTGGGGGCTCACCAAATGGGTTGGGGTGGCCACGTGGCCTCACTGGCTAGAAGAAGAGAAGGTCCTTCCCAGGGAAGGCAGCTTGGGGGCCACTGTGAAGGTGGCGAAGCATCCACCTGTCCTGGAGTCTGGCTTTTGACTTCCTACCTCAGTGAGAGGTAGGAAATTGGGGTCATATCAGTGAGAGACCAGGTCCCCAGTAGAGTCCAGGATAATCACTAGCAGAAGGCGGTGGGTAGACTGAACAATGACGTGGGTGGCCACATGTAATACTAACAAAAGCGGAAAGCAGCTTCAGTTCATAAGTGATGGAGAGGGACTTCCCTGGTGGTCCCATGGTTAACACCTCGCCTTCCATGCAGAGGCTGTGGGTTTGACTGTTCCCTGGTTGGGGAGCTAAGACCCCCGTGCTCGTGGCCAAAAAAACCAAAGCATAAAACAGAAACAGTATTGTAACAAATTCAGTAAAGACTTAAAAAAAAAAGTGAGGGAGGGTCATATTCAATATAATTCAACAGAGAATAAGCTGGGGAGGAAAGTGGTAAAAAAAATCTGGGGGGATATCAAGGTGTAAGAAAGACCCATTAAAAGGCTAATACTAACACTCAAATGATAAAAGATGAAAGAAAGAGGAAGCGCAATGAATAGTCTCTTGATGTGGTCAGTTTCAATACAGCTATACCCACACGATGCCTACTGATTATATGGCATCTTTGTTAGAGATTTTAACAAATGTGTTTCTATAAGAGTAGGGATAAGCTGATTCAAAGCCAGCTGATATCCACATTTCCTAAGGATTAAAGAGAAATGCCTTTTAAACTACATTTTAATAAGTAGATTGGGACATGATAAATAGCATCTAATCTGTTTGGGAAAGATGATGTCTGCAATGTCGGAGAAGTCACTTTCAATACCAGATGCAGTGTCTGGGACCAGTAAGCAGTTCCTAAATGTAGGTACAAGTAAGTAAATATTTGAGTAAGAAATCTCTCAACTGTTAAAGCAGAGAGTCAAGAAAATGTAAATGTATTTAATTTGACCTAGGGGTTGAACCTGCATCTCCTGCAAGTCTCCTGAATTGCAGGCGGGTTCTTTACCTCTAGTGCTGCCTGGGAAGTTCATTTAAAAATCTTTAGGAGAAAGTAGAATGAAAAATTGTAAGTATATTTATAGAGCTTTTCAAATGAAAATGAAAAAGCTTGAGTAAATAGAGTTACTGGCATAATAATTCAATAAACAAAGGCATTGAAGTTAGTTTATTCAAAACCCAAAAACTAAATCATGTGATTTTTAATTTTATTGTAATTGTGAACTGGAAGATGTTTCTAAAAACATGCCATCTCAAATTGTTTCATTATTGCACAAATTGGAAATTTTGATTAAATATGCACAATGAGAAGCATCCTTTAGCTCCCCTAAATCCTGCCCCAGCTTCACTCAGCTCCAGGTAAGATAACTTGCTACCAGCAGGTTCAGGCCTGACTAGTCTGAATCACTGAGGATCTGGCCTGTATTGGTTTAGTATCTCCTTTGCTAAAGGATCAAGAAGTAAGGTAGGGTTAGAGAGAGGGTCTATAGATTCAAAGATAGTCTCCTAGCCTGTTTCATAATGCCCACACCAGAGTCTAATCCAGCCTTTTTATTTGAACACCGAATCAAATCGCGGAGGGAGAGTTTTGAGTGAAGTAGAAAAGAATAGCTTTATTGCTTTGCCAAACAAAGGAGGCCACAGTGGCTAAAGCCCTCAAAAAACTGTGTGTCCCAACTTGGAGATGGTAGTGAGGAGTTTTACAGTAATGGTTCAGAGAGGAGGTGATCACCCTGTGGACATTCTTCTGATTGGTTATGTGGGAGGCAGCATCATTAGTCTTCTGGTTCCAACCAGTCTGGGGTCTATATGCCTGTGGGTGACATACATCTCCCACCTGGTAGAGGTTTCAATATCTGCAAAACAGCTCAAAGATGTTTCTCTGTGTATCCCTTGAGGGGTTGCCAGGACCCTGCCCCAAGGCTGCACTATTGTTTTTTGACTATTCCTCCCCTCTCTCCACATCTTCTCCCTTCTCTGATTAGCAATTGCTTGATCTGCCCTTTGGAACTCAGGGAAGGTCATGGAAGCTGAATGATGCCTATTTCCTGTAATCAAGATAAAGGGGACACAGAAAGGCTTCTGTGCCCAGAATCCCTGCAGGGTCCTGCTCAGTGGCAACGCTAGCTCTAGGTCCCCAGCTGGCTACCTCCTGGCCCCTCACTGTGGAGGCTGGTCTGCCCTGAGGTCACTTCTGCGGTTTTGTTTCTACTCTACTTCAGCTCTGACCACAGCCCTGCCCTGCTCCCCTCAAATCACCTGGTGAGACTCTTACTTTGATGTGTGTGGATCGCTCAGCCTTTTGCTAGGTCACATCTTGGAAGGTCCACCACTCCTTTCCCTACCACCCCGAATGGATCCCAACCCAGCTCAAAGTAGATGTTTCATGCACAGCTGGTGGTTCTCTCTAGTGGTCACTCTTGTCTCCTCTCACCTCTGAAGTCCCAACAAGCCTTGTACTAGTGTGTAGCTTTGCACCATCATCTAACAGAAAATAAGACATTTTAATTCTTCAGAGATGGATTGTTTTCACAGACAGAGAAAAATCTTTTCACTAAGGATCTGGAGCTATGACTGTATCAAAATCTGTATCAGTCAGGGTTCCCCAAGAAACAGAGACAATAGGAGATGTGTGTGTGTGTGTGTGTGTGTGTGTATGTGTGCATAAATATATTTTTCGGGCTGGCAAGTCCAAAATCTGTAGGACAGACAAGGAGAGATAATGTTGAAATCCAATTGATATGCCAGGTAAGATAGCTTCATTTTCTTACTTGCAGTAGGGTGACTTGGGAATAAATACAAAGGCGGCTACTTACAATCAAATATAAAACCTTTTTTTTCAGGAAAATAAAAAGTTTCTTTTTTAAGAAAGAACATTCTAGAGAACATATTCTCTCAGAGAATCTGGCTCCCAATCTGGTTTAAGCTTGATATGAAGGATAGGATAGAAAAAGCTATCAAATTGTACGAGGAAATATATTAAATTATATAAAAATTATTTGTTTGGAAGACTTACAAAGCTAAATCAAAGTTTTTACATAAACTTGAGACCATTCTACAGATTGATTTAGGAGAAAGCAGAATGTACTTAATGTGCAGATTTAGAAGAACATGTGCGGGTCAGTAAGGTATGTGACGACAAGGGCTAGAAAAACAGTGACTGTCAAGATTCTGTGTTCCTAAAGATCACAGCATACACGCCAGCCAGGAACTTAGTTTGAGTCAGAACACATGGTCAGACATCTCAATGAAAAAACAATGTCCTTGTTGCCCAAAAGTGGAGTTCTTGCCTCAGGCTAATGATTTACCATGAGCAAAGCCACCTGCAAATGAATTACAAAATAGGAATAAAACAACAATCCCGCAAGTTTCCACTTTAGAGGTAGGATTTGGGGTAAATTTAGAAGGGGTTTGAGAAGAGACAATGGGAAAGGATTTAGATTGGAAATGAAAGGAATATTCCTTTCTACTGAAGAGCATCGGGGGCAGGTACATGCCTGCTATTTATGTATCTTGTCACTCACCAGCATAGGTAAGCTCAGCGAATTCCTGGCTTACCTGGCCATCTCTTTGGATGGGATCCAAGAGGATAAAAATATCTGGGTAGTAAGTCAATGCTATGATGCTATTTTAGTGAAAAAAGAGATTTTTAAAGAGGGATTTATGGCTTTCAGAATAGTGGAGAAGTGCAGACTGGTTTGGCTACACAAGAAGCCTTGAAACAAAATCATTCTTAAAAAGAGCTTGTTTGTGAATAGATGGAGCAACCAGAATATGGTAAGAATACTGTCAGGAGATGAAAGCTCAAAATTAGTAGTGATCCAAGAAAATGAGTAAGGATAGAGGGTGGATGTGTTATACTCCAAGCCAATAAGATGGACAAAATCCATTTGCTTGGGGCCAATGATGAAATTCTAACTGATGAGGGATGATAATAAAAGTGGTTTGTTTTATACTTCCATCATAAGATGGCAAGAAAAGTTTAAGGTAAGCAGGAAAATACTGAGTGTTTAGGAATTTCAGATGACTTCACTTTATCAGGACTAAAATAAACAAACCTGTATGTGAGCTCAGAGTCACTACCAGGACTCTCGGCACCACCTGACCCCGGAGGATGACAGCAGGACCAGGAGATTAGTGATGAAAGAAATGCTCCTGCCAGTTTTTGAAAAAGAGGAATTCTGCAAATGACACACCAGCAAATCTGATTTTATTCCAGGGAAAGCTTCTAAAATAGAATATTAAACAGATGGCTTGTGAGCACAGAGAAGAGGAAGCAGTGACTCACTAGGGAAAGTCATGCCAAACTCATAATCATTCTCCTTTTTTTAAAAAATCATTGTTATTACATACACTCTTAGATTGGTGGAACAGGAAACACTTGGGGAAACCTTTAGAAAAGCCTGTCTTAATTTCAAAAGAACATTTGCCAAAGACTCTCCCGAGAGAGTGGTATACACAGTCGTGGGCTGTTAGTTGGGTGTTGGGACAGTCAGGTGGAATTGTGGCTGGCTGGATAAGAACCTCTAAAAACTGTTGATTAATAGGTTGATATCAATAGGAGGAAATGCTGAGGAGGAATATCATATGGCTTGATTCTTGGCTGACTTCAACATTCCATCAATTGCCTGGCTCAGGACACAGAAGGCTGCATAAAATTTGCAGATGATACAAAGCTGAGTGACAAAAAAATGAGCTAAACTGACAGATGCAAGAATTGAGGTTCTAAATGATTTTGACATCTAGAACTCCAGGCGGAAGCCAATGAGATGAAATTTAACAAGGGCAAATGTAAAATCCTATACTTAGAATTTCATGAGTACATAATGATAATGACCTGCCCAAATTTCAGACCCCTCAGGCTCTGACTACAGGATCCAGGTGTCTGCTGTTATACTCACTAGCATGTCCCCTGAATTTCTTTGGCCTTAGGTAGGAAGATAAGGAAGCTTTTATCTATATTTCCAGCCTTGCTATTTGACTAGCTCTGAAGTTATTATTGCAATTCTTACTTATACACAATGTTCACAGTAACTGAGTCCCTTCCTGCCATCCCAGATGCCATGGACTTACCCTTCAGTCTCTCTTTGGCTTTGTCCTTGAATCAGCTGCTCAACAGTTGCCCGTCATCATCAACTTCATGATAGTTGATGTTATGAAGCTCACCAACCACTCTGCACCAGCCCTGCTTTAATCCTTGTCCTTACATTCTGTCTGGGCTTTTGTTTGCAAAAGTTACTTCTGAGGTTGATTCCACATATATGTGCTAATACACACCATTTGTTTTTCTCTTACTGACTTACTTCACCCTGTATGCCAGTCTCTCTGCATATGGCACAATTTTTTTCCCTTTTAGGGATGAGTAATATTCCATCATATGTATGTGCCACATCTTCTTTCTCCATTCCTTTGTTGATGGACATTTAAGTTGCTTCCATGTCCTGGCTTATTGTGAACAGTGGTGCAATAAACATTGGGGTGTGTGTATCTTTTGGAATTATAGTTTTCTCTGGGTATATGTCCAGGATCTGCAAAGGAGAAATAAAGACACAGATGTAGAGAACAAATGTATGGATACCAAGTGAAGAAATTTGGGATGGGATGAGATGAATTGGGAGATTGGGATTGACATATTTACACTACTAAGCATGAAATAGGCAACTAATGAGCACCTATTCTATGGCACAGGGAACTCTACTCAATGCTCTGTGGTGACCTAAATGGGAAGAAAACTCCCCAAACAGGGGATATATGCATACACACAGCTGATTCACTCTGCTACACAGCAGAAAATAACATAATACTATAAAGCAACTATACAGCAATAAAATTAGTTTTTTAAAAAAGTTACTTTCTGAGCCTGCTATAAGATTTGAATGCATCTCTAGCTCTTTGTTCTCATTGACTGGCTAGAAAGATAGTTTCAGTTCCAAAGCATAAAAACAACTAAAAGGTCTGTCTAGTCAAAGCTATGGTTTTTCCAGTAGTCATGTATGGATGTGAGAGTTGGTTTATAAAGAAAGCTAAGCACTGAAGAATTGATGCTTTTTTAAAATATAAATTTATTTACTTTAATTGGAGGCTAATTACTTTACAAAATATTGTATTGGTTTTGCCATACATCAACATGAATCCACCAGAATTGATGCTTTTGAATTGTGGTGTTAGAGAAGACTCTTGAGAGTCCCTTGGACTGCAAGGTGATCCAACCAGTACATCCTAAAGGAAATCAGTCCTGAATATTCATTAGAAGGACTGATGCTGAAGCTGAAATTCCAATTCCTTTGGCCACCTGATGTGAAGAACTGACTCATTGGAAAAGATCCTGATGCTGGGAAAGATTGAAGGCAGGAGGAAAAGGGGATGACAGAGGATGAGATGGTTGGATGGTATCACCGACTCAGTGGACGTGAGCTTGAGTAAACTTTGGGAGTTGGTGATGGACAGGGAAGCCTGGCATACTGAAGTCCATGGGGTTGCAAAGACTCAGACACAACTGAGCGACTGAACTGAACTGAGGTTGAAGTTGAAACTGAAGAAATGACTATGGTCTCACAGAAGCAGGTATAGAGTAAATGAAGAAGAGAGCTAAGAGCTGAAGTCTGAAGGAAACCAGGACAGTAGTGGTTGGAGAAAGGCAGACTGCAAGAGAAAAGGAAAGGCAGCCAGCAAAGCAGGAGGTCCACCAAGAAAGCTGATATCACAGAAGCTAAAGATGGGGACTTCCCTGTGGTCCAGTGGTTAAGAATCCACCTGCCAATGCAGGGAACATGAATTTGATCCCTGATTTGGGAACTAAGATGCCTCCGTGGGGCAACTAAGCCCAAGCTCAGAAACAAGAAAGCAGTTCTTGCTCATTGGAAGTTAAGAAAGCCTGTGGACTGCAATGAATGAAGACCCAATGCAGCCAAGAATTAAAAAAAAAAAAAAAAGAAGGCAAAGATGTGGACTGTTTACAGGAGGAGAGACTGACCAGCAGTGCTAAGTACTGCTAAAATGTCAAATAGGATAAAAGACATAAAACACTTCATTGGATTTATCAAAAGCTAGACCATCAATAACTGGCAAATGTAGCTTCTCAGGGAGAAAGAGGAGAAGGAAAATTGCTAAAGGTTAAGAGGGAAGAGGTTTGAAGAAATGAAGATGGTGAGAATCACTCTTGAATAAAGGAAAGAGAATGATGGGACAGTAGTTGAAAAGAGGTAAAGGATGAGATGAGGGAAATGTGTGTGTGTTTGTGTGTGTGTGTGCTCACAGTTGTTTACATATAAGACAGACAATGTTATTAGAGTGAGAAATGGAATATTCGTAAAGAACATATGCTTTTGATGGAAGAAAATCCCCTCAGATCTTCAGCTATGTTTTCCTATTTTTTCCCCTCCTCTTCATTTCCTTTTTTTATTCCACTTACCCTTCCTTCCACTCCATTATTTTTCTTTTGAAGATCAGGGACTGTGATTGATTGATTAATTGTATTCACACCACTGTCATCACAGTCTGTTACTTGACTGGACTCAGGGATATGTCAAGCCTGAGTGGAGGTATGTGCTAATATTGAATAGGGGCTGCTCCAATACATGCCAGTAGCAGAATTATAGAGACCTAGTCACTGTTCTTTGTTAGTATTGCAGAAGACTCTTGAGAGTCCCTTGGACAGTAAGGAGATCAAACCAGTCAATCCTAAAGGAAACAAATCCTGAATATTCATCAGAAGGACTGATACTGAAGCTGAAGCTCTAATACTTCGGCCACCTGATGCAAAGAGCCAACTCACTGGAAAAGACCCTGATGCTGGGAAAGATGGAAGGCAAGAAGAGAAGGGGGTGACAGAGGATGAATTGGTTGAATGGCATCACTGACTCAATAGACATGAGTTTAGGCAAACTCTGGGATAGTTAAAGAAAGGGAAGCCTGATGTAGTGCAGTCCATGGGGTTGCAAAGACTTTGACATTGTTTAGTGACTGAACAACAATAGCAACTAACAAAAATATCTTGGAGATGTGTACTAATTAAGATGAACTTTGAAGCAGAGACAAACTCCGGATGGAGAAAGGTTCTGGAGAGCATGTCATGTGTGGAAACCTCTGAGGATGTGGGGATATTTAGCACGGAAAGAGAGCGCTAGGTTGAGGGAGAAAAGTAGAACAGGCTTCTTTCATGTTTTTCTGAGGGCAAACTTAAGACCAAGGTAAGAAATTCACAAGAAATTGAGTTTAATTTAATGTCTGGAAGAACTTGCTATGAGAGTCCCCTGAATTGTTGTCTCTATGTTGTTAGAAGCTTGAGTCAAGTGACCTCACATCAGGATGGGGGTGACTTTTCATACTCTCTGGATGATTTTTAAGTTCTTTCCTAAAAATGTCCAGCCAAAGTCCTAATAATACTCTTGCTGGATGGCCTTTGTCAAAGCGGCCAGACCAGTGGAATAGAGTGGCTATCTGGATCTGGGATCACAGATCCAATCTCTAGCTTTGTCTTTACCAAACCATAGGGAGTTTGGGAAAAGGAGAAATGGAGAAATAGGATTTGGAAAGCCAACTGGCAAATGCATATGGCAACACTGTTCTCAGGGACATTGTGCTGATTATGAAGGAGTGCCACTGCTGAAGGCTCAGAAGGAGAAAGAATCAAACAACTGTTCTCTTTAAAACACTTAACATTTTGCTTCCCTAAACATTGACTGGTAAAGTCGACCTCTCCCATTCCTTTCCCTCTCTTTTCTTCATTGTATGCTTCTCTTTGCAATTCATCTCTTTTTCCCTTTCCTCTGTCTCTCAGAGCCCAAATCAATGTTTAGAATGAAGTGAGATAGCACAGAGTGGGCACAGCAAAGGGGTAGTAACAAGAAGGCATTCCACATGTACTGATTTCCCTGCCACTTGCCTTCAGAATCTGGAGGTTCTGATTATAAAGAAATAAGATATGGAATTTGCACCTTTTTGTGGCCACAGGACTGGAAAAGGTCAGTTTTCATTCCAATCCCAAAGAAAGGCAATGCCAAAGAATGCTCAAACTACCCCACAATTGCACTCATCTCACATGCTAGAAAAGTAATGCTTAAAATTCTCCAAGCCAGGCTTCAGCAATACGTGAACCGTGAACTTCCATGTTCAAGCTGGTTTTAGAAAAGGCAGAGGAACCAGAGATCAAATTGCCAACATTCACTGGATCATGGAAAAAGCAAGAGAGTTCCAGAAAAACATCTATTTCTCCTTTATTGACTATGCCAAAGCCTTTGACTGTGTGGATCACAATAAACTGTGGAAAATTCTGAAAGAGATGGCAATACCAGATCACCTGACCTGCCTCTTGAGAAACCTGTATGCAGGTCAGGAAGCAATAGTTAGAACTGGACCAATAGATTGTTGCTCCTAATAGGAAAAGGAGTACATCAAGGCTATGTATTGTAACCCTGCTTATTTAAATTATATGCAGAGTACATCATGAGACATGCTGGGCTGGAGGAAGCACAAGCTGGAATCAAGATTGCCGGGAGAAATATCAGTTACCTCAGATATGGAGATGATACCACCCTTATGGCAGAAAATGAAGAACTAAAGAGCCTCTTGATGAAAGTGAAAGAGGAGAGTGAAAGAGTTGGCTTAAAGCTCAACATTCAGAAAACGAAGATCATGGCATCCAGTCTCATTACTTCATGGAAAATAGATGGGGAAACAGTGGAAACAGTGGCTGACTTTATTTTGGGGGGCTCCAAAATCACTGCAGATGATTGCAGCCATGAAATTAAAAGACGTTTACTCCTTGGAAGGAAAGTTACGACCAACCTAGACAGCATATTAAAAAGCAAAGACATTACTTTATCAACAAAGGTCCGTCTAGTCAAGGCTATGGCTTTTCCAGTGGTCATGTATGGATGTGAAAGTTGGACTACAAAGAAAGCTGAGTGCCAAAGAATTGATGCTTTTGAACTGTGGTGTTGGAGAAGACTCTTCAGAGTCCCATGGACAGTAAGGAGATCCAATCAGTCCCTCCTAAAGGAGATCAGTCCTGGGTATTCATTGGAAGAACTGATGCTGAAGCTGAAACTCCAGTTCTTTGGCCACCTGATGCAAAGAACTGACTCATTTGAAAAGACCCTGATGCTGGGAAAGATTGAAGGCAGGAGAAGAAGGGGATGACAGAGGATGAGATGGTTGGATAGCATCACTGACTCAATGGACATGGGTTTGGGTGGACTTCCGCAGTTGGTGATGGACAGGCAGGCCTGGCGAGCTGTGGTTCATGGGGTCGCAAAGATTCGGACACGACTGAGTGACTGAACTCAACTGAACGATCACTGTGGATGCCATTTTGCCTTTTTATTAAAAATTTATTAGCCGCTTTGAGACCAATTCTCTTTTATCCTATTGTCTAATGTTCAGTTGTATTTCTACTTTATTCATTCAACACGTTTATTGAGTCTTTGCTCTATAAGTTTGTAGTCAGTGATGACCACCATGGAGAATGCAGAGCAAGCCACACTTCCTGGTTCTATCATGAATATATGAGGAAGAGAATTGTATATAGCTTTCCATCCACTTGTGATGGAATAAGTGGTAGGAGAAAATACCCAAGAACCTTTATGCCTGCGTGCAAAGTTGCTTCAGTCATGTCTGACTCTGTGTGCCCTATGGACTGTAGCCCTCCAGATTTCTCTGTCCATGGAATTCTACCAGCAAGAATCTGGTATGGGTTGCCAGGCCCTCCTTCACCGGATCTTCCCAACCCAGGGATTGAACCCAAATTTCTTATGTCTCCTGCATTGGCATGTGAGTTCTTTACCACTATCACCAGCTGAGAAGCCCCCCAAACCTTTTAACTTCTTGTTGACTCTTCTGTATTAATCCTGTAGTGCAATCAGCCAAGACTTCGTGTATTGGTTGTTATGGGTCTATGAGCTTGGTTTCCAGAAGCCCTTGGCCTAGCTTATTTCCATTCCCACTATTACTTCAGAATTTTGTTGGATCTTTTACCTAGTACTCCTCTGAACCTATGCAGTGTGATCAGTGAACTCTAGGCTGGTCCCTCGAACTGTCAAAACATTTGGAGGCGAGACAGAGACTGACTGCATGAGTAATCTTGCCATTTCTCCTTTCAGAGTGGAAATACAGCCAGTTCTCCAGTTCACTTCCCTAATTGGTATCCACAGCTCTGCTGCTCTCATGATCCCTGGGGGGCGGGTAAATGTCACAAATAAATATTTTCAAGTTCTGCAAATTTTTGTGCTTAAGGAAATTGCTTTCTAATTTTTTTGGCAACAAAGACTTTGATGAAACCCATCTCTATTGGGCTGGGTGCCACAAAAAATAAGAATTTGTGTGTAGAAAAGCCACTAAAATTAGTTTTAATTTCTGTGGAGAGCTGACTCAGTTTCTTGTCCATGCATATCTTGGCTTATCAGTTTGCTAGGCTTCCCCTTATCTTCACCAAATTGATAGAGAAGCATCTTGTTTAATTTTCTGATTTCATGGTTGATTATAGCAATACTCATTAATCAGTAAGAAGTTCTCAGAGTATCCGTTTATTGCAGTTAGGTTTAGAAAAACCACATTTAGTAGAAGAATCAAATAGAGGCTTAGTAGAGATCCAACCAGTCCATTCTGAAGGAGATCAACCCTGGGATTTCTTTGGAAGGAATGATGCTAAAGCTGAAACTCCAGTACTTTGGCCACCTCATGCGAAGAGTTGACTCATTGGAAAAAACTTTGATGCTAGGAGGGATTTGGGGCAAGAGGAGAAGGGGACGACAGAGGATGAGATGGCTGGATGGCATCACTGACTCAATGGAAATGAGTCTGAGTGAACGCCGGGAGTTGGTGATGGACAAGGAGGCCTGGCGTGCTGTGATTCATGGGGTCACAAAGAGTCGGACACGACTGAGCAACTGAACTGAACTGAACTGAGAAGAATCAGATAGAGGTACCAGATACGCAATGATGCAATGAAGAAAAGAGACTATCCCCATAGCAATAACTCTTACTTTGTCCTGTTAAAGTGTAAGACATAAGAAAGAGGAATGACTTGGTATTTGTCTCTCTTCACCACCATTCTCCAAAACTTCCGAGAGGACTTGTTAGTGCCACAGAAATGTCAACATTAAAACATGATACTTTCTATATCTGGGAAAAGACACATCATAAATCTCACAGCAGTTCATCTGAAACTGTTACAGCATTGTTAACTGGCTCTGTGTGTTAGTTGCTCGGTCGTGTCCAGCTCTGTGTGACCCCCTGGACTGTAGCCTGCCAGGGTCCTCCGTCCATGGAATTCTCCAGGCAAGTACACTGGAGCGGATAGCCATTCTCTCCTCCAGGGGACCTTCCCATCTTAGAGATCAAAGTCTCTAAGATCTGGGTCTCCGGCACTGCAGGTGGATTCTTTACTGTCTGAGCCACTCGGGAAGCCCTGATCAGTTTTACCCCAGAACAAAATAAAAAGTTCAATAAAATCAAATAAACCTCACAGCAGCCAAATCAAATTAAAAACATAGAAAAGCACATTACTGTATCCCTGGTAATTCTAGCTAAGAAGTCAAAACTACTCAAAAGATGTCTTGGACATATTTGATCCAGCCCTTTCTAACATTGGGCTTCCCTGGTGGCTCCGTTGGTAAAGAATCTGCCTGTAATACAGGAGAGCTGGGTTTAATCCCTGGATCAATCACATGTATGGACCACATAGGGAGGTGTACAAGGAGGACAGAGGAAACAGCAGTGAGAATTATCTTAGCTTGGTTAGAGTAGATGGATGCAGAAGGCCAGGAGCACAAATAATAACACCACCCCACCCTTACCCCTGGTTTACCTTCTGAGGACTGTTCTAACTTACCAGAAGGGGAAGTGACAAAACCCAAATGATGTATAAACCCTCACAATTACACTTGCTTGTCAATCTGTAGCTCTTCTGTGCTTTTGCTTGTAGAAATTTGGAAATTTGTCACCAAACTGTCCCCTAATGACATATAACCTGAGTGACTTCTTTCTTTACCACTGCAGTTGAGAGACACTGCCCAAGATGTATGCATCTGTCAGAACTCCAGTTTCCTTGTGGGTGGGTATTTATTAATATAGTGAATATATGTGGATGTCTCTGGTAACAGCAACTAAAAGTTAAATGTGTAGAATGCTACTTCCAAAGTTGATATACTATAACCCTTGCAAAAATGTAATAAAGTGAATAGATAATGTGGGTTCCTTATTTCTGATGATTAATATTGACTTCTCTGTCACTGTAATTTTCACATGAATTGGGTAAATTACAATCCTAGGCAGGCCAGATTAGCTTGAAAATTTCTCTCCCTGAACCTGCTTGGTCTCCATTTTTGGTTGCCATGTGCTAGAACATCATCTCTGATTGTCTTCTCAGTTTTGCTAAATCAAAGGATGTATATTTTCTATTTCTTTTTTCTTTTATTAGGATGAGTAAAATTTTGTTTATTTGTTTTTCTTAGTTCAGGTATTTCTTCAGGCACTGAATTAGGCCTGATTTTAGAAGACAAAATCGGGGGTAGAGGGCTGATCAGTAACTGAATATAATCACAAAATCCTGTTATATAAATTCTTTAATAAAGAGTCGCTATGAAGAGCCACAGATGGCTGTTAAAAATTATCAGGTTATTATTTTGCATAAGCTAAACAGAAGAAACTCCATTCAAACGGAAACTAATTCAAAATACCTTTCCCCTCTGCCTTTCAGAATATTAAAAATAAAGTTATAAGGACCAAATAGCTCATAAATGCCTTTAAAGGATATAGTTTAATAGTTTAAATGTGTAATCTAAGGCAGAGAGGAGTTTTTATATGCAGAACTCTAGGCTCACTTAAAAAATTGGCTTTAATTTCATTTGATTTTCATAACGACTAAAGTTTCTTTGGACTTTAGAGTAACCCAAGGAGTTTGTCAGTGATGGATGACAAGATCTACAGAATTTTTCATGTGGACCATTTACATGTTTATTACAACTGAACAATATATTAATGTGATTGATCCTTGAATGATAGTTCAAACTTTTTTATTTAGACAAAAGTTTGAATTGCAGGGTCCTAGACTTTACTTCATGATACTGAATTCTTTTAATGTTTCATATGTTGTTATGGGTTTAAGTGTTATAACCCCCCGACCCCCAGGGCTTCCCAGGTGGCGCTAGTGGTCAAGAACTCTCCTGCCAACTCTCCTGCAGGAGACGTAAGAGATGCGCGTTTGATCCGTGGGTTGGGAAGATCCCCTGGAGGAGGGCAGGGCAATCCATCTAGTATTCTTGCCTGGAGAATCCTATGGACAGAGGAGCCTGGCAGACTATCATCCACAGGGTCTCACAGAGTTGGACACAACTGAAGCGACTTAGCACACACGCATGCATGTCCCCCAAATTCATATGTTGAAATTCCGACTTTCAGTAGCTCAGAAAAGGACTGTATTTGGAGGCAGAGGCTTCGAAGAGTTATTTAAGTTGAAATGAGTGTTAGCCCTGATCCAATCTGACTAGTGTCCTTATAAGAAGAGGGGATTAGAACACAGACAGCAGAGATCCAATCTGATCCAATCTGACTAGTGTCCTTATAAGAAGAGGGGATTAGAACACAGACAGCAGAGATCTGTGAGCACAGAGAGAAAAAGACCATACGAGGACACACAAGAAATCTTTTTGCGAGCCAAGAAGAAAGGTCTCAGAAGGACTCAAACCTGCCAACATTTTGGTCTTGGACTCCTAACTGTGAGAAAATAAATTCCTGTGCTTTAAGCCACCCAGTTTGTCATATTTTGTTACGGCTTTCCTAGCAAACTAATACACTACCCATATCAGCTTTCAATTGGTCTTATCCATCAACTACGATGCATTGAATTATGATAAGTAAGAAACAAATGTAGACCAGGGTGAATTTCCATACCCAGAAGGAACTAAAAATTTTGGACTAGAGATCGTATTTACTCTAAGCAACTGATAGGAAAGACTTTTCAGTTATAAGACAGGGATGAAGATGCTCATTTTCAATGAAGCAAAGCTTTGATTCTACCTCTACACATTTCCTTTAATGAAGAATCAAAATTCCTCATTTGAAACAGGGAGCATTTGCTGACAGTGATATTAGAAGTTGGTAACACCAGTGTTCCTTGTTTTATGGGGTTAGTTTACTGTATGAAAATTGCTCAGTCATGTCTGACTCTGCAACGCCATGGACTATACAGTCCATGGAATTCTCCAGGCCAGAATACTGGAGTGGGTAGCCTTTGCCTTCTCCAGGGGATCTTCCCAACCCAGGGATTGAACCCAGGTCTCCTGCATTGCAGGTGGGTTCTTTACCAGCTGAGCCACCAGGGAAGCCCTGTTTACTGTACATACACCTAGAATTGGTCAGCTTTCTACTTCTATCAGCCAGACAATCTGCTGTTTAAAATGTTCTGGTTCAGAGTGGCTGAGGAGAGCCATTACAAGCCATCAGTGTGGTTGGAACAGGCCAATGGGGGAATATCCAGCATCAGTGGAAGTCAGTGCATTGAATCGCTGCTTCTCTTATCTTATCTCCAAGGTCTTAAGCCATGTGGTTCAAGCCCGGGGTTGAAAGTCACGTGTACTCCAAGTAAATTGTGAAGTTCAGTTTTACTGTCTGATTTTTCTTTTGATTAGCATGTGTTTAAAGGGGAGTGAAGCCCAAGGAGGTTTCTCTGCAGTGGTCAACCAGCTGCAGGTCTGGTGACATTAGGCACCATTTCCTGCACATAGTCACCTAACATGGGTGACCTTACACTTCTGAAACTGCTCCCTCCACCAACTGCATGTTCATCCCAGCTTCTAACTGCACACTGTATTACATCAATACATTCCCAAGTAAGTAAGAATAAAATATCTCTCGAGTGTTTCTGAAAGCAAGTAATGATATCAGTTAGAGATGTTTGGTGCAAACGCAGTCTAGCTAAGCCAGGGGAGAGATAAATAATTAAAAAACAGAAAAGTTTTAAAGAGGTCACAAGATTAAACAACAAAATGGCACAAACCAAAGCACATGAACAAACAGCAACCAGACAAAGGAAAAAAGAGAAGAAAAAACAGTTAACGGTGAAGAGTCTTGGTAGCAGGAACTATTTGGGTTTTGTTAGACTTTGCTGCTGGAAGTAATGAGTTTCAACCAGCAACAGTGTCTTCCTCCTTTTTATATGATTCTAGTTAGGAAGGGACTGGGCCTCTGACCTGTATGGGGTCCCCTGCTCTCTCCCTGGCTGGAGAGGGCAAGGCACCTTGAGTAAGAGTTCCATCCAGCTAGGTTCAGTAAAGTGGAGTCCGTCTTCCCAGAGATGGTCAGAATGCAAATTTCAAGAGCAGGTGGAGAGGAAGAGTGGCAGCCCAAAGCCACCGCAGCTTCTTTACCAGGAGAGTTGTCTTGGAGCATTGCAGTTTTAGCTTGTGCGTATCCCTACAGTGTTCCTTGGGGCTTTTCCAACTGGAGCTGGTCCACTCACATTGTCTTGTGGACACAAAGTGTTCCTTTCTGCTCTGTTCTCTCTATGAGATATCTGTTGGCTCCTCTTGAGGAATCCTCTGGATGCTCCACTCTGGCCCTGAATTTGTGGCACACAGGTTCTAAAGCATTAGAGATCTCTTGGCTCAATGAAAGGCTTGTTTGTGTAAATGTTATTATCAACAGTCACTATCAGAAACAAGGAACATCTTGATAGTATGAGAGAAATGGACCCAGCTCTGCTTGGGTGCCAAGCGAAGCATCTGTGTGGACAGACAGAGAGCTCCAAGCTGCCAGACACGTGGGAGAACCGCTCATCACTGTTTGGGTTTTAGCTGAATTTCCCAGGAGATGATGACACGGCAGAAGCCCTGAGAGGTTCTAGGTGCTAGAACATGAATCCATGTCCTTTAGGACAAAACCAGCTCTTTCCTTAGGATGACTGTGTTTTCAAAAGCTCCCAAGGATAATGGTGACCACATTCTGTCTTTATGAGGCTTTTAAGTGAGACTAACTTACTTCCCTGGTACTTCGGTGATAAAGAATCCGCCTGCAATGCAGGAGCCACAGGAGATGGGTTCCATCCCTGGGTCAGGAATATCCCCTGGAGGAGGAAATGGCAACCCACTCCAGTATTCTTGCCTGGAGAAGCCCACGGACAGAGGAGCCTGGTGAGCTACAGTCCATAGGGTCACAAAGACTTGGACGAGACTGAAGTGACTTAGCACGCACGCACATTTGTTCCTGTGGTCGAATATTTTTGCCTTCTTTGGGACTAGGGCCAGTAGCCCATCTGGATTGCTCCCTTCTACTTTCCCCCAAATCTAAACAGTTGGAATCCAAACGACGAGAGGTCCATTTTGGAGAGAGATTTATTCTAAATCACAACGAAATGACCTTTCCTATTCTGAATATACCAATGGCCAAATCTAGACAAATGTTGCAAAATGACACTTTATTAGTTATTTTACTGCTACATACTGTTCACAGCAAAACTCTAAGAACAAATGCAATTATATTCAATGCAAGAGCATGAAGCAAAGCCTTAACACTTGGTGTGGTATTCACGTGGTTTAACCCTTTCTCTGCTGAGGATGTTGTGAAAGGATCCAAGAGCTTCATGGCTAGACTCATGGAGATAGGTGTACTTGGCAGAGGAGGGTGCTGCTGGGTTTCAGGTAGCTGCAGGTGTACCTTCCTGGTTCTACAAGGTGTACCTTCCTGGTTCTATAAGATGGAAGGAAAGAGAAAGCGGAGTAAGTGGCTGCAGGAGAAAATGACAAGGTACCTCCAGGAACACCAGCCTCTCTTCTGCTCTAAGCAACTCTGCTCGGCGGCACCACAAACCATGGAATGAAGTCTGGGGAAAGCCGGATGCTTCCAAGAATTGCCTGAGGGGTCAGGACGGCTCAGAGAGAGGATCTCTGGGTAAGGTGGCAAGACTGGGCTCTCGCTCCTAGGAGCAATATTCAAGGAAAAATCTAAGGCTGGCAGTCTAGGAAGGGGAATTCCCTTTCACCTGACACTTTTTGGGCCCTCAGAGCTTGGTTGCCATTTCATTACAGAGATTGTCTGGTGAGACTTTCAGATTCAAGCAAATCTGGTGGTTATTGTTTTTCACTCCTAAAGTGTGGAGAAAATCTTATTTCCTTAGAAGGGCAATACAAGTCTCCCTTCCCTATAAGATATCTGCTTTTTGGTTGGGTGAAAAATTTGATTAAGGGAACAAAGTCTCTCCACCACTACTACCCCCAAGAACAATAGCAAAGTTCAAATGGTTTCTAAAGGGAGAAGCCCCTAAACTATCAGCTCTCAGGATCTTTTTTCTTCCTTAGTTGGGAAGCTGGAGCTCAGAGCAATAAGGTGGATTTTATCTCAGGTGACTGCAAAGGGAGTGAGTAGAGAGATGCATTGGCAAGACTTGGAGAGGAAATTTTCAAGAGGAAGCAGGGGAGTGTCTAATGAAGAATTTTATTATATTTTGTTTTAAAAGTCCCTTCCCTATCTTTTTGTGAAATCTTCAGTAAAATCTAAATTATTTGCCAACATACAAAGTGGTTGGATCTGTCTGGAAGATGGGACAGTAGGCTGTTGACCTTATGATGGTGTGTGTGTGTGTGTGTGTGTGTGTGTGTGTGTGTGTGTGTTTGTGTCTATGTGAGTGTGTGAGCAGAAGAGGAGACTGGGGAAGCCTAAGCCACCCAAAAGAGACCTGCCACATCTGATTACACCATTTTAGCCAGCCATCACTCTATGCCTAGCTAAATCTTTTATAAACCATGCTAAACCTTTTACGTATGTGGTATCATTTCATTCTCACTATATTCCACCAAGGCAGGCACTCCTGTGTTTTCTGTTAAATCTCTGTCAATAGCCTCTCTCTTCAGATAAGAGGCTGTGAGCATCTTGTGGGTGGGTAGGATTGTGTTTTAATTTATCTTTGTATCTCTGTTTTCCATCATGGCGTTTGGCAAATAGAAGGTACTTGAGAATGTTTGTTCAGTTGAACCGAGCAGAGGAGGTATGATTGAAGATATGGACTGAAGTTAGACTGTAGAGATTTGATTGACAGATCAAGTTTGGATTTCATCTTAATTGTTGAGGTTTTGAGGACATGATAGGGTGGGCCAAGGAGCACGGGAAGATTTTGTCTTGGTTAATCAGATTCAGGGCTTCCCAGGTGGCTCTAGTGGTAAAGAACTGCCATCGCAGGAGATGAAAGAGACATAAGAGACACAGATTCGATCCCTGGGTTGGAAAGATCTGCTGGAGAAAGAAATGGCAACCCGCTCCAGTATTCTCGCTTATTGAATCCTATGGACAGAGGAGCCCGGTGGGCTACAGTTCGTAGTGTCACAGAGTTGAACACAACTGAAGTGACTTAGCACGCACAATCAGCTTCCAGCAGGTAAAAGAGTTACATTCTAAAACTTGAGTTGAATGGAACTCAGCCTTGTATCTTGCAGGAACACACTATTTTTCTTGACATCTTATTTTTGATGATTTGTTTTATGTGATTGGTTTAGCAAGGATTAGCCAAGGATAAGCCCAAGGGGTATCTGGAAGCTAATGTTTCTCTCTGGGCTGTCCTTTAGTATGTAAAAGAAAATAGATACAACAAAACTTATTAAAACTCTGAGTCAAGTTAGTACTTTTAACATTGAACGTTCTACAAAAACATGATTGGTTGCCAATCCCTAATAAAGATTATCCTTCCGGATCATTAGAAGAAAAGAATGGTTTCATAGATTTCTCTCTACTGTAGCATGAAACAAATTCTCCATTTGTTTATCTTGCCCAATTTGGCAAGAATAGAGGAATCACAGAACTGCAGTAGTGATCATTGGTGGTAAAACATGAGAATCTGCTGTCCCAAAGTCTCCCAGCTTCAGAGTCTGCCTGCATAGTGAAAGGAGTTCCTAAGCTGATTTCACTTTTTTTCTGAGAACATAGAAACCATGTCATTTTTTATGATAAGATCATGCAGGCCAACTGAAATAAGCTTATTTGCTTTGGACAAGCATTTATCAGTTTGCTTGGCTAACCTTGCTCATGTTTGCTGATTGCAAGCCCCAGTGAGCAGTTACAACTGTCTGTCCTAAGGTATCTTCAGGGGACTGGTTCCAGGACCGTGTGTGGATAACAAAATTGGAGGATGTTAGAGTCCCTTAGAGAGCAAAATGACGTGGTACAGTTGGCCCTCTGTATCTGACAGTTTCGCATCCATGGATCCAACCAACCTGCCAATGTGGAACCTGTGGCTTTGGAAGGCCAACTGGGTTGTATATAAGTATTTGAATAAAGATATGAAAGGACAATAGAGCTGCTATTTTATAGGCAGTTGTTTTGGTGCAAGAATATTTTTCAAATAAATATTCCTCTGGAGACAGGCAAATAAAAATGACCTTTGGAAAGAAATATTGGGAAGCAATTTCATTCTCTCCCCTCATTTTTATTGATGAGGCCATTGAGATCTGAGGGTTAAGTCCACCCCAAGGCCATTGGCCCAGGATCTCTGTCACCCCAACACTTGTTTAACCCTCCAGGAAGCCTCAGATCCTTGTTTGAGTTGGTTGAAGACATATCTCCCGAAATATTTGTGTTCAGAATGAGGAAGATGCATTCTCTAAATTCTCTTCCTGTATTCTACCCCTTCCAGTTTTCCAGTGAATCAAGGGGAACATGAACCCTTTTATTTTGGGCACAACAGGAGGGGTGACGCAGAGTACCTGGTGACATGGAATTGTGGTAAAGTAGTTGAGGTGACAACAAAAGCTTGCAAATGTTTGCCAGAAACCTGTCAGGATGTCCTTTAAAGAAGCATCACCAAGACTTCATTTGGAGGTCTTAGTGATCCCTTTTTCACGTGTCAGTATGAGCATCTTACCTTTGTGACTCTCTGAGCCCCACTGCTTCCTTCTGGGAACTCGGGATGCAAAACCACACAGGGGACCTCCTCAGAGAAAGCAGAGTCTATTTGCGAAGACAGCAGCCTGGACAGAGTGTCCTCAAACCACACTTTGAAACATTCCCCTTAACCAGTATTTTGTCCAGTGTAATGAAAGAAAACATTGAAAAAGAGAAATATGCTTTTTAAGGGAAACAAATTGCTGTTATTTGAATCAAAGAAAAGTACACAGCCAGCCTGCATTTCAAGCAAGACAGATCACATGTAAATTGCAGCTAATTCTAGAAATGGAATGTTGGAGCCGCATTACCAGTGTCTGAAGTGAAAGAATGGAATATGTAAAACACTGACCTTTTTTGACGACAAAATAAAAGATGTGAAAAATATTGAGAGCTTGTTTTTCAAGTTGTTTGCTTCTATTTTGGTTAAAATAAACTCAAGGCTTGTGGTGTGAAACAGAGATTTAGAAAAAGCAGAAATAGAGATTAAAAAAAAAAGATTTCAAAAAAGCAGAAATAGGATGGAAATTTGACATTTCAATGTAGCATTTTTTTGCAAAAATCATGCATATAACAATGTCACCTCCAGCTAGAACACAGTGTGTGAAATACAGTGAGTCCTCCTCACTGGGTCGCTCATCACTATGATAGCCCCGTGTCACGTGTCAGCCAGGTCTTGTAACACTGATGGGACATTTGGCCCAGGCAAGGCCTTATATCTTTTTTTCTTACTTGGCTTTTTTTTTTTTTTTTTACCTTGGATGGGGAATTCACTTTTCTAAATAATTATGTGCAATTTAGGAATGTTGAGGTCAGCAAGCTCCATCTGTTCTTCACCCCACCCCCCACCTTTTTTTGCGTGCTCAGTCATGTCCAACTCTTTGCAACCGCATGGACTGTATGTAGCCTGCCAGGCTCCTCTGTCCATGGGATTCTCCAGGCATTGCAGAATCCCATGGACAGACCATGGGGTCTCAAAGAGTTGGATGTGACTGAGCAACTAACACATTCACTTTTCTCTCTCCTGCTTGGCAGGGGGATTCTTTACCCCTGAGCCACCTGGGAAGCCTATACATACATATAATATGCATATAAACACATACATATTATACACATACACATATAGGGACCTTAATGCCAGAAGCTGTGCTCTGATTCATAGCATCCTGCTTCTTCAGTGTGCTCCTCAGAGTGTCACTGCAGCAAGGCCTGCTCTTCTGGGAACCGCTTGTTCAATTCTGGGTGAGGTAAGGAGACTGTAAATAGATCACATCTCTCAGCACACCGTTCAGTTCATAGGACCTTTTTTTCATAGTAAGACTTCAGGGACTTCCTTAGTGGTCCAGTGGTTAAGACTTCGCCTTCCAGTGCAAGGGGGTGAGGTTGTGATCCTTGATGGGGACGCTAAGATCCCGCATGCCTCGGAGTCAAAAAGCCAAGATACAAAACAGAAACAATATTATAACAAATTTACTAAAGACTAAAAAAATGATCTACATTAAAAAACCCGAAAACTTCAGTGAAGAAAGCAGTATATCGATGTGCATTTCTGCACTCACACCTTAAAAAGTTGCGCACTCGTCTTTTGAGTGTGTCTGTCTGGTCTACAAGGGATTTCTTTGGCTGAAATAGTAATATCGATTAAATTTAAATCACTACCAGGGCTAGGAATACCTACCTCGAAGGGTTGTCAGGACAATTCAATGAGGAGATGTGCATAAATGACATCAAATAAAATGTTCCAGAAGTTCCTTTCTGCCTTGACCTTCTCACTTCTTTTCTGCCTCCTCAAATTCTTTTTGCAGAAGTAGAAGCAATCTCAGGGTGAAGAAAGAAAGGTTAGTATAAGAAGGTTAGATGTGAAAGCTTTCAGAAACTTCAACAATACTATTTCTAGTAAATTCGAAATGAAGCATTACTTTAAAAACTTTTCCTTAATATATTAATTCTCACATTCTTTCCCTTTTCATCAGGAAAAGAATTTCTCCATAATAGACCACTCTGGGAATCAGTTCCATGCCTCTTCCTTTTTCACCTTGAAAACCACTGGGATAGAACAAAAACCATGAATAATGAATAACTTCTTGCATATCAGAAGGTTAATTTTTCAGTATGGGAATAGCTTGAAATATATATGTATATAGACTTATGTATATATAATTTTACATTGTATATGTGATATTATAAATATATATTAATCTTTGCAGCCTGCAATGAGTAAGGGCTGTTATTTTCACATTCATCCGTTTCACATTTAAGTTTCAGTGCTTGGAAATACAGTCTTTTGATACCTCAGGTCCTCTGTCACTGTACTTGGAGTTGTATCATCCCGTGCGTGCATGTTAAGTTGCTTCAGTCATGTCCGATTCTTTGCTACCCTATGGACTGTAACCCGCTAGGCTCCTCTGTCCATGGGATTCTCCAGGCAAGAATACTGGAGTGCGTTGCCATGCTCTCCTCCGTGGAGCTTCCTGACTCAGGGATTGATCCTGTGCCTCTTAGGTCTGCCTGCATCGGCAGGCGGGTTCTTTACCTCAGTGCCACCTGGGAAGCCCTCGTATTGTCCTATGGCTCCATAACTACAGAAATAATTGACACATGCTGACATCCACCAGTGAAGATCTTTTCTGGGTTGGAGTCACACGTGCATTGGTGATCCAAGCCAAGTTGCCGCTCCCCACCCATCCTAAACAAGTTGGAGAGTTGGCCACCTAAGCCAATCACTTCAAATTCAGACAAATTCAGTACATACTTCAAGTTATCATTTATCTCCTGGTTTCCATGTGAGTCAGCAACTGACAAAAACTCTGAACTGTACTGCGGACAAGGTGAGCCCACAGGAAAGCATTTAGAATGTGTGTCTTACTATGAATCCAACAATGTTCACTTCAGCTCCAAGATCAAAAACTCTGGGAAATCACTCTTGGAGAATGACCTAAGGAGCGGTTTTTCATGTGAGGAGAAACATTGGCTTCAGCTGGCCTGATGAATGGTGCCCAGACAAGGGTCACCTCCAACCACGAGGACCTTCCAGGCCCTGGCCCAGGAGCTTCTCCAGTCCTCAGGCCCCCACTCCCCTAGAATCTGTAGCTACTAGAAAGAGCGAGGGCTCCAGGACTGTGCTGGGCAGTACAGTAGGCACTAGACACATGTAGTGATTTAAATTTAAATGATTAAAGTTCACAAAAATGTCAAGTTCAGCTCCTCTGTCACCCTAGCCACATTCCAAGTGTCTAATATCCACCGATGGTCTCTCTACTGGATGGTGTAGATATAAAATGTTTCCATCACTGCAGAAAGTCCCATTGAACAGTGCTGCTCTAGAACAGCGGGGTTTACATGTCACTATGCATAAGGATTGCCTGGGAATCTTGTTAAAAGTACAGATTCTCAAATTTCATTCTCAGTAGGCCCTGGGGGTGGGGAGGGGTGTTGCCTAACAATTTAAACAATTACCTGTTTCAGGAACAGGTCTACCGGTCCAATTTTGACAAATACTGTCCACTAGAGTTAAAAATATTGGCTATTTTTTGGAATGGCGTTTTTCAAACTATGATAAACAAAACTATTTAAAAAATTTCCAGTCCTTCATGGACCAGTATAAGTAAAGTGAATTACTAGAAAAATAAAATTTAAAAATAAAGCATATAAAATACTAATTTCATTTTTTTGCTATTAGTATTAGACTTAAAGAATGTAAAATTACTCAGCCAACATGCTCCATGACTACCTAAGTACTTGCTTTCAATTTCTGGACTTGTCTGTTCTCAGACCATACTTGGAGAAGCAGTGAACCTATATCAATAAAGGAATAAATGCAGGCTTATTCACTTTTTACAAAAAGATGAGGGATAGTTCAGTGTTTCATATTTGCTTCTTGTAACCTCATGTCTTTCTCCATTAAAAATTTTAATGTCTGTTTGTATTTCTTATGTTACTGGTAAGGGAGGGGAGGAAGGCTTGCTTAGAAAAAAATGTATGGGCTCATTTTTTTCTAAGATGGAAAAAACATTGGATACCAAAGTTTTATGATACAAGAGCCAAGGAAGGAATTATGGGAGGAATAATGGAAAATGGTTGCAGTGAAAGAGAACAAGATCCGTACTTGGAGAGTTCAGAAAAAGAAAGAGGAGGAAGAGAAGAAGAAAAAGAAAGTGGGATGTGACCAGGAAGTTGTTTTTAAATCTCGGCATAATACTAGCCCAATCTCTGGTAATCTCCCCGTGACTCCTAGAGTTTATTTGAGCTCGATGGTTGTGGCTGACAGTGTTTCCTTCCCCCAGCACTCACTGAGCAGCCTTTGTGCATCTCTGGAGGATGAAGAATCAGACACCTATGATGCTGAAGTTGAAAGTGCTCACTTGTGGAAGTTGTGGGGAGCAGTCGTCCCTGGTGGGCTGAGGTCAGAGAAGCCTCAGGCACCAGCACATTTGGCAAAATGAACAGTGATTTCTTAAGGGCATAAAAATAACTAGTCAGGGACCACATTTCCTATCTGGTTTAAGTGTTCAAATCAGGGTCTAAAAAAGTCTTAGGTTGCGTTTCCTTGCTAATCTTCATGTTTCTTTATATCTGTAGATTTTCTTGTCCTGTAGATACAGAGGAAACCTGGTCATTTGTCCTACAGTTTCCACATTCTGGATTGTGCTGACTGAAGCCCAGTTGTGTTGCTTGACATGTTTCCTTGTTCCTCATATTTCCTGCAAAATGGTGGTTAGATCTAGAGCAGCACTATCCAACAGAAAGGGGATGTGAGTCACATATGTAATTTGAAATTTCAAATGGTCGCCTGAAACAATAAAAAGAAACAGATTAAATTAATTTTATAACATTATTCAGGATATTCTTGCACTTGTGCTCAGTCGGGTCTGACTCTTTGGGACCTTTTGGACTGTAGCCTGCCAGGCTACTCTTTCCATGTGATTTTTCAGGCTAGGATACTGGAGTGTGCTGTCATTTCCTCCTCCAGGGGATCTTTCTGACCCAGGGATCGAACCAGTGTCTCCTATGTCTCCTGCATTGCAGGTGAATTCTTTACCCACCGAGCCATCAGGGTAGCTCTTATTCAGGATAACTGACATATAATAAATTCTACTTAGGGCTTCTCAGATAGCTCAAAGGTAAAGAATTCATCTGCCAACGCAGGAGACACAGGAGATGCAGGTTTGATCCCTAGGTCAGGAAGGTCCCCCGCAGAAGGAAATGGCAACCCGCTCCAACACTGTTGCCGGAAAACTTCATGAACAGAAGAGCCTAGCAGTGTACAGTCCATGGGATTGAAAAGAGTCTGACACAGCAAACTCTAGCAAACTCTGAGCAGCAGCAAACTACGTAAAGTGTTCAGTTTGAAACCATCACCGTGATTAAGATAGTCAACATATTTGTCATTGCCCAAAGCTTTCTCATGGAAAGATCCCCTGGAGAAGGGATAGGCTACCCACTCCAGTATTCTTGGGCTTCCATGGTGGCTCAGATGTAAAGAATCCACCTGGAATGTGGGAGATCTGGATTTGATCCCTGGGGTGGGAAGATCAACTGGAGGAGGGCATGGCAACCCACTCCAGTATTCTTGACTGGAGAATCCCCAGGGACAGAGGAGCCTGGAGGACATGACTGAGCCACTAAGCACAGCACAGTAAAACTTTCTCATATCACTCAGTAATTTCTTTCATCCAGGTTTCCATATTCACAGGCAATGATTGAGCTGTTTTCTGTCTCTGTAGATTAGCTTGCATTTTTCAGGATTTTATATATAAATCAAGTCATATAATATGTATTCATTTTTATCTATCTTTTTTCACTTATACTTATTTTGAGGATCATGTGTGTTGATGCATTTATCAACAATTTGTTCCTTTTTCTTGGTTATTAGTCCATTGTATGAATATACTGATATATAGCAACTTGTTTATCCATTAACTCACTGATGAACATTTGAGTTGTTTCAAATTTTTAGCTATTTGTGGACACCCTTGGTGGTTCAGTGGTTAAGAATCTGCTGACCAATACATGGGACATGGGTTTGACCCCTGGTCTGGAAAAATCCCACATGCTTTGGAGCAACTAAGCCCATGTGCCACAACTACAGAGTCCACGTGTTGTGCCGACTGAAGCCTGTGTGCCTGGAGTCCACACGCCACCACAGGAGAAGCCCCTGCCATGAGAAGTCCACGCACCGAAATGGAAGAGGGGCCTCCACTAGCTGCAACTAGAGAAAACCCGCAAGCCGCAACGAAAACCCAGCGCAGCCAAAAATTAAAGAAAACAAAAATGTAGAACATTGTTTTAGCTATTTCAAATACAGCTGCTGTGAACTTTTGTGTACAAGTCTTTTCTAGACACACACTTTCCTTTCCCTTGGGTACATTTCTAGGAGTGGAATGACTGCATCATGTGGTGGGTGTTTGTTTAACTTTTTAAGAAACACATAGACTGTTTCCAAAGTAGCTGCACCATTTGACATTCCCATCAGCAGCAAGTCAAAATAATTTTTATATACTTCACTTAAGTCAATTCATCCAAAATATCACTTCAACATATATCCAAATTTTATTACTGAAATATTTTATTTTTCATACTGTTTTCAAAATCCCATGTATATTTTGAATTTATTTATAGTATAAAAAAAAAAGCCACATTTCAGATGCTTAAAAATCATGTATCTAATGTTTCTACTGAGCTTCCCTGGTGGCTTAAATGATAAAATAATCTCCCTGCAATGCAGGAGACTTGGGTTCAATCCCTGGGTCGGGAAGATTCCCCTGGAGGAGGAAATGGCAACCCACTCTAATATTCTTGCCTGGGAAATCCTATAGATAGAGGAGCCTGGCGGGCTATGGTCCATGGGGTTGCCAAGAGTCAGATATGACTCAGTGACTAAACACAGCACACCATAGTCAGGTGGACAAAATAGTGATTCAAAATTTTTATAGGTTAAACTCCATTAGTACTTATTATAAAATATTAGCTATATTCCCCTCATCAGCTTTTTACTGAATGAGCAGAAAAGTTTGAAAGTGAAAGTTGCTCAATTGTGTCCAACTCTTTGCAACCCCATGAACTGGAGCCTACCAGAACTCTTGTCCATGGAGTTCTCCAGGCAAGAATACTGGAGTGGGTTACCATTCCCTTCTCCAGGGGATCTTCCCAACCCAGAGGTCAAACCCGGGTCTCCTGCATTACGGGCAAATTCTTTACCATCTGAGCCACCAAGGAAACCTGTCTGCTTGAGCAGAGACTAATTGTTTTCCCAGATCAATGATTTCGGTAAGAATTGCAGAATGGTAATATTCGATAGTTCCTTCTTCATTTATTAGCTGAAGTACTTGAAAAACACTTAGCCACATTAACTGTGTGTTTACCATGTGTATACTCTGTATGCTATGCTATGCTATGCTAAGTCACTTCAGTCGTGTCCAACTCTGTGCGACCCCATAGACGGCAGCCACCAGGCTCCCCCGTCCCTGGGATTCTCCAGGCAAGAACACTGGAGTGGGTTGCCATTTCCTTCTCCAATGCATGAAAGTGAAAAGTGAAAGCAAAGTCGCTCAGTTGTGTCTGACTCTTAGCGACCCCATGGACTGCAGCCTACAAGGCTCCTCCATCCATGGGATTTTCCAGGCAAAAGTACTGGAGTGGGGTGCCATTGTACTCAGAAATGCTAGACTCTTTCTCTTTATTTATCAGTAAGGGTCTTTTAATTTCATGGCTGCAGTCACCATCTGCAGTGATTTATTTTAGGTTAAAGGAAAAAGCAAAGAAATGAAAATGATACTGAAATATTAACAATAACAGTGTGCAATATATCACTGAACTTTAAGTAATAAAAGTATGAAATTAATATAAGTAGCATCAAATAGAAATAAACAAAATAACTTAAAAAGAGAATTATTTTATATTTGTAAAATTAGAATAAGTAGTAAATAAATATGAAGAACAATAACACTGAAACTATCTTTAAACAATATAGCAGCAAATTTGTCTTATAAATTGTTTGAAATATAAGGAGAAAAAATGACAAACATTATAGAAATGGGATATTTTGATTATAAAAGTCATCCTGGAAGATAAAATAAGGAAATGTAGAAGTTGAATAATTTGCAAAGTAAGGTTAAAAGGCATATTAAACATTGTACTCCCAGTAGCAAGACTATATTTTTATAAAGTATAGAGCATTTTCAAGATACAATTTTATAATATTTTCTGAATGTAACAAAATTAAAAAGGAAAAAATAATATAAGCTTTAGATATCTTGACAATTTGTAAACCCCAAAAGGTTTTCTTATTTATATTTTTATGTAATCATGAAGAGTATTCCTGATAAAAATGTATGGAATGCATAGAAAATCTGGCAACGGATCAGCAAATAAAGGTTGAAGCCTTAATATATGCCAAGTTTAGTGATAAATTTTGAAATGTATATGAAGCAGGTAATGATATGAGAAAAGCATATTAATAGATAACTTACAAAGGAAGAATATAACTGCTTTAAAAGAGAAAAATGATCAGCCTCACTTATAACTAAAGAAATGCAAACAATAATAAAGTTTTTCTGTTTGTTTTTAAGTTACTAATAGAAAGAGCTTAACGGAAATACCCAATGCTAATGATATGACATTCTCATACCTTGTTATTGACTATGTTTTTGCGCAATGCTTTTTTGAGACAATTTGGCAATAAGTATTAAGTGATAAAAGTATTCATATCTTTAACGTAATTCTCATTCAGGAAATATTTCCTAAGATTAAAACATGTTGGGAAATTGGGGGATGATCATTACACTCTTTCTTGCATTTACGTCAAGGCTGTTTTAAAAATTTCTTAAGCGGAAAAGAGATCCTGGACAGTCACTCAGGAACTGGCTCAGAGGACAGTCTGAGGTCAGTGACAAACCACAGAAAGAAAATAAGATCAGATCGTGATGAGAGAATGGTTGTTGCCAAAGCCAACTGAGAGATGTGGTATGCAGAGTCGTAGGGGTAGAGCAGCCTTTGTTGTTGTTCAGCTGTTCAGTCCTGTCTGATTCTTTGCGATCCCACTTTACAACTGCAGCACTCCAGTCTTCACCCTCTCCCAGAATTTGCTCAAACTCATGTCCATGGAGTCAATGATGCCATCCAACCCTCTTACCCTCTGTCGCCTCCTTCTCCTTCTGCCCTCAATCTTTGCTAGCATCACGATCTTTTCCAATGAGTCAGCTCCTTACATCAGGTGGCCAAAGTATTGGAGCTTCAGTCCTTCCAATGAATATTCAGGGTTGATTTCCTTTAGGACTGAAGCCCAATAATTTAGTCCAATAGTCTCCTTGCAGTCCAAGAGACCCTCAAGAGTCTTCTCCAACACCACAGTTCAAAAGCATCAGTTCTTTGGTGTTCAGCCTTCTTTATGGTCAAACTCTCACATCCATACATGACTACTGGAAAAACCGTAGCTTTGACAATATGAACTTTTGTTGGCAAAGTGATGTCTGTGCTTTTTAATATGCTGTCTAGTTTTGTTATAGCTTTCCTTCCAAGGATCAAGCATCTTTTAATTTCAAGGCTGCAGTCATTGTCTGCAGTGATTTTGGAGCCCAAGAAAATAAAGTCTGTCACTTTTTCCATTTTTTCCCATCTATTTGCCATGAAATGGTGGCATTGACTGCTGTGATCTTAGTTTTTTGAATGTTGAAGACCCTTAGAATCACCAAAATGGACTGATGGCCTTCTCAGAGTTTGTAGGTGGTGAAAGCATTAGTTGCTCAGTCATATCCGACTCTTTGTGACCCCATCAACTGTAGCCCACAAAGGTCCTCTGTCCATGGAATTCTCCAGGCAAGAGTACTAGAGTGGGTAAGTTCAGTTCAGTTCGGTTGCTCAGTTGTGTCCAACTCTTTGCAACCCCACGGACTGCAGCATACCAGGCCTCCGTGTCTATCACCAACTCCCGGAGTTTACTCAAACTCATGTCCATTGAGTCAGTGATGCCATCCAACCATCTCATCCTCTGTCATCCCCTTCTCCGGCCTTCAATCCTTCCCAGCATCAGGGTCTTTTCAAATGAGTCAGCTCTTTGCATCAGGTGGCCACTAAAGTGGGTAGTCATTCCCTTTTCCAGGGAATCTTCCCAACCCAGGGTTTGAACCCAAATCTCCTACATTGCAGGTGGATTCTTTACTATCTGAGCCACCAGGGAAGCCCTTGTAGGTGGTAGTCATGAGCATATGCTTTAGAGACAGGTTTGAATCTGGCTAATCAGCTGTGGGACTCTGTGTAAATGCGCTGTGCCCCAGTGTTCTCTTTCTTAAAGTAGAGATTAAAAACAGTGCCTGGAGTATTGACGAATAAGATAACAATATAATTCAGACATGCCCAGCTCCATCCCTGGCACATTCTGATCATGAAGTATATCTTGGTTTTTATTTGTTGTGATACGTCTGCTGAAGATTCTGGAGATCTGGTCCTCGCATGTTGCTAGCTGGTAGTTTGGACACATCAGTTAATCTGTCAGAGAGCTGGGCTAGATTAGATGATCTCTTAGGTCCCTCCAGCTTTAAACTCTATTTATGAGACAGTTTTGTGTAGCCTGGTGCCAAAGAGCTTAAACTACGGGAGTCAGATACACCTAGGTATAAATAGCAGCTATGTCTATTTCTGGGCTTCCCTGATGGCTCAGGCGGTAAAGAATCTGCCTGAAATGCAGGAGACACAGGAGACAGTGGTTTGATGCCTAGATCGGAAAGATCCCCTGGAGAAGGAAATGACAACCCATTCTAGCATTCTTGCCTGAAAAATCCCATGGACAGAAGAGCCTGGCGGGCTACAGTCCAAAGGGTTGCAAAGAGTTGGACACGACTGAGCAACTAAACATGTATCTATTTCTAGCAATGTGATCTGGGGCATAATATTTTAGCCTTCTGTGACTCAGTTTCTCACTTATAAAATGGGGCTAACAAGAGCACCTACCTCACAGAATTGTTGTGAATATCCTGAGAGATGTTGGATTCAAGGTGCCCAGAAGGATCGCTGGCAAAGCTAAGGCTTCGAAAGAATGTGAGTCTTGTTATTATGGTTCTAACGTGGTTCGAATCCTGCTGTCGCTTTGTTTTCGTTTTTGCATTGGTAGGGACATTAGAATTATAGTAAGCATTCTCATTTCAAATATTCCATCCATTGCCCATGTGAATCTATAATTTGTGGTGGAGATTCAAATATTTTATATCTAAATTTCTAGCTACTAGGTAGGTTTAGAATTCTAAACAACCCTCATGTACTTTGATTTTTGGCTCAAAAAATAAAACTACTGTTCTTAATGATCATTCCAGAGGCTGAAGGATGTCAACAATCAGTGTGGTCAAGTGTAATAATATTCTTTAGGAAATACTACAGAATAAATTGTGTGGTAGTTTGAACATTCTTTGGCATTGCCTTTCTTTGGGAATGGAATGAAAACTGCCCTTTTCCAGTCCTGTGGCCACTGCTGAGTTTTCCAAATTTGCTGGCATATTGAGTGCAGCATTTTCACAGCATCATCTTTCAGGATTTGAAATAGCTCAACTGGAATTCCATCACCTCCACTAGCTTTGTTCGTAGTGATGCTTTCTAAGGCCCACTTGACTTCACATTCCAGGATGTCTGGCTCTAGGTGAGTGATCACACCATCATGATTATCTGGGTCATGAAGATCTTTTTTGTACAGTTCTTCTGTGTATTCCTGCCACCTCTTCTTAATATCTCCTGCTTCTGTTAGGTCCATACCATTTCTGTCCTTTATCGAGCCCATCTTTGCATGAAATTTTCCCTTGGTATCTCAAATTTTCCTGAAGAGATCTCTAGTCTTTCCCATTCTGTTGTTTTCCTCTATTTCTTTGCATTGATCGCTGAGGAAGGCTTTCTTATCTCTTCTTGCTATTCTTTGGAACTCTGCATTCAGATGCTTATATCTTTCCTTTCCTTCTTTGCTTTTCACTTCTCTTCTTTTCACAGTTATTTGTAAGGCCTCCCCAGACAGCCATTTTGCTTTTTTGCATTTCTTTTCCATGGGGATGGTCTTGATCTCTGTCTCGTGTACAATGTCACGAACCTCATTCCATAGTTCATCAGGCACTCTATCTATCAGATCTAGTCCCTTAAATCTATTTCTCACTTCCACTGTATAATCATAAGGGATTTGATTTAGGTCATACCTGAATGGTCTAGTGGTTTTCCCTACTTTCTTCAATTTAAGTCTGAATTTGGCAATAAGGAGTTCATGATCTGAGCCACAGTCAGCTCCTAGTCTTGTTTTTGTTGACTGTATAGAGCTTCTCCATCTTTGGCTGCAAAGAATATAATCAATCTGATTTCGGTGTTGACCATCTGGTGATGTCCATATATAGAGTCTTCTCTTGTGTTGTTGGAAGACGGTGTTTATTATGACCAGTGCCTTTTCTTTGCAAAACTATTAGTCTTTGCCCTGCTTCATTCTGTATTCCATGGCCAGATTTGCCTGTTACTCCAGGTGTTTCTTGACTTCCTACTTTTGCATTCCAGTCCCCTATAATGAAAAGGACATCTTTTTTGGGTGTTAGTTCTAAAAGGTCTTGTAGGTCTTCATAGAATCATTCAGCTTCTTCAGCGTTACTGGTTGGGGCATAGACTTGGATTACTGTGATACTGAATGGTTTGCCTTGGAAACAAACAGAGATCTTCTGTCATTTTTGAGATTGCATCCAAGTACTGCATTTCGAACTCTTTTGTTGATCATGATGGCTATGGGGCAGGAGGAGAAGGGGACGACAGAGGATGAGATGGCTGGATGGCTTCACTGACTCGATGCACGTGAGTCTGAGTGAACTCCGGGAGTTGGTGATGGACAGGGAGGCCTGGTGTGCTGTGATTCATGGGGTCACAAAGAGTTGGACACGACTGAGTGACCGAACTGAATTGACAGAATAAATGGAAATGGGCTCACGAATTAAAATGATCAGGTGGAATTCCTTTGCAGTGGGACGTGTTTGGAATGAGGCAGTCCTAAGGAAACTTGTAACTGATACTAACACTGCTAGTAGTAGAACATCATACTCTTAGCACCGAGTCATCATTTTATGGGATGAGGTTGCCTGTTTTAATACCCCATCTGCACTACGCCAACATATTGCAACTAAAATACCTTTAATCTCACTCCATTTACCCTTCCCACCCTGTCCCACCCCTATGTACCTCATTTGGAGGTGGAGATCCCTAAATGGCAAATGATGTGGCTACTCCTGCTCTAAAAATAGATTTGAATGATGATGAAAAAATCTGAAACAGTCATGGTCTTAAAGAATTCCATTACTGTTATTGATGTACCACATTATATACTTTAATGGGATCATTAGCCAAAGAAGAGAATAATAAATTTTTAAAGCTGGAACAAAGCTTAGAGGTAAACTAAGCCAAATAATTTATTTTACAGATAGGAGAAATGAATCTAGGAGAGCTGAAGTGACTTTTTCCAAGTCACTCGGTGGCAGTGGACCCTACACACATTGGTATGGATGTCTGAAGACCTTAAGCTTTCCTAAATTTCACGATGACATCATAGTGTTCTAATTATAGAAGGAGTTACAAATGTATATGAAATGTATGAATTAATGGAATATATTGAAGGGAAAAATGTAGGGACTCTCTTTTTACATGCTCTTGCCATTATTAATGAACCTCTCCAGGAAAATATTTCAAAATTGTGGAGTGATGGATATCAGCCCTAAAGCTTAGTATTGAAAAGCTCACTACAGACTGAAACCATAGGAATGTTACCACTATATCCCTTAATTCAATGCAAGGTTCTAAAATCTGATTTTTAGCTCCATTGAAAAATTAGATATCAGAGAAGGAAGATGAAAAAGTTGACTCACTGTAAGTGGTCCGAGAGAAGCAAGCATGACTGCTATGACAATCTTAGTGGGAACATGACTGCAGCGTTTAGCTATTCACTCTTAAAATTGGGCAGAGATCTCAGAGACACCCCTGTGTATCACATGGGTGCCAAGATCTATTCCTCTCTGCCCCCATATGCCTGCTGCTGCTGCTGCTAAGTCGCTTCAATCGTGTTTGACTCTGTGCAACCCAAAGACGGCAGCCCACCAGGCTCCCCTGCCCCTGGGATTCTCCAGGCAAGAACAGTGGAGTGGGTTGCCATTTCCTTCTCCAATGCATGAAAGTGAAAAGTGAAAGTGAAGTCGCTCAGTCATGTCCGACTCTTCATGACCCCACTGTCTGCAGTCTACCAGGCTCCTCCGCCCATGAGATTTTCCAGGCAAGAGTACTGAAGTGGGGTGCCATCGCCTTCTCCCCACATGCATGAGCAGCCCTATATCTTCTTGATAACGTAAGTCAATTACTTCCTGCTGCTGCTGCTGCTAAGTCGCTTCAGTCATGTCCAACTCTGTGCGACCCCATAGATGGCAGCCCACCAGGCTCCCCTGTCCCTGGGATTCTCCAGGCAAGAACGCTGGAGTGGGTTGCCATTTCCTTCTCCAATGCATGAAAGTGAAAAGTGAAACTGAAGTCACTCAGTTGTGTCTGACTCTTTGCAACCCCATGGACTGCAGACCACCAGGCTCCTCCGTCCATGGATTTTCCAGGCAAGAGTACTGGAGTCGGGTGCCAGTGCCTTCTCCGCAATTTCTTCCGGAGCAGAGTAAATCCTGCCTTTGACTGACTGCTGATTTCTGGGCATATGGCATCAGAAGTAATTGGACACTTAACACTAATTGGCTATCACTTACATTAAAAAGTTAAATAAACTCTTTTGAGGTCTAATTTACATAGAATTAAATGCACATGTGTTAAGAATACAGCTTGTATTAAGTATACAGTTTTGACTCATCACCACCACAGTCAAGAAAGAGAATATTTCCTGCAAGAAAGTCCCCTCATACCATTTGATTTCAATTACGGATCCCCCACCCCCAACTAGGAAACTACTGATTTTCTACTGTCATTATATGTCTTAATACAAACTTTGCCTTTATGATATAATGGTGTCTGGTGTGTGGCTTCTTTTGGTCTGAAGAACATTTTTTTAAAACTTTTTATTTTGTATTGGGGCATAGCTGATTAGCAAACAATGCCATGATAGTTACATGAACAGGGAAGGGACTCAGCCATACATATATGTGTATCCATTCTCTCCCAAACTCCCCTCCCATCCAGGCTGCCATATAGCATTGAGCTGAGTTTCCTGTGCTATACCATAGGTCCTTATTGGTTATCCATTTTAAAAATAGTGTGTGTTTATTCTTTAAGTCAGTGAACATTGTTAAAAGCCTCCATGTTGCTACATGTTCTAGTCATGTGTTGCTTTTTGCTGTTGGGAAGTAGCTCATTATGAGGATAAACCATGATATGTTCAATTGTTTACCTGTTGATTGATATTTGGTTGTTTCTGGTTTGACTTAGGATAGATAAAGCTGCTGTGAACACTTCGGTACAAGTTTTTGTGTGGACATAGGTCTTTATTTTCTTGAATATATATATATATACCCTGAAGAATTGCTGGGTCACACAATAAACGCATGTTCAACTTTATAAGAAATTGTCAAACTGTTTTCTAAAATGGTTGTGCCATTTTATATCCCCAGCAGAAATATTGGAGAGTTTATGTGACTCTACTTTCCCCCCCAGATTCTTAAGGTAGAAGCTAAGATAATTGATCTAGACATATTTTCTTTTCTAAATAAAAGCCTCTAGGTCTATATATTCCTCTCTTAAGGCGGCATTGGTTATGCAACAATTTTGATTGGCTCATGTTCATTGTCCTTTAATTAAAATATTTTAAGAAGTCCTCTGTGATTTCATCTTTGAGAAACACACATTGTTTAACACTGTATAGCTTAATTTCCAAATATCTGTGGATTTTCCAGGCATTTCTCTGTTATTATTTCCAAATTAATTCTGTTGCAGCCAGAGACCATATTCTATACTATTTCAATTCTTTTAAATTATTGAGGCTTATGTTATGGAGCAGTTTATGAGTATATGGTCTGTCTAACTGGGTGAATATTCATCAGTACTTAAAGAAAATGTATATTCTGCATTTGTGGCATACAGTATCCTATAAAAGTCAATTACGTTAAAATAGTTACTTTGCAGAGTTCAATACATCTTGAGCAAGGAGGGCAGCACTTTGGGGTCACAGAATCTGAGAATTCAAGATTTCCAAAGGCATTGATTTGTATTCTCATCTCAAGCATCAGGGGCTCACTCCCTCCCAATCAGAGTTGTGAACTATAGCACTTTTTGGAGAGTTCAAACTCCTTGGAGCTTCACTCTCCACAGAGCTCATTCCTGGGTCTGATCTTCAGCTTTCTCCACTACTTAGTTGCAGCAGGTGTGCATCCCTAAATATGCCGGGAAGGAAGCCCCCTGGCCATAATCACTAGCTGTATTTCTTTGTCTTTCTCCAATGCATCCACAGCACTCAGCAATGACCATTTGATTCCATAATCCTGGGAATTACTGTTTCCCCTAAAACCCTCTAATACCCAAGACACTGCAGCCCTCAGCACATTCCCTTTCATATGTATCTCGTTCCATTCCCTCCAAGTTGTGTTAACAACCACTCAGCAATAGTGCCCAGGGATGATCAGCACTCTGTCTATTGCCATCCAGGGGGTGGTTTGGCTCCCAAATCCCCACTGTAGAGTCTGCAAGCAAGTGAGGGGAACAGGTCTGGACAAGAAGAGATCTTGAACTTGAGGCAGCTGCAACCAAGGCTTTGGCTGATCCAACAGAAGGTGCTGGAATGGCTCTCTGCAATCGTCCCCCGCTGGAGGTCAATGCGAATTCCACATTGACCGGTCACTGGAAGTGGGCTGCCTGTAGGGAGGAACGTATTGGGCAAATTGGCTCCCTTTGGCTAAAGGCAATGTCAAGAGGGACTCAGCTGTGGACCATTGGCTCTGCCCTCAACCTTGGCCCACCCTCCTTGCTGCCAAGACCATCAACACAGTGATCTTGAAGTGAGGAGGGGTCTGGATGGCACATTAAAATCCCCACTACATCATTCGTAACCAATCATTCCCAAATGTTGTCTGCACTTCAGAGGGGTCACTGATGATTTCCTGCTCCTTTTCTCTGCCACCTACAAATGACCAATAAAAACAGAACACAGAGCCATGGTTTCTGCTGCACTACCTGCGATTCCAGGTAGTTTGTTAAAGGTGAAGATTCAGGTTCCTCTTTATCTCTCTCCCAATTCTCCATCCATAAGATCACTGGCTTGATCTCTGCCACTCCCTGATGATCTCTGAACCTCTGCAGGAAGGGCTGCCTCATCCATCAGAGAGGGTTTTATTTGCAGAAGTCCACCTGGGCTTTGAGTTAAGCAAAGGCCAAGATGGATCCGGGGTTTCCCAGGTGACACGAGTGGTAAAGAACCTGCCTGCCAATGCAGGAGACATAAGAGACATGCGTTTGATCCCTGGGTCGGGAAGATCGCCTGGAGAAGGAAATGGCAACCCACTCCAGTAGTCTTACCTGGAGAATCAATTGACAGAGGAGCCTGGCAGGCTACAGTTCACAGGGACACACATATGACTGAAGTAACTCAGCACGCACATAAGATGGATCCAGAAACATCTTTCTTTTCATGAATATTCTCTTCTAGATAACCTAATTTCTACAAGTTATGGCCGGCACGTTTCCTATAGGTTTGAGGACAGCAATTCTTGGCTTTGATGATGAAAGTGGGAAGAAAGAGAGAAAAAATAGAAGCAGAGAAAGACTGGTTTGGTGTGAAATGAGCTTAGGTGGAGAAGTGATGAGGTGGGAAGACAGTGTAAGCTATGGCTTCAGCCCAGTCCTGATGAGTGGAGAAGGCAATGGCACCCCACTCCAGTACTCCTGCCTGGAAAATCCCATGGACAGAGGAACCTGGTAGGCTGCAGTCCATGGGGTCGCTGAGGGTTGGACACGACTAAGCGACTTCACTTTCACTTTTCACTTTCATGCATTGGAGAAGGAAATGGTCACCCACTCCAGTGTTCTTGCCTGGAGAATCCCAGGGACGGGGGAGCCTGGTGGGCTGCCGTCTATGGGTTCACACAGAGTCGGACACGACTGAAGTGACTTAGCAGCAGCAGCAGCAGTCCTGATGAAAGTGTACACTGCTAATCACTGAGGCAGGACTGTGGTCCAGGGCAACAGGGACCCTCAGAAACCAGGCCACAAAGGACAAGGAGAGTTGCCTGTTTCCGGGCTAAGGATGGTAGAAACGGATCTGAACACCGTCTTCCATGCCCTTCTCAGCCTCCCCAGCCTAGAAAAGAACGTTCATGAAAAGAAGGATGCTTCCGGATCCATCTTATGTGCATGCTAGTTGGAAAAGGAACCGTATTCACTCTTCATCTACAAAGACGGGCAGGATATTATTGACCGAGCTGTGTCTCAGAAAGAAGGAGGAGGACGGTGAAAAAGCAAGTACCTTCATGTTCACTGAAAACTGTGCTTGAAGGAATCTCCTCAGATCATTATATGATTGGAGCACAGCCCGCTTCCTGTCTTCCTGTCAGAAAGACTAGAAAAATTAGTAGGGTTTGGCAGCATGGGTCACAGACTCTGATAACAGGACCTAGCTGTGCACGAGGGAATTGCGAAAGTAAGAGTAAAAGAACAAGAAAGGAAATAAGTCTTTTTTTTCCCCTATCGTTTTGCCACAAATCGTGTGCGGGATCTTTGTTCCCTGACCTGGGATTGAACGTGAGCCCTTTGTAGTGGAAGCATGGAGTCTTAACCACTGGACTGCCAGGGATGCCCTAGGAAAGGTCCTTATGTTAGACTATGAGGTTTCATTTTTATACCAACTCTGATAAATCGGTTGTTAGGAGAGACTGAGAAAGATGCGAGGTTTGCCCGGAAAGACTAACAGGTATTAGTGATGCTTTCTGAATCAATTATCTACCCCTACCTAACAAGCCACTCCAAAACTTAAGGCTTAAAAAAACAGCCATGTTATTTTTTCACGATTCTGAGGGTCAGCAATTTGGGCTGGTCTCAGCTGAGTGGTTCTTCTGCTGGTCTCACCTGAGGCACCCACGTGGCTGCTGTCTTCGTGTGGTGTGGTTGAGCCATTGGCTCCCTCTGATGCTGTTGCTTTGGCTTGGCTTGGCTTCCCTCTACAAGGTCATCATTTCAAGGAGGCTAGTCTGGTTTCTTCCTGCCATGATCTCAGGTCTCAAGAGGGTAACAGTGGGAGCTGCAAGGTGTTTTGTGACCCAAGCTTAGACGTGCCATAGTGTCACTTCTGCTGAATTGTACTGATCAAAGCAGGTCACACATCCAACGCAAATTCAGAAGGTGCAGGTAAATTCAATCTCATGATGAGCACCCCACACTGCAAAGGGCATGACTTCCAAGGGGAGTGAAATGACTGTGACTGTCTTTGAAAATAATCCACCACCTTTTTATATTTATTTTTCTTATTTATTTATTTATTTTTGCCACACCACGTGGCTTGTGAGATCTTAGTTACCCAACCGGGGATTGAACCCAGGTCCTTGACAGTGAGAGCAACGGAGTCTTAATCACTAAACCACCAGGGAACTCTCAATAATCCGCTGCTCTTCTAAGTCTGGTCAGAGTATGAGATCCTGAGCAGAGAAATGAGAACACACATACCAGGTACTCACTAGTCCTGTACCATTTGCCTTTTAGCCTAGTTTGCAAAAACTACTGTGAAGGTTTCCTTTTAAGGGAGAGAAAGGGTTATATAAACACCCTTATAAGTACATAAGGGCTAGTGGCTCCATCCCTATAGGCAGGTTTAAATGTTTTAATGAGTTTTTTTTTATATTGCTCATCTACAGCTGTTTTGGTGATTTTGAAATCAAGTTAATGATACCAGAAGGACTTTCCAATGCTTGCTCTGCTAAACATAATAAATATCTCTGGCCATATGATTAAATTAGAAATGGAAGTGAGCTTTAATATGGCATATCTCTTTCGTGGGAAAAACTAAATCAAACAATTGAAGTCCACAAACATTCCAAGTGGAAATGACTGGATCACAGGAAACATGGGCCACTTTGCCACCTTGTGAGAATTTGAACATTCAGTAATAAAAAGAGGGATGAAAACTAAAGTTTTCTGCACATGTACTATGTACACGGCATGTCGCACACATTCACTCATGCATGGCCTCCAATAGCTCTCAAGTATCACCATCCTTGTTATAGATGAGAAGGCTGAGGTTCAGCAAGGCCAGTGACTTGCCAAAAGTTCTCCCCAAGGTAGTTCAAAGGCTAAGATTCAGGCCTTATTGTCCTAGGTTCTCTCCAATACTTACTGAAATTGATACATATTTTCTACTTGTATTAAAATTATACACAATGTAGCTTACTTTCAACAAATCTATTATCACAGCATAAGCATTTTAAAGCTGCAATGTAGATTCATAATTTTCCTCAATGGCTGCATAATATTTTAATATTTTTATGATTTGCTGGGTCACAGCTTAATTCACCATCCTTCTGATGGAAAAACATCTAGATTGCTTACCTTAGGGCTCAGAATCATGAACTACACTAAATCTGGTTTATAAGAATTTCTGGATGTGGTTGGAATTCTTTTCTTGGACAAAACATTGTGTTTATAATTCATCTTGGCCTTGCCAATTTTTTTTTTTTGGTGTGGTCCTTTTCCTTGAAATGGTAATTATTAATAAGATTAGACCTGCTTAGATAATTACAGGAGAGTAAGTACATGAAATTACACACATACCTGGGTGCCTAATATTTCTACTCACGCCACCAAAACAAATCCTGCTTATTTCAGGAATGACTCCTTGCTCAGAACCACCCTGTTTTTATTTTCAGACTCACCAGGAGGTTGAGGTGACTTCTCCCAGAAAGGGGCTGGGAGAGATATGGATGCACATCCTGGCTCTGGCCAGTAGGTGTCTCTGTTTCATTCACCCTCTATTGCAGGTTCCTCCTGAATGGAAAGGCTTGGGAGCAGAACTGATGGTGGGAGAGTTGTCCTATTCCTTTTGCCACCTACCAGGCTCCACCTGCACTCTCATGTCCCGGCCCCAGATTCCTGATTCCTGACAAAAAGGTCATTAAAACTAGGGATGTCCTCTGAGTTTAAACACTACTTTACCAAACCCGCTTGCAAAGTGGAACTGGCAACTGAAAACCAAATCAACAGAGCCCCGAAGCCTTTTCTCCTTAAATAGCATCGTACTCTGAACTAAAAGCTGTATTACTGAGTCATAACAATTAATTACACTCGGAGGTGAGAAGACAGGATTTAACGCTATAATGCAATTTGAATGTAGGCCGTTATCTCATCCCACTGCTATTTAAAACAAAATCACTTTTCCACGGGAGCATCTGCGACCAAGGATGGTTTCAAAGCTGAAGTCGGAAAACATCCCTGGCAACTGAGTGGTTCTGTTTTAGCTTCCTGAGAGGTTTAACATGCACATTTGGATTTTCTAGATTTTCGTAATGAAGTGCCTCTTTCTCTGCTTTGGGATTTTTATAAAAAAAGAATTAGGAGGCTGGGGAGGTCTATTATTTGCAGCAGGAAATTTCTAGGTGTGGGAAGTGTGTTGGATGAGTTATTGGAAAAGTAAAAATATCATCTCCAAACAGAGAGCACATGACCAAGCATCTGAGGTGTATTTCCATGTAGGGCTGACATTCCAACACCTCATCAGAAAGGAGCTATTGGTAGATCCAGAGCAGGTAGCAGGGACTGGGGAAGTAGCTGAGAAAGTCTTTGTGGTTGTCAGGCAGGAGTGGGAAGTCCTGTGTCATGGTGGAGACGGAGACCAGCCTTTGAGAAGCATCTCTGTGGCTCTGCTGGCTCTTAGGGCATTGAGGGTCTTCCTGGGTGGGTGGCATCAACCAGCAAGTGTGTGGTTTGGAAGGAGCTCTCTGGAGCCCTGGAGAAGAGTCCTAGATAGGCACTGCCTCTGTGTGACTCTCCTCTGGGTGACTCTGTTAATCTCGTGTTCCCCAAAGCCAGGGAGATGTGTGTTTGTTTCCCTTGGAGAGTCCTGGGAGGGTCTGGTGAACTGAGTGTTCTAATATATGGAGCCTGGTGGGCTGCCGTCTGTGGGGTCACACAGAGTTGGACACGACTGAAGCGCCTTAGCAGCAGCAGCAGCATGCATGACCCTGATGCTGGGAAAGATTGAAGGCACGAGGAGAAGGGGGCGGCAGAGGATGAGATGGTTGGATGGCATCACTGACTCGATGGAAATGAACTTGAGCAAACTCTGGGAGATGGTGAAGGAAAGAGGAGCCTGGTGTGCTGCGGTCCATGGGGTCGCAGACAGTGGGACACCACTTAGCGCCTGAACAACAACAACAATGCATGATGATGGGCAGATCCTTCCAGACGTGGGTGTTAGTTTGGACGGTGCCGGAGCAGCTCAGGGCCCAGGCTGTGCATCTACAGTACAATATGCTCTCAAGACCCTTCTCCTGCCAGCCCTCGCTGCCTCATGGGACTCGCCTCTCAGCTTTGGCCGCCCCCCTCCCCAAACATCTCCTGGTCCTTCCCCTCTCTCTGTTGCTTCTGTTCTCAAGCATCTCCTACCACTTCTCCTCCCACCCTCATCATCAGTTTCCAGATTCCACTTAGCTTCCGCATCCTGTTCAGCTCTGCTAACCTCCAGCCCCCGCAGGTTGCCCTTATCCCACGGTATTTCCCTGGTCAGAGCAGGAGCCAGTAAGCGCTCCAGCCTTCAAGCCACCTGGAAGCCACTCACTGGCTGTATGACTTGAATGGTCACCTACACTCTGTGAGCCTCGATTGTTTCATCCAAGTGATGGGAATGTTCATGTTTGTCTCAGCCAGTTGTCAAGGGCATCGGAGGGGCTGGGTTTCCTTAGGAAAGGGAGTTATTTCACGGAGGCCAACACCACCCTCCACACCCTGGGTGACCCTTGGCTTATGTTTGGGTTCACAGAGCTTCCTGAGGGACCTGGCAGATCTCAGAATGGATGCAGGATGGGGGACTTCGGGCCACCTTCCTCCTCCAGGTTACAGGCGCCCCAGTCCTCTGCCTTTCATGCCATCCCTCACTTGGTGCGCCCATCTTTCCCTCTTACTCCAGACGACCCCCCCCCCCAGACCCACCCTCCCCTCCCGCAAGACGCTCTCCTCTCCCTTTCTTCATCCATCAGCCCCGTTTTCTTTTCTTCCCAACATGTTTCACTCAGCATCTGACTGAGGAGCGCCCTTTCAGATGCTGAGTGAAACATGTTGGGAAGAAAATACCTTTCAGGGGTGTTCTCTGTCGTTGACCATCTTCTCCAACTAGAACGGAGCTCGGGAGTCTTCTATTTTGCGCCACTGTATTCTCAGAATCTAGCACAGGGGCTGGAGCCTAACAGATGCTCAGTTAACTCCAGGGGGAGGCATGAATGGGATTCTGTGGGTACAGTGCCAGTCAAGACCCAGGCCGGTTCAGAGATCCCTGCTGACCGACCGAAAGCCTGGGACCCCCAGTGGGGGCGACGTGAGTTCTGGCTTCAGGAAGCCCCCTTCTGCAGGCTCTTCAGTCTCCCAGATCCTATCCCACCCGGGGCTTCCTCGAGGGTCGGGGGGCGGGGGCAGGCTGTGGGTTCTGGCCTGCCCACACCCTCCGCGCCGGGATGCGGGGTCCCCCGCGGCAGGGTATGCGGGCCCCCCGGGCGGGCGCCGGCCCCGGGCATGCTCAGAGCGCGCAGGTCCGGGCGGCGGCGGCGGCGGCGGCGGCGGCGGCGGCGGGGGAGGAGGGAGCGGCCGCCGCCGCCGTGCGCTCGCGGGCCCGGGCGGAGCTGCGCAGTCCTCTCGCAGCTGCGCCAGGACAGCCGGCGCGCCGCCGTGCCCACAAGTTGCCGGCCGCCGAGCGCCGCGCCGCCTCCTCGCGCTCGCAGACCCGAGAGCCCACCCCGCGGCGGTCGCCGGCTCCGGGACGCACCTCCCGCGGACGCCCACCCCAGATGTGAAGCGGAACCGCAGCCCCTGCCGCCTCCCACCCTGCCGGCGCCCATCGACAGAGTCTTGCCAGCGTCTCCAGTGCCCAACCCCGCGGCTGGAAGATGTGGCAGCCGGCCACGGAGCGCCTGCAGGTAAGGGGTCGCGGGGGGCTGGGGGCCAGCGTGGAGGAGGAGGTGCTCGGACCCGAGGACCAGAGCACCTCTTGCAAGGGTTTGCCTGAAGCGGTCATGAAAGACACAAAGATTAGAACCTGCTGCTGTCGGTTTCACCCAGCTGCCAGATACCCGGTCGGGGAGCTGGGGGTGATGAAATTGAAGAAGGCTTAGCTCTGGGCATCACAACTTTTGCCTTGGGGGCTAGTGCGCCTGGAGATTTATATAAGATTGGACTTTCTGACCAGCAATTTTAGATTGGTTTCCACTGACACAGTTTACTGGTCTGGGGTTAGGATTTTTGCATCCAGATTATTATTATTATTGTTGTTGTTGTTATTTTTTTGTCTCCGGGAAAGACAGAACAAATGATTTGTGAAAGCATTTGTTTGCCAATATAATTTGGAAATCCTCAAGCTTGGTTTGGCTTGGTCATGGTATGCTACTTATTCTATTTTTTCTTATTTGTTGGCCCTCTCGCCTCATCTCCCCTGAACCCAGGCTCCCCCAGATATTTGAAAATCAAAAGTGAAGTTCAGCCAGGAATAGTTATGCCCTGGGGTCATCTCTTAAAAATTTTTTTTTCCACTGCTGTCTGCTGAAATGTCTAACTGCCTTTAATTTGGATTCAGGAGCCAGGGAGTTGGGAAGGGGCCGGGTGGTCAAAGTGAGAAAGTGGGGCGTTGTTTCTGAGAGGGGCTCATTCAGTGACACTCGGAACCCCCAAATCACCCCGACTGTAAGGTCTGATGACTGCTTTCCCTGGAAAACATTCTGCGGAGGAAGGGCAGCTACCCTGCCAGATAAAATCTACTGAATCCTGCAGTTAAACTTTTGGCAGGCTCAGAGCCACATTGTTTCGTAGTAAACTTTGAAGAAGTGTTTAAGTGGTAAAATACAGCATGGTTGGATGCCGAATGTATTTGAAGATTTGGGACAGGGAGGCCCAAGCCCTGGCTGGCTTCGAGGTTTTCAATGAAAATTTGAAGGGCCAGACTGTCTCTGAGATGCTAGGAGAAGCTAACTAACCTTTGCCTGTGGGTTCTCATGCTGAGGATTAACCTGCAGAGGGCATTGCTTTGAGCAGAAATAGATGCCCCAAGACCCCTTTCTGAGCCTCCCTGGGCTCGTCGTTTTGGGGAGGGGGTTTCATAGTAAGAGCTTGAGACCCCAGGCCAATCCCCAAGGGTCTCCAACCCACTGAGCAAGGAAAGAGATCTTTAGCCTTGAAGATGGGGAGGTGGTTGACTGGCCTCCTAACTCCGAGAGTCAACATCGGGCTCTGAGCCATTGGCCAGAGGTGATGTAAGTGTATTTCGGGACTGGCATCAGCTGCCAGTTGTACATGTGCGTTTTTCCTTTCGTTCAGGGCAGTGAATTTATGCTAAAGGAAGGAGTGACTGAGCGGAGGTGGAGGGTTTTCCCATCTGAGTGAGGAGTGGAGCTCTTGGAGAGATGAGGCTAGAATTCCTGCCGGTGGCTTTTATGGCCTGGGGAATCCATGCCTCTGCGGAGTTTGTGGATTTTTGCCTCTTGAAGTTATTTCTATTGGCGTCTTTCATGTAGGGACTCCTGTGTGCTCCGCAGCACGTGACCCTTGGCAGGGGCTAGCTCTGGCTTGCGTTCTGCATGGCAGTTGTTCCTCTCTAGAAAGGGCCTTCTGGCTCTTCTGTGAAATGTACACACGTGCATTTGGCGTGAGCCTGGTTTATTAACAGTGTGCATTCGCAGTGCATTCTTGTTTTCTTCTTCAAGTGTCAGATTGAAAGAGCAGGGGGGTTCCACATTTGAAAGCTTAGGTTAAACATGGCTTGTCACTAAGATCAGGTCACCCCTGGAAGGTACTTATCAACACAGGGCTTAACTTCCTGCTCCCCAAATTTAAATGATTCACCAGGCCTGGTCCTCTTTATAAAAGTATGTCTCAAACCTTGACATTATAAAAGTGGAGAAAAACCTTTGTATTCATAGCTTCTTCCCAATAGCAGTTCTACTGTTCTTTAGAACAGAATTTGGATATTTTTGCTTTTTGCTTCTGGGGGAGAGAGTTGTTGAGGGTGAGGTGGTGAGTGAGTTGCTTGTAATAATATTTTATTTACATTCTTTGTGTTTATTTTTGTCATGGGCTCTGTTTGCTGTCTGGGATTCCCCCCTGCCCCCGCTTTTTTTTATTTCGTCCTTCAAGGCACCACCATATAGGAACGTTGGTTTCTGATTCTTCAGTGAATGGGATGTTTTCCATGACCAGATGTTGTGGCCATGGTGATGGCGAGGGAGAGCTGTTCAATGGGGAAATGATGATGAATCCCAGTTGTTAGTGGAGTCGAAACCCCACCCTCCTTACACAAATCTTTTTAACTGTCTCATATAACCTCATGAATTTTTCCCTCATTAATTCTTAATGCAAACATTCTAATTTAGATGAGCTTGAGTGAAGAAACTGCTTCAAGGAAGTGCTCCCAGGGCTTCCTATCAGGACTAAGGAGTCAATTTCTTGTACTGACACCTGGAAATGGAAGAGGTGAGGGAAGAAAAGGACATCTCAGTGAATTGACTTGATTAGTCCCTATAGGTTGATGCCCGTTCAAAGGGTTTGTGGTCCAGGGAGTGTGGCTGGACTTTATTTAAGCTAGAGGGTCACCCTCCAACTAATTCGAGTCCAGTAACCAGCTCTCTTGCTCAGGAAATAGCATCCCTAATCAGAGTGGATTACCGTTATCAAACCCTGCTCCTTTGCCAAACAAAATAATGCTGCTACTTTCTGATTTGAGGCTTCGCTATTTGACCCAAATCCAGGACAGGCAAAGGGACCTGTTGCTTCTAGCAGGGCTGAGCTGGGGAATTTCTCATTCAGTCACACAGTTCATCTGCTCCCCTGAATGTTAAAACTTCTGTTAACATCCCACTGGAGCCCTCGCTGGGAGATTCTGCCATTAAAATTATAATAGGATCAAAGGGGATGTGAAGATTTAAATCACCACCTCAACTTTTAGAAATGAATAAATATGAATTCTTCCCTTTTTACCTTCTCCTTTGCACAGCAGACTTTTTTTTTTTAGAAGGACTCAGGAGAATTATGAATTTTTAAAGAAGCTGATTTGAAACAGGCTCTTCTCAAAAAAGTGAAAGGGGACTTTCCAGTAGAAAAAGGCTAAGTATTGGTTTTTTAAAAACAGAGATGAGATGACTTTGGGCCTCGATATATTACAGTTTGCCGGGATTGCCTGATTATCTTCATTGTTGGGCCAGGCAGATGCGTGAGCAGTGACAGACTCACTGTCCACGCAGGAGTGTGGACTCAGCCATAAGGAGTGTGTCTTTCCTCAGAACATCTGACTTCTGTGCACTACCAGACACACTTTTGGGAGCCCTGGAAAGGTGGAGAGCAGGAGAAAGATGACTGGAGACTGAGTTTGGAATGAAGGAGACCAGGGCATCCTTGCCTGTGGTGTAGTTATTACAAGGACAGAGTGGGATGTGGTAGTAGAAAGGTATGGGAAAAAGTTCTAGTAGATTCTAATTGTGGAGTCTGTGTGTGACGGTCTTCTTATGAGGCAGTCTATAAAGGTTCCAATAGTTTTCCTGTTTTGGCTGATCTTAAACTGTCTTCATGGCAGATTTCCTCATAGTTCAGTCGATAAAGAATCTGCCTGCAAGGCAGGAGACCCGGGTTTGACTCCTGGGTAGGGAAGATCCCCTGGAGTAGGAAATGGCAATCCACTCCAGTATTCTTGCCTGGAGAAGCCCATGGACAGAGGAGCCTGGTGGGCTGCAGTCCACAGGGTTGCAAGAGTCGGACACGACTTAGCGACTAACCCACCATGGCAGATCCAGAAAATACAGAACTTTCATTGATAAAGTTGGCTGTTGTCTCCCTCTCACCATTTTGTTCATTTATTTATTTTCATTCACATTTTGATCAGTGGCTGTAACTTAGAACCTCCAAAAGTGTGAAATGAGGAAGGGTAGGGAGGAAACCAGATCCTGAAGAACTTTTTCCTTTGACTTCTTGCTCAACTTTTGGCCGATAGAAAGGTTGGCGTTTGTGCCTAAATACCACTTGGCAATTACAGGAAATCAGAGTGCTTTTCCCATAGGATCTTCCTGCCCTTTCTGTGCCTTGTCATATCGGGCTGATCTTGCCTTGGTGTGGATCTTCAATTGTTCTCGACTTATTTCTCTGTGGTTATCATTTCCACTTTTTCCCGGAGAAAGTAGACAGGGGACCCTTCTAAAGCATCAGCTGGAGCCCATTTGACCAGGCCCATCAGGCAGAGAGAAAACCTTGGTAAATCTGACCCTTTTCCAGGCAGAACAAATTGACAGGGGGAAACCAGAGCAAGGTGGGTCATGACAATAGGCACTTTTATGGTGCACGTGCTGGGTGTGTGGCACAGCGTTAAAGAGTTTTATTTGAATTATCGAGCTCATCTGCTTCCCATAACTGCTTTTATCCCCATTTTATAGATAAAGAAACTGAAAGCCAGAGAGTTCAAATGATCTGGCCAGAGTCCGGAAGCCAGGCGTGAACTGAACTGGAATTTGAACCAGGAGGTTTAGCTCTGGATCTTCTTAAGCAGTTATTATTATTATTTGGAAGGATAAGGTGGAGTATGATGCTTACTTGTGTGGGTGCTCTTGTTATTAATCAGTAGAATGAGTGGTGGTCTCGTTGGTTGTGAGAGGCCACTTTCATATCTCTTGTTGAATTGGTGTGGTTGCCTGTGTTGACCAAAGGTTACCCCATTTTTGGTGGCCCACATCTCTGGTGGGGAATAAGCTGTGTGTATTGTCCTCAAGCTGTAATTCCCAAGTGCCATTTAAGAGTCTCTTGAGCTGGAGCACATGGCATTTATCCAAACTAGAGACCTAGAAAGCTGGCAATAAAGCCTGATCACGTCTGCAGTCATTCTCCACTGAAGCCAAAAACGTGGAGAAGGGAGGGGGGAGTTCGGAGAGTTCAAGAGCAATTGCTTAGAAATAAGCAATAGCTGCTCTTACGGACTCACAGGTTTCTCACTAAATCGATCCTACGTTTTGCTATTCTTTTCAACCCTCATAGTTGAGAAAGCGCAGAGCATCTGGCCTTATCCTTCCTAAAAAAAACTTGGCCTTCTCATCAATTTGAGGTCTTGCGGAAGTAAAATGTTATCTTACAGCGTTAGGTCTTTCTCAGAGTTTTGACAGACTCGAGACCTTGAAAGCAGGTGATAAAGCCTGATCACGTCTGCAGTTGTTCCCCGTTTAGACCAGAACTGTGGGGAATGGAGGGAGGAGGTGGAGAGTTCAAGAGCATAATCTCTACCAAGTGACTTGCAAAATGCTTGCCTTGGAAAATTAAAAGAAAAACAAAAACAAAAAACCTCTCTGCCCTTTGGTTACCTGTTGCCTAATGGGCTGTTTGATGTTGACTGTCCTGGGTTATCTTGGAGCATTAGGCAACATTTTGCACTTTGTTTGATGTTCCAGATTGTCCCTCTCCTCCCTCTTCGCTTGCACTGACTCCATTCCATAAAATGAATTCATCCTGTAGATCGGATCCTGAAACAGCTGGCGCTGGCCAGCCCCACGGCTAATGGCGATCAGGCTCCCTTGCGCAGGGCTATCTGACTCCTCGAATAGCAGCAGTTTAGGGACTCCTTAGTGGTCAGCAAATAAAACCAATTCAGAAGCACTCAATAGCTGCAGTGTGCTTCTGCTCAGCTGTGCCCCCCTGCCCGCCCCCCGGGGCACAAATCTAAACTGAGGCTTTATATAAGTAGAGCAAGAAGAAATAGTTGAGATGTTTGTCCCAAGACCTCCTTAGAGACTAGTAGAATCCATTACCATCATTTTATGTTAACTTAAAAAACAGAAAAAAAAGTTGTGATCCCAATTTAGCTGCTCTCCAGTGATAAAGCATCCGTGCATTCACCAGGTCCAAACCCTCAGGCCAAGAACTGGAAAAGGATGCTGTTAAGGATAAAGCACAGACTTGCTGTGTGCGTTTGGCCTGTTTCAGTGCTACCAAAGTCACAGTGAGCCCTCTCACTCAGTCCGTTCTGCTGCTACTGGGTCCTTCCTCTTGCTCTTCCACGTCTAGCAGCCTCCATCTCCTCCTCCTCCCCTCATTTGTTGTAACTGAGGTCTTAATTTGATAAGGGAGGTTCTAGTGGTGAAAAAATTACCACCTCCTGCTTTTTGAAGTTAGTTCATTTTTGTTAGTTAGATTTTTTATTACTTGTATCCACCTGACATGGCTACTTAGGGACCAAGATTCAGATTAACCCCTGGTCTCTGTGTCTTACTCATCGTGATGGGTAGAATCGCTTCCCTTCCCATCAAGACATGTTGAAATCCTAACCCTGGGACCTGTGAGTATAGCCTTATTTGGAAATTGGGATTGTGCAGATGTAACTGAGTAAAGGTGAGGTCATACTGGGTTAGGGTGAGCCCTACACTCGATGTCTGTATAAGGAGAGATTTGAAGACACAGAGGAGACTCGACAGAGAGGGCCAAGTGAAGATGGAGGCAGAGGATGGAGTTGTGGTACTGCAAGCCAGTGATCAAACCAGTCCATCCTAAAGGAAATCAACCCTGAATATTCACTGAAAAGACTGATGCTGGAGCCAAAGTTCCAATACTTTGGCCACCTGATGTGAAGAGCTGACTCATTGGAAAAGACCCTGATACTGGGAAAGACTGAGGAGGGAAAGGGGTGGCAAAGGATGAGATGGTTGGACCGCATCACCGACTCAATGGATATGAGTTTGCGCAAGCTCTGGGAGATGGTGAAGGACAGGGAATCCTGGCGTGCTGCAGTCCATGGGGTCCCAAAGAGTTGGAAACAGCTTAGTGGCTGAACAACAGCAATAACAAGCCAAGGAAAGCCAAGGATGGCTGGCAACCACCGGAGGCCATAAGAGTCAAGCAAAGATTCCTTCCCAGAGCCTTTGGAGGGAGGATGGCCCTACCAACCTCTTGGCTTTCAATTTCCAGCCTCCAGAACTGCCAGAGAGGACGTTTTTGTGGTTTTAAGCCGTCCAATCTGTGGTGACCTGTTACAGCAGCCCAAGGTGTCTAATGTGCCAGTACACTCGTGAAACCTGCTGCCTTTTTATTTATTTGTTTAGGGCTTCCCTGGTGGCTCAGTGGTGAAGAATCCACCTGCCAATGCAGGAGACAAAATTTTGATCCCTGGTTTGGGGAGCTCCCCTGGAGGAGGAAATGGTAACCCACTCCAGTATTCTTGCCTGGAAAATCTCATGGACAGAGGAGGCTGGCAGGCTATAATCCATGGAATTGCAAAGAGTCAGACACGACTCAGTGAGTAAAACAGCAACAACAACAGCAGCAACAGGAAGGAAACTAACACACTAGTACACTCATGACATGAAACCTGCTGTCTTTTTATTTGTTTATTTTTGGCTGCCCTGGACCTTCGTTGCTGCACTTGGGCTTTCTAGTTGTGGAGAGCCGGGGGCTGCTCTCTAGTCGTCCTCAGGCTTCTTACTGTGGTGGCTTTTCTTGTTACAGAGAGTAGTCTCTGGGCACTGGGGGTTCAGGAGTTGCAGTTCCTGGGCTCTAGAGCGCCGGCTTAGTAGTTGTGGCCCATGCGCTTAGTTGCTCTGTGCCAGGTGGGATCTTCCTCTACCAGGGATCGAACCCCCGTGTCCCCTGCATTGGCAGGAAGATTCCTATCCACTGTGCCAGCAGGGAAGTCCAAGCCTGCAGCCTTTGTCTGTGTCTGTCTCTGTACTTCCTGAGGCTGAGATGTGCCTGACTTTCATATCCTGGGATGAAATCACTGTGTCTGTATACCATTTTCTTTTTGTGCAGAGTTTGAATCTGTTTATGGTGGATTTGGAAGATAATGAACACAGGCAGTAGAGGAACAGTTAAATGCCCGCTCCTTTCTTCCCACTTCTTCTCTTCTACTTCTGGTCAACATCCTGGGAAAATGACGCACACGCCAAGAAGACCGTGTGCCTTGAGGGAGGGCCTCTTGGCAGTAACTGTGCTTCAAGAGATAGTTCACTCTGGTACTTAAGATCTTGGGCTGGGATGTGGAAGACAGTCCCTTCAGGGTAGATCTCGGTGACGGTTTTTCAGACAGCTGGAACCAAGGGAGGCCCAGGGTTTTATTCTCAAAATAATCCATGTTGTTCATCTCTGTGACGTCCCTAGTTGGATAGCCAGCCTCTGGGATTTGCCTCTTCCCAACTAGGATAATGTAGGCTTCCCATGTGGCTCAGAGGTGAAGAATCCGCCTGTCACTGAAGGAGATGCAAGAGACCTGGGTTCGATCCCTGGGTTGGGCCAATGCCCAGGAGAAGGGAATGGCAACCCACTCCAGTATCCTTGCCTGGAGAATCCCATGGACAGAGGAGCCTAGTGGTTGTATAGTCGATGAGGTGGCAAAGAGTCAGACACAAGGGAGGGACTGACACTAAATGACATTAGGAGTCATCACCCTTGACTTCCTGTGCCACCTCTTCTTTTTCATCTAGTAGCCATGACGGCTGCTGCCTGTGTGTGCAGGGAGAGAGACGTGCCAGGAGAAAGGGACTCCTTAATCGTTATCCTTTCTTCACGGTACATCCGTCCTAATCCTTTCATGACAAGCCCTTCCTCATGGTTTCTCTGTAATTGTGGGTATGAGGATGAACACACAGATTCTGTAGACTCTTCTGCCCACTGCGTGCTTTGATGTGTTTACACCAGGAACCGGCTTCCTTAGGTGTGTGTGGCGTCCTGGTGTTCAAGTCACTTATGATGCAGCAGAAACTGCTGTTTACCTTCTGTGTCTTCTGAGGATGCTCCCTGGGCACGGGACTGGGGGCTGGGGGACCATGGTAAGGCTGAGAGGCTGTGTTTTTTTTTTTTTCGCTTGGACTTAACTTCTTGATACCTTGTGTGTGTGTATTTGCTCAGTCGTGTCTGCCTCTTTGTGACCCCATGGACTGTAGCCCATTAGGCTCCTCTGTCCATGGAATTTACCAGGCAAGAATACTGGAGTGGGTCACCAGTTCTTTTCTCCAGGATATCTTCCCGACCCAGGGACTGAACCTGGGTCCCCGATAGCTCAGCTGGTAAAGAATCCTCCTGAATGCAGGAGACCCCAGTTTGCTTCCTGGGTTGGGAAGATCCGCTGGAGAAGGGATAGGCTACCCACTCCAATATTCTTGGGCTTCCCTTGTGGCTCAGCTGGTAAAGAATACACCTGCAATGCAGAAGACCTGGGTTCAGTCCTTGGGTTGGGAAGATCCCCTGGAGAAGGCAAAGGCTACCCACTCCAATATTCTGGCCTGGAGAATTTCATGGACTGAATAGTCTGTGGGGTCACAAAGAGACGTGACTGAGTGACTTTCACTTTCACTTTCATTGCCACATTATAGGCGGATTCTGTCTGAGCCACCAGGGAAGCTCCCTGCCCAGGGATCAAACCTGCAACCCTTGCACTGGAAGGTGAAGTCTTAACCACTGGACCACCAGGGAGGTCACCACCAGGGAGGTCTCTTGGTCCCTTAGTTATTAGTTTCTCAGGGCTGCTGTAACAAAGTACCACAAGCCAGACAGCTTATACAGCCGAAACGTACAGTCTCAGAGTTCTAGGAGATGGATGTCTCAAATCAGAGTGTGGGAAGCATTGATTTCTTCTGAGGGCTATGAGGAAGAATCTTTTTGATGCCTCCTTCCCAGCTTCTGGTGGTTTGCTGGCCATCTTTCCCATTTCTTGGCTTGTGGCCGCATCTCTCCAGGTTTTGCATTGCGTTCTCTCTGTGTGTTTGTCTCCATGTCCAAATTTCCTTTTTTAATAAAGACACTGATCACATTGGATTGAGGGCCCACCCTAATCCAGTATGATCTCATTCTAGCTTAACTATTTATATCTGTACTGATGCTATTTCCAAATAAGATCACATTCTGAACTACTCGGTGATAGAACTTCTACCTATGGAGGGACACAATTTGTGGAATTTATTTTTGGAGTCCTCTTTATGAACTGAAATATTTCTCCCTACTTGAATCAACCACCAAAAAAAAAAAAAAAAAGGTTTTATTCCCAAGCAGTGGTACAGATGTGTGATAGAGTAGAATCCACATCTTCTGCGTGTCAAAGTCATGACTACTATTTTAGACTTGATATGATTAAAAATTGCAAACTAATATCTACTTAGGGTAATGAGCTAACACACCATAGAAGAGTGTGAAGTGTAATCTTGTTCCTTTGTGCTCGGTTATGTCTGATTCTTTGACATTCCATGGACCGTGCCATTCCAGACAGACTCCTCTGTCTATGGAATTCTCCAGGCAGGTATAGTGGAGTAGGTTGCCATTTCCTTCTTCAGGGGATCTTCTGGACCCAGGGATCAAACCTGGGTCTCTTGGGTCTCCTGCATTGGAAATGGATTCTGTACCACTGTGCCAGCTGGGAATTCTACTCATGAAGCAGACTCATGTGATCTGTCTGGTAGTTATTTTCCCAAAATTTTCTTAGGTTTTATCAGTTCAGTTCAGTCGCTCAGTCGTGTCCGACTCTTTGTGACCCCATGATTTGCAGCACGCCAGGCCTCCCTGTCCATCATCAACTCCCGGAGTTCACTCAAACTCATGTCCATCGAGTCGGTGATGCCATCCAGCCATCTCATCCTCTGTTGTCCTCTTCTCCTCCTGCCCCCAATCCCTCCTAGAATCAGAGTCTTTTCCAATGAGTCAACTCTTCACATGAGGTGGCCAAAGTATTGGAGTTTCAGCTTTAGCATCAGTCCTTCCAAAGAACACCCAGGACTGATCTCCTTTAGGATGGACTGGTTGGATCTCCTTGCAGGCCAAGGGACTCTCAAGAGTCTTCTCCAACACCACAGTTCAAAAGCATCAATTCTTTGGCACTCAACTTTCTTCACAGTCCAACTTTCACATCCATACATGACCACTGGAAAAACCATAGCCTTGACTAGATGGACCTTTGTTGGCAAAGTAATGTCTCTGCTTTTCAATATGCTGTCTAGGTTGGTCATAACTTTCCTTCCAAGGAGTAAGCGTCTTTTAATTTCATGGCTTCAATCACCATCTGCAGTGATTTTGAAGCCCCCAGAAATAAAGTCTGACACTGTTTCCACTGTTTCCCCATCTATTTCCCATGAAGTGATGGGACCAGATGCCATGATCTTAATTTTCTGAATGTTGAGCTTTAAGCCAACTTTTTCACTCTCCTCTTTCACTTTCATCAAGAGGCTTTTTAGTTCCTCTTCACTTTCTGCCATAAGGGTGGTGTCATCTGCATATTTGACGTTATTGATATTTCTCCCAGCAATCTTGATTCCAGCTTGTGCTTCCTCCAGCCCAGCGTTTCTCATGATGTACTCTGCGTATAAGTTAAATAAGCAGGGTAACAATATACAGCCTTGATGTACTCCTTTTCCTATTTGGAAACAGTCTGTTGTTCCACGTCCATGTCCAGTTCTAACTGTTGCTTCCTGACCTGTATATAGGTTTCTCAAGAGGCAGGTCAGGTGGTCTGGTATTCCCATCTCTTTCAGAATTTTCCACAGTTTATTGTGATCCACACAGTCAAAGGCTTTGGCATAGTCAATAAAACAGAAATAGATGTTTTTCTGGAACTCTCTTGCTTTTTCCATGATCCAGTGGATGTTGGCAATTTGATCTCTGGTTCCTCTGCCTTTTCTAAAACCAGCTTTAACATCTGGAAGTTCATGGTTCACGAATTGCTGAAGCCTGGCTTGGAGAATTTTGAGCATGACTTTACTAGCGTGTGAGATGAGTGCAATTGTGCGGTAGTTTGAGCATTCTTTGGCATTGCCTTTCTTTGGGATTGGAATGAAAACTGACCTTTTCCGGTCCTGTGGTCACTGCTGAGTTTTCCAAACACATGCAAATATATTTTGGGTTGGCCAAAAAGGCCATTCAGACTTTTCTGTAAGATGGTAGATTTTACTCAAATGGACTTTGTGGCCAACCAATATTTAGTTTTTTTCCACATGTGTTTAAATAATATAGTCATTATACATATAAAACTCTGTAATTGTTTTCACTTTACAGAATATCTCTTGGGTATCTCTTTTGGTTAGTCCATGTAGCTCCAACCCATTCCTTTTCCTCCTTGCATAGAATTTTGTGATGGAGCTGGATTATTATTTATTCAGTCCTTCCTATATCAGGGAATAATTGGGTGGCATCCATGTTGTTTTTTCTCCCATAAATAATATTGTTATAAGGATCTGCATGCTGTCCTTGTGCTTATATTTCTTTAGACAGAACTGCTAAGAATGGAGTTGCTGAATCAAAGAGGCTGTGTGTTTTAAATCTTAGCAACTGTCAAAGAGGGCCTTTTATGAGAGTTCTGCTTTTTGATCAGAAGTTTATGTGATTTTAACAAAAGTACAAAGAAATAGTTTCCTAGAGCAAGGATAGTCTTTTCAACAAATTATGTGAAACAATCTGTATGCAAAACAGCAAAATCATCATCAGCAACAAATCCAAAATTTCAATCCATACCTCAGCAGATTGTATACAAAAATTCACCTGAAATGAATCATAGACCTACCTGTACCATAAACCCATAAAACTTCTAGACAGAATCGGCAGAAAATCTTTGTGACTTTGTATACATCTGTGTAGACAGTACTACAATCAAGATAATGACCAGATTCATCACACCCGAAGTTTCTTTGGATTGGGCAAAGATTTCCTAGAACAATAACAAAAACCCATTCAGTTAAAAGTTGGGTGAATTGAACTTCATCAGAATTGAAGGCTTCTTTCTTTAAAAGATGTTTGTAAGAGAATGAAAAGATAAGATGCAAACTGGGAGAAGACACTTGCAAATCATATATTTAAAATAAAGGGTTTGTATCCAGGATATATAAAGAACTCTCAAAACTCAATACTGTAATAAGATAAACAACTCAATTAAAGAAAATGAGCAAATGATTTGAACAAAAAAGTTATATGGATAGGAAATCAACACATGAAAAGACAGAACACATGAAAAGTCACTAGGAAAATGCAAATTAAAAGCATAATGAGGTAACACTCTACAACTGTAGAATAGCTAAAATTAAAAAAGCTTCAACCAAGCTAAATGTTGGTGAGGGTATGGAGGAATTGGACCTCTCATGCTTTGCTGGTGGGGATATAGCATGATTGAAAGCAGAATTATAGCTGCCTGAGCCTGGGATGGGAGGAGGGGATTAGAAGAAGGCTGGAAAAAGCTTTTAAAGGTGATGAATGTGCTCAGTGTTTTGATTACAGTGATGGTTCATGGGCTTATACATATGTCAAAACTTAGGAACTTGTATAGTTTATTACCTGTCGTTTACACCTACCCAAAGCTGTTAACGTCAATGTGAAATTTTCATTGTATGCCAGGCACAGTTCTAGGTGTTGGGAACTAAATAATATATAGTTTCTGCTCTCACCTCTGCAAATTGTCTGTAGTTTTTGTTTGCTTTTAACTGGATATTAACATTCTAGCCCATAACATTATTAATGAACTCTGTAATTTTCTTAGAGTTCAGTCCTCTCCTTTTGAAACATTTGTTCCTTGAGTTCTTGAAATGACATTTTCCATCAGACTCAATTTGCCCAAGGATCTGAGAGAAACCGGTAGTTGAGCAAGAGAAGAAATCCAGACTGGAAGGTAAAACGTTCAAGGTGATGCCTTGCTGAATCTTCCTCATTCTGGATGGCCCTTTAGCCTCCATCCCACCAGAGATGTATTTCTTACTTCTTTCTAGCATGTTGGTTCTCCAGCTGACTTTTTCAGCTGTCCCAGTCTTATGGGCCCTTTTTAGCACTGTATCTTGGCACCTGGCTCCTGATCTAGGGGCCAGTAGACTCAGGAGATTTTACTATTAAAAGGGTGAATTTCTGGGATGGTGGGTCCTGCTGTTGGCTGGGCCACCTTCTTGCCATTCTTCCTCTCCTGATAGAAAACACAGGGAGAATACATCCTGCAAAACTGTTAGTGTGTTTTGACTCTAGTTGGTGGATGTCATATGCCTAGCAAATATAGGGTCTGGATTTCTTATTGGATAATTCATTTTTCTCAAGAAGATGGCAACCAAAAAAATTTGGATAAGATGCAAAAACTTTACCAAAAGCCACCTAACTTTAGTTTAAAAAAAAAAAAAGCTCTTGAGAAACATTCAGGGAAAAACTTTAGGAAATGTTTTTCCCTTCAGGGAAGAAAATTTGAGCAATTTGATTTAATCTCCTAAAGTAAAGGGCAAAGAATATAAGACTTTGTTTAATAAATATACAATGAGATCATGAGGCCTTTTGTCCAATCTGAGGTCCTGTTGAAGTGATGGGAGGGGGCTATTTATAATTAACAGAAACACCAGGCTCCTGGCAAACCAGGATGGGTGGTCACTCCTGAATGTGACAGGTTAAATGCCAGATTTCTTCTGTTCCTGTGATCACTTTGGGATGAAGGAAAGAAATGAACTGGGTTGGTGAGGGATGGCGGGTGGGTGAGAAAACCAGGCAGAGGGGAGATGGGGAATTGAGGGGAAAAAGGGTCTGCAGACACAAAACAAGGAGGAAAGGGAAGGGGAGGGTCACACAGGCAGGGAGGCTCGTGTCCCTGGCACATGTATGTCCACTGCAAAGGTTAGCTGTCTGTCCTGGGTTTGGTACAGCTGTTGGCTTTGATACGTTGTTCCTTTTAGCAGAGGCATCAGATGCTCACACTGGCTCAGGGATGCCATATATTTTGGTGGATTATCTGGCTTCCTTGGAAAAGCTTTCCTGGAAGCTTTGCAGTAGGGAAGAAGCTAGATCCAAAGCCACAAGGGTGGGAGTTTAGGGAGAAATGGGAGGGCGTGAGAGAGTAAAGTTGTCCCTTGGTACGTGTGAGGGTGTTTGTTCCAGGATCTCCTGTGGGTACCAAAATCCATGGATGCTCAAGGCCCTTATATAAGTTGGCACAGTATAACAGACCCTGTGTGTCTGTGGATGCTGAACCAAAAGATACAGATGGCAACTGTATTTCTTTAGGCTATGGGTCAGTCTTCCTCTGACACCTACAACTATTAAATAGTGGAAAGACTATAGATAGGGATTTTGGGCTTCCCTTGTGACTCAGCTGCTAAAGAATCTGCCTGCAATGCAGTAGACCTGGGTTTGATCTCTGGGTTGGGAAGATCCCCTGGAGAAGGGAAAGGCTACCCACTCCAGTATTCTGGCCTGGAGAATTCCATGGACTTTATAGTCCATGGGGTTGCAAAGAGTCAGACACAACTGAGAGACTTTCACTATAGGGTTTTTAATCACAGACCCATGGATACAAATCTTGGCTGCTTCATTTATTAGGGATTACCTCACAGCTTCTGATTTATACTTTTTTCAACTTTAAAATGGGATAACAACATTCAGCTCCTGGCTGTCACCTGAGATATAGAATACATGGTATCTGGCATGTTACTGGGAATTGGTGGATACTAATTTCTTTCCCTGCTTCCGATCCAAGGGGGTACTATGAATAGCAGTGTAGCATTTTGGAACTGGGCAGGTAAGTTTGGTGTTTCCCTAAGTGTGTCCCATTAAAAGACACTTATTCCTTGGAAGGAAAGTTATGACCAACCTAGACAGCATATTCAAAAGCAGAGACATTACTTTGTCAACAAAGGTCCGTCTGGTCAAGGCTATGGTTTTTCCAGTGGTCATGTTTGGATGTGAGAGTTGGACTATAAAGAAAGCTGAGTGCCGAAGAATTGATGCTTTTGAACTGTGGTGTTGGAGAAGACTCTTGAGAGTCCCTTGGACTGCAAGGAGATCTAACCAGTCCATCCTAAAGGAGAACAGTCCTGGGTGTTCATTGGAAGGACTGATGTTGAAGCTGAAACTCCAATACTTTGGCCACCTGATGCAAAGAGCTGACTCATTTGAAAAGACCCTGATGCTGGGAAAGATTGAGGGCAGGAGGAGAAGGGGACAACAGAAGATGAGATGGTTGGATGACATCACTGACTCAATGGACATGGGTTTGGATGGACTCCGGGAGTTGGTGATGGACAGGAAGGCCTGGCGTGCTGCAATTCATGGGATCGAAAAGAGTCAGATATGACTGAGTGACTGAACTGAACTGAAAGTGTGTTCCATGAAGCAGACGCTCAGCGAGCTGCTCATGTGAGTCTTGCCACAAAGGGTTCAGTCTCTGGATAGGTTTGGAGATGCTAGGTGAAGCAGAGGGGGTCTGGTTTGCTCCAGGACTTCTTGTGGCCTTTCAGATGTCACTGCCTGGTGAATTTCCATAGAAGAGGAAAAGGTGATGCCTCTGCATAGGAGCACTCAGCTTCTAGGGCACTTCAATACAGAACTTGAACTTGAAGTTGACAAACTGTGGGCCTGAGGTTTGGCTCTAGCTTACAAAAATGTTTCCTTTGGCCCCTTCAGTGTATATAAAAATTTTACAAATTAGTCTCCAGGATTGATAAATCATAGGAATTTATATAGAAAGCTAGGCTTTCTGATTCTCTCAAAAGCTGGGACGGTCCAACCATGCTGGGCCAGGATGCTCCCATAGTGACCACTGACCAGCTGCTGCTCCGTAGCCTCCAGCTCCACCCAGGCCTTAGGGAGCACGCCTAGCTAATTCACATTGCCTGCTGGGTCTTGCAGGTACTGGGGTTGGGGACCCCAATCCAACTTAGCAACTTCATTTGACTGATGGGAGAATTGAATGACAAATTCACCTAGTGTTGGACTCAGGACCAGATCCTTGGTCTCCTGACTCTCAAAGGCCAAGGTAGTAAATAACTATGTGACTAAGTTCATTTGTTTAACATCCACTTTTCTTTACAGGGCTTCCTAGGTGGTGCTAGTGATAAAGAACCTGCCTGCCAGAGCAGGAGAGGTTAAGAGACGTGGGTTTTGATCCCTGGGTCGGGAAGATGCCCTGGAGGAGGAAGTGACAACCCACTCCAATATTCTTGCCTGGCAAATGCCAGGGACAGAGGAGCCTGGTGGGCTACTAGGGTGGCAAAGGGTCGGACAAGACTGAAGTGACTGAAGTGACTCCACTCGTCACTCTAGGAGCCCACTGTCCGCTCAGAAAGCGCCCCTGCTCCTCCCATTTTCTGCCCTCTCCCACTTCTAACTAAACACCAATCACCTTTCCTACATCTCAGGCCTGGCAACTAAGATCCCTCATTGTTGTGGTATTGGCTCTTGAGGGGCGTTTTTACTGCTGAAGCAGATTGCCTCCAGAAAAAAAGGGTAAATTTAGAGGGTGGAGAGTAGTTTCGCATTGAGTGGATTTCCACATTTTCATCACAGATTATCACTCTACAAAGAACCTTTCAAATGCTGTTTTAGGAAACGCAAATTGAAAGACATCCCTAAGGGTGGCAACACCTTTCTAATTAAGAGCTCCCTTTGCACCAAAAAGACACCCCAGAGCACCTTGCAGGTGTTTTCTGAACATCCTGGGGGCAGATCTGCTGCTGTTTCCCCTTACCTTCCGGGATTACCACTGTTTGACTTAACTCTTCCCCTTTCCTGCAGTGATAAGGGATTCTGATATTTTAGTATTAAAAGTACCTGAAATTAACTCAGACCAGGGCTTGAGCTAGAAAACAATGAATTAGACCCCCCCTCTAAATCAAGACTCTAGTTGGCTCATGAAGTCATAGATGCCCTATGCTTCCTGGTTCTCCAGCTTTACATCATTTGTCTCTCTGGGTTAGGCAGTCTAATTATAGGTTGGAGAGAGTTCAATAAAGTTTATGAACTTTATTGATAACTATTCTAAAAATTATTGCACACTCCAGTCAGACCCAGAGTTAGATCTTTCTGTCTGTCTAGTTAACTAGCTGTCCTTCTAATTTAATCTATTCTAATTGAATCTAGCAAAAGAAAAGAATGATTTTGGCTGCAGAATACAGGAGTCCTGGACAATCTACAAGCTCAGAAAATGTAATTACACATGAAATACTTATATTGTTCTGAAAAGGCTGACTTTTAGCTAGGGAGGAAAATATCCAAATGCTTTTGATGTACACACACACACATCAAAAGCATTTGGATATTTTCCTCCCTATTTATGGAGAAGGTGATGGCACCCCACTCCAGTACTCTTGCCTGGAAAATCCCATGGACGGAGGAGCCTGGTGGGCTGCAGTCCATGGGGTCGCGAAGAGTCGGACACGACTGAGCGACTTCCCTTTCACTTTTCACTTTCATGCATTGGAGAAGGAAATGGCAACCCACTCCAGTGTTCTTGCCTGGAGAATCCCAGGGCCAGGGGAGCCTGGTGGGCTGCCGTCTATGGGGTCGCACAGAGTCGGACACGACTGAAGCGACTTAGCAGCAGCATATATATTTATGGAAACCATTTTAAAAGTCTTTATTGAATTTTGTACAATATTGCTTCTTTTTTATGTTTTGGTATTTTTGGCCATGAGTCATGTAGGATCTTAGCTCCCTGACCAGGCATCAGACCCTCACCTCTTGGGTTGGAAGCGAGGAATCTTAACCACTGGACTGCCAGGAAAGTCCTTGAGACACTTTTTAATAAAACATAGTTGTACCTTTGAAACATTGAAATAAGACTAAGTGAAACTACCCTCAAATACCAGTCCTGTCATGAAGGGAGAGAGTTAGTTGAACCTGAAAACCTAGCCTAAGGATAGCTACTGCCAATAGCCTGAAACTCCTGGCTCTGAGCCTCCTGGCAGCCCAAGTAAGAAAAGAAACATGATAAACTACTTGACCCTCATTACCTGTTACAACAGAACGTACATCAGCTCATCTGGAGCCCCAGACTTTTATTTTTTTAATCGAAGACCCTGGAAATTACCATGCAGGCCATCATAACACAGACTATTGGACAATAACATTATTTGTAACTTTTGCCGACGTTGTCCTTCAGTTCAGTTCAGTTCAGTTGCTCAGTTGTGTCCGACTCTTTGCGACCCCATGGACCGCAGCACACCAGGCCTCCCTGTCCATCACCAACTCCCAGAATTTACCCAAACTCATGTTCAGACTCATGTCCATTGAGTCAGTCATGCCATCCAACCATCTTATCCTCTGTTGTCCCCTTCTCCTCCTGCCTTCAATCTTTCCCTGCATCAGGGTCTTTTCCAGTGAGTCAGCTCTTCACATCAGGTGGCCAGAGTATTGGAGTTTCAGCTTCAACACCAGTCCTTCCAGTGAACACTCAGGCTGATCTCCTTTAGTATGGACTGATTGGATCTCCTTGCAGTCCAAGGGACTCTCAAGTTGTCCTTAGAAGCTGAAAAAGTAAGCAGATCCGTAGGAATGCTGTTTCTGTAGAAGTGCACGTCTGTGGTTTTTCTGCCCATCTTAATTTCTCATCTGCTGGTAACAGCACCCTGATTTTGCTTTTGGGAATTGTTCTTCCCCTGGTCTAGTGGAGGGGACTCATTCAGTTTAGAGAAGCCTGTCAGTCAATGTGCCCTCCTTTCACTGTGGGGTTGATGTGTACCCCTAATATCTAGATCAATTAATCTCTCCCAGGAGTGGGAATCCAGAGCAGGGTGGTAGAAAGGCTGAAAGCAGCCAACACTGATAATTCTGTCCACGGTGATCAGCAGAAACTCTGTTGTCCTCCAGCATGGACCCTGGGGACCCCTTGATACCTATCCTTTCTGAGCTTGCTCCTTCCATACTTCTTTTAATCCAGTGTTACCCAATTATTTATTATTTTTTTTTGGCGGATCAGTTGCAACCACAAAACTCTGATATACAGGTAGATTTTTTTCTTGAACCCATGGACTTTAAGTCTTCAAAATCCGTTTCACAGAAGGTGACGTGTGGAACAGAGCTTGTGTGTGGAGAAAAGGGAGGGAGCCATGCATGTTTGAAGGACCTCCAGGATACCAACTAGAAGCCCAAGGGTGCACACGTGTGCCTCCTTATGGGTACACCTTCTTTGTAAAAGTTGCACTTGCTTGATGAAGAATGGATGCAAATATCCCCCCACCCCAGAATTTCTTATGCGTGTACCCCTGCTTTAGTAAGTTGTTGTCATTCGGTCGCTCAGTTGGGTCCGACTCTTTGCGACATCATGAACTGCAGCACACCAGGCTTCCCTGTCCTTCACTGTCTCCCTGAGTTTGTTCAGACTCATGTCCATTGAGTCGGTGATAAAGTGGCACTTACTAAATAATCCTAATTATGCTTTAGTCCTGGTCCACAGCTTCCATGTTCTGGCCCATCACTGGGAAAAGGTTTTTGTCTTTGTTTATAAGAGTATAGCCCTGCTATTGGCATCTGCTATAAATCTTAAGGTTTTTATAACTCGGATGTCATTTTCACCTTCTTGCCAAATCCCTGCACTGAAAAAGCAGAGTGTCATGTTAAGTAATGATGCTTTTACTGCATCCAAAACAAATAAAGGAATTTTGTACACATCATAAAGTGAATCCCTCTTGTCTCCGAGTCTGGGGTAGAAATGGTGTCGGGGACACAAACAGCTATTTTGGCCAAAAGAACCGAAAAGACATGGTCTCAGGCTGTCTGAGTCTCTGTTCTTGAGAAACATTTGTAATTGTTGGTTAAAAATGTGAATGGTAAGTTCACTCTAGGACAATGTGGATTCTTGAGCCCAGAAAGTTAAATACCTCCAACTTTGGCAGTCCTGACTTTCTGAGTAGAGAATATAGTTCCCTAGTTTTCAGGATCTGCTTTGCCACTTTGATTTAATACAAGGCGGAAATCTTCAAAACAAAGCTCTGGGGATCCAGGAAAAGTTCATCTGGCATCAGTTAGCTTGGGCAGGCCCCGCCCCCTTCCCCACCCCACCCCCTTGTCTTTTCTCTAGGAGCTTGATGCTTTGTAGAAAATGAATGGCTTTGCAAAAGTGCAAATTTGGGAGAGTGTGGTACAACCAAGGAAAATTCAAATCGGCATTCCCCCTGTGGGAATCTGCTTGGGGAGACTGAAATTATATTTAAATATTCATTAAACAGCCAATAGCTGTTTTAGGATGTTGACAGACTGTCTGAATGGTAAAGCTCAATGGTTTTCTGGAAGTAAAGCGGTCTGGAGAATGAAGAAAACAGTCTAAAAAGCCTACTAATTGATGTGCCCTGCTCTCTGCTGTGTTCATGGTAAATAGCACAGGCTTGAGGCTGATTTCTGTACTCGTTGGCCCAGAGAACTGGCGTTTTTCTTCATCGTATAGTTGAATGCCCTTGTTGAACAGAGGCTGACCCGTGAGATATGTGTGTGCTCTGAAGAGGAGGGGCTGTGTGCTGGCAGGGTACCTACGAGCAGGGCAAGCATTCAATGAAAACTTGGAGGAAGTCTTTTGGAAATAAAACTTAATTTGCAGGGATCTTAACTTCACACATGAGGTAGGCCTGCTCTGCGATTTGGGGCCTTATCTGTTTACTCTCTTTTTTTTTGACCTTCTTTTCTTGCTTTTCTCTTCCTCCTTTCCTCACAATTAATAGGAATGAAGTTCTTTCCATTCCTGAATTCTTTTTAACTCTCTTGCTGACTGCTGAGTCTTTAGACACTTTTTATAGCTTTCCCAGGGGGGGGACATCACCTATCTTTTCTCAGATCTTCCTGTTTCAGTGACTGAAGGCTCTCGGTGGGCTGGAAGTCACAGCTGAATTAGACAGAAAGAAATTTGGCTGTGGCTTCAAAGACCTTGCTTTTTGGGGGGAAATTTTTTTCCTTTCTTTTTTCTTCCCTTCCTTTCTTTTTTGGCTTATGGTTAAGAGGATATTATCTTTGCATTAGATAGTCATCAAACTAGTTTCTTGGGTTGTGAATGCAAAGAACAAATTGATTCGTTTTGACTGGGAGAAATTGATACATTGTTGGTTTCTTGTAAAATGCACTAAAAAGTCTATCATGGAACTGAGCAGATGCCTGCCTTTGTTATGCTAAAGAACTGAAGCTATTTATCTTTTTAATTTCAATGATTAGCCCCTCTAAATAGGAAATGTAACTTTCATTTGAAGCTGTTAATGCATTATGGCAAATAACAAAATGTGTGCTGGAGAAAATTACTCTTCATCTCTTGCATTTCTGTGGGCATATCAGACTCAGGAGTATTTTTAATATAGCATAACAATTTTTTAAGTGTTAGCATTTTTTTTTTTAAACTTCACATTATAAATAGGAGCAGAAGCCTGCTTCAGAAATTTGAAAACTAGATTCAGTTCAGTTCAGTTCAGTCGCTCAGTCGTGTCTGACTCTTCATGCGACCCCATGAATCGCAGCACGCCAGGCCTCCCTGTCCATCACCAACTCCTGGAGTTCACTCAGACCCACATCCATCGAGTCAGTGATGCCATCCAGCCATCTCATCCTCTGTCATCCCCTTCTCCTCCTGCCCCCAATCCCTCCCAGCATCAGAGTCTTTTCCAATGAGTCAACTCTTCGCACGAGGTGGCCAAACTATTGGAGTTTCAGCTTCAGCATCATTCCTTCCAGAGAAATCCCAGGGCTGATCTTCAGAATGGACTGGTTGGATCTCCTTGCAGTCCAAGGGACTCTCAAGAGTCTTCTCCAACACCACAGTTGAAAAGCATCAATTCTTCGGCGCTCAGCCTTCTTCACAGTCCAACTCTCACATCCATACATGACCACAGGAAAAACCATAGCCTTGACTAGATGGAACTTTGTTGGCAAAGTAATGTCTCTGCTTTTCAGTATGCTATCTAGGTCGGTCATAACTTTTCTTTCAAGGAGTAAGCGTCTTTTAATTTCATGGCTGCAGTCACCATCTGCGGTGATTTTGGATTAAGGTTGGTCAAAGCAGAAGCAAAGCTATGACTGTATTACAGCTCACATCCTTGGGGTTCTGAATAGTGGTTGGACGGTGCAATAGATACAACTAAAATGCTCTCATTGGAAAAGACCCTGGTACTGGGAAAGATTGAAGGCAAGAGTAGAATAGGGCGGCAGAGGATGAGATGGTTAGATAGCATCACCAACTCAATAGACATGAACTTGAGCAAACTCCGTCCTTGAGATAGTGGAGGACTGGGAAGCCTAATGTGCTGCAGTCAGTCCATGGGATTGCAAAGAGTCGGACAAGACTTAGCAACTGAACAACAACAGCAGCAGCAGCAAAATGTTTTTATTATGAATGAATAATTCTTGACCTGTGGACCTTGGGATTCAAGAGGGTCGTGGAATTTTAAGGTATCTATGAACCTGGTGTCCTTTATACATTTCCTATAGCCTCCAAAAATATACCTTGCCAAACATCAACTGCTTTTCAAATCCTGTCTGTTGTATTTAAAGAAATTATTTATTAGAAATACATTATTGATTCATAGTGGCTCTTGGACTTTTTGTTTCTTTTCTGTTGCTGCTGCTGCTGCTAAGTCGCTTCAGTCGTGTCCAACTCTGTGCGACCCCAGAGATGGCAGCCCACCAGGCTCCCCCGTCCCTGGGATTCTCCAGGCAAGAACACTGGAGTGGGTTGCCATTTCCTTCTCCAATGCAGAAAAGTGAAAAGTGAAAGTGAAGTCGCTCAGTTGTGTCCTACTCTTAGCGACCCCATGGACTGCAGCCTACAAGGCTGGGTACCAAAGTTCTATGTGTGAGTCAGCAGCATTTTGGATTTAAAAAGGATTGTGATACTTGAAAGAGGTGGGCACTGTAGATTTCACGCATACCAAATACCAAGGTAAAAATGCCCTGGCCGGCTGAGACTTGTCAGTGGTTTGCCTGAATGTCCCTTTCTTACAGACTTTACTTCCAACAAGTATTTTGTTGTAGTTGTTTAGTCGCTAAGTTGTGTCCGACTCTTTTGTTACTTCATGGACTCTAGCCTGCCAGGCTTCTCTCTCCATGGGGTTCTCCAGGCAAGAATATAGGAGTAGGTTGCGATGCCCTCCTCCGGGGGATCTTCCCGACCCAGGGATTGAACCTGTGTCTCCTATGTCTCTGGCATTGGCAGGGGGATTCTGTGCCACTGAGCTCCAGGGAAACCCTCAACGAGTGTTTATTAACCTTTTATTCAAGGGTAAGGAGCCGTGTTAATTTTTAAGGTGGGTCTAAAAACTGGTCCTGTGCTCAAGAAGGTTGTAATCAGTTAGATAGAAAGTAGACTGTAATCATATGGGAGCTTCTACCCTAAGATGCTGTGAAAGGCAAAAGATGAGGGCTTTAGTAATCTGTTGTGTTTTTTTTTTTTTTTTGTATATATTAGAAACATGAGTGTATTCCTTCAAGTCCTACTCAGGAGGATTCTAACATCTCAGGGATGGGGACTGTGGCACATGGTTATCTGTTGCTTGAGAGAGCAGATATTTTCACTGGGCACATTTTTGCCCCAAATTGAGTTGTTCTTGTTCAGTTGCTAAGTAGTGTCTGACTCTTTGTGACTCCATGGATTGCAGCATGCCAGGCTTCCCTGTCCTTCACTGTCTCCCAGAGTTTGCTCAAACTCATGTCAATTGCATCGGTGATGCCGTCCAACCATCTCATCCTCTGTCGTCCCTTTCTCCTCCTTCTTTCAATCTTTCCCAGAATCAGGGTCTTTTCCAATGAGTTGGCTCTTCACATGAGGTGGCCAGAGTATTAGTGCTTCAGCTTCAGCCATCAGTCCTTCCAGTGAATATTTAGGGTTGATTTCCTTTAGAATTGACTGGTTGGATCTCCTTGCTGTCCAGGGGAGTTGGAGTTCTATTACTGTGGCCAGAGGGAATTATGGTGAGCAGTGCCCCATCTCTACCACAGGTACTAAGTTTAAACTAACAGCAGATGTGGATGGTATGGGATCCCCAGATTCTGTTCCTTTTTTGTTTTCCTTAGAACTTTTATGCTTTTCTTCCCCATGGTTTGGTGTGTGTTCCGTTGCTTAGTCATGATTGACTCTGAGGCCCCATGGACTGTGGCCTGCCAGCCTTCTCTGTCCATGGAATTTTCTAGGCAAGAATACTAGAGTGGGTTGCCACTTCTGCTTCAGGGGATCTTCCTGAACCAGGGATTATCGAACCTGCCTCTCGGATCTCCTGCATTGGCAGGCAGATTCTTTACCACTAGTGCCACCTGGGAAGCCCAGAGGTTTGGTGCAATCCCAATGAAGTCCACACAATCCTCTGGCTTGAATGGTCAGTTGATGCTGGTCTAATATAGTATCAGATGGTTTTCTAGCCCGTCTTTCAATAACAATGTTTTGTCCAATGGCATGTGCTGAGAATTGCCAGAATACTAAGAAAGGAAGACTTTGTGAGTAAAATAAAAATCACATCTGAGTGTTTTGATGTTAAAAGTTTAATGTTTGTTTGAACAGATGCTATTTGGCTGATTTTTTATTTGGGAAACTGTCATTTGGTCGATATTGTATATCCTTTTTAGTTTTTGACATTTAAGTCAAAATATATCATATGTTGTATCTATCTTGTACCTGAGTTATTACCTGCTTACTTTCAGGATATTATCTTTGTTATATTTAATCTCTGGAATGCAAGTCAACAGTCAGGGCTATTCATAGTAAATGATAATTAGTTGAAAATATAAAGTGTAAAAACTGTCTTGTTTAGCATTACATCTATTTCTTGGTAATTGATCATAGTTATAGATGGGGAAAATTTTCAGGTTGATTGATTTTCTTTATGGAGCCAACAGTGAACTCCAGTTGGGCATCATTAAGACACCTGGAGGTCTCCAAGATTGCTAAGCATTTACTTGTTTGGTAGGAAGTTCTCAAAAAGCTTTTTTCCAAAGGACACAGAAGCATAGAATTCAGCTTGGCTTCCATTGGCCAAATATGGTACGTGTTGAGCCTCAAAATAATTAACGATTGTTGTGGATCATGTCCCTGAATAAAATTACACTCTCTGAGGGCATTCTGATGCAAACAAACAAGCAAACAAACAAATAACTAAATAAGTGAGGAAGGAAAGTTCTTCCTTAGAGTATCAACTAATAAATAAAGCAGTAATGTTAGAGTTAGAAAAATCACCATTTTGCAGCCAGCATAGTAATCACTGGTGCAGGCAACCATCATTAGTGAATATTGAAACTAGTTGATGGATGTCTGATATGGAATAGGATGTTTACATAGTCTCAAAGATCTCCTCACAGATTATCATTTGAAAAAGAGAAAATGTAATTTTTCAGAAGAGAAATCAGGACACCACCTCAAATAAATCTCAAAGTTTGTGTCATCCAGAATGGAGCAAACCATTATTAAGTGATTCTTGATAACACTGCTACATAAAAACGTGTATGTAGATGAGTACATGAATGTTATTTTTAGTGACTTTGGGGAGCAGTGGTCCCTGAATATCTGAAGCCTTAGGTCAGAGGCTGTCCTGCTCTGCTTCTTACTGCACACCTGGTGCAGAGTCTGGCAGAGGTAGGCAGGTCGGAAATATCTGTTTGGTGGCTGCTTGTACCCCAGGGCCTGGAATTCCCTCGAGCTGTGGAATCTGGATCTTTGCACACGTATTTTGCTATTTTTAGGTTCCTTTGCAGCTGGTTATCGTCTTGTAACAAGTTAGTTGTAGTAGCCAGTGGGTTGTAAGCAAAAAGGATCTTCTTATTTAAAACTACCATTACTTTAAAAAAAAGTTACTTATTTGGCTGTGTCAGGCTCAGTAGTTGCTGTGTCGGCTTTAGGTGCTCCAAGGAATGTGGGATCTTACTTCCCTCACCAGGGATCGAGCCTGCGTCTCCTGCACTCCAAGGTGGATTCTTAACCACTGGACCAGTAGGGAAGTCCCAGCAAAGGGATCTTAAAGGGAGGACACCTGCTTCTCTGCTCCTTCTTCTCTGTTCTGGTGGGAATCTGGATGTCCTGGCTGGGTGTTGAGAGGCCCTTTCAGACCATCTTAGGGGAGCCCCGTGCTAAGGATGGTGGAACAGAAAGAGAAGCGTCTAGGACCCTTGATGCCAGGGAGCTCTGTGCTAGCCCGGGGCTTCTTCCTCCAGACCTCATTTATGTGAGAGAGGAGTAAGCGTCTGTCTTTAAACCACTGCTCTTTTGCTTTTTCTTTCATTTGCAGCTGGAGCAAATCCTAAATGATACACTGTACTTTCTAAAAATCATCGCTATTGAATTTGTGTTCCTCTGTGGAGATCTGTATTCAGTTTGTCCTGTAGACATATTCATTAGAGAAATTCTCTGGCCTTTTTTTTTTTCTTTTTCTTCCTGTTTTCCCTGAGTGGGATTTTTCTGATTGTCATAGGGATTCTCTTTTTGTCTTTGAGTATCTGGGGTTTGGGGTACTTTTCAATGCTGAGGACACCCTCCTTTTTCCTCCCTCGTGACAAACCTCCGTTTTGCAAATTGCTCGGTTGATCTGAAAAGATTGATCCTGAGGGACTGACTCTCCTAGGAGATCTCTTGTCCTGACAGACCCAGCTGGAGACTGGATGTGCCGAGGTAAGAACTTGACAGAATCAGGGGGGAAAAAAAAGGAAATTTTAACTGTTTCCAGTTGCCGAAAACATTTTACTTCAGTGGAAGGATTCGGAACAGATTTTTTTAAGTGCTCCTTCTGCCTGGTGAGTTTTGTTTAGCAAATCTTTGTGCTTTTTGGAATCCACTCATGTTATTACTTGTTCAGTGGACAGTTCTTCCTTTGCAGCTCTTTATTGCCACTAAGGTCTCTGGTGCCTTCATTCGCATAGATGATAGATGGGTGTGTGTGCCCACAGCCCAGCGTAAATAGAGGACCTGACTTTCAGCTTGTTTATTGTTCAACTGGTATGTAAGCAATGGGGCTTAACGCCTGAATTATGCATAGGTGTGTTTCTGTGCATTGAAATTCAGGAACTTGAAAATGAATCCTGTAGCGATATTTCATGGTGTTCAGTTCTTTCCTTTAAAGTATTTATTGTAAAGTTTTACATGCGTGATTTGCTTACATTTACTTGAGCAGTTCCCATAATAATGTTATTTCATGATCTGGTGGCTCTGTAATTTGCAGCATCCTTTCCTTCTCATGGGTAGGATTGATTACTGGTGCTCTCTCTCTCATGCTCAGTTGCTCAGTCATGTCTGACTCTTTGTGATCCCATGGACTGTAGCCCGCCAGGCTCCTCTGTCCATGGGATTCTCCAGGCAAGAATACTGGAGTGGGTTGCCATTTCCTTCTCCAGGGGATCTTCCCCACTCACAAACCTGCCTCTCTTGCATCTCCTGCATTGGCAGATGGATTCTTTACCCTGGGCCACCTACTGGTGCCCTAATATGCCATGGGCAAGGTCTTCCAGCTCTTTGAACTTCCAGTAACCTAGATAAGAATCAGTGATTGCTGTTGTATGCAAAATTTTATTTTATTTCTACAGGAAAAAAAAAAAAAAAAGAACTTATTTCTAGCACATTTTGGTCTGCAAAAGAAAGCAAACAAAACACTGAAGGAAACAACTACTCAAAACCCTGAAGCCAAAATGTAGAGGGGTGCATGATAAGAATAGCTTAAATATTCTGCTAGCTTAAATGAGCCTCCTCTGATGGGAACAGGGCACATTTAGGATTTTTCCTGTAAATTTCAGCCCCTGTAAGTACTTTGCATATGACCTTGGGGAAGTATGTAAACTTCTGAGGCTCAATTTCCCTATTCAGTAAAATGAACTTAATGAAAGCGTTCTTCTGAAGGTGAAGTGAGATGGGATATGTAAAAGTGCTTTGTAAACTGTGACATATGTTCAAGTATTGATACTTTTTAGGAGTCAGCTTACAGCAGCGGTTTGTCCTCCCGACGGCCTGCAGAGCTGATTTTCCTGGCATGGAGCGCTGCAGTTTGTTCTCCATTGTTGTTTAGTTGCTAAGTCATGTCCAACTCTTTTGTGACCCCGTGGACTGTAGCCCGCTAGGCTCCTCTGTCCATGGGATTTCCCAGGCAAGAATACTTGAGTGGGTTGCCATTTCCTTCTCCAGGGGATCTTTCTGACCCAGGGATTGAACCTGAGTCTCCTGCATTGGCAGGCAGATTCTTTACCACTGAGCCACCAGGGAAGCCCAGTTTGTGCTCTAGGTAACAGTAATTGTCAGAACTTTTATGTAATGGGCAAAATTATATTCTGATTAAGACGAGTAGCATTTCCATATCTTCAGGATTGTTTCTGCCGGTGAAAACCTTATGAGATGGAAATTTGGCAAAGTAAAACGGATCTCCTTTTGCCCTTGCACTTAAGCATGTAGCAACATCTATGGCATTCACCAGGAGGCTTGGGGCATTACAGGAGCATCATATTCACCTTGGCCTTGCTTGGAACAGAGAGAAAGCTTTGTCCAAGAGAGAGGCTTTACGAATTTGTGTGTTCAGAAAACAGAAAAAGCATAGTGCAAGAGACTTGGTCATGCAAAAGGGTTTTGAACAACAGGTGGGTTTTTAAGTACATCCAGGAGCAAATACAGGTTTCCCTGATGACTCAGACCGTAAAGAATCTGCCTGCTCTGCAGGAGACCCGGGTTCTGTACCTGGGTCGGGAAGATCCCCTGGAGAAGTGAAGGACAACCCACTCCAGTGTTCTTTCCAGGAGAATTCTATGGACAGAGGAGCTTGGTGGGCTACTGCCCACAAGGTTGCAAAGAATGGGATGCTACTGAACAACTAACACTTTCAACAGGACAAGATACAAATGCCATAATTAGTTTGGACCAATCTTTTAAGTGCCAAGAAAAACATGCTTATTGGCATAGAAGGCTTTGTTACATGACAGACCTATATGTGGGATTTTGATCTTAAACAATTGAGAAGCAAGTAACCCTTCATTTAAATTACCCAGAGCTTCTGGTTATGGATCCCTGGGTTGGGAAGATCCCCTGGAGAAGGGAAAGGCTACCCACTCCAGTATTCTGGCCTGGAGAATTCCGTGGACTGTATAGTGCATGGGGTCGCAAAGAGTCGGACAAGACTGAGAGACTTTCACTTTCTGGTTAAGGAACTTTGAAATTTGCCTGGATGATTTTCCTATTTCTCTAAGCACCAGAGTGACTAATGATATCATACCTATGGCCAGAAGCAAAGCATGGGTTGGGGAGGGTTTTGTAGGGACCCTCTGATGGGAATGCAGAAAACAAAAGTCTGGGAGGTGAGGCTGTTCAGAGGAAGTGAGAAAGGAAGAGTATATAGCTTTACTTTAAAAAAAATGGAAATTGCTTTTGCTGATTAGATAACACTATGAGATTCTGAGGATGGAAAGAGAGATTCTGTGTTTGTGATAAACACATTATTCGGGAATACAAACTATATGCCAAATGGTGGAGAAGATAATTGGGCTTCTTAGAAGAGGTTGAAGACAAAATTTTGATTGTGTTAAAGAATTTTGAAGGATTGAGTTTTTTTTTTTTTTTTTTTTTTAATGAGGTGGTCTGTGAAGTTGAAATTTCGGGAAAGAGGGTCATAAATGTTTGTTGAGGAAACAGTCACGCTTGGTAGTTTTGAGGGGCTCCCTGCAGGCAGACTTCATCCCTAGTTCTAGTTTTCACAGCTGGCTGCAGTTGTTTGGGTGATATAAGAATCAGGGATATTTGGTTGTGTCTTTGGAAAAATTGATGCCAAACTGCTTACAAGTGTGACTGGAAAAAGGCTCCAAAGGTTGAAGTGCCCTTGGACTTCACTGAATGCTTGATTCCCTCCCTTACATTAAAATCCCAAGTTGCATTGAATTAGTGGTTAAATAAAGTTGCACTAATTGTCAATTAGTTGAGAACTAAAAAGTAACATATTTTGTTTACACAATGCTGTTTTTGCTTTATATTATGTTTGTATTAGAAATGAGCAATTTAGTCCCAGAGAAAGTACACGTGGGGCTTTCTGCCAAATTCCAGTGCCAGACATGACTTTCATGATTAAAGTATCTACCGTTAATCTTTGCTTGACAAAAATCAAATTAGGATTTTTTTTTAAAGCTTTACATGATCTGAAAAGAAAGCATTGTAACTAAAATGTCTAAGAGCTTGGAAAAGTTAAGAGTTACTAAACTGGACTTTTGACCAGTATAGCTATAACTTTGATTTTGTAAAAGAAGAGGTTTTCTTTCCTCTTGGTATTGGAGAAATGCAGATAAAAATGATTGTGATTAATCTAAGTCTCCCTGTTTCTTGTTTTTTTCTTAATTATGGTCTTTGGGTGGGAGGATTTGCTGTCAGGGAAATATTTTGTTGCATTCTTGTTTTTTTGTCTCTCAACTTTAATATTCCAATGCCACATATCTGTAGAATGCCAGCTATAGAAATGAAAAGATGATATTCATTTATTAGTGCAACAGATGTTTATTGAACATCTACTATGAGCCAGATAATACACTGAGCTCATTGTCTTGAGAATGCAATAGACATACAAACATGTCAGTTACAGTACAGTGAATACCTACTGTAAATACAGAGAGAAGGCAGTTATGAACCCTGTCCTAGACAGGAATGCTTCACAGAGGATGGGATGTAAGCTGTGCAAGAAAGAATAGGCATTTGCTAGGTCAAGAAGATTACCCTAGGCATAGGGAAGACTGTGTACAGAGCTGTGAACTCAGGCTTGTCTGGACAACAGTGTGAGCACATCTTGTGAGGCTGGGGAGTGGGAGAGGGACTCGGGTAAAGGAATGAAGAAGCCAAGGTGTAGCTCAGGCTCCATTGGGAAGGGCCTTGTATGGGATATTTATGAGCATAGGAGGTTCTAACCTTTAGGCAGTGGGAAACCGCTTGGTGGCTAATAGGAGACAAAGGACTCGGATATATAGGTCTTAGGAATGTTATTCTGGTTGTGGCATAGCAAAAGCATTAAAAAACAAGGAAATGAGGACACTATTGGAAATGGTGCAGAAAAAAGTGGCATGAAAATATCATGTAAAACAGTGACTCTTGGAGGTGAGGAGGAGGGAATGTGAAGGGTGATATTCAGGTTCCTAGCCTGGGTGGCTGAGTAGAAGGTCGAGCGGCATATGGAGCCGGCCCGGTTCTGTTGTAGGAGGAACAGATTTCAGGTAGCAGTGGGTTAGGGTGGGGGCAGCGTCACGAGTTTTCCTTTCCCACCTGTAACTAAATATTTCAGCTTGTGGGCATGCCGTTTCTGGTTGTTCTGTGGAGTGTGCTGAGTCATAGCAAGTGCTGTGAGTTTTGATTCGAGCTGGTCTCTAATTAGGCAGAGCAGGAAAATCACATTTTAGTTGTTGGATTCAATTTTTTCCCCCCACCTTGCACCCCAAATGCAGAAGTCTCTGCCTTTAAAAACAGCATTTACTGAGCAGTAGCTCTGTACCTGCTGTTGTGCTCAAGAGGTGTGTTCGTGCATGCCAAGTCGCTTCAGTTGTCCGACTCTTGGCTCAAGGGGTACCTGTTATGAATTTTTACAGGTGAGGGAATATGCTTATAGAGGTGAAGAAATTTTCCAAAAGTAGTGAAGATGGAATCAAATCGGGTGTGGAATACATGTAAGCATATTCTTGTATTTGATTCTTGAAAAAATGATAACTTTTGGAAAAAATTGTTCAAGAAATAAAACAAGGATTCTATTTTAACTGTAGCAGATAAATTGTAAGGTATATCGGTTCTTATTTAGTCATTTACATTGGTTATTGAAACTTTTCTGCCCATACAGGGGAGATACAGCCTGATGTATGCATGCTGTGAGCTTTGTACTACTTAAAAGTTCACCAGCTCTTTAGAAAGGTATGTAGTGTGAGTACCTTTCAGGCTTATAATGGAAGAATTGGACGCCTTGAAAACCTGGGTTTGCCTGAAGAAGCCTTTCTTTCTATTTGTGCAACACTCAGATTTCCTGTGACTAGGTAAACAGTCACAGGTACTTATTTAGTCTTTTTTACCTAGGTAAAACACATTTTTATCCCTTGGTCTGAGGGCAGAACTGAAACAGGCCCAACATGCCGCAGTGTGAAAACCAAGCCTCCACAAGTTCCAGGCTATTAGCTAGTAACTTAACTGAGTTTTAAAGCAAAAATCAACATTCCTGTTAAGATAGAATGAAAATAGAATCCAGAGGCTTAAAATATGTCATCCACCACATTCATTGTAAGATAAAAAGTTCTGGCAGGAAAATGTAGCATATAGCCAAGAGAAATAGAAATCAATAAAAACAGACCCTCCTGATGGTTGGGGCAGAGTGTTGGTTGATCCCCTTTCAAATCAAGTGGAATATTCTAAATAATACCAATAACAACAATTAGTAGTATTCACAAAGAAATAGCAGAACCTAATTTTTACAGCATATTTTTCTTTAGGTCAAATCCTCTGCTTGCTTTATCTCGATTAATTCTCACAATATTCCTGGAATCCAACTAATGTGATTGCTTTTATAGTGAGTAGATAGTTCAGGGGAAAAGCTGGCCAAGTTCAAGGTATTTAGTAGGACAGCCAGGGTTATGCTGGTCAGACTAGTTCTAGCAACAATGTCTTGACCCACTTAGTAATAGTATCTGAGACTTCGGACATTGCCCCTCTCCTCCCATCTCTGTCTGTATGTCCTCGTGAGGCTGGAGATCTATTTGTAAATGCAGAAAGGGGAGCCAGAGTTCTTGTCTTTGCATGCTTGTGCCTGTCTTACTCATCTGTGACTTACCCCCTCTCCCAAGTTAATATCCAAAGCCACTTTGATCAAGTAGAGTGAATGTCATACTTTATGTTCTGTGCAAACACATTTTTATAGCCTGTTTTCTTTCAAAAGTTTATCTCATTCTGGAAGTAACTAATTCACTGACCTTTTATCTTTGGGCTCTAGTTTGTGGTTTTTGAAGCTTTCCAAGATCAACTGAGCAATGCTGTGGTTTGGCAATTTAAACAGTTAATGCAGTATCAAGCTGGGTGATTTTGAAAGCAATTAATGCTTGAATGAAGTCTTATCCTGCTGAGTTATGGTTTTCCCCCTTTAAAAAAACTTTATTGGATGATTAGAGGCAGGCTTTCAAATTCCATTCCTGGTAATTGAGGGATTTATTTTACCTCCAAGATATTTTTGCTTCCTGGACCAGCAAGGAAATAGAGTGTTTTAAAGAAATAAGACAAAACCATTTTAAATTGAAAGAAAGGGCTCCCTAATTGAAAGTTAATGTCACCATTTTTAATATGAAAGTAGAAACTTAAATGAACCTTCAAAGTTACTAATTAATTTGATGCTAGCTCCCACCCCTCCCACCATGTAGATTCCATTTGGTCGAGGAGTCTGAAAGAAGGACATTAATTAAAATTGGAATGATTAATTTTATTATGTGTAAGTCAGAATAAATTAATTCTAGTGTAAGTATAAATTAACTCCAGTGTTAATTCCATAGACTTCCTTTCCATGGTTTGCTTCAGTAATTGAGAATTTATCAGACGTTCCTAAAATTCAGAAATACTTTTGTGTATGTGGGGAGGGAGTGGGTATTGAGGGGCACAAAAATGTATAGTGAGTCAAGAAATGTCATTTAATTCAAACTTTTATTTATACTAGGGTATCCTTTAATTTTAGGGATTCCCTGATGGCTTACCTGATAGCTCAATTGGTAAAGAATCTGCCTGCAATGCAGAACACCTGGGTTCGATCTCTGGGTTGGGAAGATCCCCTGGAGAAGGGAAAGGCTACCCACTCCAGTATTCTGGCCTGGAGAATTAGTCCATGGGGTTGCAAAGAGTCAGACACGACCGAGAGACTTTCACTTTCACTTCATTTTCTGGTGGTTTAGATGATAAGGAATCTGCCTGCAATGCCAGAGACCTGGGTTCAATCCCTGGGTAGGGAAGATCCCCTGGAGAAGGGAATGGCAACCCACTCCAGTATTCTTGACTGGAAAATTCCATGGACAGAGGAGCCTGGTGGGCTGCAGTCCATGGGGGTCGCAAAGAATTGGACATGACTAAGCGACTAACACACACACACACAGCCTTTAATTTTAGGCAAAAAATGTGTTGAGAATGTTAAGTTTCTCCTTGTCCCCTTCAGCTGTACCTACATCTGTTCTCCTCTCTTTCTCATACCACATATAGGTTGAAACAAATGACCAGCTTTGCTCTTGTCTGAGATTCAAAGACTGTTCTTTTTTTTTTCCCCTATTGCATAGTTCAGTTCAGTCGCTGTCGTGTCCGACTCTTTGCGACCCCATGAATCACAGCATGGCAGGCCTCCCTGTCCATCACCAACTCCTGGAGTTCACTGAGACTCACATCCATCGAGTCAGTGATGCCATCCAGCCATCTCATCCTCTGTCATCCCCTTCTCCTCCTGCCACCAGTCCCTCCCAGCATCAGAGTCTTTTCCAATGAGTCAACTCTTTGCATGAGGTGGCCAAAGTACTGGAGTTTCAGCTTCAGCATCATTCCTTCCAAAGCAATCCCAGGGCTGATTTCCTTCAGAATGAACTGGTTGGATCTCCTTGCAGTCCAAGGGACTCTCAAGAGTCTTCTCCAACATGACAGTTCAAAAGCATCAATTCTTCGGTGCTCACCTTTCTTCACAGTCCAACTCTCACATCCATACATGACCACAGGAAAAACCATATAATAGGTCATTGCAAATTATTGCTATGTCTCCAGTCACAACTGTGTACTATCTATATGATAATGCTTGTTAGGGCAGTTTGCTATGTTAATGTTTTTAGGGGACACTCTTAACGTGAATAAAAATGGTAAGTGGAAGTGTTCATATCACATTTGATTACTCTTCTTCTTTTCCATCCATGTTATTCAGACCTGTAGTGCTCTTTTCATGGGGTGACTGCTCTTTCCATAACGCTGACTACTATTGATGATTGTGTATTTTCTCCTAAGCCCTTTCACATATTCACTGAGTTTGAATTCAGTTTCCAGTTCTGTTTTCTGGATGTGAAGGTGTTCTAAGTTCCCACAATGGATAATTTTCTTTCTTACACAAGACCTACAAGTGAGTTCTTCTGTGTGTTTTAATTTATTCATATTAGGGGGAGATTTTATAATATTTCAAAAACATTTAGATCATCGTCTGTATTGGGGGTCAGCAACTTGTGTGTGTGCTTGCAGAGGGACAGGCATTAAGTATTTGGGGCTTGGTGGACTATAATCTGCTATAAATACTCTGAGATTTCAGTATGAAGATAACCATAGACAGTAAACAAATTGATGGGCTTCCCTGGTAGCTCAGCTGGTGAAGAATCTACCTGCCATGCAGTAGACAACAGTTCAATTCATGGATTGGGAAGATCCCCCTGGAGAAGGGCATGGCAACACTCCAGTATTCTTGCCTGGAGAATCCCCATGGACAGAGGAGCCTGGAGGGCTACAGTCCATGGGGTTGCAAAGAGTCAGATGCAACTGAGCGACTCAGCACAGCACACAGCAAACAAATGGATAGGACTGTGTTTCAAGAAAACTTTATGTATAACAGCAAATGGTGGGTTGTTTTGTTCTGGATGGTAATTTGCTGATCCCTACTCTATAGTAAGAGCTCTAGATTATCTGGCCTCTATGACTTGGTCTTCTCCCTTTAACCTATTACCTTCTTCCTTACCTTCTACTCGAAGAGGATGCTCTGTTTTCCTTCTTCTCTCTCTTTGTTCAAGCTGTCTGCCTCACTTTAGCATGATTTCTGTTTTGAAAGAGATTATTTATTTCGACTGCATCTGGTCTTATTTGTAGCACATGGGATCTTTCGTTACGGTGCACAAGTTCTAGAGCGCACAGGCTTAATTTCCGTACAGCATGTGGAATCTTAGTTCCCTGATCAGGGATCCCATCTGTGCCCCCTGCATTGGAAGGCATATTCTTAACTATTAGATCACCAGGTGGTGGTTTAATTATGGTGTTCCAACTCTTGCGACCCTATGGACTATAGTCCACCAGGCTTCTCTGTCCATGGGATTTCCCAGGCAGTAATACTGGAGTGCATTGCCAATTTCCTTCTCCAGGGAATCTTCCCAACCCAGGGATCAAACCTGGTCTCCTGCACTACAGGCAGATTCTTTACCTACTGAGCCACTAAAGAAGCCCAGAACCACCAGGGAAGTTCCCTTAGCATGCTTTCTTATGTGTTCAAGGAGAAGGCTGCTTCTTGAAGGTTCCTAGGTGTGGCAGTGACCTGGCTGGAGCCTCTCTTCCCCACTGATAACCAAGGTTTAGTCAGTTGTTCTATCAGTTTCTCCTTCCTCTCTTAGCATCCCAGGAAGGTCCCTCCTGAAGTTGCACTCACAGTAGAAAAGGGTTAATCTTCTCAGATAAAGGGGGCTGTTTCTTGGTAAGGATAGGGGAACAGTGGTTTTGCTCCTTGACACAACAAGGCTTATCAGAGAAGCATCTCCAGGAATCTCTGACTCATTGCTCCATCTGAAGTGGCTTCCCTTGCCCCTCCCAATCCTCGAGAAGTTTTTGGACCTACCATCATGAAATGCTTCCTTTTTCTCCCTTCTCTTTCTCCTGTTACTTGCCTTGCTTTGGGGTGAGTTTATGTCAGAGAGGCCTCTGTTCATAAAAGAGGGCCTCTTTCTTCTAAGTTTACCTCTGAAATGACCCCTTCAGTGACTATTTACATGTACATGGGTTTCTTAAAAGCGGACACACTTTACTACTATGTCCATACAGCAAATTGTCTGCAGCCTTGTACAGGTCATCTTTTCAGTGATGTATTGCCACCAGCTCTCATGGAGTCTTGTTTTAAGAGGATATTTAAGCTTTTCCCTCCAAAATACAGGCTTTGGTTTCATTCCATTGAGAATCTACGGCTTTTTGTCTTGCTCCACGAACCCCTTTTGTCTTGCTCCCCACGTGCCCGTTTGTCTTCACCTTGACTCTGTTTCCATGGACGTCCTTCTGGCCTAGGTGTCCCCAATGCAGTCACTATCAGTGAGTTTCCCCTCGAATGATTTTAATCCCTCATTCCTCTGGCCCATCCACGTGGAGTACCTGATAGGATTACAGCATCACTGTCGTGACCTTATCCCCTTGCTAAAGAACAAGGCTAATATGGGTCAGTTATTGAGATATTGCAGGAAGATGATGATGCCAGGGTCCCAGTGGCTAGTTCATGGGTGAATATCAGCATTTAAGAAAAAGAAGTGCTCAAAAATTAGCGACGGTCAGTGAAGATAAATCTGAAACATCAAATTAAAAAGAATTGTGGACTTATTAGAAAATGTCCATCTGCCTGCTGGTGGCTATCCTGCATCATTGTCTCCTATGCTGTCTCCATGGAAGCTGCCGTCTTTGGGGATCTTGGACAGCAGACTTCAGGACTTCCTGCAGTGTTGCTCCCCTGAGTGTAACTTTCAGGACCACAACCTCTGGGCAGCTCCTCTGCTCTGCCTGCCGCTTCTTTGAGTAAAGCCGTGGCTGTTTTACTTCTCCTCCTTAACATGGTCTTTTCCGTTCATCCATTGGAGAGGTTCGCTGCTTCCAAGGGCTTCTCCTGCCACCAGGGTCAATCTTTTGATGTCAAGAGGTTGGGGATAGAGAACTGTACCTGTGGAGTGAGTGGTAAAGCAAAGCAGAGAAAGCTTGTTGAGGATGGGAGGGAGGAGGAAAACCTGGAGAGGGTCAGATGTGGGGGCCTGGGAAGCTGTTGATCACTATGAAATAACAGTAACATGACAAGCATTTCAGTACTTCACATAAAGCATGGCATATCAGATAACCAGGATCCTGAAAACTGGGCTTGCAATCAGTGGAAATGTAGAAATGACTATTAATGTTTATGGAGGGTTGTTATGGGTCAGAACCCATTCTGACTCAAAAGTGCCCAAATCTGTTATAATAGAATGACCTTTCAAAATAGGTCCAATAACATGGCCTTCAGAAATTCCAGGGTTGCCTTGCTGGTGCTGTTAGTTTGCTATTCAGTAAAAGAGATGAGCACACACCTGTAGACCACTGCTGCCCTCCCTGCGCCTCAAAATGTCTACATTTTAATACCTGAAAGTTGCGAATGCTATATGTGTTAGTTCCCTCTTCCTGTTGGAATAGGTTGTCGTGCACTTATTGGCGTAAAACACAGAGTTATTATCTTACTGTCTAAAATGGATCTCACTGGGCTCAAATAGGGGCTCCCCATGTTCTGCTAATAGTAAAGGACCCACCTGCTAATGCAGGAAACGTAAAAGGCATGGTTTGATTTCTGGGTCAGGAAGATCCCCTAGAGGAAGGTATGGCAACCCATTCCAGTATTCTTGCCTGGAGAATCCCTGCCTGGAGAGTAGCCTGCCAGGCTACAGTCCATGGGGTCACAAAGAGTTGGACACGACTGAAGCAACTTAGCACGCATGCAGCCATGGGCTCAAAACAATGCGTAGGGATGAATTTCTTCTGGAGGCTCAAGGGGAGAATCTGTTTCCTTGCCTTTTCCAGTGTCTTCAGACTCCCCTTGGCTTGTGACTCCTTTCTGTCTTCAAAGCTGGCCAAGACCTTCTCATGTTGCATCCCTCTGACCCTCAGATGTAATTAAGGTTGTTGTTCAGCTGCTAAGTCATGTCTGACTTTATGAACTCACGGACTGCAGCATGCCTCCACTGTCCTCCACTGTCCCCTGGAGTTTGCTTAAGTTCATGTCCACTGAGTCTGTGTTGCTTTCTAACCATCTCATCCTCTGCCACCCTCTTGTCCTTTTGCCTTCAATCTTTCCCAGCATCAGAGTTATGAATCTTAAAACAGGGAGATTGTCCTGGATCATCCATATGGGTCCAGCTGAATCAAAAGAAACCTTAAAAGTAGGGGACATTTTCTAGTTGGAAACAGAAAGATGTGGTGGAAAGGAAGGTGTTAAGTGACAAACATGGCTTCTCATTCAACTTAAGAAACTCCAGTGGCTTTCTTTCATCCCTCTTGTAAGCCCAAAGTTCAGCTTTAAAATCTAGCAGTCAGAGCTCACCTATCCAATTTTGGATTCTGTACCTGAAGTCTAGCCAATCTCCTTGTATTTCTTTGAGAGCCCTTAAGGTGGTGTGCTCTTGCTATCTTCTCTTAATTACCTGCAAGATAGCCTGTCTTGTCTCAAGGTCTTGAATTTTTCCTCATCGTTCAAAGTTAAATTCAAGTTACATCTTTTCCATGAAGCTCTGGCAGTTCTGGATAGTTGGCTGATTTTTACCGTAGCATTTGTAATCTTTGACATATGGTGTTAAGCTTATTAATGAGATATCATGCCTTATTTTCTGGATATTTCTTGCATAAGTGTTAGCCTTTCAAAGTATATGCTTCTTGAGAGTAAAGACATTTTTCTGGATCTTCCAACACAATATGGCATAGTTCATACTAAACGCATGTGTGCTGAGTGACTAACTGAAATTAATTCTATAAAAATAATCGAGACATATGCTTAGTAGTACAGGTTTCCTCATTGCACAGTAGTCATTACGAATCTCAGAGAAGAGGTATTTTTGGTTACTAAGACCTTCCATTTCTCTAACTCTTTTCCATCTTCAACCCCATCTCTGTTATCCCCACACCCACCCTGGCCATGTACATCTAGAACCAGTAACTTGTTCAGACACCCTTTTAATGGCATGCTGGCCAGAGTGTCACCCTCTGAGTTTTCCCGTATTACACAATTTATTATTCTCATCTTCTCACTCTTCCTGCATATCTAAAAATCTCTCCTTCCAGCTTTGAACAAGTAATCTTATTAGAATAATCCATAATATATTATGAAAAACTGATAGGCAGTATTAACCATTCTAGTTTTTTTTTTTTTTGTAAGAAATTTTATTTTAAAAATTTATACTGAAGGATTGTGGTTTGTGAAGAAATCCACTGTCTTCTCTTGCCTTATTTGTTCATAAGAGTATCTTGACATTTCCCATCTAAACTCTTACAACTTATGGGTTTGTAGGGCACACGTTTCTTTTAGTGGCCATGTGATGCTATTAAAAAGGACTTAATGAGTATACCCTCCAGTCCTGATTCAGAGTGATTTTCTGATGCTTTAGTTTGCATTTCGTATTTCCCATACTTTCTTTCCTGTCATCATGACTGTGAGTAGATGCATACACATGTGTGTATGAGTATATACATGCACACTTGCATATTTTTGGTGGAGTATAGATGGGAGAGGGTGGGAGGGGCTAAGTTTTGACTTTTGTTCCCATGCACATGGTTAAAGAAGGAGTTTAAAGAAGAGATGTGGCGGACTTCCCTGGTGGTTCAGTGGTTAAGACTCTGTGCTTCCACTACAGGGGGCCTGGGTTCAATCCCTGGTCAGGGAACTAAGATACTGCATGCCACATCATGCAACCAAAAAAAAAAAAAAAAAAAAAACAAAACAGCAGAGGGAAGTGGACTATACATAAGTGGGTTACATAAAATGACACCCCACATCTGGAACATTGAGACACATTGGTGGCAGCTTGCATTATGAAGACTTGATTATGTGACTGAGTCCAAGCTTGTCCTGCTCACTGAACGATGGGTCAGTAAGTCAAGAGACAAGGTGTTGGGACAAGGAAGAGCAACTTTGTTCAGAAAATCAACACACTGAAGTGGCACTAAGTGTCTTAGAGAATCATCTCAGAATAAAATTCAGGCTTCTTTTCTGTTAAGCGGAAGGGGAAGCAGGAGAGTTCAGAATTAAAGGATAGAAGTGGAGTGCAGACTTTTGGAGATAACTGACCTACAAGGGAAGCACAACACATTTCTTTGTTCTCCTGCCTGCGCATGTAGGCTGAATCCCAAATCTCCTGCAAAAACGTCAAATTGTCAGTAGTCATTTTTGCTCCACCATTCTTTTTACTGCTTGTTAGCAAGGTTTCTGGGCCGAAAGCAAACTCATCTATAGCAAGTAATAGCCATAACTAGCTTGGAACTGTGGGACAGGAACTCTTTCAGGGAACTTAATGAGCTATTTGTGCATGAGCAACATTTCTCTAATATTTAACTCTTTATAGACAGAGGAACCTGGCAAGCTACAGCCCATAGGGTTGCAAAGAGTCGGACATGTCTGAGCACGCATGCAAACAGGGCTAGAGTAATGGAACATATCAGCTAGAGAATGAGGGAAGCAGTTCCAGCATGGTGTTAGTTCTGTTCTTCCTCTGTTACAATTATGGGAAAGAACTGACACATGTTCAGGAACTCAGCTGACAGTATGTTAACTTGGGAGCCACACGCATTTGGGTTCATTTCTGGCTCTCTGTTGATCTCGGGCAGGTTTCACAGAGTGTCTGAGCTCCACTGCCTTCACCTGCAACATGGGGCTGCTGGGGGAAGGATGGGGGAATGGATAATCAGGCAGCTTGGGATTGACAGATACACACTGCTATATTTAAAATGGATAACCAACAAGGACCTATTGTATAGCACAGAGAACTCTGCTCAGTGTTATGTGGCAGCCTGGATGGGAAGGGAGCTTGAGGGAGAATGGAAACATCTATATATATGGCTGAGTCCCTTTGCTGTGCACCTGAAGCTGTCACATTGTTAATCAGCTATACCTCAATATAAAATAAACAGAAAAAAAAAAGGCAGTGGCTAGTGCCCACCTTGAAGGGTTAGAAAGACTGTTACATATCTGCTCCATGTCCTCAGTTGTGTTCAACTCTTTGTGACCCCATGGATTTCAGCCCACCAAACTCTTTTGTGGAATTTTCCAGGTAAGAATTCTGGAGTGGGTTGCCATTTCCTCCTCCAAAGGATCTTCCCGACCTAGGGATCGATTGAACTCAAGTCTCTCGCATCTCCTGCATTGACAGGCAGGGTCTTTACCACTAGCGCCACCTGGGAAGCCCTACCTGCTCCATGATGGCTATTAAGTAATTGGCAGACATCATTTGGTGTGTCGTATTTGTGTGATGGTGTATCCCAGGATGACTTGATGAGCAAAGGGATCTACTTTAAGGAGGACATGAACACTGGAATGTGAAAATTACAGAAGAGGCCCACATGTGGGGCTTAGAGGACAGTTCCCTATAGACCAGTGGGATAGCTTGGATCTGTTTACTGATGAGAGACTGTGTGGTTTATTTGAATAGATCTGGTCTGCTCATGGTTTGGCCTCATTGGCTGCTCCTGGACTGCGAGAGTTTGCCATGATCTGCGAAGCCCTCGAGTCCTTTCTAGCCACACAGATGAACTCAGGTGCAGATGTCCTGTGTTGTTCTTGACACTCCGGGGTTGGGTTTCTTCTGGGACGTTGGTTGGGCTGAGCACACAGTGCCTCACACAGCTGTGATGTTCCCATTGCCAGGCAGTCCTCATAGTTAAAAAGCTAAGAAGAGTTTACTTATTTCTAGTGTTGTCTTATGAGGAGGTGCTGATGAGACTTTTCAGCTTAATAAACATTTCTTAGTGTTACATGGAACAGAGAGAAACAAATCAAGAGGATTGATAGCTTAATATATATGTATGTCCATATGCACATGAGGGCCTGCATATATATTTATTTATGTTTCTAGAGAGTGTATGTTTATACATGGAGGGTATACCCCTCTAGAAATTACAGTGTGCTCTCTTTTGAAAAGGAGGCTTTGATTGGATATAAAAAATGAAGAAAAATTAACTTTCTTCATGCCCAGTAACATACACGCCTTCACAAACAAATATTACCAAAGCCCCAGAGACAGCAATAAATTCCTCTTGCTGATTTAAATCCCATTAGGGTCCAAGCTTGTGAGACAAATGTTGAAATTGTACAGCTGACAAACCAGACGATTCAGGGGGCTTTATACCAAAGGGGTTAGAGAAGTTATTCACAGAAAACCTTCCAATTGTAAAAGAGATAAACAAGCTTTGGATCTGAGTGCTGTTTAATCGGAGTGTGCGGTGAGAGCCAGGAAGGGTTCATATTGCAAAACACAGGGCTTACTGCAGAATTTCAGCACTTTAAAACATCAGTAATCTCTGCTTCACTGACCAAGGTTTATTATTTTTATCTTTCTTTCATTCTTCCTCCCTCTCCCACCTCCTCTCTTTTTCTCTCTCCTTTCTTTGTGATACTGGAGTGCAATATAATAGCAGTTTTTAGCACCACATTACAATTCCAAACACCTTTCTATACCTGTGGATTCGTCAAAAGCTCCTTTACTGTATATTAGAAATGATTATTCTCTTTTAGGTTGGCAGCCTTTCCCAGACCAGGGTTAAACACTGCAATTACTTGAAGAGTATGAGCAGTAAATTGAAGTGCTGGAAAAAGATCCAATGATTGGGTGCATGGAGGCAGTTGTTTTACTTCATAAAGTCCTAGCAGAACCTTCTCTCAGTATGCCCTATGTCTTTATAAAAGTCTTAATATGTACCACATGTGTAAATAGAAGAACTCACATAAACCTTCACCTGGGTGAAGTTCTGGACTAAAACATCTGCCTTCAGCCTAGTTCAGATGTGCTCTTTGTAGAATCAGCATGTCACGATAGAGCACCTGAAACAAAAGAGGGCTTCTTACTTCTGAAAATTTAAAGGTAGGGGGTTGTTCCGCCAGGAAAGAAGGCACATAGAGGAGAAGTCTGGTGGAGGAAGGCAGAGGATGAGATGGTTGGATGATATCACTGACTCAGTGGAATCTGAGCAGACTCTGGGAGATGGTGGAGGACAGGGAAGCCTGTTGTGCTGCAGTCCATGGGTTTGCACATCACTGGACATGACTTAGCGACAACAACAACAGGTGGGAGATAAGAGCTCCTCCCCGAAAATGTGTGCATATCGTGTATTTGAGTTGTCTGTATGGTAGAACGTTTTGATATGAGGAAAATTATGCAGTAATTTGGGCTTCCCTTGTGGCTCAGCTGGTAAAGAATCTGCCTGTAATGTGGAGACCTGGGTATGATTCCTGGGTTGGGAAGACCCCCTGGAGAAGGGAAACGCTACCCACTCCAGTATTCTGGCCTGGAGAATTCCATGGACTATAATGCTCCATGGGGTCACAAAGAGTCGGACAAGACTGAGCGACTTTTACTTTCATGCCATGGTTTACTTATCACCATGATTTGGCCATAATGTTGCCTTTAAACATTTCTTGTGTTTAGGACACTGTAAGGCTATCCCATCACGTTGGCGTGAAAATAAACATGATGTACGGCTGCAGAGAATGCAGCATGAAGTCTCGGAGACCTCAGTGCCTTCAAGGGTAGCTTGCTGGCAGCCTTCTGAGACTAGGGGTGTTGGAGAAATTTTGTGTTCCGGGGCAAAAGTTGGGTTTTATTATGGGTCATTCATTCATTCATTCCTCAGCTTCCACCGTGAGTCTCAGTTTTCCTATACATAGAAGTTTAGTGATGACCCTAGGCCATACCAGGCGACACTGGGACGAGGATGACAAGGGGAGTCAGCCAACCTTTCTCCGTTATTCTACTTTGATGAGACTCCAAGCCAAGTCCTGCAGAGTGACATTCTAGTGTTTCTTTGAGATAAGGTGTATTTCTGAACCATGTAATATAAACAACCAAATAAGAGATATATCCTCTCCTAAAAGAAAATTGTGTTTTTAACAGGCTTCAAAACTCCTGTTCTGCTTAAGCCAAGATATTTATGATGATGAGATTTAAGGCACCGACACATGGTATTTCTATTTATAAAGGGATCTTTCAGTTAAACTCTAAGATCATTTCAGGAAAACACTACCAACATGGTTTTAACAGATCCCTTTTTGTTTAAATATGAAAGAGTGAAAATCTCCATCCACATATGTTTCCTGCAGGTTTATAAATTGTATGTATATACACAGAAAGGGAGTATATGTTCATTAAAGAGCATTTTTAAAACAGAAAATGTGTCCATATACTTGAGTTCAAAGATATTTGTTAAAGCTCCAGTGTATTGCTATTTGATCTATAATTTTCCATTGTACTTTAAAATATGACCCCATGTTTGCAATATATAGAAGTAGAAGAAGTGAAAGTCGCTCACTTGTGTCTGACTCTGCGACCCCATGGACTATACAGTCCATGGAATTCTCCAGGCCAGAATACTGGAGTGGGTAGCCTTTCCCTTCTCCAGGGGATCTTCTCAGCCCACGGATTGAACCCAAGTCTCCCGCATTGCAGGCAGATTCTTTACTAGCTGAGCCACAAGGGAAGCCCAAGAATACTGGAATGGGTAGCCTAACCTTTCTCCAGCAAATCTTCCCTATCCAGGAATCGAACTGGGATCTCCTACATTGCAGGTGGATTCTTTACCAACGGAGCTATCAGGGAAGCCCAATAGTGGCTTAAATTGGGATACAATTCCTCATGTAACAAGTGTAGAGGTGAGTGATTGGTGCTATTGGTTTGATTAGCTCCTCAACTATGCCTTCACAATTGCATGTTTTTTCTGTCTTCCTTTTCTATTGAATTGGGTGTTTTGCCCTTCATCCTTCTGCATTTGCCTCTTGGTTGCAAGATGGCTGCTGCAACTCCAGTCATCATGTTTACATTCAAAAATGAAGAAGTAGCAAAGTTCAGTACCTTTATGAGGAAAATGCAAGGTTTGCCAGCAGTCCCAAATAGACTTCTCTTTATATCTTATTGGCGGGCCATTGTATCCCGAGCCTGCCAAGTCTATATCCCGCCTCTGAAGAGGAATGCTATGGTAGAGGTGGATGGATAATTGCTGCCACCCACAGGTCTGCAGCCTCAATACATGGCAGTTGCTGCTACTGATCTGCCATCAGCGAAAATGTACCTGTGCATAGAACGTGGCACGAAGTACTTTGACTCAGTGCTCTCCAGCAGAACTTCCTGGGGTGATGAAAATATTCAGTAATCTGTGCTGTCCAATATAGTAGTTTTTATCCACATGTGGCTGTCGAGCACTTGACATGTGGCTATTGTGATGAAGAGGCTGGTTTTTAAATTGTGTTGAACTCTGATAAATTTGAATAGTAGTATGTTGCTTGACTAGCAGCTGCTGTGTTAGGTAACACAGTTTGTTCATTAGACTTATTTGAATAATTTTGAGGAGCAGTGTTGACATTTAAAAGATCAAGCCCTTCTGTGGTTAAGTGTGATTTTATAAAATTACGTATTGCAAAGTGATTATTTCTCCATGTGTTTGTCTTTATTTCACATTTATTTATTTTTGCTTTATAAAGTTAGCCCAAAGATCAGTTTCTCTGACTTAGCATAGATTTCTTTGAAAGAAAATTTCTGTTCTGGAGATTGCCTTTTTATAGTTAAAAAATATGACACCACTGCAAATTAAAAAAAATAAACACCCTGTTTTTATCCATGTCAGCACTATGACAGTAAGAGTGGAACAAAATGATCCTTATGGGGGGGTCTTCCTAACAGTTTGGCTCCTTATTGTCTGTTCTTGTATTACCTGAAAGTGTAGTTTGCCCCCATAAAATGGTCCCAACTTCTGAAATGTGTGAGTTTATTTTGGATTTAATTTTTTCCTGGCAAGTTTCATGAGAAAGAAGGATTAGAGGAGACCAGGGAGTTTTCAGCATTGGGATTCCTCCCGGTTCTGATTCCTTCGTAGCCGTGGGTGTTGGTGGAGGTTCTGGCAGCGCTCTTTGGCCAAAGCTCTGATGAGAGAACACATCCAAGCTGGAAGAGTACAGACCTCAGATATGCTAACGAGAAACATCGCTAGAGCTCAGAGGTCTAACATCTTGGTCAGGTCACGCGGATGGAGGCGGTGTCATCCGTGCTCAGTCTTGGCGGGAGAGAGGACAGCAACATGTCAGCTTAGCCTCTAGCTTAGAATGTTCACTAGCCTTTTAGGTTTAACAGCAGTGCATCCTTTGCTTTCTCTTATAGTCAGAACAGAGTGATGACAGTCTCTGACATGAAATTCCATGCCCTTTAAGCAACCATTAAACATTTTAGAAAGTTGCAGTCCATGGAATTCTCCAGGCCAGAATACTGGAGTGGGTAGCCTTTCCCTTCTCCAGGGGATCTTCCCAACCCAGGGATCAAACCAAGGTTTCCTGCATTGCAGGCGGATTCTTTAACAGCTGAGACACAAGGGAAGCCCAAGAATAGTAGAGTGGGTAGCCTACCCCTTCTCCAGGGGATCTTCCCAACCCAGGAACAGAAGACTGGCAGATTCTTTACCAACTGAGCTATCAGGGAAGCCCTGAGAAAGTTGAGAAGCATGAAAAGTGCTTATTTTTTGACTGAGCCACACTTCTCGCTGGGATGTAGACACTGACTCGTAAGTGTCAGACCTGCAGTCCTTGGAGGACTAGGTGTCTGTTGTTGTTTAGTCGCTAAGTCATGTCTGACTCTTTGCTGTCTCTTAGACTGCAGCAAGCCAGGCTTCCCTGTCCTTCACTATCTCCCAGAGTTTGCTCATATTCATATCCATTGAGTTGGTGATGCTATCTAACCATCTCATCCTTTGCTACCCTCTTCTCCTTTCACCTTCAGTCTTTCCCAGCATCAAGGTCTTTTCCAATGAGTGAGCTCTTCACATCAGGTGGCCAAAGTATTGGAGCTTCAGCTTCAGCATCAGTCCTTCCAATGAATATTCAGGACTGATATCCTGTAGGATTGACTGGTTTGATCTCCTTGCAGTCCAAGGGACTCACAAGAGTCTTCTCCAGCACCACAATTCAAAAGTGTCAATTCTTTGATACTCAGCCTTCTTTATGGTCCATTTCTCACATTTGAACATGGCTACTGGAAAATCTATAGCTTTGACTATATAGACCTTTGTTGGCAAAGTGATTTCTCTGCTTTTTAATACTGTCTAGATTTGTCATAGCTTTTCTTCCAAGGAGCAAACGTCTTTTAATTTCATGGCTGCAGTTACCGTCTGCAGTGATTTTGGAGCCCAAGAAAATAAAATCTGTCACTGCTTCCAATTTTCCCCTTCAAATATAGGTTTGCTCATCAGTTAAGATCCCCTGGAGAAGGTAAAGGCTACCCACTCCAGTATCTGACCTGGAGAATTCCATGGGTTTGCAATTCCACGGGGTTTGCAATTCCATGGGGTTGCAAAGAGTTGGACATGACTGAGTGACTTTCCCTACTACTACTTTCTAGAAAACCTGTTATATTTCTATGAAATGAACAATAATGTAGCTGCAAGCCAACAATAAAACCAACTGGGAAAATATTTGCATCACACATGACTGTCAGAAGGTTATATTTTATAACAGATATTTTAACTGGCACCTAAGAAACACCATGCAGATAAGTGGGTGAAGGATATGAATTAGAATTAACACGTTAGAATGTGCTTAGTAAACAAATTTGCAGAAAAAATGAAGCTTATTAGTAATAAATGCACATTAAAATAATAATGAGGTGGTATTTTACATGCTTCAAATGAATAGTAGTTTTTGTTTGTTTGTTTTTGTTTTTTAAGACCAAAGCTAGGAAAATTATGAGATTGTTGGTTTAGTGGCTGTGGAATTTATATGGCTTCTTTGAAAAAGCAGTTTGGCAACAATTATAAAGAATCATAAAATTTCCACACCCTTTGACCCAGCAATCCCACTCCTGGGAATTTATCTTCAGGCAATTATTAAAAAGACAATGAAAGCCATGTGTAAAAAAACAAAATCATTGCAGTAATGTTTATATTAGCAAAAAAATTGGAAGCCACCTAAAGATTGTAAAACAGGGAAGAATTTCAGTAAATTATGGGTCTACACAGCCACCAAATTAACTATGGCAGCTATACAGTAATATAAATGTACTATGATGTTAAGGAATGAAAACCTGTTTATTCTGTGCCTTTAACTGCAATTAAGTCCATATAGGAATTAGCATTGAGAATAAACACAGGAAAACAAAAATAATGGATGTAACATGATGGAGAGGTTAAAGGCTCACGTGAGACCAGTGAACACATGAAATGTTTACATCTGCACGTGGAGATCTAGGTGTGCGAAATGGAAGTGTCCTAAGATTAAGCTGAATAGGTAAGTGGAAGCCAACTTGGGGAATATTTCAGATACCATCTTAAAAAGTTTGAGCTTGCTCCTTAGAGGCATTGGAAAGCCATTGAAAAGGTCATAACTGAATCTGTTTGGGGAACTCTGATAAGCACCGACAGCTTCAGAGTGGGAGGGAGGCACTTAAGAAGGCCTGGGTAGGAGGTCATGAGAGCCTCCAGCAGGCAGGGCAGGAAGGGGATGGAGAAATTTGTCAAGTGCTCAGATGTGGGATGTGGGGGAGAGAGGAGACAGAGGATGCTGCCTGCTTAGCTTGGGAGGGGATGCTATTAAGAGGAGTGGGAACAGAGGCAAGATGCTGGTTCCCTTTTGAAGGTGCTGGGAAGATAGTCATCCTGAGGTGTCCTGCCGTACAGCTATCGGACAGTGGGGATACACGTCTTATCCTCGGGAGAGAGGGAAGGGTTGGTGGTGGAGCCTGGGCAGGTAGGCTCGTGGGCATAGTTGCCATAGGGAGAGTGGAGGATGTCTGGGGATGGTTGGTGTGAGGAGGGAGGAGGATGGCTGTGGACAGAACCCTGGAAAGGTCCGAGGTCTAGAGATGGATGGCAAGAATGGTGGAGGAAGCCGTCAGAGAAGGAGCAGTTGGAGATCTATGTGGAAATAGAACAGGTACAGAGTCTTGGGCTTCCCTGATGGCTCAGAGGGTAAAGAATCTGCCTGCGATGCAGGAGACCTGGGTCGGGAAGATCCCCTAGAGAAGGGAATGGCTACCCACTCTAGTATGGTTGCCTGGAGAATGCCATGGACAGAGGAGCCTGGTGAGCTATAGTCCATGGGCTCCAAAAGAGTCAGATACAGCATCCTAAGACGTGAGTGGATGGTGGGACTAAGCAGAGCTGCGGGTTCAGAAGACTGAAGCTTCATTGGAGGCTTTTGGTTAGGTCATTGAATTTTGGACAGAACAGGTTACAGTCAAGCATGGAGAGGGGAAAGGGTGGTGGCAGAACCCAGATTCATGACTTGAAAGTATGTCAGACTTTAAAAGGCTCAGAATTAGAGTTTCCTGGGACTGTCGGTAGGGGGTGGAAGGGCGGGGGTGCAGCATTCCCAGGATGCAGAAATTTCAGTGCTCCAATTGGGAAACTCCCAGACCAATCAGGACAAGTTGGCCACCCAACTTACACAAAAATGTGTCAGCTAAAATGTCTGTTCTCTAAGAGCAAGTGAAGCTGGGCGAGGACACCAGATACATATACTTAGTTCAGTCGAGTAGCACCACAAGGGAGCAAGGCTAGGTTGAGCTGCCAATTTAGTGGGATGGAGAAGAGAATTTGGGAATATTTTTGAAAATATTTTTGGGTTGAAGCAATCTGGAGAAATTCAGGGAAAAAGAAGTTGTTTTTCTCTTAAATTTTTAGTTAAAAAAAAAATCGAGTCAGAGTGGCACAATAAAATCGTAGAAAGGAAAGCACTGATGTAAACATTGATAATTTTACACTAAATGGTTTCCTCATTTAAGTTTTCCAATTACTGTTTTATTTATTTAGTTTTAATTTGACACTACAGGGAATAAAAACCTATAACCACACCTCATTAATTTGCATTAATGGGAAAGCGGTATGCTGTTTGTTAAGTAAAAGCGCTGAGTTTCAAGACAGAGGGCTCGTAGAACCTCGGGCCTGTTGTTGTTGTTGAGGTGCCAAGTTGTGTCTGACTCTTTTGAGACCCTGTAGACTGTAGCCCCCCCAGGCTCCTCTGTCCATGAAATTTCCCAGGGAAGAATACTGGAGTGGGTTGCCGTTTCCTTCTCCAGGGGATCTTCCTGACCCAGGAATAGAATGTGTCTCCTGTATTGGCAGGAGAAGAGTTCTTTACTACTGAGCTGCCAGGGAAGCCTGTAGACCCTTAGTCCTAGAAAAGCCCTAAGTCATCTTCTAGTGGAGCTGATGGTATATATAGAATCACTTTTCTCTGGACTGGGTCCTGATTGCTGCCACCTCCTGGGTAATGGAGTTCCAGATCCCCAGTCTTTTTAGGGCTCCCCAATCTCACTGCTTAGCTGATTCCTTGGAGAGCATGGGCCATTGGACTCCTGTTTTCCAAACCCTGTGGGCTTGGGGTCAACTTCTGGTTCTCTAGGACTCCTTTTCCTCATTCCTTGTACAATTGTTTTGTTGACATTAAGTAGAAGGTTTGTGAAGCAAAGCTACTCCTCTGTCTGGGGTTCTTTCACCTGGCTCCTTGCCACTGACTAGGTCTGTACAGGCTTCCCAGGTGGTTCAATGGTAAAGAATCCCCCTGCCAATGCAAGAGACGTGAATTCTGATCCAGGAAGATCCCCTGAAGGAGAAAATGACAACCTATTCCAGTGTTATTTCCTGAAAAATCCCAGGGACAGAGGAAACCGGTGGGCTGCAGTTATGTCCGCAAAGAGTTGGGCATGACTGATTGAGCATACACTGAGGTCTGTACAACAATGTGAAATTTCTGGGCCTCAGCTTTCTCTGGAAAAGAGGTTGCAAGACGCTGTGTGGGTGGTTCAGAGTCGATCACATATATTAAGCGATTAGTGTGGTGCCTGGCTTCTCTTGTAGCTCAGTCAGTAAAGAATCTGCCTGCAAAGCAGGAGACCTGGATTCAGTTCCTGGTTTGAGAAGATCCCCTGGAGAAGGAAATGGCAACCCACTCCAGTGTTCTTACCTGGAGAATCTCATGCACAGAGGAGCTTGGCAGGCTACATCTATGGCGTCGCAAGAGTCAGACACGAATGAGCAACTGGGCACTGTGCTATTTACTATTGGTAGCAATTCCTGGGTCAGGAAGATTCCCTGGAGAAGGGGATGGCTACCCACTCTAATATTCTTTTCTGGAGAATTCCATGGGCAGAAGAGCCTGATGGGCTACAGTTCATGGGGTCACAAAGAGTCAGACATGACTGAGCGACTAACACAACATGACCCAATCACTTATGTGTTAACTACATGAAGGAGTGAAGTGAAGTCGTTCAGTCGTGTCCGACTCTTTGCGATCCCTTGGACTATATGCTGCCAGGCTCCTCCGTCCATTGGATTTTCCAGGCAAGAGTACTGGAGTGGGTTGCCATTTCCCTTATACAATTCTCTCACCATGTCCTTAACTTTAAAAAACAAAAACTGAGCTGGATGATCTGTGGTGTCCTTCCCAGTTCTTGAATCAATTCACTTTTCTTAGTGCTGTTTGAAGCTTGTACTGAGGTGAATAGTTGTTTGTTTATGTACTGCCTTGAGAGACTGACTTCAAGGGAAAGTTTCAGTGTAACACATCCTAACATTTGAAAATGAGAATTTAGTTGAGGGAAGGAGGACTTCAAGAAAGCTACAAAGGTGGGAGTATGGATCAGATTAGTTTATCAAACTCTAGTAAGATTTGCACAGAGAGCTTCTGTTTAGCAAATCAATAAATTTGGCAAATTGGGGGCTTTTCTCCTGTATACCTGGAGAAGGCAATGGCACCCCACTCCAATACTCTTGCCTGGAAAATCCCATGGACGGAGGAGCCTGGTGGGCTGCAGTCCATGGGGTCGCTAAGAGTCGGACACGACTGAGCGACTTCACTTTCACTTTTCACTTTCATGCATTAGAGAAGGAAATGGCAACCCACTCCAGTGTTCTTGCCTGGAGAATCCCAGGGACAGGGGAGCCTGGTGGGCTGCCGTCTATGGGGTCGCACAGAGTCGGACACGACTGAAGCGATTTATCAGCAGCAGCAGCAGCTCCTGTATACCTGCTACCCATCTTTCTAATGGTTCCTGTAGCTCCTTCTCCCCTGCTTCTTCTGGTCCTCTGTGCTTTGGACCTTGGCTGTCTGTCCAGTCTGTTCTCCCCTGAATCTCAGGACTCCAGGCTTGAAATCTGGATCTGGGTGGGGCCATCCCCTCTGTCCCAGATCCTGGATATCCAGTCTGTCTGCTCTGCTGTCCTCCAGGACCTGTCTGCACTGTCCTGCCTTTGGGCAACATATCTGCTCTCTAGGTAATTACTCACTGTGACCTTGGCTGCTATCCTGCCCTGTTCTGTCACTGCCCAGGCTTCAGCTTGTTTCCTCTATTGATCTCAAAAGTATGTGCAGCAAGACTTACCCAGTGATTATAACTCATACAACTTGACCCTGTGTGGCCCTGGGATGAACAGGAACAAAAGGACAGGTGTGAGGTGACTGGAGGGTTCACGAAGAGAGGTAGAAGATGAAACTGTGAAACGGCTGGAGCAGGTTTAGAAGGGCCATGGAATGCTGGAATAAGGAGAGAGTCTGGTGGTGACAGGGAATTATTGCAAAATCTGAATAAGTTAAGTCTAAGTTGATGGGATTTGACTGTGAAGAGCTTGGAAAATAACCACTGAGAGTGTTGTATTGGGTTTTTCAGTATCAGAAGCTTTTGGAGGTCTTGTTGATCATATCGGTCATGGTCATCCTGGCTCCTCTCCACAAGCTGCCAGCCATGCCTTGACCTTCCCAACTGTCCTGGCACTCGAGCTGGGTCTCCTGTTTTCTCTAGCAGTCTCCCTGTGTACAGGTGGAGACACCTATTGCCTTCGCCCCTGTCTCTCTGTCTCCAAGGGAGATTAATGAATCTTGTTCTCTTCAGAGCCACGGCCAAAGGAGAGGCTTTGAACAGATCAGTTCTGACTGTGTTTCTTAGTACTGGTTTTCTTTCCAGAAGGCACTATCGTTAATGAGAGCAAAACAAACAAAGCAAATCCTAAACAGCTGAGCTTCCTATTTTCAAAGACCCCCTCAACCTCATCAGCATAAAAGAAATGAAATTTGTAGCTTACTTAGTGCAGACATTCCTTTCGATGGAGTGTTCCACACTTTGCATTACTGCCTGGAATAGAGTTTTCTGAAGTCATCTCAGAGCTCTGATGAGTCGCCCTGTAGATCTTGGATTGCTGGATAGGAATGAGCTGTGTCCCCAGAAGGCTGCTCCAGCAGAGAGGCTGATGGGAAGTGAAGGACATTTGTGGCCAGCCTGTCCCAGGAGGTCCCAAAGGAGTCGGACGTGATTTAGTGATTAAACAACAACAAACCACAGCAACTATGCAACCACTTCCCTGGACTTCCCTGGTGGCTCAGATGGTAGAATGTCTGCTTACAATGGGGGAGACTGGGGTTCAATCCCTGGGTTGGGAAGATCTACTGTAGAAGGAAATGGTACTCTTGCCTGGAAAATCCCATGGATGGAGGAGGCTGGTAGGCTACAGTTCATGGGGTTGCAAAGAGTTGGACATGACTGAGCAACTTCACTTTCTTTTCTTATACAACCACTGCCCAAATGTCCATATCCCAGTCTCCTAGGACAAAGTGAAAGTGAAGTCGCTCAGTTGTCTGTTTAATCACTAAATCATGTCTGAATCCTTTGGGACCCCATGGACTATAGCCTGCCAGGCTCTTCTGTGCATGGGTTTCTTCAGGCAAGAATACTGGAATGGATTACTGTTTCCTTCTCTAGGGGATCTTCCCGACCCAGGGATTGAACCCAGGTATCCTGCTTGGGAGGCAGATTCTTTACCACTGAGCTGCCAAGAAAGTCCATTTGCCTGTTGAAAAGTTCAGTCTGTTTGTACTTGAGATCTATACATTTCACTGTATGTTAGTTATATCTCAGTACAAATTCTAACTTAAAAAAAATATATGTTTATTCTTTAAAATTAAAAAAACATGAATTTGAGCTGTCTTTTTCAGAAGATCTTGAAAATCAAAGGGACAGTGACAAGAATAATATAATTTGTGGCTCTGGGTCAGTTTCTTCTTTTCTATTTGTGTGTGTGTATCAAGTTTCCTCCTTTGAATTATGGCATGCTAGGTTTTTCTTTTGGGTCTTGCTTCTGGTTGATTTTTCCTTCACAGTGAAATACTATTTAATAAATACTTTGTAAAAGAACAATTCAAATATCACAGCAACAAGAGTTATATTTATTCAAGTTTGAGGACTTGACAACTTGAGGACTACCCACACATTTTTTGGAAAGATCAAAATCGAAGACCTTCCTCCTTAGTTGATAGGATTTCCATCAGTTGTCTGACCTTTTCTCTGGGTTGTGTGGTTGTTTAGAGGCTGACCATCTTGGTGTGGGATAGTCTTCTACCTTGAGTCCCTGTGTTGCTTTTTCACACCATCATTTTGGAGCTAAAGCCACAGGAACTCACAAAAGACAAAGGCGCTACTGGCTGGAGTTGAGAAGCAAAGTGGTTGGGGTTGAAAGGAGGCTGATCGAGTTTGAGAAATAAGGTGGTTGGGGTTGAGAAGTAAGGTGATTTGGGTCGAGAAGTGGCCTGGCAGTATCATGCTTTGAACTTGGAGGAGAAACCATCAGGTGAATACGAGTGTCTGCTGTTCCTACAGGTGCTTGTGTGCATGGCCCCTGGGAATTGGACCACATGACAGGCAACACATTTGCTGTTAGCCATTTTTACAAGTGATCTTTATATTTTATTCTGCTACTGCTTAGGATCCTACAGGCTGGGTCACAAGGCCAAGTTTGAAAGGTTTCACCTTTCAAGAGCTCTTCTTCTAAAAGCCATGTGTCTGGCTGTCAAGTGACTTCCTGGTGGCTCAGTGGTAAAGAATCTGCCTGCAGTACAGGAGATGCAGGAGACTTGGGTTTGATCCCTTGGTTGGGAGGATCCCTTGGAGGAGGGCATGGCAACCCACTCCCATGTTCTTGCCTGGAGAATCCTATGGACAGAGGAGTCTGGAGGGCTATAGTCCATGGGGTCCCAAAGAGTCGGACACAACTGAAGCCATTGAGCATGCACACACTCACTGGCCATCAAAACTGAGAAAAACCTGTTCACGAAGGGGGCACACTGTCTTCCACAGGATAAAGGGATGTTTGCTGGCCTCTTCCTGGTGCTCAGTGATTTCCTAACTATGCCAGCAGAGGTGGTTCAGGATGTATTTTCACTGCTTAGAAGTTGTAGTAACAAGGCCGTGTGAATGGGCTGTAAATATTTTAACAGGTTGCAGACCACCGGTATGTTAATTGGAGACTGCAGGTTCAACTTTTTAGTTTAGACTTTTCTGATTTTACAGTAAAATTTCTCCTCTCATGTCTGTGCACGTATTTGGACTTAGGATAAAATGCACCCCTGGCTGGATGTCAGCTCTCCATAGTTCGTTTTATAATTCAAGCCTGCACCTGTCTGTACACATGACCTTGTCGTGGGAACACCTGGTGGTGACATGATTGACTGCTGGGTTACATGCCAACAGGGCCCAGGTGCCCCTGCCTGGTCCTTGCTCTGCTCATGGTCAAGTGATTTTGTGAGAATAAAGAGACGTGCTGTCATCTAGTATATTGATTAAATAAGCATTTCAGACTCTAAGGCAGAGTTACTCTGAACACCACCAAAGCATAAATAACTCACTGGGGAAAATGTAGTGCAGATCATTCGACCAGCAGTCTGTTTTGTTCAGTTCAAAGCGCTTCCATGATCAATAAAAGACAAGCAATCCAGTAGAAAAATGGTCAAAAGACTTAAATATTTAGGGTCACAGAAAGTGTAATTTGCAATAAACATGCAAGAAGATGGTCAGTTCATTTAGTTAAAGAACCAGACAATGTAGCAATAGTCAGATCTCCCCCACCCAAGGGTCAGTAGATAGCGGTTACAAAGAAAAATAAAACCCAATGCTCTTAGAGCAGGGGACGCTGGTCACTTTCAGACCCCTCTGCTACCTGTATGACTGTAAACTGCTGCTGTGATTTTTTTGGAGGGTTTGGATGATGTGTCTGGAAAAATGAGGCACGGTCTTTTGACAATAATGGGTTCCCTTCCATAAATTGATTTCACGGTCTCTTAATATGTGTCCTTCTCTACATTGATTGTGATAGTAACAATGACCTTCCCAACCTGCGAGAAACAACTTCAGTATCCAAATATGATGAGTGAAATTATGGAACCATGATTGAATGGAACACTGTAAAGCTTGGAAGAATAAAAGAGAACAGGAGAAAGAGAAAGAGAGGGAGAGAGGGAGGGGAGGTGAAGGGAGTTGGGGGAAGGACAGAGAGTGATTGGATGTGCTGTGTGCTGCTGTTATGGGAAAATGTTCCCTATATAGCCAGAGGAAAAAGTAAGCTATAAAACAGTTCAGTTCAGTTCAATTATCACATTTATATTAAAAAAGAAACAGAAAAGGAAAATCTTATGTTTTAACTGCCTTGAACATTTCTGGAAAGAGCTCCAAAAGAAAACACAAAATGTAAGACAACAATAAAAACCCTGCTGATAGTGACTGACTCAGGAATTTGACATTAAAGTTCAGAGAAGGAGGAGGGGTCTTTTATATTTCTCTATCTGCCCTTCTGTGTTAATTCAATTTCCTTTTTTACACTGGGCATGCTGGTATCTTTAGTGATTGGAAAACTAATAAAAAGTCCTCCATTATTTCTCAGTCATTCTCTGTGTGCTAAATCGCTTCAGTCATGTCCGACTCTTCTGCAACCCCGTGGACTGTAGCCCACCAGGCTTCTCTGTCTAAGGGATTCTCCAGGCAAGAATACTGGAGTGGGTTACCATGCCTTCCTCTAAGGAATCTTCCCAACCTAGGGATCAAACCCACGTCTCGTATGCCTCCTACCCTGGCAGGCAGGTTCTTTACCACTTGTACTACCTGGGAAGCCCCAGCCATTTTCTAATAATGCCCTAATCCTTCCTCATATTTGGTCCTAGAATTATATTTTTTTAGTATTCTTGCCTGGAAAATCCCATGGATGGAGGAGCCTGCTAGGCTGCAGTCCATGGGGTCACGAAGAGTCAGACATGACTGAGCGACTTCACTTTCACTTTTCACTTTCATGCATTGGAGAAGGAAATGGCAACCCACTCCAATGTTCTTGCCTGGAGAATACCAGGGACGGTGGAGCCTGGTGTGCTGCTGTCTATGGGGTCGCACAGAGTCAGACACGACTGAAGCGGCTTAGCAGCAGCAGCAGCAGCAGCAAGACTCTAAATACTTGTAGATTTTTTTTTTTTTTTTTCAGTTGACCAAGGCTTCCAAGGCTCAGTGGGTAAAAAATCTGCTTGCAATGCAGGAGACACTGGGTTTGATTCCAGGTTTGATTCCTCTTTCGGGAAGATCTCCTCCTCCAGGAGGAAATGGCAATCCATTCCAGTATACTTGCCTGGAAAATCCCATGGACAGAGGAGCCTGGTGGGCTACAGTCCAAAGGGTTGCAAAGAGTGGTGAGAGGGTAACAGGCAGGAAGGCCGGGGGTCTCCAAATGGAAGAAATAGCTTGCAAGTGTCAGACATTTTTTTCTCTCTTAAGTGGCAGGAGGAAACAAACTATCAACATTTTTTTCCTTCTCTATACACATTTAAAAGGAGATTTCTCTTAAAATACTGTGTTGCCATAATGACACCTGGTTTCACCTGAAGTTAACTATTCTCAAACCTTGGGAAAACCAATGCATTTCTCTTATGGAAATGTTTGTCTTAAGCTATGCTCATGTGCTATGCATTTACCCTAAACTCTGTCTTCAAGTCAGTTCCGCCTAATGGCTCAGAACCTACTTGACAAACCAGTATGTTATACTCAGATATTGTTTCCCTAATCTATGTAAAGGAAACTATTTGTATGGTAATCTGTCCTTCTACAAGATTCAAGTTAATCATTTTATGGCCCAGGATGAATCGTCTGGTTCCAAAATGCATCTTATGGGCGATGGGCCTGGTGCCATTCTGAGTTTTAAGACATTCCTTTCTTTCATTAACAGACTGCTAGTGACTATATAACATCCAGCTGAAGACTAGCAGGGGGGTACTCTTTCTGCCCCCTTCTGATGCCTATGTCAGAAGCTTTCTCTATCTCCTTTATACTTTAATAAAACTTTATTACACAAAAGCTCTGAGCGATTAAGCCTCGTCTCTGGCCCCAGACCGAATTCTTCTCCTCCGGAGGCCAAGAATCCCAGTGTCTTTTCATTCAGCAACAACCTTTCAGTGGGACACAACTGAAGACTAAGCACTCCATAGCCTTAAGATACACTTACTTCTTAAGAAGTGATTACGTTTTGAATGACTTATCCTAAGGGCTCACTGGGCTCTCTACCACAGGATTGGTTGGGGTGTGAGAACACCCAGCTCGTCCCCTGGGTGGAGGAATCCACTCTGTGGGTTCTCAGTCAAGAGTCATAGTCATGGAAGTGGACTCTGAGTCAGGTGAGTTGGGTTTGACTTGGCTCTACCAGCTGCTAGAGATATGTCACTGGGCGGATTATTTAGCCTCTTTCAGTCTCTGTTCTGCATCTGTGAAATGGGGCTATTAATTATATCTGAATAATGCTGGAAAAAAATAATACCAACTGCAAGACATGCCACTTACTTTTAAAACACTTAGAAGGAAGTCTGGAAAATAGTTGTCATCACATCAGATATTATTGAAAGTGAAAGTGAAGTTGCTCAGTTGTGTCCGACTCTTTTCGACCCCATGGACTGTACTCTGCCAGACTCCTCTGTTTATGGGATTTTTCCGGGCAAGAATACTAGAGTGGGTTGCCATTTCCTTCTCCAGGGAATCGTCCCAAACCAGGGATTGAACCAGGGTCTCCTGCATTGCAGGCGGATTCTTTACTGCCTGAGCCACCAGGGAAACCCTTAGTCTTTATTAAATCCTACATGGCTTAAGGTTGTATATAGCTGTTGTGGTGTTTGACAGTAATTTTACTGGCTTGATTTTTTTGATCAAAGCTCTTTGGCTAGCTTAAGTGATTGGCACATTACATGACTTACAGGTTCCCCCCCCCCCACACACACAGACTGATAAAAATCATATATATATATTCTGTATTTGGTAGTGTTGAGAATGTGTTGTATTGAGGTCTAAGAATGGAAAGAAGATATAATGTCTACCTCTGAGAGGTGTGAGGACATATGACTTGTATAATTTGGGGGGGAGTGGCTGCCCATAAAATGAACTATGTCAGTCAACATGTTTCTTGATTGAGAAACTGGGTGGAGGACAGTTGTGAGTGATTTGTTATTCTTTTGAGGAATCCTGGAGCTTAAGATGGGAAATTGCCTTTCTCTGAACCAACGCTTTCTCTGCCGTTTTGAATTCTAAGTTTTGCCTTTGTGTTTGGCTCATATCCTCTGAATTTAATTTTCCTAATTAAAAAATGCCAAGCCTGGAGGCGGATGGGTGTTGTAGACAGACATATCCCTTGAGATGGCCTGGGAGCCTAATGAGCTGAACGAGGGCTGTGCTTGGGTCAGGTGTTGAGCGTGGGCTGGAGGCTGCCCTGTGTGTGTTGGTCTCCCTGGCTTGGCTTATTCATTTCACTCAGTTCTCACAGATATCCTGGAACCTGGGCATCTTTCCCATGAAGAGTGGAGACTTAGAAGGGATTGGTTTTCTTGTCCAAAGTTACAAAGTCGGTGACTCACAGAGCCTGGATTGTATGGAGTCCAGGTCTTACCTGCTCCTTAACTCATGGGCATTTTTCTCTCTCCCTCTAGTCTCCTTGGTTAACTTCTTTATTTGAAGAACTGCAGAGTAGGTACTTAATGTCTTCCCCTGGCATCATTAATTTGTGTTGTTGGTTACAAAGGGAATTAGACTTGAGAGCGAGTTTGGGAAAGGAGCTCAGCGTCATGGGACAGGAGTGAGGGGAGATGTGTATTTACTGGTGGGTCAGCTGAGACACACAGGCAAGGGGAATGGGATGTGGAGGTTAGATATCCTGCTTCTGTCTCATGTGCCTTGCTCTACTTTGAATCAGTAACTGTCTGTTTTCTCGTATGTAAACAACAACAGCAAAAAATTATATAACCTGTCTAGCAGGGTTTATGTGAAAAGTAAATGGCAAAAGCCTGTAAAATGTCTCACATGGTTTTTGGCCAAATGCATGTGCACCCCACTCTGCCTGCATGCGTGTGCAATCACTTCAGTCCTGTCTGACTCTTTGCGACCCTGTGGGTTGTATCCTCTGGCCATGGGATTCTCTGAGCAAGAATACTGGAGCCGGTCACCATTTCCTTTTCTAGGGGATCTTCCTGACCCAGGGATTGAACCTGTGTCTCCTGCATCTCCTGCACTGAGGTGGATTCTTTACTGCTGAGCCACCAAGGGAAGTCCCCTTACTCTGCCTAATAAACCTTCAATGGCAGCAGTAGCCCTGAGGTCCAGCCCTTGAAGAGAAACCTTCTGGAATATCTCTGTGGCCTGTTCCTATTATCATTTTTACAGGGTCATCTTTGCATGGAAATAGGTATAAAGTAGCCTGTTGGAAAGCACACTTCTCCAAGTTTAGCCCTCTTTCCAGTGGCAGGTAGAACTCAGAGAGCTGCGTAAGGCTTGCTTGCCTCCAGTTCTTGGTGATGTTTCCCCAGGAATTACCTCTTTCTGCCATATGGGAACCTGGGCTGTATTTCTTTGGACAGAGGAGGAAAAAATAACGGAGTCACATAGCATGTGACAGCAATAAAACATCTCTCTGTGATGGCTGACTACTTAATCTCTGCTGCTGCTAAGTCGCGTCAGTCGTGTCCGACTCTGTGTGACCCCAGAGATGGCAGCCCATCAGGCTCCCTCATCCCTGGGATTCTCCAGGCAAGAACACTGGAGTAGGCTGCCATTTCCTTCTCCAACGCATGAAAGTGAAAAGTGAAAGTGAAGTCGCTCAGTCGTGTCCGACTCTCAGCGACCTCATGGACTGCAGCCTAGCAGGCTCCTCCGTCCATGGGATTCTCCAGGCAAGAGTGCTGGAGTGGGGTGCCACTAGGTGAACTTCAAAAATTTGCCTTTTGAAAGGGAATTAGAAATTTCTCCAAAAGAAACTTCTGGACATCTGATTCAAGGGCATTGAGGACAAATCTATTTTAAACATAACTTAGGAAGCACACTGGTACAGAAAAAGAAAAACAAAAATAGGTAGAACTTTTGATATTTCCTCTTTGTTTTCTATTTTTTCCCCCCATAAAATGCTTATTCTAAAAAAAAGAGATTATGGTAAAGGCCTGGCTTTAAAACACGGATTTAGTTCTTCTCAGGTTGTTGCACACTAAGCTAATCAGACACCTTCTATATTTGAGAAACTGAAATTAAAATTGGTTCAAAAGTGTGACCTTGAAACTCCCTAAGTTTCTTACTTGTTAGAGAAAAATTCAGTTTTTTTAAAAAATTGTATTCAACCTCAAGTCGAGAAAGATATTCATTTTATTAGAATGTATCATTTTCTTAAAAATTCTGATTAACCAAAATGTGGTAATAGGGTCACACATTTCATTCCGATGCTATTGGAAGGTATGAATAAAGCTGCCTTATGGTGCCCTCCTTCTTAAAAAGTTACTTTTCTGACAACCTCACCCATCCCAAACCCTACTAGGAGGGTGTGGCCAGAAGCATATGAGAAAGCTCCAGTGGCCTCCTGCCTCAAAGCCCATGCATCGTACTCTGTGGAAGTGATAGCATAGACACGCATATTGAAAATATAGCTTGGTACCATGTGGCTTAGGGGCTTCCCTGGTGGCGCAGCTGGGAAAGAATCTGTCTGCCAATGCAGGGGACGCAAGAGATACGGGTTTGATTCTTGTGTTGGCAAGATCCTCTGGAGTAGGAAATGGCAACCCACTCCAGTATTCTGGCTTGGAAAATTACATGGACATTGGAGCCTGGCAGGCTACAGTCCATGGGATTGCGAAAGAGTCAGAAACAACTTAGCACGAATAAGGATAAGGATGTGGCTTAGGAATGGAGAATCATACATTTCTCAATAATCCATGAGAACATTTTTCTACTTAAGCTGAGTAGTACCATTTATGTCCGTATCAGAAGTAAACATAATCCATAAACAACTGCATTTCACTTACGTACTTTAAGAAAATCTCAAGTATGCAGATAAAGATGCTTTGATCATCACAGTCATTACACTTGGCACTCGGAAACATCAGCTTTGTATTTAGACCACTGTTCTCATAAGTGAACAACTAAATGAGTGAAGGGTGGAAGAAAAACAGACACTTGATTATGCAGAAACCTCATTTCTGAGTACTTACGTGAATGAAGTGTTACTGTAATTTTGAATCTAGAAAATGCTTCTTTGTTTAACCCTCAGATTGTGGATGACTTTTCCCCAAACCACACATTTGGTTGTATAATCTCTTTTATATAATCCTATCACTACTCCCTCAACTGCTTACCCTCCTTTTGAGGAGAGAATACAACATCACCACAATAAACATTTCATTATTGGCAGCCTTATTTGGAAAGGGGTTTTAGAAAATACTAGTTAATGAAATTTTCAGCGAAGGCTGTCTGTGGCCACAAAAAGCATGATTAAATTTTAATTAAAATATACTTAATTAAATCTTATTGGCTGAAAATAAATGGAAAAAGTTATTAATCCTCTTTAACTATTTTCACCAAAGCCTTTAGATGCCCTGCCTGGAGGGGACTGCCTGGCAGATACAAAGCCTGTGTGGAAGGACGGATCTTATTTCCTGACCTACCACGGTGTGGTTCACTGCTGTCTTCTAGCACCATATTGGCCCATGGCGCCCAGACATTTTTTCTCACTTTCCCAACAAATTATCTGCACGTAAATAAAATTATAAGACAAAAAGCAGCATTCTTTGAATTTTATTTAAAATCACTACAGATGGTGACTGCAGTCATGAAATTAAAAGACGCTTACTCCTTGGAAGGAAAGTTATGACCAACCTAGACAGCATATTGGGAGAAGGCAATGGCACCCCACTCCAGTACTGTTGCCCAGAGAATCCCATGGATGGAGGAGCCTGGTAGGCTGCAGTCCATGGGGTCGCTAAGAGTCAGACACGACTGAGCAACTTCACTTTCACTTTCCACTTTCATGCATTGGAGAAGGAAATGGCAACCCACTCCAGTGTTCTTGCCTGGAGAATCCCAGGGACGGAGAAGCCTGGTAGGCTACAGTCCATGGGGTCACACAGAGTCGGACATGACTGAAGTGACTTAGCAGCAGCAGCAGCAGCAGCAGCAGCAGCAGCAGCAGACAGCATATTAAAAAGCAGAGACATTACTTTGTCAACAAAGGTCCATCTAGTCAAGGCTAAGGTTTTTCTAGTAGTCATGTATAGATGTGAGAGTTGGACTATAAAGAAAGCTGAGTGCCAAAGAATTGATGTTTTTGAACTGTGGTGTTGGAGAAGACTCTTGAGAGTCCCTTGGACTGCAAGGAGATCCAGCCAGTCCATTCTAAAGGAGATCAGTCCTGAGAGTTCATTGGAAGGACTGATGTTGAAGCTGAAACTCCAATACTTTGGCCACCTGATGCGAAGAGCTGACTCATTGGAAAAGACCCTGATGCTGGGAAAGATTGAGGGCAGGAGGAGAAGGGGACGACAGAGGATGAGATGGTTGGATGGCATTACTGACTCAATGGACATGGGTTTGGGTGGACTCTGGCAGTTGGTGATGGACAGGAGTCCTGGTGTGCTGTGGTTCATGGGGTTGCAAAGAGTCGAACACGACTCAGTGACTGAACTGATTTAGCAAAAGGTGTTGGTAAAAGTACCTTGAAGCCTTCTGACTTCCCCACTCTGGAGTTTTTTTTTTTTTGCAAACTCTTCCTTCTATATCTATCAACGTCTATTTTCCCAATCTCTTTCCATGTTTGAAAGTGTGAAAGTGAAAGTGTTAGTTGCTCAGTAGTGTCTGACTCTCTTGGACCCCATGGGTTGTGTAGCCTGCCACACTGCTCTGTCCATGGATTTCTCCAGGCAAAAGTATTGGAGTGGGTTGCCATTCCCTTCTCCAAGGGATCTTCCTGACCCAGGGATAGAATTCAGGTCTTCCCTCATTACAGGTGGATTCTTTACCTTCTAAGCCAATAGGGAAGCCCATATTTGAATCATTTTTAAAAAGATAATTTATTCCATTTCTGATACTAAGACTTTCTGGGGCAGGGTCATCTCAAGTGAGAGAAAGGGCAATAAACAAAAATTTAGGGAAGGAGACTCAAAAGTATCACTTTGTTCTTGGGAAATATTTTATGGCTTGAAAAAAAAGTGTTAACAGAAGATTTTCAGGATGTTTGTACATTTTGCTCTGTAGCAACTTTTCCTTAATAGAAATGTTATGATAATCTTGTTTCTAAATCTGATCTGATTCTGAGGGTTCTGGAAAAGTCATAACTTTTGCCCTTAAGCAATTGATAAATAAAAACTGAACTCATCCGAATAGTCTGGATGACCTATCATAAATCAGATTTAAAGATAAGTGTATCTAGAAGGGCAAAATGAAAGCATTCCACTCACAGTTGAAGGGACAGAAGAAGTAGGCCATTTCAAGGAGAATAAAGGGTTGTTGTTTTTCCAAGTTAAAGGTGAAGAATCCTAGAGACTGTATTAAATAAATTAGGCTGTGTATATGTGTGTTAGTTGGTCGTTTAGTCATGTCCGACTCTCTGCGACCCCACGGACTGTAGCTCACCAGGCTCACCTGTCCACGGAATTCACCAGGCAAGAATACTGAAGTGGGTTGCCATTTCCTCCTCCAGGGGATCTTCCTGACCCAGGGATTGAACCCGTGTTTCTTGCATTGCAGGCGATTCTTTACCATCTCAGCCACCAGGAAAGCCCACGTTAGGTTAGGATGCAGTAACTAAAAAACCCAAAGATAGAAAATGTATAAAGCACTGTTGATGTTTGTTTTTCCAGCTCACAGTCCAAAGCCATGTTCCTGGACAGTTAGTGGCTCTCTTGCATGTGGTGATTCAGGGACCCAGGCCTCTTCCATGCTTGGGTTCCACTGCCCTTAGGGCTTTTGTTGTTTGTAGAAGTGGAAAGATAGCACAAAGAGACACAGCTGCTTCTTTAGGGTCTTTGCTTGTAAGAGACCTGTGTCAGGAGACTTCCCTGGTGGTCTAGTGGCTGGGGCTTTATGCTCCCAGTGCAGGGGGTCTGAGTTCAGTCCCTGGTCAGGGAGCTGGATCCCAGACATGCTGCAACTGGAGGGTTCCACGGACCATGATGAGGATCGAGGATTCCATGTTCTGCAGCTGGGACCTGGCATGGCCAAATAAGTGAATAAATAAAATAAATATTAAAATAAAATAAAAAAGGAATAAATATTTTAGAAAAAGAAGTCAAAAAAAAAAAAAAGAAGAAGAAGAAGAAGAGGCATGTATCCTTTCTGCTCACGTTCTATTGGCTGAAACTCAACCATCAGTTCATTCCTAATTCCAAGGATGTGGAGGGACATGGTCCAACCAAGTGCCCAGGAAGGAGGAAAAACAGACTCTAATGATAACCAGCACCTGGGTTACAGAGGCTATCTAGGTGAAGGTTTGCAAGTGACCAGCCAGTAAGCCACCTTGGCCTTGCTGATGTATTTCCTTTGGCACACATGGTGCTTGTAGAAGTTTTAAACTGCAGCAAACACCCAAAGACCAGGAGATTTCGTATGAATATCTGGGCTTCAGACTCTTCTTGGAAAATCTGATTCTCTGGCAGTGTTTACCTATATTCTTGCTTCATTCTTGTCTAGAGTTGAGTGGGGGCTCTGCTATAGAGTGGGCTTGCGTTGTTTCCTTTGCAAAGTTCTGGCCACTCTCTGTCGTACCCTAAGAAAGCCAAGCCCTGATTTCCACTTATCTTCTTATAGCAGGCCTGCTTCTCTAATCCCTGCATCACTCCACGACTGGAAAGCAGAGCACTGATTCCCAGCCCCAAACTCTGTCTTGGTCTCTCCCTATCAGCCCCTCTGTTTCTCTTCTAACACCTATTTGTCTGCTTATTTATCTGCCTACCTACTACCTGTCATCTACATATATTTCCCTATCGCTTTCATTACACCAGATGGATTATAGGCGACACTCACCTATAACTTAAATGTGTGTGTGTGTTAGTAGCTCGGTTGTGTCTGACTCTTTATGACCCCGTGGACTGTACCCTGCCAGGCTCCTCTGCCCACAGGATGTTTCATCCTGCCCACAGGATGGAGTGGGTAGCCATTTCCTTCTCCAGGGGATCTTCCCGACCCAGGGTTGAACCTGGGTTTCCTGCATGGCAGGCAGATTCTTTACCTTCTGAGCCATAGGTCTAACAAATAGTACTCTGTTTGGTTCAGAATGGTTTCAGTGAGTTTATAGACTTGCAAATACTGTTAAGAGGAAGGAAGAAAGGGAGGGAGAAGGGGGAGGAAGAGAAATGAAGGAAACAGTGAAGGGAATGCATTCTATGATTTTGGAGAAGCAAAAAGAAAACTCTTCTACGTCTCGGCATGAACACCGAGCTGCATTCTGCATACATGTGTTTTATAAGCCCTTTTCTATTCTATTTAAGATTTGCAATAGGAAATGGGATCTTCACCCTCTAAAACTAGTGTGGAGAAATAAATGTTTCTTCTTGTGACAGTTGTTACTAGGACCAATTATAGGCACAGGTGGGAAGTGGTAAAAGAGAGGAGACATAGCAGTGAGCCAAGAGAAAACCTTCCTGTCTGAACTGGAGTCTCTTCGTGGGGATTTATGAGACCCTGCTCTAGAGAGGCGAGTGACTGGGTAGTGGTGGGGTGCTTGTCTTTCTACTTTGCAAAGCAGTGGTAGAGAAAGCTAGAGTCCAAGGACACCTGGCAGGGCTCGCGCACTGAACTCAGGAGCAGGAGGACTCAAGGAAGCCGTCTCCATCACAACCCAGCTGGTGTTGGGATTTAAAAGAGGAAAACGTCAGGAACTGAAGCTTGCGATTGCCTCTGATGCAGGTGCAGCTAGAGCTGTGAAGTGGGGATGCTTTCAGAGAGGCGAGGGGGTTCCCGTGAGTTCCTCTTCTGAGCCTATAGATGAGGGTAGTAATGACCACACAGTCACAGCCGTAACAGCTTACTGTTTCCTGAGTAAGGCCTGTTTTAAAAACCCGGTGATAGGTGGTCAGGCATGGTAATCAAGGCACCTGAGGCTCTAAAGATTGAAGACAGCTACAGATCCGAATCACTGCAGAAGTATTGAATAATACCAAATCCAAGGTTTTATCTCAGACTTGCATGAAAACAACTGCCTAGCTGGGAGGAGGCAGAGAACCCTGAATTTTTATCAAGTAATTATTATACGGCCAGGTTGGTGCAGGTCTCACAGTCCACATCTGAGAACCGCTGGGTGAAGTGATTTGCCTAAGGACGCACAGCACGTCAATAGCAGATCCAGGTCCAAACCCGGCTGCGTCTTTTGCTCTAGATTGAGTTCATCTGCTGAAGCTAGGGTTCCCTGACTGTTTGACAGGTTTAATAAGGTTTGATAATAATCAAAGACAGCACAAAAAAGAAAAAAACAAACTCATTGTTGAGCATCTCCTGTGCTAAAGTAGTGTTCATATGTTTTTATTTCATCCTGTGCTCACACTGCAAGGTGAGTATTTTCCATTCACATTTAAAAAATATTTTTAATTGGAAGATAACTGCTTTACAATATTGTGTTGGTTTCTGCCGTATAACAATGCAAATCAGTTATAATTATTACATATATATATATATGATTTGCAGTATATATATATATCTTCCCTCTCTCTGGAGCCTCCCTGCCTGCTCCCATTCCACCCTTCTAGGTCATCACAAAGAGTCAGGCTGGGCTCCCTGTGTTACACAGCAGCTTCCCACTAGTTATCTGTTTTACACATGATAGTGTGTGTGTATCAGTCCTACTTTGCAGAGCAGGATACTGAGGCTAAGGGAAGTTCAGTGCCGCATTTATGCCCCCATGGTTTTGTTTAATGGCAGAGTAGAGTAAAATTCAAAATCAGGTCATCAGTAGGGTGACCTCATACTAATGCCATACAGGTGTTTCTCGAGATTTCTTCCCTTTAAATCTTACTCTAAATTGAATGATGTAAAACATGATTTAAATGTTTCTATTTATTAAGTCAATAATTACATAAGGAATAGGAAAAGCAAAATTAAATAGAAGTGTTTCCATTTCATGTCTAAGGGGAACCAAGCTATTGATCTCTCAAGCCTTTATCAAAAGGTAGTCATTTCTCACCTTGCTTCTCAAAGGATGGGCCAAGGATGCAGCGTCAGTGTCACCTGGGAGCTTGATAGAAAGCCAGACTATTATCAGGTACCACTGCACAAGTGTTGACCCAGCATATGTGTTTTAACAAGATCTCCAGGAATGTCTGTGCACATAAAGTTTGAGAAATACTGAACAGTTGCTGGAAACCAGATACCTTACAGAGAAATAAACAGGCTTGTCATCTGTCATCACAAATGTGAGAAGTGATGGTTGACAGAGCAGAAGCCTGGGGTTAAACCCTGGAGATGGTTTGTAGGTCGAACTAATGGTACTGATATGGAAAATGAGATGTTTGATTTGGTTGCTTTTGTAGAGCTGTCAGTATATTTATTAAACTTACAATGTTAGAGGTAAAGTTCTAGAATTGGATCCATTTACCTTGGAACATAAAAACATATAGCAGAGTGCTTCTTATGTATGAGTGTGTATCCAGTGCTTTTTGATCATAAAGAGTTTTATTGTTTAAGTTTTGCTGGAAGAACTGGATTTAAGAGACTTGTCAGGATGCAAAGTCTATTTAACTGAAATAATTGTATTTTTCCCTGATTATTGTTTCTCTATTACTTATATTGCTTTCCTGATGACTCTTAGGCAGAATATGATAAACACTGAAATGCCTAAAGGCCATATTAGTCATCTCTTATTAGAGTTGTTAAGATCTTGGTATTGGTAGTTATGTAAGTAATCACTTGTTAGCAATATTTATTTCTGTAGGCAATAATTTTTAATTTGTTTTCATGAGGAATGTCCCCAGAGTGTGGCTTACAGAGGAATCTGAGCAATAAAAATCACTTTAACAAATAGTTTTGTATGTATTTGTATATTTGGTCTGAGTAAGAAAAATCTGCATTTCATCCAAAGCACAGAGGATCTATTTCCGCATCAGCCTGATAATGAGACAGTAATTGGTGTGTAAGCCGTTCATTCTCCAAGTTTTCTCACGGGGCATAATTTGTCTCTTATTTGTCAAGGATGGGTTCTGGGAAACAACACTGCCATTCATGATGGGCAGAGCAAATGTACTAAAACATTATCATAGCTGGGATTAATGGTCCAGTATGGATTTATGTCAAGAATGTTAATGATTTGTTTGTGAATAAGTGGGCCTGTCGCATGGTGAAACAGTGGCCTGCAGAATTGCTGAATGCACAGTTTGCTTGCAGAGGATTCTTGGAGGAAATAAATACTCTTGCCAGGCCTTTTGCATCTCTTAAATCGCCACTGTGAATTGACTTTGGGATGCGAAATGGTGGCATTTACCTTACAAAATCCTGGGCTTGCAATTGCTGATCTTGTAACTCTAAATTTTCCTGATATAGCGCAAAGAAAGTGTATCTTTTAAGGATTGAATATAATTTATTTCTGGTAAAATAGTTTGAGAAAATAATGATTTGTTTTAACCTGTCATTGAACAAAATCTTTCCACCACTACCACCACCACCCCCATCCTGTCACCAGATTACATGTTCTTTTTCGAAAAACATGTTAATCTGTTGAAGACATGAATTTGGAGTAGATTTTAATTGGTAGATGAAAGTCAGTTATTGCCAGGCAAAGTTTAGGAAATGAAAAGTGAATCAAGATTATATAATGATTCATATACATACACATAGACTGATATATATATGTGTGTATGTATAGTGTGTATATGTGATGGTGTGTGTGTGTGTGTGTGTGTGGCTTGCAGTATAAATGTTTGTGATATAATTTAATGATGTGTATGTTAGCTACTTTTTATTTATTTATTAAAAATTTTTTTTTTTTAGCTACTTTTTAAACATCTACTTTTTATGAATGATGATGTTGGCCTTCTCTTAAAAAGAAATTTAAACTTAACTGTTATTCTGTTTACATTAAAAAAGATTAATTTCTTCTTTTTGCTTTGGGATAGAACTTGTGTTCAAAGGATCTTAACTTAAATACCAAGGTAACTTTATAGAAACTTCGGATTGCAATCTGGGAAGTTTCATACCACAAACATGACCTAAATGATTTTAACACCTAGGCTCCTATATAATAAAACGAATGTATCATACTTGTTTCATGAAAGTGACATCTATTTGCATTTGCTAGCCAGAGAGCATCCATAATGATGAATTCCCTTGATCCTTAGAGCAGTCCTAGCTATTCTGTGGTTATAAAGCTATGGTGTCAAGTCTCAACGCAGGGTTATTTGAGTCCAGATCTCATGTTCTTTCTGTTGTATCACAGGATCAAAATTCATGTAGCCTCTATCCCCATGTCCCTCTCTCCCCTCTGTATTGCTGTCAGAACTGTCATGGATGAACTTATCAAATGCTGTTAAATCAAAAGGGTGGGCACCAGTGGGCTTCTAGGTATCAGAGAACTCCTTAGCATAAATGCAGTTTATCTGATTCTTCAAGGGGTCCATGATCGCTCCAAAGATCATTTATCTGTATACCAAATCATTAGTGCATGTCTGCTCATACCAGAGTGGATAAACATGTGCTCCCTGTTCATTTGTGAGTTGCTCTCATTCCTCTCTAGTAATTTACCCTCTGTGTAAATTATACTCTGTCCCAAACTTGCAGCTTGGGTAACATGCAGCAAATACATAGACTTGACCTCTCTGACCACTGTGAAGTTCATCATCTTAGAAGGGATTGAGAAGAGACAAGTGGGTATTGATCAGGGCTCTTTCAGAATTAAGAGAAGAACACGAGTTGTCAAATTTTCAGCTGTAATGGACCTCAGTACAGTCTGTTATGTGGCACACGGTTAGATTTGGAATGGAGTTGTTAGCAGAGACATATTAAATCCAAAGGGGATGTGTTGAGCGTCTGTGGTTGACAAGGCATTGTTCACATGCTTGGCAAGGTAAAGAGGTGTGAGTGCTGGGTGGGATACTCGGGAACTGGGTATGTCCATTCATGTGTAAATTGTGATCAGGGTTCACCTGTGTGCAGGCTCCTTCATTTCCACTGCTCACATTTACATCCATTGAATGTTAACATGTTAACCACTTCAAGGTAAGAACCCTTCACTAGAAGTACTAAATTTTAGTAGTATAGCATAATGTCTCTGGTATAGAAAGCATTTGTGGTTATATGATTTGTTTCTCTTATATTCATATATCTTAGATTTAGAATTTCCTTTCCCTATCCGATTGACAGATGTGATTATAATAAGACTAATTCTGCAGAAAGTTACAAACCCATTCCACCACCTGTGGCTCCACCTTCTGTATCAGAAAATTTTCACCTCGTTCTATCGCCCTCAAGTCTGTCATCCTCTAGGACAATAATCTGAAGTATTAGAATCACCAGGGGCTTTCATTAAAAATGGAGATGCCTTTCTCCTACTCAGAAATCTATTGTAACTAGCATCCCAAAGGATGCTGATGTAGAATGGGCTCTGTGCGTGAAGTCTATAGATGGATAATCAACAAACCTCTGAAATGGTTTTCTAGATTTGGATTTTGTCATTTTTCTGGGGACAAGATCCAGAGTTTTACTTAGATTTTCAAAGAAGTCTGAAATCCAAAAAGAGTTTATAAGCTTTTGTTCTTGTGACTGAAATGAAGGCCATTAATTGTAACCTTGCACTTGTTACCATTTGAGCTTGGACAGTAAATGGATGGAATTCATAGGCAGTGAGATGAAATCATACTATAATGAGAAAACTGTAGCAAGAAACCATTTTACTTTCAAACCAAAAAAAGGACTACTTCTGGAATACTACTTTATGTACTTTGTCAATAGCACTTAAAATGTAATAATAGTTGATGACCAGGTGACATTTAGTTGATGACCAGGAAAGATCAGCTGATGTTATAGATGCGAAAGTACATTATTTTTTATACCTTACCTGAGCCAGGTGAGATGGACTGTGCAGATACCTTACATTCCTTTAGTAGAACAGGCAACCTGAAACCCCCTTCAGTCAATTGGCCACCCCATCCTACTGCCCCTGGAAGTTTTGAGTTCATGGCAAACACCTCATTCATTTTTCACAGGAGTAGAATAGTAAAAAGGCATTACTAACTCAGAGCAGACATAGTGTTCGTGTAGATGTAACAATCATGTTATCAAAGTAATTGACTTGAATTCTAAGAAAAATTCCACTTTGAGGTTGAAAGAGAGAAGTGACTAAAAGCCAAATTGATGCCTGCTCTGGATTCATGGCTTCGTCAGTTCTCTAAGACTTCTTGGTAATGAGGACTTTTTGCGGAATGGTGATAAGACCCTCATAGTCTTTACACATGTTTTCTCTGCTTCCAGACAGTCAAATTGATAGGTAGTTTTTCTTTAGGGATTAGGTGCACTTTTAAAGAAATATTTGATGATTGTTCCCTGAAATTATCAGGGTGCTCTCTGTGAGTGAAGATACAAATAATTTAACTACCAGCTTCCTTTCTGTGTCTCTTTACATAATGGCAGGTGGCAGAGAGGAAGCACAGGCCTAAAGATACTGTAGTAAGGAGCTGCAGTAATGTGGCTTTGGCTGCTTAAGACAGGAAAAATCTATCATCCTCAGAGTCAGAAAAACTGCTATTGAAGCTGACAGGTGTATGATTTATCATTGTGTGTGTGCGGGCTAAGTTGCTTCAGTCATCTAACTTTTTGCGACTCCTTAGACTGTCGCCTGCCAGGTTCCTCTGTATATGGGGATTTTCCAGGCAAGAATACTGGAGTAGGTTGCCATGCCCTCCTTCAGGGGATCTTCCCAACCCATGGATTGAACCCAGGTCTCCTGCATTTCAGGTGGATTTTTTATCATCTGAGCTACCAGGGAAGTCCAAGAATACTGGAGTGGGCAGCCTATCCCTTCTCCAGGGGATCTTCCCAACTCAGGAATCAAACCAGAGTCTTCTGCATTGAGGCAGATTCTTTACCATCTGAGCCACCATACTACAGTAAAAATTAATTAATAATTATAGAAAAGAAATATACAATTTACAGAGGATCAACTTCTCACCAGTTAACACTCACCAGTTATAAGGCTTCAGACAGGGTAGAGTGCCTTTGTAACATCTGTATGTACAAAGCCATGCTGATGTTAGTTCAGCCATCTGCTCTTTTCTCAGAGCCTGTTTAATAAAAGGGAAAAAAATAAAGCTTTGTGATACACTTGCTGGGAACAGCTCTCTGTATGTCTTCACTAGGTTGGCCCCAGTAAAGAAGGGAGGGGCAGGCTATTTTGCTTAATTAAGAAGAAATTATAATATTGATAGTTTCATACCCGGCCAGGGCCTCTCTTTGCACTGGACCCAGCATGAGTTGAGAGAATGAAGCAGTGGAGTTACCATTCAGTTCAATAGATTTGCAAATAAATCAAATTCCCTTCTCCAAGTTCCTCCTTGTGGTGGGATCTGTGCTTCCTGCCGGAATGAGGTCAAGTAAGCATGGGATTCAAGTTGACTTCCTAAAAGTGTTGATGGAAATTATATTTGAATATATGTGTGTGTAACCATATGTAGGGACATTTTGCTATTTGATTGCAAAGTTAAATTTCTTTGATTATGACATGTGTTTCATTATACAGTCAAGCTCTGACTTGCAAAATACTGAAATACTGTTGGAATACTGTAAGAATCGATTGGCTTTGGTGGAATGATATTCTCATTTTTCACATTAATTTTTTAAATTAGAAATTTCCCCTTCAACTTAAAGGGGTATATTCCATGGAACATTAAGCAGATTCTCTCAAACTCAGTTGTGGAGATGGTTTTATAGATTTTGTAAATCCCAAGCTTCCTTGTGGAAGCATATGCTAATTAACCTCAGCTATACTTTATGATCTGTGTCTTTATCTTTTGAAAACATTAATTTCATTGTTTTATAGCCAACCCCACAAATGTGTATTTATTAAAAGTCTTCTATGAGCCAGGCCCTGCTGTAGGAACCAGAACAATGGTACCAATACAATTGTGATGGAAAGCCAGAGTTCTTGCTTCCCAGGAACTGCTGCTCCCATAGTGGGAGACATGTAGTGGTATGCATACTAACAAAAATGAAAATGTAAATTAACATAGTGCAATAATATAACCTAACACCTGATGCAAAGAGCTGACTCATTTGAAAAGACCCTGATGCTGGGAAAGATTGAAGGCAGGAGGAGAAGGGGATGACAGAGGATGAGATGGTTGGATGGCATCACCAACACGATGGACATGAGTTTGAGTAAACTCTGGGAGTTGGTGATGGACAGGGAGGCCTGGCGTGCTGCAGTCCATGGGGTCACAAAGAGTCGGACATGATTGAGCGACTGAACTGAACTGAACATCAGGAAAATGAAATGAGGTAATGTGATACTTGGTAGGAGCCAGGTTTAGCTCAGGAAGAGATGGGAGGCCTCTTTGAAACAAATAATAAAAAGGAAGTGGTCTCATAAATATTTGGGGGAGGTATATCGTAGAAGGAAGAAACAACACCTACTAAGACTTCAGGTTGGAAGCAATCTTGGTCACAGTGTTTAGAACATTGTGAGGTTGGAAAAATAGTGAGGAGTTAGACCTATTTGCCATAGTAGGCAGTTTGGATTTTATCACATGAGTGATGGGAAGCTTGTGGTGGACCTTAAACAGAGAGTTGACAGATGATCTGCTCTTGCAGAAGAGCATTGTTTTGGAGAATGGGTTGTGGCAAACAAATGTGGAGGCAGAGAGGCCAGTTATGAGACTGTTGTACTAAGTCTGGAGAAGACATGATGCTTTTTCAAGGGAGATGGTGAGCAAGGGTTGCATATAGGATCAATTTTGAGTATAGCTACAATAGAATTATCAATAGATAGGAGTAGACTCTTGGAGAAGGAGAGAAATTGTCCCCTAAGATTTTAGTTTAAACAGATAGGCAAATTCACTGAGATGGGAGGAAAGAGATGGTGGCAAATTTCTCTTTGGGGGAAAAACTGTGTATTGTTTTGGCCATGAGGTACTGGTTCAGATACCAAGGATACTGAGAAGGTAAGTGTATATACAAATCTGGACCACAGAGGAAAGGTCTTGTCTAGGCATATATTGAGAGTTATTGGAATATGTCATTGTTTTGTCGCTCAGTCATGTTCAACTCTTTTGTGACCCTGTGGACTGTAGCCCGCCAGGCTCTTCTGTCCATGGGATTCTCCAGGCAAGAATACTGGAGTAGGTTGCCATTTCTTCCTCCAGGAGATCTTACTGAGAGATTGAACCCCCGTCTCCGTATCTCCTGCATTACACGTGGATTCTTTACCACTGAACCACCAAGCCCTATTGGAATACAGCTGGAGTTTAAAACCACTGGGTAGAGTGGTGTTACCTAGGAGAGAGTGTGAGCAGAGAGATGGTCTGAGAACAATGCTTCCTTGCTGGCTTCTCCTATACTAGACCCTGACATGTGCTACCATATAACTGCTGCTAAGGACAGATGCTGAAACAGATTATTATCTTACACTCTGTGAATGTCTGAAAGCTCTTTATGCTACATAGTCAGTTCAGTCGCTTCGTCGTGTCTGACTCTTTGCGACCCTATGGACTGCAGCACGCCAGACTTTCCTGTCCATCACCAACTCCCGGAGCTTACTTAAACTCATGTCCATCGAGCCAGTGATGCCATCCAACCATCTTATCTTCTGTCATCCCCTTAACCTCCTACCTTCAGTCTTTCCCAGCACCAGCTTCTTTTCCAATGGGTCAGTTCTTCGCATCAGGTGGCCAAAGTATTGGAGCTTCAGCTTCAGCATTAGCCCTTCCAATGAATATTCAGGACTGATTTCCTTTAGGATGGACTGGTTGGATCTCCTTGCAGCCCAAGGGACTCTCAAGAGTCTTCTCCAACACCACAGTTCAAAAGCATCAATTCTTCAGTGCTCAGGTATATGTTGCATAAATAGTTCCCTAATAAATTATGAAAAATTCAGGCAAAAACCTCATGTGTCTTATGTTTTGTATTTTCCTAGTGTATTTGCATTGGGACTTCCCAGGGGCTTCAGTGGTACGAAAATCCACCTGCCGAGCAGGAGACATGGGTTTGATCCCTGAGTGGGGAAGATCCCCTGGAGAAGTAAATGGTAACCTACTCCAGTAGGCTTGGCTTGGGAAATCCCATGGACAGAGGAGCCTGGCAGGCTATATCCAGGGGGTCACAAAGAGTAGGACACGACTTAGGGACAAAACATCAGCAACAGAAGTACCATGGGAAGGATAACACATTTTGAAGAGGATCTGTGCATATAGTTGCCAAGAAATGTTTGCTTGAAAAGCGGAGATTGCTTTCTTAGTGTGCCAACATTTTAGAGCCTCTTGTTACTTTAAACCTGAAAGCTATCAGCATTTTTGTCACTGGTTGGATTTGGACCAAGAACTCAGAAAAAATTTCATTTTAGCTGTTCAGTGCTACCACCACTTTATAACCTTGGATTTTGAGCCAGAATACTAGATGCTGAGTTGATTGAGTTTTACAGAGTTCTTTTTGTTTTATATAAAAGAAGGAAATGAATTTGAAATACTAGTGAAACAGTCATAAAAGGAGAAACGATTCAATAGATATCAATATTCCTTTATATGAAGGATTCCAAAAAGATGTACAGCTTAGGCTATAGACAAGACATTGGAGGTGTCCTCATTTTCCCACTTTATGAAACTCAGAAATAAAAGCAAAATGAATTATATTAGCTGTACTCTATTATGATAAATTTTTACCTTGTCATGGTACCGGCTTGTAATTGTTTACCATCCAAGACAATGTATTTCACATTTAATGTGAATTGTTTCTATAATTTTAATTATGTTTTATATGACATATAGTGGCAAATTTGTTTCACTTGTACCTTGAAAAAAGAAGTATGATTTAAAGGAGAAGGGGATGACAGAAGATGAGATGTTTGGATGGCATCACCGACCCGGTGGACATGAGTTTGAGCAAACTCCAGGAAATAGTGAAGGATAGGGAAGACTGCAGCTTATGGAGTCTCAAAGAGTCAGACATGACTTAGTGACTGAACAACAAAATTGGTTTATAGTATACAATTACATAACATGGGTTAAAGCATAATTTCTAATTACTATTGTTAAGTGGTGCCACATTCTTATCATATATCTTTTTGTTTGTCTGTCCTTGGATTCTTAATTTTGGTGCTTCTCTCAGTTTGCATCTTTTGGTGCATTTCTAAGAGAAGAAGGAAATGTTGATGAACTATATTCTAAGCACTTGCAGTCTTTAATGGATTTTTCATTGTTTTTATCAAAATTCTATATTGCTCTGGTGGAAAATAGAAAAAGACATGATCAGCTGTTTCATTGCTACATTGTGGTAGCAAGAGCCTGGTATCTCAAAATCAGTAAGGAGGGGACCAGATTAATAAACTATGGAACACCCATGCTCTGAGTACTATTCAGTTATGAAGTGAAAATTGCTCAGTCGTGTCTGGCTCTTTGCAACCCCGTGGACTATACAGTCCATGGAATTCTCCAGGCCAGAATACTGGAGTGGGTAGCTTTTCCCTTCTCCAGGGGATTGTCCCAACCCAGGGATCGAATCCAGGTCACCTGCATTGCAGGTGGATTCTTTACCAGCTGAGCCACAAGGGAAGCCCAATTCAGTTATGAAAAGAAGTTAAAAATTATCTCTAGTACCTATTTATAAGCCAAAAACAATAACGTGGAGAAGACTACGTGAAGTATCCTATTGTTTAAGGAAGGAATGAAGAAATATGAATATATGTGTATATAGTATGTATTATGTCTGTGTGTTTATATATGTTGTCTGTGTACAACACACAAGCAAATTATTTGTGTAAATGAAAGAACTAAAAACTGAGGTTACTAGAGAGAAAGGAGGGTCAGGGTGGAGGAGCTAGGAATAGAAACTAGAATTTTCTAAATATAGAAAAAGTTTGTAGAACTATATAAATATTTTACATAATTATAGATAAGATTAAAGCAGAGTAAAATATGTATTTTCTAAAAACTAAAGGTAAATTTAAACAATGAGGTGTAACTGTATCAAGTTGGTGATTTAACTTCATGGAGAAGAATTACTTCAAATGATTATAAAATATTTTCATCTTTCTGTCCATCACTAGTGAGATATAACCAAAAAGAACAAAAAGAAATCTGCAAAGATACATTAAAATGTTTTATTAATCATATATTTTACTGATATTGTTATAGTAGTTATATTGGCATTGTTATTCTGAGCTGATTCCATGTATATATTTATATGTATAATATATACACATATTTTTACATTAAGTATACATGTATATGTATATATTCATAAAACAGGTATGAATAATCATTTTTCTAATATTTCTTATTGCACAGTATCCTATACTTTATTACTCATTTATCTTGTGTGTTCAGTCACACTCAACATATATTAATACACAAATAGTAGTATATATATTATACTTTATTGTATCTATTCTGTGTGTAGAATAGAATAGACCTGGGTTTGATCCCTGGGTGGGAAAGATCCCCAGGAGGAGGGCATGGCAACCTGCTCCAGTATTTTGCCTGGAGAATCCCATGGACAGAATAGCCTGGTGGGCTACAGTCCATGGAGTCTCAAAGAGTCGGATACAACTGAGCGACTAAGCACAGCACATTCTATGAGTATCATAAAATGAACCAAATTACCGATTACGTTCATGTCCTTAAGGAACCAAGATTTTAGTAAATATGCATTCCAAGAATTAAATATAAGCCTTATAATCCTAAATTAGAATTGGAAATATTTCTGTATTTAATGTAATCCTATTTTCATTTCATTGCAAAATTCATACTTTTTAGTTTTTAATTTCCTTGTTTCTTAGAGGTGATGTTATCATATATGCTATTGAACTTGCAAAATGGTTTTCTAAAATTTTCTTCAAATTTCTATAGCAAACAATGTGTGAAAGCTAGGTGATTCTTCTGCTCCACCTCTAAGAACTTCATCTAAGTTTTTAGAATGACATTCTCTTTCTCTTGTTCCAGAATATCTTTGAAAGGTTCTGTGTGGGTTTCTTTTTTAAGAAAAATGTCTAAATCATAAAGATTGAATTAGTAATAAATCATCTTTGGTCTTTTGTTGCTTTAATTCAATTACTTAGCTTGTATGTGTGTCCTTTTTTTTTTTTTTTTTTACTTCCTCTGACCCTGAGATTAACTAGCCATTTTGAAATTATGTTTTGAAAACTCAGAAAGTTCAATATACCCTTGGAATAGCTGTGGGTCTTCCTGAAGCCCAGAGCAACAAATTAAATTTAATTCCCTCTTAGAATTTTCATTAGGTTTTCTGGACCATAGCTCAGAGGCAAGGGACTGGAGATTATTCTTGTTATGCTCGGAGGTAATAAGTCCTTTTTGACAGTGTCTTTCCATTTCGCAACTTCAATGCCTCTTCACATTATTGCCTGCTCTCTTGGGAGGCCATTTTGAAAATAACATATGGCTTCCCTTTCATTGTGTGAAACCCGTGTTTAATTTGGCTGGGAGAGCAAATTGTACTTGACATCAATTTTACTTGTTTTTATTTCTGGAAGAATGACTCTGAAAGGTCATTTTCCAATAAAATTATAATATAATTTTATTAAGTGCATTGTATTTATTTATTACATGTTAATTAAGTTCTCATACACACACACACCTATTCACACATGATGTGAGACATAACAAAACAAAACCCTTGTTTGTACACTCCAGAGACCTGACTCACAAGAGCAGTAACATTATTATTCGTGTTTACATGGAGCCTGTGAGGGAGACCAACAATGGCTACAGATGCTGCTGTTTCTCCATTGGGAGATTGGGAGGTGGAGTCTAATTCCATCTTTGAATCTGAGTTGGCTTTAGTGATTTCATCAATAGAATGTGGCAGAAATGACTTTCTGAGACTTTTGGGGCTGGGTCAGAATAAGCTTTCCAACAGCAGCTTCTGCCCAGGACTTTCTGAACAGTCTCTTTAGGAACTCTGAGTCATCAGGTAAGATGTCTGACTACTTTGAGTTCATCCTGGAGAAGTCACGTGCAACAGTTCTAGCCAACTATTCTACTTGAAGCCAGCCTTCTAGCCATCCTTACCAAGGCATAAGGCAAGTGATTGAAGCCTTTCTGATCAACCTGTCCACCAGCTGAGTATCACTAAGCCATTTTAGCATCAGGTGGAGCAGAAGAATCACCTAGCTGAACCCTGCACAAATTCCTGATCAATCAAATTATGAGATTTATTAAAAAATAAAAAAGGATGTTGTTTTAAACCACTAAATTTTGGAGTAATTTGTTATGCAGTAAAAGATAACCAGATTAGAATATGTACATTAATCTCTTAAATGGAGTTTGAATGTGATGAATACATAGTCTATTGAGGAAGCAGTGTGGAAGGACCTGGGATGTGAAAGTCTAAATTTTAATTTTGTTCCTAATAACTTGTGTAACTATGAGCAAATTGATCTCTTTGAACTTTACTATTTTGGGATATAAAAAGGAGAATTGTAAAATAATAACAATAAAATGGTTGTTTTTCAACAATAACAACAATTATTATTGTTGAGGGTCCCTTGGACTGCAAAGAGATCAAACCAGTCAATCCTAAAGGAAATCAACCCTAAATATTCATTAGAAGGGCTGATGCTGAAGCTGAAGCTCCAATTCTTTGGCTACCGGATGTGAAGAGCCAGCTCTTTGGAAAAGACCCTGATGCTGGTAAAGATTGAGAGGAGGAGGAGAAGGGGGCAGCAGAAGATGAGATGGTTAAATTGCATCACCAGCTCAATGGACATGAATCTGAGCAAACTCTGGGAGATGGTGATGGACAGGGAGGCCTGGTGTGTCGCTGTCCATGAAGTCACAAAGAGTCAGACACGACTGAGCAGCTAAACAATCACAACAATAAGGATAGTAAGCCTCAGTGTAATAAAACAAGTACTTCCTGAATGCTATTATACAGGACACTGAAACGGAACTCGGTATTTTAATGCATTGTTTAATTTGTTTCCCACAGTGATTCTGTAAATTAGAGGTATTATTATTATTTTATTATTAATGCCAGTTTATGGAAGGTAAAATAGATTTCAGGAAATCAGGAAGCTGCTCATATAGCCTCTATAAAATATACTTTTTAACCTCTATTGTCCTGTTTCTAAGATTCTTCAAATCATCACCTGCAAATTAATATCCTATTAGTGAGAGGTGAAGAATTTCTTTTTTATTGTACCAAAGTAAATTTCAGAGTTGTAAGGTAAAATCAGTGGTGGAAAGGGAATGCCAGAGTCTTTAGTGCAGTGTATCCCCATACTGCTTATATACCGGAACAAAAGAACTAGAAATGGCAAAAGGTCACTCTTTTGGTCTTCAGTCATGTTGTAAGGAAGTCACACTTGAAAGTGTGGGGTAGACCTTACAAGTGAAGCATACCGGTTACAGCAGTTGCCGTATGCACAGTCTATCAAGATGGACCTTCAGTTCAGTTCAGTTCAGTTGTTCAGTCGCTCAGTCGTGTCCGACTCTTCACGACTCCATGAATCGCAGCACGCCAGGCCTTCCTGTCCATCACCAACTCCTGGAGTTCGCTCAGACTCACGTCCATCGAGTCAGTGGTGCCATCCAGCCATCTCATCCTCTGCCGTCCCCTTCTCCTCCTGCCCCCAATCCCTCCCAGCATCAGAGTGTTTTCCAATGAGTCAACTCTTCGCATGAGGTGGCCAAAGTACTGGAGTTTCAGCTTTCGCATCATTCCTTCCAAAGAAATCCCAAGGCTGATCTCCTTCAGAAGGGACTGGTTGGATCTCCTTGCGATCCAGTGGATCTTGGCAGAGGTTAAAAAAGGTACTTCAGTGACGGTTGGTGAGCTGTCTTGTGTATAAAAGAAAAATGTCTTCATTTTAATTAATAGTAAAATATAAATTGCCCCAACATGTTAAAATGTTTTTTTAAATCTCCTATTTTGTTTTAATAATTTTTCTTCATTTTTATGCTTGTAGTTACAAAGAGTATGTGTTCACATGCATTGGAGGGAGGAAGGAAGCAGGGAAAGAAAAACACTAATATTCACTGTGTAACTTGCCAGGCATTCTGCTAGGTTCTAGCACCCGTGCTGTTAGCGTAGCACATACGCTGTTTCGGGTTTAAATTGTAAAACGTTTAGCATTTAAATTTTGGAGATTATTTTGGTTTTTCAAAGCCACAGAGTTAGTAAAAGATGGGACTGGATTTTGAATTTATCTTCTAAATCCTTCTTTCTGCTGTATAAAATGCCTCACTATCTCTTATAAGCCTGCTCTTTAGTTGATGAGATTTATTTTACTTTCATTTGATTTACCAATTCTTTTAAAAATCTTAATCCAATTTAAGAGTGCTGATTCACTTACTGCAGGGTGCTCTGAACCTGTTCATTTTGGTTGAAGTATTAAGAGGGTCTAAATATAAGCTCATGAATGAACTTGCTGAGTGGATTGAAAAATACCCCTAAGCCTTTGAGGCCTTAGGTTACAGGGTGTGTATGATCGGTTGGGCTCACATTTATTTTTGATGAAGATCTCTTAGAGTCACTAGTGAATATTTTGTGTGATTTAGTGGGGACTGCTGGACTGCACTGTGCCAAATTAGCCCTGGAGGAGGAACTCGGATGCATAAGACTTTCCTTTCATTCTCTTGAGAGAAAACATTCACATTCTTGGAAGATCCCTCTTCTCAGAGGCCTAGGTCAGGTGGCTGACTTACTGCCTACCTGCATTTGATACCTGTAGACAGTTTCCTATAGCTCAGCTGTTCTGTAATGGGGGTAGTTTTGCCTTCTCCCCGAGAGATACTTGGCAATGTCTGAAAACAGCTAGGAGATGCAACAGTTATCCATTGGGTAGAAGGATCCTGCCAAACATCCCACAACTCCAGGGCGTGCCCCACAGTACCACTTGCCAACAATGCTGAGCTTGAGAAAGTAGAGTAGGTTTTCTCAACTCTATTTTTTTATTATTTCTCCCTAAGAAGCCTTTCTAGACATCTTCCCCTAATTACACTCTCCCCAATGAATTTCAATATATTGTACTTTATAATAGTTTATCTACTGTAGTCCCAGGACTTCACAGGTGGCTCAGTGGTAAAGAATCTGCCTACCAATGAAGGAGACACAGGAGATGCAGGTTCAATCCTTGGGTCAGGAAGATCCCCTGGAGAAGGAACCCACTCCAGCATTCTCGCCCTGATAATCCCATGGACAAAGGAGCCTGGTGGGCTGCAGTCCATCAGGTTGCAAAGAGTCAGACAGGACTGTGCATGCATACACACACTATAGTCACATCTTTGCTTTACACATAAAAAGAATAAGTGTTCTTTTCAACCACCAAAACTAGTTTTTGCCCCTTTGGAGGTGATATGTTTCCATTGAGAGTGCCTGGCCTAGTGGACCACCTTGGGAACAGAGAGGCTTGTAAAGAACCCAGTTCACAATTAATTCTCGAATAAAATAGAACAATGCCAAGCAAAACAAAAGTCAGTATGACTAGGAAATTAATGGGAATGCTGCTGCTGCTGCTAAGTCGCTTCAGTCATGTCTGACTCTGTGCGACCCCATATTAGAAGCAAAACATCTGCTCAATGCAGTATCATCAACAGTCGTCTATGACTTGTAGGAAGGTTCACCAAACAGAGCCCCACTTTCTTTGTCTCCTTGAAATGGGGAAAAGGCCCCCAAGTTTCCCTTCATACAAACAATCTACAGACAGGAACTTCACCTTCAGTTCTCTCTACGTGCCCATCTCTCCTGGAGTTGGACAATGAGTGGGCATCTCTGCTTTCCTTTGTCCATTCTAGCCATGCTAAGTGCCATCTGATAGATGTCTGGCAGTGTGCCAAGCGCTGGGAGTGCCACGGGGGCAGACAGACACAGACCTCCTGCTCCTGCAGCCGGGGCTGGTGCCTGGTGCTCATCCAGTTGTCATTTGTATGACACAATCAACAGAATTTTGATACCGTATGCCATTCCTGCAGTTTTTACATAACTGTGCTAACTGAAATATATACTCTCTATTGTCATTAAATTGACACACCTTTTTAGGTGATACATTTATTTTAAGACATTTATGTCATCGCTTTACATGGGGAACCAAGAGCACTGTTGTAAATATTTGGAACAATAAAAATTAAAGTGGGAAAAATTAGTGAGGTGATAATGCTTTCTGAAGCTTCTGAGCTGGGAGCTGGTACCCTTTGGGCTAAAAAAGGAAGATTAGTGTGGAAAAAAGATGTTCGGGATACACTGGCACCAAACCAAGACTTTCTCCCTGATGTTGTTTGAGAGAGAGTTGAAGTGGGCCTAACTGTCTCACAAGGTGATTGAATGCTAGGTAATGCTGTGTCTGTGTGCTACCTAAAATCATCTCATGGACTCCAGGGGTCTCCCCTACATTTTGGGAACACTGGTCCGACTAAGTCCCTATAGTTCTGTGCCTTTTCCATTTCTGCCCCTTGACCGTCTACTCCATGGGGTGTCATCAACAGTCCTCTAGAACCAACTGAGGTTTCTTACTTCCCTTTGCGTTCCTAGGACCAAGCACCATGCCTGGTGTGCACGGAGCAGCAGCTCTGTGTTTATCTGTCACTTGAATTACTGAATGAAGACGTGTGCTCACTGACTGTATGTGGTCCCAGGTAGTCCATAGGTCAAGTTCATGTGAAGCAGGGTTGGGTCCCACTCCCTGGGCGTGTGCTTGATCAACAGACCTTCAAGTGGATTTCTGCCTCCACCCTCCCTTGGCTGAGGGTACTGTGGTGCAAGAGTAACCTACCCAGCCACACCTGGCTGCTCTGTATCAAGGTCGAGGACATGTGGCTTCATAGATATGGAGAGGATTTTTGCAGGTTCTTTCAAGATTTAGGGGTAAGCGGAGAAAGTCAATCTTGTCCCATGTGCCTTATATATTCTTTGTTCTGAGGAGCGCTTAAGAAGAAGTTACCAGTAATTGTCATTGAGAGAAACTGAACATAGAAGAAAATAGACTTTACATAAATGTTTAAAGGAATGCTTACTAAAGACCAAAAGGTTTGAGGAGCAGTTATTTTATATGATCATCTCTTATTCTAGCATTGATTGCTGTTCAGTCACTCTGTTATGTCTGATTCTTTGCAACCCCATGAACTGCAGCATGTCAGGCTTCCTGGTCCTTCACTATCTCCCAGAGTTTGCTCAGATTCATGTCCATTGAATCCGTGATGCCATCCGACCATCTCATCCTCTGTCTCTACCTTCTCCTCCTGCCTTCAATCTTTCCCAGCATCAGGATCTTTTCCAATGAGTTGACTCTTCACATCAGGTGGCCAAAGTATTGGAACTTCAGCATCAGTCCTTCCAATGAATATTCAGGGTTGATTTCCTTTAGGATTGATGGGTTTTATCTCCTTGCAGTCCAAGGGACTCTGCTCTAGGATAAGGATATAAAAATGAATATCTCTTTAACAGAAGAGTCTTCTGAGTGGTACTGCCCTCCTCTTCTTCCTTTCCTTATTCCTTCTCGTCTCATCCATCTGCATCTCTACTACTCCCTCCTCTTTCTTTCAGGGAAGAAATATATGCACCCTAAAGTCTCCAATCGTGGGACTATTTTCCCCATGAGTCAGGCATGGGTAGAGCATAGCTGACCACCAGGGAATGAATGGAAGGTGGTCATAGAAAGTCAAATCAGGAAGGGTTCAGAGTCAACTCTTAGCATTTCTTTTTTAAAGATGGAGAAATCTGGAGAGAATGATTGACTTATCTCCAGCACACTGCTTGTGGGTTATGATCCTGTATGTTTTATGATGTATGTACTGTGTATGAGGTAGGTGTGGTTTTAGGAATCATAGGAATAGGAATGTGAAGGGTAAGAATATTCCCATGGATGGAGCAGTACCAGCCTGTTGTTCAGCAAATATTTGTTTAGCCAGTTCACAGGAAGGATGTGGCAGACGCCTGATTAGAGTGGGTTTAAGAGAGTGTGGAAGGAGGGAAACTGGAAAAGAGGGTAAACAAACTTAGAAAGCTCAGTTTTTCTTCAGATTGGGAGAAATGGGAAAGTAGCCATTGGGAGTAGGGCCAGGAGAGGTAGGTTCAAAGAGGATTTTTTTTTTTTTTAAGCTGGAGAAATCTACAGTATTTTTTTTCTGCTTATGGAAATGATCCTGTAGAAAGAAAAACATAAGTGATGTAAGGAAAGAAAGAGTCTAATGTGTCTGAGTGGATAGCAGAAGATAGGATCAGTGAGCAAGTGGACTGATTAGCAAGCAACACCTAAGAGTAGGTGGGTATCTATGGCAACTGGAGGCGAGGCAGAGTCTCACAGGACAAATGCTTAGAGATGCTTCCTTCTCTCTGCATCAGCTTTCTAGAGATAGAGGAAGTGTGTTAGCTTCATAGGGCTACTGTAACAAGGTTCCAGGGACCAAGTGAAGTTAGAAACTAGTTCCCTAGAGAACCAGAGCTAAGAGCATGTATATAGAGAAAGAGAGTTACTGTAAGGAATTGACTTACACAATTGTGGAGGCCGAAAAGCTCCAAGACCTTTGGACAGCCTGCTGGAGACCCGGAAGAGTCCATGTTGTAGCTCCAGCCTGAGTCCTGAGTCGAGTCTGAGAACCAGGAAGGCCGAGTGCGAGTTCAAGTCTGAAAGCTGAAAGGCTGGAGACCCAAGAAGAGTTTTAGTTTGTTGCTCAAACACAGGTAAAGTTGGATGTCTTAGCTCAAGGTCCATCAGGCAGGAGGAATTCCCTCTTACTCCAGGGAGGGTCAGCCTTTTGGTTCTAATCAGGCCTTCACCTGATCGGGTGCTGCCCATCCACATTGGGGAACAATGTGTTCTACTCAGTCCACCAATTTCAATGTTCCTCTCTCCACGGAACCATCAAGAATCTTGTTGGACCAGATATCTGGTCACGTCATGGCCCAGTCACGTTGATACATAAGATTAACTACCACAGAGGCTTAAAACAGTAGCAATTCATTCTCTCACAGTTCTGGAAGCTAGAAGTCTGAAATCTGGGTGTTAGCAGGGTCAGATTCCTTCCAGTGGCTCTGAGGGGGTGTCTGCTCCAGACCTCTTTGTTTCCTGGCTTCAAGGGTTGCTGGCAATCCTTGGTGTGCCTCGGCTTGTACACAGCACTCCAAACTCTGCCTTCATTATTACATGCAATAGTCTCATGTGTGTCTCTGTTTGAATTCCGTCTTAGAACACCAGTCATTGGTTTAGGGGTCACCTAATCCATAATTGTTGTTGTTCAGTCACTCAGTCGTGTCCCACACTTTGTGACCCCATGGACTGCAGCATTCCAGGCTTCCAGAATAACCTCATTTGAATTTGATTATATGTGCAAAGACTCTGTTTCCAAATGAGGTCACATCCACAAGTTCCAGAGGTTAGAACTTCAAGAATAGCTTTTGGAGGGCACAATTCAGCTCACAGTAGGAGGCAAGACACTCAGCTGAGGGTGAAGACAGGGAAAAGGGGAGGTTAAAATAGTCGGATGAGAGAGTGGGTAAATATGGACTTGCCTGGTGGTCCAGTGGTTAAGGCTCTGCACTTACAGTGCAAGGGGCATGGGTTTGATCCCTGGTTGGGGAACTAAGATCCTGCATGTCACATGGTACAGCCACGACCCAGAGGGATGGTATGGGGAGGGAGGAGGGAGGAGGGTTCAGGATGGGGAACACATGTATACCTGTGGTGGATTCATTTTGATATTTGGCAAAAGTAATACAATTATGTAAAGTTTAAAAAAATAAAATTAATTAAAAAAATTAAAAAAATAAGAAAAGAGCAAGTACTATATGAGAAATACTTTTAAAAACAGAGAGTGAGTGGGAAAGTCAATGATTAATGAATTGCAGAGAGTGCTGAGCAGTTCAAAGTACCTGCTTGTGGTTCACAGTCATGGGCTCCTTGCGAGACCAGCCAGCATGGATACGTGGGTTTTCCCAGCCATGTGCATCTCTGTGTGTGCAGCCTTGACTTGAAAAGAAAGCTGGTATTTTACCAGAGTTGGTTTTCCAAGGGAATTTGATAAAGTGGTCATTAAAGGTGTATAGAAGGGAATTGTTATAATGAATGACCTTGAATATTAAGCTGTAAGGAGAACTGAGAAGACATGAGAAAGTGGATCAGGGGGGACAGGTGACAGATGAGTGGGTTGAACTTCCTGTCTAGTTGAAGATGCTGAGAGTCACAGATACTAATAAGAGATCATGGTCACAGACTTGGATGCTCAAAATGGAACTGTGGGCTGGTGGCCTTTAAGAACCTAAGATTTTAAATACATTTCCTAAAATCACCTATCCCTTGTCCTAGGGAGCCTCTTGTATTACTTTTAACTGTGGTGTTCAGTCTCCTTGCCCTAGGCAAATTTGGAGGGTTATTCATTTTCATTACAATAAGTAATCTGTTCATACAGCTGACACTTGCTCTATTTCTTGCCTTCATCAGTTAGGGAAGAAAATCTCTGGTAAAGTCTACAAAGAGAAATGAAGCAGAGTGTCATGTCTGAGCTGATCTATTGCAGTTCAATGGTTCAGGAATTCTAAATGTAAAATTAAGATGCTAAGGATATTGTAGTTTATGAATTGGAATCCTTTAATTATCCATGGAGATGTTTTCCTCAGAGGAATATTTGGAGATAAGGCATCAGTCTAAGTTCTTGGCTTCCCTGTCATCTTTTGTTATTTTATAATGTGATAGCAAATATGACTCCCAAAGGTATTTCCTGATGGGATCTTTGGTCTTGTTAGACCCTCCCATCAGGCTCTCATCGGCTCCTCATGGACGGCAGAATCCAGTAGGTAGTCTTTCTTCACCTGCCACATATCTGCTTTTTGCAGCATCATCTTCTGTTCACCTTTTTGTACCACATATTTCAGCCAAACAAGACCATCTGCTAGTTTCTAAATACACAAGATTTCCTTTCTGCCTCTGGGTTCTTTCTCTTCCTTCCTTGGGTCTGTTGATATCTTATTTGCTCACTTGACTTTCAAGGCCCTGATCAGAGGATGCTTTTTTACTGCAGCTTCCCTTGAGTCTTGTGATTCTCAGACATTAGTGCATGTCAGAATCACCTGGAGAAGTTGCTAGAAGGTAGATTACCTGGCCTCAGCCCCAGAGTTGGGGCACAGGAATCTGTGGTTCCAGTGAGTTCCCAAGTGAGGCAGATGCTTGGTCTGGAACGTATACTTTGAGAACCACCATGCCGAAGTCTTTTTTAGTTATGTTGACATTTTTTTTTTCTACTAAAGCTTTCTTCTGTCACACTGCAAACATAATATTAGCACATAGTAACTCAACAGTGATTATTCGTCTAATGTCCTAATGTCTTTTCTATGCACACAGATTATGCAGGTTGGAAAGACTGTGCTCTGCTGAGTCGCTTCAGTTGTGTCTGACTCTTTGCGACCCTATGGGTCATAGCCCACCAGGCTCCTCTGTCCATGGGATTCTCCAGACAAGAATACTAGAGTGGGTTGCTATTTCTTCCTCCAGGGGATCTTCCCCACCCAGGGATTGAACCCAAGTCTCTCACATCTCCTACATTGGCAGGTGGGTTCTTTATCACTAGCACCACTTAGAAGGATTACTCATTTCCAATAAACCACAATGTTTACAATACTCAATATCATACTGAACATAGTTTAATCTTAGATGAGTCAACTGGCATCTCTGCTTCATTTGATGCTTTGCCTAAGGTGTATCCTTATAAATGTCAATCATAATTTTGTGGTACTCCAGAAAAAAAAATTAGATCATTTGAACTTTCTGTAGAAGCTGATAAAGCAGAGATTTCAATGAGGAAGCAGAGTTCAGATTTGGAACCTGTATACTAAGTGCATGTAGTTGTAATTAATGTCATTTATTAGAACTACAGGAGGTTTAGCCAGACTCTTTGACCTGGCTCTTGTGTTTGACCTGCTGCAGATTTGGGCTTGTGCTAGGCGGAGAGATGGGCAGGGCAGGTTCTGTGAGAGGATGTCTTGAGGAGAAGAGGGACAAGGTGAGTCTAGGCAGTGTGGGCTCTTTCTGAGCAAAGGTCCTTGTGGTCAAGCAGGAGTCAGCCTGTTCTGTAGCTTTTGTGCTGCTCCATGCTAGGGCTAAGTCCAGGACAAACAAATGACCTCCGCACAGCTGCCTTTGCTGAAATCAGCTCACCAGACGGTGTTCTCATACAGCCAGATAAAATCTGGCATTTACTCTGTAGCTAGTGACCTTTGCTTTTAGGAGAGTTGAAAAAGCTGAGAATCTTGCATGATTGAGTTTTATAATAATGTTGCATTAAAGAGAAAATATCATTTTAATAGATTAGTAATGAGAAGGGATTGCTATCATCTGCATGTAAATGGTGTAGAAATTTAAGGGTGTCTTTGGCTTTCATCTGCTTTTTTTATTGGCGTATAATTGTTTTACCATGTTGTGTTGGTTTCTGCTGTTCAGTGAAGTGAATCAGCCATATGTGTCCATATATCTCCTCCCTCCTGGACCTCCTTCCCGCCCCTACCCCATTGCCACCCCTCTAGGTCATCACACAGCACTGAGCTGAGCTTCCTGTGCTTTATAGCAGGTTCGCACTAGCTATCTGGTTTACACATGACAGTGTATGTATGTCAGTACTAATCTTCCAATTCGTTCTGCCCCGCTTCGACCCTGTGTCCACACATCCCTTCTCTACGCTTGCTTCTCTATTCCTGTCCTCCAAATAGGTTCATCTGTATCATTTTTTTAGATTCTACACATATGTGTCTCTCCCAACTTACCTTTGGTGTTTCCTATTCATCACTCTATTGACTTTAAACTTAGAGTGAGAAGCTTTTTCCGCATGAGCTGTAAGATCAGCAGGGTGAGGAGCCCGAACTTCCGCTTATGTATTAGAAGAGATGGAAGTGAACGAGTTCTGTTGCTCAGGGCCCCACTGGGCTGATCGGAGCTCTGAGGGGTCCCACTTGGCAGGTTCTGTCTTTGAGGACCACCCGTTCTTTGGTCAGTCTTCCACTCCACTCCCTGCTTTGCTTTGGGTTGTGGGAAGCTTCAGCCTGGTGCTTCTTTCCCATGTGAACAGGGTGGGAACTCAGAGCCTTAGGTTGAGGACAGGCAGAATTGAGCTCAGGGCAAGAGTTACTGAAGGTCTTGGGACTAAATGGGAAGTGAATTTCACTCTTTCTTTCCAAACTTGTATAAGCCAGAGTGGTGAGTGTGTGAATGAGCCAGTGGTTAAAGAGATGACATGCAGTTTCCTTGGGCAGAGTTTTTGCATCTGACTTTTACAGATAGGGTCTGGCTTGGAGTTGGGGCCTTAGTCTGTGTAAAATGTAATTGAGCCTCACCATGCGTTGACTTGGCTCTTAGTGTGGTCAATGCACATGTCCTGCTGTTCCTCTCCCTACTGACTCATGCCCAATATACATGAATGGTTCCACTTCCCTTGCACATCCTTCTCTGATGCTGCCAGACCATAAGACATTCTTCCTTCTTCTGAATTTTTAAAGCATGTATAGCCTTGACCAGGGCTTCCCTGATGGCTCATATGGTAAAGAATCTTCCCACCAGGCAGGAGATGCAGGTTTGATCTCTGGGTTGGGAAGATCCCCTGGAGAAGAAAATGGCAACCCGCTCTAGTATTCTTGCCTGGTGGTGGTTTAGTCGTTAAGTTGTGTTCGACTCTTGTGACCCCATGGACTGTAACCCGCCAGGCTCCCCTGTCCATAGGATTCTCCAGGCAAGAATACTGGAGTGGGTTGCCATTTCCATCTCCGTTTTATTCTTGCCTGGGAAATCCCATAGACAGAAGAACCTGGAGGGCTACAGTCCCCATGAGGTCACAAAGAGTTGCACAGGACTGAGCAACTAAACAACAACAAATAATCTTGACCACATAGTTTGGCTTTATTTGAAACCAAAATGGTAAAGATTAATTTCAATTTGGGCTATTCAAAATGACTTTGTAAGTGATAAAGTACGTTTATTTGAGTATAATTAATAAACATATACACAAAATGAATGGGATATTTTCATCCTGGCCAGTTATAAAAGATGAACCATGGAGCTGAAGGCATGATTTCAAGGAGGATTTGAGTAGCTGAGAAAGATGGGTAGACAGTAGAAATTAAAGATGAGAAAACAGAATAATCAACAAAAGAATTACTACCTTTTTTCATTAAAAATGAAATGAAGCACATATGCTAAAACCTTTATCAGTTCAGTTCAGTCGCTCAGTCATGTCTGACCCTTTGCTACCCCATGAATCGCAGCACGCCAAGCCTCACTGTCCATCACTAACTCCCAGAGTCTACCCAAACCCATGTCCATCGAGTTGGCGATGCCATCCAGCCATCTCATCCTCTGTCGTCCCCTTCTCCTCCTGCACCCAATCCTTCCCAGCATTAGGGTATTTTCCAGTGAGTCAACTCTTCGCATGAGGTGGCCAAAGTATTGGAGTTTCAGCTTTAGCATCATTCCTTCCAATGAACACCCAGGACTGATCTCCTTTAGGATGGATTGGTTGAATCTCCTTGCAGTTCAAGGGACTCTCAAGAGTCTTCTCCAGCACTACAGTTCAAAAGCATCAGTTCTTTGGCACTCAGCTTTCTTCACCATCCAACTCTCACATCCATATGTGACTACTGGAAAAACCATAGCCTTGACTAGATGGACCTTTGTTGGCAAAGTAATGTCTCTGCTTTTGAATATGCTATCTAGGTTGGTCATAACTTTCCTTCCAAGGAGTAAGTGTCTTTTAATTTCATGGCTGCAGTCACCATCTGCAGTGATTTTGGAGTCCCCAAATAAAGTCTGACACTGTTTTCACTGTTTCCCCATCTATTTCCCATGAAGTGATGGGACCAGATGCCATGATCTTAGTTTTCTAAATGTTGAGCTTTAAGCCAACTTTTTCACTCTCCTCCTTCACTTTCACCAAGAGGCTTTTTAGTTCCTCTTCACTTTCTGCCATAAGGGTGGTGTCATCTGCATATCTGAGGTTATTGATATTTCTCCTGGCAATCTTGATTCCAGCTTGTGCTTCTTCCAGCCCAGCATTTCTCATGATGTACTCTGCCTAGAAGTTAAATAAGCAGGGTGACAATATACAGCCTTGACGTACTCCTTTTCCTATTTGGAACCAGTCTGTTGTTCCACGTCCATGTCCAGTTTTAACTGTTGCTTCCTGACCTGCATACAGGTTTCTCAAGAGGCAGGTCAGATGGTCTGGTATTCCCATCTCTTGAAGAATTTTCCACAGTTTATTGTGATCTACACAGTCAAAGACTTTGGCATAGTCAATAAAGCAGAAATAGATGTTCTTCTGGAACTCTCTTGCTTTTTCGATGATCCAGCAGATGTTGGCAATATGATCTCTGGTTCCTCTGCCTTTTCTAAAACCAGCTTGAACATCTGGAAGTTCATGGTTCACGAATTGCTGAAGCCTGGCCTGGAGAATTTTGAGCATTACTTTACTAGTGTGTGAGATATACTGCTGTTAATCAAGATGCTGTTTGAGATTATAGCTCACCAGTTTAGGCTGGATAAGAATTAATGACTGCTGGAAGGAGCAGGACACAGAAGATGGCCCTGTTGTGAGCAGCCACATGCCTGGCCTTCCCCACTGTGATGTTGTAGTCATTCTGCTGAGGTTAGAGCAAAGAAAAAAAAGCATTAGTCATTCAGTTGTGTCCAACTCTTTGTGACTCCATGGACTGTAACCCGTCAGGCTCCTCTGTCCATGGAATTCTCCAGGCAAGATTATTGGTGTGGGTCACCATTCCCTTCTCCAAAGGATCTTCCTAGCCCAGGGATCAAACCTGGGTCTTCTGCATTGAAGGCAGATTTTTTTTTATCATCTGAGTCACCAGGGAAGCCCAAGGATAGAGAATCTGAGGGGGAAAATCACACCCATAAACTGAAGATCACCTTAAGTAGGAGAGGTTCTGCCTTTCTGCCTTGGCTTCTGAGAATATAAAAGCATACTAGTGGACAGATTTGATACAAAGAACTGGTTGGAGAGTCTGATTCCATGGATATGCAGTTTGAGAAAAAGAGAGAAGTTAGAATGCAGTCCTGGTCTCTGATTTTGACCTCTTTGTTGGTGGTGGGGCTGAGATGGGTACCCTGAAGAGAGGAGAAGTTTCCTGGAGGACCGTAGAGAAGACAAATTGCCCAGTTTTGGGTGTTTTGACTTTGGCTACACGTAGGATAAATTATTGAACCTCTTCATTCCTTAGTTGTGAATTCTTAAAAGTGGATATAAGCATTTTCTAAGTCATTACACCTCAAATAACACCTGAAACACAGTTCAGTAAATGTCAGACAAGATGATGATCTAAGATGTCAGGGCTTTAATTGGGTAGTCATTTTCCCTGGCCTGTCTGATCAACATCTTTTCATACTAATCTTGTGTTTGTCAGAGGTCAACATTAGCAATCTGCAGAATTCACCCATCAGTAAATAGGTCTCATGGAAACAGGTCACTTGGTTTTTCAGACAGATGAAAAGAAAAGATGTTGAAATCAGTGAACTAGGGAAAGGAAAGTAATGTCATAAAGAATTAAGAGAATGAGAAAAACCAAAACCAAACCAAAATCAAAGGAAGGAAAGAAGAAGATAATTCTGGTAATGAATGTCAATAATTATCTATTGATTTGCATTGCAGTTATGGCTAACTTCCAAGCTCTCACTCTGAGTCAGGACCTGTGCCCTATGAAGCATTGGCACTATGCATGTCCCCATCTGCAGACGAGCAGCTTGCATCTTGGAAGGTTATGTGAACTCTCAGGTTCATATATCTAAGAAGAGGTGGGACCAGCATTCAAATTCAAGTGAACCTCACTGGTGCAGAAGTGAAGCTTCTTCAATGCATTCTTGACCTACTGGCACATTCTTCCTAGCTCACATTAAGTTATTTTACTTCCTTTTGCTAATAGGAAGAAAGCATATGAAAATACCTGTTTTACCAGAAAAATATTTAGGTATGTAAGGCTTCTACAGTTCCTCTCTCTTTTTCATGGTTGTGCATGATCAGTTGTGTCCAATCCATTGCGACTCCGTGGACTGTAGCCCACCGGGCTCCTCTGTCCATGGGATTTCCCAGGTAAGAATACTGGAGTAGCTTGCCAGTTCCTTCTCCAGCAGATCTTCCCAATTAAGGGATTGAACCCCTATTTCTTGTGTCTCCTGCATTGGCAGATGGATTCTTTTACCACTGTACCACCTGGGAAGCCCCCTTTTCACAGTAGGGTTGAGTAAAACATTAGTTGGTGAAATACTGCATATAGACATCACCTTGCCAACAAAGGTCCATGTAGTCAAAGCTATTGTATTTCTAGTAATCATGTATGGATGTGAGAGTTGGACCATGAAGAAGGCTGTGCACTGAAGAATTGATGCTTTCAAATTGTAATGCTGATTAAGACTCTTGAGAGTTCCTTGGACTGCAAGGAGATAAACCAGTCAATCCTAAAGGAAATCAACCCTGAATATTCATTGGAAGGACTGATGCTGAAGCTGAAGCTCCAGATGCTTTGGCCACCTGATGTAAGGAGCTGACTCACTGGAAAAGACCCTGATCCTGGAAGAGACTGAAGGTAAAAGGAGAAGGGAGTGTCAGAGGATGAGATAGTTAGATGGCATCACTGACTTGAATTTGAGCATGAATTTGAGCAAACTCTGGGAGATGATTAAGGACAGGGAAACCTGGCATGTTGCAGTTCATGGGGTTGCAAAAAGTTGAACAAGACTGAGTGAGCAACAGATATAGACATCCTTCAAGGATTATTGGAGTCATCCATGGCTCATCTGTAGACTATATGTTATAAGAAAGATCTTGTGTCAGCATCATCAGTATTATAAGTGTCAACTACAGTTTTTGAAACTTGCCAAAAAGTAGGCTTTTGAATATGGGGACCTGGTTACCTAATAGAAATAAGATGTAGCACAAGGTGTATTGAAAATGTGTACTGAATCCAGGAACTAAAAAGCATATGTCCCTCAGTCAGAGTCTACTGAGCGTGTGACTATGAGCTAAGGGGAGCTCTGAGCCAAATGGAACCAATTAGTGTACCTTGGCTGTGGACCTAAGGGTGTTTACCAAGCCAGTTCACTGGTGGGAGTCAAGTTTCTTTATCCTTCTTGTTTATAATTTAATTTTCAAATTGTCCTTAAAAAAGGTTGTAGGAACTTTGGCCTGAAGTAGATTTTTATGAGCAGGCTGAATGAAACTCAGAAAATGAGTTCTAAACTTGTATGCTAAATATGTACCTGCTTTGAATTTGTAGCTTTGATGGACATTATTTTTTGAAGTAAGTGCAGGGAGCTGTGTTATATTTGAGGGGCGTGATGGAAGGCAGTGAGCATGGGGTAGTAAAAGCCATCTTAAGCAATCACTGAAGTTCTGTCTCCCCCTAAAAGTCCAGTTGGCATCAGCACGAGATTTTATGAGAGAAAAATCTTTCCCAACCTCACCTTTTGGCTGTGAAACATTATAGAAAGCCCAGTTGGATCTGTTTCTTGAGAGAGGAAATGGATGAAATGTGTGTCATTTGTATCAGGCAATTGTGATACCATGATTATTCACGTTGGTCCTGTGAAAATACCTTTTCTAATAACTCTGAATCATAATATTGAATGTCCTGTGTTTAGTATTTGATTGAAGGTGATAAAAGGAGGCAATGATAAGAAATGGTCTTAATTGTTTTAGACCAAAAGGTTATTTAGGACCAGCAGCCCTCCGAGAGGGATTAGGGTACCAGGAGAGTGAGAGTAGATTGGGATCATTTATTTATTCCTTTCCTTCATCCCTCCTTCTGTTGTCCTCCAGAATGAGGTTGGGAACAATTTGCCTGCCATGTGTAACTGAAAATATGTTCCACTTGATTCTCTCTGTTCTGAACTACTCTTTCAGAGCTGGTGGTTTATTTTCTTTATTACTTGAAAGTATTTATTGTCTTCCTGATTTTTGGAGATACAATGATGTTGTTCACAGAGACTTGTGATGGTTTCTACTGACAAGCTAATTGACTCATAAACAAGAACAACCTTACTTAAAATAAAAAAAAAATTATATATTGACAAGTAAAGTACGACCTGTAACCGTATTAATGAGTCAGTCACTTAAGCTTATTTACGTAACTTGTTTACCCAGCGTTTGCTTGACTTTTTCAGTGTGCAGCCCAGTCAAAAGCAATGAACAAAAGCCTGGTTAAGATTGTGGTGGGTGCCTGTGCAGTGACTTTGATGTGGCATTTGGGAGCTTGGAGTAGTGTTTACCAGCACAGTGTTCCAGTTATGTGGTGGTGGTGGTGGTTTAGTCGCTCAGTCGTGTCCAACTCTTGCGACCCTATGGACTGTAGCCCACCAGGCTCCTCTGTCCATTGGATTCTCCAGGCAAGAATATTAGAGTGGGTTGCCATTTCTTTCTCCAGGGGATCTTCCCAACCCAGGGATTGAATCCTGGTCTCCTGCATTGCAGGCAGATTCTCTACTGACTGAGCTACCAGAGAAGCCCCAGTTCTGTGTTGCTATGTAATATATTATTTCCAAAATTAGCTGTGTAAAGCAATAGTAACCAATTATTTTGCTTACAAATCTGTGATTTAGGCATAGCTTTGTGGAGTCAGCTGAGGCAGGTCAACTAGGCTAAAGGATTCACTTCAAGATGGCTTATTCATGTGGCTGGCAAGTTGGTGCTAGTTGTCGGCTAGGAGCAGAGCTAGGTCATGCTGTTTCCTCTCTATGCGTTTCTCTCCTTGAGGCTGTTTGAGCTTCCTCAGAGCATTGTGGCTGGGTTCCAAGACCGACTGGTGAACAGGCAGCAGCTGGAAGCTGCCAATCTCTTAAAGGTTGAACTGGAAGGACATAGACCCTTCGTCTTGAGGTGAGAGGTGTTAAAGAATCTACAGCCATTTTTAATTTACCACAGACTACTTAGCTCTGGCTCTGTAAGCTATGCATGTTCATATCTTTTGGCACTTCTCAAGGTGTTTCCCTACCTGTATTGTCCTCCCTTTCTTTTTATTTCATGTATTTTCAATGAGGGCCAAAATTGGTTCTAGAAATGGGGAAAAAACTTAGATATTTGTAATGGGAATATCTGTACCACAGAACATAAACAGATGCCCAGTATCCCTGTGCTACAAAATTTCATGGGAGTGAGAGAAGCCAGTAGAGAGATCAAAGTCTGAAAAGGACTCCTTAGGTGGGAAACTATATTTTTAAGTTTTTTTTTTTAAGTGAACCATTTTGACAGTCTTTATTGAATTTGTTACAGTATTGCTTCTGTTTTATGTTCTGGTTTTTTGGCTGTGAGGCATGCAGACCAGGGATCAAACCCACACCTCTTGCTTTGGAAGATAAAGTCTTAACCACTGGACTTCCAGGCAAGTCCCTAGGTGGGTGATTATGAAAAACTTTGAGAAACACAGCTTTACTTTCAGCCCAAATTTGTTATCCTCTCTTTTATGGAGCGTATCCTAACCCAATCCTAAAAAAACTTAATTGTTCCCTTTTGATATACTTATAGACATTTTATTTGTGTGTATGCATGTATTTAAGCTGGCTGTTTTTAAGCTTTTTCTCCCTTACCTAACTATGAACTTCTTCCATGCATATGATCATGTACCAGTAGAATGCCTGTAATGGTAAAGAATCCACCTGCCAGTGCAAGAGACTTGGATTCAATCCTTACGAGATCCTTGGAAGACCCGCTGGAGAAGGAAATGGCAACCCACTCCATTGTTCTTGCCTTGAGAATCCCAGGGACGGGGAAGCCTGATGGGCTGCTGTCTATGGGGTCGCACAGAGTCGGACACGACTGAAGCGACTTAGCAGCAGCAGCAGCAGTGACTAAACAACAACAATCAGCATTTAGTGAATTAATAAAAATGGACTAAGGGGAAATTAGGTTTTATAATAGTTTGGATTCTTCCAGAAATAGACCCTGAGATTTAAGGGCATATAATCTTTGGAAAGTTCAGGAAACATTGGTGGGGAGCAGGGAGGTAGGGCAGGGATAAAGAGGAGGCAGTGAACTGTGCCATCAAGCCAGTTATCACGTGTGAGCTTAATCCTGCAGGAAAATTCTCAGAACTATTAAAAAAAATAAACAAAAACTCCAAGCCTAAGACTAAACTGAAACAAAAAAGTACCTGCAACTCAGAGTTTAAATCACTTTTAAGGATGGGGATTTGGGGTATTTATACTCTAGCTTTCATCATTCATTGATTGCGGAATCTCAGGGATGCTCATCCACTGCTCTTGCTTCTTTGGCTTCAGGAAAAGCCCCCGGCAGGGAGAAGCAGGAACCCATGGGGGCGTCATGGGGGCTCCCAGACATGGGAGGCCTGAGAGCTAAAGGTGTAGGCTGTCTTAGCACTTGGTGACTGAAACAGTAAAAAGAAAGGGGACAGATGATTTTGTTTGGAATGGAGGAACTCTTACTTTCTCAATGTCAATCTCCCTGGTTGAAGGGAATACAAGAAACATGCCTGTCTAACTCAACACTGTGTACCCAGCAGAGTCTCTGATTCAGCAAATAGGATTAATGAATAAGTGGCTGAATAAACCAGCACCAGGTTTAAAAAGGTGTGTTCTTTATTGTGTCCCAGTTCCAGGGAGGTCAGAGCAGGTAAGGCACAAGGTGGTAATGAAAGCTGACAAATGTCAGGTGTGGTTTGCTTTCAAGGACTCTTAGAAAGCGGACTGACCACAGGGTAGAATTGCTTCTGGTGGTAGCTAGGGCTGCTTATAGAACCAGTGACATTATCATGACTATGTAGCTTAGACTCAAGATTCAAATCCACTGAACTCAGATAAGCCCAGTACAGGTCTTGCCCATTTTTTTTGTCTTGTCCTAAGGCATTTAGCATTATCTTTGGTTCTGGTGCCGTGTAAGCAAGTACAGTAAGTCCACTGCATACAAGCAAGTTCCAAGAGCTCCAATTTGTTCGTAAGTCCAACAAACTTTGCCTAGGTACCCAACTGTTTTTTACAATCAGCTATTTACTGCTGCTTTCATGCTGGCTTCCAGACAGCCTGGGCTTGAAATAAAGATGCTGTACTCGGTCTATACCGTACTTTAAAGTACACACAAGTATAATCACGTGTAGAGGATGCATGCACGTGACAGTGTACACCAGATACATGAACTAACTGACGTGATTGGACATTCGGACACATGTTTGCATCTTTGAAAGTTCCCAATCTGAAGGTTCACATAGAGGGGACTCACTGTAACAGTGACTGGCAGCAGCTAGTGAAATATCTGTGTTCAGAGAAGCTTGGAACAATGGAGAGTCCAAATGCTAAGGACCTTCTCTGTCGGTTACGGGCCGAACTGTGTCCCTCATTCCCTCAGAAAAGACATGTGGAAGTCTTAATCCCCATTGCCTCAGAATGTGACCATATTTAGAAACAAGGTCTTTGCGGAGGTCATCCAGTTAAAATGCGGTCATTAGGATGGCACCTAATCTGATACGGTGTCCTTCCAAAAAAGGGAAATTTGGACTCGGAGACAGACATACCCAGCCACCAAAGAGATACAGCTCTGGCGATGCCTTGATTTGGGGCTCTTGACTCTAGAGTTGTTTGACAGTACATTTCTGTTGTTTCAAGTCACGATAGTTTTTGGTACTTTGTTATGGCAGCCCTACAGAAGTAGTATACTTTAGTATACTTTCTTTTCTTTTTTTTTTTTAATAAAGACTTTCCTGAATACTAAAGACTCTCCCTCCCTCTCTTCTTCCTACCCTTTGCTTTCATTAAGTATGCTGCATTGATTGTTGACATTTGCCTGTGAATTTCCAGGGGTAAGGAGAGACATTCCATTCCCAAACCATTTGGAGGACAGCAAACAAACAAACAAAACAAACCCCGTCTTCAGTGTTTGGACCTGTTGGCTGTTACTCAGGGGGAAGTCACTTTCCTCATTGAAATGTTTTGCCATCTCTACCAGAACTGGGTGGAGATGAGCCTTTTGTGCTGCTGTCATTTGGTGAGACTGGCCTGAGAGATGGCTGGGATCTCCTACATGTTGCTTCTCAAGGGGCTGAAGGCAAGGAGCCCTTCCTTCCTGAGGAAGTTTGTGTGATTTCGGTGACCCAAGTGTGGACCCCAGTTATGGTCCCTGTGGCTGGGAGTTGTCAGCGTTCTCCACGTGAGGCTGGAGGTTGTCTGGTTGTGGACCTGAACCCGAGCTGACCGCTAGGGTGATCTTCAGAACATGGTAGTCTAGCTCATGGTAGTTGGTGGTGTGGAGTCAAGGAGTAGAAGGGAGTGAAGGGAGATGAGAACAGGCTGATTTGGTCATGTGTGTACTTTGATGGCTTTGTTTTTTAATTCTAGTTATGTTGTTTTTCTTACTCACTTAATCGTTCACTTATTCATTAAATAGTCATTTCATCACTGCTTTTTGTCAGGTGCTTTGCAAGAGATGAGGGTTACAAAGAAGAAGCAACCTTATAAATGTACTTACATTCTGGCATTATAGGTGGTATGATGAAAGTCCTATTGTACAATGTATGGTTCAGGCATAAAGCAGGTAGAGAGGTCAATTCTGCCTGAGCTGGGAGGTAAGGGGTGTCCAAAAAGCCTCTGTAGAAGTGATGATAGTTGCAAGAATGGTCAACAAAATATTAGAGTTGCTGAAATATGAAACCATACATATCTGAGCTGGAAAGGAATAGGGTGGGAGGAAAGGACCTTTGGAAATGATAGATAATGCTAACACACACTCCCTTGATGTGGATTAATTTTTAGTCTTAAAAAAAAACTCTGCTGAAGGTATCATGTTTAGCAAATGGATTCTCTATTCTCTGTAGATGACTCTGCAGCATGGTGCTCTCTCCTGCACCCTGATCAAAGCGAACTCTGGGCTTGCCAAAGCTCTGGCATGTCACCTTCCTGATGATTTGAAGCCTGGGAACAAAATTATTTTTAGTTTCCTTCCAACCTGCTGAGATAATGTTCAATCCAACAGCAACCAAAGCAACATTGTCCTGCAGAGGAACTTTGTCTAGCAAAAATGAAGTGAAAATAAAACCAAATGCGTATGGACAAAAATGTGTGTGTGTTCAGAACATTTACCTGTCATGTCCTGAGGAATGGGGTTCATTACACCAGAAAGCCAAGCATTTCAAATGGGAATGTGTGAGTGCCCCAGGGGCCACAGTCAGGGACTGAATGAAGTCCCTTGGTGGGGGAGTATGACAAACAGTTATTGTTATGAATTGTTATGAATTATTGTTATGAATCTTAACTCATAACATTTGGTTTGGTTTCCAAATCTTATGTTGTTTTGTCTGACTTCTTTTCATTCTTTTAAAAGCGTGTTTATGCTGTTTTGTTTTTATTCTCTGCTCTGTGCCCTCATTTGTTGCTTGGGAGGAAGATAAGCCCTCATGGATGTTTCTGGCTGTGCACTTGCTCTGGTCAGGTTTGTAAAGGCTGCCTTTTGTTTCCCTCACGTACATGTGTGTGTCAGAGTGATCTGAGAAGGCGGCCACTTGATCTCTGCCTCATCTGTGTAAGTTAATTACCAATAACTTACATTAGATGTTACTTAAGATTAATGCACATTGACTTTTCAAGTGGTAGAAAATATACAGATTAACTTAGAGAAAGGAAAGAGAAGGCAATTACATGCAATTCAACGACCTAGAAATGGCTACTTAATACTTTTGTATATATGCTTCCAGATATTTAAAAGTGGTTGTCTATGGGACTTCCTTGGCAGTCCACTGGTCAGGACTCTGCACTTTCACTGAGGAGTTGTGGGTTCGATTCCTGGTCAGGGAACTAAGATCCCACATACCGCATGATGTGACCAAAAAATTTTTAAAAACCTAATTAAAAACGATTTTCTAACTATAAATGGCAGAAAATGAGGGAAAAATAAAGATAATTTGTGTCATATATTTAGTGAAAATGAAAGTCACTCAGTCATGTCTTTCCGACCCCATGAAATGTAGCCCAACAGGATCCTCTGTCCATGGGATTCTCCAGGCAAGAATACTGGAGTAAGTTGCTGTTCCCTTCTCCGGGGGACCTTTCCAATCCAGGGATTGAACCCAGGTCTCCCGCATTGCAGGCAGATTCTTTACCATCTGAGCCACCAGGGAAGCCCATCATATATTTAGGATCATGATTAAAGCTAGGAGATTCTGATTCTAAAACCTTCCTTTTACTTTGTGCCTTATACTGTCTATTACAAAATTTAGGCTATTATGCAGTTCTGAAAGATGAATTGGTAGCTATCTTGTCAGCTCTGGACAGGAGGGCAGGGGTGCCGGGGTGCAGAACTGATCTGGAGTGACATGCTGGGTTGAGAACTCAACTAGTCATCAGATGACTGGACTTCGAGGCTGGTTGTCTTTGAAGCCTGTAGCTCGGGGCGACCTTGGACGAGTTACTTCACTTCCCTGGGCTTTGTTTTCTTCATCAGTGAAATCAGGGAGCTGATTTAGTTCATCTGGAAGGAATAATGTGTGTTGCTGGCTAGTTCCTCCCACAGAGTTTCTGGTTCATCTTCCTACATTTGTTTATGAGGGAGGATAGAACCAATATATCTGTAAGAAAAGGTGTCTGAGGAGGGAGATAGGAAACCAACAACAATTAGATAGTTTTTGGCATTGGTGAAACCATAAATATCAGAGCTGGAAATAAACAGGGAGGGAGGAAAGGACCTTTGGAAATGAGAGATAAACCTAATATGCACTTCATAACATTTGTGTGGCTTTCCAGGTGGCACAGTGGTAAAGAATCTGCATGCCAGTGCAGGAGACATAAGAGACACAGGTTGGATCTCTGAGTCGGGATAGTCCCCTGAAGAAGGGAATGACAACCCACTCCAGTATTCTTGCCTGGAGAATTTCATGGACAGAGGAGCCTGGCAGGCTACAGTCCATGGGATTAAAAAGAGTCAGACACTACTAAGCGACTGACACTTTCAGATTCATAGAAATGATGTTAGACAACAAGTAAATTCTAGCAATTTTTTTATACCAGTTCAAAATGGGTCTTAAAGCAGCAGAGACAGTTTGCAACATCAGCAATGCATTTGGCCCAGGAACTGCTAATGAATGTACAGCACTGGTGGCTCAAGAAGTTTTGCAAAGGAGGAGAGACTTGAAAATGAGGAGCATAGTGGCTGGATATCAGAAGTTAACGGCAACCAGTTGAGAGGGTCATCGAGGCTGATCCTCTTACAGCTACACCAGAAGTTGTCGAAGATCTCAGCATCAACCTTTCTACCGTCAGTTGGCATTTGAAGCAAATCGGAAAGGTGAAAAAACTCGATAAGTAGGTGCCTCATGAGCTGACCGCAAATCAAAAAAATCATTTTGAAGTGTAGTCTTCTCTTATTGTACGCAAAAACAACAAACTATTTTGTGATCAGATTATGATGTGTGATGAAAAAATGAATTTTATACGGACAGCTGGTGATGACAAACTCAGTGTTTGGACCGAGAAAAAGCTCCAAAGCACTTACCAAAGCCAAACTTGGATCAAAAAAAGGGTCACGGTAACCTTTTGGTGGTCTGCTGCTGATCCCATCCACTATAGCTTTCTGACCTGCTTTGGAACTTCTTGGAAAATTAAAAAAAAAAAAACTCTGATTAGTATACTGCAGGCTCTAGAGAGAAAAGTGAAGAACACACAAGAATGTATGGGGAATTTCAGCAAAGAGAAACTGTAAGGAAGAATCAGATGGAATTGTTAAGGAAAACAAGGACAGGAACGAAAACAGCAACACAGTGAGAGAGTTGAAGAGGGCCTTTAACGAGCTCATCAGTAGACTCAACACAGCCAGCAGAAGTATAAGGGAACATGAAGACAGGATATCATCTTGACTATATTGATTTTCTGTGTTGTATTTCATTGATTTTTCCTCTCATCTTTATTATTTGTTTGTTTGTTTGTTTTACTCACTTTTGGGTTTCATTTATTCTTCCTTTTTTTTTTTCTCTTAAGGTTGAAGATGAATTTATTGAATAGAAAACTTTCTTTTGCATTTCTAATCTATTACTATTTCTATATTTCTAGTATGGGCATTTGTGCTATAAAATTTCTTTTTAAGGACTATTTTAGTGGCATGCCAGAATTTTTGATATGTTATATTTTCATTTTCATTCAGTTCAAAATAATTTCTACTTGGCCTTTTGATTTATTCTTTAATCGATGGGTTATTTAGAAGTATAATATTTAGTTTCCATATATTTGGAAAATGTGCAGAGATTTTTCTGTTATTTCTTGGGATAACTTGAATTCTAAATTTGTGGAGTTTTTACTTTGTAGTTCAGAATTTTGTCTGCCTTGGTAAATGTTTCATGTACACTTGAATTACACTGATTTTTGGTGAAGTGGTTTATAATTATAAATTATGTCAGGTTTGTTGATGCTGTTATTCAAAACTTCTATATCTTTACAGGTTTTCTTTCTACTTATTCTATCAATTTTAGAGGGAGAGGTATTGAAATTACCAATCAGATTTGTGGTTTTTATCTATATTGAAATTACCGAACATATTTGTGGTTTATATCCTGGTGGTCTATGGTTTTTATTTGCTTCTTTATATTTAGAGTGAATTTCTTATAGGCAGCAATAGGGTTGGGTCTTGTTTTTATTTAATCTCACTATTTTATTTATATATCTATCTATCTATCTAACTATCTATCTATCTATCTATCTCTGTGCTGGGAAAGATTGAAGGCAGGAGGAAAAAGGGACGACTGAAGATGAGATGGTTGGATAGCATCACTGACTCGATGGACATGAGTTTGGGCAACTCCAGGAGTTGGTGTTGGACTTCCTGAAGCCTGGTGTGCTGCAGACCATGGGGTCGCAAAGAGTCAGACACGACTGAGTGAGTGAACTGAACTGAACTGCTATAGACTTAAAGGCCTAAAAGAAAACTCAGTAACCTGAAGTTCCCTGAAAAGCAAGCCTGAAACAGGCAAAAATGAGAAAGTGGTTCAGCCAATTAGGTTGATGCATGGTCACCTGATGCAAAGAGCCAACTAATTGGAACAGTCCCTAATGCTGGGAAAGATTGAAGGCAAAAGGAGAAGGGGGCGGCAGAGGATGAGATAGTTGGATGGCATCACTGACTCGATGGACATGAGTTGGAGCACGCTCTGGGAGACAGTGGAGGACAGAGGAGCCTGGTGTGCTACAGTCCATGGGGTGGCAAAGAGCTGGAGAAGACTTAGTGACTGAACTAGCTATATCTTTTATTTGGAGTATTTAGAAGATTTTATGTAATTGTTTAATTTTAAACCTATCATGTTATTTGTTTTCTATTTGTCTTATCTTTTTTTTTGGTTAACTCTTTTCTCTATGCTTTCTTTTTATGATTTATCTTCTTTATTATTATATATAACTCTTTGGCTCTTTATTTTACTCATTGCTTCATGGTTTATAGTACATATATTTAACTTACCACAGATCAGATCAGTCGCTCAGTCGTGTCTGACTCTTTGCGACCCCATGAATCGCAGCACACCAGGCCTCCCTGTCCATCACCAACTCCCGGAGTTCACCCAGACTCACGTCCATCGAGTCAGTGATGCCATCCAACCATCTCATCCTCTGTTGTCCCCTGCTCCTCCTGCCCCCAATCCCTCCCAGCATCAGGGTCTTTTCCAGTGAATCAACTCTTCGCATGAGGTGGCCAAAGTACTGGAGTTTCAGCTTTAGCATCATTCCTTCCAAAGAAATCCCAGGGCTGATCTCCTTCAGAATGGACTGGTTGGATCTCCTTGCAGTCCAAGGGACTCTCAAGAGTCTTCTCCAACACCAAAGTTCAAAAGCATCAATTCTTCGGTGCTCAGCCTTCTTCACAGTCCAACTCTCACATCCATACATGACCACAGGAAAAACCATAGCCTTGACTAGACGGGCCTTTGTTGGCAAAGTAATGTCTCTGCTTTTGAATATGCTATCTAGGTTGGTCATAACTTTCCCTCCAAGGAGTAAGTGTCTTTTAATTTCATGGCTGCAGTCACCATCTGTAGTGATTTTGGAGCCCAGAAAAATAAACTGTTTCCACTGTTTCCCCATCTATTTCCCATGAAGTGATGGGACCAGATGCCATGATCTTCGTTTTCTGAATGTTGAACTTTAAGCCAACTTTTTCACTCTCCTCTTTCACTTTCATCAAGAGGCTTTTGAGTTCCTCTTCACTTTCTGCCATAAGGGTGGTGTCATCTGCATATCTGAGGTTATTGATATTTCTCCCGGCAATCTTGATTCCAGCTTGTGTTTCTTCCAGTCCAGCGTTTCTCATGATGTACACTGCATATAAGTTAAACAAACAGGGTGACAATATACAGCCTTGACGAACTCCTTTTCCTATTTGGAAACAGTCTGTTGTTCCATGTCCAGTTCTAACTGTTGCTTCCTGACCTGCATACAAGTTTCTCAAGAGGCAGATCAGGTGGTCTGGTATTCCCATCTCTCGAATAATTTTCCACAGTTTATTGTGATCCACACAGTCAAAGGCTTTGGCATAGTCAATAAAGCAGAAATAGATGTTTTTCTGGAACTCTCTTGCTTTTTCTATGATCCAGTGGATGTTTGCAATTTGATCTCTGGTTCCTCTGCCTTTTCTAAAACCAGCTTGAACATCTGGAAGTTCACGGTTCACATATTGCTGAATCCTGGCTTGGAGACACACACTAGTGTGTGAGATGAGTGCAATTGTGGGGTAGTTTGAGCATTCTTTGGCATTGCCTTTCTTTGGGATTGGAATGAAAACTGACCTTTTCCAGTCCTGTGGCCACTGCTGAGTTTTCCAAATTTGCTGGCATATTGAGTGCAGCACTTTCACAGCATCATCGTTCAGGATTTGGAATAGCTCAACTGGAATTCCTTCACCTCCACTAGCTTTGTTCCTAGTGATGCTTTCTAAGGCTCACTTGACTTCACATTCCAGGATGTCTGGCTCTAGGTCAGTGATCACACCATTGTGATTATCTGGGTCGTGAAGATCTTTTTTGTACAGTTCTTCTGTGTATTCTTGCCATCTCTTCTTAATATCTTCTGCTTCTGTTAGGTCCATACCATTTCTGTCCTTTATCGAGCTCATCTTTGCATGAAATGTTCCTTGGGTATCTCTGATTTTCTTGAAGAGATCTCTAGTCTTCCCCATTTGGTTGTTTTCCTCTATTTCTTTGCATTGATCGCTGAAGAAGGCTTTCTTATCTCTTCTTGCTATTCTTTGGAACTCTGCATTCAGATGCTTATATCTTTCCTTTTCTCCTTTGCTTTTCGCTTCTCTTCTTTTCACAGCTATTCATAAGGCCTCCCCAGACAGCCATTTTGCTTTTTTGCATTTCTTTTCTATGGGAATGGTCTTGATCCCTGTCTCCTGTACAGTGTCACAAACCTCATTCCATAGCTCATCAGGCACTCTATCTATCAGATCTAGGCCCTTAAATCTATTTCTCACTTCCACTGTATAATCATAAGGGATTTGATTTAGGTCATACCTGAATGGTCTAGTGGTTTTCCCTACTTTCTTCAATTTAAGTCTGAATTTGGCAATAAGGAGTTCATGGTCTGAGCCACAGTCAGCTCCTGCTCTTGTTTTTGCTGACTGAATAGAGCTTCTCCATCTTTGGCTGCAAAGAATATAATCAATCTGATTTCGGTGTTGACCATCTGGTGATGTCCATGTATAGAGTCTTCTCTTGTGTTGTTGGAAGTGGGTGTTTGTTACCTTCAAATGATGTTAAACCATGTCATATATACTGTTGGATCCTTAAAATAGTATACTTCCATTTTTACTTTTTCTGACCTTTGTACTAGTGTGGCAATACATCTTACTGTTATGTATGATGAAATCCCATTCCACATTGCTATTATTTTAAATTAAATTGTTTAAAATATTATATACCTATTATATAATATAATGGATATATATAACAAATATGTTTATAATATTACATATTTAATTAAATTATCAATTATCTTTGAATGAATTCTAAATTGTAAGAAAGAAACTTATTTTTCCGTGTAGTTACCCTCTTCTGTGCATTCATTTCCTTTGATCTATAGTTTCATCTTTTCTTTTGCTTAACTTTTTTTAACATTTCTTATAGAAAAGGCTCACTGGCAGTGAATAATTTGGATTTTTTATATCTTTATCTCCGCTTAACTTTTAGAATATTTAATATACAGTTTTAATGTCTTTATCTGATCACTATAACATCCGTGCCATTTTTGGTTTATTTTTATTAATTTATTTGTCTCTATTATGGGTTCTGTTTTCCTGCCTTTTTGTGTACCTGGTGATTTTTGTTTGGATGTTAGACATTTTGAGTTTTACCTTGTTGGTTGCTGGATATTTTTGTTATTTCTATAAATATTTTTAGCTATTTTTCTGGAATTCACTTAAATCACTCCGAAGTACTTTGACTGTTTTGGAGCATCTTTTAAAGATTTACGGTGGAATCAGAGTGGTATTTAGTCTAGTGCTGATTATTTCCTGCCACTGAAATTAGACATTGAGTACTCTACCTGCTGCCCTGTGACTCACACGTTTTTCCATTCATTGGTGGAAACAGACAATATTGCTAACTGTGTGAGCACCAGCTCGTTAATCTCTAGTTCTTTCCAGAGATTTATTTCCTTTCGTTACTTTCCTTTCATATATATTCTGAATAATACTTAACTATTTAAGGGGATGCTCTGCAGATTTCCAAAGTTATCTCTGTGTGAAGATTTTTCCTTTTTTTTTGTCTCCTTGAACTTGCATCTGTGTCAACTTATCAGGGACTCTGCTGGGCTCTGTTTTCCTCCTCCCTGCATGGCAGCCTGCAAACTCCCTAAAGGTAGTAAGCTGGACAATTGTATAATGTATCTCATTTGGTTCACATCTTTCAGGGATCACTGTCCTCCATAGCCAGATATCCAGTGTCTCACAAACTGTTGTTTCATATTTTTTCCTGGTTTATTCGGTTGTTTTTAGTGGCATAGACTATTTGATTCCTGTCACTTGATTGTAAAAGAAGTAAAAATATTGTTCTTTAGCACTTTAATTGAATTTAGTGCACTAACATATTCATACCACCATATTTATGGGAATAACTTAGAGAAGAACAGATTTCTAAATGCTTATTCTTGTGTCATACTTATTATGTGGAATGACCAATTTTTTTTTTAGCTTTTTAAAGTTTTTTTTAATTGAAGGATAGTTGCTTTACAGAATTTTGTGGTTTTCTGTCATACATCAGCAAGAATCATCCATAGGTACACCCATGTCCCCTCCATCCGGGACCTCCCTCCTATTTCTCTCCCCATCCCAGCCTTCTAGATTGTATTTCCATTTTATTCTCTCCATACATCTCACCCTCTTCCTCCTTTTCTCCTCCCTATGTCCATAAGTCTGTTCTCTATGCCTGTTTCTCCATTGCACCTTGAAAATTAATTCATCAGTACAATCTTTCTAGATTTCATGGATTTGCATCAGTATACAATGTTTATATTTCTCTTTCTGACTTACTTCACTCTGTATGATAGGCTCTAGGTTTGTCCACCTCATTAAAACTGACTTAAATGTGTTCCTTTTTATGGCTGAGTAGCCTGATGGGCTGCCGTCTATGGGGTCGCGCAGAGTCAGATACAACTGAAGCAACTTAGCAGCAGCAGCAGTATTACACTGTATGTACCACAGCTTCCTTATCCATTTATCTGTCGATGGACATCTAGGTTGCTGCCATGTTCTAGCTATTGTAAATAGTGCTACAATGAACATTGGGATATATGAGTCTTTTTCAATTTTGATTTCTTCAGGGTATATTCCTGGGAGTGGGCTTGTTGGGTGATATGATGATTTCATTCCTAGCTTTTTAATGAATCTCCTTATCGTCTTCCATAGTGGCTGTATCAATTTACATTCCCACCAGCAATCCTAGACAGTTTTCTTTTCTCCACACCCTCTCCAGCATTTATTGTTTGTAGACTTTTTGATGATGGCCATTCTGACTGGTGTGAGGTGGTATCTCATTGTAATTTTGATTTGCATTTCTGTAATAATGAGCGATGTTGAACATCTTTTCATGTGTTTGTTAGCCATCTGTATGTCTTCTTTGGAGAAATGTCTGTTTAGGTCTTTTTCCCATTTTTTGATTGGGTTGTTTGTTTTTCTGGTATTGAGTTGTGTGAGCTGCTTGAATATTTTGGAAATTAATTCTTTGTCAATTGTTTCATTTGCTATTATTTTCTCCCATCTGAGGGTTTTCTTTTCACCTTGTTTGTAGTTTCCTTTGCTGTGCAAAAGCTTTTAAGTTTGATGAGGTCCCCGTTGTTTATTTTTGTATTTATTTCCATTTTTCTAGCAGGTCGGTCATAGAGGATCTTGCTTTTGAAAGGTTGTTGTTGAATCACACAAAGACACCGGGATTCTTGGCCCCCGGAGGAGAAGAATTCAATCCGGGGCCAGAGACGAGGCTTGATCGCTCAGAGCTTCTGTGTAATAAAGTTTTATTAAAGTATAAAGGAGATAGAGAAAGCTTCTGACATAGGCATCAGAAGGGGGCAGAAAGAGTACCCGCTTGCTAGTGTTAACAATAAAGTTATATATTCCAAAGAATGTCTGGAGGTTGTAAAGACCTCATCAGACCTACTCCCGTAATTTACATTTTAAGATAACAGAATTAGCCAGAAGATTTAATCCAAAGACTGTCCTCAGGCAGGATACATTATTGTTATATAATCCTAAGGAATGTGGAGAAAGGAAAAAAGTTTGTCCTTTCTTCCTCCTTGAGAATTCCAGACCCCTCTCTCCTTGGGGACCCCTAGACTCCCTATCAACCTGCCTAGGAACTGACTCTCTCACTTTGATTTATGTCATTGAGTGTTCTATGTTTTCCTATAAGAGTTTTATAGTTTCTGGTCTTACATTTAGGTCTTCAATCCATTTTGAGTTTGTCTTTGTATATGGCATTAGGAAGTGTTCTAATTTCATTCTTTTGCATGTAGCTATTCAGTTTTCCCAGAACCACTTATTAAGGAGGCTATCTTTGACCATTGTATATTCTTGCTTCCTTTGTCAAAAATAAGGTACCCATAGGTACGTGGATTTATCTCTGGGCTCTCTGTCTTGTTCCATTGGTCTATATTTCTGTTTTTGTACCAGTACCATTCTATCTTGATGACCGTAATTTTAAAGTATAGTCTGAAGTCAGGAAGGTTGATTCCTCCAGCTCCATTCTTCTTTCTTAAAACTGCTTTGGCTATTCAGGGTTTTTTGTGTTTTCATATGAATTGTGAAATTTTTTGTTCTAGTTCTATGAAAAATGCCATTGGCAATTTGATAGGGATTGCATTGAATCTGTAGATTGCATTTGGTAGTATAGTCATTTTCACAATATTGATTCTTCCTACCCAGGAACATGGGATATCTCTCCATCTGTTTATGTCACAGACAGACAGTTTGACTCATTTATTTTATTACTTCTCTCTATCACATACTTACACTCTGTTCAGTATTCCTAATTTAAGTATGTGTGTGTGTGTTAGTCGCTCAGTCATGTCCAACTCTTTGTGACCCCATGGTCTGTACAGCCTGCCAGGCTCTTCTGTCCATGGGATTTTCCAGGCAAGGATACTGGAGTGGGTTGCCATTTCCTTCTCCAGGGGTTCTTTCCAACCCAAGGATCGAACTCAGGTCTCCTGCATTGTTATTGTCTGAGCTACTAGGGAAGAAAGAGTTAATTCAGCTATACTTGAATTTTTTTCTTGAGTGGGTGGAATTTTTGTTCTATGCTCCTAGCATTTGTCATTTTTCCATCAGGATTTGCAAATTCAAATGTCTAGAAGGGTCAAGCAAGTCAAATGTCCTGGAGTAGGAAATGGCAACCCACTCCAGTATTTTTGCCTGGAAAACTCCTTGGACAGAGAAGCCTGGCAGGTTACAGTCCATGGAGTCGCAAAGAGTCGGACACGACTGAGCACACACACACAAGTCAAATGTAGGAGTGAAGTTGGTAAGACATAAATAGTCTCTGGTATTTAGTATAGAAGAGAAAGCTGGTATTGGGGGAAGAGGGGACATGGTGAATTGTAGAGGAAAATGCTTGAGTAAATAAGGGCATTTGCAACAACCAGCTGGAGTTAATTGTTGCCCTGAGGGAATGCAAGTTGCTTTTGTTGATCTTCTGATCTTTTAAGAGAAGCGGAAATGCAAATTTTCATCATATACAGCTCAATTTTTGAATACTATTTCAAATTTTAATCATAAAACAGTGTGTGAATCAAATAAAGCTTATTTATAGGCCAAACATGCCTTTGGGCTGCGAGCTTGCAACCTGTGTTCAACAGTAAATTGTTTAACTGTTTACATATAGAAAAATAGTTTAGAAAATTGCAGAAACTACTTAAGCCAGGGATACAGCACATGTGTATTTGTGTGTATGTATTTCAGATCAATAACAAAGTAAATAAGTGAATACACATACACACACTCCCCTGAGTTAAGTCTTTCACAAGTTTTGGGAACTTTCTGCATACTCTGGAGCATGAAGTTATTTTTATGTTTCTCCCACATAATCTCTTGAGAAAATCTGTGATGTGTAAAAGAAATGCTTCCATAATTAAAAACTGCATGAATAAATATGGGTGTGTGAACATGAGTATTTTCAGTTAGTTTAATAATAGCTATCACTTTAATAGAGACAGACAAATTTATGAATATCTGGATGGAGGCCTTTAAGCTGTAATATTTTTTGAATATGGCAGTCACCAGGAAAATTTGCAGTGAGAAAGTTCATGCCAAATTGATGTATGTCTTTCTTTTCTTAAAATACCAGATTAACACAAATTGCATTACAAATTCTTGAAGTAAAACAATTTTGTGTATGCCTATTATATTTGATGAGATTTTCCAATCCTGCTTTACTTTTAAAAAGCACAAAAAATAATAAAGAAGACCTTTGCACTAAAATGTGTTTAAATGAAAGTTGAATTTAAGTAAAATTATCTTTTATTCACTCATATTATCTCTTAATTATCTAACAAATCATTTGCTGTTTAACTAACAAAATATTTTTCTTACTTTTGTGGGTTTTTTTTTTTGTGTGTGTGAAAGTGCTAGAATATTTAAAAGCAGTAATCTAAGACTATACATTAAAAATAAATAAAAGATTATTCAGTTCAGTTCAGTTCAGTCACTCAGTCGTGTCCGACCCTTTGTGACCCCATGAATCGCAGCATGCCAGGCCTCCCTGTCCATCACCAACTCCCGGAGTTTATGCAAGCTCATGTCCATCGAGTCGGTGATGCCATCCAGCCATCTCATCCTCTGTCGTCCCCTTCTCCTCCTGCCCTCAATCCCTCCCGGTATCAGGGTCTTTTTCAGTGAGTCAATTCTTCGCATGAGGTGGCCAAAGTACTGGAGTTTCAGCTTCAGCATCATTTCTTCCAATGAGCACCCAGGACCGATCTCCTTTAGAATGGACTGGTTGGATCTCCTTGCAGTCCAAGGGACTCTCAAGAGTCTTCTCCAACACCACAGTTCAAAAGCATCAGTTCTTCAGCACTCAGCTTTCTTCACAGTCCAACTCTCACATCCATACATGACCACTGGAAAAACCATAGCCTTGACTAGATGGACCTTTGTTGGCAAAGTAATGTCTTTGCTTTTTAATATGCTATCTAGATTGGTCATAACTTTCCATTAGATTGTATTAAAGGACACAAAAGATTATTTCACTTTTTCCATAATTCATATGTGGGGCCTGGCTACACTTTTTTTTTTTTTGAGACGAGTGGTATACAGTGTAAGGACACTACAAATGAGTTCCAATAATTCTTACAGAACCCTAAAGTATTAAAATGAAATGATGAAATGTGATTATGCGTGGAATGTCAAAGCCCTACTGATTTTTGTATACTTGTACAAATTAACATTTGTTTGGTTTATTGAGTTTTTCCATTAATTCCATTCACCCACTTGTTCCTTGTAGTTCTCTTGAGAACATTTGCAATATTTTTGAAGCTTTATTGGGGAATTACTGAGTCAGTAATTTGCAAGTTAAAACTGACCATTGTAGTCAGCCTTCAAAATGCAAAGATGAACCAGGGATTAAAACTTTTAATGTCTTCCCTCTAATTTGAGTGAAGATAGTATTCCAGTTATCTTAGAAAAATGAAAAAGCAGGATTTGCCTTCCAAATAAGTTTTGTATTTTGGATACAGAATCAATACAAAGGTGAGATACCCTGGATTTGAATTGGTAAAATATGTAAATCCCTGCCTGCTAAACTGCCAGAGATTAATGTCTGAATAGGAGTAGGAAGCGCCAACTGTAAAATTATACAGGGCATGGCGATTACCCCATCTGCATAATGGGGCTTGATTTAGAGGCTCTATTTTAGGATCCCACATAAAGCACCAAATGTAGAAAGCAGAGCTTTGTTGAGTTTGTCCTGGGCAGTGCCCTAATTTTCTAGAACACTGTTCACTTCCCTTCTTTAAGGATGAATAACACATTTTCTTTATGGAACCTTGTGCATCCGTCATGTGGGAACCATAGCTTTTCTGAACTACTCTATTAGATCGCTTTTGTGGTGCCTTTTTATGATGCTACTGGATTATGTTATTTGAGGTTGCATTATCTTTATTACACTTGTTTATCTATGCAAAGAACAAGCGATATCATATTTGACTTATAACAAGCATTTTAAAGTTAAAGAATGAGAAAACTGAGGCCCAGGAGGTACAAGGTCATGCAGTTCTACCAGAGCTAGGGATGGCACATGGGTCTTGTCTACCCAGCAAGAACTGGATATCATTGCATGCACAGTATTTCACTGTCTCTTGATAGTTGGGATTCATGTTATTTTGGCAGCTCAAAGGGCTTTATCTTAGACATGAATAACCTGAGGACTATAATACCTTCTTTGGATTGTTATTGGTGCTTGATCATTAAGGCTCAGTCTATTCAAATAACTAACTGCAAGATTCATTATATTTTAAGAGAGAATGTTGCTATTCATTTATGCAGATTAACATTTATGAAGTCCTTTTTAAATTTTCGTATCTCCTTTTTATTTTTGCAGATGATTTTTTTTTATTAAAAAGTAACTTTTATTGCTGAGACTCTTGAGTTCTGGGGATCAGACGTGTAACTCAAGCTCATTTAAGCATAAAAGGCAGTGTTTTGGTTTACACTATCAGTAAGTCTGTCACTAGATCTGAGTCCAGATGCAGCTGGATCCAGGGGTTCAGCCTTGTCAAGTCTGTGACTCTCCATTTCTGAGTTTTCCTTGTCTCTGTGTGGTATTATCATTCACAGCCTGACCTTGGGAGGAAAGAAGGTCAGCTGCAGCTCTGTACTCTTTACTCCAGTTTAGCAGCCCTACATATCAACCTTCCAGAAGATTCTGTTCAGCCAGTCTTAAGTTTCCTCTTAACGAATGCCTTTGGCCAGGGACATGGGGTACTCAGATAGTCAACCTGTGTTACATATTCTTTCTCAATGTTAGGGGGTGGGGGATTGTGATTGGCAGTCCCATTTCACAAAGCAGCATATAGTTGTGGAGTTTTTCCCAAGGGAGGGGCAGAAGAGTGTTCTTATCAGACGCATCTTTAGCTATCGCATTTCTACAGATGAAAGTTTACAAGATAGACTCAGAATTATATACAAATGTTAATTTTCTGTAAAAGTGGTAGACTCAATGATTCATCATGTAATCCAGATTTTATTTCTCTCTTTACCTTCATCCTTTCACAGTGGACACAAAAGACAATGCCATCAAAGTGAAAAAAAAAAACACTTTAAAAAATAGGAATCATTTTCTCTATTTTACTTTCAAATATTGTCTTAGCCTTTTTCTTTAGCTCTTCTAAGAAACTTCTCATGTAGAATTGTAGTTGTCATTTGATTTAACAGTCTCTACTGATTGTGAAAAACCTTTCAAGAAGAGGCTCTCATTTTATTTCTGTTCCAGCTATGCCTCTCACAGTGCTGGCTGAGTGGGAGTATTAAGTAAAGGTGGATGGTGGAAGTTAAACAACAACATTGTGTTGCATTTGGAATTTGAACTCCATCATTTTTCTATTCACATTTGAAAGTTTCTTCTTCTTATTTATTTATTTTTTTTTAATGTTTATTTCTTCTGCTTGGCTCCCAGGCAAGTAATCAAGGGGGATGTACATGTAACTGTGACTTCCAGTCTCTCTTGTGCCTAGTGATTGAACCATTTGGTTCTGATAGTAGTGACAGTGGGGAAAGAAAGACAGTCTCAGAACTTCTGTGCAGTGTGGTTGTCCAACCCACATAAGAACAGGGCCATTAGTACCATCTTCAGGACCTTCCTGTGTGTCAGAAGTCAAGCTGAGTTGAGCTGCAGCTTCATGTACCTCTCATGGAGTCCCAGCAAAATGGCGGCCGGGGTAGAGTGTCCCCACTTGCTCATTATCCCGTCTTCTGAGCCCCCTCCCTTTACAGTCTTCATCCCATGGCTCCAGTTAGTTGTCCACAGAGGCAAACCAACTTCAGCTGTCACTCTCAGTGATCTATGTTTCTCTTCCCAGACCACCTTGCAACCCCAAATCCATACCTTCTATTGGCTGGGAATTAATTAGGAGCAAAGATGGAAACTTCAGATTAATACAAAGATTTGTGATTTATGCAGTTATCAGGAAGATATCCTTACATTAAAAAAACTGGACATCAATACTCCTTGGGAAAATTGAGTGAAAGCCTCTTTTTCAATTTAAAGTGAAGGCCTTGTTCTGATACAGATTTCAAAACTTCTCCTTCCTTTATATTGAATTGTATGGAAAATGTTTTTGGCAATTTATGTTTAGGTGAATGCACTTGCATATACAGGCTTCCCTGGTGGCTCAGTGGTAAAGAATCTGCCTGCTAATGCAGGAGATGTGGATTTGATCCCGGGGTCAGGAAGATCCCCTGGGGAAGGAAATGGCAACCCACTCCAGTATTCTTGCCTGGGAAATCCCCACAGAGGAGCCTGGTGGGCTACAGTACATGGAGTTGCAAAAAGAGTCGGACGTGGCTTAACAACTAAATAACTATAACAACAACTTGTGTATTTACTTCTTTCAGTCCTGTGTTTATTTCACAGTCCATAACATATTCAGAAATGTCAAGTTGGATGAAGTTGTGAGCTGGTATATTCCATGATCCCTGGTAGAGATCATTATTTTTATATTTGAGCTGTGAATTTTTTTTTTTTTTTTCTTTTTATTGCCTGAGTTACCTTCCACACATACTTGTGGGACATCTGTTAGGTTTCAGTTGATGTTTTAGGTACTTGGGAGACTTCATTAATTAAAACAGTTTCTACTTATATGGTGCTTATATTCTAGTGGATGGTGATAGAATAGTAGTAGATGGTAGTAGTAGTAGTCTAGTAGATGGTAATAAAACACATTTCATAGTAATGATAAGTAGTGATAATAAAACAGGGGAAGGAAATAGTTTTGAGGATTTATGTGTACCAAGCTTAGCTCCATAATCTGTGTGGCCCAATGCAAAATGAAAATCAATGTCCTCCATTCAAAAAGTAGAAAAAAGTGCCATTAAAAGTACTAAAAATAAAGCTTTTTTTCTTTTCTTCCATGAATCTCTCTTTGGAATAATTATGGTGGCTTTTCTTTTTAAAGCTTGCTGTTTAATGGTGTTCTAAGTTTAAAGAAAAATTAACTTTCAAATTATTAACATGAATTTGTCATTCATCATTTACTGGGCTCAAGTAAATGAGAGGATGATGGGTAGGAAATGAGATTAGAGCTGCTTTGGGTTCCTGAAGCATGCGTGGGCTTAAAGGCCAGAGTAAGGACTTAGAATTTTTTGATGAGAATAAGGGAAGACGTGGGGATCTTTTGGCAGAAGGGTGACAGCTGATTAGATTTTAGAAGGATTCCCTTAGGCTGCTGTGTGGCAAGGTTGGAAGTGGCAGGACTAGATTGGAAGCTGCTATAATAGACCAAACAAAGGTGGTGCCTGAACTGTACATATAGAAAAACAATGGTGATTAAATGTGGTTAGATTCTGGGTATATTTCAAAGTTAGTGCCAATAAGAATTGAATGTAGACTAGATGTTTATTTAGAGTCCTGGCCTAGACAGCAGATAAAATGGTCTGTTGAGAAGCAGCTAATTTTCTTAAGTTCTACAGCCAAGGTATGACACAAAGGAAAAAGGCAGACACAACAAAAGTCAAGTATGTGTGTTTTTCATTGGTTCTTTTTCATTATCTCTAGACTTTCCTTCAAATAGCTCCTATAACATCTTCACTTTTTTAGCTGATTTTAGCATAGATTACACATCTAGAATCTCATCCATACATATCACTTTGGAAGAACCTCTGAGAACAAAGTTCTGGCAAGGCTGCCACTGCCCCATATTTCCATGGCATAGGAGAGTGGGTATTGGCTGTCTCCCATAGTTTCATTTTGGTAGTATCCTGACAGATTTTTCCTTCCATTGTACTCAAACCTTTTGGCCTGCCCTAGTAAAAATGGAATTAATAAAATAAAGTTTGCTCCTGAGTTTGCTGTGCAGTGGCACCTTGTACAATTCCAAATGATTTCACTCTGTTTGGCCTTTTTGTTTTTTCCTGCTTTTCAGCACTTTCAGACCATGCTGAAGTCTAAGTTGAATGTCCTAACACTGAAAAAGGAACCTCTGCCAGCAGTCATCTTCCACGAGCCAGAGGCCATCGAGCTGTGCACGACCACGCCCCTGATGAAGACCAGGACTCAGAGTGGCTGCAAGGTAGGGGGCTCATGGCCAGCAGGGAACCTGTTGGTGGGACAGACAACAGGATGCATAGCCTTAAGGCACTTGTTTCATAGTGATAACTTTTGTAAAGAGTGAAGATGTCAGACGACTACCGGAATAAGCTCACTGAGTGATGGTAGTATGAATTTATACCCCGCTTTATGTTTCTTGGTGATATAACACTCTTCATCGTATGGTGGTACACACTAAAGACATGAGTTATACCACGTGTGAATGAAATAGTAATTGCCCCATATTTTCTGTAGCCCTATGGAATGTTGGGTTTGACAAGAAAAATTATGTCCTTAAAGATAATTCCTCCCTTTGTATTTACAATCTGAATAAGATGTCTTAAAGACCAAAGAACAAAACAAGTTTCTCAATAGTTGTACTCTCTGAATCCTTTGGGGGTAAATTTACATTTTCGTTTTGCTGTAGCTCTTAAAATTTATTCTAGTATTCATGCCTCAGAATCCATTTAAAAAGTGTTTTTCATTTATGTAAACCATAATGCTGACTTGGAAAGAGAACTAGAAACGAAATACATAATTTTGGTAAGTTTTTGGCTTCTTTCTCACATAGTATTCTTTTTTACATGTGTTGATGAATATAGTCATCGCCTTAGAGGTAACAAAGAAAATATGTCTCATGCATATTTTGTCATCAGGAATTTGTTTTGAGTCCTGAAAGTAAATTAAGGGGCAGGGAAATGCATGTTTGCTTGTGGATTTCTTTTATAACCTCGTAGTACACTCTTTCCCTTATTGCTTTCTGGGTTAGGGAAGCAAAGATCCATTGATCTTTCTCACCAGAATATTCCATCCCCTCCCCAGTGCTTGCATAGTTGTGGTCAGATTGGAGCAAGCCTGAGTGATGGTATTTGCACAAAACCTCACACATGTCCATTCATCGCACAAATACTCTGGGTGTGCTCAGTGACTGCCTGGCAATGGAGATAGTGAGAACCAGAGCCCCTACCCAACCCCAGCATCTTTATGCGGCTTAACTGTTCCTTAGAGGAGGAGAGAGGGAAAAGTACAGACGAACAAAACATTGACTCATGAGAATGTCAGTCTGTGAAGAACTTGTGGAAGTATCTGTTAGAGGGAGAAGGAGAGCGAATTCCCTGATCTTGTGCATTTTAGACAGAAAAGAACGGACTGGTGAATGTGGGAAGGTGACAGAGTTATGGTTTGTAGTGGAGTCCAGTGGGGGTCCAGGCATAGGGAGCTTTGATACTATGGCAAGGAGTTTAGATTTGGTTTTAATTTCTAGAGAGAAGTAGCAGAGAGACTCAGGCAAACGAGTTAAATGACTCCATTTGGGAAAAAATAAATTTAAACGATAACTCTGCTAAGGTGAGCATCTAGCTTCTCAAAAGCAGTGGCCAGTGGCCCTGCTTCAGCAGGGGAGAGAACTGCCTTTGGTCCCCTTGTATGCAGTGCTTTTGGTGAATTGATGATGTGAAGGAATTTTAAAACTACTCATTAAATTGTGAAGTGATAAGAAATCAAATTAGGTTATATTTCCTTTAGAGATTTCCTGAAGTCTTTTTGAATTCTGTTCCTGTTGGGGACAGTGGTCCCTCAAAAGCATGAGGAAATCAGTAGGAACAAGTATAAGGAGGAGTTTGGTAAAGTCTGCAGGGCATGTTTAAATGGAAGGGAAAATGCAGCTACAGAATAAAAAGACCTAACAATGCAGTCCCAGAAACAAAAGAGGGGTGTGTGTGTGTGTGTGTGTGTGTGTGTGTGTGTGTGTGGTGGCGGGAGGGAGAAGGAGAAATATTTGCTAGGATAATATAACATTTCTAATAAGAAATATAGAATTCCAGATTCACGGAGTAATTTTTCTTTCTATGCATTCTTTAGATCATGTTCATTTATTTTACTTCTAGAGGGATGTTGAAAAAGACATAGAAGGAATTGAGAAGAGCATGTCAAAGAGAGTGAGACTTGCCCAGGCATTGGTCTGTGGGGCTGTTTAGACAAAGAGCAGTCAGCCGTGATTTCAGCTGGATGCAGGGAAGAACTTACACATTCAAGGTGAAAACCACGTTCCACCGGGCTATAAAAAATTTATGACCTCTCCAGCCCTAGAAATCTTGAAGAGGAGATTCCAGGTGCAGATAATCATAATCCTAGAATCGGGCATCTGGGCCAACACCTCTTGAGGTACTTTCCAGCTTTTTTATTCTGTTTCAAGGATGAAAACCTCTAATGTATCCTTCTGTAGACTGCGCACTTGAATCCACTTTACATATTTAAATTTTAGCTGCAAATATACTGGAGTCTCAGCCTTTCATTCTCAGGGACAATGTCACCTTTGTGTTCAGAGTCATAGTCTTTGGTTCCAAAACAACGAAACAAAGTTAGATTTTTGAGCCTTGAAATTTTGATTTAAAATCTTCAGATCTCCCCTATTTATTTTATTTTATTTTTATTTTTCAGATCATCCCCAGGAACAAACTGTAGTGTTTCCTCTCTAATTCTTGCGACTAACTTAGCTCCCAAAATGCCAGCTGCAGAAGGATCTCCCTCCCGGGCTCCAGCCTGCCAGGCATAATGAGCACAATGTAGCCAGGGCCCAGCTGCAGAGTCCGGACCCTCCTTCCTCCACACAGTGCTGGTTCTTTTTGCCTTACAGCTCTCAAGTTGTGCCTGCATAACTTTAGGTTTGGGGAGGAAAAGAAGCAGGAGGAAGCAAAGGAAAGGGGAGTTGCAGAGGGATTCTGGTGAGCGAGGTCAAGGCCCTGGCTCTTCTCAGATTTCCCATTCCCTCTGATCTGTATTCTCCGTGGGTCCTTGGCGGGATGACCCTGCCAGGCTATTCATGTTGCGGGCAGCTGGGTCTTTGTGTATTCTCCTCCCTTGCTGCCACTTTTTTTTTTCTTTTTGGAGTGAAGTTATTTAACTGTACGATCCACTGCATACCATTAGGATGCTTATTGGAGCTGTTCCGAGTGTCAGATGCTTGTGTCTGATTTTGCAGCGGAGACAATGGCTTATCTTGCCTGCCTTTGCCTGTCTAAACAGGGGGATCCTAGATGGCTTTGGCTTGTCAGCAAACATTTATTAAATAATAGTCATTGGAAACCTACTGTGTGCATGGAATTGTGGAGAAAGGAGTCAAAGTATGTGTTGTGAGTGAGTAGGTGGCTCAGGGGTAAAGAATCCACCTGCCAATCTGTCTTCCTGATCCCTGGGTCCAGGAAGATTCCCTGGAGGAGGGAATTTCAACCCACTCCATCATTCTTGCCTGGAAAATCCCATGGACAGAGGAGCCTGGCGGACTACAGTCCATGGGGTTGCAAAGAGTCAGGCATGACTGAATGACTAAGCACTCACACACACATTTAAATTATTAAATTGCACAAAGCAATTTATAGTCAAGCAGAAGGAATAAGATGAATGCCCGAATAAATTGCGAGTGCTTCCAGTACTTATGAGTATGTCAGAAACCCCTGGATGGTAGATTTCTGAACCATCTTTCCGAAGAGTTTGATTTGGGCACTCAGCTTACTGGTGGGGAGCAGGAGCCTGCACTTTAGAATAGACCGTGTAATTTACATGAAAGTGGTGATTGGACGTGCTTTGAGCTTGAAGACCTGAACCACAGAGAAGGATGTGATTACAGCAACTAAGTGAATGGAGATGCAGTGGGGAGGTGGAAGAGGTGGGGAAATGGGAGCAGTTTAGCACATCTAATAACATTTATCTTTTATTTAAAATGTTTTATAAACTATGTGATTGGTGGTCATTTCTAAGAAAGGAAAGAGCATGGAAGAGAAATACCAAGAGAAGATATATTGGGAAAGATGCAAGAAGGAAAAGCAGGAAAATTAGAAGTTATTTACATAGGGCTCCTGTTTGGGTCTGGATCTGTCTGCCTTTGGGTTTCCCAGGTGGCTCAGTGGATAAAGAATCCACATGCAAGGCAGGAGACTTAGGAGACGTGTGTTCGATCCCTGGGTTGGGAAGATCCCTTGGAGGAGGTCATGGCAACCCACTCCAGTATTCTTGCCTGGAGAATCCCATGGACAGAGGAGCCTGGTGGGCAACAGCCCATAGGGTAGCAAAGAGTCAGCCATCACTGAAGTGACTGAGCATGAATGCACTGTCTGCCTTTGTTCTGGATTTACCTGGTTATCTTATTCTATACCCCCTCAGCATCTCAGGAAGGAGCCAAGGTCCTGAGCTAGGTCTTGAGAGATGGTCTCCCTAGGGGATGCTCTTCTTGGCCACATGTGGCCTTTGGGAGTTGCTAGTGAACAGAGCTGGTTGAGCATGTGTTTCTTTCCACTCCCTCCCTTTCCATCCCCTGTTGTTAACGCTGAGGGCACCCTTGACTTCATTCTGCAGCTTGGTAGCTGTCCAGCTGCCCCATCCCTTTATTCTTCACCGTAGGCCCTGCCAACATCTCACCTGGGTCTGCTCTCCAGGTGGTGCTTTGTTTTCCAAATCTTGCCACCTCCTGAATGAGGCACTTGGCCTGACATCTTCTCAATTATGAGAGCAGAAACAAACTAGTCTCCAGGAAGGAATTAGTGATTCATAAACTATGACTGTTTTTACTTTACCCTCTGAGATTTCTGTGTTCTGGAGTGTCAATGGTAGTCCCTTGGCTCTAAGAAAGAATGTGATTGATTTATAGTTTCATGGGACAGGGAGGAGAGTTTCTGAACTGAGGGCTTGGCAGGAAGTCCTCAACTTCCTCAACTCCTACCATTTTGTGCACTTGTGAAATGGCCAGTTTGAGAAGTGGACTCGAGCTGTCCTGCTTATCTTATGCTGTGCTGTGCTGTGCTTAGGTGCTCAGTTGTGTCCAACTCTTTGTGACCCCGTGGGCTGTAGCCTGCCAGGCTCCTCTCCTAACTTGAGTTTAAATATATTTAAAATTAGCATTATAATGTATCTACTTTCTACACATATTTTGTATTTATTGGATCAGTTATGTATTTCATTAGAAATATAGTCATATTTTCTCACTTTACACATTAACAGAAGGGAAAAACATTGATTATATTATTATCTTCATCAAATGCATGTTGTAGCCTTATTTTGGTATAGGTAATTTTGGACATGGGAACCTAAATATGTCAATTATACAGACTTTCTTTCTGCAAAATAAGTTTCTGATTGAGATACGAAGGTAGAATACAAATAAAATAAAGAATAGAGATATAGGAAGTGAGAATCGGGCTGTTGGTCTTCATGGGTTTTTTCCCTCCATATTCAGAGTGGATGATATCTAAGTCTGATTTATTTTCTCTTCATTCTTTCTCATAGTTCCCTGTAAGCAAATCAAAGCTCAGTTACTTCTGCTTGTCTCTCCAAATGGAGAAAGGTAAAAGTTGATAGGAGGTTATAGTTTGTTGGTTTTCCTGTGATTTTTACTTTTGTTGATTTGTAAATTTTCTGACTTTCTCCTTCCCTCCCTCCCTTCTCCCCTCCACCCTTCCTTCCTTCCTTATTTTCTTCTCTCATTTCTTCCTTCATCCATAAGAATATATTGCACACCCTCAGGATGTTCTGTGTATTCATAGGGACACAAAGATAAACAATGGTATTAGAAGCTTCATGCTAAAATAACAGGAAATGTAATCCGAATTGACTTGATTCATTGACATTGATTTGCTTTGGAATCTGCAAGTTCCAGAAGAAAGGAAGAAGGCAGGAGATGCTAGAGAGGGAACAAAAGTGTCCTCTGCAAAAAGTTACCCAGGGTTAATGACCTGCAAGGAGGTACAGATACTCTGCAGGAGGGGTGGCGGCGGTTGATGATAAAGGCCGAGTCCGCAGGTTGCCGACTAAAGGCTGCTTTTTCCTCCATGTTATAGCCCGTTTTATTTCCTTGGTTTCTAATGGAGGATGTTTCTTTGTAGATAGGATGAGCCTCAGTAAGAGTACAGGCTACTCTCTTGGGCTTCTCTCGCCAGCAGTCATAAATGGCCATCAGCTGCCACGTGGTTGGCCTTCTGCACTGAGAGGCTTTCATCTTGCTGGTGGGGAGGGTGTTTTCATTCACTGGAGAAACTCTGCATCCCCCTTTTTAGTCCGGGTTTCTAATTTTGGCAGCCCATTAGTCAAGGTTAGACAAGAGAAAGAGAGTCAGGATTTCAAAAGTGATCATGGGTCCAAGCTTCTGGAATTTGGGGTTTCTGTGGGATCACAAGTGGCAACACCCAAAGGGTGCTATATTAAGTGGGTGTGGAGCTCCGTGGGTGCCCTGAGGGCGTCGTTAGGGAGAATGGGGATGGGAGAAGATGAAGGAGTGAGACAGGCATGCGGAAGTACAAACTTACACACATCATCACGCTTGGTTTTTTTTTTTTTTTGACTGAAGAGAGTATTTATTCCATGACTTTTCTTTGGCAGAATCTGATATGGTGTTCCTGTCTTTATGCACACACTCTTTAGGACTTAAACCCACTATTTCAGACCTCTCAGCATGCAATGTGCAGGAGAGGGTCTCATGTTGAATTTATTGCATCAAAGACACTACCAGTTATACCACCAAAAAAGAAAAATGCTGCCACTAATCAGTGTATGATGCCATTGGCACTAATACATGTTTATCTTTCGGGTTTTTAAAACAGGAAAAGCAACAGCTACCTTAGACTGGATTAAATATATAAGCACCAGGAACAATAATAACACATTGTGCATGACTGGGTGGACCCAGCACTGTTCTGAGTGCTTTTCATGATTAACACGTTTCATCTTCACAAGTATCCAATGAGTAGGGACTGTTGTATAATCACACAGTTTAAGGATGCAGGAGAGAAAGAAGAATCACTGGGAAAGGAGCGCCAGGAACACAAGAGGATACTCTCCTCCCCACCGGGCACCGACTCCTCTTCAGCCTTTTCCTCACTTCATCCTGCACATACCTCCCAGGCACTCTGCTTCTCACCTTGTTCAGCTCTCAGATACATCAGAAAGAAAAATGGATATAGCTCTGGTAACAGCTGAAGCCCCTGTATGTTGTTTTAGGGTTGGTCTCTTTACATATGTTCAAGATACAGGCTACTTATGCTGTGATACTTAGTATGGAGGGATATTTCATTTATGGTTTTAATGTACACTTTTTGACCACAAGTCCCAACTTATGACTTTGAATTCTGTACTTTGGTCTTCCCAGTGACAACTGTGGTGACTTTAACAAAGTTCTCTATCCTTCATGAGCTCACTTTTGTTATACAGTGACTAAAATCTTTTCAGGCTGGAAAGTACCTTTGCTTGCGCTAATGAAAGTGTTGAGGATATAGATTCTCGTTCTGCATGAATGCCTGTTGAGTAGAATGGCAGACTTCTTTATGAGGTTCTTCTTTCCCATGATTGATTTGTCCCATTAAGGGCTTCTCTGGGGATCCTTATACCTTCAAACTATTTATTTCCTGCTGCCTCCCACACTGAGAGCTGTGGCTGAAAATGACCATTTTACTCTAGGGAACCAGATTTGACATTGCAGCTTAACCTTTGTTTAATGTCAAAGATGGTATCTTCCTATATTTCTGAATTTGTAATGTTGCTGCCTGCTTTACTTCTTGCCTTTAAAAACTCTTGGGAAATCAGCAAAGATGTATTAGTGAAAAATGGGAAAATAATCTACATTGAAAGAAATTATAATATTTTTGCTCTACAATACTATGTAAAACATGTGGCTATTAAAAAATATACAAGCAACTCCTACAGCTCAACTCTAGAAAAATAAATGACCCAATCAAAAAATGGGCCAAAGATCTAAATAGACATTTCTCCAAAGAAGACATACAGATGGCTAACAAACACATGAAAAGATGCTCAACATCACTCATTATCAGAGAAATGCAAATCAAAACCACTATGAGATACCATTTCACACCAGTCAGAATGGCTGCGATCCAAAAGTCTACAAATAATAAATGCTGGAGAGGGTGTGGAGAAAAGGGAACCCTCTTACACTGTTGGTGGGAATGCAAACTAGTACAGCCACTATGGAGAACAGTGTGGAGATTCCTTAAAAAACTGGAAATAGAACTGCCTTATGATCCAGCAATCCCACTGCTGGGCATACACACTGAGGAAACCAGAAGGGAAAGAGACACGTGTACCCCAATGTTCATCGCAGCACTGTTTATAATAGCCAGGACATGGAAGCAACCTAGATGTCCATCATCAGATGAATGGATAAGAAAGCAGTGGTACATATACACAATGGAGTATTACTCAGCCATTAAAAAGAATACATTTGAATCAGTTCTAATGAGGTGGATGAAACTGGAGCCTATTATACAGAGTGAAGTAAGCCAGAAGGACAAACACCAATACAGTATACTAACGCATATATATGGAATTTAGAAAGATGGTAACGATAACCCTGTATATGAGACAGCAAAAGAGATACTGATGTATAGCACAGGCTTATGGACTCTGTGGGAGAGGGAGAGGGTGGGAAGATTTGGGAGAATGGCATTGAAACATGTGAAATGTCATGTATGAAACGAGATGCCAGTCCAGGTTCAATGCACGATGCTGGATGCTTGGGGCTGGTGCACTGGGACGACCCAGAGGGATGGTATGGGGAGGGAGGAGGGAGGAGGGTTCAGGATGGGGAACACATGTATAATTTTTTTAAATTAAAATTGAAAAAAAGAAAAAAAAAATTTTTTGTAGAAATTGTCCTGGTGAGAATAATGCTCATAATGTATTAAATGAATTTAAAAGGTTGAAAATTGTTTTTAGATCCTATTTTAGTAAAATAAAGTAAAAATAAAATAATTATATTCAAATATTCATAATAGAAGGATCACACTAAAATATGAACAGAAATGATCCCTGGATAGTCAGATTATAGGTAAAACTTTTGATTTTCTTATTTTTTGCATTTTATAAATTTTCAGTGTTCAATAAATATTGCTTTTGTTATTGGTTTTTAAGTGTAGTTATTAAATTAAATTAATGATTATTTTAACAATTTAAATTGTTAATTTATTTAATTAAACAATTAAATAAAAGTAATTAATTGGGTGAGAAGGTCACCTGGAAAATTATCTTTAAGCAACTCCATTCTCCTTGGAGCATTTGGAAAAGAGTTCCCTCTAGTCACCAACTTAGACATTAGTTTCTTTTCTTTGCCCAAGTCAGAATTTCCTTAGCTTCAGGGTAAGTGACATATTTCCATCTAACGTGTAAATTCTCCAGTGGCAGACTAGTCTGGTGTGTTTGGCATAATAATTATAAGTCCTACTCATATGCATTTGCAAGGATGGAGTGCTTGGTTTCCTCAGAGCTGCTGGGTAGCAGTCTTAGTACCTGAAACTGCAGAAATTTATTCTTCACAGTTCTGGAGGTCAGAAGTTCACAATCAGCATCACTGGGGAGAAACCACTGTGTTAGCAATTCCATGCTCCCTCTGGAGGCTCTCTGGGAAAATCCACTCCTTGCCTCTCCCAATTTATGATGGCAACAGGCATTCCTTGGCTTGTGGCCACATCACTCCAGTCTCTGCCTGCATGGCAACACTGCCTTCTCCTCTTCTGCCTGTATCAAATCTTCCTCTACCTTATAAAGACATATGTGGTCAGAAGTAAAACCCACAAGACCATTCAGGATCACCCCCCCCCCCCCCGCCCCTGCATTTCAAGATTCTTAATGTATTCAAATCTGTAGACTCTTTTTCCTTTTAAAGTAACATTTATAGGTTCTAGAGATGAGGACCTAAATATCTTTGTGTGTGCTCACTCAGTCATGTTTGAATCTTTGTGGCCACTTGGACTGTAGCCCACCGGGCTCCTCTGTGGAATTTTCCAGGGAAGAATACAGGAGTGGGTTGTCATTTCCTACTCTAGGGGATCTTCCCAACCCAGATATCAAACCCATGTCTCTTGCCTCTCCTGCATTGGCAGGTGGATTCTTCACCACTAGCACCACTATAGATTTATAGATTCCTCCCTTATAAATGGGGAATTTTAGAAGTGTAAGAACTTACAGGCAAACATGCAATGCTCAAAGTTATAAGTTGTTTAGGTTAACTTTATTCTCTGTTGGGCCTAAGAAGACTCTTTCATTGAAATTCAGAAAGCTAGTTAAAAAATAGAGAGATGAAGAGAGTTACTCCTATATTGGGCCACATTTCTTTGATGATTTTACTTCCTTAATCAATATTTCTGAAAAAGAAGAGATGTCTTAACATTTAAATGAAATAAGATTTTTTACAGAAACTTGTGAGCATTTGTAATTTGTTATGGTTCAGTGTTGTGAGTATGTTAAACATTGTTTGTTTAAAAAAAAAAAGTCCATGATTCTGCCACAGGGAGTGAGAACACTGTTTTCCCTCCACTCCCAACAAAGCTTTAAGGATAATTTTGAAAATGATTCAGAAGCTATCATCAGTATAATGTGTGTGTCTGAGAGAAGTATCTTGTTATGAAGTTATTTTTTCCCTCATGGTTTCCTCATTAGATGGTTTGTCTTTAAAACAATTTGTTGGTTTAGTTCTGAAAATTTAGCTTAATCATTATGTGAATATAGGGTTCATTTAATCAGAAAACATTTTAATTATTCTCCATGTTTCCTTGGATTAATTCTGTGGATAAAATATAGTTCCTCTGTGGTAGACTTCATCTGTTAAGGCAAAATACAGAAGCACCACACAGAAAACCAATTAAGTTGACAAAAACTCATTAATAATATGCTTTATGGTTTCTTTCCTGCAGAGTTGTAGTACTTATTAGAGATGGTTGCAAGGTTATGATAATTTCAAAAGTAAAATCTACTTTATACAAATATAATGCTCAAGTATAAGTAGTTAATGTTTAAAATATGTTCTCATCGTTATATATATTTATATACATTTATATACATTTTCCCCCTAGTGTTTTATTCACCTTTTACATTCGAGGTGTCTCTAATGAGGAAATGAAATGTTACAGCAATAGTCAGCCTGATACTCTAGGATTAGTTTAATTGTTTGTTAAATGGAAAATGAGCATTAAATAAGGAAGCGTTAGACTATATAGGGCTTCCCTGGTGGCTCAGTGGTAAAGAATCTACTTACGATGCAGCAGATTTGAGTTTGATCCCTGGGTCGGGGATATGCCCTGGAGAAGGAAATGGCTCCCCACTCCAGTCTTCTTGTCTAGGAAATCCCCTGGACAGAGGAGCCTGATGGGCTACAGTCCATGGGGTCGCAAGAGTTAGACACGACTTAGTGACCTAACTACCACCCAGACTATATAGACTGTGAATATAATCTCATAAAGCCTGAAATTTCTTTGTTAGTGATTTTTTTTGCCTTAAATTAAAAATTTTTATCAAAGCATTATCTATATAGATAAAACCTTAGATAACGATGAAAATGGAACATAAAATATTTTTAATTGACTTCTTTATCCTTCCCTCGCACCCTAGTCCTGCTTAAAGGAAAATGATAATTATTTCAGCGCTTTGTTCTTTTTTTTACCTTCATATTTTACATACTATGTTTTCACCCATTTTAGATATCTTCTGTCTGTTCAGGAAGGTAAAATTCTAGGCTCTAATAACCCTGCCAACTTTCCTTCCTCCATCTTCCTAATATAATTACTCCTGAAATTTTAGTTTATTCAAATAGGTGCGTAATAACTAAAACACCCATCATTATACCCTGATTGTATTTAATACATTAAAAAAAATCTTATATTGAAGTACAGTTGTGTTAGTTTCAAATGTAAAGCAAAGTGATTCAGTTATACATATACATCTATTCATTTTTGCTCATTTTTCTTTGAATTAAACATTTACAAGTTTAGAGTTAGCATAGTTCAATATGGGCTTCCCAAGTGGCCCAGTGGTAAAGAATCCACCTGCCAATGCAGGAGACACAGGAGTAGTGGGTTTGATCCCTGGGTCAGTGGAGGAGGAAATGGTAACCGTCTGCAGTATTCTTGTCTGAGAAATCCCATGGACAGAGGAGTCTGGCGGACTACAGGCTATGGGGTCGCACAGAGTAGAACGCAACTGAGCAACTGAGTATACACACATAATTTGATATACATTTATACCTAATTTTCGCTAAATGCTGTGTCAGATTTGGCATATACTTATCAATATGTTACTCAACTAGTAATTATAGAGGTTCTGTAAATCTTTTTAATCTTCTCCTAGGAGTCTCACCCAGAGTCCTTTGTCTTACATCAGACTAGACTATTTGTTTCTGGGCAGTCTTCTTGCTATAAATCTGGGACTTCTCTCTTCTGTGGCAGATACTCTTCTGTTTTCTCCCCTGCTTTTAAGAAATGATACCTTTGCTTTTCTAGAGCACATACTAAGAAATAAAAATTGTGTGCCTTGTATGTCTGAAATTTTTTTTATTCCGCCCTCACCTTTTGGAAAATTTGACTGGATATAGAAAAATAAATTAGAAATAATTTTAGATTTAGATTGTGAATGCACTGTCCATTTATTCTGCTGTCTTCTGTGTCTTGGTGTAAAATGTCCACCCCCCAAATCATTTAATTGGAAGGTGGTGGGTCTTTACAATTTGGAGACTCCTATTTCTTTTCAATTTGGAGACTCTTTTACTTAAGTAAAATTTCTATTTCCTCTCTTAGTTTTAGAACCATTTGAGAAATAAGAAATAATATAGGTAGATTAGATGAAAATATCAGTTTTATAAAACTTGCTTGGAAGGATGGAGTTTGGATATATAGGTTCACTGGGTTTTCTAAAGTTTTTAAATCTTGCTGGAACCTCTGGTATCTTATTCTATTCTCCCCCATTCATTTTGTTCTTATGACTTAAAATGTTGATTATGATCAATTTAGTGTAGTTTGGAAATGACATAAATATTCAACGCCTATCCCACCATCTTTATCTCGAAATCCTCTCTGAATTGTTAAACCCTCTCTAAATTGCTAAGTTTCACTGTTTAAACTTTTCTTATTTTCTATTTTTATCTAAAATAGAAAGGGTGATTCTTAGCTTACTTTTAGGTTTAAAGAGGTATTTATAAAGTACTTTGAACTTTTCCAAAGAGCAGGGCTGTATAAATAAAGTAGCATTGTTATTCAAATAGAGCTCCCCTTGATTTGAATGAAAAGGTCAATGAACTACAGACAAAATGGTGGCAAATGAGGAAAAGATGTTAAAGTGGCAATAAATTACCCGAATTATAGAAAGGTCATAAACTGTGCTCTTAAATAGAAACAGCTATTTCTTATTACATCTCTGAGTATTTCAACTCCCAATTATCAGCAAGTAAATTATAAAAACCACTGTGACAGCAGGTGCAGATGTGTTCCTTGGTGTGCTGGGTGTTCATTTCTTTGTTTTTACTGAAAATATTATACATTCATTTCTTGGCAGGAGAAATGATGTCTAGGCTTCCGTGCATACTGAGTTCTCTAAGTGAGGCATTAGTCAGATTGGCGTTTATGAGTCACCAGTCATCTTCATAAGCCAAATCCAGGAATTATAAAATAATTTACTCAGGAAGTAATGGGGATAAATGAAGTTTATCATCCTGGGAAACAGGAAAGTTACCTTGTGAGCTAATGATCTTACTGAAATGAAGTTTTCCCCCCACCATTGATGGATGACTCCACTGTCTTCAAAAACTTGTGTGTGTGACACTTATGAGCAGTGTTAGAATTCTCGATTGTCACCATCTAGCTGTAGCTATAGTATGTGGTAGGGCAGGAAAAGTGCTGTCTACTATCATAGAGACATCTTACTATTAGTCTGTTCGTTTGTTTTGTTTGGTGTGTGCTTGGTCGTGTCCGACTCTGTGATCCCATGGGCTGAGGCTCACCAGGCTTCTCTGTCTGTGGGATTTTACAGGCAGGAATACTGGAGTAGGTTGCCATTCCCTTCTCCAGGGGATTTGACCCATAGATCGAATCTATGTCTCTTGCTCTACTGTTCATGGTATGGTACAAAGCAGGAGTCTACTTTTCTCCTTGGATAGCTTGCCAGTTCACCCAGAGTTCACCTTGCTTATGTCCTAGTCCCTACTCTGCTCTCTCTTCCTCATTCTCATTCCAAAGTGACCTAAAATCCTTTAATTCTTTTTCTCTTCCTTTAAGCCACATCCTCCAAGGGGCCTGGCTTACAGGGAACTTTGGGGGTTAGGGGACAACTGCAGTAGGCTTGGTGGCTCAGTGGTAAAGAATCTTCCTGCCAAGCAGTAGACGTGGGTTTGATCCCTAGGTTGGGAACATCCTCTGGAGGAGGAAATGGCAACCCACTCCAGTATTCTTGTCTAGGAAATCTCACGGACAGAGGAGCCTGGTGGCCTACAGTCCATGGGGTCGCACAGAGTCAGATAGGACTGAACAATTAATACTTGCACTTTCTTTAATTATACTAAATGTAAAACCAAATTTCAGAGGGCTTTGATGACTTCAGTACTGTTTCACTGATCTTTCACATCTAATCAGATCATCAGTTTTCACCCCAGAATGAGGTAGAAAAGATCCCACGACAGAAGGACATGTATCAGCTCTGCCCCTTTGTTTTGTGTGTATTCTTTTTATATCTTCAGTCTGGTGTTTATTGGCAGGAATCTCAGCTGGGCTTTGTTAAAACCAGGTTATGAAACCCATAAATCCATTGAGAAGAGCAAATGTAAACAGTAATATTCTGAGTGATCATAACAGCGAGATGGCTCGTCAACTCCTTTTCCATGGTAGTCTCCTTTGGAGACTTTGAGTTTTGCATGTGACACTGGTCATCTGAGATATGCACTGGCCAGAGGTGCTAGGGTCCATTTGTATATTAAACACGAGCTGTGGTGAGTTTATTTAACATTTTTGAAGATAAAATAACTCTAAATAGAAATTCTAACATAACATCCCTAACCTGGGGGATTCAATTCACACTTCCCAGGGTGTACTTTGGAGACAAAGGACCTAGAGAACAGTGGTAAAGACCTTGAGGCTGCTTCTTGGCTTTGCAGGAGACCATGCCAGGATCATTCATTGATATTTGCTGCTGTTTCAGGAGGAAAAAGTGATAGGCTGGTGTCAGATACTTAGATTCAGACCAGTGCCTTCTTGGGGTCCATGTAGCAGATGAGAAAGTCTAGACCCATCAGGCTGAGTGATGTTCTTAACAAAGGGGTGGAAAATCAGAATTACCATTTCATTTTCTTCATTTCTGGACCAATCCAGTGACACTGCTCCTCCTTACTGTATCATGGGGGAGATAAGAAAAGAAATCATCATCACTCATGTGGATGTTAAAGGCATCCAATGAAACGCAAGCTCATCTTGCTTTGGCCAAGCTCTGAAATTTATTGACAGCTAGCAGGCAGTTATTATAACCAAGAAGTTCATTAGCTAGGGCAAACTTGACATTTGTGGATCAATATGTCTTTGCAGAAAGTAGACGAGACTTTCTCAATGATGAGGTGTTTAGACTTGGGAGTATTTTGTTCTTGTGCAATAGATCACAACACAGGTTTTTGGAATAGAAAGGTGCTAAGATCAGCACTATCTAAAATGCAGAAAATTCAGGATTCTGTGAAAGAAGCATAATGTTATTTTCATTGTATTTGCAGAATAGATGGGTTCTTCACCTAGCTCATCCATAGTGGTTTGACTGCATTCTGTAGGTTTCAGTATTTGACTTATTAACTAATGATTACACTGTGACTGTGAATAAGGTGGTTTGCGGACATTGCATCCTTTTTATTTTTAATTGTGAATAAAGGTAGGTTAAGTGCCTTGACAATAATGTTGAAGCTAGGTTAAGAATCCATGTATTATGAGGGTATGTTTGGTTGAAAGAGAGCTTCCCTGGTGGCTCAGACAGTAAAGCATCTGCCTGCAGTGCAAGAGACCCAGGTTTGATCCCTGGGTAGGAATGATCTCCTGGAGAAGGAAATGGCAACCCACTCCAGTACTTTTGCCTGGAAAATCCCATGTACGGAGGAGCCTGGTGGGCTACAGTCCATGGGGTTGCAAAGAGTCTGACACAACTGAGCGATTTCACTTTCACTTTCTTTTGGTATAAAGAAGCTGTCTTTTCTTTTTCCCTCTTTTTCTTGCCCTTCTTTTTCTCTGTTTTCTTTACTCCACCCTTTCCTTCAGTCCCTTTTCTCTGTTATCACTTGCTTCCTTTTTCCCACAACCCACCTTCCTGCTTCTTTCTTCCTCCTATACCCTGGAACTCATTTGTCCAGAAGATGCACCAGAAGGGCCTCTGATTTGATAGGTTCACATCACTTTCTCAGCCCAAGCAAATCCTTTTGGTCTAGGGATGGAAGGTACCAGACTGGGAACTTTCTTCTGTTATGGAGCTTAACTCAGACTACCTGGACTTCCAAAGGGAATTCGGGTACATTAGCACCGTGGAAAGGGGAAATGGATAGTATGCCACGATAGATCTATGTCTACAGCAAATAGCATCCTTTGTACTGTTATACATGATGAAATGGTGATGTAGAACCTTAGATCTTAGGCCACAGATGTCTTGTTTCTGCTCCAGTTTGGGTTCAGTGATCACCTAATAGTCAAGTGAGTATTTTAGTGAAATTTGGATATGATTCAGGGAGATTAGCAAGAAAGAGGCTCTTGGAACTATTTTGAAGAGTATGGGTTTCAACTGGGTTCTCATGTTGGACAGATAGGGAAGAAAAACTGCATGAGAAATCCTGAGAAATTTAGAAGGACATGAGTGACCTGGCACATGTTATGCTAAGTGATTATAAGTCAGACACAAAGGCCAATACTGCATATTCTTACTTATCAGTAACATCTAAACTAGTCAAACTCATCAAAGAGTCGAATGGTGGTTTCCAGAGTTGGGAAGTGGTGGGGGTCATGAGGAGATATTGGTTAGAGGGTACAAAGTTTCACTTTTGCAAGATGAGTAAATTCTAGGGATCTAATGGTTATCTCTGGGCTTTCTAGGTGGCACTAGGGGTAAAGAACCAGCCTGTCAATGCAAAAAACCTAAGAGACATGGGTTCAATCCCTGGGTCAGGAAGATACCCTAGAGAAGGACATGGCAACCCTCTCCAGTATTCTTGCCTGAAGAACCCCATGGACAGAAGAGCCTGGTGGGCTGCAATCCTGGGGTTGCAAAAAGTCAGACATGACTGAAGCAACTTAGCACACAGTGGTTATCTGTAGTTAACAATATTGGATTGTATTGCCTAGAATTTGCGTAGAGGGTAAATGCTAAGAGTTCTTGTTGTTGTTGTTTAGTTGCTAAGTCGGATCCAACTCTTTGTGACCCCATGGACTGTAGCCCACCAGGCTTCTCTGTCCATGGGGTTTCCTAGGAAAGAATACTGGAGTGGGTTGCCATTTCCTTCTCTAGGGGATTTTCCTGACCCAGGAATTGAATCCATGTCTCCTGCATTGGCAGGCAGATTCTTTACCACTGTGCCCCTAGGGAAGTGTTCTCACCACCCCCCATAAGATAACCTACATGAGGTGATGAATATGCTGATTAGCATTGTTGTAGTGGTCATTTCATATTGTATCCATCTATCAAAGCCGCAAATTGCATATACCTTAAATATATCCCATAAAATCTAATAGGAAAACTCAAATGAACGTTTTGGCTAACCCCATATATGCAGTTTTCATTTGTCAATTCTACTTCAATAAAGCTAAAACATGCTTAACAACATGTTTAAAAGGGCTGAGCATTTTTAGAAGACAACTTGTGTACCCACTGCTCTAGTCTGCACGAGTGATGTGAGCATCACTCCTATTTCCTGCTTCCTTCTGAGGGTCCAGGAGAGCACGGGGAGTGGACAGGGATGGGGACTGCTTTCTGCTCTGACTTGACAGTGGAGGCAAAAGGCCACTTGCTGTTGTTATTCTCTAGGTTTCCAAGAACTTGTTTGCTTTTCTCCAAACACGTGATTTCTCATTTTCAGCGCCTGAGCGTTCAGTGTTTTCTGCAGGGTGTGGTGTGAAGGAGACCCGTGTCCCTTTGTCTCTGGGTGTCTGCACAAAGGAAGAGCTTTGTCTGGTGTCCTCAGAGAAAGGCTGATGTGTTTTCTTGTGATCCATCGAATTCTCTCCTTTGCTTTCTTCCAGTTTCTCAAACAGAACAGTGGAGAGCCTGTTCCACGGAACTTTCAATAGCTTTGATGTGTATATATTTATAAGTTACCTAAGCAAGGTGCTTTATTTATAGAAAGCATAACTCTTGGTTCTGATCTATGGAGATTCAGTTACCTGTGTAACTGATGCACTTGCATTATGCCCAAGTCCACCTGTTTCATTCATCCCTGTGTAGAAGTATCTGGGCGTCTTTACAGTTATTTTGTTCATTTCTGTCTTTCAGCACTTGAAAGTTGATTTACTTTACAGTGTATCGAGTGCAAGCTTTTGTTCATTTCTATGCCTTCATTCAGAAAATATTATATTTAAGTCATTAACGTCTAATGGGATACATCAGACTGAATTTAGTGTCCTTGATTTGAAATTCAGTCTTCTGGTAAGAGATAAATATCATCTTAACTGTTAGAAGTTAACTTAAATATGTTTTATGGGAAAGAATGATAAAAAAATAAATGATGATGCTTTATTTTCCACTCTCAGGGCCCCCAGTTCTTTTCACTAAAGCACATATGTCACAATTAAGCTACTTTGCCATACAAATCTGTGTGGCATGTTTGATAGAAATCATTTAATTTCCTCTATTGTTTCTGAGACTTTCTTATATGTATTAAATGGAGCAACTACTTATGAGGATTCAAAAAAGGGCACAGCCTTCTGAAGTTTATTTTACTTGAAATTGATGACATATGGAAAGGTTTGTGATTAAAGGAAAAGGATCATGAACTTAATTTATTAAAACTCTTACATGTGAAAAATAATCCCTCGTCTTCCACTTGCAGTTTTCCTTCGCTGTTCTGAGCACAGCTTAGTGGTAGGAAATAGCCATTTGTCTTAAGGGAGTTGAATTTTTCTGCTGCATAGACTTTAGTTTGTGGCTCATTTCTCTAAGAAAAACATGTTTACCATAAAGATACATGATAAGATCTGCCATAGGATGTATGAACCTTCTATTTGAAGTTTTTCATCTCTGCAGTGTGTAGTTTTAGGTTAAGGTAGGGTTCATTATGTTGGGTGAATATTTGTCTAAATTTTCTAAGAGGTCAAACAGTACCAGTCATTTTCTTAGTCAATTTATGTCCCTGAAGTTCAGGATAATCAGCTACTAGATTTAAATCAAAGAGAAAGTGTCAATACTTCATTGATTTTTATTTTAGTGGAGGGTAAATAGTCCATTATCCTTAATTCACATAATGAAGTAGAAGAAGCTATTTTCATAGGAAGGAAATAGATTTGGGAGCATTAATATATGGCCAAGTCCAAGAGTGAGAAATATTAGATTTATGAAATGATTCTCTTTATTAACCAGTGAAATATCAGAAAACTCTGTTATACTAGTTATCCCATTGCTGCATAAAAATTACTCCCAAATGAGTGGCTTAAAGCAGCAAACATTTATTATCTCACAGTTTCTGAGGTTCTGGGATCTGAGTGCAGCTTGGCTGGCTGTTTCTGCCTCTAGTCTCCCCTGTGGCTGCCGTCAGTGGAGCTGCTGGCTGGCCTGCAGTGTGGTCTCAACGCTCAGCTGAGAGAACATCCCCTTTCAAGTGCACTGGGGTGGTCATCAGCGGGATTCAGTTCCTTCCAGGTGGCTGGAATGAGGGCCACAAGAGCCTCTCCATAGGGCAGCTCTCCAACATGGCGGCTGGCTTTCGCCATAGTGAGTAAGCGAGAGAGCCAGGGGGACGAGCAAGATACAAGACAGCGTCTTTTTGTAACAAACTCGGAAGAGGTATTTAGAAGCCAGTCACAACTAGATCCGGTCGACACTCAAGGGGAGAGTGAATACTAGGAAGTGAGGATCCTTGGGGGCCCTCTTAGAAACTACTACCACATCTCTGACTACTTTTCAGACCTTATCCCATTAATCAACAAGAATAAATTGGGCTTGCTGTTTACTGTCTAATCATCTGAGTTCTGTATTTCACATAATTACTCTTCGTGCTTTAAAACAAACCTCTCCTTAGCTTCGGCTCTTTGCTGCTTGAGTTTCCTTATTTTCTGAACAGTAATTAATTTAATTGCTATCGTTGTCGTTCAATTGTTGTGTCCGACTCTTTGTGACCCCCATAGACTGCAGCATGCGAACCTTCCCCGTCCTGCACTATCTCCCAGTGAAGTTTGCTCAAACTCATGTCCACTGGAGTAAAAACAAAAAACAAAATAAAAATGAGATGCTTTCTTTGCGGCTGAAATTCCTTCTTGATTCAATGAGATGCTTTCAATTCCCTGCACCGCTCCTTTGACTCCTTCCCTGTTCAGTGTTGCTTTGAGAAGCTAGACCTGCTGGAGACCTGCTGGTTTTTCTGTGGCCATAGATTTTGCTGTAATTACACCCTAAGCATTTTTGTATAGAACTTCTGCATCAGGTGCCACCAAGGAGGGTGCCACCTCTTCATAAGACAGTCCATTGTACTATTCGTTTGCAGACCACAGAGCTCACAATCTGAAGCTATGAAGTACTGTGGTTTTTTGGAAAGTGAAGCTTCCACCAGGGTTGGAGGGAGGTGCTGGTGTATTTTAGGATTGACCAAACCCAACAGGAACCACATTGGAGAGCCCTGTCCAGATCATGAGAAGTAGATATTGGTGTATATGGGACTAGCTAGTCATTGCTGACAGTATCAGCTAGATCTCTTTTTCTGTGTATCAAAGACAAAAAGTAGGCAATTGAGCAAAGTGCTGATTCTTTGTTAGCTAATACTGTGTTAGCTAACATGGATTGCCTGTCCTCCTCCAAGGGATCTTCCCAACCCAGGAATCGAACGCAGGTCACCCATATTACAGGTGGATTCTTTAACATCTGAGTCACCAGGGAAGCCCCGTCATGAAAATACATGATTTCTTCATTACCTTGAAGAGACATTTACACTCCCATGTCAATTACAGCATCATTCACAATGACCAACATGTGGAAACCACCTATGTGTTGACTGACAGATGAATACATAGAATGTGATATCTACACAAATGAAATATTTTTAGCCACAAAAAAACAAGGAGGTTCTCTACTTGTGATAGCATGAATGAACCTTGAGGGCGTAATGCTAAGTGAAATAAATCAGAGAAAGACAAATAGTGTATTGTTTCATTTATACGTGGAATCTCATAAAAGTGAGAAGGAAAGAGCAGACTCATAGATTCATAGAAGCAAAGAGAAGAATGATTGATAGTTACTGGGGATTGAGGGCATAAGAAATGGGAAGATGCTGGCCAAAGAGTACAGATTTTTAGCTATAAAGTGAGTAAATTTCAGGGATATAATGTACAGCATGGTGACTTTAGTTAATAATACTGTATTTATACTTGAAAGTTGCTATGAGAAGAGATGTTAAATGTTCTCACCATCACAACAGCAATAGCACAATGGTAATTATGTGAGATGAAGGATGTGTTAACTCACCTTATTGTGGTAAATATTTCGCAATATATACCTATATCAAATCACCACATTGTACACCTGAAACTTACACACTGTTGCAATTATATCACAGTAAAGCTGGGAAAAAAGAAAATATGATTTCTGAAGTTAGTCATATATGCATAAATCTATCTTTTCGTGTGGTATTCCCTCCTGGTCTCAGTGATCTAGCTAGTGAATTTGGTTGAGTTTGACTTATTTGGCAAAAGTAAGAGATTAAGTCTTTACTTTGCCCATGAGATGTTTGTGGACACAGGATTGAGATTTCTCTATTCTGTGTTTCCCTTCTGTTTATTTCTGCTGAGAAAGAGTGCCTCCTTTAAGATGGGGCATTTCAAAGAGGTCATTGGAGTCAGGGCTTTTCTCCTTTCCTAAATGACAATATGGATGATTTGTGTCCAGGTAAATTGCTAGAAAGATGACACTGTGAAAGTGCTGCCCTCGATATGCCAGCAAATTTGGAAAACTCAGCAGTGGCCACAGGACTGGAAAAGGTCAGTTTTCATTCCAATCCCAAAGAAATGCAATGCCAAAGAATGCTCAAACTACTGCACAATTGCACTCATCTCACACGCTAGTAAAGTAATGCTTAAAATTCTCCAAGCCAGGCTTCAGCAATATGTAAACCGTGAACTTCCAGATGTTCAAGCTGGTTTTAGAAAAGGCAGAGGAACCAGAGATCAAATTGCCAACATCCGCTTTTTCAACATCATTGAAAAAGCAAGAGAGTTCCAGAAAAACATGTATTTCTGCATTATTGACTATGCCAAAGTCTTTGACTGTGTGGATCACAACAAACTGTGGAAAATTCTGAAAGAGATGGGTATACCAGACCCCCTGACCTGCCTCTTGAGAAACCTGTATGCAGGTCAGGAAGCAACAGTTAGAACTGGACCTGGAACAACAGACTGGTTCCAAATAAGAAAAGGAGTGTGTCAAGGCTGTATATTGTCACCCTGCTTATTTAACTTCTATGCAGAGTACATCATGAGAAACACTGGGCTGGAGGAAGCACAAACTGGAATCAAGATTGCCATGAGAAATATCAATAACCTCAGATATGCAGATGACACTACCCTTATGGCAGAAAGTGAAGAAGAACAAAAAAGCCTCTTGATGAAAGTGAAAGAGGAGAGTGAAAAAGTTGGCTTAAAGTTCAACATTCAGAAAACTAAGATCATGGCATCTAGTCCCATCACTTCATGGCAGATAGATGGGGAAACAGGGGAAACAGTGGCTGACTTTATTTTTGGGGGGCTCCAAAATCACTGCAGATGGTGATTGCAGCCATGAAATGAAAAAACGCTTACTCCTTGGACGGAAAGTTATGACTGACCTAGACAGCATATTCAAAAGCAGAGACATTACTTTGCCAACAAAGGTCCATCTAGTCAAGGCTATGGTTTTTCCAGTGGTCATGTATGGATGTGAGAGTTGGACTATAAAGAAATCTGAGCACTGAAGAATTGATGCTTTTGAACTGTGGTGTTGGAAAGACTCTTCAGAGACCCTTGGATTGCAAGGGGATCCAACCAATCCATCCTAAAGGAGATCAGTCCTGGGTGTTCATTGGAAGGACTGATTTTGAAGCTGAAACTCCAATACTTTGGCCACATGATGTGAAGAGCTGACTCATTGGACAAGACCCTGATGCTGGGAAGGATTGAGAGCAGAAGGAAAAGGGAACGGCAGGGGATGAAATGGTTGGATGGCATCATCGAGTTGATGGACATGGGTTTGGGTAGACTCTGGGAGTTGGTGATGGACAGGGAGGCCTGGCGTGCTACAGTTCATGGGGTTGCAAAGAGTCGGACATGACTGAGAAACTGAACTGAACTGAACTGAACTGAAATCACTAGGTTAGTGTATGTGTAAATCCATCCCTGGTGGCTCAGTGGTAAACAATCCACTTGCCAAGCAGAAGACCCAGATTTGATCCCTGGGTCAGGAAGATCCCCTGGAGAAGGAAATGGCAACCCATTCTAGTATTCTTGTCTGGGAAATCCCATGGACAGAGAGCCTGGTGGGCTGCAGTCCATGGGGTCACAAAGAGTTGGACATGACTTAGGGACACTTTTTTTCTAAGGTCGCAGTCAAGCCATGTAGTTAACCTGGGCTTTTCCCCTGGTGAATGGATTTTGAAGTGGAAAGCAGATTCTGATTCCACCTCTTAGGAGTTGCGTATCTGAATCAACATAATCATCTTAGTCTCTCTTACATCATCTGTAAAATGGGAATAATACTCACCTGGGAAGGTTGCTGTGAAGGTCAAATAAGATAGTGACAGGTATATTGTTCAACGTGGGGAATACAGGCAATATTTTATAACAACTGTAAATGGAATGTCACCTTTAAAATTTGTATAAAAAATTAACAAACTTGTAGACACAGCCAGGGAAGGAGAGGGTGGAACAAATTGAGAGTAATGTTGAAATGTATACATTACCATATGTAAAATAGATAGCTAGTGGAAAGATTCTGTATAACACAGGGAGTTCAACATGGTGCTCTGTGACAACCTTCAGCCTTGAGGGATGGGAACAGGTGGGAGGTGGGATGAAGGTTCAAGAGGGAGGGAACATATGTGTATTTATGACTGATTCACATTGTTGTATGGCATAAACCAACACAACATTGTAAAGTAATTTTTAGAATTAATAAAATTCTAAAACATAAAAAATAAATAAAAACACCTTCCTTACAGTTGAAGGATATTTTTTCTTACCAACTAAAATGCTAAAATAAATTATCATGTTAGAATGCAATAAAACTGTGTATTTAAAAATTTTTTTTTTTAAAAATCAGAGACAGTAATAGCAGATGGCAAGTAAAACAGCTATTTCTTTCTTGCTTTTATTTTTATTTATTTTTAAAATCCTCTCAACTTAGCTCAAATACTTTGAGAGATTCTTTTATTATTTTTTTCACTCATGACTTTTGTTTTAAATGCACATTGTCCAGTTTATCACTTTCACCATTTTAAAGCATAACTTTCAGTGGTATTTAGTATGTTCACCCTGTTGTGACTAATTCCAGAACATCATCATGACCCCAAAGGATGTCTCCTGCCAGTTAAGCCATCACCCTCAGTCCCCTATACCCCAGCCCCTGGCAGTCACTAATCTACCTTCTGTCTCCATGAATTTGCCTTGGCTGCATATTTCACACGAATGGAATCATACAGTATGTGGCCTTTTGTGTCTGGCATCTTTCACTTAGCATCATGTTTTCAAGGTTTCTCAGTTTTATCTGCTGTAGCCATTTCACCAATGTATCCTGTATATGAGGGGAAAATAATTCAACATGTGTGCTCTCTGAATGCTGGGCAAGAGCAGGGTCATTTTAATAGCAGGATGAGCCCATAGGAACCATTGAAACAAAGAGAGAAAAGAACAGTGTGAAGGATGCCAGCAAATTCATTTGTACCTCAGCATCTATAGAAATGACTTCTCTTCCCTTGATACACTTCCCTCCATCTTCCCCTGCTTTGCTCTCTTGCATCTCTTCACCCCTTTCTTCCTTTCCCAACCCCCTCCTCCTATCCTGTCTTCCTCCCTCCCTCCCTTCCTTCCTTTTGCTCTTGATTCTCCCCTCTTCATTTTCTCCCTTTCTTTGTTTCTTCATTTCCCTCTTTTGTTATCTTTCTATAAAGGTAGAACTAAAATAGGTTAGTACTAAAAAATTCTGTTGCTGGAGATCTATCCCTAGAGCATAGTAAAAGTAATTAACATTAACCTTTGGGATCAGAAAAAAAGTTTAATACAAGAGCTTGGTTTAAAAAAAAAATCACATTTATCACTTGAAAAGAATATAGCCATGAAAAATTATGCTTCATTGAGTATTTAATGGCAGAATATATGTGTGCATGTGTATGTGTTCAGTTGCTAAGTTGTGTCTGACTCTTTGCAACCCCATGGACTGTAGCCTGCCAGGCTCCTCTGTCCATGGGAATTTTTTCAGGTAAGAATACTGGAGTGGGTTACCATTTCCTTCTTCAGGGGATCTTCCTGACCCAGGGATAGAACCCAGTTCTTCTACATTGGTAGAAAGATTCTTCACCACTGAGCCACTCGAGAAGCACTGACAAATCATATATTTAGAGATAAAATGACCTTGTTTGTACAAAATAGTGCTGCTGTACATCTCCCAGATTTTTAACACACCAAATGATTAGTGCACATAATCTATGTGCATCTTCTAGGAAAAATTAAGGTCATGCAATTGGAACCATCATTATATCATAATATAGGGCAATTACTGGTGCTTTTATTTTTCCTCTTTGTGGTTTTCTTGTCTTCAGAATTTTCAGCAAAGTATATGAATCACCCTTTGGAATCAGATAAAAAAAGGATAATAACAAATCAGATATAAAAGAATAAAAAAGGACCATAAAGAAGGCTGAGCACTGAAGAATTGATGCTTTCACATTGTGGTGCTGGAGCAGACTCTTTAGAGTCCCTTGGACAGCAAGGACATCAAACCAGTTGATCCGAAAAGAAATCAATATTCCAGTGAATATTCACTGGAAGGACCGATTCTGAAACTCAAGATCCAATGCTTTGGCTACCTGATATGAAGAGCTCACTCATTTGAAAAGACCCCAATGCTGGGAAGTATTGAGAGCAGGAGAAGGGGTTGACAGAGGATGAAATGGATGGATAAAATCATCCACTCAGTGGACATGAATTTGAGCAAACTCTGGGAGACAGTGAAGGACAGGGAGGCCAGGCATGCTGCAGTCTATGGGATCACGAAGTGGAACATGATGAGTGACTGAACAACCACAGAAGGATAATGAACTTTGGTCCTGAATGTAGCTAGTGGAATAACTCCATTCTGGGCCATGAAGCCAGAGATCCGTCTTTAGTATAAAGGAGCAGCGTTCCTTGAATGAAGGCTTTGAGATGTGATGATTTTGTCTCCAGGACTATTTGACGGTATCTGGAAGCATCTTTGGCTGTCACAACACAACTGGGGAGGTGCTAGTGGAATCCAGTTGTTAGCTAAACATTCTAAGTGCACAGGGCGTCCTTCCCCTACTTCCTCACCAACAAAGAATTACCCAGCCCACATGTCAGTAGGGCTGAAGAAGAGAAACCTGCTCATTGGTTAGTTCAAATATTTTACATTAGCTCATTGGATCGTATCTGTAGAAAAAGTCATCACTTGGGTTGTCTTTAGTGGATGTTAAGAATTAATTGCATAGAAGGCAATGGAGTAACACTCCACTGACCTCATTATTTAAGGACTTGAGATGAACTCTTTTCTCTTACACTTGTTGTCTGTATGTTTTTTTTTTTTTAATCTGGATGTGTATCTCCTAGAGAAGAAGCCTGGCAATATATTTGAGGTTAGCATGTTGATACTTGCTTAGGTCACAGAATTCCATGGAAGAAAGGAATAAAGGGAACTGCCACATAGAGAGTCCTCAAGTCATGCATAATGAAAGAAAATTCTGGCTGAGGGAATAGTGCCACCTACTGAATTGTGTTTGTGTTTTCGACAGGTTCTAATTTATTCAGGTTGATGCCTGGAAGTGTTACTTTCAATTATTGATCTCCGCATCTTCTTAAGTAGTTACTGCCAGAGTGTTAAACAATATTTAGTTATTATTGGATCAAGGTGTAATTAGAAACAGCTGTGAGCAATTGAATGCCATCCAGCTCCTGAAGTAGCAAACGAAATTGTACTTGAAGACCTCGGATTGATTACTAGAAATTGTATCTGGCAGTTAAAACAAATCCATCTCCAGTTTGAATGCTACCAGGCAGTTCCCTTTTAGGAAGATAACCAGAAAGGTTAAAAAATGCATTAAATGTACCATTTCCAAATATCAACAAGTTTAAAATAAAGAAATTAAAACATGCAATGTTTGCTGCAAAAAGTTGTCAACATTTCATCCCTTTTTTCCAAATTTTTGGCTTTGAGCTTTACTCTCTGTATGTATAGTTTTAAATATCCTCATCTTTTACCCAAGTATTTTAAGAAATTCTACAGTGTAGTGCATATATTTAGATATATCTCTTTAATAACTACATTTTTAGATAATTTGAAAAATTATTTTGAAGTATATATTGAATTGTCAGATAATTTGTTACCATGGTGAATCTCTTTACTGAAATTAACTAGTTTGTCTCATAAAATTATATGCCTCTGTGTAATATGTTAATTCTTGCTCCTAATCAAACATTTAATTACATCATGAGCTCAAATTAATTTGTAACTTGAATCTAGAGCTCATTTGTACAATTTCAAAATGAGTATGTATTGGGGAGATACCAAGAATTTCTAGCATTTTGTTTCAAAGTTTTAGCAATATATACTGATAGTAGACCTGAGAATTTGTGACAGGTTTCAAGTCCAGAAAAGCATAGAGTGATAATGACAACCAAAAGCTGAATTTCTCGTGTTGATTTACTTATTCTGCGCTGTGGGTTTAAAAGCCAGTTTTATCATGATGACTGTTCACTCGATTTCTCTGGGAGGGGACTGCTTGTCACATGAGCCCAGAGGGGCCAGTGTGTGAAACGGACTCCCTCTTCTCGAAGTAGTTGCTTGGGAAATGGGGGCTTGTGGTCCTCAGAGAGTTACTGGAGATGTGATTTAAGAAGATGGGAAAGGACCATGTTCATCTTCTGTTCCTTTACTCTCTAAGTGTAACCTTCTGTTCCTATAGCCAATTTTAATCTTTCTTTCTCCCAGAAGTGAGTAGTGTACACGAGATGATCCTACTAGGTATCGGTAAGTATGAAAAACAAGCCACCATCTGGATTCCTGGGAAACACAGAATACTCAGAGATTGATTCCAAGAACAATACAGATGTCAGTGTCTCTATTGTTTTCTAAGATTGCTTAACGCCCCTCCAAAGAAGGTTTGCTCCCAGATCTCAAGATAACATTACTCATCATTACCAGCTTCTCCGCACTGTTTCCTTGAAATTGCTTAACAGTGATTGATTCTGAGTTAGAGAAATATTTCGTACTCCTTTCAACCCAGACTGAGTCTTGTTTCCTCTTTCAGAAAATGTGAAGACCCTTCAAGAACTGAATTTTGACTGACTGGCCTTCGTGATTTATTCAGAACTGTGCTGACACCTGAGATCTTGGTTTTTAATTGCTAAGTAGGATTAATTAGTGGAATTCATGTCTTGCCTGAGTATTTCGTGGTGCCTCTTGGGGGAATGGACATTTTGCCTGCGCTATGTAGTCTTACAGGAAATTAAATCCCTTCCAAAGTCTAGCTGCCATGGTCATTTTTATGTGTGAGGGGAATTCTTAACTCTTTTCTTTTGCATAGAGCAATCTGGTCTTTATTTACAGTTTATTTATGCTCAGATGTTAGAGGTTGAATTGTGTCCCTTCTAAACTAATATGTGGAAGTCCTATTTACCCAGAACCTCTGAATGTGACTTTATTTAGAAACAGGGGAGTGGTTAAGGGTAGTTAGTCGAAGAGAGGGTATATTGGAGCGGGGAGATCCTCATCAGATGTGACTACTGACCTTATAAAAAGGTGGAAACTTTGGGCACAGACATGCACACGAGAAGAACGCCGTAACAGGCATAACTGTTACGGATAACAGGATAACTGTTATCCTGCCACAAGCCAAGGAAATTCCAGAACCCAGGCTGGAGATCTGCAGCAGACCCTTTCCTGGCACGGTCCTGCTGACAAGTTCTGCTGACAAGACTGGACTCCAGTCTCTTGAACAGTGAAAGAGTAAATTCTGTCGTTTAAGCCACTCAGTCCATGGCGCTTCGTTACGGCAGCCCCAGGAAACTAACGCCCTAGATGGTAGGACCATTGTCATTTTTAGTTGAGTTCTGCTGCCTTTTATGAGCAAGTTCTTTGTGCTAGAGTTGAGCTAGCTGCTTGTGACACAGAGAGAATTAAGCTTTCCAGGAGCCCAGTCTCCTGAGAGAGGTGGGCAGGACCTGGGGAGTTTGATGTGCCTGTGAATGGACCCAACTTGAATGGTCCCATAGTCACCAACTTGAATGGACCCATGAAATTGCCTCAGAAGCTACTAGTCCCCTAAATGACTTACTCAACCACACTGCACAGTGACGATTCAGTGATGATCTGCTCTCCTCATCTCATCTCCACTTTACACTAGTAGAAAAGCACTTTCTACTGCCTCTCATCTTTCTTGAGGATTATAATTTTTGCAGACATCTCAATCAGTTCAGTGCAGTCACTCAGCTGTGTCCAACTCTTTGCAACCCCATGAACCACAGCATGCCAGGCCTCCCTGTCCATCACCAATGGCCAGAGTCTACCCAAACCCACATCCATCGAGTCGGTGATGCCATCCAACCATCTCATCCTCTGTCTTCCCCTTCTCCTCCTGCCCTCAATCTTTCCCAGCATCAGGGTCTTTTCAAATGAGTCAGTTATTCTCATCAGGTGGCCAAGTATTGGAGTTTCAGCTTCAACACCAGTCCTTTCAATGAATACCCAGGACTGATCTCCTTTAGAATGGACTGGTTGGATCTCCTTGTGGTGCAAGGGACTCTCAAGAGTCTTCTCCAACACCACAGTTCAAAAGCATCAATTCTTCGGCACTCAGCTTTCTTCACAGTCCATCTCTCACATCCATACATGACCACTGGAAAAACCATAGCCTTGACTAGACGGACCTTTGTGGACAAAGTAATGTCTCTGCTTTTTAATATGCTGTCTAGGTTGGTCATAACTTTCCTTCCAAGGAGTAAGTGTCTATTAATTTCATGGCTGCAATCACCATCTGCAGTGATTTTGGAGCCCCCAAAATAAAGTCAGCCACTGTTTCCACTGTTTCCCCATCTATTTGCTATGAAGTGATGGGACCAGATGCCATGATCTTCGTTTTCTGAATGTTGAGCTTTAAGCCAACTTTTTCACTCTCCTCTTTCACTTGAAGGGTTGCCATTCCCTTCTCCAGAGGATCTTCCCAACCCAGGGATTGGTCCTGGGGCTCCTTTTTTGGCAGACAAGGAAGCAGGCCTTATTTTGTCCCCAACTGCAAAGGATGAAATGGCTTTACTGGGGAGGAGGCAACCATCCTGCCCCTCCACCCCACCCCATTCCTGCCCCCTAACATACTGTCCATGTCCTGAGGGGGGTACTGTGGGTCTGGGGTCTTCTCAGGCAGCCTGTGAAAGCAGGAGCCCCAGGTTCAATCCCTGGGTTGGGAAGATCCTCTGGAGAAGGGAATGGCAACTCACTCCAGTATTCTTGTCTGGGAAATCCTGGGGACAGAGGAGCCTGGCGGGCTACAGTCCATGGGGTCGCAAAGAGCTGGATGTGGCTGAGTGAGTACTCTGTGTATGTGTGTATTTAAGTAAGGAAGAAAATAATGACTTTCCACAAGGACCGAGTTTCCTTCTTGCCTCAGCATCACAGAGGCATCACTTTGCCCCTGTCCTTTGTGGTCGCACACTTCTCTTTTCACGGATACATGGCTGGGACCTGCACACTCTGTAGGGAAAGTTCTGCCGCCTTGGGCAGTGAGGATGGATGTGGGTCTACAGCATCCCAGATGGGCTTGGGCTCTAAAGCTGCTGAGATGGCTTCTTATCCTGCCCTTCATGACATAGTTATTCAGAGTTTCAATTCGTAGTTCAGTCACATTGAAGGCCCAAGTGTATTTTATTTAATGACTTTGAACACCATTCAGTAAAAAGCAACGGACGTTTATTTTGGTGATAAAGCTGAGCAGATGCAGGATTGCCAATGGCTACTTAAGAGCAGAGTGTCCTTGAGAAATATTTCCTTCTTTGTGCGACTGCTTCAGTGTCCGGGTGGAGCCTGTCTTTGCTTCTTTGCTCTAATTTGTGTGAGTGATGTTGCTGGTAGGTTGCCATGGTGACTTGAGCCCACTGGGCAGGAGGACAGATTTTCATTATAATGAGTGTGAACACGAGGGCCCAACCGTGGGTGCTGCTCTTCTGAGTAGCCGCCTCCCTTGTTAGCTCATGAGGTCACTGCAAGGGGGTTTGGGGAGTAGGAGTTAGAGCAGGGGAGGGTTGAGAGGCAGATGAGAAAGAGAAGCATTTTGCAGATAAATCAGATTGCTGTTAGAAACGTGCTTGTTAATAATACTCTGCATAAACTACTATCCCAAGATAGTAGTGAAAGAACTCTTTCAAAATAGCTGGGATGCAATTTAATCTACTTATGCGGAAAGTAACGTATCTAGTTGAGAACCGCTGGGTAAGAAAATGCAAATTTAAATATCGATTGCCATGGTGACATTTAAATTTTGGTGTGCAGATGCACCTGTGATTGCCAATATGGGATTTTCAACAGATGAACTTCCTATAGAGCCATCATACCTTGGTGGAAATAGTATAAACACAGAGGGTTTTGCAGTCGGGGGACTTGTCTTCAAGTCTCAGTTCTGTACTTACCAAGCTATGCATTCCTGGACCAATCAGTTGCTTTCTCTAAGCCTCAATTTGTTCATCTTTTGAAAATATGATATAAATAACTACCTACTGGGTGTTTGTAAGCATCAGAGATAATGAATAGAGAGGCCTGGGAAATGATAGGCACTATGAATGGTGGTGATTATTATTATTATTATTTTGTTTTGTTTTTAGTTTAAAAATGAAGTGAAGGAAAGCTCACAGTTCTTTACCTGCAGTGTTCATGAAATATTCATTAAATAGCTTAGATTTTCCAAGCGTTATCATCCTAGAATAAGTCCACTCTATTCAAATAAAAGCATTCCTTGGCTTTGAACGTTTTTTTTCCTTATCAAAGATTCTCCTTTGAGCAATGAAAGTAATAAATAAGTCCCTTTGCACATTTCAACTTGAAATATTGGGACTTTGTACAGTTACACCAGCATCGGAGAGTCTTTCCCTAATTGCTGTGATACAACAGCTAATTGAAGGGAGGCAATGAAACACTATTTGAACCAAGATTTCTTGGGGCTGGTGCACTGGGACGACCCAGAGGGATGGTGTGGGGAGGGAGGAGGGAGGAGGGTTCAGGATGGGGAACACATGTATACTAATTAAATAATTTTCTATTAAAGAAAAAAAAATAAAAATAAAATAAACTTAACCGTATTCAAAAAAATATATATATATATATATTTTTAAACTTGAGGTTTTAGAGGAAATTTAAAGAAATTGTTGTTGTTTAGTCGTTAAGTTGTGTCTGACTCTTTAGAGGCCCCATTGACTGTGACCTGCTTGACTCCTTCTGTCCATGGGATTTCCCAGACAAGAATACTGGAGTGGGTTGCCATTTCCTTTTCTGGGGGATCTTCCTGATCCAGAGATCAAACCCATGTCTCCTGCATTGTCAAGTGGATTTTTTTTCACTGAGCCACCAAGGAAGCCTTTATAGGAATGCATTTCCCTAAACTGGATTTTGCTTTTTATAAGGGTCCTACAATGAGGTTATAGATGTTGAGTTTCTTTATTGCCTTGTTGGAAACCACTTTGGCTGTTGAGAATCAGTGAGAGACATTTGGTGGGGAGACTTGGGTGTAAAAGTTCCAATTCATTTACCTGTGGTTGGAAGCTTGTTTAGTCATTTAGTCCCTAACAAGATGTGTAACACCGATGTCATGGGGAAATGGGAGACAGACAGAACCCCTGACAGCTCTCACCATAGAGGACAAACGTAATCTCACTGATTGAGCCAACACATCTGAAGGAAGTATCCTTTGAGAAAGATGAATTGCACGGAGGCTAGACAAAGCCAAAGAGGATGTATCTGACAGTGTTTTCCAAGACTTTGAGAGAGAGAGAGAGAAAGAAAGACAGAGAAACAGCGGGGGAGGGATATTTAGGGAGTTTGGGATGGGCATGTACACACTGCTACATTTAAAATGGATAGCCAACAAGGACCTCCTGTACAGCACAGGGAACTCTGCTCAATGTTATGTGGCAGCCTGGATGGGAGAGGGGTTTGGGGGAGAACGGGTACATGTGTATGTGTGGCTGAGTCCCTTTGCTTTTCACCCTAGTCTCTCACAGCATTGTTTATCGGCTGCACCCCAATATAAAATAAAAAGTTTAAATTAAAAAAAAAGAAATACAGACAGACAAGTACTGCCTCTGGCATATAGGAGTGATATTAATTCATTCCACATTCTTATGATTGAGAACACTAGTTCCCAAAGCTAAAGGGTGCAGATTTGTTCTCTAGGGACACTTGGCAGTGTCTGGAGTCATTTTTGGTCTTCACGACTGGAGAGGCGTTAATGGCCTCACCTGGTCCAAAGAGAAGCCAGTGATGTTGTGTGACAGCCTCACATGTGTGGAACAGCCCTGCATCAAAGAACTATCCAATCCAAAAAGTCCATAGTGCCAGGGTGAGAAATACTTGGTGTAGGAAAAAGCACACCTTCAGACTGGCCCATGTCCTCCCTTACCTCTGCTTAGAATTTCACTTTCTGATGCCTTGCTTTGAATTTTAGACACCTTAACTGGAGAAGGAAGTTGTCTAGGCTTGCACTGCTGTAGAAAAATGCCATAAATCGAGTGGTTTATCCACAAGAGAAATGCATTTCTCATAGTTTTGGAGGCTGAGAAATCCAAGATTAAGGTGCTGGTTTGATATGGCATCTGATGAGGGTTCTTTTCCTGGTTGCAGGTGACTGCCTTCTTGCTGTGTCCTCACCTGGTCCAAAGAGTGAGCCAGCTGTCTGGTCTCTTCTTATAAGGGCACTAGTCTATTGATGAGAGCCCCAACCTCATGACCTAATTATCTTCCAAATCCCCCACCTCTGTATGCCATCACTTTAGGGACCTGATTTCAACATAAAAATTTTGGGGGGAGTACAAACATTCAGTCCCTAACAGGGGTGTCCTAGCTGGTAACTGATAAGTTCTAGCCTCCAATAGAAATAAGCTGCCAGTCTTGCTCATTCATAAGTTTCTTAAAATTCAAGTCAGTTCTGAGTCTGGTCAGTTTTCGAAACTTGGGGAAAAATGGAGGTAGAATAATATAATAAACAGATACAATTTCTATGCCTGTTTAATAGAACAGAAGACAGAGAGGTTACATCTTAGCCAGCAAGGGGACAAAAGCATCACCAAATCCTTTCCTTTTCCTCCTGGACGCACAGCTAGATGACCTTTCTCAGTCTCCTTGGCAGGTAGGCGTCCCATATAACTGAGTCCTGACCCCTGAAATGTGGGCAGAAGAGATGTATTCCTTGTCTAAGCCTGGCCTATGAAATGTGCAGCGTTCCTTCATTCTCCTCCTGCCATCTGGATGGACAGGCTCCAGATTCCAGGAGGAAGGTAAAGCCACAGGCTGTGGGAGGGCCCTGCTGCTTGGAGGACAGCTGTCTGACTAGGAAGCTCAGCCCTGGAGAGTTGCTGGGACACAAGTGAAACCTTTATTTTGTTAAGCCTCCAAAATGTTGGTTACAGAAGTTATTAGCTTGCTCTGACTAATAATACAGTGAAATAGACAAATGCCAACATGAGGGGGCACCTGGCTTGTAGCCGTCTTTCTGGGACTGTGGAGAAATTCAGCTCAGCCAGATGTGCAGACATTCAAAGGGAATGACATTTTCGGAGATGCTGATGTTTATATTTGTCATGCTGTCTTCGGAATCGTGTTTTAAAATCAAAGTATCTGTTAAGACCTCTTTATCAGTATTTTACACAGTGGATGAAAAGCTTATTTATATCTCAGGCCGTCGTTTTAGTGATTTCAGGTTCCTAAGTCCTGCTCGAAGATTGCTAAATTCTCATATTATCTCCTAAATGCTAAGTGTTGCATATGAGTCTGGGATTTCGCTGAGAAATGTGGAATATAAAGATTTTTTTGCCAGACCATTCCCAGTTGGTTGTGCATCTCAGGAGCCAAAGCTTATTACTTTCCAAGTTGTAATTTAAACTTGTTAAATTGCCTCCAGACTCATCGTCTTTATGTAGCGCAATGGGAAAAACTCAGTGCTTTGACTTCAGATGCATTTTTTTTTTAAATTTTCTCTTTCTAAAATCTTACATCCTTTGAGACTGCATCATCATTGTTTCATAGAAACTTTGAGCAGAAGCGTCTTTTTATGAAAACTTTTGTTGTTGTTGTCTTCTTTTTTTTTCTCGAGGTAGAGATTTGCTGTTGCATCTGGCACATGGTGTGGCTCTTTTTGAGAGTCTTTCAAACTCATGATGTAAGTCACATTTTAAGATTTTTGTGGGATGGCTGTAAGGAGAAATCAGCTTTTGTAACTATGCAAGAAATTGTCCTGGTAAACACATTAGAGTCAGATAATCCTCTGCTGTTCCCTAAATAGCACCCAAAGATTGTGCAGCCCCTGGCCATCTCGGAACATAGCAGGAACTTTATTGCTGAGAGACAGAAGGTTCACATTTTGCTCAATATGCTTGCTCCACATACTTCGATGGAGAAAGCCTCTAGCGGTCCACCAGCTGCCCGTCTGAAGACCAGCCTCCCACAGGCATACGGTGCACATGGGGAAGTGAGCTCGGGGTGTCATAGCAAGGATGGTAAATGCTCAATGGCCCATACTTAAGTATTTAAGAAATGGGATGATTTCAGCTGAATTGTCTGTTCTCATCCTTCATTTTCATGGAGATGAGGCTCCAAGGTCTGTTTTTAGGGTATGAGGGGAGAAGGAAAGGAAGAGCTGCTTATATGTTTCAGTATTCTAGGCAGTTTTTCCTTTGGTGTTTCTTCGAGTTCCAAGAGGCAGAAGAAGGTCAGATCCAGTTTGATTTGCTTTGTCACTTGCCTCAATAATTGATAGAGAATGTTTAAGTGTGTGGAGGAAGGACTGGACCAAAAATGAAAGCTGCTTTTTTTTTTTTTCGCTGCCTGCATTAGTCAGGATGGGACATTATACTCTGATGACAAACATTCCTCAAGTGTCAGTGACCAAAACTGTGCAGTTTTCTTTCTTATAGCACATAGCCACTGGTGGAGGGCTCTGATTCATGACACCTGTAGTCTGAAGCCCCAGCTGCTGGAGGCTCCTGCACATAGAATTTCACAGGTCTCAGTAATGGGCAAGAGAGCATGGGGAACAACACATGCGTTCTTCAGTGCTTCAGCAACAGACAGACACACATCGCTTTTGCTCAGTTTTATTGGCCAGAGCAAGTCTTATAGCCAAAACTAACCTCAGAGAGACAAGGGAAGGCAAATGTCCTGAATACTAGAAGCAGAAACTGGATAGCAGCAAATAGTGGTAATACTTTTTCCACAGTTCCACCCTGACAGACACATTGACATAAATAGACATTTAACCTTAAGCCAATTATGAAATTGGCCCCCAAGGCCAAAGGAAAAAATCTCATGAGGGGCAATTTTAGAAATACTATTCAGAATAGGAGACACACAGTTACTTCTTCCAACTCAGGAGTCTTTTTTTTTTTTTTTTTTTTTAATAAAGTATAGTTGCTGTGCAATATTTTATGAGTTACAATTGTACAATATAATGATTCACAATTTTTAAAGGTTATATTCAATTTTAGTTATTATTGTAAAATACTAGCTATATTCCTCATGTTGTATAATACATCCTTATAGCTTATTTTATACATAATAGTTTGTACCTCTTAATCCCCTCCCTGTATGTTGCCCTCTCCCCCTTTCCTCTCCCCACTGCTAACCACTAGTTTTTTAGGTCTGCTACTTTTTTGTTATATTCGCTAGTTTGTTCTGTGTTCTAGATTTTGCATATAAGTGATATCATACAGGCTTCCCTGGTGGCTCAGATGACAAAGGTATCATGCAGTGTTTATCTTTCTCTGTATGACTTACTTCACTGAGTAGAATATCCTCCAAGTCCATCCATGTTGCTGCAAATGGCAAAATTTCATTCTTTTCTATAGTTGAGTAGTATTCAATTGCAAAGGAAATTGGTCCTGAACATTCATTGGAAGGACTGATGCTGAAACTCCAATACTTTGACCACCTGATGCGAAGAACTGACTCAATGGAAAAGATGCTGATTCTGGGAAAGATTGAAGGCAGGAGGAGAAGGGGACAACAGAGGATGAGATGGTTACATGGCATCACTGACTCGATGGACATGAATTTGAGCAAGCTCCAGGAGTTGGTGATGGACAGGGAAACTTGGTGTGCTGCAGTCCAGGGGATCACGAGGAGTCAGACACAAGTGAGGCACTGAACTGAAATGATTCCATTGCATATGTATCTTTAGTCAACAGGTGGTGGAAAAGCATTTAGTTTTAGGGGCTATTCCTCCACCTGAAACTCAGTTGTGAGCTAGCACAGTATAATCTCTGAACTGGGAACATTTAGTGTAGTCATCTATTTTTAAAAAATAAATTATTGCAAATCAGACTAAATTTTGAATTTTCTTTTCTTTTCTTTTTTTTCTAAACGGTAGGTCAAATATCAGTGGGAAATGTGTCCACAGATGTGAGACATAGTCACAAGTATCATTTTCAGGGTCTATTAAACAGAATAAAGACAATATGAAGCATAAGAAAAGGACTTTAACATCTAATTATGGAGAATTAGAGGTGATGCTATCAGATTTACTGCCAGATATAACCTCAGTTCTTTCTGATTCAAAACTGTTTAGAGAATTAAGATAATCTTTAATCAATTTTTTCTTCTTTTGTTATAGTTAAAAAAAAAAAATTCTTTACCTCAAGTAAGTAAAATGTCAGTTGCCTGGGAGAAGTCAAAAGGAACCCCACAACTATAAAACAGAGCCATCCCAGGACAGATGGACAGATTATGATAGGAAAATAGATTGCCTAATATCCAACTACTGCGCCCACCAAAAAAAACAAAACTCCAGATTTCTCTTTTGAAACTCCTCATTAGGTTGAAAAGAAAATAATAAAATTAACTCAGCATGATGTCTGAAGAATAAACATTTCATTTTATTTTGTCTTTGCCCCAGATTTTAACTTAACAAACACATACACAGAAAGTCTCTTGTGCTATTCTCAAGGATTTCTATGTTTTATTTATCCTGTAACAGAGCCTGAGAGAAATATGACCTGCCAAGGTAGCGTCCCCAAAGGGCAGTAGATTGCCTGGCATTGATCTGCTTTGTTCACTAGCATCAGAGAGAAAATATTTGCAAATCAGATAACCCATAAGGGATTTGTAGTCGGACACGACTGAGCGACTTCTCTTTCACTTTTCACTTTCATGCATTGGAGAAGGAAATGGCAACCCACTCCAGTGTTCTTGCCTGGAGAATCCCAGGGACAGGGGAACCTGGTGGGCCGCTGTCTATAGGGTTGCACAGAGTTGGACATGACTGAAGCAACTTAGCAGCAGCAGCAGCAGCCAAAATATATAAAGAAATCTTACAACCCTAATAAAAGGAACAAATACACAATTTTTAAAATGAGTAGGTGATTTAACTAGCCATTTCTCCCACGAATGTATACAAAGGGTCAATATGTACATGAGAAGATGCTCACAGTCTTTCAGTGCTAGGGAAATGAAAACCAAAACTGTTATACCCAAAACACCTATCACATCCACTAGAATGGTTAGAATCGAAAAGACAGATGATAACCAGTGTTGATGAGGATTTAGGGAAAGTGAAAACCTTATACACTGCTGCTGTTGCTAAGTCACTTCAGTCATGTCTGACTCTGTGTGACCCCATAAATGGCAGCCCACCAGGCTCCCCCGTCCCTGGGATTCTCCAGGCAAGAACACTGGAGTGGGCTGCCATTTCCTTCTCCACTGCTAGTGGGAATATAAAATGTCACTGCCACCTTGGAAAACATGGACAGTCCCTTAAGTGGTTAAACTAGAGTTGTTCAGTTCTGTTCAGTCGCTCAGTTGTGTCCGACTCTTTGCGACCCCATGAATCGCAGCACTCCAGGCCTCCCTGTCCATCACCAACTCCCAGAGTTCACTGAGACTCACATCCATCGAGTCAGTGATGCCATCCAGCCATCTCATCCTCTGTCGTCCCTTTCTCCTCCTGCCCCCAGTCCCTCCCAGCATCAGAGTCTTTTCCAATGAGTCAACTCTTCACATGAGGTGGCCAAAGTACTGGAGTTTCAGCTTTAGCATCATTCCTTCCAAAGAAATCCCAGGGCTGATCTCCTTCAGAATGGACCGGTTGGATCTCCTTGCAGTCCAAGGGACTCTCAAGAGTCTTCTCCAACACCACAGTTCAAAAGCATCAATTCTTAGGTGCTCAGCCTTCTTCACAGTCCAACTCTCACATCCATACATGACCACAGGAAAAACCATAGCCTTGACTAGATGGATCTTTGTTGGCAAAGTAATGTCTCTGCTTTTGAATATGCTATCTAGGTTGGTCATAACTTTCCTTCCAAGGAGTAAGCGTCTTTTAATTTCATGGCTGCAGTCACCATCTGTAGTGATTTTGGAGCCCAGAAAAATAGTCTGACCCTGTTTCCACTGTTTCCCCATCTATTTCCCATGAAGTGATGGGACCGGATGCCATGATCTTAGTTTTCTAAATGTTGAGCTTTAAGCCAACTTTTTCACTCTCCACTTTCACTTTCATCAAGAGGCTTTTGAGTTCCTCTTCACTTTCTGCCATAAGGGTGGTGTCATCTTCATATCTGAAGTTATTGATATTTCTCCCAGCAATCTTGATTCCAGCTTGTGTTTCTTCCAGTCCAGTGTTTCTCATGATGTACTCTGCATAGAAGTTAAATAAACAGGGTGACAATATACAGCCTTGACGTACTCCTTTTCCTGTTTGGAACCAGTCTGTTGTTCCGTGTCCAGTTCTATCTGTTGCTTCCTGACCTGCATACAGATTTATCGAGAGGCAAATCAGGTGGTCTGGTGTTCCCATCTCTTTCAGAATTTTCCACAGTTTATTGTGATCCACACTATCACCTTAAAAAGTTAAAGTAGAGTTAGTTTTTCACCCAGCAGTGATTTCATTCTTAGAAAACAATACCCAAGAGCAAGAATCCCAAAAGAAATGAAAATGTATGGCCCTAGAAAAACTGGTACACAAATGTTCATAGTAGCATTATTCACAACAGTCAAAAAATGCAAATAACCGAAATATTCATCAACTGATGAATGGATAAACAAGATGTGTTATACCCATAAAATGGAACATTATTAAGCTGTACAAAGAGATGAAGCACTGATACCTGATACATCATAGATGAACCTTGAAAAGATCCAGCTAAGTGAAAGTAGCCAGTCACAAAAGACCATATGTTATACAATTCTATTTATATAAAATGTGCTAATGGGCAAATCTATGAGACACATAATAGATTAGTGTTTGCCTAGGGTTGGGCAAGGGTGGGCAGGTAGTGGGGAATGACTGCTTATAGGTACAAGGTTTCTTTTTTGGAGTGAAGAAAATGTTCTAAATTAGATTGTGGTGATGGTTGGACAACTCTGTGAATATACCAAAGCACTGAGCTCTACTTTTTAAATGAGTGAATTGTATGATATGTGAATTATATCTGAATACAACTATTTCTATTTTTAAAATAATTTTGTCCAGCTCCAGTACTGAAATATAACCCTGCCTGGGAGGGTCTGCTGGCTCAGTAATTTATAATGCTCTACAGTGGGTTCCAAGTTCTGGTTCAAAGTTGTCTACAAAAAAATTGGTAACGGCTCATGGCTGTTTCAATAATTCCTTTCTAAGCACCTCGCCCTTTCCGTTACACATGGTTCACACTGAGGTGTCTCACCTGCTTCAGGACAGAAGGCTGGCTGCATGTTCATAATATTTGCTAATGAACTTCTTTGATGAAGTACAGTATGCGTGTGTGCCAAGTCACTTCAGTCTTGTCCAAGTCTTTGTGACCCTATGGACTATAGCCTACCAGGCTCCTCTGTCCATGGAATTTTCCAGGCAGGAATAATGGAGTGGGTTACCATGCCCTTCTCCAGGGGATCTTCCCAACCCAGGGACCGAATCTGCATCTCTTACATTTTCTGTATTGGCAAGTGGCTTCTTTACCACTAGCGCCGCCTGGGAAGCCCTCAAACCTGCTTTCTAATCGTGACCTTGGTAGATTTGCTTTCTTTTAATATTCTCTACAAGTACTGACTGCCTGCTTTACCAGTGACCACAACTGGCAGTGTGATGGTGGAACTACCTAGAGCTTTCTCTAATCTGAGTGCCTTCAGTCTGGGTCTTGGTTTCATGGTAGGGTGACCCAAACTCCAGGCACAGTGGCCTTGGAGAAAGGAATTGCAAAACTCATTTAGAAGGAAGAATAACTTTCTGCTTGGAATCCCAGTGGAAAACCATTCAGCCATCACTGTGTGCCTTTGCAGACTCTGTCTAATGTTGTTAGAATTTTCTCTAGCAGAGACATACATAGATATGGCTGTTTAAACCTTTAAGCCTACAAGTAAATGGACTACATTTATTTAAATATCACAGACACAGAATAAGTTTTGTTGACGTCATTAAAATTGTATATAAATCATCTTTCTTCCATGCTGTGTGAGAGAGACCTGGATTGTTATCAATTATGTAAACTTTTTCACTGACTTTTCAGATATAGAAACTATTATCTCAGTAATAATTTACTGTATAAGGAAAGCAAATACCAGTTCTCTTGTAAATGTTTATGAAAATTGCATTTCTTAAGAAACAACAGTCCAGCTCCTTCATCAGCTTCATTCAGGCCTCTTCTTGATGGGACCTTTTTGCAGTCTCATTCCCTGATCACCTGTCAAAATCTGTGGGGTCCCTGTTACTCTCTACCCATATCCATTGTTTTCTCTATAGTCATAATTACTCCCTGTTTTCTCTATAGTCATAATTGCTCCCTGTTTTCTGCTGTATTTACTTCTATATTGTTTATATTCTCCATAGAATGGAAGCCTCATTAGAGCAGGACCCTTTATATCTTTTTTGCTGTCCTGTCCCTGGTACCTTGATCAGTGTCTGGCTTCTTATTCTTGCTGTTGTTTAGTCACTAAGTTGTGTCTGACTCTTTGTGACCTCATGGACTGTAGACTGCCAGGCTCCTCTGTCCGTGGAATTTCCCAGGCAAGAATACTGGAGTGGGTTGCCATTTCCTCCTCCAGAGGATCTTCCCCACCCAGGGACTGGACCCATGTCTCCTGCATTGCAGGCCGATTCTTTTCCACTGAGACACCAAGGAAGCCCCACTCTATAGGGTCATGAGAAATAAGTGGTACTATAGGTAAAAGGTTTGTTATAGAATGCTCTGTTGAAATACTATCACCATGGCCACAGTGCCAACTTTTATGGTAGTTTTATTTCTTTAGAAAATGACTTCATGAATTCCCCAAACCTCCTGTCCAAGGCATTGCTTTTAGTAGCTGAGACTCTGAAAATGATATTCCCCCTGGAGTGAAAAAGGTGGTCCAGGTAAAGAAATAAAATTATGTATAATAAATTAGAAAGCAACTTGAGAAATAGTCTGCCCCAGTTGGATTTTCTTTTGAGCATGGAAGTGGAGTTTCATCAAATTGACTAAATACCTGTGTTCAAGACTCTCTTGCTACTGAAATGCACCAGATTTCTTTTCATATTTACACTGGTCAAGATCTTGGTTTTTACTGACTCAAAAAAACAATATTCCATTGGCAGAGATCCTACCCTTCTCAGTAGGACTGACACATTTGCCTTTTGGATATATTTTATTTTGAATCCTTTTATGTTTAATACTTTCCTGCAAAGAAACAGCATGTTAACATTGTTTGAATAGGCCAATAAATGCATGGGTGGCTTTTGATTGCTTTCTCATTTGTGTGGATCAGATAATGGTTTCTCTTTCTTGTTCCTTTTGCTGTTCCAAAGTATTGCCATCATAGCATCTCAAAATACGGGATTAGTAGGATTGCATTTCCCCTTCATAGAAGTAAGATTGGGATGTGGAGCTACTAAATGACTTACCCTTAGTCTCAAAGCTGGCAATTAACAGAGCTAGGATTTTTTTCCTTCTCTGTTATGGTACTCGTGACTAACTTTTGGCATTCCGCTCATTATATATGTTTGTGAATAGTAGATATAAGGATTCTTTGTTAAGCCTAGAGAAATGGAGAATAATATTCTAGTGCTCCTCGAAAAGGGAACTCTCTTACACTGTTGGTGGGAATGCAAACTGGTACAGCCACTATGGAGAACAGTGTGGAGACTCCTTAAAAAACTGGAAATAGAACTGCCATATGACCCAGCAATCCCACTGCTGGGCATACACACCAAGGAAACCAGAATTGAAAGAGACACGTGTACCCCAGTGTTCATTGCAACACAATAGCTAGGACTTGGAAGCAACCTAGATGTCCATCAGCAGATGAATGGATAAGGAGGTTGTGGTATGTGTACACAATGGCATATTAACTCAGCTATGAAAAAGAGTGCATTTGAGTCAGTTCTAATGTGTGGATGAAACTGGAGCCTATTATACAGAGTGAAGTAAGTCAGAAAGAGAAACACCAATACTGTATATTAATGCCTATATATAGAATTTAGAAAGATGGTAATGGCAATTCTACATGCAAGGCAGCAAGAGACACAGAGGTAAAGAACAGACTTTTGGTCTATGTGGGAGAAGGTGAGGGTGGGATGATTTGAGAGAATAGCATTGAAACATGTACGTTACCATGTGTAAAACAGATGACCAGTGCAAGTTTGATGCATGATGTAGGGCACTCAAAGCCGGTGTTCTGGGACAACCCAGAGGGATGGGGTGGGAGGGAGGTGGGATTAGGGGTTCAGGATGGGGGGACACATGTACCTGTGACTGATTCATGTTGATATATGGCAACAACCACCACAATATGTAAAGTAATTATCCTCCAATTAAAATAAATAGATTAATTAAAAATATTCTAGTGCTCCTCTAAAGTAATACTGTGTATTGCCACCAATCCTGAGTGAGGGAGACTTTTCATATATGTCCTTTTTTTTTTCTTTTGTTGAACAGTGTATACATGGGGAGGACTGAAAGAGATGGGTGATGTGAATGCGAAAGGAAATAGAAAAAGAAAGTGAGCAAATCTCATCTCTTTCCCATTAAACTGTCCATGTATTTATTTTCTCAGCAAGTACTTCTTGAGTGCTTGCTGTGTGCCAGGCTCTGTTTAAGTCACTGAAAATACAAGGCTAAAGAAAACAGGAACTGCTCTAGCCTCCTAGAACTTCCAGTCTATTGACAGGTTGGCAGTGGGTCATTAACTATGATTGCAATGAGAAAAAATGCTTGAAAGGAAAATGCGGGGTGCCATGAGTCACCATGGCAGAGAATCTCAGCTGAGCATGGGAGTTCAGGAAGTCTCCTAAAGAAATGCCATCAGCCAAGACTCCTCTAGGTAGGAGGTGGCAGGTGGTGGAGGCTTGGTGGCAGAGAGGGCGAGAACAAGCAAAGACAAGAAGATGAGCAAAGATGCTGAGACAGCAAATGTCTTGACATATTTAAGACACACAGAGGTTGAAATGAGAAGACAGGAGGAGGGAGTTGATAGTGATAAGCAGGTAAAAGCCACTAATGATATTTGGTTTTGTAACAGCCTTGGTGTTGATGCAGAAGATTTTGACCTCTGTTATAGAGCACTGGGAAATTATTTAGAAGCTCTGAGCAGATGAGCATCAACACTCTGGCTCCAGAGAAATGAAGGATCAGGGAAGGCAGAGCTGTATAGAGACCTGTTAGGAGATTTTGGCAGTAATCCCAGGGAGGAGTATTGTTGGCTTTGACTGGGGATTGGGCAGTGGAGAGAGATATGATAGATCTGAAGGCAGCCTTGATTGGAGGTGAGGCCTAAAGGAGAGGAAACATTTTGGTGATGACTCCTTGGATTGGGGCATGGGAGGCTTGGGGGTATGACATGATTCCATTTACTGATAAAAGGATGGCGGTAAGAAAATTTTTTTTTCTGTGGTGGGGCAGCAACATAAATTATCTTTCTGAAGAACTAAGATTGATATGTGAGCCACTAAAATAGGCATTACTCTTGGCTGTATTGACCCAGGTCTCAAAACAGAGAACTAGATTGAAAATGTACATAGCTGAGCTGTGTATGTAGAGATGGTATATAAAACCAGGTAAGGGATGAGGTCATCAAAGAGAAACACCAAGTGAGAAAAGAGGAGGGTGCAAGTCATGCCCCAAGGAATGGATGCTTGCTGTGTTAAGATGTGCCGTGACAACTGATCACATCCATTAAGGATTAGGGTAGGTGGGGCAGAGTTGTAGGCACTGTTTAGAGATCAGGACAAGAACCTCACAGAGGATACTAAGAACAAGCAACCATGGTGGCAAGCGGGCACAAAGCCAAGAGGAAGTGATGTTGTGGAAGGCAAAGGAAGGGGTGTGAGATGCTGCTGACAGGGGCAGGACATGGGGGAGTGGATAACCCGGCTCAAGCTGGCTTGAGCAGTAAATTGGAAGACTCAGGATCTGACTTTTCTCTAGGATCGCAATGTCTCATTTCTCAACTATGTAGAATTCCCCCTACTGAATATTTCTAATGATTAAAATGATTTATTTTTTTTGAGTTTCACTTGGAAGCCAGTTGGAAGGTAAAGTGAAACACATGAAGCGATTAACAACTGAACTCGGTTGATTTGCTTCTGGATTCGGGGCCAGCAGAAAATCCATGTGGTAACTTTTTATAAATGCTGTTTTGGATTATTAAATTGAAGACCTTGACAAAATAAAATATTGAAAATAGCTTTTCCAGTATCACTGGGGCATGCCTGATATGTCTTTGCTGTGAACTGATTTTCCCGTGGTTTCCTGATAGATATTTGAGACCTGCCTATGAATAGGGCAGAGTCTGAAAAACAAGATTTAGAGACTTCTCTAGTGTCTACTGGTTAAGACTCCACATTTCCACTGCAGGGGGTGTGGGTTCCATGCCCAGTCAGAGAACTAAGATCTCACATGCCTTGTGGTGCAGCCAATGAATGAAAAAATAAAATAGAGAACAAGATTTAAATGAAGGATTATTTAAAATACAGATTAGGAAATGCAACTACTTGAAGAAGTCATACTATGTATTTCTTCTCCTTAAATTCTACTTTGAAATGAGTAGCTTACAGTAAATTTTTGAAAATGCTCAAATTTGAGTTTGATTTTATAGAACCCCCATCTTAAGGGCTGCACAGTTTCATGAACAGTGTAGCTGCTTGTTTTGGTTGATTGGTTGAGTTCGTAAAATACAGGACTAGATTCTCTGTTGGATAGAAATTTCAGACATCTATTACTCTTTCAAAGAATTAAGATGAGTACAAATCTAAACTCGGATTTTTTAATCTCTCAATAATAACATGTGAACAGTAAATAAAGGAAGGAGATAACTAAATTTTACATTTCAAGTGAAGTTAAGTCTATCATTGACTAAGAATCGGGAGACTCGGTGTCTATAGCGCCAACAAAAATTTATGGGAAATACATTGTGCAAATTCTTAGAGATTCTCAAGACATAAGTCCTGATTTCAGGGACTTCACATTTAAATAAGACAATGCAAATGATTATAAAACAAGGAGGTAATTTCTGTCACAAAGGTGGCTTTTAGGAACTCAGAGGAGGAGTCTGGGATGGTGTAGGGAAGGATTTGCAGAGGATGTAACAGTGTGAGCTGAGTCACACTGAAGAGTCAGCATGAAGAGTAAAGACTCAGAGGAAGGGGTCATTTGGCAGGTTTAGCACTAAGTTGCATCCAGGGGAATGGAGGAGGATGTCAAGGTAGAGAGGACCCAGATTCTGAAGGACCTGCAGGCCAAGTTAAGGAGCTATTGAAGGGCTTCACGCAGTTGCTTAGTAGGTAATTTATGCATCATGGAAGGTCATCTGTGACAAGGGTTCGAGTGGGGAGCCTGTCTAGAGGTAGGGGGACTGAAAACGATGCTACTGCATTGGTCCAGGTTCAGTACCAAGATGCAGTAAAGAGAAAATTAGCAGTGAAAAGATGGCTGTGCCTCACGAAAGCATCCCTAAGAAGTGAGACACAAAGACCCGGGTTATAAACTCAAGTTCATAACTTTTAGAGTTCTCCAGAGAAGAGAGAGAAATTTATTTCAAGGAATTGGCTGACATAGTTTTGGAGGCTGGCAAGTAGGGTGGGCCGATAGGCTGGAGACCCAGGGATGTGGTGATATAGCAAGTTTGAGTCCAAAGGTTCGAATTCTCCTGGCAGAATTCCTTCCTGCTCAGAAAGGCCAGCCTTTTTCTTTTCAGACCTGCCACTGACTTAATGAAGCCCGTCCACATCAGGGAGGGTAATCTGCTTTATTCAAAGTCTGCCGATTTAAATGTTGCACATGTACTCAGTCTCTCAGTCATGCTGGACTCTTTTGTGACCCCGTGGATTATAGCACACCAGGCTTCTCTGTCCATGAGATTTTATAGGCGAGAATACTGGAGTGAGTTGCCATTCCCTTCTCCAGTGGACCTTATGGATCCAGGGATCGAATCTGCGTCTCGCATCTCATGTATTGGCAGGCAGATTCTTTACCACTAGCAATCCCTTTAGGATAATTGGGGAGTTTAGGGTCGACATGAATACCATGATAAATTTCAAATGGATTACCAGTAAGGACTTACTGTATAGCACAGGGAACTTTGCTCAGTGTTATGTGGCAGCCTGAATGGGAGGGGAGTTTGGAAGAGAATGGATGTTTGTATATATGGCTGAGTTCCTTTGGTGTCCACCTGAAACTATCACAACATTTTTTATTGGCTATACTCCAGTATAAAATACAAAGTTTAAAATATGTGTATAAATCCCTTCACAGAAACATCCAGGACAATATTTGATCAAATATCTGGATACCACGTCCCAGCCAAGTTGACACATAAGATTAACCATCACATTGAAAAAAAGACTTTTGCGGTGATCATAGGCAAATTGCTTTCAATTTCTGTATCCTTTCCCATTTTTCTCATACAAAATTACAATATTGGACTAGGTACATCTAAGATCCAGTATAGCTTTGAACCAAATAATTTTATTCTTTTTTTGCCACAAAGTTAAGAATGGATGTTGCCTAATTCACTCTAAGATCCTAACATTTTAGCTCCACGAGGTTCCTTTGTTATCTGCATCAGCACATTTATTGACGCATGAGGCGGTCGGGTGACTTGCTTAATTCATACAAAGAAATGATCCCTCGCTGTCATGTCAGGATGCCATGCTGTGCAGTAGCAATACTCGGCAAAGTGCACAAAACCAAATTTCTATAGCTTAAATTATGCCTGGAACATGCTAGAAAGTTCTACTTAAAAAACCCCTCAACTAGGTTCTGCTGAGAAGTCAGATATTCACATACAGTATTAGATTTGCATGTGGCAGAGATCTTTGATATGGAGATAGAATCTTCCAGTACCACAGACAAAGGGAAAAATTATCCATGTTATGGGGCTGAATCAACCAATTCTGAGCAGGAAGGTTTCATGTGCAATGGTGGCATCTGTGAGTTGATTTTAGGGACCCATTGCTCTCCTCTGGTGTGAGGCTGTCAGAGATAGAATGACTCATTTTTCTAAAAAGATGTTAGAAACACTTTTCCCCTTCTCTTTGAGACACGTGTTTCTAGATGTGAGGTGCATTGATACACTGAGTATATTACTCAGGAGGTTTAGAAGTTTTACTTGTGAAACCTAACACTAATGGAGAAATGAATCATCAGAAGCGTTTTTTGTTGGGAGAAAACCTGGGAAAATGACTAATAGACTCAAAACTTTTTATCATTCCCTTCCTTACCTGCCGAGGGTGAGATTTTGGTTTAATTCTGTTTTGTCAAAAGTATGTGTGGACCAAGGTGAACTGAGAGCTTTGTATGGAGGAAATAAGTTTTAGCATTGAAATGATAGATGTGAAGCTCTTAACAGGGCTAGTGCACATTTTTGAATTGTCGCATGCCATCCAATGGTTGGAGCAATGTGCAATTCACTGTCATACGACTCTAAAGATTTTAGGACTTCAAACTCTAATCTTCTCTCTCAATCACAGCTATTTGAGCATAATATTCATCTTTGAAGCTTTTGGTCAACTTTTCTCTTTTCTTGCTAAGCTCCCTAGAATTTTGTCTCTGACATTTTGAGACAATTTTGAGGAAGATAATTTCCAAGTTATTTCAAATTACTTTTCATTCTTATTTTGATGTCATTGAATGTATCATATCATCAAGACTTCAGGCTCACTGCTGCCCTTGGACAGGCTGTTTTAAATCTGTTTTACTTCTCGTCAATATATTCCTTATTAAACGGCTTAAAGGGATTTAAAATAAGTCCATTAAAAATTTTAATCCTCTGTCTCATTTTGGAATATTATTTCTGTTGTTTCCTTGACATGGACATGGAGTATTCAGTCTGTGCAGAAAAAAAGATCAGAAAAAGGAATTAATTTTCTGTTATTTAAGCAGGGGTGTAGGGAGTCAGTAGTGGCCCAGTTTTAATTCCTTGGCCTTAAGCCCCTATCTTTCCTCCATCCTTTTAATGTTTTTTAAAAAGCATATTTCAAATAAATAAACAACACATTAACTGAAGATTTTCTGGGTCAGAAGATATCACTCTATTACTGTATCTTCTTATGATTTAATTTCTGAGACAATAAAAATTCCAGTCTAGTCGGATGTCAGTTTTATAATGGAGACCCATGGGAGACGCCTCAGTACTTTTATTTGAAACTTTTTGTCCACTTGAAGCCTTTCTGTGCCAATATCTGAAAGGGTTGGCTCTGCCCCGCTGCTGGTCCATGCTGCTCCACCATCTTTCCTCGCTGTGTCTAGCTCCCTCTTGACTGTCCAGGTGAGTCCAGGCGGCGAAGAGGGTGGAGGGGATGCAGAGAGGAGGAGGAGGCTGAAGCCATGGACCATCTATCCCCACTGCCTCATTGGTGTTCTCACACCCCAGCACGCCTAGACCTTTCCCAGAATGTGATAGGCTGCTGCTGCTGCTGCTGAGTCGCTTCAGTCGTGTCCGACTCTGTGCGATCCCATAGATGGCAGCCCACCAGGCCTCCCGGTCCTTGGGATTCTCCAGGCAAGAATACTGGAGTGGGTTGCCATTTCCTTCTCCAATGCATGTAATTGAAAAGTGAAAGTGAAGATGCTTAGTCATGTCCAACCCTTAGCGACCCCATGGACTGCAGCCTACCAGGCTTCTCTGCCCATGGGATGTGATAGGCTACTCTGTATTTAAGGGTTTTGTTTGTTTGTTTGTTTCTTCACTTCTCAGGGAATATAAATAAGATACAATAGTTAAGAAATTTTGGGGAGGTAAGTTGAAAGATCAACCCCTATGAAAATGATCAGTGGCCTTATTTGTCTGTTTAATGTTACATATATATTATTATCATTATATATTGTCGATAGTACTTGTGATATTATATAATCATTTTCATTAATAGATGTAGTTTTCCTTATTCATCCCATAGAGTTAATGATTTTCTTTCTGTTGTCATCTCTGATTTTTAAAAAATTTCTCAACTTTTAAAATTTAAATTTATTTATTTTTAATTGAAGGAAAATTGCTTTACAATATTGTATTGGTCTCTGCCATACATCAGCATGAATCAGCCATAGGTGTGCATACGTGCCCTACGTCTTGAACCTCTCTGCCACTTCCCACCCCATCCCAACCCTCTAGGTTGAAACAGAACATCAGATTTGAGCCCCCTGCGTCACACAGCAAATTCCCACTGGCCATCTAATTTTGCATGTAGTAATGTACATGTTTCAGTGCTACCCTCTCTATTTGTCCCACCCTCTCCTTCCTCGACTGTGTCCACAGGTCTCAACTTTTTGATTTCAGTTCTTCTGGCTTTTCCCAGTGGCGGGACTCTTCCTCCATGTCTCTGCCCCTTGAGAATGCCCTCCCCACTGCGGTTGCCTGGGAACTGCTCCTTGGTTCTGTCTTCTCCTCCCTCACTTAACCTTGCCTTCCTCTGGCACAGACCCTGCTGGTCAGATGGGACTGTCATCCTTGTCCTAACCTCTCCCAAGTTTGGCTCTGGTGGCTTATCTTTCCCAGCAGTGGGTGGGCCATCATCACTCCCACACCCAACTCTGTCTCCAGGGTCTCCAAGACTGCTGAGTCCCGATTCACGCTCCTGGCCATGAAGGTGCTGGAGCATCCCTGGCTCATGCCGTAGGACAAAGAACAAGGATGCAGAGCACAGAACACCAAGGAATCTTGCTGCTGTTGTTACAGAACCTTTAAAGTTGGCCTAAGAGTGTTGCTGTGTCCCCAAGGCAGTGGGTCTGAGCGTGTCTTGCAGGGTGAGAATCTGGGCTCCTGCCCAACAGAGGAGGCAGACAGTCCCCCAGGTCCTTCCAGGGAGTACAAACAGGTAGAGCATCTCCTCCAGTTACAGGGCAACTAATTGGAGTTCTTGTTAATGTGTTTTGCATGATGAGGTGGAGTACTTTAAACAGCTTGGTTATTAAAAAAAATTTGCTTTATAACATAGGGCAGCTGTAGTGAATCTGCTTTCCCCCATGTGTCTCAGTCCTGGCCAGACCATCTCTGCAGCTGCTGTTTACTCACCAGATACAGATCGGTTGGACTTGCTTTGCTCCTCTCTTAGACCCCCAGACACCAAGCCTTGCCATGATGTAGTAGATTCCAGATACTGCATCTGTGTTCTTTGGATGCACATACTTTGATGAAACATATAAAATATGATTATGTCAAATAATTATAAAATTAGATAGCTCTTCACTTTTCTGTTCATGAGGATTATGCCACTCACAATTCCCTCAGTAACTCTCCCTCGGTGGTGATTTTGGGGGTGGTATGGATGGAGGTCCTGAACTGCCCACCAGCTCTCGCCTGATGCCTCCTAGGATGGGGACAGTGCACTTGCAGGATTACCAGTGGGAGGTAAGGATGCAGTTTGTGACTACGGACTGGTGCACATGGGATTCAGCACCACTGCCTCTAGTTCATTAACATGCCAAGTAGTGTGTGGCTGACACACAGGGTTTTCTGCCTCCCTGATTGCCTGGAAAATTCCATGTTATTTTTCTGACTCTTGGCCACAAACACACAAGTACAGACTGTATTAGAATTCAGAGGTTTCTGCAGCCTGAAGAAGCTTTTGCATGCGTGCCAAGTCACTTCAGTCATGTCTGACTCTCCGCAACTTTATGGCTCCTCTGTCCATGGGGTTCTCCAGGCAAGAATACTGAAGTGGGTTGCCATACCCTCCTCCGGGAGATCTTCCCAATCCAGGGATTGAACTCAAATCTTTTGAGTCTCCTGCATTGGTTGATGAGGTCTTTTCCGCTAGCACCACCTGGGAAGACCAAAGAAGCTTGTACGTGCCCGCAAAGGCCTCCAGCGCCTTATCTAAAGAAAGCCCACAGGATCACCTCAAATAGGTGATTTGGCTGCCAAATTACTGCAATAAATTTCATGATTTTTTTTTTTAGCAGAAAGTGATTTTGAGGATAGAGATCCATTGTGTACATTTATCCCTATTGAATCACCAAGACCTGTAAGTCTTAGTGAGCCTCTTATCATAGCATTTTATTACATGAATTATTATTAATATTATGGCACTGAATTAACCCTGTGATAGGACCGAAAATTTCCAATATACTGTGTCGTCATAAAATTTAATTGATAGAAGTGTTTCTTTTAGAATTTCCCATTTTATTTTATAATGTTGTAGTAAGGATAATCACAGTTTCATTTCTCCATTATTGAGTCTGATTTGTGGATTCTCCAGAAAGAAAGGGTTCAGGCTTTTTATTTCCCACCGTCAGTAGCAGGAAGATGGACTGCCCATCAATCGTATAGCAATGCCCTCTGTCGCACTTAAGCCTGGACCACACAATTATCTCCACAGACTGGCCTCTAATGCCTGTCCAGCTTCATTTCCATCACTCTCTGACTCCTATTTTGTGCTCCCTGGTTGTTGTTGTTTAGTCACTAAGTAGATTCCTTCATGCCTCCATGTCTTTGCTTATGCTCTTCCCTCCCCCTGACTGCCTTTTCCTACCTTCTTTGCCAAGATTCCTCCAACTCATTCCTTACGGCTCTGTGTAGACTCCTCTTCCTCCATTAAGTGTTTCCTGGCTCCCCCAGGTGAGCCCTGGGATGCCCTTTCTGTGTTAGCACTTGCCTCTCCATTGCTGAAATTGACCATGTCTGTTTCCTCCGCTCTGTGCAGGGTGGAGTCATCGTTTGTCACCAGTGGCTTGGTGTCATCTCTCACCCAGGGCAGTGTGCTCATAGGTGGTGGCCTGAGAGGGTGGTCACCAGCTGAGCTGTCATGGGAGCCTTGGGGCTCTTCTAATAAGCTGAATTAATAATAGATCAAAGCCACAGCTGAAAAGGTAATTTAAAAACATGCTTCTTCTGATCCCTTGGATTTCTGGGTCTAACTCTTTTCTAGGAGTCTAACCCATTTAGAAATATTACATTCAATAAACAGAGTGAAACACATAAATTATCCTTTTGCATTTTTTTCTTTCTTATTTTTTTCAAATTTCAAGATTGTATGCTGTTCTTTTGCCACAGTCAAAAGGGCTGAGAAGGGTGAAGCATATGTGAGTGGGTGTGCATCTTTCATGGATTTCCAGCCATTCTTATTTTAAGATGGCATAATTTCATGGTCATTGAAAAAGTTGTCAAGTAAATACTGCAGTAGAGGGCATCTCAAATTTTCATGTGCCAACCAGACACCTGGGGCTTTTATTAAGAATGCAGATTTGGACTCAGTAGATCTGGCATGAGGCCTGCCGTTGTGCATTTGTAACAAGCTCTCAGGGAACTTTAGTGCTAGCAGCCCGTGGACCGCATTTAGAGTACCAGGCAGTAGTATTCAGAGGATGGTTCAGTATTTTCATCTGGTGGGACTTTTAAAGCAAAATTGTTTCCTTCTGTTTCAAAATGCTCAAGTAAAAAAGCACCAGAGATGATCTGATTATAAGAAACCTGAGCAAAACACGTTTTGTCTCTCTGAGCCCGCACAGGGCGTCTAGGCAAGCTTTTGTCACATAAACAAGACAGGCCGTGTCCTGATGACTTTCAGCTCTTTTTCCTGGTGGTTGGGTTTAGACTGAGAGGAAACACATCTCCCCCTTCTCTCTAGTAAAATTTTACTGCGAGTTAGCTGGTCATTTTGTGGCATTCACCAAACCGATTTACTATCCCATTTCTATTGGGTGAGGAATAGAATATTCTCGTAGGAGAAGATCCTGGAATCCAGATGTTTCAGAAAACCCTTGTATATTCATTTTTTAGAGCTGTCCTAACAAAGTTCCACAAATTTGGTGGCTCTAAGCAACAGAAGTTTTTCTTTCTCACAGTTCTGGAAGGCTGGAGTCAAAGTCAAGGTGTCTGTGGAGCCATGAGGCCATGTTCCCCACAAAGTCTTCAGGAGAGAGTGCTTCTTTTCCTCTTCAAACTTCTGGGGGTTCTGGGAATTCCTCAGCTTATGGATACATCACTACAGTCTCTGTTTCCATCTTCACATGGCCTTCCTCTCTGTGTGTCTCTTATGAAGACACCAGTCATTGGATTTAGGATACACCCTGAATCCAGGATGTCACTAGGTCATGTCATTGATACCTCTGCAAAGACCCTGTTTTCAAGAAAGATCACATTTCACTGATATTGAGGACTGGGGCTTGGACATGTCTTTTGGGGAGACCCTAGTGGCTCAGATAGGAAAGAATCTGCCTGCAATTCAGGAGACTCAGGTTTGATCCCTGGGTCAGGAAGATCCCCTGGAAAAGGGAATGACATCTCACTCTAGTATTCTTCTGTGGAGTATCCCATGGACAGAGGAGCCTGGTGGGCTATAGTCCATTGGGATTGCAAAGAGTCAGACACAGCTGAGTGGCTAACTTTCACTTTGAGGAGATACTGTTCAATCCACTGCACCCTAGTTTCCTGAATCCATTGTGAAATCAGGATGTGAAGGTTGGTGTGAGAGAATAATACATGCAGATATTCTATTCTGTGCAGAGCAGAGTTGTTATTTAGTCGCTAAGTCCTGTCCGACTTTTTTTTTTTTTTCTGTCCGACTTTTTGCGACCCCATGGACTATAGCCCATCAGGCTTCTCTGTCCATGGGACTCTCCAGGCAAGAATACTGAAGTGGCTTCACCATTTTCTTCTCGAGGGCAGAGCAGAGTGGGAGGTGCTTTGTATCCATGTATTGGAGGAGGGGATTGGAAGATGCTAACACTTTTGTTCCAACCCTCCAAATAATTATAATGATAATTAAAGAAATAGCAACCAACAGGTATTAGATTTTTATATGTGGCAGAGCTTGTGCAAAGAACTTTTTAAAAGCATTCATTTAATCGTTGCATCTATGAGATACCTGTCATTTAATGCTATTACAATAGCATTCAGCAGATGAATTCCTTCATCTGTAAGCTTTCTTTTAGATAACTGGCCTCTGTTTGTTTGTTTGTTTCTTCCTTTTCCCCTGATCTGTTTCTCTACCTCTGTACAAGCCTGTTTTTTCCCTTTTTATTCTCCCTTCCTGACTGGCCACTGATCAAGCTACCTAGCTATCCAGCTGGCTGTCTACTGATCTATTCTATTATTTTTTGCTGTATCTCATTCCAAAAAGCATGAAGACATTTTTCAAGAATATGGATTATTAGTGCCTGTAAGAAGTCTTGATTTGTCATTCGTTAATTACTTAGATAACAATACAAATTTAGAAGTCAATGTTGATTAATGTGAAGGTGAAGTATTTCTAAGGTAGTTGAAAAAGATCATTCAGTTGATCAAAAATTCAGCATCTACACAGCTTCTCAGTTGCCAGTGAATCACATAGAACATGATGAATTATTCTCCTTGCATAAAGTAAGTTTCATATTTCACCACCTTCCTCCCTCATCAACTAGTTTTACAGGGAATAAGATAGTGGATGGAAAAAAACAAAAGACAATTGTATCATTTCTATAAAGTCTCCTGAAGATGTTAATGAGTTGTTCAGCTGTTTGCCATCAGAGAGGAGGGAATTTGTCCTGTCTTTCAAAACAATGGCTAGTTAATAAATGAGTTAACACAGAGGAAATACATGGAGAGCAAGGTGCTTACTGCTTTGTAGGTTGTTTCACTGTATTTAGATATTCGGAGTCCCAGATGGCCCTTAGGATTTAGCTCTTTTCTTTCAGGCTTCCTTTCAGGATCTGGAATCAGTTAAATTCAGATTTTCCAGAAACCAATATCATTGCGTAGATAGGATTCCAAGACTCTAATTGTGTCCACAGAAAGGAATATACAGTCTCTTTGCTGGTGGACAATGAGAAATTAACCAGACTCAAGTGGTTTTAAGTAGCTGCCTTTAAAGATGAGAATATGTATCTTGTGCCAGACTTACTATTGCTGAAATATTTCATCACCAAAAAAATGTGCTACCTCGGGTTTTCAAATTATTTTGGTCCTAACACACGAAGTTGAATTTATATGTAGGTAGTAAATGGCAACCCACTCTAGTGTTCTTGCCTGGAGAATCCCAGGGACGGGGGAGCCTGGTGGGCTGCCGTCTACGGGGTCGCACAGAGTCGGATACGACTGAAGCGACTTAGCGGCAGCAGCAGCAGTAGATCCTCTGGGCTTCCCTGGTGGCTCAGCGGTAAAGAATTCCCCTGCAGTAAGGTTCAGTCCTTGAGTGGCGAAGATCCCCTGGAGAAGGAAATGGTAACCCACTCCAATATTCTTGCCTGGGAAATCCAATGGACAGAGGAATCTGATGGGCTACAATCAATGGGGTTGCAAAAGGGTCAGACACAACTTAGCGACTAAAACAACAAAACAGCAAAGTAGATCCTTTGGCAAAATAATGGACACCTTTTTTTCTTTAGGTTCTTCCTCACTTATCCAACCTACACAAATTTCATTGCACAAAAAAGAGGGAAGGCATTGTACAATGTGGTGCTTTTGAGTAAACTGGGCTGTGTCTGTCTGGAGCACATCTGGGCTCCACTTCTCACCAGCTCTGTGGTTTGGAGCACATAACTTCTACCTTCTGTGCCTCAGTTATCTCATTTGTCAAATGGGGCTGTTTAGAGTCTCCACGTTATAGGGTGGAAAGTAAGTGGATGGGATGGTTAAATAAGAAAACACATGTGAAATGGTAAATACAGACTTACCCTAAGGTAGCTCTATCCAATACAAACATGATGGACTCATTAAAAAGCAAAAATAATCAGGTGAAAATGATCTTGCTGCTGCTGCTAAGTCACTTCAGTCGTGTCTGACTCTGTGTGACCCTATAGACGGCATCCCACCAGGCTCCCCCGTCCCTGGGATTCTCCAGGCAAGAACACTGGAGTGGGTTGCCATTTCCTCCTCCAATGCATGAAAGTGAAAAGTGAAAGTGAAGTCACTCAGTCGTGTCCGACTCTTAGCAACCCCATGGACTGCAGCCTACCAGGCTCCTCCATCCATGGGATTTTCCAGGCAAGAGTACTGAAGTGGGGTGCCATTGCCTTCTCCCAATGTATTTTATTTAACCCAATATATTCAAAAATTTTTTTTCAACGTGTGATCAAAATTATTAATGTGACATATTACTTTATTTATGGGTACAATCCATAGTGATTCTGATTCACTTGGTCTGGAGTACAGCCCTGGTCTGGGCGTGCATGCAGAGTTCCCAGCTGATTCTAATGTACAGACTAAGAATCGGCCCAGTGTCCATGGCGAATCACTTTTCCATACCCACAAAATGGACGATGCCATTGGCTTTAACAACTTCACAATGTTACTGATAAGAGTTGAATATGATACTGATAATGCAGTATATTATAAAACATAAAATGCCACAGGAAGGGAAGAGCTTACACTTATTGATAATTATGTCAAAATGGGAAGAGTAGGCAGCCCTCAATGGAATTTCCTTCTGAAGATACGCTAAGAGCCTAGACGATCTTTCTTTTGATTCCAACTACGCCTGTCTTTTTCTTGAAAAGAGGTGCTTTTTTTTTTCTTCTGAAACTGATGTTTAGTAAGCATTCTCATTGCCAGGCTGGATGTATAATGGACAAGGTGTGTTTTCAAAGGTGATGTTCACTATCGGCAAGTGCCAGCTCCATCTGTTCCCTTGCATTCTCTGGGTCACAGTTTCCTTGTCTGTAACTGGGATGATATTCACAAGGCTGGGCTTCTTCATGTGTGTGTGTGTGTCTGTGTGTGTGTATGTATAGTGTACATGGCTGGGCTTTTTTGAGGAATGGTATAAGTAATGGACATAAAGCATTTAGCTCAGGGTCTGGCCTCCTTCCCAGGCATTCTGCTGGGTCCTGGACATGAGTGTGATTCTGAGTGACTTGGGGAACAGCAGTCCTTGTAGCCGTGTGACTAGTGGCACTTGAACAATTACAGTAGCTGGTGAGCATTCACTTCCCAGAGCCCAAGCTCCTGGGCCCTCCTCTCTCACATACTGATAAAAGAACTCTTTTTTCCTTTCCATAGATGCTATCTCAGGAGATGTGTCCCAATCTGTGTTCAAATGGACTATTTCCTTCTGTCCTGAGGGGACAGATCAGGTTCCGCCTGGCTGAATTGGTTATTCAGCTTTTAACAGCCTGCAGCCAGAAGGAAGACCTTTGTTGCTGATTGAATCTCCCCTTGGGAGGGCGGGAAACTGTTTGAGTGAAGTGTGCCCAAATCAGATTGGATTCCAGGCTAAAGGAAATGTCCCCATCTCCCCGGCTCATGGAAATTCCTTCCTATTATTCTAAAACTGAGATAAACAAAACAATGATATGGTTCAACGCTGTGGGCTTTCTTGCACAGAGAGATATCAAAAGCTTGTTTGCTGTCGTTCAGTCACTAGGTCGTGTCCAACTCTTTGTAACCCCATGGACTGCACCCAGACTGCCCTGTCCTCTGGTATCTCCTGGAGTTTGCTCAGATTCATGTCCACTGAATCAGTGATGCTGTCAATCCATCTCATCCTCTGTTGCCTCCTTTTCCTTTAGTCTTCAGTCTTTCCCAGCATCAGGGTCTTTTTCACATCAGATGGCCAGAGTATTGGGGCTTCAGCTTCAGCATCAGCCCTTTCAATGAATATTCAGGGTTGATTTATATATAAAATAGATAGCTAGTGGGAATTTCACTTTCATGCATTGGAGAAGGAAATGGCAACCCACCCAATGTTCTTGCCTGGAGAATCCCAGGGACGGGGGAGCCTGGTGGGCTGCCATCTATGGGGTTGCACAGAGTCAGACACAACTGAAGTGACTTAGCAGCAGCAGCAGCAGTGGGAATTTGCTATATGATGCAGGGAGCTCAACCCAGTGCTCTGTAACAATCTAGAGAGGTGGGATATAGTGGGAGATGGGAGGGAGGTTCAAGAGGAAGGCTGATTCATATTGATGTATGGCAAAAACCAACACAATATTGTAAAGCAATATCCTCCAACTAAAAATAGATAAATAAAAAAAAGAAGATTACTGACCAATTAAAAATTGTACCCAGAACATGACTGTTCTGTGGGCCCTGGTGACTCCACAAGTTTTGTTTACTCTTTGGGAGCTTAGAGCAGTGCAGTTGGTTCTGTGATTCCAGACACATTTGTATCTATACCTGTCTATTTTTCTAGGTGAAGAAATTCAAGTTTATAGAGAGTTGGGGATCTACCTAAAACCTCACGCCCATGATATTTACAGCTGGCACTTGTGGATGGCCTCCTTTAGTCAGGTGGAATGTGAAATGCTTCATTTCATCCCACCCCTATGAGAAAGCACTAATATTATACCCATTTTACTTGTAAGACATTTCTTCCAGGCTCAATACCTAGGAAGCGATAGAGGCAAGTTGAAAACCTAAGAATCTCAGCAGGGCATTTCTGAATGAGCACAACCTGTATTGGATTTATCTAAGTAGGAAGTTCACTGTGATAATTAACAATTTCCTGAGTTCAAATCCACAGGGGAAGTGTCATAGGACAGCATACGATTAACTCCTCTAATGAGTGAAACAATCAATAATTTCTGTATGAATTCAGACTAACTTAAGTGTAGTTCAGTTCAGTTCAGTTCAGTCACTCAGTCGTGTCTGACTCTTTGCCACCCCATGGACTGAAGCATGCCAGGCTTCTCTGTCCATGACAAACTCCTGGGGCTTACTCAGACTCATGTCCATCGAGTAGATGATGTCATACAACCACCTCATCCTCTGTCATCCCCTTCTCCTCCTGCCTTCAATCTTTCCCAGCATCAGGGTCTTTTCCAATGAGTCAGGTCTTCACATCAGGTGGCCAAAGTACTGGAGTTTCAGCATCAGTCCTTCCAATGAGTATTCAGGACTGATTTCCTTTAGGATTGACTGGTTGGATCTCCTTGCTGTCCAAGAGACTCTCAAGAGTCTTCTCCAACATCACAGTTCAAAAGCATCAATTCTTCTGCACTCAGCTTTCTTTATAGTTCATTTCTCACATCCATACATAACTACTGGAAAAACCATAGCCTTGACTAGACAGACCTTTGTTGGCAAAGTAATGTCTCTGCTTTTTAATATGCTGTCTAGGTTGGTCATAGTTTTTCTTCCAAGGAAAAAGCGTCTTTTAATTTAATGGCTACAGTCATCATCTGCAGTGATTTTGGAGCCCCCAAAAATAAAGTCTCTCACTGTTTCCATTGTTTCCCCATCTATTTACCATGAAATGATGGGACCAGATGCCATGATCTTTGTTTTCTGAATGTTGAGTTTTAAGCCAACTTTTTCACTCTCCTCTTTCTTTGCCTTTCATCAAGAGGCTCTTTAGTTCCTCATTTTCTGCTATAAGAGTGGTGTCGTCTGCATATCTGAGGGCATTGATATTTCTACTGGCAATCTTGATTCCAGCCTGTGCTTCATCCAGTCCAGCATTTTGCATAATGTACTCTGCATATAAGCTAAATAAGCAGGGTGACAATATACATCCTTGACGTACTCCTTTTCCTATTTGGAACTAGTCTTTTGGTCCATGCCCAGTTCTAACTGTTGCTTCTTGATGTGCATACAGATTTCTTAGGAGGTAGGTCAGGTGGTCTGGCATTCCCATCTCTTTCAGAATTTCCCATAGTTTGTTGTGATCCACACAGTCAAAGGCTTTGGCATAGTCAATAAAGCAGAAGTACATGTTTTTCTGAAACTCTCTTGCTTTTTTTGATGATCCAGTATATATTGGCAATTTGATCTCTGGTTCCTCTGCCTTTTCTAAAGTTCATGGTTCATGTATTGCTAAAACCTGGCTTGGAGAATTTTGAGCATTACTTTGCTAGCATGTGAGATGAGTACAATTATGTGGTAGTTTGAGCATTCTTTGGCATTGCCTTTCTTTGGGATTGGAATGAAAACTGACCTTTTCCAGTCCTGTGGCCACTGCTGAGTTTTCCAAATTTGCTGGCATATTGCGTGCAGCACTTTCACAGCATCATCTTTTAGGATTTGAAATAGCTTAAATGGAATTCCATCACCTCCATTAGCTTTGTTCATGGTGATGCTTCCTAAGGCCCACTTGACTTCACATTCCAGGATGTCTGGCTCTAGGTGAGTGATCACACCAATCACTCACCATGATTATCTGGGTCATGAAGATCTTTTTTGTATAGTTCTGTGTATTCCTGCCACCTCTTCTTAATATCTTCTGCTTCTGTTAGGTCCATACCATTTCTGTCCTTTATCAAGCCCATCTTTACATGAAATGTTCCCTTGGTATCTCTAATTTTGTTGAAGAGATTGCTAGTCTTTCCCATTCTATTGTTTTCCCCTATTTCTTTGCCTTGATCACTGAGGAAGGCTTTCTTATCTCTCCTTGCTATTCTTTGGAACTCTGCATTCAAATGGGTATATCTTTCCTTTTCTCCTTTGCCTTTAGCAAAGACTTAGACTTGAGTCTACGGCATTTTTAAAAATCAGATAAAACATACAGTTGACTACTCACCGCTTCACAATCCTCTCTATTTTCTACCACAAAGTCAACTCTTAGTCTCTTCTTAGTTATATTGTCATTAATGCTGCTCACATTAAACATTTCTTGAAGACACATATCTCTAGTTTGGTCAGGCTAATTAATGGTGGTAAACAGCAGCATATGCAAAGGCAGTTCAGGGGATATCTAGTGAAATGTTGTCTGTAACATAGGCTGGACCAAATAAGTGAGTGACATTGGCAGAGGATGCGTATTCTTTCATTCCTTCGTCACAGATGGAGTCCAACTCATTTGGTACCATTGCTTCAGAGGAGGAAGCGGAAGGATAAATTAACCAGCTACCTTGAGGAATTCAGTGTCTTGCAGAAAACATAAATAAGCCAGTTAAGGTAGAGTTTCTTGAACAGGGAAGTAACAAGCCTAATAAGAAATATCAGTCTCATATAGGAAAGCATATTGCTGTTTTTTTTGTGATGCCAGGGTGGGTAATATTTTTAGCAGCTGCTGATTCATCAATCTGGTAAGAATTCCTTGGTTTGTAAAAGTCCAGCATATTAGTCCAGAGTACTACCTTGGAACTCTGGTAGTTTGACACAATGAGCCTTTGTTTCTTGCTTCAGGAAAATCCAGTATGGATTGTCCGAGAGGAACTCTTCTCCAAGGTCTAGGGTCTCAGCTCTTGTCATCTGGTTGCTGACTTACCACGCCCAGAGTCCTTGGCTTTCTTCCCTGCATCCTTTGCATCTGGTTGACAAAGGAGGGGAGAATGTGGATCCTGTGTGTCCTCCTAAAGGTGACTTGCATCAGCATTATGAACACACATTGCTACAGGGGGCTGGGGACTGTCCTCTAGCAGAGGGCTCAGGTCCAAGACCGGACCCTGATGTTGCTAGGCACCGAAGTCTCTCTGCACTTAAGAGTTGTTTTTTGTTTTTAGTAGACATCTACCATTTCCATAGCATGTACTCTTGCATCCTTTTATGATGAAAAGTAAAGAATCTCTGCCTTAAAGAGATTAAGCTCTGTGAACATACCTGATGAACAGGTTTATCTTCCCCTGCCTGTTTGACCTGCAGTTTGAACACTGAGGTAACCCCCCTTTTCACTGGGTTTGTTGGTGCCTAGGGACTGGATAACATCTCTGCTACACCTACCAGGAACCCAAAGGATCTACTTCCTGAGAGACGGCATTTCTGCCAATTCCTTAATCAAGGTTGCCCTGAAAGCCATTCTGTGTTCCTGGCTGCATGGCACATGGAAATCAGTTTTGGTGGCTTGCATCCTCCCAGAATGCTCTGCACCTGGTTCTGCCCACCGAGCATCAGTCTTGACTCTGGTTATCTGGTAGATAATTATTCCATGTGTTAACTCCCCTCTGCCATGTAATGTAATATATTCACAGGTTTTGGATTTACAAATAGCTAATCATCTAACCTTAAAAGAGGAAGATTATTCTGACTTATCCAAGTGAGCCCAATGTAATCACTGATGGAAGAGGAGGGAACCTGGCCGTGTGTGTGTGTGTGTGTGTGTGTGTGTGGTTGTGTATGTGTGTGTCTTTAAATATTATTGTTGCCTGTGTCAGAAGCAAGGAGGCAATTGTTTTGTTTTGTTTTAACCTGAGTTGCACTGTTATATGTGAGAAGCCTGCTTTTTATTCTTTGGAAAGAGATACACTGGATCATTAGGGAGGCATCATTTCCTTTATAGTTTCTCATTCCCTTTAAACAAAATGTTGTTTGATATGATTAAAACAATTAAAAAAATAAACTTTTAAATTGTAAACAACTACATATAAACATTTTATTAAACTGTTAAATATATGCTCTTACTAAACTATTATTATTATTGAAACTTACAAAACTATCACAATCCTATTGAAACTGAGTTTGGAGTATAATTAGAAGAGTATAATATTCTAGTTAAAGGAGGTGAGCTCAATTAAGTCTTTTCCCCAATTATTTTACACTTCTTTCAGTTTGATTCTTTTATGCAATGAGAGGATATCTTGACCAAGAGGCAGGTCTTCTAAAAAGGAACCCCAAATTTTAAGGTTTGATCAGATGGTATGCCTTTTCATGCCACTTCTTCTTGGGCTGAATTTAAACGCACTGTTGGACAGTCACATTCAATCAGAATGTCATTCTAAAACAGGATTTAAATTTTACATTAATGTGCTTACTCCAGGTTTCTAATGGAACAAACTCTCTTGAACTTCTCTAAATTTCTTCTTCTTATTTTTAGTTTTTGGCATGTTTAGTTCAACATTCATGGAATCCTGCAATAAGTTAAGCTACCGGTGCCCTGCCTTCTGCTGTTGAATTTCCTGCCTCAGAATGGCCATGTCAAAACCACTGGGTGCAAATCTGCCCATGTAACATGGTTTACATGAACAGCATCTGCTGCCTAACATGTGGGAAAACAGGGAATCAAGTAGGGGCCAGTTCTCTGTTTCTGCCCACCCTTTCCCAACCTATCTGCTTGGTTACTTCTCATTGAATTAAAATTAAAATTTTCTTCTCTTGCAAACATATATTTTAAGAATTCCCCACCTGGCTTCTAACATACTGATTTTATACATCAGGATTTGGGGAGTGGGTAGGTGGGCATTGAAACGGGAAGGCTGATTTTTAAATGGTACCTGCCCATGGTTGAATGATGATGCATAAATTGTAGAGACAGAGTTCTGAGTCCTGAGAGTTCCCAGGCATCAGCGAGTTTCCCCAGCGTGGCCACAGTGCCCTGGGCAGGAACTAGTCCTTTCCCTGTTTGCTCTGGCAGAAAGAAAAACCTTGGCATCCTTTTAGCATCAGAGAAATGCAGTGGAGCAGAAAGCCAAAAACTGATGATGGAGATTCAGTTGGAAAGAGGAAGAAAAGTGGAAAAAAATCATCAACATGGTGAGAGCAAATTGCCCCAGGCTGCCAAAGAAAATAGCCTGTTAACTCCTAACTCACTTTGAATAGGAAACCTGGTGCCCAAAGCAGGAGGGCTGCTCTATTACAGAATGGAGAAGTCAGCTTTGGAAAGGCAGGTGAACTTGATCTCCTAATACGAGAGAATTATGAGATTGAGGACGTGGCTGTAGGAGCTGATAATGAGTGGAAATGAGGATATTACTCTTCCAGGTGAAATTTCACTTAGTCTTCATTACAATCCCAATTTCTGCTCCACCAACTGTAGGAAATAGCATTTACTATATGTTTAAAAATTTTTTTAATTTAATTAATTTTTATTGGATTGTACATGCTTTACAATGTTGTATTAGTTGTTCCTGAACAACAAAGTGACTCAGCTAAATGTAATACATATATACTCTCCCTCTTGGACCTCCAACCCCATCCCACCCCTCTAGGTCATCACAGAGCACTGAGCTGAGCTCCCTGTGTTTAAAGGAGATGTTAACATAAAGAAGATGTTCTTGTGAGAGGAAAAGAAAATTCAGGGCACTTGGGCACCTTGGATGAGGTTGCCCCTCCTGACCTTGAATGTGGAGTAGCTCCTCACGGCCCTCCTACACCCTAAAAAACAGTCAGCAAAAATAAGACTGGGAGCTGACTGTGGCTCAGATCATGAACCCCTTATTGCCAAATTCAGACTTAAATTGAAGAAAGTAGGGAAAACCACTAGACCATTCAGGCATGACCTAAATCAAATCCCTTATGATTATGCAGTGGAAGTGAGAAATAGATTTAAGGGACTAGATCTTATAGACAGAGTGCCTGATGAACTATGGACGGAGGTTCATGACATTGTATAGGAGACAGGGATCAAGACCATCCCCATGGAAAAGAAATGCAAAAAGCAAAATGGCTGTCTGGGGAGGCCTTACAAATAGCTGTGAAAAGCAAAGGTGAAAAGGAAAGACATACCCATCTGGATGCAGAGTTCCACAGAATAGCAAGGAGAGATAAGAAAGCCTTCCTCAGTGATCAATGCAAAGAAATAGAGGAAAACAACAGAATGGGGAAGACTAGGGATCTCTTCAAGAAAATTAGAGATACCAAGGGAACACTTCATGCCAAGATGGGCTCGATAAAGGACAGAAATGGTATGGACCTAACAGAAGCAGAAGATATTAAGAAGAGGTGGCAGGAATACACAGAAGAACTGTACAAAAAGATCTTCACAACCCAGATAGTCACGATGGTGTGATCACTCACCTAGAGCCAGACATCCTGGAATGTGAAGTCAAGTGGGCCTTAGAAAGCATCACTACGAACAAAGCTAGTGGAGGTGATGGAATTCCAGTTGAGCTATTCCAAATCCTGAAAGATGATGTTGTGAAAGTGCTGCACTCAATATGCCAGCAAATTTGGAAAACTCGGCAGTGGCCACAGGACTGGAAAAGGTCAGTTTTCATTCCAATCCCAAAGAAAGGCAATGCCAAAGAATGCTCAAACTACTGCACAGTTGCACTCACCTCACACGCTAGTAAAGTAATGCTCAAAATTCTCCAAGCCAGGCTTCAGCAATAAGTGAACCGTTAACTTCCAGATGTTCAAGCTGGTCTTAGAAAAGGCAGAGGAACCAGAGACCAAATTGCCAACATCCGCTGGATCATCGAAAAAGCCAGAGAGTTCCAGAAAAACATGTATTTATGCTTTATTGACTATGCCAAAGCCTTTGACTGTATGGATCACAATAAACTGTGGAAAATTCTGAAAGAGATGGGAATACCAGACCACCTGACCTGCCTCTTGAGAAATCTGTATGCAGGTGAGGTAGCAACAGTTAGAACTGGACATGGAACAACAGACTGGTTCCAAATAAGAAAAGGAGTACGTCAGGCTGTATATTGTCACCCTGCTTATTTAACTTCTATGCAGAGTACATCATAAGAAGCTCTGGGCTGGAAGAAGCACAAGCTGGAATCGAGATTGCCGGGAGAAATAACATTAACCTTGGATATGCAGATGACACCACCCTTATGGCAGAAAGTGAAGAGGAACTAAAAAGCCTCTTGATGAAAGTGAAAGAGGAGAGTGAAAAAGTTGGCTTAAAGCTCAACATTCAGAAAACTAAAATCATGGCATCTGGTCCCATCACTTCATGGGAAATAGATGGGGAAACAGTGGAAACAGTGTCAGACTTTATTTTTCTGGGCTCCAGAATCACTGCACATGGTGATTTCAGCCATGAAATTAAAAGATGCTTACTCCTTGGAAGGAAAGTTATGACCAACCTACATAGCATATTCAAAAGCAGAGACATTACTTTGCCAACAAAGGTCTGTCTAGTCAAGGCTATGGTTTTTCCAGTGGTCATGTATGAATATGAGAGTTGGACTGTGAAGAAAGCTGAGCACCGAAGAATTGATGCTTTTGAACTGTGGTGTTGGAGAAAACTCTTGAGAGTCCCTTGGACTGCAAGGAGATCCAACCAGTCCATCCTAAAGGAGACCAGTCCTGGGTGTTCATTGGAAGGCTGATGCTGAAGCTGAATCTCCAATACTTTGGCCACCTCATGCAAAGAGTTGGCTCATTGGAAAAGACCCTGATGCTGGGAGGGATTGGGGGCAGGAGGAGAAGGGGATGACAGAGGATGAGATGGCTGGATGGCATCACCGACTTGATGCACATGAGTTTGGGTGAACTCCGGGAGTTGGTGATGGACAGGGAGGCCTGGCATGCTGCGATTCATGGGGTTGCAAAGAATCGGATATGACTGAGCGACTGAACTGAACTGAACTGAACTGAAGTATTGGGCACCTACAACTTTAACAAATAGAAACTCCTTGAATGTTTAATGATGGTTTAGATCCTAGTACATTGGACAAGTAGACTTCAGTTAAAGGCTCTGAGAAGTCCAGTCCTAAAGAATGTTTCCCCTTTACAGTGTTTTCCAAATTTATTTAACCACAATAGATCTTTCCCCTTCTTTTGGCTTCTCCTTTTTACAGAGGCATTATTTGGCAAAGCAAATTCAGAAGGAATGCTTATCTATAGTTTTCATGTTATAAATGAAGATATGGGTCAGAATATCCAGTCAATCCTAAAGGAAATCTACTCTGAATCTTCATGGGAAGGACTGATGCTGAAGCTCCAATGCTTTGGCCACCTGATGCAAAGAGCTGACTCATTGGAAAAGACCCTGATGCTGGGAAAGATTGAGGGCAGGAGGAGAAGGGGGAGACAGAGGATGAGACAATTGGATGGAATCATTGACTCCATGGACGTGTGTTTGAGCAAGCTCTGGGAGATGGTGAAGGACAGGGAAGCTTGATGTGCTGCAGTCCATAGGGTTGCAAAGAGTTGGACACAACAGAGCGACTGAACAGCAACAGCATGTAATTGTCCAAGGTTCCCTATTCTGCAAGGACTGAGTGAGATTAGAATCCCAGTATTTTGGACAAAACTTGACCATTGTTAGCTGTTGGCCTCTGAGATTGATAAGTGCCCAGCCCACAGCAGGAGCACTCATGGTGACATGCAGTATAGACTCATCCTTCCATCGGCCCCTGGAAGAGTGGTTTTGCATTTTTGTGGGACTTCAAGCTCATGTCTGTGGTAAGAGACCCAAGAGACTGTGGCAGTGTAAGAAGAGATTGACCTCACAGAATTCCTAGTTCACATTTCAGAACGATTCTGATGAATCCCACATTCCATCTAACTTGCAGCAGAGGTTTTGTTTATTGAAAGCAAATCTGAGAACTTCCCATTGTTTCTCTTTTGTGTAGATTCGGACCATTGTGGTCTCAATGCAAGTTCCATTTTCTTCAGTACAGATAGAATGGACAGCTTTAGGCTTGTTAGGTTGAGAAAGGAAAGAGGAATTTATAAATGTTACTTACAGGAGAAAATTTGATTAGAAGGTTCTTCTACAGAATGGCTTAAGAGAGCCTAAGTAGCCATTACGATTAGTTGAAATCTATTCCTAATTATGCTTGCCTCTTTAAAATAACGTTTTATTTTTTCAGAAGAACTGTATTTGATGTTGCCAACTAAAGAATCCTTTTAGACAGAAAATCTGGGGTTCATGTATTATCTGATTCTCATGCTTTAGATGGAGATAATTGGCAAAGAAAAAAAGTTAGCGACTTCTAATTAAAGACATATATTTCCCTTATAACTGCCAAGCAACCCAAGACAGCTATGTTAGCAATGATTTCCCAAGTTAATATGCTCAGAGTTTTTTTTTTTTTTTTTCTTCTTTAGACTTTTTTTTTCTTCTCAATGTGAATCATTTTTAAAGTCTTTATTGAATTTGTTACAATGTTGTTTCTGTTTTATGTTTTATTTTTTTGGCCACCAGCCATGTGGAATATTAGCTACCCAACCCCAGATCAAATCTGCACCTTGGCATTGAAAGGTTAAGTCTTAACCCCTGTACTGCAGGCAAGTCTGCTATGCTCAGAGTTTTAGTCAAAATTCTCTAGACCATGATTTATATCTCTCCTGACTTTCTTCAGTGTATTCAAAACTCAGCATGGCCATTTGTGGTGGGGAATATTGGACAGAGGACATGTGTCTCTTCTATGATGATTTCCCACCAAGTCAACTTGAGGTTTTCAGTAAGACTCTTATAGATGGGCTAAAGTGTGATCTCACCCATAAGATCAGCAGAGCTTTGTTTTCCTAAGCACTTCATGTATTTCTATCTTGAAAGTTCCTTATAGGCTACATTTTATCTTATAGCAGTGGTTGGACTTCAAATGTGGCTGTTTTTGTAGAAATGTTTTGTTTTTTTAACCAAATCTGATGTGATTTTAACAAGCTATTTTCACAGCTGAGTTCCCAGTGTTGAAGGTTTATGGTGTGTTTCATATGTTCTTACTTTGCCCTCCCCTTTTGACTTGTTTATTTTTCATGACACATCTGAATGCCTTCTTGTAAGCAGAACTCTCTTCTTGAGATCCAACTGTGGGGTTATTAGTACAAAGGCACGTTACAGGGATCCTTAGTGAGGGGTTAAGAGGCACGGTTCAGAAATTGTTTTCTTTTCTGACCAAACACATGCATGGTGTTTTTCTTCCCATGGAGATATAACCCAGACTCGAGTTTCTGAAAGCATTGAGTACTTAGGACTCCACAGTGCTTTTGATATTACCTGTCTGATTCTCCTTAGAGAGCCTCACATCGCTGTCTTTCAGTTGATCCCCTAGGTGGGAAAGAGAATTCTAAAGCTAAAGTTAAGAACTGTAAGGCAGTCCTGAGTAAGATGTATAATTGTCAAGCTCTCTTCTTTATGTCATGTGGTCAATTTTAGTGAAATTACCCTATGACATGGACCTCAAGTGGGTGAAATTGTGATGTCTTTATTGATGATGTGTTAAGGAAAAATCGCTGAGTGAAGAGTCTTTCTTTTGAGTGAAGGCTCCAAATTGTCTTCACTCCATTTAGCAAGGATATTGCTGCCAAAACAAATTATTTAGACTAATGCTGACTCTGTCCAGAAAGTGCCATCCCCTTTTACTCAATAAAATGGGTCATATGAAGGAATGTATTAGCAAGTGCTAGAACTGTGATTTCCTTTCCTAATTCAAATTATTCACTTTTTTTTTTTTTCCCCCAAAGCGAAAGAAGGAAAAGCCTGGTATTTCCTTAGATCTAGCCTCCAAGTGAATGTCTGCTTAAACTTGTAAGAGTAATTCTAATACAAATATGGCTACTTTGCTTATAGACAAAATTATAGACTTTGCTTGTGGACATTGCTCTATTACTCCTATGACCGTTCTCCAACATCATTTGATGTAGTTACAGATTTCCCCTGTAAAAGTCACCGGTAAGATAAAGCTCATATAATTTTCTTTCTCTTATCTCTTCTTCACCTCAACGCTTGGAAATCAAATCAAGTAGAACCAAGTAGATCAGAAAAATCCTGTGATTATCACACATTTAAGGGTGAGGGGAACTTTATGGCTACAAATGAAAGACTTTCCCTGACTACGCCCACATCCCGAAGAAGCGTTTTTTAGTAAAAGACATTTTATAAATCGATTTGCATTGGGCAAATGTGGGGTGCAGCATGATTGGGGTGTACAGAGTGTGATGTACTGACAGATTCTAATGTCTATAATGAGCATCTTTGTATGAATCATTTCTGATATGAAAAGAAATTTGCTTATCAATGCAAGAAAAACCATTGGTATGTTAATTTTATGCAAGCATGTCTTCACTTTGTGATTTGAGCCTCCCAATAATGGAATTGTAATCGGATTTCTGAAAGACCATGCATAGAAAGCATTTTAAAAGGAATTTGTTAATCAGAAATTGCTCCAAATTTGTGCAGTAAAAAAATGAAGACATGTAACCTTTGTCTAAAAAAATGCAAGATGGCAATTTTCCCTAAATGCTGTAATTTGAGGGAGGCTTACCTACCACAACATGGAAACCTCAGTTTGCTTTGAATTGTACCATTAGAGAATTGGAAAGTTCATCTCTTTGTGTTAAGCCTTTTTCTCTCACCTTGGCCTTAAGGTGCAGAAACCTAAGACAGAGGTAATATACCAAATTGATAATATCTGTATCTTCTGAAATATTTCCCTTCTTTCTTTCTCTATAGGGGAAACCAAAGTCTTTCTGGGCTTGTGTGATTGAGGGATCAGGGAAGGACACTGGAGAGTAGCTTCACTCACCTTTGATGTCAGAAATGGGAGGGACTCATAGCTCTGGGACTCACTAGCTGTGTGTCTTTCACATGTGACTTAATCACGCAGTCATTATTGCCTTTATCAGTAGGATGCTGCTATCATCACAGCATCAGTGTGGTGGGGATTTTATCAAACAATATATGTAATGAAATGTGGACAGAATAGCACTTGATTCAAAATAAATGGTCACTATGCATCTCTTCAGGTTTCCCTGCTGGCTCAGGTTGTAAAGAGACTACCTGCAGTGCAGGACACCCAGGTTTGATCCCTGGGTTGGGAAAACCCTGTGGAGAAGGGGATGGCTACCCACTTCAGTATTCCTGCCTTGAGAATTCCATGGACAGAGGAGCCTGGCAGGCTACAGCCCATGGTGTTGCAAAGAGTTGGACACAACTGTGGAACTTTCACTCACTCATGCATCTCTAAAGTCACGGTTCTCTGTTTTTCCATCCTTGTACCATCAGCTGAGAGGGATTGGGGGCAGGAGAAGAAGGGGACGACAGAGGATGAGATGGCTGGATGGAATCACCGACTCGATGGACGGGAGTTTGGGTGAACTCTGGGAGTTGGTGATGGATAGGGAGGCCTGGTGTGCTGCAGTCCATGGGGTCACAAAGAATGGGACATGACTGAGCAACTGAACTGAACTGAACATCAGCTTGCAGCAGAAACCCTTTGATGACTAAGCACTAAATAAATACCTAAATATTAAGACATGAGGTTGAGAATTGTAAACCCACCCTTGAAATCAGTAGGAAACAACTTACTGGTAAACTTGTCTGATCAATCTGTCTGTGAAGCAACAGACATTTGTAATGACAAGAAATCAGTATATGCTGGGGTAACAGGGAATTACTCTAAGCAGGTTGGATGCGCTTGGGGCTTTCAAAGTTAGATATAAGTAGCTGCACATGCAGTGGACATTATGCATCTTTAGTATTTGTTTGTACCAGGTCCATGAAGGACAAAGCAAGTCCTTGCTACTGACATGTGCCAATAAAAATGCAAAAGGTTAACATTGTTACTCACTGTGAATATTAGGCTTATGTATAGGTTGTCTGATTAATATAACTATCTGATAAATTAAAGAGAGTTGGTTGGTGTTTCTTGAAAATGTAACTCAACTTTTTTTTTTAAACTAAACCAACTTCATGAATATGTCTTTCCTTTATTTTTAGAAATAATTTATTTTATTTATTTGTTTTTAGTTGCTCTGGATCTTTGTTGCTGTGAGCAGGCTTTCTCTAGTTGCTGTGAGCTGGGGCTACTCTTCATTGCGATGTGCAAACTTCTCATTATGGAGGCATCTCTTTGTTGTGGAGCGCAGGCTTGAGGCACAAGGCTTTGATAGCTTACGGTGAAGGATGTTGGATTCATGATCTCTGAAGAAGGTTTAACTTCGTGACCAGGGACCAGGCTTGATCACGCAAGAGCTTTTTGTGGCAGAGTTTTATTAAAGTATAAAAACAGACAGAGAAAGCTTCTGACATAGACATCAGAAGGGGATCGGAGAGTGCCCCCCTTGCTAGTCTAAGCAAGGGAGTTATATACTTTTTAAAATGGTTATTACAATAACTCAAAAAAGAATGTCTCAAGGTTGTAAAAATTTTAGCAGACCCACTCCCACAATTTACATTTTAAGTAACAGGATTAGAACTAACATTAGAAAGATCTTACCAGACCCACTGCCATAATATACATTTTAAGATAACAGGATTAGCTAGAAGGTTTTCAAGAAAGAGAAACTGTCCTCAAGCAGGATACATTGTTGTTATACAATCCTTACTAAGGAATGTAGGAAAAAAGTTTGTCCTTTTCTCCTCCTTGAGAATTCTAGACCCCCATCTCCTCAAGAGCCCCAGACCCCTTTCTCCTTGGAGACCCCGGACTTCTTATCAACCTGCCTGGGAATTGACTCAGCTTCAGGAGTTGCACCACATGGGCTCAGTAGTTGTGGCAAAGGGGTTCATTAGCTGTGGCTCTCGGGCTTTAGTTGCCCATGGCATATGGAATCTTCCCAGACCAGGGTTGGAACCCATGTCACCTTCACTGGCAGATGGATTCTTATCCACTGTATCACCAGGAAGGTTCTGTTTTAACCACAGAGAGTTTTTGTGATTCTTACTTGCAGTAGATTCTCTTACACTTAGTCATGGCAGTCTAAACACCTGGCTCTTTTTAAAGGCAATTGAATGCCCTTTTTGCTAGTTAACATTTGTATGGATTTTAGTACACGCTTTTAAAAAAATAATTTAATTCTTATATTCTAGAATGAAAGAGTATACTTTATTCCTAACAAGTCATATTAATTGTGTCTAACTGGGAGTATGCTTCTTCTTGTATTGTAAGATGTCTAGTAAAAATAATTATTTAAAGATACTCAATGTAGAAGAGAAATAATTCTGGAAAGTCCTGCACAGGGCTTTCATCTGTGTACAATGTTTTACAGGAGGAACTGTAGCAGATAATAGAGAGAATGGGTAAATGATACAGAGATGAAGGCATACTAACCAGTTATCAGAGCTTTCAAACCTGGGACATTGTAAAGGGACCTTTGCAAGAGGGTTTGACATTAATGGATGTTATCAGCTCTCTCTTTTACTCCCATCACTACCCTGATTGCTTGAAAGGTCAAAGTTATTTAGCGGTAACATACTGTCTGGCATGTAGTACATACTTGATAAATTCTTGTATGGGTGGATCCTGTAATGAATGCATGCGTGCACGAATCAGAATCAGTGATGACAACCCATCAAGTGATTTTTCTCCCACTTCGGCCCTGGTTTACCAACATGTAGCACTGGGCCACTCAGAAGGATTAACTGCAGAAAACAAAAGTGGAAAACGATCTAATACAGGGGATGAAGTACTGGAAGGATTGAAGGAGTGGGATTCAGGAGGCCCCTGGCACTGTTGAGTTCAAGAACACTGATCTAAGATCAGGAAGCTGGAAGCTATAAGCCACTGACAGTGTAACTGCCTCTTGACAACCACCTGCCTCCCATGAAGTGGAGATAAATAAGAGACACGGTTGAAGAAGCTGGGCCATGATCTCCACCTTTCTTCCAGGTGCCATGAGAGGGTAGAAAGTGCTAGGACCTAATGCTCATGGATGCCTGACTCATTGCCTTCAGTGTGTTCAAGAATTCAATAAAAGTTGGGCTTCCCGGGTGGCTCAGTGGTAAAGAATCCACCTGCCAATGCAGGTGACATGGGTTCGATCCCTGGGTTGGGAAGATCACCTGGAGAAGGAAATGACAGTTAACTCCAGTGTTCTTGCCTGGGAAGTCCTATGAACAGAGGAGCCTGGTGGGCTACAGGCCATGGGATTGCAAAAGAGTCAGACATGACTTAGCAACTAAACAACAGCAACAAAAATGAATTTAATTAGTTATTCTACAGATTCCTGGTTTGCCTTACTTGAATGTTTTTTTATTGACCCTTTTCTTTAATTTCTAAGTTGACTAATTTAATTAGATATAAAATGCTAATGCTAAGTCACTTCAGTCGTGTCCGACTCTGTGTGATCCCATAGACAGCAGCCCACCAGTCTCCGCCATCCCTGGGATTCTCCAGGCAAGAATACTGGAGTGGGTTGCCATTTCCTTCTCCAATGCATGAAAGAGAAAAATGAAAGTGAAGTCGCTCAGTCGTGTCCGACTCTTAGTGACCCCATGGACTGCAGCCTACCAGGCTCCTCTGTCCATGGATTTAACAGGCAAGAGTACTGGAGTGGGGTGCCATTGCCCTCTCCGAGATATAAAATAGCAAGGACAAATACCTGACCTGTTGTTGTTGTTCAGTCACCCAGCTGTGTACAACTGTTTGTGACCCCATGGACTGCAGCACACTGGGCCTCCCTGTCCCTGACCATCTCCTGGAGTTTGCCCAAGTTCATGTCCATTGCATCGGTGATGCCATCCAGCCATCTCATCCTCTGATGCCCTCTTTTCCTTCTCTCCTCAGTCTTTTCCAGTATCAGGGACTTTTCCAATGAGTCAGTTGTTTCCATCAGATGACCAAAATACTAGAGCTTCACTTTCAGCATCAGTCTTTTCAATTAGTATTTGGGGTTGATTTCCCTTAAGATTGACTGGTTTGATCTCCTTGCTGTCCAAGGGACTCTCAAGAATCTTCTCCAGCACTCTGCCTTCTTTATGGCTCTCAAAATTGTTATGTGACCCCTGGAAAGACCATAGCCTTGACTATACAGACCTTTGTCACAGTATAATGTCTCTGCTTTTCAACACACTAAGTTTGTCATAGCTTTCCTGCCAAGAAGCAGTCATTTTCTGATTTCATGGCTGCAGTCACCATCCTGAGTAATTTTAGAGCCCAAGAAGTGGAAATCTGTTGCTGCTGCTGCTAAGTCGCTTCAGTCATGTCCGACTCTGTGCGACCCCATAGACGGCAGCCCACCAGGCTCCCCTGTCCCTGGGATTCTCCAGGCAAGAACGCTGGAGTGGGTTGCCATTTCCTTCTCCAATGCATGAAAGTGAAAAGTGAAAGTGAAGTCGCTCAGTCATGTCTGACTCTGAGCGACCCCATGGACTGAAGCCTACCAGGCTCCTCCATCCCTGGGATTTTCCAGGCAAGAGTACTGGAGTGGGTGCCACTGTCACCTTTTCCCCCTCTATTTGCCATGGTAATGGGGTGGATGCCATGATCTTAGTTTTTTTTTTTTTTAATATTTAGTTTTAAGCTGGCTCTTTCACTTTCTTCCTTCACCCTCATCAAGGGGCTCTTTAGTTCCTCTTCACTTTCTACCATTAGAATGGTATCATCCACATATCTGAGATTGTTGATGTTTCTCCCACCTGTCTTGATTCCAGCTTGTAACTCATCCAATCCGGCATTTTCCATGATGTGCTCAGATTATAGGTTAGACAAACAGGGTGACAGCAGACAGCCCTCTCATACTCTTTCTCAATCTTGAACCAATCAGTTGTTCCATACAGGGTTCTAACTGTTGCTTCCTGACCCGCATACATGTTTCTCAGGAGACAGGTAAGAGGGTCCAGTATTCCTGTCCCTTTAAGAGCGTTCCTCAGTTCACTGTGATCCACATAGTCAAAGGCTTTGGCATGGACGATAAAACAGAGGTAGATGTTTTTCTGGAATCCTCTAGCTTTCTCTGTGATCCAGCAAATCTTGGCAATTTGATCTCTGGTTCCTCTTCCTTTTCTAAACCCAGCTTAGACATCTGGAAATCCCTAGTTCATATAATGCTAGACCCTAGCATGCAAGATTTTAAGCATGACCTTAATAGCGTGGGAGATGATTGCGACTGTCTGATGGTTAGCACATTCTTTAGTACTATCCTTCTTGGAAATTGGGATGAGAACTAACCTTTTCTCGTCCTGTGGCCACTGCTGGGTTTTCCAGATTTGCTGACATATTGAATGCAACACCTTGATGGCATCATTCTTTAGGGTTTTGAATAGTTCTACTGGAATTCCATTGTATCCACTAGCTTTACTAACAGCAGTGCTTCCTAAGGCCCACTTGACTTCGCTTTCCAGAATGTCTGGCTCTGGGTGACTGACCGGACCATTGTAGTAATCTGGTTGATTAAGATCTTTTTTGTACAGTTCTTTCGTGTATTCTTTCTATCTCTTCTTGATCTCTCCAGCATCTACTAGGTCTCTACCGTTTCTGTCCTTTATTGTGCCCATCTTTGGGCAAAATGCTCCCTTGATATTTCCAATTTTCCTGGAGAGATCTCTAGTTTTTCCCCTTCTACTGTTTTCTTAGTTTTATACATGCTTCATTGATTCCTGGTTTGTCTTACTTGAATGTTTTTATCGACCCTGTTCTTTAATTTCTAAGTTGATTAATTTTATTAGATGTAAAATAGCAAGAAGAAATACATGACTAGGAGGCTGATATTTAGGTATTCTGATTGGGAACCACATGAGAAAATTGTTTGTGGTCATTGTTTTTATTTTAGAGTGATTTGAACCAAAGCGTCTGGATCGAGTTTGAGCTTTGCACGGTAATTAAAGTTGAGATCAGATTTAACTGGGATGAATTAAATAACAACCTTTGACCAGGAAAGAGCAGGAGGAATTGCTCATGTATGTGGCATATTTGGGATCCGAAGCTATTTCAACCAAATGCATCTTTTACTTACCTAGAGAACCACAATCAAATCTCTATTTTAGCCTCCAGCTCTCCTTTATTTTCCTTCTTTCCACCCTCTTCCCCTGCTTATCCACCATGGAGTGCTTTACAGCAGTCCGCACAGAAATAAACCTTTTAGTTGCTGATAATAGATATTTTCCAGCTGGCAAAACAGAAATCACCACTGCACAAATCTTTATTGCTTTTCTTTAGAAACAAAAGCTCCTTTCCTAGGCAAATGACTGTGAATCGGCTCTCTAGTATTTCGACTATAAAGTGCTATGATATTTGGAAATTAATTATGTATTCCATGAATGTTTAACATTGCAGCTATTAATTAATATGCCCCCTAGCATTTTACAGATGTCATAAAATACAATCTGCTGGAAGAGTTCCCTCGTGTAAAGCATTGGGAAAGCCTTTATGTTTTGACTAATTAGGGTGACAATAAGACTGGCTCACTCAAGGGAAATGCCAGAGTCTAGGGATCAAGGCTATTCCAATGGCTTGATTATTACCTTTTCTTTCTAAAGGAGTTCAGTCTTTTTTCCAAGGTTGATACAACTAAAATCTTAATAGAGATTAACCCATAGGGTTTAAGTGATTGAGGACTAAGTGGAATTTTGAGGAACAGGAGATACAAAAATACATTTTATTCAGTGCCTCTCAAAGTGTATCAAGAAGCTAGTGCTTTCAGTCATCTTTAAATAGATGCTTTACAGAGCCTTACTGGCATGTAGGATCTAGTTGTCTGACCAGAGATTGAACCTGGGCCCCTGTAGCGGGAGTGCAGAGTCTTAGCCACTGGACCACCAGTTCAGTTCTGTTCGGTTCCTCAGTCATGCCCAACTCTTCACAATCCCATGGACTGCAGCACCCCAGGCTTCCCTGTCCGTCACCAACTCCTGGAGCTTGCTCAAACTCATGTCCATCTAGTCGGTGATGCCATCCAATCATCCTATCCTCTGTTGTCCCCTTCTTCTCCTGCTTTCAATCTTTCCCAGCATCAGGACCACAGTGGAAGTCTCTAATATGTTACTGGTATCAGCCTAGTAATGCTAAGTCACTTCAGTCGTGTCCGACTCTGTGTGACCCCATAGATGGCAGCCCACTAGGCTCCTCTGTCCCTGGGATTCTCCAGGCCAGAATACTGGAGTGGGTTGCCATTTCCTTCTCCAATATAATGGCTGCAGGCAAATAACCGGGGAAAGAGCCATTGATGAGCAGTTATGGCTACTGATGGGATAAAACTGAATGAAGAACTATGAAATCTCTTCTCTCTCTGTCCTTCATGCCTTTGTTTACTTTTGAATGTCTTACAGTATGAAATGTGAGTGCTCATTCCCTCAAGTATGAAAACCAAGGCTCTTTTTCCTATCCATCTTCTGTATGCCAACTTGAAGTTAGAATTAAAATGTCAAATGAGCTTTCAAGAGGAAAGGTTAAGAGTCTCCTGGGAAACTCATTGGAGTCACTATTGCCAACAATTCTTTGATCCTAAAGGCAAAATAATTCATTTGGGTGGTTCTAACTTTATAATCTACCATATGGCTTATAAATAGGCTTCCCTGGTGGTTCAGATGGTAAAGAATCTGCCCACAGTGTAGGAAACCCGGTTTGATCCCTGGGTTGGGAAGATCCCCTGGAAAAGGGAATGGATACTCACTCCAGTATTCTTGCCTGGAGAGTCAACAGAAGAGAATCTGGACAAAGATAAATTCCTGCAATGACAAGAATGCAATCTCAGGCAGTTTTCACGGGAAATAGTGAACTGGCTTTTGATAATTACTCAGGAGGGCAGAAGCACAGAGTTCCAGTGTTTTTGTTGCCCTTTATAAAAAATTATTTTGTAGTCTATGATAATAAAACACAATTGGAATTAAGAGCTTAATGTGATTTTAAAAACTGTGGTCAAATTCCTGTGTATTCAACTGCTGACACTATATGTATTTAGGCTCCACTTCAGCTCCATGGTACAAGGTTTCTTCCTTTAATGATGGAAAGTTGAGAAGGATAGTGTCTTTTCCTTTCTCCTAGAAGGATGTACTCTGTCCACATTTTATTTCCTCACTAATACTCTGTTGCCTTTTTCCCTTACATTCCTGTACTCTGCTTACTCGGGAGAAATCCTTGGGGCCAGGGTATTGCCTCCATCATTGCCTCCACATTGTATCCTCAGGACCTGGTATACAGTAGTTGCTCAAGAAACATTTCAAAATAAAGGTGTGTATAAGAGGGAAAAAAGTCATTGCTCATCTTCCCCAGATGGCTTTTCTCTTATACGGACCCACCCACCTCTTTCATTAAGCATCTTTATAACCTACAGAATACAGTAAGTGCCTTATATATGCACTATAAAGTTTCAGACTTTCAAAGATGCAAGCGTGCGTTCTCATGTCCAGTCATGCTGTTAGTTCACGTGTCTGGAGGACATTGTCGTGTGCGTGCATCCTCTGCAAGTGCTTGCGCTTTTGTGTACTTGACTGTACAGTGCAGTGTGGTGGGCAGGAGCTTGGTATTTTCACTTCAAGCCCAGGGTGTCTAGAAGGAAGTGTAAAAGCAGCAGTGATGTAGTTGGCACTGCTAAGAAGCACCAGGAACTGAAAACCCAGAGGAAGGACGAAGAGAGACAAGAAGAAGTAACTGCAGAACTGAAGAAATTCACAAGGTAGCAAATGGCAAAGGGGTTTTGTTTATCTGAAGAGGCAGCCTTAGTGTCTGAGGCACAGAACTCGGACATGGAACGGTACATGAAGGTTGTAGCAGCTGTTCCGAATGTGGTCGGGTGCTACCGTGTCATCATGATGAGAAAAAAGAGCCACTACCCAGACATCACTGGACCATTTTTTAAAGAGAGTAGACAGAATTGAATCCAGCAAAGAACTGGAACCTGTGTCATCAATGTCAGGCGTGAGTGAAATTGCAGCTTGCCCTCCATCTCCTATTGCCGACGATCCTTCAGCTCTACTGTCTTCCATCTCCTATCCCTCTGCCAGTCAGTAAGCCTTCTTGCCTGTTCACTCGTGCCAGCCTCTATGTGCCAGCTGTTGTACTATACTGTATGTTAAAAATGTTTACTTTTTGTGTCATTTTTTATATATTATTTGTGTGGAAAGTATTATAAACCTGTTACAGTCCAGTTGTCCCCCTTTCTGGCACTGAGCTCCTAAAACCTTTGGACTTTCCTAAGTGATAAAGGTGTCTCAATATTCACAACACACCCTTGGGATTACCTAGTAGCTCAAAGGGTAAAGAGTCTGCCTGCAATGTGGGAGACTGGGTTTGATCCCTGGGTCTGGAAGATCTCCTGCAGAAGGAAATGGCAACCCACTTGGTATTCTTGCCTGGGAAATCCCATTGGCGGAGGAGCCTGGTGGCCTATAGTCCTCGGGATTGCAAAGAGTTGGCATGACTGAGTGACTTCACTTTCACTTTACAGTATAGTACCATATAGCCAATTGTGTGAGTTGGGTGCCTCGACTAAATTGGTGGACTTGGGAACAAATTGGCCTTATGAATGTGGTCTCTGAACAGAACTTGTTAGTATGTGGAGAACTTACTGTAGATGATGTTTAGAACTCCCAGAACTGTTGGTAAGAGCTGTTAGTGAGAAGAACTGGGTTCCATCTCTTGGGGTTCAGTTCCTGTTTCTGGATGTTCTCATGGACCTCCTGGAAGGAGAGGACTCCATAGCAACTTCTACTCTGGGATTCCTGTACAGAGCGAGTCTCCACCAACAGCCTTAGAATTCCGCATCTCTCTGCCATGTGGCAGCCTTATCCTGACCCTGCGCTTCCAGTGGGCTGGCCAGTAAAATGCTACAAAGCAGACTTGAGGTCAGGATTACTTGAGATACAAATCTCCATCCTTCCCTTAGCTATGAGACCGTGGCCACGTTCCTCACCTTCCCGACTCCACCTTCTGTGGCTGCACAACTATTCTTACGACAGATTTACAATGTAAATAAGGAGTGAAAACTCAACTTTTGAATGTATCTTCGTTGTCACTTTTGAAGGTCATGAGCCAATTGAGAATCAGGGTGTAAAGGACAAGACTTCTTTATATTCACTTGCTTTAGTCTTTGCTCAACTAGGAGGACATCCTGATGTTGTGTGTGTGTCTCTGTGTGTGCATGTGTGCACACACATTTACTGATGCATGATGTACATACTGAAAAGTATGGAAGTGGAAAACCGACAGCCGGATGAATTTTTACAAAGTGAACACACTTATGCAACCATCCCTGGGATCAAGAAACGGACCCTTATGACCATCACTGTTTCATGCTCCTTTTTATCACCTCTAGTCACTACCTCCTGAAGGCAGGCGTATCCTGATTTGTAATAGCGCAGATGGAGGTGTTCATCTTTTGAACTACATTTACATGGAACCGCACACCAAGTACTTTTTCCTGTCTGGTTTCCTTTATTGAACATCATATCCTTAACAGTGACTCTTAAAAACTTGTGCTAGATTCCACAGCACCTGATTTGAAGAATGCATGCATTCTCTCGATCATGATAGATTTTTTTTTTGGAATCCAATTTTGCTGTGATAACTAGATTTTTCCACTGTGCGGGAGGAACTCCTAGTGTAATTTGATGAGCAGTTAGTTATGCAGTAAATTTGATCAACATTGAATGTACTGTGGTGCCCTAAACTGTGAGCCCTTAAATGCATCAGCTGTCTTCTTCACTTAATCTGGCATTGCTTCTAGTTATTTGAAAAGCTAAAATGCAGTAAACATTCTGACAGTGGTTTGTGGTTGGAAACTGCATGGTAGTCATTGGCTGCCTTCTTGGTGTGTGTTTGTGTGTGTGAGTGTATGTGTGTAACGATGGTGTGATGGAAAGAATGTCATGTGGACGTGTACGCTCTGCAAATATGAGGTCTGCTACCATGAAAGATGCTGTTTCTGTTTAAAAGAATAAACTCTGCAAATACTGTGTTCATAAATCACTGTTTGTGTCTCACCAGAAGCCTTTAATTGGCACCTTTAGCTTTTGTATCTTTTTTCACTGTTACCTGGACTTCTGTCTCACTCCCAGTAAGGCCTCGGTTAAGTTTCTTATAAAACCTAACTTTCTGCTGGGTTAGCATTTATGTCATTTAAATTCCCTCTGCTTTACTTTGACAAAACCTCTAAAAGTATAGAAATTTCAGCTTATAGAAAATGCTAACAGAAATCATCCCAAGGGAATGACCTTTTAAAAATAAAGATATATTGGTTTTTATTGTTCACTATATTTTTGAGCATATCCAGAATTTGAATATAATTAAGCAGCTCAGGAAAAGTGTGTGGATTATAGAATCTATGAAATATTGGCTCTTATTTTTTAATATTGTTGGTCTGAAAAAAATGTATCATTTTTTAAAATGAAAGTCAAATTCTTCCTAGATCAATGTTTCTAAGTTTTCATCAGTTCTCTTTTGAAGACCTGCTCATGCAACCAGTAATTTCAAGTTTGCCCAACTCACAGTATCATAAGGATTAATAGGATTTAGTATAATAGGATCAACTGGAATTAACTGAGTTTTGTGGTCTGATAAACTGTATCTCATTGGCTAACTGAAGGACAAAAGAGCTTGCTTGATTGGCAAAATTTGCTTTTCCGTTTATGTCACTGGTTCCATGTGTTAGGAAGACATCACAAATATATATTTTTAAAGCAATGTTTCTTCGTGGATATCTTCTAACTACAATTTAGCTGCTGTTTCCACAATAGTTAATCATATCATCCTAAAGCTTCTAAATGTTCTAGAACCTGAATGCCTTAGTTGGTTGGCCAGTCAGCTGTCTGTTCAATTCAGTCTAACACAGCTTCATTAAACACCTCTTCAAAGTACCAGGCATGAATGCAAAGATCAGGGAGATAGTTATCCTGCCTTTAAAGACTTATGCCCTTTTGGCAATCAGAGAAGTCTAGGATCAATCCCCAAGATCTTTCATGAACTTCCTGAAGGACTGTGGAAATCACATTCTGAGCCTGGGGTATTTGCATAAAGACAATACTTACTCTTTGTTTTCCACTAGGATATATAGTGTGAGGGTAAGAGAGCTGTGGATGCAGTAGAATTATTATGGTGATTCTAAACTGTCTGTATAATGAAAATAGTCACAATAAAATAGATCAATAGAATTATTATGGTGATTCTAAACTGTCTGTATAATGAAAATAATCACAATAAAATAGATCAATCATGGGAGCTTATTCACAGAGAATATTTGGTACATTATTTCATTTTGCTAGTTAGGGAGCTTTGTCTTAAATTCTTTAAAGAGAGATTCAGAATCCAGAAAATACAAGGAAAGAGCAAAATGGAAGAAGAAAACATCTTTTTAAAAAGAGGTGACTTGATTTCCTACTGGCACTAACCCTCTCCTTTGAACTACTAAGGAAAATAAAGCAATATTTTTCTTGGGCCATATCCTAGGAGAGAAATGAACTGCTCGCTAGTGTGAATTATGCAGCTTTAATGCACTAGAGAAAAAACTGCTTTTCTCAAGTGACGTGGGAGTTAATGCCCGGTATTTCGTCTAATGTGCGATGCTATATTAGAGTTTGCCACAAAGCCCTGTTCTTGCTCTTTGTTCTTGAGAGGTTTGCCATCTCTGCTCTGAGTTTGGTGAACCTTTTTTCTTTTTAATGATTATAAAACAAATATAGTGGTTAAGAATAGATCGCCTTAGCCTTGCTTCAGAGTCTGTGTCTTCACATTTGTTATTAATCAAGAACATAATTATGTTTGAAGCAAGAAAAATAAATCATTTATCATGGCAGGCTAGATGAGACAGTACCAATTCACATGGTTATAAACCTACCAGCTGAGTCAAATCATTATCGCCAGCTCAATCATTTTGGGTTAACCTGGAGGCAAAACGAAGAACTGTCAACACCATTACCATGTAGAAAGAAAAGGTTTTGTTTTTTACCACTTATTGTCATGATGAACAGTGAAATATCCCATAAACGTGTGCCAAGAGAATATTTGCACTTTATATGTGGGCATTGAATAAATAACAATAAGAAAATAACACAGGAGGGGCCGATTGCAGGAAGATGAGCATTCTTTGGCTTTCAGTTCTGACCTTGTGCCCCCCAGATAGCCAATGGCATGACCTGAGAAGCCAGATACACTCAGTGTGTGTAGATATTGTTTAGAGCTTGCTTGAAGCAACCACAGTAATAAACACGGGGTCTGTGTCAGCCAGCAGAATGTAAATATTTAAAGGATCCAATGGGCTGTGAGCTGTTTTAAGAGCCTTCTGTTTATAATCATTCACTGAAGTAAATGTTTCCTATTATACAGACAGCATGTAGTAGGGTATTGAACTTCACTGTCTGGCTAAGAGAACACAAGGAATGTAAAATCTGGTCATCTTGAATTCCTTGGCTACTTCTTCAGTATTCAGCCAGCCTTTCACTCACATCTTTCTGCCTTGAGGGTTGCTCCCATGGCAGGTCCCATGTGGTGCTGGCTTTTTTAGAGCTAATGCATATGACCTAGAGTGTTGCAATCTGAATTGCCTCTGACTGCTTGCTTGGGTTTTTAAACAGTGATTGTACTTGAAATAAACATGTTAGCTCTGAACAGATAAAACTTTAGGTCCCAATAACTTCCCTGGGTCTATTTCACTTTCATTGGACCAAGAGATCTTTTTGTAGTAGGATCATTTCTGACAATCCCGAGGGATGAAAAAAAGAAAAAACAACTCCCGCATATTTTGATTGCTTAACCAGAGAGATGGTTCTGAATCAATCAATTTTTTTTTTGCTAGTATCATGTTTTACACCTATTTTAAATGATAAACCTTTTTGTTTTCAGGTTAATTTTAATTGCCTCAAGTTCTTCACCTTCATACTAGTGTTTCTGTGAACAAATTGATTCAGCTTTCAGGCAGATGCTCTAGGACTCCCTTTCTTTACCTAATTTAACTCTTTTTTTTTTTTTTTTTTTGCTGGTAGCACTGGGTCTCATTTTTCTTTATGTAGCATAGGCAATGATGATTGTAGCATAGCAGAGTTACCTACTATGACCAAGCATTCTTGGTCTGGGTATGGTGGTCACTCCATCACTGGGTCAAATGCATATTGAAAGAATGAATGGTTGACTAGATGGGGCCTATGTTATCAGAAAATAAGATGTCAAATTGGATTACAGAAGGAATGGGTTCTCTGAACAGCAGAGTAGAAACTGTACCTGTGGGGGCCACATTTCCCCATCAGTACTGTTTCCAAATTTGCCGTCATCAGTGCTCTTCTGATTTTTTACTTCCTGTGCCATTGCTTTATGAAATTAGGATGAAGTCTCTATTCAGATTCAGGAACTTCATGTACATCAATTAATGTATGTATTAATTGAATAGTACTTATTGGAAGAACTATTAGTTTTCTGTAACTGCTCCAACAAATTACCACAGACTTTGTGGCTTAAAATAATACCCATTTATTATCTCACAGACTGTCAATTTGAAATTCTGGTGAGCTTGGCTGGGCTCTCTGCTTAGGGTCTATAAACCTAAAATCAAGATATCACCTGAGCTGCCGTCTCATCTGGAAGTCTTGACAGTTAACCCACTTCACGGTTATTCAATCGAAATTCAATTCCTTGTGTTTGTAGGACTGAGGTCCTTGTTGCTTCTCTGGCTGTTAGCCAGGGGTCACTGTCTGCTCCTAGAGGTTGCCTACATTCCTTCTCAATAAACCCCGTTCCATCTTCAAACCAGCAGCAGGATTGGGATGCTCCTCATGCTTCAAATCTCTCTGACTTCCCCCCTGTCACAGTGGAAGAAAATCCTGTGTAAAAGGACTCACATGATTAGACCCACCTGGTTAATTTTCCTTATGGTCAACTGATATGTCACATTAATGACATTGGCACAATCCCATTTATCCTGTAATGTAACATAATCACTGGAATAGCACCAGGGAGTAAAATTAGAGGATTCATCTTAGAATCCTGCTTAACCACAGTAGGTGAAGGGGAATAAATACCAGATTCACTGCAAAGAAGGGTGTGTTTTTCCTTTTAACTCACTGGCAGGGGTGTGCATTCCTCTTCACAATATTGTTCATCCTTTTCAGCATCACAGTCTGCATTTCAGCCTCATCCTCTTTGCCTCCAGAGTCTAAAAGATGCTCTGAATCTCTTATAGACATAAGCAGTTAATTATGTCATGGCAACATTTCAGGAACTCGTGGGTCCTGACTCTGGCAGCTCTAGACTTGGAAGTACAATTTTGAGACGTAAGAAAGAATCCTGAGGTTTTCTGTGTATTTTCTGTGAGGTTGAGCTTATAATTTTGTGTTTTCCTCAATTGATTTGAGTACTGCTTGAGATGAAACAGTTTCTTTGAAAAACCAGCTGGAAGTACCAAAGTGCTTCTTGGTACAGTTTCCTCCCACTGAACTCTCCTGGCTTTGAGAATTCTATGCTATTTTTCCTGAGCTATTTGGCAAGTTTTTGTGCTTTTAACTACATGGCCCAGTAAATGCCATGTAGTAAATGTCATGCCCAGTAAAATACACCGTCTTCTGCGTACATCACACCTCTTGTTTGCCCAGTGTTTAACTGAGAGAAGCGTGAACTTCTTGCCTTCCCTCGCTGAAATGAACACTTTTCCCGGCAGAAACTAAGGTGGATTTATAAAGTGGAAAGTCTTATTTTGTAATTCAGGACAAGGAGGCTTAGGGGATCTCACATTGCACCTTCTCCTTGCTGCAGTGATTTCTTCCTGCTGCCTCAAATGGTTCTTCTTAAAATATCATTTGCATCAGCATGCCATTCCTCTCCCAAGCTCTGCAGTGGCTCTCTGCTGGCTGCTAAACCGGCTCAGTACCTCCTGGACAAATTTATTTTTCTCTGTTTTCTATATTAAAGCCTTTGCTCTACTTGAGTTCTATCTTAATATTTTCTCCCACGTACTACTTCTGAATCTAATATATACCTTAGTGCCATATATCTTATGTTGCATTATAATTATGTTTTACATACTTTTTCTTTCCTGCAAGACTCTAAGCTTCTTAAACATAATAACCACATGCATGTGTGCTAAGTCGCTTCAGTCGTGTCCAACTCTTTGAGACTCTTCGGACTGTAGCCTACCAGGCTCCTCTGTTCATGGGATACTTCAGGCATAAATACTGGAGTGGGTTGCCATGCCCTCCTCCAGGGGATCTTCCAAACCCAGGGATCTAACCTGAGTCTCAGGTCTCCTGCATCGTCAGGTGAGTTCTTTACTACTAGCAACACCTGGGAAGCCTTAACCATATCTTACCCCCCTTTATAACTTCCGGGTTTGCATAGGGCTGCCATGTGGTAAGTACTCAGTAAACATTGGTTGAACTGATTTGAATATACTGTTGCTGTTGTTTAGTTGCTAAGTCGTGTCCAACTCTTTTGTAACCCTATGGACTGTAACCTGCCAGGCTCCTGTATCCATGGCATTTTCCAGGCAAGAATACTGGACTAGGTTGCCATTTCCTTATCCAGGGGATCTTCTTCCTGACCCAGAGACCAGACCCAGGGATCAAACCCACATCTCCTGCATTATGAGGAATTCTTTATCACTGACCCACCACTGATCCATAGTTTATTTCATAAACTTTATCTATTGAGTCCCCACCATATTCCTGCACTGTGCTAATGACAGAAAGATGCAAGATGAATAGAGGTGATGTCTGACCTTGAGAAGATCCTGGCTTCCTGGAGAAAGACACGGATTCCATAATTCTGTGACAAGAGTTCTAATCGAGGTATGCGTGATGTATGAGCACAGAAGTCGAAGCACTTTATTCTGCTTGATGAGATAGGATAAGGCTGGATAAGCACTTGGAGGAGGTGATGATTTTGAATGTGTCTTAGGATGAGAGGGCATCACAGCATGAACCTCGGAGCTAGGACTGGAGATGGGGGAACCATTTGGGGAGGAGAACACAGGAGGTGTGAAAGCATAAGGCTGTGTGTGTTAGGGTGTGGTACCATCCATGTAATGTGCCTAATTTGTGAGAGCCACGGATGAAAATAAGACTGTAAGGGTAAGTGGAGGATGGGTCAGAAAAAGCCTCAAATGCTTTGAACTTTGCCAGGTAGACAGTGAGCACCGATGAAAGGGTTTTTCAGGAAGTAACATGATGAGATTAGTATTTCACTTTCTTTATTCTTTCACATGAGCCAGGAGAAGATGAGAATGTGCCAGAGTCTTCCTCCTGGCCAGACAGCCTGCTGGAGGCACCTGTGCTCCTTGGAGCCCTCACAGAATGGGCTGGAGGTGGTGGAGACAGGAGAGGGCTGACCCTGCCTTGCCTTTGCCTGTCTGGGGGTCTGCACAGCCACCTGGATATCAGCCCCCACACTCTACTCCCTCCAGCAGTAGAATCCTAGGCAAGCCTCCCACTGGGACCTGTGCTGATGGCTCCTTACCTGTCACCTTCCTCTTTGCTTCCTTATGGCTTCAACCTCACTGCCCATTCTTAACTATCTGATGCAATTTCTGCTTCAAAATCTTCTTTTCCCCCCTCCAAGTACATTTGGGGAACCATAAATGCTTGATAGATTCAATCACTTGATCCAAGGCTCTATTCTTTCAACTTCTGGACTTATTGATTCTTAAAAGAACACAGAGAAAGATTTGTCTAATCTTTACACGCCACTGTTTTATCTCCTCAAATGGAACAACTTGAGGTGCTAAAAATCCAGTTCTTGAACATAAGGGAAGGATAGGAAACATTTAACACTCAACCTTCTTTCCTATGACTTGAGTGCCTTAGGCACTCAATAAGCACCAGTGTTTGAGTGAGAACAAATTATAAAAGTCAAACGGAACTAGAGAAAATAAGACGTTGGGTAGTATAGTAACAAAAGGAAAAAGATTCAAAGGAAGTGGTTTCATGAAACCTTTTAGCACTTCCTCATCTTTTGTTCCTCAGAGGATATATTCTTGGTAAGTTGGAAAACAACTTAATAGACTTTTCTTTTTTAATTGAAAAGAAAAACACTCTCAAATCCTTGAAAAGTCTTGTTATATAGGGAAAAATAAAAGCAATGAATAAATATTTTGAATAAAACAAGCTGTATGACAATCACGGCAAATGAGAAATGTCCCATTGAGGCTTTTCTTGAGCTAAAGCAATCTCAGGGCCAGTCCTGTTCCCCCTCACTTAATCTCAGGCTCAGCTTGGGCTTTGATTTACAAATGTGCTTTGGTTTCTGTTTTATAGTAACTTAACTATAAAAACAGAAGGAGAGCTTTTAAATACACTGTTCTCGGTTATTTTCAATTTAGTTTCTCCCTCTGTAGTTTAAACTAGTGTTCCCACAGGTACTTGATATTGCAAACAGTTCTACCTGGGAAACTTAACATTGCTTCTTTTCTTTAATCAATATTATAAAAGCATTTTAATTCAAACTACACTTACCTCAGCATTTTATCCAGTTTTCCTCATTATCCTCTGCAAAGTGATACTTTGTTCTTTGCAAAAAAGTTGGGGAACAAGACTAAAAATTCCTTATGACCTGATACCAATACATTTAATAGGAACCAGCCAGTAAGAAGGATTTTTTTTTTATTTCCTTGGAAAAAGTTGGGTTTGATATTAATCCTTTTGCTATTGTGCTACAGGATTGAGGACTATTTGATTGGATCTTTATTTTGCCTCTAGAGTAGAGTTTGCACTAGTAAAGTCCCTGGTGGCTCAGAGGTTAAAGCATCTGCCTGCAATGCAGGAGTCTGGGGTTTGATCCCTAGGTTGGGAAGATCCCCTGGAGAAGGAAATGGCAACCCACTCCAATACTCTTGCTGGAGAATCCCATGGAGGGAAGAGCCTGGTAGGCTACAGTCCACAGGGTTGCAAAGAGTCGGACAGGACTGAGCTACTTCACTTTCTTTCTTTCTTTCTTTCTTTCTTAAGTGTATGTACCATTATCTATATAGCTTAGCTTATCTCCTGTTCTAACCTTAGGTCTTCAAGGATAAGATTTAAGGTTCTTTGGGTAGCTGATTGCAGTCAGCATGGTGCTCTGGGTCCAGTAGGTTCTCAGGGATACTGCTTTGAGAAATTCACAGATGTATTTTCCTACTGTTGCATATGTAGATTTCTCAGTTACTTGGGAGAAAGAAATAGCTTGAGGAAGAAAAGAGTTACAGTGCATTTTGATCATAGAAAGTAGGAGGGAACAACAGATTAAACAGGGGCAAGCAAAGATCACACAGATCATTTGGCATCTGAGCTAGAGTTTAAGGGAAAGATATGCATGTATTAGAGATGTATCTTTGTGAGTTGACAACGTGAAAATCTTTGAAGTCTTGAGGGGAGGAATTATTTAAGAGAGAAGGTTGCAATGACAAAAAAGAATGTGAAAGAGATGAAGAAAAAGCAAAATTCAGCCACAGAGACCACCCAGAGTGGGAGCAAAGGCAGAACAAGAGAAGTAAAACAAGGATGGTGCCTTCTGTAAAAATAAGAACAAGAGAGAGTTCATTACATGAGGCTCAGCAGAGCAGTCCAGGAGAGTTAATGAAAAAAAAGGTTAAGGGCTTGGCCATGGGGAAGTTACTGAGGATTGAAGAAAAGAGCCAAAGGATTTTCAGGCATAGAAGCCATTCCTGGGAGGATTAAGGAGAGGCTGGGTGTTGAGGAAAGAGAACAGTGGTACTGAAAATTTACTTAAGAACTCCAGGAAGCTTGTTAAAAATATAGGTTCCTGGGCCTTATCCAAGGAAAGTCTGATTCAGGAAGTCTGGCATGGGTTAATAGGCCTGCATTTTAAGCTAAGCATTCCTCCTGATTCTGAATTTTAGGTGGTCTGCTGACCACTTTTTGAGAAATACTACTGCAGGGCCAACCAGTGTATCTTGATAATTTTTTTGGAAGTGAAGCAGGGAAAGGAAGGCAAGAGACAAAGCAGTGCGGAGAAATAACAGCGAGGTGATGTAGTTACCACCCTGGGGGAAGAGATTCTGATTTACACTCAAAGAGGTGCCAGTGGTGGAAGACAAGGGAGATATCAGCAAGGAAAGGAACATGTATGAGAGTAGCATCCTCAAGTTATATCTTGGGAAAAGAAGAACTTAGGAGCTGATTTTTAGTGAGTGTTGGGCATCTAGTTTGGGTGCCAGGTGAATGAAGGAGAATGTGAAAAAAGTGCAGCGAATGGTGCACTTCCCTGTGATTGTTGTCTTTATGACTTTGTACGTAGAAGACATTTATTCTTCTTTTTTGTACCTTTTGCACAACCATGTGGATATCTTGATTGCAGACATGATTCAAGTCACTTTTTAGTGTCTCATAGCATTTATGCTTCAAAATTCAAACATTTAAAATGAGATTTTTTTTGTATAAAAGCATTCATCTATAAATCTGTCAGTGTTTACTAATATGTGATGGCATAACAGATGGGCCAGGCTTTTGTGAAAAACATGAGTAACTAAATATTATACTAGCATATTTTACTAGAATAATAATATAGATAAAATCTCCCAATGCATATATATTATATAATTATAAAATCTAGGCTTTTAGCTACATGGAGAGAAAAAAAAATGAAAATAACAAGTAATGGTTGAACTAGTTTTATTCCTGTTTTTTCTTAGATTTCCTCTGGAGCAAGTTCAAATCATCATGAAATTTTATTGTGTATTTTGCCATCTATTATAGTCTGTTGGGCTTCCCTGATAGTTCAGTTGGTAAAGAATCCACCTGCAACGCAGGAGACCCTAATTTGATTCCTTGGCCAGGAAGATCTACTGGAGAAGGGATCAGCTACCCACTCCAGTGTTCTTGGGCTTCCCTTGTGACTGAGCTGGTAAAGAATCCGCCTGCGTTGCATGTGACCTGGGTTCAATCCCTGGGTTGGGTTGCCATTCCCTTCTCCAGGGTATTTTCCCAACCCAAGGATCGAACCCAGATCTCCTGTATTGCAGGCAAATTATTTACCATCTGAGCTACCAGGGAAGTCTTAATCAAGTTATTTCTACCTTAAATAATTAAAAGTAGAGAAATGCCATGTAACCCTTGGTATCCATCTATGTGCATGGCATTTACAAGCCCTATAAGACCCAGATATAGATCTTAGTTTTTCAGTCTGTAAGCCCTTGATTTGTGCTTTAATGATGCCTGTTTTGGAGGAGCTTTAAGAACAATGTGTTGAATTTGCATGATGCAGAAAGAGCATGTAGCTGCCTTATAGGGGAATCCGTGCTCTCTTACAATAGCATGGAAAGTATATGGTTTGGACTTACCGGAGAAGGCAATGGCAACCCACTCCAATACTCTTGCCTGGAAAATCCCATGGATGGAGGAGCCTGGTAGGCTGCAGTCCATGGGGTCACTGAGAGTCAGACACGACTAAACGACTTCACTTTCACTTTAATGCATTGGAGAAGGAAATGGCAACCCACTCCAGTGTTCTTGCCTGGAGAACCCCAGGGACGGGGGAGCCTGGTGGGCTGCCGTCTATGGGGTCACACAGAGTCGGACACGACTGAAGTGACTTAGCAGCATCAGCATCAGCATATGGACTTATGCATACTAATTTCTCTGGGTCATTTTGCAGCCCCTAAAATAATAAAATAAAGTTTGTTTTTATTAAAAAAAAAAAAAAAAACTTCTATTCTTTCAGCTCTATTCCCAATAGCCAAAGCCTTTAAGAACCCAGATGTTCTGACTTCCTTCAAAATTACCTTAAATAATAAAAATTTATTCATTAACTTGGGACAATTTATCCTAACTTCAGTTTTGCTTAAGTCCAGTAGAAACTTGTTTGGGTCTGCAGTAATGTTTGTTGATTTATTTAAAAGGTGATTCCAGTTCTGTGATATCACATGCTGTCTAGACTTCCTATTGAATATTTACAAGTCAGGACAGAGCAAGTCATGTACCTACTTAAAGGGATGGTGTTAAATTTACTGAAGACAGGAGAGTATTGATCTTGCAAGAAGACATGTTTGCTCCAAACTCCATCAATAAATAGAGCGGGACAATGCATGAAAGCATGACCTAATTATCTCATTTTTGAATAAAGCTTCGTTTTGCAATAAGTTGTCTTTTAAGCTGACAATAATTATTTGGTCAAATGCCAGTTTGAAAATGGCCCCAATTACTCAATTTGTGAAGATAGCCCCATTTAAGTCTTACAGTTTAAGCATCTTGCTGAATAGTGCTGTCCATATGACAGCACTGGCATGGCGAAGAGATCTTTAAAGCTTGGTTTCCAATTTTGCAAGCACTCTGATACCTTTTAGAAACCCCTTATTTCCCCAAAAGATCTTTTTGCACCCTCTTTCCATCTTTCCCACCTGTTTAAACTACTGTCTCAGTGTTCATGGTTGTTCAAAACCTACATCAAGTTTGTGAATATATTGGCTTGAAAAGAGAGAAGCAGAATACATTTTTAAGGTGGCAACTTTAAAGCCACAGCTACAACCTGAATGTCTGTCACTCTACATTTGAGGTGTACATTTATAGCTTTATACAAAGTTAGTAGACACCTGGATATTAAAATTATAATAGTACAACTTGTAAGATTAACTACCATTTCCAATTATGTATTATTTTATCCTGTTATTGTTTACAGACTTTTTAAAAGTACAGAAAAATGTTTGGTTTATAATGAAATAGTGAGCTATATTATTTGATTCCTTGACATTTCTAGTGCTAGATTGATAGACATATGTGCCTTTGAAAAGGCAAATTCAGCTGTCAAGAGAAGATTGTAACTGTTATTTGCATTGGCTGGTGTATCATCCCAGGGGCTTCAGAACTATAAAGAGTGATCTAGCCATTTGAGAATATCAAATTAAAAATTTCAATATTATGGCTGTTAGAGAAATTAAATTGCATTTTGTAAGGGTGCGGTGGAAAATGTTTCCATTTATTGAGAAATGATGTTTAGAAATTAAACAGGGGCTTCCTATAATGGGTGGTTACTTATTCTTCAACAATGAGCCTTTGCCCCATAGATTTTAATCATTTGAAAAAGTTGGATGTGGTTATAAACTAAGAGGTACTGTGGTTTTCTCGTGCTGTAGCTTTTCCTCAGTACCCTCTTTTTTTTCTCGCTTTGTACTTTCCAAGTCAGAATTATAGATTCCTCCTGGGGGGTGTTAATCACATCTAATAAAACTTATTGATAAGTGAAGTGAAAGTGAAAGTTGCTCAGTCATGTTTGACTATTTATGACCCCATGGACTGCAGCCTGCCAGACTTCTCTGTCCATGGAATTCTCCAGGCAATTCTACTGGAGTGGGTAGCTGTTCCCTCCTCCAGGGGATCTTCCCAACCCAGGGATCGAACCCAGGTCTCCCGAATTGCAGGCAGATTCTTTATCAGCTGAGCTACCAGGGAAGCTGGCATGCCTATAAATCCATATGTGACAGGAAGATGTTTAAAAAAAAAAAACCCAGAGGGATGGTTTGGGGAGGGAGGAGGGAGGAGGGTTCAGGATGGGGAACACGTGTATACCTGTGGAGGATTCATGTTGATATATGGCAAAACCAATACAATATTGTAAAGTTAAAAAAAAAAAAAGACATCTCCGGTTACATATATAGAAGCTATTAAAGAATGGTCAGTTGGACTCCATCTGTTCTCAGTTTTTCGCCGTCTGTAAAATGGGATAATAATATCATCTACCTCATAGGGTTGCTATTAAATGACTGAGGAATGTAGAGTCATTAGCAGAGTGGTAATTAGCACATGCTCAGAAAGTATTAAATAATTATAACTACAGTAAAAGCAACAAAAACAACAAGGATGAAACCTCAACAACGAAAAGCATCCTCACTGCAGCCTGTGTGCTCCTGTCACCTCATTGTTATGTTCTCCAAGAGCTCTGAAGGAATAGAATGGATTTTGCAGGGAGGAATGGTAACTTCCCTCCTGGTCAGTTTAGAGACAATCCATCTACAAGTCAATGGATAAAACTCCTCAATTCAGACATACCTCTTACTCTCAGGTTTGTGTTTTTTTTTTTTTTTTTCTTTTTTAAAATCATAGTGAATATACATGTAAATAATATAATTTTCTTCTGTTCATTAGTTTTAGTAATATTTACTTGTTTTCCAAGAAATGAACCCAAGGCAATGAAATATTAAATATCCACATTGACTTCCTCGATGGAACAGACGAGTCCAAAATAGATGTTTAGTTGCTAAGTCAAGTCTGACTCTTTGCGACCCCGTGGACTGTAGCTCATCAGGCTCCTCTGTCCATGGGATTCTCTAGGCAAGAACACTGGAGTGGGTTGTCATTTCCTTCTCCAAAATAGATGTAGATTTCTGAAAATCACAGTGTATGCAGCATGTAGTAGGTTGCAGAATTCTTTTCATTGAGCTATATATGGGTTGTTCTGGAAGGTTTGTATATACCTGTAATGAAGAGTCTGACTACAGTTTTTGATGTGTGACTCCTGACAGTTTTCAGTCTTCTCTGGCATCTGGGAAAGCTGATAAGGAAGCCCAGGTGCTCCCTCTTTTGGTGTAGACAGGAAACCACATGCAGAAACCTCACCCCCTTACCCCCGCCCCTCGCCATTATGGAAACCTCTCGCCAGTGCCCTTCCTTGCCTTCTCAGGCTGCTGTTGAACCTGCTTTTGAAAGCTGCCCTACCCTCCCAGCGAGGCTGTTTCATACCCTCCTGGTTCTTGTGTGGCATCTTCAGTCTCAGCATTCTCACCAGATCTGGGTGGCAGTTTACCCTCTTCCTGCAGAATGACCACAACATAGAAAAAAAAGTTTATTATCAGAGCTTCTTATCTGCAGTGTATGTTATCCGTATGTTCTAAATATTCTCAGAAGGACTTTATTATTATTCTATTATTTCCTTCTGCTGAGTAGGAATCCTTTACAGGGATTAGTGATCTCATTTAATCTTCACTATAGTTATTTGATCCTTATTTTCCAGTTTTCAGTGACAAAACTGAGGCCCAGGAAGATTAAATAACAATCCCAGGTCGGATAATTAGTAAATGGCCAAGTTGGGATCAGACAGTGTGGGTTCAGTGCCTCAGTACTGTGTCATCTTCCCTTTCAGATAAACCTAGTATGCAGTTTTCACAAAGTACTTTATTGAGGAAGTCATCCTTGCATTTCCTCTTTTCAGCCCTCACATCTTTAAAAAAGACGACAGCACACATCCAAATCTCTATGCCTATCGTGGTCTTGAGGAAATCCTCATATCCTGAGGTCAGGACCCGGTTTAACTAGCTCTTTTCCTCCTGAGCAGACACGGGTCCTGTGCCTCGCAGACGACCCACAGATGTTTCTTGAAATGAAATATATGCTAGCATTTAGAAATGAGTGCAGGGACAGAGGAGCCTGGTGGGCTGCCGTCTATGGGGTCGCACAGAGTTGGGCACGACTGAAGTGACGCAGCAGCAGCAGGTTTCAGTCTTCTGGTTGTTTCTGTTTTCCTCGTGACTTCTCTTGTGAAATCATTGATTTGTGCTTATGGGTCAAATGTCCTCAGAAAAAGTTAAGTTTGAATAACAGAACAGATAATTGAAAACATTTCATACCTGAAGGAATATGTCATTTGCCTGATAAAGCAGTAATGATCTTTTCATGCTTGGTACTTCCATGGTGGCTTGTATTACAGGTAGCTGGAATGACACCTCTTTGTATATGCATATAATTTCCCATCCAGGTTGTGAGTTCTGAGATTTCAAAGCCAACCTTTCCTTTAATTCTGTAACATACTGCACTAACAGACCTTCACACATGGTCATTTCTCAGTAAATGTTGTTTTAATTGATCAATAGCTATCAAACTATGTCTGAAATGCATAGATTTTACCTTAAGGAAATAGCCACCAGCTCAGCCGTGGCTTAGCAGTGAAGAATCTGCCTGCCAATGCAGGAGCGGTGGGTTCTATCCCTGAATTGAGAAGATCCCCTGCAGAAAGGAAATGGCAACCCATGCCAGTATTCTTGCATGGAAGATACCATGGACAGAGGAGCCTGGCGGGCTATAGTCCATGGGGTCACAGAAGAGTCGGACACAGCTGTATGACTAAACAACAAGCAACCAGATGTAATCCTGTTCCATTTACTTTATGCCTATTTATTCCAGTCCTGATGGGAAGGTAGGACTATTTTCTCCATTCCCTAAAATTTCTTGGGTAGTAAATTCTAGGACCGTGACTCATTCCCGGTCATCAGCATCACATCCATGGCCATACCCTCTGCTGTGCCACCACCGCACTGCCTTACTATTGAATGAAGAGATATTGGAACCCTAAGCTTGCTATCCTTTGAAGGAAAGATTTTTTCAAATGCATTCAGCTTCATTTTATATAAACTTACCTGAAAATCCTTTGTTTTTAAAAAAAGATGGGATATGGGAGAAGATTATGTAATTTCTCTGCCTCACCCTACATCCCTCTCCATAATCATCTCATCTCAGTCCCTCTCATTAAAAAAAGGAGAGAAATTTTGATGATGGTTGTTTAAGAAATAAACTTTAAAAGACATTTTAAAACTGGAGGTAAGGTTGGCTAGTGTGAGAAAGATATTTTTCCTTGAAGAGATAAAGGGCAGAAGATGAGGCTTCCAGGAGGATTTCTGAGAGGGTGGTGCTGGTACCGGCTGCCACAGTGAAGAGTATTTAGATTTCAGAAGCAGATGGTTAGACCTGGGGTGGAGTCCCAGCCTTTATTTTCCTGGAAGTAGTGGGCCCTCCTGCCGGCAAGTTACTGAGACTCTATGGATCTCTCTCTTTTCCTCTACTGCAAGGAGACACTAATTCTTACTTGCAATATTGTTCTGAGGAGAAAAATGGTTGTTGCCTACAAAATCCATTTTCAGAGTCTTCTGCCAGCAGCCTGTCCGTCCGAGCAGGTCTCTGTGTCCACAGAACATAGCTATTGTCACCCCTTCAGGGCCTGACATCGTGGGTTGAGCTCATGGTCAGACCCAGACATGCTTTTAACCTCAACTAAGTCAGAAAGCTTTTGCTCGGTTTCCCCACCGATGAAAGAGAGACAAAAAACACACTTTCTGTCTAAATTCCTATAACCGAAAAAATTACCTAGCAGAAGGGAAATGACACCCTGATTCAGCTGCTTGTCAATTTTTTCATAAAGGACACTTGTCCTTCGAGAATCGAAGCCATGGTGCTGTTGTCAATACAGCTGGACAATGTAATTTGGAAAAATATCTTTTTTTTTTTTTTTGCTTTGTGCTGCTCTGAGGAGTCAAAGTGAAAGGGGAGATAAGCCTCTCACCCCAGCACTGAACACAAGCCCTGAAGCCCTCCAGCTCCTGACCCTGCGGCGGCATTTTCCCGACCCTGGAGTTACTTTCTCTTGACAGTCTGCATCTCTTCCCTCCTCACTCACACTCCCTTCCCTAGAAGGAAGCCCTCTCCAACTCTGCTCCCCTTCTCAATGCCAGCCAGCAGGCAGCTTGGCTCTGTCAGAACCCAAGGCACGGTGGTCGTCGATCTGGGTGCTTCTCAGCTGACAAAGGCCTGACTCTGCCATCTAAATGTTCCCAGTAAGATGTGAGAGCAGTGCGCCTAGGCAGAGATGGTCCACAGATTGGGCTGAGTGCAGAGGAAACCTACAATCTGGGGAGTTACCAGGGCACAGAGAACTGAGTCCTGTTGGGGATTTCAGGGAAGGCTCTGGAATTGACCTTTGTTTCAGGAGGATGAATGGAGAGAGCTTGTTGCACAAAGTGGAGGAGGCTGCTTCGGGAGGTGGAACAGCTTGATCAAAGCCCCTGAGGTTGGGATCAGCACAGCGTATGAGGGTGGGTTAGAGGAGCATCACCCAGCTTCCAGTGTGAGACCACAGCCTGGAGGGAGATGGATGCAGGCTATGGATGGAGAGGAAAGGTCTGATTTGCCATTGCTGGGAGCTTAGACTTCATCCTGTAGGTAGGAGGCATTGGAACTCTCTCTCACTGGTGACTTCATGGGGGATTCATGAGGGAAGGGGTGCAGCTGGAAGGAGCAAGGAGACCAGTGACCAGTTAGTAAACGAGTGCTGTCGCCCATGTGAGGGATGTCGAGGGCCTGGAGTAGGGCAGTGGGGGCGGAGAGGGTTGTTTTTGCTCCAGCGGCCGGAAGGGGGTGGCCTCAGTTTGACAAATGAGCAACTGAGTCTGAAATTGACATGCCTTCCCTCCATCCCTCCTCTTCTGTTACCTGACATATCAGATTCAAACCCTTGCAGGTCTTTGATAAGCCTGACCTTCCTGCAATGACTTGAAACCAAAAAAGCAAAAGAGTTATTTATAGGTAATTTTGTGTGTGCTTAGCAATGCGGGAGACCCAGGTTTGATCCCTGGGTCGGGACAACCTCCTGAAGAAGGAAATGGCACCCCACTCCAGTACTTTTGCCTGGAAAATCCCACTGATGGAGGAGCCTGGTGGGCTACAGTCCATGGGGTCACAAAGAGTCAGACACGACTGAGCGACTTCACTTTCCTTTTCTTTAGTCACATCCAAGTCTTTGTGGTCTATGGACTGTTGCCCACCAGGCTCCTCTGTCTCTGGGATTTTCAAGGCAAGAATAGAGTAAGGTGCCATTTTCTACTCAGGATTTTCCTGACCCAGGCCCCAGGTATCCACCCCACGTCTCTTGTGTCTCCTGCATTGGCAGGCGGATTCTTTACCACTAGCGCCACCTGAGAAGCCCAAAAGGTAATTATAGAACACATTAATGAATTGGTTATCATCAGTTCCTGTGGCGTTAGAAGAAAGCCTGTGGAGATATTTGTGGGGACTAATGAGCCTTATTTGGGTGGGTCAGCAGACCACACTGAGTGTTAGGACAGCGATGTCCCCATTGGCTTGCTGCAATGAAGCTGTAGCCATCTGATTACACAGTGCAGAGGGGTTTATAGTGTTCAGAAAGGAGTCTTCAGTATGCATGTAATATATCCCCAAATAGAAACTTGCTCTTTTCCGAAAGTCTGTCTCCAAAGGACCAGTGAATCAGGGAGGAAAATTCTGAATATATTCAAATCTAGCCCAAGTGTCCTCACACTTTGAGAAAAGAGCTCAGCATCATGAACCAGGCTCTGACTTCAGCCAGGATACCAAGGGCACTGCTATTTTGCCACTGTTTTAGTTCATCGTTTTATATATTAAAACAAGAGTGATTTTCAAGAAGTGACTGTTCTAAGTCCTTAGGTAGCTTCTGGGTAGGCTTCAAATTGCAACTCAGGTGTGATATCCTCTGATTGGCTTCCTTTGATCCCTGCAGTCCCTCTGAAATACTTCCCCTCTGTCCCATAACACTTGGAAAATTGAATTGTCTTCCTGATTGATCATGAGGTCTTTGAAGTCAGGGACTTCTTGAGTTTTGAGCTTTTATCACTTAGTGCCCCAGTTCAGTTCAGTTGCTCAGTCGTGTCTGACTCTTTGCCACCCCATGGACAGCAGCACGCCAGGCTTCTCTGTCCATCACCAACTTCTGGAGTTTACTCAAACTCATGTCCATCGCGTCAGTGATGCCATCCAACCACTTCATCCTCCGTCATCCCCTTCTCCTCTCGCTTTCAGTCTTTTCCAGCATCAGGGTCTTTTCCACTGAGTCGGTTCTTCGCATCAGGTGGCCAAAGTATTGGAGTTTCAGCTTCAGCATCAGTCTTTCCAGTGAATATTCAGGACTGATTTCCTTTAGGATCTAGGACTGGTTGGATCTCCTTGCTGTCCAAGGGACTCTCAAGAGTCTTCTCCAACACCATAGTTCAAAAGCAGCAATTCTTTAGCACTCAGCTTTCTTTATAGTCCAACCCTCCCATCCATACATGACTACTGGAAAAACTATAGCTTTGACTAGATGGACCTTTGTTGGCAATGTCTCTATTTTTTAATATGCTGTCTAGGTTTGTCATAGCTTTTCTTCCAAGGAGCAAGCATCTTTTAATTTCATGGCTGCAGTCACCAAAGAGAAAGAGGAGAGTGAAAAAGTTGGCTTAAAACTCAACATTCAGAAAACTAAGGTCATGGCATCCGGTTCCATCACTTCATGGCAAGTAGATGGGGAAACAATGGAAACTTAGTGCCTAGCATTCGATAAATGAATGAATGCACAGAATCTTGGTTTCTACCAGATGGTGTCTCTTATTGTGATCATTTTGTCACTTTAGTTCTTTTTATGATTTTTTTCCCCTTGTGTGTATGGCCTAAAAATGAAAGTTAATTGCTTAGTCCTGTCCAACTTTTTGCGACCCCATAGACTGTAGCCCTCCAAGGCTCCTCTGTCCATGGAATTCTCCAGGCAAGAATACTGGAGTGGGTAGCCATTCCCTTTTCCAGGGGATCTTCCTGACCTAGGGATTAAACCCAGGTCTCCTGTATTACAGGCAGATTTTTTACTGTCTGAGCCACTAGACTTAAAACATAGTTCTAAATGCTTGATTTCCTTCAGCTGTAATACAGTTAGAGGTAGTATGGTTGTCTATGAATCATGTGCATTTCCTTGGGCTACATGAAAAAGTGAAAATTATACTGTGTTTGTACTCATGAAATATTTCAGTTGAGGCCAGTGCTTACATTAATAGTTTACTGTCAAACACCCAAATTACTTTCATCAACCATGGGCTAATATGTGTGACCACTGGGGCGGAACCCTTGGAAATGTGTTGGGAGAGACTTTGAGAGGTCAAGACAGTAGCTGCAGTCTGCTGGATTTGCCATCCAGGCCAGTGTCTTAGAAAATTCTCTTATTTTTCTAACTTTTGCTATTATTTATTTTTTTAAAACCACAAAAAGCCCATTTGTAACTTTAGTTTAAAAAGATACAGTGAAAACAAATCTTTTCGCAAGAGGAAATTATGATCTCAATAAACCTTGGAAAAGTACACTTACAGTTTTCATTCTCTGAATTGAAGGATTGATATGCATGCATTTGTGTGTGTGTGTGCTTTGCATGCAAGTATTTGTGTTTTACTTAAATAGCCGATGTTGTAGAGTGGAGAAGCATTTATGAAATTGTAGCAGCAGTGGAACTCCTGTTCCTTATGACAGCAGAAACCTCTAGCACGCAACCGTGCCAAGCATTTCTACTATTTACGGAATCTCTGTTGAAGACCTAATTGGTCACGAAAGGGGAAAACAGCCACCAACTTTGCTTATTGTGTATGTTACATCTAGTCTGCTTTGGGGGGGAAAATTTTTTTTTTCCTTTTTCACTAAAGACTGTTCTAGAACTTAACATTATTTGCCAAAGGAGGATGATTCTGGAATCCTGGATACTTGCTGGAGGTCAGAAGAGTTCCCCTTGGGGTACTTGAATGAGTAGTTTAAGTTGAAAACAGTTTCTGAACATCTCGGGTGCTTACCACTCAGCCAAGATCTTTCTTTCCAAACATCTTGAGAATGTGTTGTCCATCTGTGAGGACAGTTAAAATAAAATGCAAACTGTCAGTATGGGGCCAGTGATCTGGTTACGGCTCTCTGGAATCTGGTCCACTTAAAAGGCTACTCTCAGCTCTGTACATTTCACGGTTTTCCTAGTCACCATCTGTGTGCAGCGTGGACTCACTATACCCTTCCATGACTCCTGCCAGCTCCATTATGCTGGCTTTATAAAGCTTACCTTATTATAAGGCTGCTGTTGGAATCAGCATCTGAGTAAAGTCACTTGTATTTCCCTTTAATTATGTTTTGAGTCCCAGAAGTGAAAAATTAGAATGAAAGCTTCTAATATGATCATGTCTTATGATCATGACTTTCTAAAATTTCTCTTCAGCAAAGGGAGAATGGCCACAGCTTAAATAATTTTAAGCCTTTAATGGTTGTAGGTAGGTGCCCTGTGGCTCTTCAAAAACTCGAGACACGTAAGCTCTTTTTACAGATTCAGAGATTTAGTTCTGCTTTATGGAAGTTTTGCTTTAAGGAAGCATTTAGTTATGCTTTAAGGAAGCCGAAAGAAAGTTCATTGCTTGCTGCTGCTGCTGCTGCTGCTAAGTCGCTTCAGTCGTGTCCAACTCTGTGCAACCCCATAGACGGTATTCAAGAGAGTTTCCTAAAAACCATAATTTATAGGCAGCCCAGACCATACCCTCTCCTCTAGACTGCCTGATAGATACACAAACTCAGCTCATTCAAAACTTAATTCACCGTTTCTCTTGCCAAGTTGTTTTTTCTTCTGGGCGTGGCACTAGCCCCCCTCCCCCACTACTTGAATAACTCACTGTCTTCACCCTCATGATCACCAACAGCTAGTCAGTCATGATCAGTTTGACTTTACTTCCACTAACTTCTTAGCCCCTCTCCACCCAATTAAACCACCACCTTCTTTTTCTCTAACTATTGCTGTAGCCTTTTAACTTGCCTGCCCACTGCCAGTCCTTAAATCCATTCATCCCATCATGATAGAAAGAATCCTTCTCAAACAAGAAAATCTGTGAGTGCCTTTTGGCTGCTTAAAACTCTTGAATGGCCACACCATTGAGGTAAAAAATGTGTCAGTCGCTCAGTCGCGTCCAACTCTTTTGTCCCCATGGATGGTATAGCCTGACAGATTCCTCTGTCCGTGGAATTCTCCAGGCAAGAATACGGGAGGAGGTTGCCCTTTCCTCCTCCACTGAGGTCAAGACAGAGTGAAAATGTCTCCATATGACTATACACACCAATTTCTTCTCCAGCCTCAATGTGTCCTTCCCCTTCTTCCAGTTCTTTAGATCTCAGCTTTGAATCCTTTCCTCTGCGATGCTTCTCTGTTCCCCCAAGTTTGGGTTTGGAGCTCTTCTCTGAGCCTCAGGGCATCTTGTATTTCCTGGAACACAGCACCCAGCACACTGATTGGAAGGGGATGCTTATCTCTCTATCATCCACTGGACTGTAAACTCCATGAAAACAGGGAAATCTGCTCCTTATGAAATCCCTAGAACCTAGAAAAATGCTTGGCGCATGGTATTCACTCAGTAAATACTTGTTGAATGAAGGAAATTCCATTTTGGGGAGATGTTACAAGGTGAGATAAAAGTGTCATTCAGTAGACTTTACAACTGGTTTACTGAATTGTATTTGCTAGATATCCTCATGTGAAGGGAAGGTATCATGGCACTTACATAGTAAACTTGTTAGCTGAGATCACTTGGTCTGATTTAGCATTCAATTCCTACATCCTTTTAGCATGGTTAGAGGAAAGAACACTGAAATTGGATTCAGAAAATGCTTGGGTTCAAGACCGTAGGGGACTGGACAAATTAATTGACCTCTCTGAGACTCACTTTCCTTCTCTGAGGTGAAATGATCCTGAAGTGTACATGTATGATCACATGTGCAAACACCTAGCTTGACACTGACTACATAGTATGTACTCCATACATGTTAACTTCATGTATTTTCATGAGTAAGAGCTAGAGATGCTGACATTTCATTCTGCTCAAGATGCTTCAGTATTTATTACATGAATTCAATCATTGTGAGTGATATAATTTACTTATCCTTAATGTCCTTCTTTACTTTAAAAATGAATACAACTTGAACCAAATTAACTACGCACACACACTCACACACACTCGCCATATTCATCAGTTCTACTGTTTCTCATCCATTGCCTCATTTCTTATCCATTTCTCCTTTTGTTTCTTATCCGTAGAAAATGCTCAGTTTAGCCACAAGAAGAGGTTTCTAAGTTACCTTTGTTGTGTTTTGAGCTAAAGAATCTTGAAATAACTTCAAATTTATATTTTAAAAACTATATTGACACTGAAGAAAGCCAGTGTTATATACTTACAGGTCATTTCACAGGCGGCTCCTTTTTGAAGTATTGTCACTTCTTCGTTTTTGGCTACATCACTTTTCATGGATTTTTGAAGCTGTGGGAATGGATTTTTTTTTTCTCTGTAGTCTTGTGTCATGGTTGACAAACATACCTTAAGGACATGATACAAATCAATGGTAGAAAAAACCAGATTCAGTCTCTGTTCTCATGGAGGTCTACCTCCTTTTTTTTTTTTAAAGCTTACTCTCAATTTAAGTTAATGGATGTGATCAAAAACACATTTATTGACTTGGCATGTTTGTCGAGTCTCTTGGAAGGTGCAGTAACACTGAGGTTGAATGGAAATGAGTGGCTGGCAAAGAGCTGGAGTTCTGCAGCTCGCCCTCAGGAAAACCACCAGGAGAGTTCCAGATGTGGTTCAGCAGGAGGGTCTGACGTCTAGGCATCTTCACAGTATAACCAGTTTATAGATGTGAACGTTCATTTAGCCAGAGGAGATTCCTTTTTCTCCCACTAGCTCTCACTGAGTTGCAATCACTAGTAATATGGCTTGGTACCTTCTTTGCTGGAAGACGAACAGCCGCTAAAGAGAAACCCAAACAAGTGAAGGGATAAAGGGAGACCATTGAAGAGTGCCTGCTGTGAACTCATCTTTTTCTCTTTTTTTAGAATGTGGTGTTTTCCACTAGCAGATTTGAATCCTCTGAAGGTGGTGGGTAAACATGCTGGAGGTGTTTTTATTGATTTTCCAAGAAGATATTCAGCAATATTTTATTGTAACTCTCCTGAGATGGTTGATGGAGAATAGGTTTGGGAAAGAGTTCTCTGGTGTCCAGGTGTCCAGGTAGCAAAGCCCTGGGCAAGCCCACGGGGATTGTATTTATTCTGGCCACTCTTTACTAAGGGGACACACAGCCTTTGATCATGGCATAACTGACCTTGATAATTGTATCCTCCCTTGGAGGAAGAAAGGCTTTGCGTTTCTAATTGCCTTTTAATTCTTTTGTAAACATTTAGGTCAGCAAAATATCACTGTCCCATTTTCAGTGCGTACTGAATACTGATTTTAAATATCTTCTGCTCCTTTCCAGCTCTCGATGAATATGGGTAGAAAATGCTGTGTCCATTCTCTGTGCCATACTTTTGAGATGAGTGTTTTTCTGTTAATATGTGTGAATTCTCAAGTGCCTTCTCAGCCTCTCTGGAACATTGAAGCAAAAGCATAGTTAGTCCTTAAGGTTGAGCTGTTCTACTGACTAATGGAGCTGAAATATAATTTTAACCAGACTGTCATTCACTAGTGATATTTATAACATATTTAGTAATTTACTTGTTAAGTCCTGATATTTGCATAGATAATTTTAGTTATCATGGTGTAGGACATTTTCTCCCTTAAATTAATTCTGTTTTCAGTGTTTATTTTGATGAAGCAAGGAAAAAAAAAAAAAAGGCTTGCTTGCAAAAGGAAGGAACAATCAACAGAATCAAAGATAAAAAATGAGTCTTTTTTATTATTTTTTTGCATGCTGGTTGTTTTTGTTTGTTTCTGGTTTTGCCTCAGTGGTATTCAGCACATCCTGAGGTCAGTAAAAATAATAATTTCTGTCTGTTATGTTAATATTACTTACCACTTGGAAAAAACATCCTGGAAAAATACCATGTCCTGTGAAGCCAGTGATTCTTTGGCCAAATACACAATTTTGCCTCCTCTTCCTACAAAGGAAAGAATAGCTCCTCTTCTGGTACACAGATGATTCTGCTTCTCTTTTCTTTACTTCAGGTCATAAACATTCAGGAAATATGGGTCTCTAGTACTGGAGTATGTTAGAGGATGGACTTCTAGGGTCACTGATGTGAATTTGTTTTAATCATGCAGGCAATGCAATTTATTACCTTGGAAATTGATTTGAGCAAGAGGTGTGTGAGCATCTTCGACTGTTATATTGCTTGGTCCTTGTCTTGGGGAGGAAACAAAGAAGCAAATCAGGTGAAACAGATTAATTCTGGACTATGCTGCTGCTGCTGCTGTTAAGTCACTTTAGTCGTGTCCGACTCTGTGCGACCCCCCATAGACGGCAGCCCACCAGGCCCCGCCATCCCTGGGATTCTCCAGGCAAGAACACTGGAGTAGGTTGCCATTTCCTCCTCCGATGCATGAAAGTGAAAAGTGAAAGTGAAGTCGCTCAGTCGTGTCCGACTCTTAGCGACCCCATGGACTTCAGCCAACCAGGCTCCTCCATCCATGGGATTTTCCAGGCAAGAGTACTGGAGTGGGTTGCCATTGCCTTCTCTGATTCTGGGCTATAGTCAGAGATAAATTTTTATTTTTTAAGAAGATTCATTTATATGATATTTTGCTGAAGCCATATTAATATGCTACATTTACCATTTCAGAGTCCAGTTTCCTAAAGAGAGATCAATTAATTGTTCAACTTATTCTTTCTTCTTGAAGAGATATATTCAGGGGTCAAAGCCAGGAAAGTAGTGTGCCTAAGGGAAGACAGAGTGTATTAGTTATCTATGGCTGCACAGTGTTGCTGCGTAACAAATCTCACCAAACTCAGTAGCTAAACAGCAATATTAAACAGCAATATTGTCATCATACATGACCAAGGGTTTGGCTATTACTTGGGACCGTGAATCAGTCAGTCTCCTAAAAGCTGACTCTTTCTCTGTGACTTCTATACTCCCATAATATTCTTATTCTTTGGTTAATCTGGATTCAAGAATTATGAAAAGGATTCCTGAGAGCAGCCCTTGAGATTTCACTGGGAGTGAGGAATAGTATTCCTGAATAGATATGCTTCATTACTCAAAATAACAGACTGTGTACAGAGCACAGATAATGTGCCTTTGGTGGTTAATAAGGAGTTCGCTGGAATTTAAGGTTTTTCTGGATTTGAATTCCAGCTCTTAACAAATTGTGTCCACTTGAGCAAGTCACCCAACCTCTCAGCCTCAACTTGCTCATTTGTGAACTGGGAACTTTGTTACAGGTTAAAGTTGTCTATTAATCTATATGGAAACACTTTGCACAGTTTCAGAATGTTACAAGTGAGTTATCATTATTGAAACCAGGCTGTGTTTTTGTAAAAGTTCTAATCCAGCATTTACGGCTATATTCTCAGAACCTATCCTGGATTTTAAAACAATGTGTAGATATGTTGGTGAGTTTACTTGTTTAGCTATAAGCATGGTGTTGTCTTCAATTTATCACATGATGTACTTTGTGTATTGAATTAAACATGTATTAAGTATATATAGAAAACTTAAAAGACACCAGTAATTGGTTTTCTTCTAGTTTGTGTCTATGGGCAGGAGAAACTGTGGTTATGGTCAGTTTCTAATTATCCCCATACAGATTAATCAAATGTGAAGATATCTGAGGCAAACTTAACCTCTTATCTTTTTCCTGTTTCCCGACAATATTTATCCTCTGCTTATTTTTTAATTCCCTCTTTCCAGTTGTGTCTTAGCTGGAAACAAGGAAAACCTTTTAAACATGTTAAATTACCCTTGTTTATTTCTCCTTCTTCCGCCTCAGGGAAGGTTGAAGCAAAGAGATAAGTCATAGGTAAACTGGTGTTTGGCATCAGTCTCAGGAGGGTAGCTGTTCTTGAGGACCTGGGAGGAACTGGGGAGGACTTGCAAAAAGTAACAAATGCCAGGAAACCAAGTCGCTTAAAATGCTTTGTCTCTCTTCTCGGTGTATTGACACCTGTGCCGAGTCTCACAGTTTGTTGAAAATTTGTAAATTTTGTAGTCATGAGTGCCAATCATGAATGATAAGACCACAGTGAGAAGTGGGGAATTACTCGCAGTCTCTATTGAGTCACCATGCCTTGTCCATCATTTTCTTTGAAGTCTGGTTTCTCTCCTTCTCTCCATTTGCAGTGATACTCACCTCTGTCCTGTGCTATGACTTTACCCTTCAGGATAGGTTTCCAGAAAGCCAAAATGCTGACTTTCATATGGGCATAAAATGAACATGTGTTCAGAATTTATGATACTCATCAGTCAGTGAGGGGACCAGGCAGAAGTTACAGCCAATTCAAAGAGAATCTGAAGAATAGGCTTACTGACAGATCAGGAATATTGAAATGAATGTACAAATGGAGGCAAAATCCGCTCCCCGCCCCTGCCTCCCGCCACCCCCAGAGGGCATAGAAGTAGCTCAGATTGCTTCTGAACAGGACAGAATTTATGCAAGAATTATTCTGCATTGCTATCACTTAAACTCAGAATTGTAAAAGACTCCCACAGTACCAGAATCTGGTAACTCCAGTTCTGTTCTTGAGAGTCTAGACAGTACATAGTTTTCCACTGAGGCACAGCATTTTTCTCTATGACTGGTTGGTCACATTGTGGTTGACTTTGACCCCATCCACCAGATTAAACTTCCATGAGCAGTGCTCTCATTATTTGACTCACCCCAGCCAAATTTTCTGTGGCTTCCTAACATTGGTTCTATCTATCTTACTGGTCATCAAGTTCTTTCATAATCTCTTACATTTCCAGCACTGCACCCCGCTTTTCTCAAAAACACAAGCCCTACTTTAGCCAGACAACCTTCTGCCCTCGACATGTGCTCACGTTTAATTCCTCAGCCAAACTTTCTGCTGAATTCTCTCCTTTTAAACCTACTCAACCCTTTGTTCAAGGTCAGCTTACCTCAACCTCATTAAATCTCGCCTCTTATGACCCATGTGGGATGGATGGATTATAACAAACAATCCATCACTTAATTACCTTTTGTTTTGTATTATCAGTGATCACTTCATGTTTGTTGATTCCAACTTGATTGAAAACTTAAAAAAAAAATCTTATTGAAGTATAGTTGATTTACAATGTGTTCATTTCTGCTGTGCTGCTGCTGCTACCGTTAAGTTGCTTCAGTCGTGTCTGACTCTGAGCGACCCCACAGACGGAAGCCCACCAGGCTCCCCCGTCCCTGGGATTCTCCAGGCAAGAACACTGGAGTAGGTTGCCATTTCCTTCTCCAATGCATGAAAGTGAAAAGTGAAAGTGAAATCGCTCAGTCGTGTCCGACTCTTAGCGACCCCATGGACTACAGCCTACCATGCTTCTCCATCCATGGGATTTTCCAGGCAAGAGTACTGGAGTGGGGTGCCATTGCCTTCTCCGCATTTCTGCTGTACAGCAAAGTAATTCAGCATATATTTTACACACACACACACACACACACACACACACACACATAGGTACTCTTTTTCATATTCTTTTCCATTATGGTTTATCAGAGGATACTGAATATATTTCCCTGTTCTATATAGTAAAACCCCACTGTTTATTCATAGTATGCATATGCTAGTTTGTATCCTCTAGCCCCAAACTTCCAGCTCTTTCCTTAGTCGCTTCCCCTTCCTTTGGCAACCACAAGTCTGTTCTGTGTATCTGTGAGTCTGTTTCTATTTCATAGATATGCTCGCTTGTGCCACATTTTAGGTTCACATATCTGTGATATCATATGATATGTATCTTTTTCTTTCTGACTTATTTCATTTGGTATGATAATCTCCAGGTCCATTCATGTTCTTGCAAATGGCATTATTTCGTTCTTACACGTGTCTGAGTGGTATTCCATTGTATGTATTCCACATCTTCTTTATATATTCATATGTCAGTGGACATTTAGGTTGTTTGCACATCTTGGCTATTATAAATAGTGCTCCTACGAACATCAGGATGCATGTATCTTTTTGAATTGTAATTTTGTCTGGGGATGTGCCCAGGAGTAGGATTGATGGATCTTATAGCAACTCTACTTTCAGTTTTTTGAGGGACCTAGATACTGCTTTCTGGGCTTCCCAGGTGGCTCAGAATGAATCTACCAGCAGTGTGGGAGATTTGGGTCCAATCCCTGGTTTGGGAAGATTCCCTGGAAGAGGGCATGGAAACCTACTCCAGTATTCTTGCCTGGAGAATCCCCATGGATAAAGGAGCCTGGCAGGCTGCAGTCCATGGGTTCCAAAGAGTCAGACACGACTGACTGACTAAGCATAGCACAGCACATACTGCTTTCTATAGTGGATATACCAGTTTACATTCCCACCAACAGTGTAAAACGGTTCCCTTTTCTCCACACCTTCTCCAGCATTTATCATTTGAAGACTTTTTAATGCTGGCCATTCTGACTGGTCTGAGGTGGTACCTCATTGTATGAAAACTCCGGGATTTTTAAAATTTTTTTGGTCACACCTCACCTTGCCTCTTATGAGCATTTAAACCCCCCATTATATACTTATTGATTTTGGTTACCATCCATTTGTATGATTTAAAAGCTGGCTTAAAACTAAACATTCAAAACACTAGGATCATGACATCTGGTCCCATCACTTCATGGCAAATAGATGGGGAAACAATGGAAACAGTGAAAGACTATTTTGGGGGGCTCCAAAATCACTGTAGATGGCGACTACAGCCATGAAATTAAAAGATGCTTGCTCTTTGGAAGAAAAGATATGCCAAACCTAGACAGCACATTAAAAAGCAGAGACATTATTTTGCCAACAAAGGTCCTTCTAGTCAAAGCTATGGTTTTTCCAGTAGTCATGTATGGATGTGAGAGTTGGACCATAAAGAAAGCTGAGCGTGGAAGAATTGATGCTTTTAAACTGTGGTCTTGGAGAAGACTCTTGAGAGTCCCTTGGACTGCAAGGAGATAAAACCTGTCCATCCTAAAGGAGATCAGTCCTGAATATTCATTGAAAAGACTAAAGCTGAAACTGAGGCTCCAATACTTTGGCCACCTGATGCAAAGAGCTGACTCATTTGAAAAGACCCTGATGCTGGGCAAGCTTGAAGGCAGGAAGAGAAGGGGACATCAGAGGATGAGATGGTTAGATGACATCACCAACTCAATGGACATGAGTTTGAGTAAGCTCCAGGAGTTGGTGATGGACAGGGAAGCCTGGCGTGCTGCTGTCCATGGGGTCACAAAGAGTTGGACATGACTGAACAACTGAACTAAACTGAACTGAGATGAAAGAAGGTGATTTTTCTCTTCCTTCCTGAAGGCAGAGATTTTGTCTGTTATTCACTTCTGTCTCTACATGCCTACAGGAGCATCTGGCATAGTTTAGATGTTTAGGAAATATTTGTTTTTGAGTGAACAAATGCTTGTTTTTCATTTTCTAATCAATATAATGTATTTGTCGTTTCTGACTTTACAGTTTTTGAAAATTCTCTTCAGGTGGTGTTCAAAATGTTTCCCTTAATGTGTGCTCAGTTGCTCAGTTGTGTCCCACTCTTTGCAACCCTATGGACTGTATAGCCCTCCGGTCTCCTCTATCCATGGAATTTTCTAGGCAAGAGTACTGGAGTGGGTTGCCATTTCCTCCTCTAGAGGATTGTCCTGACCTGGGATCAAACCCTTGTCTCTTGCATCTCCTGCATTGGAAGATGGATTCTTTACCACTAGTGCCACCTGGGAAGCCCGTTTTGGTGGTGTTCAAACTATTTCCCTTAATAGATTTAGAAAATCAAATAAGAAGCTCAGTTTTATGAGAAATGTCCAGTAAGAAAAAGACAATTTGGACCAAAATATGGCAAATATTACACATTTATATACATTTATATGCCTCACAGATGTTTTCATTGATAGAAATCTATTTTCTTCCTAGAAATGATCATATTACATATATGTTTACAAATGTCCTGTTAGATTTTTGTGGCACAAGTTTTTGTTGCTTCAAATCATGGTTGACTAAAATGCCATTTAAAATCATTAACTTATTGAAAGAACATTTTTACAAAGATTATTTTTGGTACCCAGAAATGTAAGTTGTGTGAGACAAAGATGTGTTTTAGTCTTAGAGCCCTTTGTTATTGGGTTAGCCAAGAAGTTCGTTCAGGCTTTTCTATTCTATCTTATGGAAAAACCTGAATGAACTTCTTGGCCATCCCAATAAATACAATTCCTGCTGCTGCTAAGTCACTTCAGTTGTGTCCGACTCTGTGCGACCCCATAGACGGCAGCCCACCAGGCTCCCCCGTCCCTGGGATTCTCCAGGCAAGAACACTGGAATGGGTTGCCATTTCCTTCTCCAATGCATGAAAGTGGAAAGTGAAAACTGAAAGTGAAGTTGCTCAGTCGTGTCCGACTCTTAGCGACCCCATGGACTGCAGCCTACCAGGCTCCTCCATCCATGGGATTTTCCAGGCAAGAGTACTGGAGTGGGGTGCCATTGCCTTCTCCAATACAATTCCTACTTATAAAGAAAACTTTCATTTTGCTTAAAGTAAAGTTCTACTGATTTCTTATTCCTAGAGCATTGTTGTTCTAGTCGCTAAGTTGTGTCCGACTCTTTCGTGACCCCATGGACTGTAGCCTGCCAGGCTCCTCTATCCACGGGATTTCCCATGCAAGAATAGTGCAGTGGGTTGCCATTCCCTTCTCCAGGGGATTTTCCTGACCCAGGGATTGAACCCAAATCTCCTTCATTTGCAGGAGGATTCTTTACCACCAAGCCCCCAGTGAAGCCCTTTCTAGTTCATGTAGTCATCGGTCTTCTCATGGTGCCAGCTCCTGAAATTATTATCAGTTCTTTTTTCCTTCATATTAACTAAATGCCAAGTAACCTCCAGGGAGTTTTAAATTCAGTTTTTTTTTTTTCTTCCTGTTTGAGATAAGCATCTCCCACAGGACAAATTAGAGAATAGATAGCCAAATAAGTATATTTCCTTTAGGAGGGTTTCTTGGAGAAGGAAATGGCAACCCACTCCAGGGTTCTTGCCTTGAGAATCCCAGGGACAGGGGAGCCTGGTGGGCTGCTGTCTCTGGGATCGCGCAGAGTTGGACACGACTGAAGCAACTTAGCAGCAGCAGCAGCAGCAGCAGGAGGGTTTCTGGAGGAGAAAATGGCCCAACACATAAATCTATCTTCAAAGTAGCAAATGCTTTATTGATCTCTCTTTGTTGAAAAAGAGGCTCTCAAAGTCAAATTCCAGCCATGGAATGCCTTTGGTAGCAAGTAGAAATGGTTAATCAAGAATTAACTTGATTAATGGTTAAATAATTGAGTTGATTAATTAATGGTTAATTAAAGTCAATGGTTAATTAACTTGATTAATGGTTAATCAAGTCTTAATGGTTAATCAAGTTGAAATAGGAACTTATTATGGAATCTTGTGGCTAAACGTGTTCATTAAAATAGGATTATCTTTCAGTAGTCATGCATGGATATGAGAGTTGGACCATAAAGAAGGCTGAGCACCAAAGAATTGAAATTTTCGAACTGTGGTACTGCAGAAGACTCTTGAGAGTCCCTTGGACTGCAAGGAGAATAAACCAGTCAATCCTAAAGGAAATCAAACCTGAATATTCACTGGAAGGACAGATGCTGAAGCTGAAGCTTCAATACTTTGGCTACCTGATGCGAAGAACTGAGTCATTGGAATAGACTCTGATGCTGGAAAAGATTGAGGGCAGGAGGAGAAGGGGATGACAGAGGATGAGATGGTTGGAGGGCATCACTTACTCGATGGACATGAATTTGAGCAAACTCTGGGAGATAATGAAGGACAGGGAAGCCTGGTGTGCTGTAGTCCATGGCGTCAATAAACAGTCAGACATGACTTAGCAACTGAACAACAACAAAATATTTAAAATAGAAAATTTAACTGGAGATTTTCTCCCCATATCCAGCATCACAAAAAAGTCTAAAACTTCTTGGACAGGAACACTCATACATGAACACTCTCACACATAGATGTATATTTTTTATGTGATTTCCCCCCTCCCAGTAGCCTTGAGAAGATGATTTCCTGTGTGTACATTTTTCTGGGCCATTGTAACCTTGGGAGCCACAGGTGTTAACAGTTCTACATTAGGTTAATTTCTATTACTGAGTGTTTTGACATTATATAATATTGTCAAATTGCTCTAGCAAAATTATCCTTTGCTAATGGCTACAGATGGAGAAGGCAATGGCAGCCCACTCCAGTACTCTTGCCTGGAGAATCCCATGAACTGAGGAGCCTGGTAGGCTATAGTCCATGGGGTTGCACAGAGTCGGACATGACTGACGCAACTTAGCAGCAGCAGCAGCAATGGCTGCAGAGGGCAGGAACTGCAGAGAACCTCTACACTGTTCTAGAGAACCAGTGTCCTCTAGACATGATCAGCAATGGGAGCCTAAGCCAGGAAGGTTCCATATTTTTGAGGGACTCTGAGTCCATACATTTCTCTGTCCTTCCATTGAGCTGGAAAACTGAAGGATGCTCTTAACCTATCACTAGACAGCTAGAGCTTTTCTGAAGGAAGTTATTTAGTCCAAGTCTGTCTGTAGACAACATGGGAAGGATTTAGGCCAGTATTACAGGAGGGAAATGTTACCTACCAGTGGCCTAGAAAGGAGGAAAAAAGAGAATTTGGGAACTAGAGGAGAATCCAGGCTGGCCCAGTAAGCCCCATCAGTTTGTAACAGTCATAAAGGCAACCTCTTCTAGCCCTGCTTTTTTTTTTTTTTTTTTTACTGAGAGTTTACAGTGCACTGTACATTTATTCCAGAGAAGGCAATGGCACCCCACTCCAGTACTCTTGCCTGGAAAATCCCATGGATGGAGGAGCCTGGAAGGCTGCAGTCCATGGGGTCACTGAGGGTCGGACACGACTGAGCGACTTCACTTTCACTTTTCACTTTCATGCATTGGAGAAGGAAATGGCAACCCACTCCAGTGTTCTTGCCTGGAGAATCCCAGGGACGAGGGAGCCTGGTGGGCTGCCATCTATGGGGTTGCACAGAGTCGGACACGACTGAAGTGACTTAGCAGCAGTAGCAGTAGTACATTTATTCACATCATCTCATTTAATTTCCTCCTTGTCATAATCCTATATTATAGGTATTATTATTTCTTTTATTCCACAAATGATTGTTAACTTCAGTTGTCTTTTTTTCCATTGATGCATTCTCAACCTCTGACAGCATAAACATGTAAACATTTGCTAAATTAATCCTCATTTTGTAGGTGATGAAACCAAGATTGAGTAATTTTCAGTTTTTAAAGACTGTGCATCAGTTAATTAGCCCAATTACTTGCTATAAAATCCATGATTCAGATGACAGTAAGGATTCAAATATCTTAGGGTCGAAAAGCTATTGTTCCTTGTTTTTTTGGATAAAATGTTGTTAGTCACTGAGTTGTGTGCAACTCTTTGCGACTCCATGGACTGTAGCCTACCAGCCTCCTCTGTCCATGGAATTCTTCAGGCAAAAATACTAGAGTGGGTTGCCATTTCCTTCTCCAGAGGGATCTTCCTGACCCAAGGATTGTTCCCGCATTGCAGGCAGATTACCTTCTGAGCCAGCAAGGAAGCTTAAATGGAATATAAATTTCTGTGTTTCCTTTTTTTTTCCTTTACTTTTTATAAAATTTTACAGACAGTTTGAATTTATTTCCTCCATGTAAGAGGAAAATGGAAAGGAAAAATAGTTTGCACATCAAATAGTCATTAAGTTGGACTAGAGTTCCTACAGAGCCCAGGAATCTTGGTGATTATTGAGTGTCTGTAGAGAACCTTAAAAGAAAATTAGAAATCCAGGAACACTGGGATCAGACCGCTGTTTCACTTGGCTTTCCTGCCTAGTTTCTGTTCAAGTCTTTTCTCCCATATTATATGCACTGCCAGCCAGTCTGATGGTTTTCTAATCTATTCTGCATAGCCAATGGTTATTTTCTTCATAGGAAGTATTAGGAGATCCTCAAAACACAGTGATTGACACTTAAGAATGTGATTTCTTTTGGTTTTATGTTACAACCCTTAGACCACTGCCCAGCTTCTCATGGTATTGAGGCTTATTCCGTAGAGAGCTTTCAGTGGCTTAACGGCAACTTCACTCTAGTTTGAGGTAGGGGCATTGATGGGCTTAGGGATGGGACAGGTATGTTTCTCTGTAAGTGTCCTGTACAGAGATACTGTGCACATTCACCAGTATCCACACAGCACTTAAGTAGTGTGGCCACGGCTTCATGGGACTCTTCCAAACCCACTGTTATTTGGTAATTACCATACTGTACGCTGAAAGTGTGTTTATGTAAATATTTGAGAAGGCAGACTTTTTCTTTTTGCAAGATTTTTTTTTCTTTTTTGGATGTGAACCATTTTTAAAGTCTTTGCTGAATTTGTTACAGTATTGCTTCTGTTTTGAGTTTGAGTTTTTTGGCCCCGAGGCCTGTGGGGTCTTAGCTTTCCCACCAGGGATCGAATCCACACTCCCTGCATTGGAAGGCGAAGTCCTAACCACTGTACCTCCAGGAAAGTCCCAAGATAGACTTTTTAGAAGAAAATATTAAGGACCAGTGATTTGATTCAGCTGAATCAAAAACTCTATATGTATATAGTTGGTCTAACCTCAGGATAATGGATTTGTTGCTTCAGCAGTTCTGAGTCCTTGATTTCCCAGTTTAGAATTATTGCCATTTTAGAACTCTGCTGGAGAAGCTCTGCATTTTGACAGCTAGAGAAATCACAAAGGTTTTCATCAGTCATGGCCCTCATCCTGCACTGTAGTAGGGGTGGAAGACTGGGAGCTAACGACCACGTGCTCCATTGGGCAATTTCACAGATAGGGCTGAAGGATCTTTTGTACGGTAGGCTGGTTCTAACAATCTCTTGTCTCACTTCAGGGAATGCACTTCTGTTGGAGACTCAAAAAAGATAACTAAAGAAACAGGAGCTGTTATCTTGGAAAAGTTCTGTAGCCAAATGACTTCTTATTTTGGCATTCTTTCATATTTTCCCTCTTCTGTAATGAATATTGATAGGATTTTGACTCACGAGTTTAATTACACATCATGTGTACATGTAGATATGAATGTATATGTGTTTATACTGATAGCTTGGTGCACAGATTTTTTCCTAAGAGCATGGTAAGCTACACTGTTAGAGAATTATGTGCTTCTGGGAAAAGACCATTCAATAGAAAGTCCCTATAATGAAACAGGTTGTTCCTACAGTTTTGTGTGCTCTTTGTGGATGACTTTTACTGTTTTCCGCTGAATGTGAAAGTGAAAGTCCCTCAGTTGAGTCCGACTCTTTGCGACCACATGGACTATACAGTCCATGGAATTCTCCAGGTCAGAATATTGGAGTGGGTAGCCTTCCTCTTCTCCAGGGGATCTTCCCAACCCAGAGATCGAACCCAGGTCTCCTGCATTGCAGGCAGATTCTTTACCAGCTGAATCATAAGGGAAGCCCAACAATACTGAAGCATGTAGCCTATCCCTGCTCTAGCAGATCTTCCCAACCCAGGGAATTGAACCGGGGTCTCCTGCATTGCAGGTGGATTCTTTACCAACTGAACTGTCAGGGAAGCCCTACTCTGATGGAATTTTAAAATAGAATGCATACAGTCAGAAAGCTTTTTCTCATCTTCTGAGTGCTAGAAAATGAATTTCAGGTTTTTTGAGATGTTAAAGTTGGGAAAGAAATTAGAAGATGTCTCTTGTATCATCTTATAGTGTAGTAACTCTTGGTTATCAATTGTATGAGTTACTGATAATGGCTCACTAGGTAACACAGAAGTTGTTGACATGCCTTTGGCTGCTTGTATTTGCTCATGGGTGTGTTTCTAGTGTTCTGGAATTGTCTTGCATTTTAAATAAATGACAAGGATTGCCACTGTCATCAGTATTACTATTATTGTTCCAAACAGATTGGCCAGTGGAGTGAGATGTAAAACCAGCAGTGTAGTGTAGTCGCTCAGTTATATCCAACTCTTTGCAGCCCCATGGACTGTAGCCTGCCGGGACCCTCTGTCCATGGGATTCTCCAGGCATGAATACTGAAGTGGGTTGCTAATTCCTTCTCCAGGAGATCACCCTGACCCAGGGATTGAACCCAGGTCTCCTGCATTCTAGGCAGATTCTTTACCATCTGAGCCAGCGGGGAAGCCCGATGTAAAACAAGGTGAGATACAAATATTGAAAAGAAGATGGCCCTCTGCAGAGGCAAAAAGGGGCCAACAAATTGAACATGTCATTTATCAAGGAAGAAATAAACATATAAAAATTAATCTTATTTGCAAAAAACAGGATAATATTTTTCATCTGTTAAATTGGCAAAAATGCTAGAGATGATCATCACCGTTGTTGAGAAATGTCTGGTATGTGTAAAGAGTTGCATACACAGCTATTAGGAATAAAACTTGGCAAAATGTTTCTGAAAGGCATTTTAAAATTACATCAGAACCTTAAAAGTGTTCATATTCATTGCTGCCTTAGTTCTACTTCTAGGAATTTACTATAGGCAAAGTGTCTTCCTTTGCATTGCTAATCCCTTTGAGAATCTGATTAAAGTGATGACTCCTCTCTTGGAAAAATGCAAATGTACAATCAAGTTTGCATTTAATTCCTCAGGTCATGTGGTGAATGCCAAACCCCAGCAAAGTTGCACTACCATCTATGACAATATTAATTTGTGTAACATGTAAAAAGGACTTTTCCTGTTGGCTCAGTCATAAAGAATTTGCCTGCAATTCAGGAGACCAGGGTTCAATTCCTGGGTCAGGAAGATCCCCTGGAGAAGGAAATGGCTATTCCCTCCAGTATTCTCGCCTGGAGAACCCCATGGACAGAGAAGCCTGGCGGGCTACAGTCCATGGGATCCCAGAAGAGTCAGACAAGACTTAGTGCCTAGAACAACAGCAACACCAAAATACTGTTACTTTAGAAAATTATAAAGAAATCCATAAAACAAAATCTGTGAGAATTCATGTTAAAGTATATTTCATGTAGAAAATTAAAAGATTTACATTTATAAAAGTTAAAATGTAGCATAGCACAAATTATCCTTTTAACTTATGTCATCAGCTGCTGCTGCTTCTGATCTTCCCTTTGACTCCACAGAACTGGTGGGATTTCAGCCCCTTCCTGCCCTGGTTAGCACCCCTGAGTGGAACTTTCAGGATCAGTCATTGAGTTGCTTCTCTCTTCTGGCTAAGGCCTTGGAGTTGCAAGTTTTGTTTTGTCTCCTCTTTTCTGGAGAAGGAAATGGCAACCCACTTCAGTACTCTTGCCTGGAACATCTCATGGACAGAGGAGCCTGGGAGGCTGCAGTCCATGGTGTCGCAAATAGTTGAATATGACTGAGCAACTTCACTTTCACTTTTCCTTTCTACCAAAGATGAAAATGTGTAACTCAGATAGGGACTTTAACCCCTCGACCAGAACTCAAAACCCATAGTTTTCCAACTGAGACCACAAACCTGGTTTCAGGATTTAATGAAGCTCAGGTTCTTGATGTCTCATCACAGAAAGAATTCAGTGAGAGACAAAGTGATAGGTAAGAAGTGGATTTATTTAGAGAGAAACATAATTCACAGACAGCATGGGCCATCTTGGAAGGAGAGAGTGCCATCAAAATATGGTGTGGTCAGCTTTTATGGACTGAGTAATTTCATAGGCTAATGAGTGGGAGGATTAGTCCAACTATTTTAGAGAAAGGGTGGAGATTTCTAGGAACTGGGTCACCATCCACTTTTTGGTCGTTGGTGGTCAGCCTTGAAGTAGTCATGGCGCCTGTGATTGTGTCATTTAGCTTGCTGATGTGTTACAATGAGTGTATACTGAGGATCAAGATCTAGTGGAAGTTGGCTTGTCCACCATCTCAGACCTGTGTATGTGCTCAGTAGCTTAGTCGTGTCCAACTCTTTGCAGCCCCAGGGACTATAGCCCGCCAGATTCCTCTATCTATGAGATTTTCCAGGCAAGAATACTGGAATGGGTTGCCATTCCCTACTCCAGGGGATCTTCCTGACCCAGGGACCTAATGCGAGTCTCTTGCACTTCTTGCATTGACAGGCAGATTCTTTACCACTGAGTCACCTGGAAAGCCCATTTTGGACCTATTTGGTTGTAATCAGTTTATGGCATGTCCTTATAAAGTTTGTGCCCTTCCCTCTTCCTTCCTACTTCAAGAGGTATTTATGGGGGAGAATAAACACATGCCAGCCTAAGATGAATCTGATTCCTCTTTGCAACTGAGAGACCTGTCCCCTTAAGCAAGTGCCTGCCATCAGGGCCAAGAAAGAGTTGGCAAGACCACATGAGTAGGAACTGAGCTTGGTGGTAAAGAGGGTTGGGATATGTTCATAGTGCTATTCCAAAGAGACCCTTTGGTCAGGAGACTCTCCACGACTTATATCCATTAGGGGGATGTTTCAATGAGATACAATAATTGGAAGTAATTGAGGAACATTCAGGGCTGTCTCTAAAGAGAAGGGATAATGAGTAGCAGAATTGTAGGGTGTGAGCAAGAAAGAGAGAACAGATAGATGGTGGTCAATTGGTGAATCCTAACTTTATTTACTGGGGTCCTCAAGAGAAATTGAACCAGTAGAATGTGTTTGTGTGTGTATGTGTGTGGATAGATAGATCTAGATCTAGATCACATGATCTATTTACCCAACCCTTGGAGAGAGACTGTTTATCTACTACAATCCAGATTGTTTCTTCAGAACTTGTCATGGCATGAAAGATTTGGACCACCAGCTAAGAATCCATAGGGAGATGGAGAGGGATTATAGGTTAGGCTGTGATGACACTGAAGACTGCTGTGCTCATCCCAGCATCCCCCAGAGTCAGTCACAGTGGTCTTCTCTCAGGACCCAGCTGGCCTTTGGAATGTAGCAGGTATAGATTAATGAATAGACTCATCTATATAAAGGTCTTCCTTGACTTACAATGCAGTTGTGTTCATGCTAAATCTCCCAGTTGTGTCTGACTCTTTGACCCTACAGACTGTAGCCTACCAGGTTCTTCTCTCCATGGAATTTGCTAGGCAAGAATACTGGAGCAGGTTGCCATTTCCTACTCCAAGGGATCTTCCCAACCCAGGGATTGAATCTATGTGTCTTGTGTCTGTTGCACGAGCAGGTAGATCCTTTAGCACTGAGCCACCTGGATGCCCTACAGTGGGATTACATCTTGAAAAACCCATCGTGAATTGAAAATGTTGTCAGTCAAAAATGTGTTGAATACACCAAACCTACTAAACATCATCGTTTATTCTTACAGACCTTAGATGTGCTAAGAACACTGACATTAGCCTGAAGTTGGGCAAAATCATCTAACACAAAGCCTATTTTAAAATTAAGTGTATTGTTTCATGTAATGTACTGAAAGTGAAAAATGGAATGGTTACCTGGGTCCAGAATGGTTGTAGGCATATCAGTTGTTTACCCTCATGGTTGTCTGGCTGATTGGGTGCTGTGGTCAATGCTGCTGACCAACATCATGAAACAGGATTATAATGCAGGTCTGGGAAAAGAGCTAAATTCAAAATTCAAAGTACAGTTTCTATCAAATGCATGTCATTTTTGCAACATCGTAAAGTCAAAAAAAAAAAGAAAAGTAAGTTGAACTGTTGCAGGTTGGGGATCCTCTGTGTATTACATATATAAAATTAAGAGATTTATTCTAAGAGTTTGACTTATATGACTTTGGAGGCTGAGAATTTCCAAAAGTTACAGTCAGCCTGCTGAGAGCCAGGAAAGCCCATGGTGTAGTTCGAGCCTAAGTCCAAGTCTGAAGGCAAGAGAAGACCAATGTTCCAACATGAAGACAGTCAGCCAAAGAAAGCAAATTCTCCTTTTGTTGTTGCTGTTCAGTCACTAAGTCATGTCCGACTCTTTGCCATCCCATGGACTGCAGAATCCCAGGTTCCTCTGTCTTCCACTGTCTCCTGGAGTTTGCTCAAATTCACGTCCATTGAGTCAGTGATGCTATCTAAGCATCTCATCCTCTGCCGCCCGATTCTCCTTTTGCCTTCTGTCTTTCCCAGCATCAAGGTTTTTTCCAGTGAGTCAGCTCTTCACATCAGATGGTCAAAGTATTGCAGCTTCAGCAACAGACCTTCCAATGAATATTCAATATGATTTCCTTTAGAAGTGACTGGTTTGATCTCCTTGCAGTCCAAGGGACTCTCTTTTGCTCCACCTTTTCTTCTATTCAGTCCCTCAGTGTGGGGGGCACTTACATAGGGGAGGGCCATCAGCTTACTCTAAGGATTCACATGTTACTCTCCTTCAGAAAGACCCTCACAAAATGTCCAGAATAATGTTTGAGCCAGTATCTGGACACTCCAGGACCCATTTGAGTAGAAAATGAACAGTCACATCATCTTCCTGGTAGAATGAGGAGGGATGAGCTGAACCAACACCAGCTCTGTCAGTGACCGGGCTTTGTACTCTCGCACATATATGGACTGGCCTTTAGGTCTCTCTTGGTCTCATCACATTAAGCATTTCAGCCTCCCTGTGGGACTGGTGATGGAGAGAATGTGAGAACATGGACACACATAGAAGTCACTGGAAGAATAGAGCAAGTTCAACCAAAAAAACCAATAAGAGAAGACCTGTATGTAAGATCCAGTGAATTTACAGGGAAAACATGCACCGCTATAAGGATATACTCAAGCAGTGAATTTAAGTTCTTTTTCAAAAGGTCTCCTGCTTTCCTGGCCTGAATCTGTGAAGCATGGTTTCTGTAATATTTGCTTCATGTACATGTGTTCTCCAGGGTCTAGAGAGTCAGATAAGGCCCTTGCCAAAGGTTTCAGAAATTGTGCACAGGACATTCTCTTTGTCCTCCCATCTGTCCACACAGATGTCCTGATGCTATTCACAGGTCTCCTCCTCGAGTTGTCAGGCTGCATTTTCTGTTGATTTGTTGAACCTTTGAAGAGAAACTTCCTTCAGTTTTTTTCTCCTCTCAAGAACATATTCATCAGAGGTGACTTTAACCAGAAACCCTTCAAAGCTACAATACATAAACCTTTATAAATACTTGTTTCTGTATTTCTGTATTTAGAAGTTTAGAAAGTTGTACCTGACTTAGCAATATCCTTTCTTATAAAGAAATCTAGTACCAAAATCCTATAGGATTTTTTTTTTTTTTTGCAGTGTGATAATTTCGATATGGAGACAAATCACAATATTTTCAAAGGGTTCAGTTCAGTTCAGTTCAGTCGCTCAGTTGTGTCCGATTCTGAGACCCCATGAATCACAGCATGCCAGGCCTCCCTGTCCATCACCAACTCCCGGAGTTCACTCAGACTCACATCCATCGAGTCAGTGATGCCATCCAGCCATCCCATCCTCTGTCATCCCCTTCTCCTCCTGCCCCCAATCCCTCCCAGCATCAGAGTCTTTTCCAGTGAGTCAACACTTTGCATGAGGTGGCCAAAGTACTGGAGTTTCAGCTTTAGCATCATTCCTTCCAAAGAAATCCCAGGGCTGATCTCCTTCAGAATGGACTGGTTGGATCTCCTTGCAGTCCAAGGGACTCGCAAGAGTCTTCTCCAACACCGCAGTTCAAAAGCATCAATTCTTTGACGCTCAGCCTTCTTCACAGTCCAACTCTCACATCCATTAGAGAGCAGTAAAGGTATGTCTCCAAGATAAGTTTTAACTAAGACTATACAGTTGTGATGGTGATAGTGATGAAAAGTTATCTTTCCATCATGCATTGGTTTCCATTTGGAAACAGAAGGTAAATATGGTGTTTAAAGCTCTTGAGTCATCACAGATTTGATTACTAAAGGTATTGCTTGTTTATGGAAGATAATTTAACTTGTTATATGCCCACTTAAATACCTGAATTTAGATGCACCAGGAGGATTAGAGTAGAATTTGTCACATATCACTAAGATAGATAGGCTTCCCAGGTGACTCAGTGGTAAAGAATCTGCCTGCCAAGCATGAGACCTGGGTTCAATCCCTGGGTCAGGAAGATCCCCTGCAGAAGGAAATGGCAACCCACTCCAGTATTCTTGCCTGGAAAATCCTGTGGACAGAGGAGCCTGATGGGCCACAGTCCATGGGGCTGCAAACAGTTGGACCTGACTTAGCAATTAAGCAGCAGCACTAAGACAGATAAATCCAGTCAGCTTGAGGGAGTGTATCTTGATCACAAATAGGTTCCTGAGTGGGTGCATATTAATACAAGTTTATTCTTCAGGATATGAACATGGCTTAGTCAACTACAAATGCTCACTCATAAAGATCTTTCTGTTTTCCTTTTAAATTAGCATCGAGCCAGGGGCAAATGTACTCATGTATGTTCCTAAAATTTTTAGTATGAAATAATTTTAGGACAAAAAATGAAGTTATTGTAACTTATTTCTATATGTATTTCTCTTAGTTCAGTTCAGTTCAGTCACTCACTCGTGTCCAACTCTTTGTGACCCCGTGGACTGCAGCACACCAGGCTTCCCTGTCCATCACTAACTCCTGAAGCTTACTCAAACTCATGTCCATCGAGTCAGTGATGCCATCCAACCACCTCATCCTCTGTCATCCCCTTCTCTCACCTTCAATCTTTCCCACCATCGGGGTCTTTTCCAATGAGACAGTTCTTTGCATCAGATGGCCAAAGTGTTGGAGCTTCAGCTTCAGCATCAGTCCTTGTAATGAATATTCAGGACTGATTTCCTTTAGGATTGACTAGTGATTGACTAGGATTGACTATGGTTGAAGCCTGGCTTGGAGAATTTTGAGCATTACTTTGCTAGCATGTGAGATGAGTACAGTTGTGCGGTAGTTTGAACATGCTTTGGTGTTGCCTTTCTTTGGGATTGGAATGAAAACTGACCTTTTACAGTCCTGTGGCCACTGCTGAGTTTTCCAAGTTTGCTGGCGTATTGAGTGCAGCACTTTCACAGCATCTTTTAGGATTTGAAATAGCTCAGCTGGAGTTCCATTGCCTCCACTAGCTTTGCTCATAGTGATGCTTCCTAAGGCCCACTTAACTTCGCAGTGCAGTCTAGGATGTCTTTCTCTAGGTGAATGATCACACCATCGTGGTTACCTGGGTCATGAAGATATTTTTGGTATAGTTCTGTGTATTCTTGTCACCTCTTCTTAATATCTTCTTGTCTTAGGTCCATATCATTTCTGTCCTTTATTGTGCTCATCTTTGCATGAAATGTTCCCTTGGTGTCTAATTTTCTTGAAGAGATCTCTAGTCTTTCCCATTCTATTGTTTTCCTCTATTTTTTTGCACTGATCACTGAGGAAGGCTTTCTTATCTCTCCTTGCTATTCTTTGGAACTCTACTATCAAATGGATATATCTTTCCTTTTCTCCTTTGCCTTAAGCTTCTCTTCTTTTCTAAGCTACTTGTAAGGCCTCTCCAGACAACCATTTTTCATTTTTGCTTCCCAGAAGGGAAGTGTATCTCTCTCAAATGCTTATTTGCTTGATCATTCATGCAACACCCACCAACCCAATTTTGTAATAAGAGGTGATGCCCCCATACTTTGGGGTATAGTTCTCAGAAACTGGGTATTTATCTTATGTAGCCATTCTTATATATCCTTATATCTTTATATATATATATATATATACACACACACACATACATATATATATAAGCATATATATATATGTGTATATATATACATATATATACATACATGTAATGTAGTTTGAACATTTTTTGGTATTGCCCTTCTTTGGGATTGGAATGAAAAGGAACCCCTTTAAAAGCTGGTGCCCTTTTGTTTTTTTGTTTTTTTTCTATAAAGAAAGCTGAGAACCAAAGAATTGATGCTTTTGAACTGTGGTGTTGGGGAAGACTATTGAGAGTCCCTTGGACTGCAAGGAGATCCAACCAGTCCATCCTAAAGGAAATCAGTCCTGAGTGTTCATTGGAAAGACTGAAGCTGAAACTGAAACTCCAATATTTTGGCCACCTGATGCAAAGAACTGACTCATTGGAAAAGACCCTGATGCTGGGAAAGATTGAAGTTGGGAGGAGAAGGGAATGACAGAGGATGAGATGGTTGGATTGCATCACTGACTCGATGGACAGGAGTTTGAGTAAACTCTAGGAGTTGGCTATGGACAGGGAAGCCTGACAAAGCTGCAGTCCATGGGGTCACAAAAAGTTGGACACAACTGAGCAACTGAGCACTTCCTACTTTCTGGCACAGTATGATATTTAAGTTCCTCTCATACCTTTCATGTGCCTGTCATGGAATCAACAATTTTTTTCCTCTGAGGAGGGCTGGTTCCTTTCAGTAGAAAATGGTATTTAGCAAAAGGATTTGGGTTTCAGGCGTGGGCCTTGCTACTTGCATGTCACTGCTCACAGAGTCTCAGTGGTCGCTGATGAGAAATAGGAGTGTGTGTGTGAATGTATATGAACGTAAGTCTTCATTTTTCTGGAATATTTGGTAATTCCATGTTTAGTTAACCTCAGAGTGACTTTCTTGTTTCCAGCCTCCACTGGCCTTCTAGTAAGAGCTCTAGACTTATAGCCAGTAGATTGGCATGTTTATTTTATTCAGTCACATGTTGCCTCAACATTATTATTTCTAAATCTTTGGCACCTTTTCTGGTCTATTCCCAACCAATTGTGTGCTAAGGAAAATGAATTGATACAGTGCTACAAGGACCCCAGTGTTTGTCCCTTGGATCCATTTGTCAGGATAACCCTCAAGCAGTGTGCTTGATATTGATTTGTCATTTAGAGAATTTTCTCATTGTGAACATTTTAGACCCTAGAGAGCTCTACTGAATTTCTTTCTGGTATATTCCACTGATTAGAATGCAGAAGGGGAGCTATCAGACTTGTCACAAAATAAATTGTTCTTGTGCCACTGAGTAGAACAGTGGTTTAACCATCCTTGGTCCAGCTTACCAGAAGGGGCCAGATGAGGGAATGTATGTTTTAATGTGGTGTCATTTTTATTAAGTGACTTTGTCTTCTGAAGCACACTTCAGTGCCTTCCAGATAAATTGCTTCTGTCTTTGACAGTGACAATGACAATATTTCCAAGCGTCACACATCCAAGAGCCAACTGACAGGGCAAATTGCACACTGGGACTGCTTGATAAATGCAAGATGGGACCCCGCATCTCAAAGCACTCTGCATCAGTGGAACTAAGTTGTAATATGAATAACAGAAATAAATCTGTCACTTAAGTTTCTAATTGTACGACACATGCTGTATTTAACAGCTGAAGCAGTGTTCATCTCTTTGTTAGAGTACAAAAATAGCACATAATTGTTTCTTGATATTGGGTCTTACTAAATTTGTTTTTCTCCCATGACAGAAATTTACATAATAAAAAGAAACTGTATCTCCCAGTAAAATTTTTATTAATATTTTTATAGATTCTATCAGCATAACTCATGCAGATACTTGGGAAGAACTGCTTAACAACAAGAAAGTATTCTCAGTATGTGTGACATCAGGAAAGCTACTGAAATAAGTAAATAGCACTAAACAAAGGCATATGCATAAATGTGCCCCAGAGGGTGTGTGTTTTATAAAATCTACCTTCTACTGCCAGCATTGTTGCTACTATTGGAAAAAATATTAAGAATAAGCCGGTAAGCCTTTCTGGGTCATCACTAGCCCCTCTGTTAAAGTCAGAGGCAGGCTTCCCCTAGACAGCCTTGCTCACCCTCTTAGTCAGCTGATCAAGCCTGGCTAAATAGATATAAGGCAAAAGACGTTGCAGGTATTATGGGGAATGGCCACAATTGGTCCTCATCCTTTTCTAGCCATAGGATAGCCGGGTCTACTTTTATCCTGATAAGGGTGAGGAAGAGCTGCCAAAAATAGGTGCCAGAATGGTACCCAAGACTTACTTTGGAGAATTAAACCCTAGTTTTTAACCACAGTCATCTGGGCGTCTTAGGGATGACTCTCAGGAGACCGAAGGGCTGAGGATGGAGAAGCACGCCAGGCTTCCCTGTCCATCACCAACTCCTGGAACTTGCTCAAACTCATCATCGAGTCAGTTGTGCCATCCAACCATCTCATCCGCTATAGTCCTCTTTTCCTCCTGCCTTCAATCTTTCCCAGCATCAGGGTCTACTCCAATGAGTCAGTTCTTTGCATCAGGTGGCCAAAGAACTGGAGCTTCAGCTTCAGCATCAGTCCTTCCAATGAATATTCAGGACTGATTTCCTTTAGGATGGACTGGTTGGATCTCCTTGCAGTCCAAGGGACTCTCAAGAGTCTTCTCCAACACCACAGTTCAAAAGCAGCAATTCTTCAGCTCTCAGCTTTCTTTATAGTCCAGCTCTCACATCCATACATGATCACTGGAAAAACCATAGCCTTGACTAGACAGACCTTTGTTGGCAAAATAATGTCTCTGCTTTTTAATATTCTGTCTAGGTTTGTCATAGCATTTCTTCCAAGGAGCAAACATCTTTTAATTCCATAGCTGCAATCACCATCTGCAGTGATTTTGGAGCCCAAGAAAATAAAGTCTGTCACTGTTTTCATTGTTTCCCCATTTATTTTCCGTGAAGTGATAGGACTGGATGCCATGATCTTCATTTTTTGAATGTTAATTTTAAACCAGCTCTTTACTGTCCTCTGTCATTTTCATCAAGAGGCTCTTTAGTTTCTCTTCCGTTTCTGCCATAAGAGTGGTGTCATCTGTATATCTGAGGTTATTTATATTTCTCCCAGTAATCTTGATTCCAGCTTGTGCTTCATCCAGTCCAGCGTTTCTCATGATGTACTCTGCATGTAAGATACGTAAGCAGGGTGACATTACACAGCCTTGAGGTACTCCTTTCCCCATTTGGAACTAGTCTGTTGTTCCATGCCCAGTTCTAACTGTTGCTTCTTGATGTGCATACAGATTTCTCAGAAGGTAGGTCAGGTGGTCTGGCATTCCCATCTCTTTCAGAATTTCCCATAGTTTGTTGTGATCCACACAGTCAAAGGCTTTGGCATAGTCAATAAAGCAGAAGTACATGTTTTTCTGAAACTCTCTTGCTTTTTTTGATGATCCACTGTATATTGGCAATTTGATCTCTGGTTCCTCTGCCTTTTCTAAATCCAGCTTGAACATTTGGAAGTTCATGGCTCATGTATTGCTGAAACCTGGCTTGGAGAATTTTGAGCATTACTTTGCTAGCATGTGAGATGAGTACAATTATGTGGTAGTTTGAGCATTCTTTGGCATTGCCTTTCTTTGGGATTGGAATGAAAACTGACCTTTTCCAGTCCTGTGGCCACTGCTGAGTTTTCCAAATTTGCTGACATATTGCGTGCAGCACTTTCATAGCATCATCTTTTAGGATTTGAAATAACTCAGCTGGAATTCCATCACCTCCACTAGCTTTGTTTGCAGTGATGATTCCTAAGGCCCGCTTGGCTTTGCACTCCAGGATGTCCGGCTCTAGGTGAGTGACCACATCATCGTGGTTATCTGGGTCTTTTTTGTATAGTTCTTCTGTGTATTCTGTGTATTAGAAATTTATTGGAATGATTGTGAGTAGGTTGGGAAAACTTGTTTGGATCTCTCAAATAAAAGAAGAGGGCAAAGAATACCAGAATAGAAAAGTAGAATAAAGCAACTTAAATGTTACTATAAGATTTCAATGAAGACAAGTCAGTTTGATGTGCCTGAAATATCCTGAGAATGTTTCAGGTGTCATCCTGAGAATGAAACACAGGTGTCAAGTGAGGCCAGGTATGCTACCTGTCCATTCAATGTAAAATATCCACGGCATTCTAGCTGCCAGTCTATCTTGTTCAGGAGGCAGGGTAGGCCTTATATCTCCTAAGTCCTTGATTTCCTAGTTCCCGTCTGATTCTCCTCTCCCTTGGCACTCTTCTGAAGCCATCAGCCTGCCTGATCCTCTACCACAGTAGCATCTCAGGAAGCCAAACCACAGTGAATGTAAAGACTAATAACCCTGCATGTGGCACAGCTTGCGCCAAGGAATAGAATCTAAATGAGGACTTTTTCGGTCCGAGTTATGCTGTATGAAGTGAAAAGGCTTTTTTAAACCCAAGAGAAGTTTTCCAGTTCATCAGAAGCACTCTTAGAAGCCCATACGTGTTCTCCTCCCTGATACCGGCCTTGTCTACATAACTTTGAGTTCTATAAACTCAGTCATAAGCATCTTCTGTTTAGCTGGAGTGTCAGCCCCAAGAAGGCAGAGGGCTTTTATCAGTTTTATTCACTGATATACCTGGTTCCTGGTAGGTGTTCAATGAATAGTTATCAAATGAACATACAGGATAAACAAATCTACTTTTCAAGCCAAAGCTTATCACTTTCATTTTTCTCACAATAACTTCATAGATTTCACTGTGAGCAGTATTAATCCTTTGATGTTGTCTTCGTGATTTAAAGCATGTTATACAAGTTCAAGGTTATAGTTAGCATCACTTTGGTCTTGCATTATGAATTGTTAGGTCATTGGCATGTTGGATGCATCCCCACTCTTCAGAGTGCCTAGTGGATCCTTGCTCCTCTGTGACCAGCCAGGAAGGAGTAGATTCAAGCCTGCATCATAAATCTCAGGATTTTGTCCTTTACCTTTTCTCTGAAGTGTGCAAAAGGGAATTAATGTGAGAACAGAAGAGCTTGGCTCTGGAATTTGGCCCAGGAGTATGAGTGGCTCTTTGTCTCATCTTCCGCCTTATAACCCACAGGCTGTTAGAATTCCCAGTTGCGTGTTCTCCTTCCTGTGTTTGTATCATGTTGTTTTATGTTAGCAGGGGAAAGGAAGTCTCCTACAGACAACGAAGGACAAAAAGATCTTTTATATCCCAAGAAAGGCCTCTGGAGAATCTTTGTTCTTGACGTATCTTCTCAGAGAAGCCACATAGTAAAGTGAACCAAAGTTGAGCCTCTGAAGTCAGGTAGTTGGGCTTATCCAGCCTTGAAGGTTGAAGACTGCAGCAAACCAGGTCCTTCGTTTCTTAGGTCATCATCCATCTCCTACCGTCCTTCAGGGACCTCTGTTATCACCCTTTCCGTCTGGCTGTACAGTCTAAGGGGAGATGATCCTGGGTCCTCACCAAGGCGGTTTCAGGCCAGAATGAAATACAGACAGGCCACCAAGAGGAAGGAATGGAATGGTGCCGGCTCTGCCAGTAGGGTGCACATCGGGAAACCAGGGTTGTTTTGCCACAGAGGTGGGAACAGTGATTCATGAATGGAGAGCTGGCTGGGGTGTTGGAAAACTCATGGGTGGGAAGCAGAGATTCTGAGGACACTGGTCTCTCCTGATCTGACACTCTTAATGATGCAGACACTCTGGCGGGCCCCTTGGCTCCATGGCCTCTCCACATTTTCGCATGCCACGAATATCCTCAAATACTTCAACTGGGACTGGGCAAAGCCTATTCACACGCATTACAGACGTCTGTGTCTGGGCATTGGTTTATGCCATTGAATGACACAGAGGGGAAAACTTTTCATTTTTTTTTCTCTGTTTGTTTATTTCTCTCTGAATGATTCATTCTTAATAAGTTTATTGCCCAAAGCCTGTTTCTGCAACCATGGGAAAGATTCCAGCATTTATTTCCAATGGGTTGTGACTCCTCCTGAAGAATCTTCTCGTCTTCTTCCAAGTCCCTTTGTCGCAGCACCTCAGGAAGTTATCTTGAAAAATGTCTGTCTACCATTCTGGACATTTAGGGAACAATTTCGTGACTCTGTGTTTCTCATCTGCTTTGCGACTCTGGAAGCTTGCGGCTCCTGAGAACGAGGCTCAGAAGGGACTTATTCATGGAGAAAACATTCACCTCTTTCATAGATGGCCAAGATGACAGGGTGCTCATTCACAGACCCGCCATCGGTGCTTAGCTATGTCAGTGGTAGAAGCCTCGAGGCAGCCTTGCACATTGAGTCCTGTGTTCTCGCTCACAAGGAGGACGTGCCTGGAGAGGGGTGTGCAAACAAGTCTCCCACACGAGGAAGACTGGGGCAAGAAGGGATCTCTCTATATGTATATTTAGAGTAAATCCCTGCTGGAGTGTTGACATAAGAGGATACCTGGCTAAAACCCCATATTTCAGGGTTTCTATTTATTGAGACACATGTTCTCTGTGGTCCCATAAGCAAAGAGGGTGCGGCTGCATGCAGAGCATCACTAAATCTTTGGTATTTTGAGAGAATTAATTTTTAAAATACTTTTTATTTATTTCCCTTGAAAAGCAGAGCCATAAGGCACAGTTCTGTTAAACTAAATATAAAAAATTAAAGAAAAAATCACTTTAAAGCCTGAATTTTTTTTTTTTTTCCCACTGACTTATAGTCAACAGTATGGATGAATGCCAGACACTGGGGAACTTAATAGGAGAATTAGGAAATCTGCAGGCAGGTAGTAAATAATTGGCATATTAGGGGAAAGTGCTCAGAGACAGAATTCCGGAACTCGGGCCAGTTAGGATGATAGCCGGGCTGATTTAAAGGGGTCGTTCTGAGGAGAGACTGTCTTGATGCCTCATTTTATCATTTTTGCATTCCATTTTCAAGGAAACTCTACTTAGAGAATTCTTTTTATTCCATTTCTAGGGAAACATTCAGATAATTCTTTTCCTATATTTCCTTAAGGCGGCAATCTCCAACTATTTTTGGCACCAAGGACCAGTTTCATGGAGGACAGTTTTTCCATGGATGGGGGAGGGATGACTCAAACACATGATGTTGATCGTGCACTTGATTTCTATTATTGTGACATCAGCTCCACCTCAGATCTTCAGGCATTAGATCCCAGAGGGTGGGGATCCCTGCTCTAAGGATATACCAAATTATTAACCGTCTGAGCTTCGAGGGACGCTCAGGTGGTAAAGAATTTGCCTGCAAGGCAGGAGACCTGGGTTTGATCCCTGGGTTGGGAAGATACCCTGGAGGAGGAAATGGCAACCCACTCCAGTATTCTTAAGCCTGGAGAATCCCATGGACAGAGGAGCCTGGCAGGCTACAGTCCAAGGGTCACAAAGAGTTGGATACAAATGAGTGACTAAGCACACACGCAAATTATTAACATATTCTTTTAATTGATGTAATCTCATGGGATTTCAGACAAAGCTATCAGTTCCCCAAAGGTAACAAAGTAGAGTTACATTGACTTCCCAAGGTTTACCCAGGGCATAAGTTACACTCCCTAATTTATGCTTTGTGTTGGCCACACCTTATAGGAAGCAGAGAGGAGCTCATTACTGGGACTGTTTAGGAAGGTTTGGGCAGGGTTAGTGTATTTTTGGGGAGAAGGCAATGGCACCCCACTCTAGTACTCTTGCCTGGAAAATCCCATGGATGGAGGAGCCTGGTAGGCTGAAGTCCATGGGGTCGCTAAGAGTCGGATACGACTGAGCGACTTCACTTTCACTTTTCGCTTTCATGCATTGGAGAAGGCAATGGCAACCCACTCCAGTGTTCTTGCCTGGAGAATCCCAGGGACGGGGAAGCCTGCTGGGCTGCCGTCTGTGGGGTCGCACAGAGTCGGACACGACTGAAGCGACTTAGCAGCAGCAATGTATTTTTTGGGGGGACTTCCCAGGTGGCACTAGTGATAAGAACCTGCCTGCCAGTGCAGAAAATGTGAGAGACAGGTGTTCAATCCCTGGTTGGGAAGATCCTCTGGAGGAGGGCATGGCATCCCATTCCAATATTCTTGCCTGGAGAATCCTATGGACAAAGGAGCCTGGTGGGCTACAGTCCATAGAGTTGCAGAGTCAGACACACTGAAGTGACCTAGCATACACACATGCAGTGCGTTTTTATCAAAGAGAGGACACAGCTAAGAGCCTTGCCGAAACCCTGGTATTGCTAAGCAGCAGGACTGGAGCTGCCATCACTGGAGAATCAGCCTTTCTCTGGTGTTGTAGATGTATGTTTGCTAATTCTGTGCTTGGAGGAAGGGCATGTCTGTTCACTGCAGCCTCTGGCCTCCGTGGCAAATCCCAGTTAAAAGTAGATGTAAGTTGCAGTGCCCCAGCAAACAGTTGGTGTGAAAGTTGGCCCTTGTCAATATCACAGTTGAGAGGCGTCATCGCATAATCCGCTCTTAGCCCGTCTCCATCTGCAGGCTTAGTGATACTTTGTGAGATGAAGCTAATGGAATATTCAGGATTAGTGCTGTTAGAACATGTTTATGCCTCTCTGTTCACAGGAAACTTTTGGAAAGATGCCAAAAGTCTGAAATTCTTTAGATTGAAAATTTTTTAAAATTAATTTATTTTTTAATTGAAGGATAATTACTTTACAGAATTTTGTTGTTTTCTGTCAAACATCAATATGAATCAGCTATAGGTGTACATATGTCCCCTCCCTCTTGAATCTTTGGTTTCATTGTAAATAGATTATATGTGTTTGAGTTTTAGAAACCAGATAATATATACATGGGCTTCCCTGGTGGCTCAGTAAATAATCTGCCTGCCAATGCAGGAGACTGAGTTCGATCCTGAGTTGGGAAGATTTCCTGGTAAAGGAAATGGCAACCCACCCCAGTATTCTCACCTGGGAAATCCCATGGACTATAAACAGATCATATATAATAAATATCTGTAAAAGTATATAATGTATATTTACATGATGCATATAAATATATATTTCCTTATTTTTTGTGTTCCATTTTACCTGAGAAGTTTGGGTTTTTGAACCTTATTTTCTGCAGTTATAAAACGAGAACAAAGTTTTAAGAAATGCCCAGGCATGGAAGGGAGTGTCATTTACAAAAGCACCAGACAATAGAATGTGATTCTTTCTTCGGGAAGACTCATGGTTTCTAGGGTGTTCATACAATGTTAAAATTTCTCTTACAGCTCCAAGATGGGAAAGATGAATAAATGGCTGAAAAGTGAAGCTACATGGGAATGATTCTCATATAATAATAAAGTGGTCTAAGAATTGAACGAGTGTCTTTTTAGGCTGTCTTTTATGTGCAGCTTTCCTAGATCATCACAATATTGCTCAATTCCCAACACTTTGTAGTATACACTGTGTACCCGGAACCACCCCCTGATCTGCAGTTCTTGTCTTTAAATATAGGTTGGGAGATTAAAATTGACCTTTACACCCTTCCATGTGTAAACAGATAGCTAGTGGGAAGTTGCTGTATAGCGCAGGGAGCTCAGCTCAGTGCTCTGAGCTGACCTAGTGGGCTGAGACAGTTGGGGTGGGGTGGGGTGGAAAGGAGCCCAAGAGGGAGGGGATAGGTGTATACATATAGCTGATTCACTTTGTTTCATGGCAGATATGAACACAATGTAAAGCAATTATATTCCAATTAAAAAAATCCAGGTTAGTGATAATAAAATTCCATTCTTACCTACAGGGCTGTTGATGGATCTGGTGGACACAGTGCTTTTTGCCTAAAATGTGATGCAAGTATTTCTTGTTACTGTTCAGTGTGTGACTTGATTTGGCTGCAGACCTATGTAAACAATGATGTGGGACTTGATGCTTAGTGAGTTGTTTGCTGCTGCTAAGTCGCTTCAGTCGTGTCCGACTCTGTGCGACCACATAGACGGCAGCCCGCCAGGCTCCCCCGTCCCTGGGATTCTCCAGGCAAGAACACTGGAGTGGGTTGCCATTTCCTTCTCCAATGCATGAAAGTGAAAAGTGAAAGTGAAGTCGCTCAGTCGTGTCCGACTCTTAGCAACCCCATGTTGTTTAGGTGATAGTAAAAACAGGCCGCTGAGATTACTTTCCTGGTAAGTTTAGTACCAGGAGATTATATCTGTGTGTATGTTGAACCTCAGTGTTTTAAAATTGTTTTTTGAAGAAATGTCTACATATTATTACAGAGCATTCATTGTTGTCTTATTAAACTCTTTAAGCTAATCATCTCAGCTCTATGCTTCTCTCAAGCAAACTTCCAAAAATAAAACGTTATTTTCCTTCAAACCTTTAGTTTTTAAATAATGAATATTTATGAGGAATACATTTTTCCTTAGTTGTCAAAATGTTATTATTACTAATTTTACTATTACTGCTTTTCATTGGAAGGAATCATAAACAACTTATTGTAACAAAGTTTTAAAAATGTATTCTTTATATCATGATAGAAATCACTGTATAATTTTTTAAAAATTGTGTGTGTGTGAGAGAGAGGAAGAGAGAGAGATGAAAGCACATCAAAGGAGATTGTCTCCATCTGAAGAATGTTTCTATCAAATATAACAGATATAAACATAGCTATTTCTAGTCTCAGGGGACAGTAAGAAAGAATGCTTTTCACTTCAAGCTCTCATACTAGTTTCCTCCATTTGCTTTTCTACTTCAAAAGTAAAGATGTCATAGAAAATAAAGGGGTATTGATACATGGTTTATCTTAGATGAACCTTGAAGACATTATGCTGCGTGAAAGAAGCCAGACACAGAAGGTCACATATTTTGTGATTCCGATTGTGTGAACTCTCCAGAATAGTAAATCTCTAGCAACAGAGATCATATTCATGGTTTCCATGGTCTGGATCAAGGGGAAAGTGAAGAGTGACTGCTTAATGGATACTGGATCTCCTTTGGTGGTGATAAAAATACTCTGGAACGAGACAGAGCTGATGGTTGTATAACAGTTTGATGGCTACATGCCACTGAATCATAAATGGTTAACATTATGTAATGTGAATTTCACCTCAATTAAAATAATGAAGTTGTTAAGAATAATAAAGGTATCATAAATACCATATACAGAAAGCATGTTTCAGTAAGTCAAGAACCTTATGTTGTGCGTTTCCTCACAAAGCCCTCTTTATAATGTGACTTAAATCCAGAGTGACAAAGAGCTGTTCTGCAGTCATGTCCATGGAGAGTGCAGGCACTTGCAGGATCTTTCTGAGTCATTTCCCCGCTTCGGTGTATTGCCAAGGGTTTTCAGTTTGATCTCTGAATATCGTTCCCATCTGTCTCCCCTGTCCTTTCCACCACCTCCACTCCTAAGTCAGGCCACCCTTGCTTCCTGGTTGTGCTGTTGCAACACTTCCTGCCTGAGTAGTCTTCTGCTAGGCAGCCCCCTGACTTGTCTTTCTTCCTGGCATCCGTAAAGTCTTCCAAGTTCACAGCCTCCATCATATCCAGGTACCCATTGGACTATAGACCCTCAGTGGCATTCCATCCAGAGCAGAGAAGGCCCCATTCCTCAGACTGTATGTAAGACCACTTTTCAAAGTTCAGCCTGTTTTTATCCAGCGGTCATAGACCGTCTGTTTCCTCTTCAGGGCCGTCCTAGGCCAAATGTGTGGTCAGGCCAAATTGCCCCATGTGCCCAAGAAAGTGAGGACTTTCCCCACTGCAGCACTTACCTTCCTGCTCCTTTCTACCCTTCACCGTCTAGTTGCTGGGCTCCTGTCTGAGCTTTGAAGCCCTGTTGCCTTGAAATCCATTGACTCCTTCCCAGAGGAATTCCTGAAGCATGGTGAGTGCCATCACTGGCTCTGTTAAATGCTCAGAGTACATCATGTGAAATGCCGGGCTGGATAAATTACAAGCTGGGATCAAGATTGCCAGGAGAAATATCAATAACCTCAGATATGCAGATAATACCACTCTAATGACAGAAAGTGAAGAGGACCTAAAGAGCCTCTTAATGAGGGTGAAAGAGGAAAGTGAAAAGGCTGGCTAGTAACTCAACATTCAAAAAACTAAGATCATGGATTTCGTGGATCATGAAGTCCCATCACTTCATGGCAAATGGATGGGGAAAAAGTGGAAGCAGTGACAGATTTTATTTTCTTGGGTTCCAAAATCACTGTGGACTGTAGCTGCAGCCATGAAACTAAAAGACACTTGCTCCTTGGAAGGAAAGCTATGGCAAGCTTAGACAGCATATTAAAAAGTGGATATATCACCTTGCCTCGGTCCGTATAGTCAAAACTCTGGCTTTTCCAGTAGTCATTTATGAATGTGAGAGTTGGAGCATAAAGAAGGCTGAGCCCAGAAGAATTGATGCTTTTGAACTGTGGTGCTGGAGAAGACTCTTGAGAGTCCCTTGGACATCAGGAAGATCAAACCAGTCAATCCTAAAGGAATATCTCACTCCTGAATATTCATTGGAAGGACTGATGCTGAAAGTCCAATAATTTGGCTACCTGCTGGGAAGATCTGACTCATTGTAAAAGATCCTGATGCTGAAAAGACTGATGGCAAAAGGAGATGGGGGCAGCAGAGGATAAGATGATTAGAGAGCATCACCGACTCAATGGACATGAATTTGAACAAAGTTGGGAAATAGTGGAGGACAGAAGAGCCTGTTGTGCTGCAGTCCATGGGGTTGCAGAGAGTGGGACATGACTTAACAACAACAGAAGCTTTGTGGTACCGCCTGCCTGCCCTTTCCACCATCTGCCTCACATCATAGCTGTATCTGTGTGTGTGTGCAAAGGGCTGGCAGTTTCTCCAGAACTACCCACTCAGTGAACTGAGGAGCTAGGATTTATTTTCAACCTCACTGGGCTCAAAGATGCCACTCTGAACAAATATTCAGCTACTTTCTGCCCGTTAATTTTGGACCTCTCCATCTTCCCCTTCTCCCATGCCCACCTGGCACCTTGCCATTGTGCATAATAGGTTCCTAAGAAATATTTCTAGAATGGGCCGCATTTGTGCTTCTTTTCTAAGAAGTCATCTCTTTAAAGGGACAGTACAGACTCTTGTTTAAGAGAGAAGTGAAGCACAAAAACATGCACCGGGGTTCAGCGTCTGTGTCCTGAACCTTTTGCGTGTGGCCTTTAACGTCCACTTAACAGAAACATTGATTTAGAATCATTGTGGCCAAATGTCCTTGCTCAGTTCTCACCATTTCTCTGGACCTCTTTCTAGTCTCTTCTAAAAAGTATTTGGAAAAGACCAGAGTATAATTGGGCCTCTTATTTATATATATCTGGCCAATTATATATATATCTGGGCCTCTTATTTTGAGCCAAATAAGTCGCTAAGTTTTATCTAACTCTTTGTGACCCCATGGACTGCAGCAGGCCGGGTTATGTGTTTGCATAATGCACGTGCCAGATGATAGAGGGTCTGTCTATCTTGATGAGTGAAAAATAAAGTGAGAGAGTGAACATCTTTTCTTGGTATATTATAAATCAATTTTTAAAGGATACTATTTGAATCATTTGGAATTACTTTTCTTTGTTTTTGGAGAAGGAAATGGCAATCCACTCCAGTACTATTGCCTGGAAAATCCCATGGACAGAGGAGCCTGGTAGTTTTAGTACTGCTCATTTAGCTATTTGATAAACCTGGGTTTTAATCTTAACCTATCTGTAGGTCTTTCATTTTTATCAGGTGGGACAAACTGGGAGAGTAGTATTTACATGTATACACTACTATGGGTAGAATGGTTAGTGGAAAGCTCTGCTCTGTGATAACCTAAAGAGGTGGAATGGGGAGATGGGAGGGAGGTGTAGGGGAGGGAGAGGATAGACACACACACACACATATACATGTAGCTGATTCATTTTGCAATACAGCAGAATACATTTTGCAACACAACATTATAAAGCAATTATACTCCGATACAAACAATTGTTTGGGTTGAAATACAACTGGTTATTGCTCCATTTTTAAACATTACCTTGGCAAGAAAACAGTCATGTTTTAGACCATCAGTTAAATAGAACAGTTTTTGTGTCCTTGGCATTTTCTAAGAAATAAGTAGCTTAAGTGAAATCAAACATTGAGAGATTTACAAAGAGAATCTGTCTAGGAGATAAGTTTAATAAAGATTTTGTTTTTCAGAGGCAACATTCCTTTGACTCTTTCTTATCATAAAAGTCTGTGTGTGTTTGGTCAAAAATCAACTTCAAGTGGATTTATAATTTCAAAGAAATGCCAAATCCTGTAAAAGATCATAATCATTCATTCTGAGTTTAAAAGGAGATTGGGGGAGGGAGAGTAGTCCTCTAGAAATTAAATTTTAAAAATCTAACCCTGTTTTAAAAATTTCAGTACCTTTGTCAAGGGGTCAACTTGTTAGGGAGAAAAAAATATAAATTTTGACAACAGTTATTATTTTTTAATATTTATCTACGTATTTATTAGCTGTATCATGTCTTAGCTGCGGTGCACAGGCTCTGTAATTGTGGCATATGGCTTAGTTGTCCTGTGGCATGTGGGATCTTAGTTCCTCAGTCAGGGATCGAACCCACATTCCCTGCATTGGATGGCAGATTTTTAACCACTGGACCACCAGAGAAGTCCCAACAGTTCTTCTTTTAAGGGGCAATAAAGATATCTCTCCATTGTTCTAGAGTGAAACTGTGATTCTTTGGGGACATGAGTGAACAGCTAGAATCAAGAGCCTACTGTTGACCTCTCTCTTTTTTTTTCTTCTCTTCCGTCTGCAGGTGACCTATCTGGGTAAGGTGCCCACCACAGGCATGCAGTTTTTGTCAGGCTGCACAGAAAAGCCAGTCATCGAGCTCTGGAAGAAGCACACACTGGCCCGAGAAGACGTCTTTCCGGCTAATGCCCTCCTGGAAATCCGACCATTCCAAGTGTGGCTCCATCACCTCGACCACAAAGGGGAGGCCACGGTACACATGGATACCTTCCAGGTGGCCCGCATCGCCTACTGCACCGCCGACCACAACGTGAGCCCCAACATCTTCGCCTGGGTTTACAGGGAGATTAATGATGACCTGTCCTACCAGATGGACTGCCATGCTGTCGAGTGCGAGAGCAAGCTGGAGGCCAAGAAGCTGGCCCACGCCATGATGGAGGCCTTCAAGAAGACTTTCCACAGTATGAAGAGCGATGGCCGGATCCACAGGAACAGCTCCTCAGAAGAAGCATCCCAGGAATTAGAATCTGATGATGGCTGAGTGAACTGAGAGAGCTTCAGCAAAGGCAGCATTGGTCAAGGAATTCAAGATGACAGACGGATAAGCGATGATTCAAATTTGGGATGAAAAGACTGCCAAATTATTGGCCGACCAAGCTTTTTAAATTCAGAAGAGCAGTTCTAAATCTAAAGAAATGTATTATTAAAGTAATTACGTTACATTGAAATCTGCTGCTGCTGTGACTATGAGGAGGGTGGGAGTGTGGATGGGGAGGGAAGTTCTAGACTTTTCTTTTTCTTTTTTTGGCTCATTTTCCAATGCCTCCATTGTAGTTCTCCATGCTGATTTTCCCCACTCTTGGTAAACATACTGCGGTTGATATTCAATGCACCATTCCAACTTGCCTTATGAAACCCAACAAAAATGTCAGATGCACCTATAGAATCCCTGGTTGTGGGGGGAGATGGTGAGTGCTAATGCTGACGAGGAGGCCTCTGGGCTTAAGGAACAATGCAGAGCTCCTCTCCCCTGGCTGGTTTCAGATTCTCTCCTCAGTAAGCAAATCAGCACAGCTTTATTGAGCTTTATAACTAACAACCTGATAGTTGGCAGTTAATTCACAGTTAAAGGCAATGCTTTTATTACATAGTGTATCCAGTAGCACTCTGTTCTTATTGTATTCACTTCATCGATTTTCTTAGAATACTTGCAACTACTAATAGCCCCTTTCCGCCACTGCCCCATCCACCCTCTCTGCCCTTCCAATCCACTACACCATCCCTCCAGGATTGCAGTCTCAACCTACATGGCAGGACACCAAAAGGGAAGACAATAATAACCAAGGAAATGAAAGAAGCAGTCAAACAATGTGGGAGCTTCAAACCACCACCACAGAAAGTCCAGAAAAAGGGAATGAGCAATCATCGAGTATACAAAGCCCATGTGGGCTATCCTTTCTTCAACTGCAATTTATGGTAACTTATTTAGTTGATGATCCTATCTGATGACTCTCTCACGGCAAGCTTCATATCTGAGCTGGTATCACTAAGGAAGCGTTGACCCATCACTCAACATGGCACTCGAGTAGGGAACGGATTCTATAAACCAGACTTATCCAGAGAACCTATGTCCATTCGCAAGGGAAATCTGACCTTCTTCTCTTCTAATTGGATTGCTCTCTTAGGGTCAGAGTTGCCAGTTTGTTGGGTATTTCTAATGAGAACTATTCACTAAGACAGCCTGAGTTTTCTTGGTTTGATGGATCTTTAAATACCATAAATGCAAAGAATCAACACTGAGTGACATTGAAAGTACTGGTGAAAACCCACACATTTAAGGCCGAGAGCAGAGGAAGTTTTCCAGGTGCTGCTGCTCCTTTCTGAGAGTCTGTTTTGAATCCTGGTAACCATGTCAGGGGCCCTGGGACACCTTACAGAAGCCTTAAATGAGAGTTTATAGAATCCAGAGAGAAGTGGTGTTGGTGTTTTGGTCTGTGTATCTGTGTGTCCGTGTATGCATTTGTGTGTGTGTATGTGTGCCCCCGAGTGTGGGTCCCGTCTTAAGGCATGTAGAATAAGCATGGAGTTGTATTGAGGGGAGCACACCTTCTGGAGATCCGCTTGCTGCTTCACGACAAATGTAAACTACTCTTTAGCATAAATGCATTCATTCTTTAATAAAAAATATGTTTGCATTAAAAAACCTGAGGAGTTTCATATTGTATATGGCGTTCCTTTTTTAAGTAAAGAAAACCTGAGGGACAAAACAGATCAAATTGAATAGATGTCTGTTTTACACATGAAAAGCGTTAGTCTCTCAATTGCGTCTTCCTGTTTGCGACCCCATGGATTGTAGCCTGCCAGGCTCCTCCGTTCATGGAATTCTCCAGGCAGGAATACTGAAATGGGTAGCCGTTCCCTTCTCCAGGGGACCTTCCCCATCCAGGGATCGAACCCAGCTCTCCTGCACTGCAGGCAGATTATTTACCATCTGAGCCACCAGGGAAGCCCCAGTTTTACACATGCTGCTAAGTCACTTCAGTCGTGTCCGACTCTGTGCGACCCCAGAGACGGCAGCCTACCAGGCTCTGTCCCTGGGATTCTCCAGGCAAGAACACTGGAGTGGGTTTTACACATGGTAGTGTGTATATGTTAATGATGCTCTCTCAATTCATCCCACCAGGCTCAAGAGGAAGGGATATATGTACACATATAGCTGATTCATATTGTTGTTTAGCAGAAATTAACACAACGTTAATAATTATATATAGTAAATTATATATATATACTATATATAATTATATATAGTAAAGTAATTATACTCCAATTTTAACACATGTTTAGAGAGAATTCCCTATTTATTCAATTTAATTTTTTTTATATTTATCTTTAAATACTCCAATTTAAAGATAAATTTAAAAAATTAAATTGAATAAATAGGGAATTATAAATAGGGAATTATATATAGTAAATTATATATATATACTATATATAATTATATATAGTAAAGTAATTATACTCCAATTTAAAGATAAATATAGAAAATTGAATAAATAGGGAATTCTCTCTAAACATGTGTTAAAATTTGATCATCAATGACTTATTCCTTGATGGTGTTTAAAAGCATCTTGCTTTATTTTTGAATACTACACCTATAGATAATGACTGCCCCTTCATTGAGGTCAACAATGGAAAGAGTTACTTAGTGTGATAGTCTTATTTCAGAGGAGAATCTTCTGGAACATTTTGCAAATGATGGCTATTTATAAAATCTCACGTACCTCTCGGGAGAACCTGCACTGAAATCGTGGAAGGTAAACACGAAGTGATTTCCTTCTGACAGAACTGGTTAAAAATGTCTCCTCCAGGCCATGATTTCTCAGAATAGCCCCATTAATCAAATAAGGCAGATGGCCCTGGAGCCTGTGTGTCTTGAGCAATGCCCTTCATGGGATCAGTCACAAATATAAAGGCTTTGAAAGTGAAAATATGGGTGCCTGCTAATGAGAAGAACTCAAGGAAGAATTACTACCTCACTCCTCCAAGGAAAATGGCATTTTCTTTCAAGTTGAACTTTTCTCATTTCCAGGTTCACTCTATTGTCCTTGAATATGCTTTGAAGAGGGGGAGAAAAAAAAAAAAAGAACCCAACCAGCATATATTTCCAAACAATGCCATTTTCCTCTCTCAGTAAAATTTGGATGGTAAGGGCACATATGGTTATTTATTGCAGAAGGCATTTGCTGGTATTTTTCTCAGGGTACCAAGTGTGACGTGCTACGTAATCAGCTCTGAGAACATTGGCATGAGCATGTGCTTAGCGATTAGTAAGCAATTTAGAGATAAATACAGGACGACATCTTTCAAATAACTAATGAAGTCTTCTGGGACAGCCAATACCAACTCCCCTCAGAGGGGAGATTCAGACTTGTGTTATTTTTTAACCGTTTGTTTCCTCCACTTTTGTACAATACTTTCTATACCAGTGGTCACAAAGCATTTTTCTCAACGTCAACTCGTAAGCCCCTCAGAAGGATCCTATTGGTGGGTATGGCATTCAATATAGAGATGAAGAAACTAAGGTTCAGAGACACTGTATACCTTGGGCAAAGCAGCCCAGCTCGGGCATGTTTAACGGGGACTAAGATCCACTAACTTCTGATCCAGGGCATTTGCTCTATTTTGGATATTTTATTTTCATTCCTTTTAAAACCCTCCAGCTTATTTTAAATTAGCATACAAAGCCACTAGAAATAAACATCTTTGCTATTCATTTTTGAAGTATTTTTTATAGCAACAGAAAAAGTTTTAAAAGCAAACAAAGGCCCAAGAAGTTTTATTTGAGCACGAATAACATAATATGATATTTTTTGCATAAATGTTTTATTGGCTGTGGTCAATGGATGAAATACTCTCTCTACCCTAAAGAACGAAGATGAACTCTTTGTTTTGTTTTTCTTCTTTCTCTCTCTCTTTAGTCACTAAGTCATGTCCGACTCTTGGGACCCCATGGACTGTAGCCTGCCAGGCACCTCTGTCCATGGAATTCTCCAGGCAAGAACCCTGGAGTGAGTTGCCATTTCCTCCTGCAGGGGATCTTCCTGACCCAGAGATCGAACCCGAGTCTCCTGCACTGCAGGCAGATTCTTCACCAACTGAGCTACTAGGGAAGCCCTTTGTTTTTCTTAGGGTATGTTGTAACTTTGAATCAGATCCTTCTATTACAGGATTCTATAGCATCCTAGAATTTCCCTTCATGTCATTCACTGAGGTTTGCAATTATACATTTATTTGTATAATTATGTAATAGCTTTATAAGCCTCTGGAGTGGAAATGTCTTTAAGATGGGGATTTTTTTCTCTTTTATTCACATCTTATCCCTTGCTTTATCACAGGGCTGATCACCTAATAGGAACTCAGTAAGTTTCTGTTAGCAGGATGGAGGGAGGGATAGACAGAAGGAAAAATCTTTGTATGAGGCTTTGGTTTGCAAGTTCCAGCACAAAACCCTGGAAGGAATCCTAGAAACGCTTGCCCATGTCCTTCAAAGGTGAGCAAATGGGCTTTTTACTAAAGGCAAAAACATCATTCCTTACCTAATTCCAGAACAAGTTTGTGGCTGCTTATAGATAAAGAATGTCCAATGTGAGCTGTATGATTGAAATAGAGCAAACACTATCCCAGGGAAGTGGACAGATAATGTATTTCGAGGCACCTGCATTTAATAGATTACAGAATTCTTGTCTTACATTTGACTTTGTTTATTTCTGTGTCAGGAGAGAGAGAGAGAATGATGGGGGAGGATGTTTTAATTTTCTGATAGTATGAAGCATATGAATTTAACTTTTTCCCCCAAGTTTGTACTTCAGAAAATACTTTTTTCTTTATCCTCTCTATCTGCTTTTCTCCATTTTGGCTCTCCTCCTCCTCTCCCTCCTCCTTTCTTACCTTTCAGCTAAATTATGTACATAACACCATCCTAGACTGTCTCTGATTTTAGCAGGAAAGAGCATATATTATGCTCTGCATCTGAGATTACTTGTTTTGGTTCATGGTCCATTGATGCAAAATTTGACAAGATTGTCAGACCCTGCCAATGATCTTAAACTGCTTTTATTATTTTTTTTCCCAGTCATATGGAACATGATGACAATTCTCCATAGCCTAGTATTTCTTAGGCATTCCTAAAAATGCGATATCTTCTCATCTCTTCAATATACCCTTAGACTAAACTGCAGTAAAGAGAAAGAGTCCCCTAATTGTCATATTCTTATTGATCTTTAAGAAGCTTTTAAAGATCTTTTTAATCTTTAAGAAGCTTAAGATGCCAAGGTTGGGCTTTTGGAGTAATTTTATGGGATGCCTTGTTCAACTTAAGAACTTTCCTTGCTTTTTTTTTTTGAAAGAGTTTCCAGCTGATAATAGTCACCAGAGAACTATGTTTATTACATAAACAAAACTTAGAAAGAAAAACAACTGATGGGTAAAGAGAATCACTAAGAGGAAAAAAAAATCTAAACCATCTCCATTTGGACATTTGCAAATAAACTATATTTATTAAAAATGAATCTAAGACATGCTCTTGTACACTTGAGCAAAGGTGGCATTCACAGAGAGATTTGGGGAACTGTTTCTCATGGCATGTCCTCGTAAGATTAGCTTGGGTTTTGCTTTTGCACCCAAATTTAGGCATTGAAGCAGAATCTGAATAGTTTTTTTTGCTTAGGAAACTTAATGATTTTCATTCAAAAATGTTCTCAAGTTTCTGCTTTTCAATAACTTGACTTAGAGGCTGCTACAAGAAAGTGCTGATGTATTCTGAAAATAGAACTAGTGATGTATTACACGTAATTTCAAGTCCTTCATAAAAATCTCCAATAATGGGCCATACTTTCATTTCTATAACTTCATTTGACAACTGTTTTCTTAATGGTTTTATCCATTTATCTAAACATACATAATAGACTGATGTTGAGTCATTTGAAAATGTTACCAGATTTGTGAAATAAAATGTGACATTACATGGGACCTGCTTGATTTCGACCCTGTCATTACATGGCCTGATTACCATTCCAGAATTTTTTGTCTTTGGAGGGCAAAGCTTAAAAGAAACGTTTAAGGTAACACCTACTTGCAAAGAAGAGCCAAGAGTTGACTCCATTCCAAGGTAACTTTTTAATGTAAACTTGGGATTAAATAAGACCAAGGCTCATCACAGGCCTGAACACAATGGTTCTGATACCAATTTTGCATAGAAAAAGTATAATAATAAATGTTATTATGTTCATAATTGGGTTACCTTCATGTAGATGCTATTATTGTTATAAAAACATTTTAATTGGGGGATTAGGATGGAATTAGACCTTTAATTCAAGTCTTTCACCAAATTATCTTTTGCCTTTCTCTGTTTTAATTGCAACAGCTTTTCCTAGGCTTTAGACCACACATTTAGAAATTAGCACAGTAAAACTTCATTAATTTAGCAAAACCAATTAGGAGTCTGTGGTGTTGGCTTTGAAAAGCTCAAGTTTTATGCTTATTTTTAATAAATAAATAAGATTAATTAACATTGTTATTGAGAGTATTTGCCTATTTTGGAAAACACTGCTTCCACATATTCAAATAACAATTTGCTAAACATAGCATAATTTCAGCATAAGTAGAAGCTGGTATGACTGCAAGTGAGGCTTTGATTGCTGGTTTCAACCTATTCTTCTCTATTTATTAAAATGGGTTCTCTACAAAGCAACAGATACTTAATGCAATTCTAGAATTCAGAGTACTTGATGGTAATAAAATGCCTATTTTTTAAAAATACAGAGTACTTACATATATCTTTACCTTTAATTAGTATAATTGTTTGATTTAACCATGACCCCTCAAAAAATCCTTAAATGACTGACTCTTTTGTCTCGCAGAAACATCAGTATCAAAACAATTGAAATAGAAGTTATTTTCTGATCACAATCTTTAATAATTTACTGTTACTAGTTGTTTCCCCCTTAAGTTATCAAGATGCTAAGTCTTTGTGAATCACCTTAAGAAGCTCAGTAACTCATCAGGATCATATAAAAAGTCAATTAAAAAGTCAATTATTACCAATTATCTTTAGCATCTGGTTTGTATATGAAGTTTAACATTTAATAGTTTTTTTTTTCCAGATCTGTGAATGTGTGTATCACTTGCAGTGATATATCAACAAACTACCTGATCATCATATTTGCCCCATCAGTGTGGTGTCTGAGGTTCTGAGGGTAAGAACACACAGAGTGGAGCTTGTGGTAGAGAGAACCAGGGGGCAATTAAAACAATTGTGATCTTTGAGGCGTCACATTCTAAGCACCACTGTATGAAAAGTTGTGCTTTAAAGAATCAATAGCATTGCTTCCTGAGAGTCATTTCTTCCTTATTACTATTGGAGGAAAGATGTGATACATCCCACACATGAGGAAGCCTCAGAAATGGGGAAAAAACATTTTGGGGGATCCCAGGGAAGCTAAAAAGGCCTGGAACCTGGAGGTAAAACGTAGCATCACTCTGGTGCTGAGGTGGACCTCCAAAGCCGAAGTCTTGTTTATTTCTTCTGTTATCCTACTCTTGATACAAGCCTTTCCCATGACTTGAAGTGTCATCCAGGGATGGTTGATGTCACAGAACAGCAGCTTCTGAGGAAGACAGGAGAGAGCTCTGCATCGCCTGCCATTGACCTCAGTCAGACCAGCTCTGTGTCCTCAGATAACTTTGTCTTCTGTCTGCCAAGTGCCTCCTGAGGGCACTATATCCCTCAAAGGCCATGGTAACAGGAAGCTCTCTGGATTACCTTATTTCTGGGTTAGGAGGAAGAACCAGCTTCTTAGGTGAACACAGAATCTCCAGTCCCACCACTCTTCACAGACTCCAGAGCTCCTACTGTTCTCAAAGTCAAATCTGCTCATGCCAGACTTTTGCTTTAAATCTTTCTGTAGCCTCTTCATTGTCTACGAGAGAAATGAATGAATGTCCCCACTCTTTCCTTTCCTTCATGTGCACCTACCTTAATTTTATACATTAGTATGATAAACAGCTCCTTCAAGAGCAAGCTGGTTCTTACCTGCTAGTCCAGGCTCAGAATTAAACCCTTGTCCTGCATTGCCCTGGGCAATGAACTTAATGCTTCAGGCCTCGGTTTCCTCATCTACAAAGTGAGAATGGGCGCCTAACGCACACAGCTGCAATGAGCGTTAAACTAGTAAAATATGTATGAAGCATTCAGCCCCATGCTGGCACCCCATGAGTGTTCAGCTGATGTCACTATTTCAGGGTTTTCATTTTCACCTCTCACTCCTCCACAGAGAACTATTGGATAGCCTAAAGAGTTCTTTGCAGTTCTCCCAAAGGGCCAGAACCTGGGCCTTGGCACACCCTGCTACCCTCTTTGTGTTGATTTATTCCTTCCTCCAGGCTTCTGCAGACTTGTAAAGATATTTTCACAACCACCTTGACACAAGTCTATTACTTGGTTCTGGGTTTACTCCACCCCTTGATCTGGGAGCTCCTAGAGCAATGCTGTCCTATAGATCTATCCTGACAATGACACATATAATTGAAAATATTTTCATAGTCAAACTAAAAAATTGAAAATAAATTGGATAAATTAATTTAATAATGTACTTTACTTAACCCAACTATCTAAAATATTACTTCAACACATAATTAATACAAATGTATTAATGAGATATTTCATATTCTTATTTAAAACTCTGGTTTTCAGTACATAATTTACACTCTGTAGTGTATCAAGGGAGAAGGCAACGGCAACCCACTCCAGTACTCTTGCCTGGAAAATCCCATGGACGGAGGAGCCTGGAAGGCTGCAGTCCATGGGGTCGCTAAGAGTCAGACATGACTGAGCGACTGCGCTTTCACTTTTCACTTTCATGCATTGGAGAAGGAAATGGCAACACACTCCAGTGTTCTTGCCTGGAGAATCCCAGGGATGGGGGAGCCGGGTGGGCTGCTGTCTCTGGGGTTGCACAGAGTCGGACACGACTGAAGCGACTTAGCAGCAGTAGCAGCAGCAGCAGCAGCAGCATATCAAGTGCTAAATAACCATGCCTGCCTGATACAGTTGTTTGAGATCACATATTCCAAGAGGTTGAGAACCATGGCCTGATGCCCTCTGCATCCACAGAGCCCATCTCAGTGGCTGACACATAGAGGGGCTTGTGGATTGGGTTTAATTAATCAGAAGACTTGCACAACTCCATTAGGTATGTAAGTGTGTTGTTGTTGTTTTTAATTTTATTTTATTTTTAAACTTTACAATATTGTATTAGTTTTGCCAAATATAGAAATGAATCTGCCACAGGTATACCTGTGTTCCCCATCCTGAACCCTCCTCCCTCCTCCCTCCCCATACCCTCCCTCTGTGTCGTCCCAGTGCACCAGCCCCAAGCATACAGTATCGTGCATCGAACCTGGACTGGCGACTCGTTTCATACATGATATTATACATGTTTCAGTGCCATTCTCCCAAATCTCCCCACCCTCTCCCTCTCCCACAGAGTCCATAAGACTGATCTATACATCAGTGTCTCTTTTGCTGTCTCGTGTGTTTATGTGCTGAGACAGTAATACCGAAGTATCACAAACTGGGTGGTTTAAACAACTATGGTCTCACAGATCTGAAATTTAGAAAGCTGAGGTCAAGGTGTCAGTACGGTTGGTTGCTTCTGAAGTTGTGAGGAAAAATCTGATTCATTGCCTCTCCTCTAACTTCTGGTGGTTTCCTGGCAATTTTGGCATTCCTTGGCTTCTGCTCCATCACCTTGCTCTGTGTCTTCATGTTGACATGGTCTTTTTCCTCTGTGTGTGTATGTGTGTGTGTGTGTGTGTGTGTTAGTTGCTCAGTCATACTCGACTCTTTGCCACCCCATGGACTGTAGCCCACCAGGCTTCTGTGTCCATGGAATTCTCCAGGCAAGAATACTGGAGTGGGCAGCCATTTCCTTCTCCAGTATGTTTATCTACCTGTCTCCAAAATTCCCCCTTTAATGAGAACATTGGTCATATTGTATTAGGGCTTCATTTTAACTAATTACATATGTAATGATCATATTTCCCAATAAGGTCACATTCTGAGATACTGGGGATGAGGATTTCCACACATGAATTTGGGAGTGGGCACAATTAACCCATAATGATAAGGGAGGTAATAACATTGAGTCGTATTTGGAGTTCATGGCTCAGAGGAGAAGAACCTGGATTGCTCTACTTTGAATTCAACACTTTTGCTCCTCCTGCCCCTGTGGGAAGCCCAGTTTGTGCTTGGTTTCTCTTGGCCAGCTAGGGTTGTGGTTGGGTTATCAAGGTCGGAGCAGACAGTTCTTTGAAGTATATTTTCATTTAAATGCTTTGAATTTCCTTGTGAAATAAAATTAACATGGTTCTTAAATACACAGGCATTTCATGGAGATGAAATTTCCCTGTATTTGTCCTTCCCCATCTTCCATTTCTTTTTGTAATTGTTTTCTTTCATTAGGTCGGTATCTGGTAATCGTTGGTTTTGGTTGTCTGCTGAGAGAAATGAGGTTGTGAGAGAAAAGAAGTTTGAAAACTGAAAAAATAAGAAAGTCTGAAACAGGCAGGATGGCCTTTTCTGTGTGTGTGAGAACATTAGCCAACTCTTAAGGCCAAGTTTTACAGGCCAAAGTTGGTCTAAGCCAATGCCCTCATGGAGCCCCTTGTGTTTTTCATTGGGAATTGGTGTTTTCCAGGCATCTCAGTGTAATCCAACTAAAATCCCCACATCACAAAAAGAAGAAGACTTTGAAGGCCAGGATTTGGGATCTGCCAGTAACTCGGGGACTCTGGTGCATTTCAACGTCTGGAGCTCCAAGTCATGTGGTTGTGCCTCCCTTTTATTTTTTTGTAAGCATGTGCTCTGTACCACACTGAAGAGTCAGATTCCCCACCTTTCCCCAGTATTTAAAAAGCAGCCTCAATGCCACTCTGCTAAGATAAGCCTATACCAGTATTCCACTGGCCAACAACCAAAGGACTTCTGTGCAGCTGGGAGAATTTATTACAAAAAATTATTTTCCAGGCTGATTATTCAATTCGTCCTTTTAAAGGTCAGACTTTGTTATATTTTGATTAAAGATCCCTTTTTATAAATTGCCTTTTTCTCCACAATGGGCCATGATCAGAGGACTTGGAAAGCTTTGTCTTTCTCCTTTTCTCTGCAAATTTAATGAGCCTTGCAATTCTTTCCAACTTAATGGGTTTAGTTGTGCTAAAGTTTTTCTTTGTTTTTAGGCAAATCCAGCTGACACTGTAAAATAGCTAGTCTCAGTTGGTGATTGTCTTAGGAAACGTTTAAGCATTAGGACCTGGGATTGGAAGTAATTTATTCCAGGGTTTCTTTTTTAGTCTCAGAATACCCTAGGAAAGGAAAGCACAGAAATATGCATTTCCTGAACACATTGCTGGAGTAAGAGTCAGGTAAAGGAAAGGAAAGGAAAGTCGCTTAGTTGTGTCCGACTCTTTGCGACCCCTCGACTGTAGCCTACCAGGCTCCTCCATCCATGGAAATTTCCAAGCAAGAGTACTGGAGTGGGTTGCCATTTCCTTCTCCAGAGGATGTTCACAACCCAGGGATCGAACACGGGTCTCCCGCATTGAGGCAGACGCTTTACCGTCTGAGCCACCAGGTCAGGTACCAGGTGGTAATTAGTAAGTTACCTCCTTCAGGCTCAACACTGTCCACTAATAGCTCCATGGACTCTACCAGGGCTGAAGGTGGAGTTTGAAGAGTGAAGAGCACTTTGAAATAACTGAAATAATAAGATCTGATACTTCTGAGCATAAATGAGGTGCCAAACACTTTGCATCATCTCATTTAATCTTCACAGAACCCCTGCTGCTGCTACTGCTTCTAAGTCGCTTCAGTCGTGTCTGACTCTGTGCGACCCCATAGACAGCAGCCCACCAGGCTCCCCCGTCCCTGGGATTCTCCAGGTAAGAACACTGGAGTGGGTTGCCATTTCCTTCTCCAATGCATGAAAGTGAAAAGTGAAAATGCAGTTGCTCAGTCATGTCCGACTCTTAGCGACCCCATGGACTGCAGCCCACCAGGCCCCTCCGTCTATGGGATTTTCCAGGCAAGACTACTGGAGTGGGGTGCCATTGCCTTCTCCGTCACAGAACCCCTAGGTGGTGAGAATTTTTCTTCCCCTATTATGTACGAAGCATGTATTTTGAATATGCTTCAGCAAGTTGGCTGAAGCCCACAGCTACTAGAAAGCAGACTTAGGACTGAGGTCAGAACACACTGATACTCCAAGGACCCTCTCACGTCACTTCCACTGCACAGTCCAACCTCCTCAGCTTTGGATCTCCCAGATTGAGTCCCAAACTTCCTACAGATCCAGGTGCCTCATGCTCAGACCTGAGGACCCAGTGGCTCTGTCTGTTCAGCTGCTGATGCTTCAGTCATTAGTGTCTTCTCATGGTCTCACTTTCAATACTTGTGCCACCAGCGAGCTCCCGCAGTGGCTTATCACCAACATGGACCCTGTTCACAAAACCAAAGTGCCTAACTTGCCCTGTACAATTTTGATGGTTCTTTTTGATCTCTTCCCTGAGACACCCAAATATATTTCCTTGGCCAAATCAGAAAATTCATTTGTCTTCCTCTCCGTCTATGTGAGACAGTCATTTCCTAGGCAGGTTGATAGGAAATCTAGGGGTCCCCAAGGAGAGAGGGGTCTGGAATTCTCAAGGAGGAAGAAAGGACAAACTTTTCACAGTCTTTGTAGACCAGGACCTGGGGACTGGAGTCGATGAAAATGAGAGGGTAACAGGCAGGAAGGCCAAGGGTCTCCAAATGGAGGAAATAGCCTGCAAGTGTCAGACATTTTTCTCTCTCTTAAGCGGCAGGAGGAAACAAACTAGCAATATTTTTTCCTTCTCTATACAAATTTAAAGGGAGGTTTCTCTTAAAATACTGTGTTGCCATAATGACACCTGGTTTCGCCTAGAGATAACCAATGCCTTTTTCTTATGGAAATGTCTGTCTTAAGCTATGCTAATGTGCTATGCCTTTACCCCAAACTCTGTCTCCAAGTCGGTTCCGCCTCTTGGCCCAGAACCTACTTGACAAACCAGTATGTTATACTCAGATATTGTTCCCCTAATCTATGTAAATGAAACTATTTGTATGGTGGTCTGCCCTTCTTCAAGATTCAAGTTAATCATTTTATGGCCCAGGATAAACCATTTGGTGCCAAGGTTATCCCAAAATGCATCTTATGGGTGAGGGGCCTGGTGCCATTCTGAATTTTAAGACATTCCTTTCTTTCATTAATAGACTGCTAGTGACTATTTAACATCCAGCTGAAGACTAGCAGGGGGGTACTCTTTCTGCCCCCTTCTGATGCCTATGTCAGAAGCTTTCTCTATCTCCTTTATACTTCAATAAAACTTTATTACACAAAAGCTCTGAGCGATCAAGCCTCGTCTCTGGCCCCGGATTGAATTCTTCTCCTCCGGGGGCCAAGAATCCCGGTGTATTCGCGTGATTCAACAACAACCTTTCATATGCACATCAGGAATCTGAATCCTGAACCTGAATCATGTGAGATTTAAGTGAGATAAAAATAGAAGTGAGCATTTACTGAATGCTTACCATGTATCAAGATTTAAGATTTTCGCCATCATTTTCTAGTGCTATGTCTCACAAAACCCATATGCAGAGTGTAGTATAAGATTATCCTTATTTTATAGTTGAGGGAAGTTAAATTTAGAGAGGTTAATGTCACCATTCTAGGGAGGTGGTCTGACTCCTGAGTTTCCATGTCTTTTCCAGATTCTCAGGTGAGTAAAGACCCTTAGCTCAGGGCTTGGCATGGGGCATCTTCCATTCAGTTAAGTTACAAAGGTATTTCTATAGCAGCTCTCTTCTTGGCCATTTTTATCAGGCCAACACCTTTCTTCCTGGTGAAGTAAATTACACCTTGGAGCCCCCTTCAAAGGCTTTATTCCTCAAGGATGGAAGATTGAGAAGAAAGATATTCCAATGTCTTGGGCACATTTCCGTATTATCTATTTTAATACCATGTGGTTTTAAACTTTTTGAAATCTAGAGATATAAAATAATTTCTCCCACTTTACACAAAGCTAGACCAACACTCAATTCTTGGTGCAAATGGCATTTTCCCAATTCTTTGTACAAAGGGGATCTTCTATAAGATGGCAAAGATGTTTTACAAATTGTTGGGGTTACAGGTATCTATAGTACACATCATTCTTTTCATTTTTACTTAAAATGTTTCATTTCTCATCCAAGAAGTTCAGGGAAATGCAGAATCTATTGTAAATTAAGGACTCTAGTGCTATTGTCCTTTAACACTATATAAAATTAAACTATAAAAAACTACTAAAGCTGAAACTGTACTGGGCATAGTTGGATCTTAAAACTGGGATCTTTGTTTCTCACATATTATTATAAATGTGTCATTTCTTGCACTGTTCTTTATTTTTACTAATTAACTTACTTTAATTGGAGGATAATTACTTTATATATTGTGATGGTTTTTGCCAACACTGACATGAATCAGCCACAGACTTGCACTGCTATTTAGTCAAACATACCATTTATTCTAATAAATCTTGAATAATAGGCCACTAATATTCATGACTTCATTAAAAATGGGGGCCATTGTATCATCAGATCAGATCAGTCGCTCAGTCATGCCCGACTCTTTGCGACCCCATGAATCATAGCACACCAGGCCTCCCTGTCCATCACCAACTCCCGGAGTTCACTCAGACTCACGTCCATCGAGTCAGTGATGCCATCCAGGCATCTCATCCTCTGTCGTCCCCTTCTCCTCCTGCCCCCAATCCCTCCCAGCATCAGAGTCTTTTCCAATGAGTCAACTCTTCTCATGAGGTGGCCAAAGTACTGGAGTTTCAGCTTTAGCATCATTCCTTCCAAAGAAATCCCAGGGCTGATCTCCTTCAGAATGGACTGGTTGGATCTCCTTGCAGTCCAAGGGACTCTCAAAAGTCTTCTCCAACCACAGTTCAAAAGCATCAATTCTTCGGCGCTCAGCCTTCTTCACAGTCCAACTGTCACATCCATACATGACCACAGGAAAAACCATAGCCTTGACTAGATGAACCTTTCTTGGCAAAGTAATGTCTCTGCTTTTGAACACGCTATCTAGGTTGGTCATAACTTTCCTTCCAAGGAGTAAGCGTCTTTTAATTTCATGGCTGCAGTCACCATCTGTAGTGATTTTGGAGCCCAGAAAAATAAAGTCTCACACTGTTTCCACTGTTTCCCCATCTATTTCCCATGAAGTGGTGGGACCGGATGCCATGATCTTCGTTTTCTGAATGTTGAGTTTTAAGCCAACTTTTTCACTCTCCTCTTTCACTTTCATCAAGAGGCTTTTGAGTTCCTCTTCACTTTCTGCCATAAGGGTGGTATCATCTGCATATCTGAGGTTATTGATATTTCTCCCGGCAATCTTGATTCCAGCTTGTGTTTCTTCCAGTCCAGCGTTTCTTATGATGTACTCTGCATATAAGTTAAATAAACAGGGTGACATACACAGCCTTGATGAACTTCTTTTCCTATTTGGAACCAGTCTGTTGTTCCGTGTCCAGTTCTAACTGTTGCTTCCTGACCTGCATACAAATTTCTCAAGAGGCAGATCAGGTGGTCTGGTGTTCCCATCTCTTTCAGAATTTCCCACAGTTTATTGTGATCCACACAGTCAAAGGCTTTGGGATAGTCAATAAAGCAGAAATAGATGGTTTTCTGGAACTCTCTTGCTTTTTCCATGATCCAGCAGACGTTGGCAATTTGACCTCTGGTTCCTCTGCCTTTTCTAAAACCAGCTTGAACATCTGGAAGTTCATCATTCACATATTGCTGAAGCCTGGCTTGGAGAATTTTGAGCATTACTTTACTAGCGTGTGAGATGAGTGCAATTGTGAGGTAGTTTGAGCATTCTTTGGCATTGCCTTTCTTTGGGATTGGAATGAAAACTGACCTTTTGCAGTCCTGTGGCCACTGCTGAGTTTTCCAAATTTGCTGGCATATTGAGTGCAGCACTTTCACAGCATCATCTTTCAGGATTTGGAATAGCTCAACTGGAATTCCATCACCTCCACTTGCTTTGTTTGTATCATAGTTACTGTTTAATTTTTAAAACCATACAATTGGGGAGGAATTCCCTGGCAGTCCATTGGTTAGAACTTTCACTTATGGGGCCTGTTTTCATTATTGGTCAGGGAACTAAGATCCCACAAGTCTCACAGCATAGCCAGGAAAAAAAAATACAATTTTTAGGACCTGTTATATCAATCTGTGATTAGCATTTTGTACAAATAATCTTGAGAAGGCTCTCTTGTTCTAGTGTTAGCTCTTCATCATTTTATCTTTGATTTCTCAATTTTAAAAGAGAATGCTGATATTTACAACCAGATTGTTATTTCCAAGGAAGATTCTGGCTTTATCTAGTAGTATTCTCTTTTACAACTTCATTTTATAATCTAAGAAAACATGTTTATAACAGAGAAAAAAGGAATTGATAGTCTCAATATATCATTATGTCAAGATCAAATTTTTCAAGTTAATGTGATCAGGGAAAGGATGCTCCTTCCAAAATTTTACTCTTGTTTTCTTGCTAATAAATATGTAATACCTTTCATATACATATATAAATATACATATATATTTATATATTTGGTGCATATATATGTATAATCATATTCACATATGATTCACCTTAGAATTTTTTCTGTTGCTTTTTAATTCTTTGATTTTAAGAGGAAAAATATACAAAACACAATATTCGTTTCCCTGGTGAAAATTTTCCCCAGAAGACACAATATGGTGTGAGCTATTTCCCTAACAGCAGGTAATACACAAGTCATTTCTACTGGAAAATATGCCATCTGGAACAAAACAATTTGTGGAAATGTGTGTCAGTATGATTGTGTTATCCTAGGTTAAAGATGTTGGTAATTGCATCATCAAAGTAGTTTTCTAGTAGGAAATGTAAGAAATGTAACTCTTGGAAAGAGCTATTATGGGTAACCTTTGGTTAAGTTTTCTGGCAAATGCTTCATGCATTTCAAAGTAAGAGAGATCGAACCAAGACCATGTGGCTGCTTCCATGTGCTGGATACGATACAGGAATAAGGGTAGAGGGAGACTTGAGTATTACTGTAACTGAGAAATCTGTTTTGTAGGGTTATCCTTAAATAAACCCACAGTGAACTGACTCAGAGTCCTCCGGGCTTCAGGGTCCTGGTCGTCTTCTGATTCCTCAGACGCTGATGGCCTTTGCACATGTTATTCACATTGCCTGGAGCAGGGCCACTACCTGTCCTCAGTACTCCAATCTTAAACCCATCCCCTGTGACAGAGAATCCTTCTTTAGCCTTTGAAGGAAAGGTCGAAAGTCCTGCACTCTAGTTGTGCAGCACCATGAGTATTTTCTTCTGAGCGTTTATCATGGTTTTTACTGTGCTTTTATTGGCATGACTCTATGAATAATGGCTGTCTTTTCCTCCCTAGATTGTAAGTTCTCTAAGTGCCTACCGTAATGCCTGCTGCTTAGATGGGACCCGTAAATACTTTCTGAATGAATAAAGGATTTGGCCTTAGACTATGATGACTGTGGCCTTGGACCACCTTGCTGAGGTTCACCGCGAGCTTCACTAAAGCAGCCGAGGCACGGCTGATGGGGCAGTAGTCTTAGCTGGCTGTCTTTAAGAGTGGTCAGTGACCGTGAGACAGAGATTTCATCTGCTTGAAACTATCTGGGGATCAAAGTCTGGGGATTAGAACAACTGATTCCTTAATCAACAGAGTCAAACTGACTTCAAAGAGATTTCTTCATGGGAAAGTTTGGGCTGGAGTACAGAGCAGGGTCAAAGCCTGGTTGTAGGAAATGTTAAATCTCCTGTTTTGACTTTATGAAGCTCTATTTCTACCTAATTGCAACTATTTCTAGTTTAGTTACAGGCATGCACCCAAAGAGAACAGTAATGACTGGAGTTACAAGTTGTGAGAACACAAAAGGTCTGGAATATGGTTTACTGCTTTGTTCTTAGATGGGGATCTAGAGAAATCCAGTGACTTGCCCACAATCCTTGGGCTAGTGGTGAAGTCAGGGCTGGAAGCCAGAATTCTTTCCATCAGGCTAGCCTCCTGCTTCTTATGATAGCAAGGCCACTGCTTATATGCCTTGGGCCACTCACTCATATGGCTGGCTTGCCCTGCCACTTAGAAGATGGGAGGGTGACCTGAGCATGCACTTAACCTCTTTGGCTCTCAGGCTTTAATTTCCCACACAGAAAAGAATGGGCCATGTTAAATGTCATGAAAGTGAAGTCACTCAGTGGTGTCCAACTCTTCGTGACTCTGTGACTATAGCCTGCCAGTCTCCTCCTACGATGGGCCTTTCCAGGCAAGAATACTGGAATGGGTTACCATTTACTTCTCCAGGGGATCTTCCCAACTCAGGGATCAAACGTGGGTCTCCTGCATTACAAGCAGACTCTTTATCATGTGAGCCACCAGGGAATCAGAATTGTAGAACATTTGTTATTCTATACCAACCCTCTGCTCTTCCCAAACTGTGATTTCCTGGACATCATTTCTAAACCAAAGCCCTGACTGCTGAGTATAATATGGAAGTTCAACATTAGCCACAGTTAGTGCTTTTATTAGTTATTATACATATTGTAAGTGATAGACACAGTTCTGTATAACATATAGTAACTAATTTAATCCCCACCATGATTTTAGGGGAAATACTAATATTTATTTGCTTCCCTGGTAGCTCAAAAAGTAAAAGTATCTGCCTGCAATGCCTGCAGGAGACATGGGTTCCATCCCTGGGTTGGGAAGACCCCTGGAGATGGGAAAGGCAACCTACTCCAGTATTCTTACCTGGAGAATTCCATGGACAGAGGAGCCTGGAAGGCTATTTATAGTCTATGGAATCACAAAGAGGCAGACATGACTGTGAGACTAATATTTTCAGTTTCACACTTTCATCCTACAGATGGGGAAACTGCCACCCAGGAAACTTACATGTCCTTCCCAAGGTGTCCCAGATCCTAAGTGATAGGGCTTAGATTCAAACCCAGGCAGTCTGGCTCCAGAGTTCAGGCTGACTTGGTTTAGAGACAAATGTACAAAGTGGATTTTTAAAATTTGTTTATATACTACTCCCTTCCCGAAGGTTTTAATATCTTACAGAGGTATGAACTATACCACATACAAAATATGTGAATAAATAAGGGAAAAGTAAGTGGATAAGTTCAATGTCCCAAAATCTTCTGAACACTTGGCTAAATGTAGGTTCAAAATACTTGGCTCTAGGTATACTAGTGGTGAATGAAAAAGAAAAAAAGAAGAAGGGAAGAAAAAGGAAGAAAGAAAGAATCATAAAAATGAAAAATAAATAATCACCTGGAAACTTCCATCCATCCATCTGAAGCAGGGTTGGAAAAGCTATGTTTAAGTATTTGCATTGAGTTTCAGGAGTTTCTTATGTTTTACTTTACAGATCAACCCTTTTCAGTTATATATTTTCAAGCAAATATTTTCTTCCGCAGTGTTGGTTGCCTTTTTCACTTGGTCGATCATTTTCTTTGCTACTCACAAGCCTTTTAGTTTGCTGTAGTCTGACTTGTTTATTTTTGTTTTTGTCGCCTGCACTTAGAGTTTCATATTCATGCGATCATTGCCAAGACTGAAGTCATGACGCTTTCCCCCTATGTTTTCTTCTAGGAGTTTTGCAGTTTCGGTTCTTGCATTTAAGTCGTTAATCTAGACTTTTCAGTCTTGATTTGTGCGTGTGGCGTAAGATAAGGCTTTAGTTTCCTTTTTCACATGTGGATATAGAGTTTAATCAACACCATCTGTTGAAGAGAGTATCCACTCACTATTGTGTATTCTTGGCACCCTTGTCCAAGACTATTTCCTGTTCTAGCCACTCTCTAGTCTTCTCTGTAGTGAAGGATTATATCCATCTGCTCACTTGCCCTCTGGCAGCATCTGGTTTTAGCTAATGGGGATCACTGGCCAGAGATTGGAGCTTGGGAGAGGGTGATGTCAGTTACTAATTCCCTTGGATTTCTCCCTGCAAGGTTATTCTGAGCCAAAATAATAAGAAAAAAGTTCCCCAAGCCGTTTTTAGCACTATTATTTTTTATACATAAACTTTTTCTGGTAGTAGATTTCATTTTTGTGTAAGATTTGAGGTAGGGATTCATGTTAATTTTTTTTTTCCCCTATGGCTACTAGCTGACCCACCAGTCTAACTCCAGTTCCATCCTACTAATTTGAAATGTTATCAGATATTGAGTATATAGGTTTGTTTGATCTCTTTATTTTTGTATTTTTTTGTAATAGGTTTTTATTTTTTATTCTGTTGGTTTCTCTCTTAATATATTATCTAATGCAAACATCTATTTCATTGCACATAATTTTTTCCTTAATTTGAATGATAATGAAATTTGTCAATATTTGGTTCCTTCTCCTTTTCCTCTCTCCTTCAAAATTATGTAATTTTAATGGAATATATTATTTTCTTCAATGTTTACCTTTTCCTCTTTAAACATACACTTTTATCTCTATCACTTGATTTTTTGGTTTTAAATACTCTTTTTTTGAACATGGACTATAACTTAATTGGAAAGCAGCATATTCATATAACCTCCATCCCACCTTCTCTCCAACTTCCTCTCTGTTTCTATCTAATCATTTTAATTCTGTATTGTTGAAGTTTATGGTGTACAAAGTGTTCTTCAGCAATAATTCGCTTTTGACAAAGTCCTGTAATTCAGAATATTTGAAGCTCACCTTGGATCACTTTTTTATTACTTTTTTCTTCAAATAGATTATTTACCTAAGAATATTTTTAATCAAGAAATTCCTTTAAGAAGAGCTGTTTTCCAATACAGTATACTAATGCATATATATGGAATTTAGAAAGATGGTAATAATGACCCTATATGTGAGACAGCAGAAGAGACACAGATGTAAAGAATAGTCTTTTGGGCTCTGTGGGAGAAGGCGAGGGTGGGATGATTTGAGAGAATAGCACTGAAACATGTATATTATCATATGTGAAACAGATCTCCAGCCCAGGTTCGATGCTCAGGGCACTCAGGGCTGGTACACTGGGATGACCCTGAGGGATGGGATGGGAGGGAGGTGGGAGAGGGGTTCAGGATGGGGAACACATGTACACCCATGGCTGAGTCATGTCAATGGATGGCAAAAACCACTACAATATTGTAATTAGCCTCCAATTAAAATAATTTTTTTTTTTATAAAAGAAGAGCTGTTTTATTTCTGAGTTCTCACATGTCCAGATTTTTTGTTCCCTTTACCCTGGGATGGCAGTGTGTCTTCATATAAAATTTGTTTTTAATGCATTCTTTCCTTGAGAACTTTGTAGAGAGTATTCAACTATCTTCTTGAACTGATTCTCTTCTACACCCTGATGCAGAATGAGATAATATATGGACCATGAAATTTCTTTTTAAACGGTGACTGAAATTTTTTCTTGGCTTCATAAAGTTTCTTTATTGAGAAGATAGATAACTTGTTCTCCATACCCTTACATTTAATGTTGACCTTCTAGTCCAGTGTTTACTGCCACATAGTATATGCGTTCAAACTGTGGAGACACATTTTCTTTTATTTGGGAAAATTTTTCTTTAAATATATCTTTAAACACTTTTTTTTTCTCTTTTACCATATTGGTCTTCTTCTTTGAGGGAATCAAACTTTTAAAACTTTGTCTCTATCTCAATATTGTTTGATTAGTTTTTCTCAGTTTTGTGTTGTCCATATTTTACTCTCTTTTCTTTTATTGTTACAGAAAGGACCTAGGATTAGTTTTGTTCTTCTTTTCTTATTTTGTTTCTTTTTTTTTTCAGTTTTATTCACCTTTTACTTATTTATTTATTTTTTGGTCTTCCTATATTTTTCCTAAATTCTTTTATCTCGGATTTGAGCTCTTGTTTTATAGAGGCAATAGCTAAGTTTTTCTGTTTTAAATTCATGATAATACATTTGGCTATAGTATTAATATTTATCTACTGCTTAGAAGCATAATTCTGGTGAGTTTATATTCATGTGCCATTTTTTTCTGTTCCTTGCTTAAGCTGCTATAACAAAATACCATAGACGGGGTGGCTTAAACAACAGAGATCTATTTTCTCACAGTTCTAGAGCCTGGAAGCCTGAGATGAGGGTGCTGACATACTCCAGGTCTGGCCAGAGCTCGCTTCAGGACTCGCAGACACCTACTCACATTGTCCTCATATGACAGAGACAGAGATATTGTTCTCTGATGTCTCTTCTAAGGGCACTGATTCCATCATGAAAGCTCCACCCTCATGACCTCATCTAAACCTGATTACTTCCCCAAAGACCCTTCTTTAAATATCACCACATTGGGGAGTCGGGCTTCAGCACATGAATTTGAAGGGACACAAACATTTAGTTCATAAAACTTTCCTTCTTTTCTTTTGGAATACTTTGTATGTACACTGTGCCTGTTCATTTTAAACTTTATAGGGAGTATAATATGCCTCAGTGTTTCTCAACTGGTTTTCAGACTCTTGGTGGTCCCTGAAAACTTTTAGCGGTTCTGCAAGGTTGAAACTATTTGGTAACAGTGCTAAAACCTTACTTGCTTTTTCATTATTTTTACCAATGGCGCCAAAGCAATGGTGGCTGAATCTGTTGGTCTTTAGCAAAAGCAACAAAGTGTATTGCTTGTCACTGTAGTTTTCACAATGATAAGTTCACAGTTTTAAAAAACTCCTAGCTTTAGCTTTCTGTAAGAATTTTTTTTTTTTTTTTTTTTTGCACAGTTCTTCTGTATATTCTTGCCACCTCTTCTTAATATCTTCTGCTTCTGTTAGGTCCATACCATTTCTGTCCTTTATCGAGCCCATCTTTGCATGAAAGCTTCCCTTGGTATCTCTAATTTTCTTGAAGAGATCTCTAGTCTTTCCCATTCTGTTGTTTCCCTCTATTTCTTTGCATTGATTGCTGAGGAAGGCTTTCTTATCTCTTCTTGCTATTCTTTGGAACTCTGCATTCAGATACTTATATCTTTCCTTTTCTCCTTTGCTTTTTGCTTCTCTTCTTTTCACAGCTATTTGTAAGGCCTCCCCAGACAGCCATTTTGCTTTTTTGCATTTCTTTTCCATGGGGATTGTCTTGATCCCTGTCTCCTGTACAATGTCACGAACCTCCGTCCATAGTTCATCAGGCACTCTATCTATCAGATCTAGGCCCTTAAATCTATTTCTGACTTCCACTGCATAATCATAAGGGATTTGATTTATGTCGTATCTGAATGGTCTAGTGGTTTTCCCTACTTTCTTCAATTTAAGTCTGAATTTGGCAATAAGGAGTTCATGACCTGAGCCACAGTCAGCTCCTGGTCTTGTTTTGTTGACTGTATAGAGCTTCTCCATCTTTGGCTGCAAAGAATATAATCAATCTGATTTCGGTGTTGACCATTTGGTGATGTCCATGCATAGAGTCTTCTCTTGTGTTGTTGGAAGAGGGTGTTTGCTATGACCAGTGCATTTCCTTGGCAAAACTCTATTAGTCTTTGCCCTGCTTCATTCTGTATTCCAAGGCCAAATTTATATGCAGAGTACATCATGAGAAACGCTGGGCTGGAAGAAGCACAAGCTGGAATCAAGATTGCTGGGAAAAATAACAATAACCTCAGATATGCAGATGACACCACCCTTATGGCAGAAAGTGAAGAGGAACTAAAAAGCCTTTTGATGAAAGTGAAAGTGGAGAGTGAAAAAGTTGGCTTAAAGCTCAACATTCAGAAAACGAAGATCATGGCATCCGGTCCCATCACTTCATGGGAAATAGATGGGGAAACAGTGGAAACAGTGTCAGACTTTATTTTGGGGGGCTCCAAAATCACTGCAGATGGTGATTGCAGCCATGAAATTAAAAGACGCTTACTCCTTGGAAGGAAAGTTATGACCAACCTAGATAGCATATTAAAAAGCAGAGACATTACTTTGCCAAGAAAGGTCCGTCTAGTCAAGGCTATGGTTTTTCCTGTGGTCATGTATGGATGTGAGAGTTGGACTGTGAAGAAGCTGAGTGTCGAAGAATTGATGCTTTTGAACTGTGGTGTTGGAGAAGACTCTTGAGAGTCCCTTGGACTGCAAGGAGATCCAACCAGGCCATTCTGAAGGAGATCAGCCCTGGGATTTCTTTGGGAGGAATGATGCTAAAGCTGAAACTCCAGTACTTTGGCCACCTCATGTGAAGAGTTGACTCATTGGAAAAGACTCTGATGCTGGGAGGGATTCGGGGCAGGAGGAGAAGGGGACGACAGAGGATGAGATGGCTGGATGGCATCACTGACTCGATGGACGTGAGTCTCAGTGAACTCCGGGAGATGGTGATGGACAGGGAGGCCTGGTGTGCTGCGATTCATGGGGTTGCAAAGAGTCGGACACGACTGAGCGACTGAACTGAACTGAAGAATGTTTTCAATGAGGCATAAATAATTGCTAATTCTGTTAAATCTTATCCTTTAAATACATGTCTTTAAAATATCCTGCACAATGAAATGAGAATTACACATAGAGTACTTCTGCTGAGTGTGAAGTCTGATGGTTGTCTCAAAGAAAACAAGCTCCTTTTTCATGGAACACCAGCTTTACATGAAAGCATAACTGACAGAAAATCTAAGATTATTCAGATTTGAGCATTTGGCAGATACTTTCTCAAAAATAAATCGAGACTGTCACAGGAAGGAAGATAAGTGACAGTGTTTGTTGCTGATAAAAAAGTCAGATTTTCAAGCAAAAACTAGAAGTTTGGAAAAACTTTGTTGTGTCATTCTGAGCTTGACAGCTTCCCAAGACTTAATATTTCTGATGAGTTTAGTAGTAATGTTAACAATATGATTTCTTAATATTGCACAATGAAATGAGTCAACGTTGAAAAGATCTGTCTTACTCAATGAACCAGATGACCAGTGCATCATGTTAGAAAATCATGCATGGGTAGGAGTCATTCAAAGTGCAAGTTAGATCAATGGATTTTAATACAATAGAGTAAGAAATGTTCATTGTTGTGGTTTCATATTCCACACTGCAACTGCCTTTTAAGAAACTACAACTTTGTAAGTTTTTTAGTATTAAAGAAGAAGACACACAATTATTTGAAAAGGTTTATTAAAATAACTGCTCCTTTTCCAATTACATAATGTGTAAAGCCAGATTTTCTTCATATGTGCAACCAAAGCAACATATCTTACCAGATTAAATGCAGAAACATGTATTAAAATCCAGATATCTTCATCCAGATATTAAAAGATTTTTAAAAGTGTAAAGCAGTGCCATCTTTTCACTAATTATTTTATTTTGGTTTGTAAAAGATAGATACATTGCATTAAAATTCATGATAACATTTAATGGGCTTATTTTTCATTTTAAATGAATTACAAAAATAAAAGCTCTTTGAGATCCTCAGTAATTCTCAAAGTGTAATGAGGTCCTGAGACCAAAACATTGGAGATGAAGGGGACAACAGAGGATGAGATGGTTGGATGGCATCACTAACTTGATGGACATGAGTTTTGAGCAAGCTCTGGGAGTTGGTGATGGACAGGGAAGCCTGGAGTGTTGCAATCCATGGGGTCTCAAAGAGTCAGACAGGACTGAGTGACTGAACTAAACTGAACTTGTGTAGTTAGGAGTGTGGATTCTGGGGCCAGGTTGTCTGGGTCTGCGTTTTGACTTCTCCTTTCTAGCTACTCAACCCTTGGAAATTTACTTAAACCCACTAGGTCATTTAGGGCTTCCCTGGTATCTCAGCTGGTAAAGAATCCATCTGCAATGCGGGAGACCTGGGTTTGATCCCTGAGTTGGAAAGATCCCCTAGAGGAGAGCATGGCAACCCATTCCAGTATTCTTGCCTGGAGAATCTCCATGGACAGAGAAATCTGGTGGGCTACAGTCTATCCGGTTACAAAGAGTCAGACACGACTGAGCTACTGAGCGAGCACACAGCACACTCGGTCATTTAACCTCTCTGGGCTTCAGTCTCCTCGTCTCTCATATGGAAATAATAGGAATACCTCACTTACAGAGTTGTTGTGTGTAGGGGCTTGCTTTGTAGCTCAGACAGTAAAGAATCTGCCTATAATTCTGGAGATCCGGGTTTTATCGAAGGATCAGACAGATCCCCTGGAGAACGGAATGGCAACCCACTCCAGTATTCTTGCCTGGAGAATTGCACAAACAGAGGAGCTGGATAGGCTACAATCCATGGGTCACAAAGAGTCAAAATGACTGAGTGACCGCACTTCACTTCAGGGTCATTGTGAAGATTAAATATAGATAATGCTCCTAGCATGTTGCTTCCACATAGTATGAGCCATACATATTACTGTGTGATTCATAGTACTAATGATTATCACTACCCAGATTTGATTGACACAATCATTCTTGATCAGCTATTTCATGAAATTTAATTAATAAAATAGCAAAAGACCCTGTCATTAGCTAGTGGGGGCTCTCCTCATACTTCAAGGTTGTATATGTGAGTTACTGTAGCTTTTGCTACTTCCCAGTTCACTGACATGAGCTCATGCAGGGCTCCTCAACAGGGGAAGGTCTGTCTCTTTCCATCAGCTGTCTCCTTGGTGAATAGAGTTGGGATTATTTGATGTACCAGGTGATTCTTCATTCGTATGTTCTTTCCTGCTTCTCAAAACTTCATGCCATGAGGTTTCTCACCCAGCCACACCTTTTACTGCCTTTTTGATCTTCACTGAATCTGGCAGCACTTATAATGTGTTTCAGAGTTACCAATTTTATCTTGTCTCATCAATGATGGATTTTGCATTTCATCTTAACACTCACTCTCTCATTTTTATTGCCACTTTTAGGACATTTTAAGAGGAAAGTCAGAAACAAAAGGACAAATCTTTATTGCTTACATAAGACTATGGATCTGGGTTTTGTTTTTTGTCTTTTTCCAATTTTGATTTTTTGTTCATCACCGATTTTTTTGCATAAATTTTTATTTATTTTTTGCCATGCCCTGTGGCATGCAGCATCTTAGTTCCCCAGCCAGAGATCGAACCCATGCCCCCTATAGTGAAAGCCTGGAGTCTTAACCACTGGACCTATAGGGAAGTCCCAAGGAGTCTGTTTTAATATTAGCAAACCCTATGTTATGACACTAGTCTAATGGCAGAAAGTGAAGAGGAACTAAAGAGCCTTTTGATGAGGGTGAAGAGGAGAGTGAAAAAACTAGCTTGAAACTCAACATTCAAAAAACTAAGATCATGGCATCTGGTTCCATTACTTCATGGCAAATACAAGGGTAAAAGTGGAAGGGTGACAGATTTTATTTTCTTGGGCTTCAGAATTACTGGAGACAGTGACTGAAGCCATTAGATTAAAAGACACTCACTGGAAGAAAAGCTATGGCAAACCTAGCATAGGTGTGTGCTAAGTCACTTGTCATGTCTGACTCTTTGCGACCCCATGGACTGTAACCTGTCCATGGGAGTCTCCAGGCAAGAATACTGGAATGGGTTGCTGTGCCCTCCTCCAGGGGATCATCCTGACCCAGGGATTGAACTCACGTCTCTTATATCTCCTACATTGTCAGGTGGGTTCTTCCCACTAGCGCCACCTGGGAAGCCCAGACAGCATCTTAAAAAGCAAAGACATCGCTTTGCTGACAAAGGTCCTATGGTAAAAGATATGGTTTTTCCAGTAGTCATGTATGGATGTGACAGATGGACAATAAAGAATGCTGAGCCCCAAAGGATCAATGCTTTTGAATTGTGAAGCTGGGGAAGACTCTTGAGAGTCCATTGGACTACAAGAAGATCAAACAAGTCAATCCTAAAGGAATTCAACCCTGAATGTTCCCTGGAAGGACTGATGCTGAAGCTGACCCTGCAGTGCTTTGGTCACCTGATAAGAAAAGCCGACTCATTGGAAAAGATCCTGATGTTGAGAAAGATTGAAGGCAAAAGGAGACAGGGGCAGCAGAGGATGGGATGGTTAGATAGCATCATCGACTCAATGGACATAAATTTGAGCAAACTTTGAGAGATAGTGGAGAACAGAAGAGCCTGGCGTGCTGCAGTCCCTGGGGTCTCAAAGAATTAGACACGACTTGGCGACTGAACAACAACAGTGTTAACACAACTCATGGAGTAGAATATCTTCATGTTCTGAACATGTGCTTGAACTTCTGAAAAGACAGAAACCTTAGGGGAAGAGTAATATAAAGATTTTCCCTTATTATTAAGTGATATTTGTGGCTTGATGCTATTCTCTTACTGAATGAAGAATAACATAAGATCTAAGGTGTTTTCAGCTACAAGGTCAAGCCACACATATGCTATGGAAACAGCACATCAAAACAAACAGTTTCTCTTGAAGATATCGGCTTTGGGACCTTCTCCTAATTTTCATTCCAAGGTCACCAAGTGTAAATTTCATGCGGTATGTCTCCATTTCTTTCCCAGAAATCACATCACTCATTTGACCTCAGCCACATTGCTCCCAACAAGATATATATAAACGATGGGAAAGAAATAATTTGGAAACATTTAAAAGGGGAAATGAAAATTGGATGATTTTGATAAAGATGTTTAATTAAAATAGCTTCCCTCGACTAGACACCTTTGCTTTTTTCTGGTGTTTCAGACTTAGCAAACATGGCTTTAATTTTGCATCCTACCTGTTATTAAATGACTTTCTGCCAAATTAAAAAAAGAAAAAGAATATGTAATGGATTCCAGATTCAGTGCAGCTTCAAGAAACACAAGATATTTCAGAGCCCTGGGGGATAATGAAATGCTAGAAAGACTTCAAAGCAAACCTCCAAGAAGAAAGGTTCAAACTCACATCTTGAGCTCTCTTGGCTATTTTTCTAACTGTAAGAGAGATCAACCTTACTCAACCATAGCAACAGGTGAAAAATGAATGGTTAACCTAGCAGAAACTTTTCCACTGCTGTACTTAGGGCTGCTTTTTAACTCTCCTCCAACCAGTCTATAGGTTGAACATGATGGATATCTATTCTTCTATCCTGGATGCAGAATGAATGCCAAACTGAGTTTTCATCATATGGTTTAATTACAGTTCTCTTCATGTGGCAGTGACACATGGCAGGGGATGTGTACTTCAGTCTTGAGGGGGACAGGCCAAGCAGGGCTTTTGGGCTTCTGTGGACAGCCTTGTTCATGCTTCTCACCACTGATCACTGGTGGGAGCTCAAGAGAGGTTATAGACTCTGGTGAGTCTGGATATAATTTTTTAATGGAAACAGGTGTCAACTAGTCACAAAACATGAGACTGATGACCACTACTTACTGCTTATTGTAATAAAACAAATGATTAAATACTTAGGAGGCCTGGAAAAGAAGAAGAACTTGCCAGAGAAAACCAGTTGGATTGGGAGAGTTAGATATTTGTAGAGTCCCTTGGACAGCAAGGAGATCAAACCAGTCAATCTTAAAGGAAATCAGCCCTGAATACCCATTGGAAGGACTGCTGCTGAAGCTGAATTCTAGTGCTTTGGCCACGTGATGTGGACTCACTGGAAAACATCCTGATATTCGGAAAGATTGAGGGCAGGAGGAGAAGGGGGCAACAGAGGATGAGATGGTTAGATGAGAAGGGGGCAACAGAGGATGAGATGGTTGGATGGCATCACTGACTCAATGGACACGAATTTGAGCAAACATCAGGAGATATTGAAGGATAGGAGTCTAGTATGATGCATTCCATGGGGTCGCAGAGTTGGACATGAGAGAGACTGAACAGCAACAACAATAAGAAAACTACTAGATCACTTTTCTGGAAAGGTTTACCCAGAGCTATCCCTGCTTTAAAGTGACTTTCCACATTCCTTCTCTGATGGATGCTGGAGATTTCTGAATTTCCAAAAAAGTGGCATTAGAGAACTTAGCACTCATTTTTAAAGCCAAAGGTGCTAATCACATTTTCAGGGCCACTGCATGTATTGATATCTTATGCTGCTATGAATGTAAATGCGTAAAATAACACAAAACACAACTTACAAAGGCAAGAATGTAAGAAGTGTGGTATTAGGTGATTTAGGTGGAAGAGGAAGCTGAGTTACAGGAACCCCAATGATAATTAGGTGGCCTACAACATATAGATGGCCTCCCAATGCCCTCAGTGAGAAATAAAGTGCTGACTCCATCGATTTATATAACTTGGGACCCCATACTGTGAATCTTGAACCCCATCTTGGGTTCAAATACCAACTCCTCTACATATTAACTAGATATTAGATATATGGGTTCTCTCTGTACCATTCTTATACATTTCCTTCAGATATAAAACTATTCTCTGCAAATATAAAACTATTCTACAATGAAATATTTATTTAAAATGTGGCACCTCCTATGTATATACATTGGAATACTACTCAGCCATAAAAAGAATGCAATAATGCCATTTGCGGCAACAAGAACTTAACTAGAGATTATCATACTAAGTGAAGTCAGTCAGAAAGAGGAAACCAAATACCATACGGTATCACTTACGTGTGGACCCTGTAATATGGCACAAATAAACCTATCTGTGAAGCAGAATCATAGACTTGGAGAACAGACTGGCGGTTGCCAAGTGGTGGAGGAGGGAAGGGATGGAGTGGGAGGCTGCAGTTAGCAGATGTACTCTTCTTTGGGTAAACAACAAAGTCCTACTTATAGCATGGAGAACTAGTCAATATCCTATGATAAACCACAATGGAAAAGAATATAAAAAAAGAATATTTATATGTATAACAGAATCCCTTTATTGTACAGCAGTAATTAATACAACATTGTAAATAAATTATACTTCAATAAAATGTGTTAATACATACACAAATTCTAACATAAACAAATGAAAATGTGATACCTCTTGTTTTAAAAACAGGACAGCATGGAGGGGGTGGAAGGACAAGGATCTGTCTCAGGGAGGCAGGAAGATAAAGATATGGTGTCAAACAGACCATATCTGTTGAGCCAAGACTCCAAGTCCTTGGTGTAGGCTTCATTCTCCCAATGAACTTCTTTTACAAAATCAAAATCCACAGTTTCAAGATGGTGACTGCAGAGCGTGAGCCCCAAACACAAAGTTCTCCTTTGAGCTTGGGGTCCTGTCGTGACTGCACTTGTCATATGTCCATGTAACATCAGGTGGCCCTGATCCAGCCTTGGCCTCACCAGCCCTTCCGTTATCTCACCAAAGAAAGGCACAGAGCAAATCACTATCTGTAAGCAGGAATTCTTAATCAGAGCACAAATTCTTAATCACTTTTGTTCCATGGATTCTTTAGGGGGAGCCTGGAGAATACTGCTGACCTCTTCTAAGAATGATTTTTATCATGTTAGTACATGATATGCAGTGTCTTTAAAATATGCCCCTCCACAGTCATAATCATAATTTTTTTTTTTTTACAGATTCTTGTACATTGTAACTAGCCAACTAGAGTGACTCTATGCTCAATAGTCCTTTCCTACCAACCAGTTCAGCTATATGTTATCATATCAGTGATGCAAATATTTACAATGCATTCCAGTACATCCTACTTAAAATCATGTGTTGATCAATATTTGGATAGAGTTTAGTCAAAGACCATTCCACAGTATAATGTTCTTATTTGAATTAAGCAACAAGAGCCTTCACACTGAAAGGTTTTTAAAATGAACATGACTCTGAAGCTTTGGAATTTCAATTGTCTTGGAAAGTACAGAAAAGAACTGAATTCATAACTGGCTGGGTTCCCTTGAATTGGCTGAAATTATATGATTAAAAAATGAAGAGAAAAGGAGAGAGAACATAAAAGGGAGAGAAAATAAAATAGACGGCACTTCATTTTCAGAAGTTTCTAGAATGATATTTTAGATTGAAAATAAAGTGGAGGAACTGTTAAACTTTGAATAGAAGTTAGCAAGAGATGGAGACAATCTGTGCCATCCAAATTAATGTAATTTTATTCATGGTCAACTGAGAGTTGAGAACCCTTCAGTAGTGAGCATGCAAGCAGTAGACCCATGATGGACAGGCTTGAACAGCCCCGCTCGTCTCCTCGTGTTTCTTGTGCAATGGGAAACTTGACTGACATACCTCTTGCTATAGCAGGATGAATGGGCTTTAGGTCATTGACAGCTGGACCTATAATTCAGGTCAGTTTTGGAAGTACCAAAACTGCTTCCTGTCAAGGCTGTGCAGAAGAACTGAGAGTAAAACACTGAAAGGTGAGCACTTTGAAGTTTCTGGTAAAGTGTGATTATTTGATTGATTGCAGAAGTATAAGCCCAGTTTCTTTATGTTCTCTGATGTTGAGTTCCTGAGCCCATTTTGTTGGCTTTCAATAAAGACTGGAAAATACATCTAGGAAAGAAGATAAAAACTCATTTTTAAATCCCTTCATTCCTTGGAGGAACATGATCATTTCTCATTCATATCAATTCTTTCATCTGAGGACCATGAAGTGTGACCTCAAATGTTTTCCAGATGTCTAATGGAATGTGTGTTGGAGGAAAATTATTTTGTTTGCTGCACAAATTCAGCTCTGTTACTAACATTGCAAAAGGAAACAAACAAATGGGATCTGAGAGCATCTTTTCTACTGTATATGACTTTACACAAAAAATAAAAGCAGAAGGTATATAGTAACATATAGTCAAAGTGAAAATGTTAAGGGCTTCCCTGGTGACTCAGACAGTAAAGAATCCACCTACAATTCAGGAAACCCAGGGCTGATCTCTGGATCAGGAAAATCCCCTGGAGAAGGGAATGGCTACCCACTCCACTACACTTGTCTGGAGAATTCCATGAACAGAGGAGCCTGGTAGGCTATAGTCCTTAGAATCACAGAGAGTCAGAAAATGTTATCCAGGAAAAAAACAAAAAACAAACATTTTTTATTTATAATTCTCTCTCTTTGACTATTTTTGATCCTAGGCATGAACCCCCTAGGCCCTTTTGGAAGTTCTTTAGCAAACTAGCTTATTTCTGATTCAATAATTAATCATATTTTTGTCCCCTTCCCAACCCCACTCAAAAAGTTTAGTATTACTACTGATTTATTACTTAGCTATGGTATCTAAAACATTTTGCTTCTTAAAATATTAAAGATCTATATCCTACTTGCTTCTGAAAGGGCTCAAGGTAGCTAGTAACCTTTATTAGTGTAAAAGCAGACCATGGTCATTTTTCTCCTTGCCTATAACATGGAATTCTGTCTGTTTCCATGAATACAAATCATCTCACTTCCTGCATATGCAGCTGATGAGGAGGTCATGAAATTCAAAGAAAAGTCACCCCCCAGTTCTTCAAATTGACATCACTCATTCCCTGCCTCTTTGTGACTTGGCAGTCGAAGTGTAAGGTAATGTCTTAAAGAGGAGAAATCTCAAACTTGCATAAAGTTGACTTTCTGCACTGCCACAATATGACATGATGTCCCCTAACCATAAAACACTCTGAGTCATCTGGCCCCTTATTTACTCAGTAATTCCATTATTTAATATGATGGGTTGTCAGAAAGAGAATTTATAGTGTTGTTGGAAACACATTGACTTCAAGTCCCGAAACTATCATATTTTTTATGCTTCAGCTGCTGAACTAACATGTGGGAAAATAGTTCCAACCAACACGTAGTAGTGTTTCCTCACTGATGTCCACTCACATGTTCTCACCCAACTGTTGTGAACTCATTTCTGCCTCATATGTGCTATATTTAGTGGTTATATTATAAGGAACTCCTCAAAACAGGATTTCCAATTTAAGGTAGGAAACACCAGCAAGCTGAGGCAAGAATAGAGAGCATTATGAGAAATATTTTAATTCTGGACATGGCTTTCACTAGATCCCAGTTAAGTCACTAGTGGTTATAACCAGCTTAGTAATTTGATGGTAATATAAGAATGGACAGCATGGCTAACTCTATAGTGATTGCATTGATACCTATTTATCTATCTATCCATCTATTGGTATATATATCTATTCCTAAAGTGTCTCTGAAAATGGTGCTATAAAACAATGGGTTTAAAATTTCAGGAATAAATATTACTATTATTCTTTTAGTAGAAGTTTAATTTCTTGAAAAAAGTGACATTTTTTATTATTAATTCTATTATTAGAAAAGAAATTCTAAGAAATGGGCTCCAGTGAGTGTGTCTGAAATATCCACAGCTATTTTCACCACCATTACAATAAAAACAAGAATAATATAGAAACAATAGCAATGCTGATGATAGCTGCTGCCACTGATGTCCACTTGCATTAAGCTCTGAGCTCCATGTGGCGTTACTTCTTTTTATCCTGTTATCCAAACAATGGAATAAATGGTCACATAACTTGTATGCACTGTCAATAACACACAGTTAATTAACAACCAAGGAAGCATTTCAGCCATGAGAATCTGGTCTACTAGGTCCATCTAGTCAAGGCTATGGTTTTTCCAGTGGTCATGTATGGATGTGAGAGTTAGAGTGTGAAGAAAGCTGAGCACCAAAGAATTGATGCTTTTGAACTGTGGTGTTGGAGAAGACTCTTGAGAGTCCCTTGGACTGCAAGGAGATCCAACCAGTCCATTCTAAAGGAGATCAGCCCTGGGTGTTCATTGGAAGGACTGATGCTAAAGCTGAAACTCCAGTACTTTGGCTACCTCATGCGAAGAGTTGACTCACTGGAAAAGACTCTGATGCTGGGAGGGATTGGGGGCAGGAGGAGAAGGGGACAACAGAGGATGAGATGGCTGGATGGCATCACTGACTCGATGGACATGAGTCTGAGTGAACTCTGGGAGTTGGTGATGGACAGGGAGGCCTGGCGTGCTGCGATTCATGGGGTCGCAAAGTGTCAGACAGGACTGACCTACTGAACTGAACTGAACTGAGGCTGTTTTTTTCATTTCCTTCTCCATCATGTAACCATTTTTTTGTACTTTGTCAATGTATCAGTAGAAAAAACCATTGTAACCAATGGTCAGTCTTCTCAGAAATTCTACTGATAACAAAAGCAATAGAACAAGAGAGCATGCCGCACACATACACACACACTCACACTCACAATCACACACACACACAGAGTACCAATCTCAAGAAACTTCCATGACTATTCAGGACTTAGGGAAAATGGAAAGTTATTTCTCTTGCTAGAAAAATCTTATAGACTTAACCCTTCAGAATTAATTAAAGCAAGTAAAGATAATTCATCATATCTATTTAAAGATAGGAATAAGTTGTAACAATATGGGTAAAAGAAGTAGAGAGAAAGCTTAGTAATAGGTTTTCAGATACTCAGGTAGGACCAGTTAATTCCCATTTCCTCTGTAAGCAGAAGAAAAAGAAACCTGGCTTAAAATATAGCATGGATGAAATTAAAAACTAATAATTAGTTGTGGAATTAAGACGTAGGATAGGATATTGATGATGCTATGGAGTCTCCAGTTCTCTTAGTCTGAAAAAAACAAGAGAACTTATTATTTCCTAGAAATGATTCTTTAATACTTGAGGAATAGTACACCACAATGTTTAAGAGTCAGAGTCCTATACTAATCAGCCTGGTTTACCTCTTGGTTTTACCATATTTATGAGCTGTATGATTTTGAATATGTTATGGAAACTTCTTGAGCCTCATTTTCCTCATTTCTATAGGCAGAATATATTATCCATGACAAAAGTATGGATCATGCTTTTAGCACAGTGGTTGACAGCTAGCTAATATATCTCAGCTATCTTTGTTGCTGTTGTATTGAGATATGGTCAGGCTTGAAGACAGGATTGTGAGTTCCACTGCATTTCCATCTGTGGTTTAGTTGCTAAGTCGTGTCCAACTCTTAAGACCCCATGGGCTATAGCCTGCCAGGCTACTGTGTCCATGGGATTTCCCAGGCAAGAATACTGGAGTGAGTTGCCATTTCCTTCTCCAGGGGATCTTCCCAACCTAGGAATTGAACCCAGGTCTCCTGCATTGTTGGCAGGTTCTTTACCAACTGAGCTAGGAGGGAAGCCTTCAGGTAAAAAGATATATAATGGACATTTGTCTTTTTTTTTTTTTTTGGCTACCCAGAATTTAAATACCTTTTATATTTGGCATGGGTCACAAGATTGGGGCAAACCACAAGGAAGCAGATATTCCTTCTCCCAAGTTCTTGGTGTTAGAGTGGAGACACGTGACATTGACTGGCTGACTAAATGCTCCAGGTTGGGTTTTGAATACAGAAGAGTGGCAAATGAGAACAGAGGTCACTGGAGATGATTTTCTGGAGCAGTGGTATAATTGACAGCACAGTGGACTCCCCATGTGTTCCTGGGGAGTGTGGAGTATAGTGAGACAACAGCCAGTCTCCAGTGGTAAAGGAACATAAAGTAGTATCCTAGACTTTTTTGTAGTGGAGTCTTGGCCATTCCTAAATTCCTGTGGCTCTTGTCTGTACTCCAACCTTGGTTCCTTTGTCATTCTAATTAGTTTATGATGTTTCTATCAACTATATCCATAGTAATTCTGCAGAACAATTCTCCCCCCCCACCCCAAAATGGCATTTAACAGTGTCATTTAACATGGACATTTGCTTCAAACTCCTATTGATAGAAGGTTGGCTCTTCTTGGCTGTAATTAATGGGGCTTGACTCCAAGCTGTGCTTAAGTACAGATCTAGTCTACATTTTCCTCATCTTCACTTGAAAGGCAGCTATTGAATGCATATCCTTGAGAAGGTGAGAGCAATAAAGGAGATAGCAGGCCCAACTGAGCAAGCACAGAACAAGTGTATCTGCTAGCATTCAATTGGTCAACTAAATCACGTGCCTAAGCCCAATATCTGTGGTGCTGAAAAATAGACACCTCCTCTTTTGGAAGGAACTGCCAAGTCACAGAGAGTGGGTACTGCAAAGGCTAAGGCTGTGTCTACAAGGAAGGGTGAAGAATGGAGGACGTTAAAGCAATTGACCATGGATAGGTTCCTCAATATTCTGTCAGCCAAGGTATTTTGTTTAAATTAGAACTTAGTTCTATTTTTTGTAACAAAGAATATATACATACATACATATATATATATATATATATATATATATATATGCAAAGATTTATAGTGCAGATTTATTAAGGGAGTGAGTTTCATTTTTTTATAGAGTTTAGGGACTTTCAGATTATTATCTGGCTTTCATAGAACTGAAAGTGTTGAAAGCAATGTAAATCTAGTGTCTTCCAGTATTAAAGGATAGGGATATGGCAGCCTATGATATATGGTCTCAACATAATTTATTAAATCATTGCCTATTGTGAAGTGGAATTGAATGTCCATGGCCACTTAATGACCACTGCTACAGATTAGTATAAGGACATGCATTATCCAAAGAACGCAGGGTGGAGTATTCATACTAACAGCACTGGATACTTTACAAAGAACCATAAATTCAATTATTATATTCTTGTCTCAAGGCTCAAACTCAAAACTGAGAACTTTCTATGACTGCTAAAATAATCTGTTTTATTATGTTTTTTATCTGCAGTGCTGAGGCCTTAAGGTGAAAACAAATGCAGAGAAGATTTTGTGCTTTGTTGAACTACCATGTTGGTGAAATATATGATTTCCAAATCTCTTAGGGCATGCATTGAGAGAGAATGGGATTCTGGGAATTTGAATGGTAGCATCTGGAAGAATTAGGGTTCCTCAAACTTCACAAGGCTGCTGAGCCTACTGAGCCACCTGAAACAAACTCATTTTCAGTGTCTAAAGAGATTATTTCAGTTGGCTTAAAGATACCCCATGTCCATTTTCTCCATTCCCTTGTCTCCTATCTCTTGTTCTATCCAAACCTATGGGCAGAGTCAGATTGCAGTATGTATCAAGTGTCTGAGGAAGTCTCACACACAAGGAATATCTTATTATTTGTTAAGTTGTATAGCAGAAAGTCTGAGCAATATGTGTGGGAATGAATTCCCAGGATGCTAGAACAAATAGTCTTGTGATTAATCTCTCAGCTGTGTCCAACTCTTTGAGACCCCATGGACTGTAGCCCTCCAGGATACTCTGTCCATGGGGATTCTCCAGGCAAGAATACTGGAATGGGTTGCCATGCCCTCCTTCAGGGGATAGTTCCAGCCCAGGGACTGAACCAGGTCTCCTGTACTGCTGGCAGATTCTTTACTGTCTGAGCCACTAGGGAAGCCCAGAAGAAAAGGGAAGATGAAAAATACAGTTCAGACCATGTTTTATTTTAAAATATGGAAGGCGCAAGAAGTTCTAGATTCAAAATATCAGAGTGGTGGAAGTGGTTTTAAATGTAATTAGAGATGTTATGAATTCTTTTGTGCAACAGAGGAGACCTGCTGGAGTAGATGTATTGTGGGTAATCCTCTTACCACTCACTTTCTATCTACAGTGCAGAGGAAGGTACAGAAGACCTGCTCTTCCTAAGGCTATAAGAAATCATTTGGAAGGGAAATACTAGTGTTTCTGAAAGATATTTTAATGTTTTTTAAATGATTTTTAATATTTTAATGTTTATTGTCACCAAGCTGACACTAAGCTGATGCTGGTAAAAGCCAATGAAGTTGAAATGCACTCTCTGATTTCAATGCTATGAAGGTATGTGGAATGTCAGACAAAAATACATAGCATCTGACAACTAGAAGAACAGTGGGAGAAGCACTCATACATTTAGAATGAGGGGTAAACTACATGCCCTGACTCTTAACTGAGCTTTGATTATTGCTTTCAGATCATGGAGTCCAGGGACTGAAATCAAGGGTAACTCACTAAGCAACTGTTTGATTTATTAACTTAATCAAAATATGAAGAAAAAAAAATTGAAATCTCTTTGGAAGTCACAGTTCAGTTCTGTACAGTCACTCAGTCATGTCCGACTTTTTGCAACTCCATGAATCACAGCACGCCAGGCCTCCCTGTCCATCACCAACTCCCGGAGCTCACTGAGACTCACGTCCATCACGTCATGATGCCATCCAGCCATCTCATCTTCTGTCGTCCCCTTCTCCTCCTGCCCCCAATCCCTCCCAGCATCAGAGTCTTTTCCACTGAGTCAGCTCTTCACATGAGGTGGCCAAAGTACTGGAGTTTCAGCTTTAGCATCATTCCTTCCAAAGAAATCCCAGGGCTGATCTCCTTCAGAATGGACTGGTTGGATCTCCTTGCAGTCCAAGGGACTCTCAAGAGTCTTCTCCAACACCACAATTCAAAAGCATCAATTCTTCGGTGCTCAGTCTTCTTCACAGTCCAACTCTCACATCCATACATGACCACTGGAAAAACCATAGTCTTGACTAGACGGACCTTTCTTGGCAAAGTAATGTCTCTGCTTTTGAATATGCTGTCTAGGTTGGTCATAACTTTCCTTCCAAGGAGTAAGCGTCTTTTAATTTCATGGCTGCAGTCACCATCTACAGTGATTTTGGAGCCCAGAAAAATAAAATCTGACACTGTTTCCACTGTTTCCCCATCTATTTCCCATGAAGTGATGGGACCAGATGCTATGATCTTCGTCTTCTGAATGTTGAGCTTTAAGCCAACTTTTTCACTCTTCTCTTTCACTTTCATCAAGAGGCTTTTTAGTTCCTCTTCACTTTCTGCCATAAGGGTGGTGTCATCTGCATATCTGAGGTTATTCATATTTCTCCCGGCAATCTTGATTCCAGCTTGTGCTTCTTCCAGCCCAGCATTTCTCACAATGTACTCTGCATATAAGTTAAATAAGCAGGGTGACAATATACAGCCTTGACGTGCTCCTTTTCCTATTTGGGACAAGTCTGTTGTTCCATGTCCAGTTCTAACTGTTGCTTCCTGACCTGAATATAGGTTTCTCAAGAGGCAGATCAGGTGGTCTGGTATTCCCATCTCTTTCAGAATTTTCCACAGTTTTTTGTGATTCACACAGTCAAAGGCTTTGGCATAGTCAGTAAAGCAGAAATACATATTTTTCTGGAACTCTCTTGTTTTTTCCATGATCCAGCGGATGTTGGCAATTTGATCTCTGGTTCCTTTGCCTTTTCTAAAACCAGCTTGAACATCAGGAAGTTCATGGTTCACATATTGCTGAAGCCTGGCTTGGAGAATTTTGAGCATTACTTTACTAGCATGTGAGATGAGTGCAATTGTGCGGTAGTTTGAGCATTCTTTGGCATTGCCTTTCTTTGAGATTGGAATGAAAACTGACATTTTCCAGTCCTGTGGCCACTGCTGAGTTTTCCAAATTTGCTGGCATATTGAGTGCAGCACTTCCACAGCATCATCTTTCAGGACTTCAAATAGCTCAACTGAAATTCCATCACCTCCACTAGCTTTGTTCGTAGTGATGCTTTCTAAGGCCTACTTTACTTCGCATTCCAGGATGTCTGGCTCTAGGTGAGTGATCACACCATTGTGATTCTCTGGGTCATGAAGATCTTTTTTGTACAGTTCATCTGTGTATTCCTGCCACCTCTAATTAATGTCTTCTGCTTCTGTTAGGTCCATACCATTTCTGTCCTTTATCGAGCCTGTCTTTGCATGAAATGTTCCCTTCGTATCTCTAATTTTCTTGAAGAGATCTCTAGTCTTTCCCATCCTGTTGTTTTCCTCTATTTCTTTGCATTGATTGCTGAGGAAGGCTTTCTTATCTCTTCTTGCTATTCTTTGGAACTCTGCATTCAGATGCTTATATCTTTGCTTTTCTCCTTTGGTTTTTGCTTCCCTTCTTTTCACAGCTATTTGTAAGGCCTCCTCAGACAGCCATTTTGCTTTTTTGCATTTCTTTTCCATGGGGATGGTCTTGATCCCTGTCTCCTGTACAATGTCATGAACCTCATTCCATAGTTCATCAGGCACTCTGTCTATCAGATCTAGTCCCTTAAATCTATTTCTCACATCCAGTGTATAATCATAAGGGATTTGATTTAGGTCATACCTGAATGGTCTAGTGGTTTTCCCTACTTTCTTCAATTTAAGTCTGAATTTGGCAATAAGGAGTTCATGATCTGAGCCATAATCAGCTCCTGGTTTTGTTTTTGTTGACTGTATAGAGCTCTCCCTCTTTGGCTGCAAAGAATATAATCAATCTCATTTCGGTATTGGGCAACTGGTGATGTCCATATGTAGAGTCTTCTCTTGTGTTGTTGAAAGAAGATGTTTGCTATGACCAGTGCATTTTCTTGGCAAAACTCTATTAGTCTTTGCCCTGCTTCATTCCGTATTCCAAGGCCAAATTTGCCTGTTACTCCAGGTGTTTCTTGATTTCCTACTTTTGCATTCCAGTCCCCTATCATGAAAAAGACATCTTTTTTCGTGTTAGTTCTAAAAGGTCTTATAGGTCTTAATAGAACCATTCAACTTCAGCTTCTTCAGCGTTACTGGTTGGGGCATAGACTTGGATTACTGTGACATTGAATGGTTTGCCTTGGAAATGAACAGAGATCATTCTGTCGTTTTTGAAATTGCATCCAAGTACTGCATTTCGGACTCTTTTGTTGACCATATGGCTACTCCATTTCTTCTAAGGGATTCCTGCCCACCGTAGTAGATATAATGGTCATCTGAGTTAAATTCACCCATTCCAGTCCATTTGAGTTCACTGATTCCTAGAATGTCGACATTCACTCTTGTCATCTCTTGTTTGACCACTTCCAATTTGCCTTGATTCATGGACCTAACATTCCAGGTTCCTATGCAATTTTGCTTTTTACAGCATCAGACCTTGCTTCTGTCACCAGTCACATCCACAGCTGGGTACTGTTTTTGCTTTGGCTTCATCCCTTCATTCTTTCTGGAGTTATTTCTCCACTGATCTCCAGTAACATATTGGGCACCTACTGACCTGGGAGTTCCTCTTTCAGTATCCTATCATTTTTCCTTTTCATACTCTTCATGGGATTCTCAAGGCAAGAATGCTGAAGTGGTTTGCCATTCCCTTCTCCAGTGGACCACATTCTGTCAGACCTCTCCACCATGACCCGCCCATCTTGGGTGGCCCACAGGGCATGGCTTAGTTTCATTGAGTTAGACAAGTCTGTGGTCCTAGTGTGATTAGATTGACTAGCTTTCTGTGATTATGATTTCAGTGTGTCTGTCCTCTGATGCCCTCTTGCAACACCTGCCGTCTTACTTGGGTTTCTCTTACCTTGGACGTGGGGTATCTCTTCATGGCTGCTCCAGCAAAGCGCAGCCGCTGCTCCTTACCTTGGACGAGGGGTATCTCCTCACCGCCCCTGCTCCTGACCTTGAACATGGAATAGCTCCTCTAGGCCCTCCTGTGCCTGTGCACAACTTCTTATCAAATTCCTAGATATGAGTCAGTTCCCAGATCCATAGTCTGTAAAGTGAATACTTAGGGATCCGTAAAGAATGACCTTAGTGGAGCCTGACAGATTAAAGTCCACTGGATAGCAAAGAGCTGGACACAATTGATTGACTAACACACACAGGGCTTCCCATGTGGTTCAGTGGTAAACAATCTGCCTGCCAATATTGGGAAGATCCCCAGGAGAAGGAAATGGCAACCTATTCCAGTATTCTTTCCTGGAAAATCCCATGAACAGAGGTGCCTGGTGGGCCACATTCCATGGGGTTGCAAAAGAGTCAGATGTGACTTAGCAACTAAACAAGAGCAATAGCAAAGAATGATTTCATGGCAGCATCACACGCATGCACTGTGGACCTTTGCTTGATCTACCTGAAAGGGATTTGTAGCCATTCAACAAGACTGCGCTGAGAGTTTTGGCGTTCTTCTTAATAGTTTCAGAGAGATCCAGAAAGAACTTCACTCATATTCAGAATTTGAAGGGTCAAGATGATAATTGGAAATTTGACCTGAGTCTGTCTCACATTATGTCCATCTTTGAGCTCATCCTAGAGTTATTTTTCTAATTATCAAATATACAAACGCTGAGCAGCAGAGAGAATTCTCATATGCCTTTGCTGATTCATAGAGTAAGTGTTCTATTTGTAACAAAGACTTTTACCAATATAGTTGTTCAGTTACTAAGTCATGTCCCACTCTTTGCAACCCCATGGACTGCAGCACGCCAGGCTTCCCTGTCCCTCACCATCTCCTGGAGCTCAAGACCACTGAGTCGGCCATCCAACCAACCTGTGGTCTGTCATCCTCTTCTCCTCCTGCCCTCAATCTTTCCCAGCATCAGGGTCTTTTCCAATGAGTTGGCTTTTCACATCAGGTTGCCAAGTTATGGAGCTTCAGCTTCAGCATCAGTCCTTGCAATGAATATTTTAGGTTGATTTTCTTTAGGATTGACTAGTTTGATCTCCTTGCAGTCCAGGGAACTCTCAAGAGTCTTCTCCAGCACCACAGTTCTTAGTAGTGAAGGCAGTGATGGTCATATACTGTGCTACCACTTGGATAACACAAAGACTATTCTGGAAAAACTGCATTAAATGAGTATAGGGGAGTTTGTGGAAAGCCTGAAATTGAAAAGCTATGCCAAAATAAAGTCCACATGGATAAAGACATATTTAAATAGTATATTGAAGAGCACAATTCACAGGGAAGAAGGTAAGTATGAGTATTATATGAATATACCTAATGTATATATCTATATATGCATATATATATAGTATATACAGCATATGGGTATCAGCTATATTTTAGTGGGAGACTATTTTTTAAGCATAAGAATGAGGAAAATGATTTGTGAGACTGTTCCATATGCAAAGGTAAGATTGTGGAGGACATTGTCATTTTTGTGTGCCCAGCATCTAAACTGAATCATGTGTAATTTAAAATCTGAGGATATTCAAGGAGCATTTGTGGTTGGCAAATTTAAGTATTCAGACAGGAATGATGTCAGCCACCCTTGGTAGGATTTTGGCCATATCCTGTATCTCTTGGTCACTGACTATTTCCCAAGCTTGGTTTTGAACATTTCTAATCATTTTGTGAGCTACCCAGTGTAATTCCAATCTTCCATGTCTGAATAAACTACTGTATATAATGCAAACCAGCTATTGTAGTAAAAAAATCCCACAAAAACGTTTGTCATGTGAGTTGAGATGAATGTAATGCAGAACTATCAGACAACTCATCTCCCCAACCTCTTGAAGGAAATTAGATTCTGTCTTGATGTTCACATCTCTAGTGTTATAGTCTTAGTCTTTGAAGCTGGATCACCAGCACCGTATTCACATTCCACTCTGTGGAATGGGGAGGAGATTAGTGGAGGACAAGGGATTTTTTTTTTAATTTTAATAGGCTGTAGAAGTTATAAAGACCATTTGTTCTTGCATTTGATCTTTGAAAATTTAGTCACATGACCACTCTTAGCTATATGGGAGGATAGAAACAGACTCTATAGCTAGGAGGTTTTGAGCCTTAATGCTATTCAGGAGAGGAAATGCCTCTATCTGTAAAACAAGAAAGAAAAAATGCATCATAGGGAATAGTCATAATGCTGGGCTACATGTGGATGGAATATCAATTGCTGTTGTTTGCAACTAAACCCCTTGAATACTAAGTGTGTGCTTAGTCACTCAGTCATGTCCGACTCTTCTGTGACCCCATGGGCTATAGCCCCACCAGGCTCCTCTGTCCATGGAATTTTCCAAGCAAGGATACTGGAGTGGGTTGCCATTCCTTCCTCCAGAGGATCTTCCTGACCCATGGACTAAACCCATGTCTTTTGTGGATTGCTGCATTGGCAGGCAGATTCTTTACCACTAACACCACCTGGAATAATATAGTCACCTTATAGTTGTGTTAACTCTAAGTTAAGCCTCTCTGCAAATATTTGAAACTAAGAATCTGGCTTTGGAGGAAGATGTGATAAATATTTAAATGTTCCTTAGCTCTTCCTTTAAGTGAAGGTGAGTCTCTAACCAATACACTTAAAAAGACATTCTGCTTACAAAAATGTAATTTTTAAAAATACAATAGGATGTGTAAAAAAGGATTTCCAGTTCATTGAGGGTTACTAAACATTAGAGTGGATTATGAAAGGAGAAATTAGATTCATTTAATGCATCTAATGCATGAAGGATTATTTAAAACAAGATGTTTTCATATTATATCACTTATATGTGGAATCTAAAAAATAAAAGATGCAAATGAACTTATATGTAAACAGAAATAGACTCACAGACGCAAACTTATGGTTACCAAAGGGGAAAAGAAGGGAATGAATTAGGAGTTTGGGGTTAACAGATCAGTTTTATTTAGAAAATAAAGGAAAATACATCCTCGAGGCGTGAGGGCATGCCGACCCAAAAGAGGTGGAGAGAGAGAGAGCATATGCGGAAGAGAGAGACCCCCGGCCCCCTTTGGCTCCTCTTTTTATGTGTCTTTTCCTCCCCCTGGACCTGCCCTATGTAAACTGGGCTAGCCAGGAGTGCTGTTTGTCCTACCTGAGGTCCTCACTCCAGTCCTCGGACCTCCCTTTGTTCTATTTTCACCGGCTTTTCCCTTTCTTGTCTTTTATCCACTGCCATTCTGGACTGCTGTTTCCTATTCTAACTACCTAACACTACCATATATAAAATAACCAACCAAAACACACTGTACAGCACAGGGAACTCCACTCAATATTTTATAATAACCTATACGAGAAAATAATTTGAAAAAATATAGATAAATATGTATGTATAGCAGAGACATTACTTTGCCAACAAAGGTCTGTCTAGTCAAGACTATGGTTTTTCCATTGGTCATGTATGGATGTGAGAGTTGGACTGTGAAGAAGGCTGAGCGCCGAAGAATTGATGCTTTTGAACTGTGGTGTTGGAGAAGACTCTTGAGAGTCCCTTGGACTGCAAGGAGATCCAAACAGGCCATTCTGAAGGAGATCAGCCCTGGGATTTCTTTGGAAGGACTGATGCTAAAGCTGAAACTCCAGTACTTTGGCCACCTCATGGGAAGAGTTGACTCATTGGAAAAGACTCTGATGCTGGGAGGGATTGGGGGCAGGAGGAGAAGGGGACGACAGAGGATGAGATGGCTGGATGGCATCACTGACTCGATGGACGTTGAGTCTGGGTGAACTCCGGGAGTTGGTGATGGACAGGGAGGCCTGGTGTGCTGCGATTCATGGGGTCGCAAAGAGTCGGACACGACTGAGCAACTGATCTGATCAGATCTGATAGCTGAATCACTTTTCTCTTCATCTGAAATTAGCACAACATTGTAAATCAACTATCATTCAATAAAAAGTAAATGTAATTAAGTCTTGTAAACAAGTTGTAATCTTTGCTCTTCCCTGTTTGTGTTCATTTGCTCAGGCACACAGGTACATACACATATCTTGCCTATTTCTAAAAGGATTTGAAATGGTTTAAATATAGAAAGTGAAAGTAAAATTAAAGTGAAAAGCACTAACACAAGAAGAGTTTAAAAAAGAGACAGAGTCAATGAAAGAGCGGAAACAGGGCGGGGTTAGCAAATCTTTAGTCAGAACAAAGAAACCTACTGCAAATGAGTAGAGTCACATGAATCTTTCTAACATCTATTCAAAGAGAGCTGCTTAGATGCTCAAATGTGTGTGTGTGAGTGTGTGTATGCACTTGAGTGTGTGTATGTGTGTGTTTTCTAAAACTATAGTACTAGATTATAAGTCAAAAAAAGTCAAGCAGTCACTGCAGACATCTTAAAAATTTGCTCATATCATTAAAAATGAGCAAACCGGGAGAGGCCTAGTGTAGCATAGCAATGGGAAATTTCAGTTCAGTTCAGTTCAGTCACTCAGGCGTGTCTGACTCTTTGCGACCCCATGAATCGCAGCACGCCAGGCCTCCCTGTCCATCACCAACTCCCAGAGTTCACCCAAACTCATGTCCATCGAGTCTGTGATGCCATCCAGCCATCTCATCCTCTGTCGTCCCCTTCTCCTCCTGCCCCTAATCCCTCCCAGCATCAGAGTCTTTTCCAGTGAGTCAACTCTTCGCATGAGGTGGCCAAAGTATTGGAGTTTCAGCTTTAGCATCAGTCCTTCCAATGAACACCCAGGACTGATCTCCTTCAGAATGGTCTGGTTGGATCTCCTTGCAGTCCAAGGGACTCTCAAGAGTCTTCTCCAACACCACAGTTCAAAAGCATCAATTCTTTGGTGCTCAGCTTTCTTCACACTCTAACTCTCACATCCATACACGACCACTGGAAAAACCATAGCCTTGACTAGATAGACCTTTGTTGGCAAAGTAGCGTCTCTGCTTTTGAATATGCTATCTAGGTTGGTCATAACTTTCCTTCCAAGGAGTAAGCATCTTTTAATTTCATGGCTGCAATCACCATCTGCAGTGATTTTGAAGCCCCCCAAAAATAAAGTCTGACACTGTTTCCACTCTTTCCCCATCTATTTCCCATGAAGTGATGGGACCAGATGCCATGATCTTAGTTTTCTGAATGTTGAGCTTTAAGCCAACTTGGACGCTCCAATGTTCAAGGAGCAGTGGCTGCATGGGCGCAAGAGGGCCGAGAGGAGCTACTCCACGTTCAAGGTCAGGAGGGGTGGCTGTGAAGAGATATCCCTCGTCCAAGGTAAGGAGCAGTGGCTGCACTTTGCTGGAGCAGGTGTGAAGAGATATCCCACGTCCAAGGTAAGAGAAACCCAAATAAGACAGTAGATGTTGCAAGAGGCATCAGAGGGCAGACACACTGAAATCACAATCCCAGAAAACTAGTCAATCTAATCACACGGACCACAGCCTTGTCTAACTCAATGAAACTAAGTCTTCCCATGTGGGGCCACCCAAGAAGGGCGGGTCACGGTGGAGAGGTCTGACAGAATGTGGTCCACTGGAGAAGGGAATGGCAAACCACTTCAGTATTCTTGCCTTGAGAACCCCATGAACAGTATGAAAAGGCAAAATAATAGGATACTGAAAGAGGAACTCCCCAGGTCGGTAGGTGCCCAGTATGCTACTGGAGATCAGTGGAGAAATAACTCCAGAAAGAATGAAGGGATGGAGGCAAAGCAAAAACAGTACCCAGCTGTGGATGTGACTGGTGATAGAAGAAAGGTCCAATGCCGTAAAGAGCAATATTGCATAGGAACCTGAAATGTTAGGTCCATGAATCAAGGCAAATTGGAAGTGGTCAAACAAGAGATGGCAAGAGTGAATGTTGACATTCTAGGACTCAGCAAGCTGAAATGGACTGGGATGAGTGAATTTAACTCCGATGACCATTATATCTACTACTGTGGGCAGGAATCCCTTAGAAGAAATGGAGTAGCCTTCATGGTCAACAAAAGAGTCCGAAATGCAGTACTTGGATGCAATCTCAAAAATGACAGAATGATCTCTGTTTGCTTCCAAGGCAAACCATTCAAAATCACGGTGATCCAAGCCTATGCCCCAACCAGTAATGCTGAAGAAGCTGAATTTGAATGGTTCTGTGAAGATCTACAAGATCTTTTAGAACTAACACCCCAAAAAGATGTCCTTTTCATTATAGGGGACTGGAATGCAAAAGTAGGAAGTCAAGAAGCACCTGGAGTAACGGGCAAATTTGGCCTTGGAATACTGAGTGAAGCAGGGCAAAGGCTAATACAGTTTTGCCAAGAGAACACACTGGTCATAGCAAACACCCTCTTCCAACAACACAAGAGAAGACTCTACACATGGACATCACCAGATGACCAATATTGAAATCAGATTGATTATATTCTTTGCAGCCAAAGATGGAGAAGCTCTATACAGTCAGCAAAAATAAGACTGGGAGCTGACTGTAGCTCAGACCATGAACCCCTTATTGCCAAATTCAGACTTAAATTGAAGAAAGTGGGGAAAACCACTAGACCATTCAGGTATGACCTAAATCAAATTCTTTATGATTATACAGTGGAAGTGAGAAATAGATTTAAGGGACTAGATCTGATGATAGAGTGCCTGATGAACTATGGATGGAGGTTCATGATGTTGTACAGGAGACAGGGATCAAGACCATCCCCATGGAAAAGAAAAACAAAAAAGCAAAATGACTGTCTGGGGAGGACTTACAAATAGCTGTGAAAAGAAGAGAAGCAAAAAGCAAAGGAGAAAAGGAAAGATATAAGCATCTGAGTGCAGAGTTCCAAAGAATAGCAAGAAGAGATAAGAAAGCCTTCCTCAGCAATCAATGCAAAGAAATAGAGGAAAACAACAGGATGGGAAAGACTAGAGATCTCTTCAAGAAAATTAGATACCAAGGGAACATTTCATGCAAAGATGGGCTTGATAAAAGACAGAAATGGTATAAACCTAACAGAAGCGGAAGATATTAAGAAGAGATGGCAAGAATACACAGAGGAACTGTACAAAAAAGATTTTCATGACCAAGATAATCACGATGGTGTGATCACTCATCTAGAGCCAGACTTCCTGGAATGTGAAGTCAAATGGGCCTTAGAAAACATCACTACAAACAAAGCTAGTGGAGGTGATGGAATTCCAGTGGAGCTATTTCAAATCCTGAAAGATGATGCTGTGAAAGTGCTGCACTCAATATGCCAGCAAATTTGGAAAACTCAGCAATGGCCACAGGACTGGAAAAGGTCAGTTATCCAGTTATCATTTAGCTTCATTGAATTTGTAAATCTGATTAAGGACAGGTTTTATAACCAATTTCCTTGGTGAACATTCTTAAGAAAGAGAAGTTAAAAGATTTCATGTAATCTCTGGTGATTTTTAAAATCTATTATCTAGACAAGTTCTCTAAATTATAACACTATTTTTAAAGGCAAGGATTTCCTTCCCATATCCTCCTGAAAAAGGATTGTATATATGGTGGCCATATATTTGCAAATAAAAAATAAATAAGCATTCAGAATCAGCTAGAGCATTTGAAATCTGAAGTATTTGAATCTGAAGTCTGTGTCTGGAATCTTGTAAGTTCATTTTTTCATGAATTTATGCCACAGGAGTAAATGGTACCATATATATTCCTGAGGCTGAAATAGATCAATTTTATGAGCAAAAATATTAGTTCTTGGTTTGAATAACTTTGCAAATAAGTTTATTGGGTAATGATTTTGAAAGGTTGTTGCTGAACCATGCAAAGCTGCTGGGATCCTTGGCCTCGGGAGGAGAAGAATTCAATCCGGGGCCAGAGACGAGGCTTAATCGCTCAGAGCTTTTGTGTAATAAAGTTTTATTAAAGTATAAAGGAGATAGAGAAAGCTTCTGACATAGACATCAGAAGGGCGTAGAAAGAGCAGTCCATTGCTAGTGTTAGCAATGGAGTTATATACTCTCCAATGAATCTAAAGAATGTCTGGAGGTTGTAAAGACCTCACCAGACCTACTCCCATAATTTACATTTTAAGATAACAGAATTAGCCAGAAGGTTTAATCCAGAGACTGTCCTCAGGCAGGATATATTATTGTTATATAATCCTTGTAAAGACCAGAACTACTCCCATAATTTACATTGTAAAATAACAGGATTAGCCAGAAGGTTTAATCCAGAGACTGTCCTCAAGCAGGATACATAATCCTAAGGAATGTAGAGGGAAAAAAACTTTGTCCTTTCTTCCTCCTTGGGAATTCCAGACTCCTCTCTCCTTGGGGACCCCTAGACTTCTTACCAACCTGCCTAGGAAATGACTTTCTCAATTTTAAGATGATCACCCCCTCTCAGCTTGCCTTCCATGGTCTACACTTCTCCCTTCCTGCCTCTCTCTACATCACCTTCCCTTTTCCCTCCCCTACTTTCTATTTTTCCTCCCTCTTTCCTTCTCTTCTTTCTTTACCTTCTGGTCCCCAAACTCTCTTTTCTCCATAATTAATGGTAAGAAATTTGAAATGAAACTCAGCCAAGTAAATTGAGGAACAGAGCAGTTCATTTCCTGAAGGCTCTTATAACTCACATTCCTTGTGGAAACAAAATTTTGTTTCAACTTCATGAATCAATATATTGAAGAAACAGCTTTTTCTCTCAGGCGGCAATATTGTGTGAGTGTGTTGTTTGCTCAGTCATGTCCGACTCTTTGCGACCCCATGGACTGTAGCCCACCAAGCTCCTCTGTCCATGGAATTCTTCAGGCAAGAATGCTGAAGTGAGTTGCCATTTTCTTCTCCTGGGGATCTTTCCAACCCAGGGATCAAACCTGGGTCTCCTGCATTACAGGGAGATTTTCTACTGTCTGAGCCAGCAGGGAAGCCCACTTGGCAATATTGAGTTGGCCCAAAAGTTCATGCAGGTTTATCAGTAAGACAGTATCAAAAGACCCGAATGAACTTTGGGAACAACCCAGTGATATTGCACATCTAAAGTTGCTTTTGTAAAATAAACAACAGACAAGATTATCTTCTGAGGACCTAAAAAATAGTGGCAAGAAGCCAATTTGATCATGTTTATGAGCAGATCTTTCACAACATTTCCTAACAGAGAAACTGAGATTAGAACTCTATACCCTACAGCCATACTTGCCAGTAACAAGAAGTAAATTATTAACAATTAGTAGTGGATGTTGGTCTTACAAACTCTTATGAGAGTGACCTCTATGGTTCATTAAAAAGGATTTGCTATCTCCAGGCAAATGAATGAAAAGATTATGTAAAGATTTCTTTTCTATGAGATTTAGTCACAGATTGTGAAGGCATTACAGGTAGGTTTAAGTGATAAACATCTGTAAGCATCCTAAAATAGCAGTGAATTTTTCCATGATAGTTCTGTCTTTCAGTAAAGACAGCATTGTCCTCTCTTTGAACCATTCAGATCAGATCAGATCAGTCGCTCAGTTGTGTCCGACTCTTTGCGACCCCATGAATCACAGCACACCAGGCCTCCCTGTCCATCACCAACTCCTGGAGTTCACCCAGACTCACATCCATCGAGTCAGTGATGCCATCCAGCCATCTCATCCTCTGTCGTCCCCTTCTCCTCCTGCCCCCAATCCCTCCCAGCATCAGAGTCTTTTCCAATGAGTCAACTCTTCTCATGAGGTGGCCAAAGTACTGGAGTTTCAGCTTTAGCATCATTCCTTCCAAAGAAATCCCAGGGCTGATCTCCTTCAGAATGGACTGGTTGGATCTCCTTGCAGTCCAAGGGACTTTGAACCATTTGAACCATTGCTTCTTGTTATTTAGTCACTAAGTCCTGTCCTACTCTTTTGCAACCCCATGGACTATAACCCACCAGGCTCCTCTGTCCATGGGATTTTCCTAAGTGAGAATACTGGAATGGGTTGCCATTTTCTTCTCCAGGGGGTCTTCCTGACCCAGAAGCATAAGATGATATTCTTAAAAAACAAAGTCCTATAAATGAGCATCACAAAGGCCCTGCCTGGAGAGTCTGGTAATGGTATTCAGCTTGGATTTCTGACTGCATTTCACAAAGGGTTTCTTTTTTATTTTAACAGTTGAAATTCTTTACATGCTCTCTTCTTTCTGGAAAAATCTGTTTGGAAATGCTACTATTAAAATCAATGCCATGATTATTCATACTGTCGGGATTTTGTTGCTGATCAAGAAGCAACCTTATTTCATGACTTGATGCACACGCCTGCTAAATTATTGTCATAAACATCATCAGTGCTGGGGTTGGGAAATGGAAAGGCAGGTCTACCAGCAGACATTGCCAGCAGTGCCTGAAATCCAACATGGAATTGGGAACCACAATTATGAAATTGCTATCTAGACTCTGTTTAGAAAGATTTTAGGCAATTATGTATATGGAAGATAAAGTATTTATATAGTCATTAGAAACATTTTATCTTATTAAAATTAAAGTTATTTGGTAAATAATAGTTTAATATTTAGGCAGATATTTGGAGGGGAGGTAACACTGCTGACAAATTAGATAAACTTCCTCGTTGATTCTGCAGAAAGTACTTCTAGAGACTAAAAGGGCATCTTTGTTTTGTATGTAAGGCAATTTTTATTTTTACGTTTTTGAATCAAAATTATTTAAACAGGTGTCATTTTAAAAGATAAATTTTATTTTTAAAGCAGTGTTAAATTTACAGAAAAATTTAGGACGGATCACATTCCCTGCACTTAGTGTTCCTATCAGCATATTAAATTGGTGTGGTACTCCTGACACAATGAATGAACCAAAACTGATGCATTATTGTTAACTCATCTTTATTTAGATTTTTTAAGATTTAGATTTACTTTATTTAGATTTCCTTAGTTTTTATTCAACACCTTGTTTTTTGGTTCTGGAGTCAATTTTAGGAAACCACATTACAATTAGTCACTATGTCTTCTTAACCTTCTCTTGGCTATGAGTTTCTCAGGCTTGACCTCTCAGTCCAGGTATTTTTCTTCTTATCCTCCTCTAGCAGATCTACTAGGACTAGGTTTATAAGGCCACCATCAACAATACACACACATACACACCCCCCCCCCCAACATCTGCAACTTCTGTAACTTTTCTTTAGAAAATCAAAACTAATATAGGACAGTGAAAAAAAATAAAAACCTTATGGTTTCTAAGATTTTATGGAATAAGATAATGAAGAAGTAGAGTGTGCTAATGTTGCTTCTCACAAAACTATTCCACTCTTTGTGTTGGTCTAGTCAACTCAAGTGTTGAGATTTGTGGGTCATCAGAGGAAAGTCTTAGTAGCCTCACAGGAAAAAATGTCAACTTGCTTTAGCTCAGCAAGCAGAGATTATGAACAGGAGTAAATGCACTTTTGTAACTCCAACAACTATTCTAGGTCAAAATGCATATGCTTTAGTGATTTATAAGACCTGATTTAGCAATTCGGACTGGGACAATTGTTCAAAGCAATTGTCAAGAGCTTGTCCCTGTTACTTCTAAATCAAAGGAGATTTTTATCAAGTCAAAAGTAACTTTATAAAAGTAAACCAGATGCCAGTGTAAAATTTTCCTGGGTTCAGGAATATCCAGATCAAATGATGAAGACAACAGACACATTTTCATATTTGGCTTACTTGATGTGAAGTGCTGACTCATTTGAAAAGACCCTAATACTGGGAAAGATTGAGGGCAGGAGGAGAAGGGGATGACAGAGGATGAGATATTTGGATGGCATCACCGACTCAATGGACATGGGTTTGGGTGGACTCTGGGAGTTGGTGATGGACAGGGAAGCCTGGCGTGCTGCAGTTCATGGGGTTGCAAAGAGTCGGACATGACTGAGAGACTGAAATGAACTGAAACATTAATAAATATTTTAATCTAATATTAAAATATTAATATTATTAATGTTAACCAGCCTGTCTGAAACATACCACCTGTAGTAATTCCTGAAAAAGATTTTCCAGAGAGCCAAACTTGTTCACCAAATGATTAGAAACTTAGAAAAGAAGTTTTACAGTAAAGAACTGGCAGTGATTTTAAAATCAATTTTGTATGTGTTTATGTAATTATAGGTGTATAATAGTTTAAATTATTGTTCAAATGATTATTTTTAACTTATCATGTTGGAAAATTTTAAGTATATATAAAGAAGAAAAAATAGCATGATGAACTCCATATACCCATCACTCAGCTGCAACAATTATCAACCCAAGTCCAATTTGTTTTTTTCTGTATTCCAACCCACCCTCCCCAACTTCTATCCTTTAACACCAAATATTTAGTAAAAAAAAAAAAAAAAAAATCCAAGATCATATACTTTATTAATAAGTATTTCAGTATGCATGTCTAAAAAGAGAAGGACTTTTAAAGCAAACCATACATGTAATGACATAATTCCAGCAAAATTCCTTAACTTTATCTAATATTCAAGCCATGTTGACATTTGAGAGGAATCATTCGTTTTTCGTTTTACAATGAAATTATATAAACCAAAACACAATAAAACATCATGTCAAACATCCAGTTTGATACTGGATATTAAAAATGCATTATTTTGATATATGTACTATACACATATAATTTGTATGCCAAGAGGAATTCACTTTTTAATTTTTTTGCAGAAGATAAAGAAAATGTAACTTTATTTTAAGGATAGAATAAAAAGCAACTAAGAAAACAAAGAGACTAATGTATTCACAGGAAATAGAAAGCATTCCTGTCTGATGATTTCTTGTGTGTGTGAAATAAGAGAAGGTTTTATCTACTAAGAAGGAGTGTAGATGTAATAGAGAAGAATAGAGGAGTTTTGAAATAGTCTTAAGTAGATGTTTTGTTGAAAATGAGAAATGGACTCTCACTGGCAGTCTCTAATACAGATTTTCATAATATCTCTTAGGAAATCCTTGATGGGAAAAATAAAAGATCAAATTTCAGAAGTCTAAAACAAAAAGTTAAACTATAAAAAAAGTGACACTCATTATAAGGGAGAAAAACTCTTTAAAACTTCATCTCCTTGTGCAGTCTGGTTCCATGTCATGGAACAAATATAATATTCTTGATCTAAAACTTCAAATAGATTAATAGATGAAGGAAAGTGGAAGTGTACTAAACTATTGATCTCACATAAAGAGAACCAAAAATGAACACTTTATTTTTGGTCTTTGATATTTAGATAAATGTAAGTTAAGGAGGGCTTATGAAACATTTAAAGGGAGCTATTTAAATTATTACTAGCATAGAGACCCTCAAAAACATTGATTAATTTAAGCAAAATGGCTAGCAACAAAGGCAAAAAATGATTCATGTATAAAAAGAAGAAAAAATATCCATGAACAATTAAAAATAAAAGGAAAGCTTAGAACTACATGATTATAAAAGCAAAAGTGATTTGATTAAATCCCCCAATTAAAAGTCAACCACTCTCAGATCAAAGTATAGTAATTAAATGATATTTACAAGAGACAGCTTTAAAACAGAGATAGAAAAGTTAAGTGTGAAAAGTGAGGAAAGTTTTATCAGGAAAATGTAAAAGTACAGTACTACAGCATTAATATTAAGAATGAAATAAACATAATAAAAATCAATGGAAATAAAATTAAAAAAAAAATCAATGGGAACTTTTCATTACACTAATTTTTCAAAAGTTTCCCTTAAGTTTCCCTTAAATTGAATTTTAAAACGAATATACAACTACTAAGAAACTTTTTCACAAAAACATTAATTTGATCAAAATTTGTTCAAAATCAAAATGGAATGAAATGAAATACCATATGTACAAGAGATTTTATCATTGCAATCTCAGTTTTTGAAGTAAATAAAATATAAATGAGTTTCCATAGGGGTTGAATAATATAATGTATCATATTAATTTATCAGAGTGTATCATAAACATAGATGCACATTACTTTTTTCAGCACCCACATAATATTTACAAAATTTGATTATGTATTAAGCCATAGAAAACTTGAAAGTGAAAAGTGAAAGTGTCAGTGGCTAAGTGTAAGTGTAAGCTGTGTCCAACTACTTGCAACCCCATGGACTGTAGCTGCCAGTCTCCTCCGTCCATGGGATAGAAAATGTAATAAATCTTAAATAGTTGAAATTGTGTAAACTTTACTTTCTTTTCAAGAAAGCATTAGAAAAAGGCTTATAATGGGAACCATGATAAAAATATATCCAATGCTGTGTATGTCAGAAAAACTTTAATGTCAAAAAAAAAATTGACAACTCTGATTTATTTTTGATGTATTACTTACCCTCCCTCCAATTTAGAGACTTAAAACACTAAAGATTTATTATTTCACAGTTTCTGAGGGTCAGAATTATCTAGGTGGTTCTAGCAAAAGGTTTCTAATGAGGCTGCAGTCAGGGTGGGAGCCCAGGTTGCTGTCATCAAAGGCTTTTCTGGACCTGAAAGACCCACTTTCAAGATGGTCACTCACGTGGCTGTTGGCAGGAGCCTTGGTTTCCTGCCACATGTTCTTTTCCACAGGGCTGCTTTCAACATGGCTGCTGATTACCCTGAGAGGGAGTATTCGAGGGAGAGTAGGAAGCTTTTATGACCTATGTCTAGAAGTTACCCCCTGTCCCTGCCACCTTATTCTATTCATTCTAAATGACTTCCTGAGAACAGCCACATCTAACAGGAGGCAAATGAGACACCACCTTTTGAAGAGAGTGTCACAAAGTTTGTGAAAGTACTTTAAAGAACCACATTAAACTGTTTTAAATACAATGATTATAATCACATAACACATCAATATTTGTGGAATGTAGCTGATGCTTTGTTATTTAATAAGAAAGAATCGAAGAAGAATTTTCAATTCAAGAAGCTTAGAAAAGCAAGAGTACCACACTACTAGGGAGAAAAAAAGAAAAAAGCAGCAATACCACAGATCAAAGCAAAAATTAATGACGTTTATAAATAAATAAAAGAAAAGAAATATTGAAATATATTAACTAAAATCCCAGTGCTCTGAAAAATTCAATACAGTGGGCTAACAACTAATGAGTAACCATAGATACACTGCGTTAGAAATCTTAAAGTAGATATAACCAGAAATGCAGAGAATCTTTTTTTTTTCCACTATGAAAGAGTATTATTTAAAATTTATGTTAATGCATGTTTAATTTCAGTTAAATAGGCAATTTATTGAAGATACAAATTTGTAAAATTGCTTCAAGAAGAATTTTTAAAATCTGAATTGACATGTTAACTATGAAATACATCAAAACTCATTATTAAAAAATGTACTATGTTCTCCTCTCCTTCAATTTTTCCAGGTCCAGAAAGTTTTACTTTGAGTTCTTTCAGATACTCAGGGAGTTAATTACTCTCATGACATTTAAACTTCCCAGAACATAGGAAATCAGAAAACTTTTCAGATTAATTTTAAGAAATAAATGGAACTCAGTCAGTTCAGTTCAGCCACTCAGTCGTGTCCAACTCTTTGCATTCCCATGGACTGCAGCACCCCAAGCTTCCCTGTTCATCACCAACTCCTGGAGCTTGCTCAAACTCATATCCATCAAGTCAGTAATGCCATCCAACCATCTCATCCTCTGTCCTCCCCTTCTCCTCCTGCCTTCAATCTTTCCCAGCATCAAGGTCTTTTCAAATAAGTTAGCTTTTCGCATCAGGTGGCCAAAGTATTGGAGTTTCAGCTTCAGCATCAGTCCTTCCAATGAATATTCAGGACTTATTTCCTTTAGGATTGACTGGTTTGATCTCCTTGCAGTCCAAGGGACTCAATATCCAAAATGAAATAGGACTCAGGTATCCAAAATGACAAGATTAGAAGGAAGTTCATCAATTTGTCCATCAATTTTAATTATAAATACATAGATGATATCCTCAGTGATATCAGAGGTATAGTGGTATAAAAGTGGTGGAAAAACAATATGAGTTTGTAGGACCTTTAAAATCAATTCAATATTTTACTGCTTATAAGTGGCAAAGCAAAAACAAAAAGACACTGGAGGGCTAAAGTAAAAGACTGGACAAATACAAACTAGGCAAATGTAAAAAAAACACACAAGAACAAAAAATAATTTAACTTGATGGCATTAAAATTAGATGAGTATAGTTAATTATTAGAAAAATATTTGATAGAAAAATTGAAGAGTTATTTCTTGTTGATCAAAGGAAAACACAAGAAAGATAGGATAGTTGAATCTCCCCAGTGGTGCTGGTTATAAAGAATCCACCTGCATTGCAGGAGATGTGGAGACATGGATTCCATCCCTGGGTAGGGAAAATCCCTTGGAGTAGGAAATGGCAACCCACTCCAGTATTCTTGACTGGAAAATCCCGTGGACAGAGGAGCCTTGTGGCTACAATCTATGGAGTCACAAAGAGTCAGACAGGACTGAGCGCATACACACAGAGTCTTGAATCTCTAAAATTGAATACATGATTTCACAACATGGAGATTTAGGAGAAAATGATGGTACAATATTTGTAACAATTGAGGAAGCAATTCAGCGATCATACTTTGAGAATTTTGAAATGTTCATTCGTTCTTGCCTATTTATTATGCTTCTCAGAAAAGTCTATCTTAAAAATAATCTAAAAAAAATAATTTCTACACATAGTAAGTATACAGTAATGATCAAAAGCATGGACTCAGGACCAGATTGCCTGGATCAGAAAACTTATTCTACTACAGTACCTGGAGAATGCTTTGTTCCTCAGTTTCTTCATCTGGAAAATGGGGATAAAAGCATCCACTTCACAAGGTCCCCTCCCTTGGGTTAAATTAATTAATATAAAAAATGTAACTCACATACTAATCAGTATTCAGCTGACCCATGAGCAACAAACTTAAGGGTGAACGGTGATGACCCTCCTCATAGTTGAAAATTTACACATAACTTCACAGTTGATCCTCCATGGCTTTAACCAAGCTTGGATTGTGTAGTACTATAGTATGTATTTAGTGCAAAAGTTTTATATATAAGTGGACTCATGCAGTTCTAACCCAGATTGTTCAAGGGTTAAAGGTATATGTGTTTGTTATTATGAAATTTATCTATCAGTTCAGTTCAGTTGCTCAGTCCTGTCCAACTCTTTGCGAACCCATGAACAGCAGCACCTCCAGGCCTCCCTGTCTATCACTCAGACTCACCTCCATAGAGTCAGTGATGCCATCCAGCCATCTCATCCTCTGTCGTTTCCTTCTCCTCCTGCCCCCAATCCCTCCCAGCATCAGGGTCTTTTCCAATGAGTCAACTCTTCGCATGAGGTGGCCAAAGTACTGGAGTTTCACCTTTAGCATCATTCTTTCCAAAGAAAACGCAGGACTGATCTCTTTTAGAATGGACTGGTTGGATCTCCTTGCAGTCCAAGGGACTCTCAAGAGTCTTCTCCAACACCATAGTTCAAAAGCATTAATTCTTCAGCGCTCAGTTTTCTTCACAGTCCAACTCTCACATCCATACATGATCACTGGAAAAAACATAGCCTTGACTAGATGGACCTTTGTTAGCAAAATAATGTCTCTGCTTTTGAATATGCTATCTAGGTTGGTCATAACTTTGCTTCCAAGGAGTAAGCGTCTTTTGATTTCATGGCTGCAATCACCATCTGCAGTGATTTTGGAGCCCAGAAAAATAAAATCTGACACTGTTTCCACTGTTTCCCCATCTATTTCCCATGAAGTGATGGGACCAGATGCCATGATCTTCGTTTTCTGAATGTTGAGCTTTAAGCCAACTTTTTCACTCTCCTCTTTCACTTTCATCAAGAGGCTTTTGAGTTCCTCTTCACTTTCTGCCATAAGGGTGGTGTCATCTGCATATCTGAGGTTATTGATATTTCTCCCAGCAATCTTGATTCCAGCTTGTGTTTCTGCCAGCCCAGCATTTCTCATGATGTACTCTGCATATAAGTTAAATAAGCAGGGTGACAATATACAGCCTTGATGTACTCCTTTTCCTATTTGGAACCAGTCTGTTGTTCCATGTCCAGTTCTAACTGTTGCTTCCTGACCTGCATATAGGTTTCTCAAGAGGCAGGTCAAGCAGAAATAGATACTTTTTTTGAATTCTCTTGCTTTTTCCATTATCCAGCAGATGTGGGCAATTTGATCTCTGGTTCCTCTGCCTTTTCTAAAACCAGCTTGAACATCTGGAAGTTCATGGTTCACGTATTGCTGAGGCCTGGCTTGGAGAATTTTGAGCATGACTTTACTAGTGTGTGAGATGAGTGCAATTGTGCGGTAGTTTGAGCATTCTTTGGCATTGCCTTTCTTTGGGATTGGAATGAAAACTGACCTTTTCCAGTCCTGTGGCCACTGCTGAGTTTTCCAAATTTGCTGGCATATTGAGTGCAGCCCTTTCACAGCATCATCTTTCACAATTTGAAATAGCTCAACTGGAATTCCATCACCTCCACTAGCTTTGTTCATAGTAATGCTTTCTAAGGCTCACTTGACTTCACATTCCAGGATGTCTGGCTCTAGGTCAGTGATTACACCATCATGATTATCTGGGTCATGAAAATGATTTTTGTACAGTTCTTCTGTGTATTCTTGCCTCCTCTTCATAATATCTTCTGCTTCTGTTAGGTCCATACCATTTCTGTCCTTTATTGAGCCCATCTTTGCATGAAATGTTCCCTTGGTATGTCTAATTTTCTTGAAGAGATCTCTAGTCTTTCCCATTCTGTTGTTTTCCTCTATTTCTTTGCATTGATCACTGAGGAAGGCTTTCTTATCTCTCCTTGCTATTCTTTGGAACTCTGCATTCAGATGCTTATATCTTTCTTTTTCTCCTTTGCTTTTCACTTCTCTTCTTTTCACAGCTATTTGTAAGCCCTCCTCAGACAGGCATTTTGCTTTTTCACATTTCTTTTCCATGGGGATGGTCTTGACCCCTGTCTCCTGTACAATGTCAATAGTACTAATAAATTTATCAATAGTACTATAATACTAATGGGAAAAACAATAAGGAAAGAAAAGATAGCTAGTCAATATGATATGAGGGAAATTAAATATATCTATTAAAGGGATGCTCTCTGTAGCTATTAAAAAATAGTGGCTAGGAAGACAACATTAAAATACCAATAATATAATGTTAAATAAAAAGCAAAAATACAAATGGTAATGTGTGTTACACAAATAACACTGTATACACTAGATTTTCTGTTCATATGAAAAAAGTGGAAGTTTAAGTCAGTGTTAATTGCTGATTATTGAAACAGGTTATTTATCCATTACTTAAATTGAATCTTTTTTTATTTTCTAAATTTATTTTTCTTGAATTAAAAAAAAACCCAGGTATTTCTTTTTTAAAAATTTAATGTTCATATTGAATGATTCATGATCATTCTCATTAAATAAGAAAAAGGACAATTTGTTAGACCTTTTATTTTTTAATTATTTCTCTCAGTGATTAATTATTTGATCATCTCTCAGATCAAAGTCGAAGAAGGCAATGGCACCCCACTCCAGTACTCTTGCCTGGAAAATCCCATGGACAGAGGAGCCTGGTAAGCTGCAGTCCATGGGGTCACAAAGAGTCAGACACGACTGAGTGACTTCAATTTCACTTTTCACTTTCACGCATTGGAAAAGGAAATGGCAACCCACTCCAGTGTTCACTTTCAGTATCCTATCATTTTACCTTTTCATACTGTTCATGGGGTTCTCAAGACAAGAATACTGAAGTGGTTTGCCATTCCCTTCTCCAGTGGACCACATTCTATCAGGTCTCTCCACCATGACCTGCCTGTCTTGGGTTGCCCCACGGGCATGGCTTAGTTTCATTGAGTTAGACAAGGCTGTGGTCTTAGTGTGATTAGATTGACTAGTTTTCTGTGAGTATGGTTTCAGTGTGTTTGCCCTCTGATGCCCTCTTGCAACACCTACCATCTTACTTGGGTTTCTCTTACCTTGGGCATGGGGTGTCTCTTCACGGCTGCTCCAGCAAAGCACAGCCATTGCTCCTTACCTTGGATGAGGGGTATCTCCTCACCACCACACTTCCTGATCTTCAATGTGGGATAGCTCCTCTAGGCCCTCCTGCGCCCAGGCAGCCACGGCTCCTTGGATGTGGGGTTGGTCCTCCCGGCCACTGCCCCTGGCCTCGGGCATGGGGTTGTTCCTCTCGGCCGCCACCCTTGGCCTCGGGCGTAGGGGCGTGAGGTAGCTCTGAATTTGGCAGTAAGGAGTTCATGGTCTGAGCCACAGTCAGCTCTAGTCTTGTTTTTGCTGACTGTATAGAGCTTCTCCATCTTTGGCTGCAAAGAATATAATCGATCTGATTTCAGTGCTGACCATCTGGTGATGTCCATGTGTAGGGTCTTCTCTTGTGTTGTTGGAAGAGGGTGTTTGCTATGACCAGTGCATTTTCTTGGCAAAACTCTATTAGTCTTTGCCCTGCTTCATTCCGTATTCCAAGGCCAAATTTGCCTGTTACTCCAGGTGTTTCTTGACTTCCTACTTTTGCATTCAAGTCCTCTATAATGAAAACTACATCTTTTTTGGGTGTTAGTTCTAAAAGGTCTTGTAGGTCTTCATAGAACCTTTCAACTTCAGCTTCTTCAGCGTTACTGGTTGGGGCATAGAGTTGGACTACTGTGATATTGATTGTTTGCCTTGGAAATGAACAGAGATCATTCTGTCGTTTTTGACATTGCATCCAAGTGCTGCATTTCAGACTCTTTTGTTGACTCCATTACTTCTGAGGGATTCCTGCCCACAATAGTAAAGAGAAGTGAAAAGCAAAGGAGAAAAGGAAAGATATAAACATCTGAATGCAGAGTTCCAAAGAATAGCAAGAAGAGATAAGAAAGCCTTCTTCAGTGATCAATGCAAAGAAATAGAGGAAAACAACAGGATGGGAAAGACTAGGGATCTCTTCAAGAAAATCAGAGATACCAAAAGAATATTTCATGCAAAGTTTGGCTCAATAAAGGACAGAAATGCTATGGACCTAACAAAAGCAAAAGATATTAAGAAGAGGTGGCAAGAATACACAGAAGAACTGTACAAAAAAGATCTTCATGACCCAGATAATCACGATGGTGTGATCACTGACCTAGAGCCAGACATCCTGGAATGTGAAGTCAAGTGGGCCTTAGAAAGCATCACTAGGAACAAAGCTAGTGGAGGTGATGGAATTCCAGTTGAGCTATTTCAAATTGTGAAAGATGATGCTGTGAAAGGGCTGCACTCAATATGCCAGCAAATTTGGAAAACTCAGCAGTGGCCACAGGACTGGAAAAGGTCAGTTTTCATTCCAACCCCAAAGAATGCTCAAACTACCGCACAATTGCACTCATCTCACACCCTAGTAAAGTGAAAGTGAAAGTGAAGTTGCTCAGTCATGTCCGACTCTTTGCGACCCCATGGACTGTAGCCTATCAGGCTCCTCCATCCATGGGATTTTCCAGGCAAGAGTGCTGGAGTGGATTGCCATTTCCTTTTCCAGGGGATCTTCCTGACCCAGGAATCAAACCTGGGTCTCCTGCATTGTGGGCAGACGCTTTACCATCTGAGCCACCAGGGAAGCCAACACGCTAGTAAAGTAATATTCAAAATTCTCCAAGCCAGGCTTCAGCAATATGTGAACTGTGAACTTCCTGATGTTCAAGCTGGTTTTAGAAAAGGCAGAGGAACCAGAGATCAAATTGCCAATGTCCGCTGGATCATTGAAAAAGCAAGAGAGTTTCAGAAAAGCATCTATTTCTGCTTTATTGACTATGCCAAAGCCTTTGACTGTGTGGATCACAATAAACTGTGGAAAATTCTTCAAGAGATGGGAATACCAGACCACCTGATCTGCCTCTTGAGAAATTTGTATGCAGGTCAGGAAGCAACAGTTAGAACTGGACATGGAACAACAGACTGGTTCCAAATAGGAAAAGGAGTACATCAAGGCTGTATATTGTCACCCTGTTTATTTAACTTCTATGCAGAGTACATCATGAGAAACACTGGGCTGGAGGAAGCACAAGCTGGAATCAAGATTGCTGGGAGAAATATCAGTACCCTCAGATATGCAGATGACACCACCCTTATGGCAGAAAGTGAAGAGGAACTAAAAAGCCTCTTGATGAAAGTGAAAGAGAAGAGTGAAAAAGTTGGCTTTAAGCTCAACATTCAGAAAACTAAGATCATGGTATCTGGTCACATCACTTCATGGGAAATAGATGGGGAAACAGTGGAAACAGTGTCAGACCTTATTTTTCTGGGCTCCAAAATCACTACAGATGGTGACTGCAGCCATGAAATTAAAAGATGCTTACTTCTTGGAAGGAAAGTTATCATCAACCTAGATAGCATATTGAAAAGCAGAGACATTACTTTGCCAACAAAGGTCCATCTAGTCAAGGCTATGATTTTTCCTGTGGTCATGTATGGATGTGAGAGTTGGACTGTGAAGAAGGCTAAGCGCCAAAGAACTGATGCTTTTGAACTGTGGTGTTGGAGAAGACTCTTGCTAGTTCCTTGGACTGCATGGAGATCCAACTACTCCATTCTGAAGGAGATCAGTCCTAGGTGTTCATTGGAAGAACTGATGTTGAAGCTGAAACTCCAGTACTTTGGCCACCTCATGCAAAGAGTTGACTCGTTGGCAAAGACTCTGATGCTGGGAGGGATTGGGGGCAGGAGGAGAAGGGGACGACAGAGGATGAGATGGCTGGATGGCATCACTGACTCGATGGACGAGAGTCTCAGTGAACTCCGGGAGTTGGTGATAGACAGGGAGGCCTGGCGTGCTGCGATTCATGGGGCCGCAAAGAGTTGGACACAACTGAGCGACTGATCTGATCTGATCCAGTGTTCTTGCCTGGAGAATCCCAGGGATGGGGGAGCCTGGTGGGAGGCCATCTACAGGGTCTCACAGAGTCAGACACGACTGAAGCGATTTAGCAGCAGCAGCAGCAGATCAAAGTGATTGGAAGAAAATTCAGATAAGGATTCAGGGTTAGTGAAATCATTTTTATTTCTTTTTAGGTGATTAGACCAGCTCTGGAACCACAGCTGCAGAATCACCTTGGCATGACCATCATACTTTCTGGCAAATGTATGTTTACTTGCCCTATTTACTTTTTGTTCAGTTCAGTTCAGTTGCTCAGTCATGTCTGACTCTTTGCAATCCCATGAACCACAGCACGCCAGGCCTTCTTGTCCATCACCAACTCCTGGAGTCCACCCAAACCTATGTCCATTGAGTCAGTGATGCCATCCTACCATCTCATCCTCTGTCGTCCCCTTCTCCTCCTGCCCTCAATCTTTCTCAGCATCAGGGTCTTTTCCAATGAGTTAGTTCTTCACATCAGGTGGCCAAAGTTTTCCAGTTTCAGCTTCAACATCAGTCTTTCCAATGAACACCCAAGACTGATCTCATTTAGGAATGACTGGTTGGATCTCCTTGCTGTCCAAGGGACTAGCAAGAGTCTTCTCCAACACCACAGTTCAAAAGCATCAGTTCTTTGGCGCTTAGCCTTCTTCACAGTCCAACTCTCACATCCATACATGACCACAGGAAAAATCATAGCCTTGACTAGATGGACCTTTGTTGGCAAAGTAATGTCTCTGCTTTTCAATATGCTATCTAGGTTGATGATAACTTTCCTTCCAAGAAGTAAGCATCTTTTAATTTCATGGCTGCAGTCACCATCTGTAGTGATTTTGGAGCCCAGAAAAATAAGGTCTGACACTGTTTCCACTGTTTCCCCATCTATTTCCCATGAAGTGATGTGACCAGATACCATGATCTTAGTTTTCTGAATGTTGAGCTTAAAGCCAACTTTTTCACTCTTCTCTTTCACTTTCATCAAGAGGCTTTTTAGTTCCTCTTCACTTTCTGCCATAAGGGTGGTGTCATCTGCATATCTGAGGGTACTGATATTTCTCCCAGCAATCTTGATTCCAGCTTGTGCTTCCTCCAGCCCAGTGTTTCTCATGATGTACTCTGCATAGAAGTTAAATAAACAGGGTGACAATATACAGCCTTGACGTACTCCTTTTCCTATTTGGAACCAGTCTGTTGTTCCATGTCCAGTTCTAACTGTTGCTTCCTGACCTGCATACAGGTTTCTCAAGAGGCAGATCAGGTGGTCTGGTGTTCCCATCTCTTTCAGAATTTTCCACAGTTTATTGTGATCCACACAGTCAAAGACTTGGCATAGTCAATAAAGCAGAAATAGATGTTTTTATGGAACTCTCTTGCTTTTTTAATGATCCAGCGGACGTTGGCAATTTGATCTCTGGTTCCTCTGCCTTTTCTAAAACCAGCTTGAACATCTGAAAGTTCATGGTTCACGTAATGCAGAAGCCTGGCCTGGAGAATTTTAAGCATTACCTTAGTAATGTGTGAGATGAGTGCAATTGTGCAGAAGTTTGAGCATTCTTTGGAATTGCCTTTCTTTGGGATTGGAATGAAAACTGACTTTTCCCAGTCCTGTGGCCACTGCTGAGTTTTCCAAATTCGCTGGCATATTGAGTGCAGCACTTTCACAGCATTATTTTCTGTTACATAATCGGATTCCTCATATCTGCAGTTGTTTTCTAAGTCATTTTTGAAATGCAATTTTTTTGCTGCTTTTATCCCATACGTTTGCTTTACTCTGCTAAGGAAGGGGTTTGGATTTGCCACACTGGAAGCTGATGGCCTCATTTTATTCTTCTATCTTTCCTTTCATCCATTTTCAACCTTTCCCACTGTTCAGACACAAAAACATCAACACTTTGGGTGTTTTTGAGACTCATGTTCTGGTCTGATTTGTGTTGGGAAAAATGTTGGTTGAAATGCACAGCACATCTGTACAGTTACGATCTTTTCCATGGAGGACAGACTGGTGCTGGGGCAGCAAGCCTTCATGGGCATATCATGCGGATGCTGGGTAGCTCCGTTGAACTATATTGGCCAAATTTAGATCCAGGGACCATTTTGTAACTTTTTACACTTCAGACAGATTGTTATCTTCCCCCTTGTCGACCAGTGCAAACAGAAGTTTTTGTAGAACTGCAGCTGACCTCAGCAGGTCTCCTTAAGATGAACACTTGTAACCAGAAGTAAATGGTTTCAGTGAGCAGTGGGGACACTTGACTTTGCATTAAATGGTGTTTCATGTTTCTTGCGATGTGCTTCAATTTGGGCCCAGTAATTCCAGAGATGTGACTCATCTCCCTCTTTATTGATCACAGGCAATGCGGAGTATCTTATAACTCTTCTTTAAAAACTGGCTGTGAATTTAAACAGCTGCCGTGCCTGCAGGAGGCTGACAGAGTCAATCTGGCTTCCTGGGAAGACCATTGCCATTGTTTTGTGGAGAGCGTAGAGAAGCATGTCTAATCTAATTGTCTCCCAGTAATAGAGTCACTTTAAAGACAATCTTTTCTAATGAAATTCGTTCCTGTTTTTTAAATGCATACTATAGTGCCTTTTGAATAATCTAGAAAGGCTGGCTTATTCCTAGTGCTGTGTGGTCTAAGAAGTGAGCTGGTCCATGAGTCCCCTTCCCAATACCAATTCCTGCTTTTTGTTACTCTCCTAGATCTGTGAGGAGTGGTGTAGTTCTCCCCAACCCCAGAACTTTTTGGATAATGCAGTGTATTAAGCAGATTAAATCCTATGGTCATTTGTTATTCAAGGCTAAAATTTTATTCTTTATTATACTTCTGATCCAAAAATACATCGAGGCAAGTCAACCTCTCTGAGATTGTGAAAGAAGTCGTGAAATAAGTATATTCCAATTTTAAAGTGGCAATATTACATGTCTCAAGCTTTAGATTCCCTGGTGGCTTAGACTGTAAAGAATCTGCCTGCAAGATGGAGTCCTGGGTTCGATCCCTGGGTCTGCAAGATCTCCTGGAGAAGGGAATGGCAATCCACTCCAGTATTCTTGCCTGGAGAATCTCATGAACAGAGGAGGCTGGTGGGCTATGCAGTTCATGGGGTCACAAAGAGTCAGGCACGACTGAGCAACTTTCACTTACACTTTTGTTAATTTCCTGTGGAAACCCTAAATTGTCTCGCAGGTAGAGTAATAATAATAATAATTAAAGAATAAAATGAAAGTCTCATCCCTTCATGTCAGATAAAAAGGGGGAAAGTGGAAGCAGTGACCGGTTTTATTTTCTTGGGCTCTAAAATCACTGTAGACTGTGACTGCAGCCATGAAATTGAAAGACACTTGTTCCTTGGAAGGAAAGCTATGACAAAATTAGACAGCATATTAAAAAGCAGAGACATCACTTTGCCTAAGAAGTCCATATAGTCAAACCCATGGTTTTCCCAGTAGTCATGTACAGATGTGAATTGGACCGTAAAGACAGCTGAGTGGTGAAGAAATGATGCTTTCAAATTGTGATGCAGGAGAAGACTCTTAAGAATGCTTTGGCCAATGAGGAGATCAAAGCAGTCAATCCTAAAGGAAATCAACCCTGAATATTCTTTGGAAGGACTGATGCTGAAGCTGAAACACCAATACTTTGGCAACCTGATGTGAAGATCTGACTCATTGGAAAAGACCCTGATGCTGGAAAGATTGAAGGCAAAAGGAGAAGGGAGCGGCAGAGGATGAGACGGTTAGATAGCATCACTGACTCAATGGACATGAGTTTGAGCAAACTCCTGGAGATATTGAAGGACAGGAAAGCCTGGCGTGCTGCAGTCCACGGGGTCGCAAAGAATTGGACACAACTTACTGGCACCCCACTCCAGTACTCTTGCCTGGAAAATCCCATGGACGGAGGAGCCTGGTAGGCTGCAGTCCAGGGGGTCTCTAAGAGTCGGACACGACTGAGCGACTTCCCTTTCACTTTTCACTTTCATGCATTGGAGAAGAAAATGGCAACCCACTCCAGTGTTCCTGCCTGGAGAATCCCAGGGACGGGGGAGCCTGGTGGGCTGCCATCTATGGGGTCGCACAGAGTTGGACATGACTGAAGTGACTTAGCAGTAGCGACTGAACAACAATAAAATGAGGGTAAAAGGACAAAATCTGTTTTTAGCTTCTCCATTGATGATTTTCAGCCTACGCCAGTGACCAGCCAGGCTCCATGACCTGTAAAGTTAAACTGAATTGGAAGTACTTTCTCAGCAGGAGGTAATACTAGATACTTTGCACTTACCTTATCTAGTAGGAAATCTCTACAAGTGTACTTGCAAAGCACATTAGAAATGTTGATACCTTCTTGCAAAGCTCAGAAATTTGCAATAGTGGAAGGGCCAATCACAAGGTTTAATTTGAATTTATTTATTTTTTCTTTATCCAAAATCTCTTAATTTTTATTTCTCAGCACTCAAGAAGATTGGATGGAGTAAGGGCTTGATCCAGTGACCTAATATCCATACATCCTTGTAAAGTCATTATTTCCTTTAGGAGTGCTGCAACAAAGTACCACAAACTGGGTACCTAAACAAATATCAATAACCTCAGATATTGAGATGATACCACCCTTATGGCAGAAAGTGAAGGGGAACTAAAAAGCCTCTTGATGAAAGTGAAAGAGGAGAGTGAAAAAGTTGGCTTAAAGCTCAACATTCAGAAAACTAAGATCATGGCATCTGGTCCCATCACTTCATGGGAAATAGATGGGGAAACAGTGGAAACAGTGGCTGACTTTATTTTTCTGGGCTCCAAAATCACTGCAGATGGTGATTGCAGCCATGAAATCAAAAGACGCTTACTCCTTGGAAGGAAAGTTATGACCAACCTAGATAGCATATTGAAAAGCAGAGACATTACTTTGCCAACAAAGGTCTGTCTAGTCAAGGCTATGGTTTTTCCAGTGGTCATGTATATATGTGAGAGTTGGACTGTGAAGAAAGCTGAGCACCGAAGAATTGATGCTTTTGAACTGTGGTATTGGAGAAGACTCTTGCTAGTTCCTTGGACTGCATGGAGATCCAACCAGTCATTCCTAAATGAGATCAGTCCTGGGTGTTCATTGGAAGAACTGATGTTGAAGCTGAAACTCCAATACTTTGGCCACCTCATGCAAAGAGTTGACTCGTTGGCAAAGACTCTGATGCTGGGAGGGATTTGGGGCAGGAGGAGAAGGGGACGACAGAGGATGAGATGGCTGGATGGCATTACCGACTTGATAGAAATGAGTTTGAGTGAACTCTGGGAGTTTGTGATGGACAGGGAAGCCTGGCATGCTTCGATTCATGGTGTCTCAAAGAGTCAGACACGACTGAGTGACTGAACTGAACTGAACTGAAACAACAGAAATGTATTGTCTCACAGTTCTGGAGACTACAAGTCCAAAATCAAAATACTGGCTGAGTTGGTTCCTCTTGAGAACTATGAGAGAAGGATGTATCTATTCCAGGTCTCTCTCCTTGACTTCTAGATGGCCAACTTCGTGTTCACCTGGTATTCTCTGCTTATGCATTTTTCTTTCTAAATTTCCTCTTTTTATAAGGTTAGTCATATTGAACTGGGATTTCCATGTGGTGCTAGTGGTAAATAACCCATTTGTCAATGCAGCAGACATAAGAGACAGGGGTTTGATCCCTGGGTAGGGAATATCCCCTGGAGGAGGGCATGGCAGCCCACTCTGGGATTCTTGCCTGGAGACTAGAGGAGCCTGGCAGGCTACAGTCCACAGGGCCACAAAAATCAGACACGACTGAAGTGAATTAGCACACATGCACATATTGGACCAAGGCCCTTCCTAATGACTTCATTTTAACTCGATTACCTGTGTAAAGACCTTATCTTCAGGTAAGGTCACATCATGCTGTACTGAGAGTCAGCACACTGACATATGAATTTTAGGGGAACAAAATTCAGCCCATTAGTGAGCATCTTAAGTCCTAGACTTCTCCTTCTACCACATAGGATAGGCCTGTGAAACCTGCCTCTCTCTGAAGTTTCCCCTCAATCTCACCTGTGTTTCAGCTAGGGATGGCTGCTTCCTGGTTCCTGAGTTGAAATCACTCTTAATACTCCTGACATTCAGAGCCGGGTCCTCAAAACTCCCCCAGCCACACTGCTTTTCTGTCTTCAGAATGATCCAGCTGAAATGGTAACAGCTAACCCACTGGTTAGGTAGCCTTCCCACTTCTGCAGCACAAAAGTTGTTTGGTGGAATGACTACCTTGTTTTCCTTACCTGCTTCTTTTGATTTGAAGTGTTTCCCAATTTCTGAACCTGTGGAGAAGCCACATGAATCTGAGGTTGATCTTACCATAATTCTTTCCCTTGACTCTATAAGCAGAATGGAATTTGGGACTCCTAGACCTAGAGTTAAATTAACTTGATTCTCACTAATGCGTCACAGGCCACAGAGTATTTGGTGACCTTGCCATTTGAAAAAAGCACGTGGTTTTCTGTTCAATATAATCTTGGGTGGCCTCGGCCTGCAGTGGCTTGAAGCAGGATTTTGGTTCCTTGCCAGAAGCTGAAGTTAGCTACGATAGTGAGAGTGCTGAATCCTAGCCACTAGACCATGATGGTCAGTGGCTGGTGACAAGGCCCTGGCCTGTCAGCTTTGGGGAGACGTGTTTCCACAGAGATGGAAGCAGTGAAACAAAAAAAGCATATATTAGGAGGAAAAAGGGTACATGTGGATAGACACATGGGTGGACTCAGAAAGCTGTGCCTAATGGTAATCTGAATCACTTACAAGGAGCATTTTTCCCAGATTCCCTCTGGCCAATCATCCTGCCTTGATTGGCTTTGGGTCCATATTTGGTTTAACTCAGGGTCCTCCTCTGTGTGCATACCCATCTCTTAACCAAGATGAATTCTAGTGAAGAGGCTTATGGGTAGGTTAATACCACTTTCTATGGGGTGGCACCCCCTCCCTTTTTGATCCTTGAGGAGCCTTTTAGACATGTGCAGTCAGGAATTTTATTTTCTTGGACTCCAAAATCATTGCAGATGGTGACTGCAGCCACAAAATTAAAAGACACTTGTTCCTTATGACAAACTTAACATGTGAAAAAGCAGAGACATTACTTTACCGACAAAGGCCTGTATAGTCAAAGCTATGGTTTTTCCAGTAGTAATGTATGGATGTGAGAGCTGGGCCATAAAGAAAGCTGAGTGCCAAAAAATGGATGCTTTCGAACTGTGGTGTTGGAGAAGACTCTTGAGAGTCCTTTGGACCGCAAGGACAGACCAGTCCCTCCTAAAGGAAATGAATACTGAATATGCATTGGAAAGACTGATGCTGAAGCCGAAGCTCTAATACTTCGCCCATTTGATGTGAGGAACTGACTCAATAGAAAAGGCCCTGATGCTGGGCAAGATTGAAGGTGGGAGGAGAAGGGGATGACAGAGAATGAGATGGTTGGATGGCATCACCGAGTCGATGGACATGAGTTTGAGCAAGCTCCAGGAGTTGGTGACAGACAGGGAAGCCTGGTGTGCTGTAGTCCATGGGGTCGCAAAGAGTCAGACACCACTGAGTGACTAAACTGAACTGAACTGAACTGAGTAAGGAAGATCTCCTTGATATCTAGAATGAGAAATATGTGGTCTCCTTATCTCCTATACGGGCAGGGCTCAGCTCCGCTCTGCCCCTGCCATTGCCAGTATCCACTGGAGGCAAAGTCCAGCTGTTTACCCTGTTCTGTCATTGTTTCTAAATGAAAATGTAAAAGGGAAGCTGGTTGTAAATTGTCTAACTTGGAGTCCATCTATCTCTTTCTTCAATTAATGTCTGAAAGGCTCATATAGGGAAAAAAATTCTTCTCTACAATAAATCTTTGTCTCAGGTAGGCCGTCTGAAGAAAAGCTTGAGAAAAGACTTGTGTACTTTTATAAGTCAGGCTATTTCTTACAAGGGTCAATTTCCTAGATAACATCTGGCCTGGTCTCTGGGGCCTGAGCCTCCATTGAAGTGCTTGGATTTGTCACAAACAGGTAAGATCCAAAAACCACTTGCTTTCAGCTTAACAAGCACAGCCCTTACTTTTTATCAACAGCTGCTTGCTTGTGAACAGAATCACCATCAAACTGCAGTGTTCTGTCAAGGAAAGAATTCCAAGTGACACACAACTGAACTTGGACTCGTCTATCAGACCTCAAGACTAAAAGGTCAATTGCAAACTCAGGTTGCTACCAACTTAATGGTCCAATATAAGGCTCTCAAGCTGCAAAGTCAAAACATCCCACTCATACATTACGTACTGAAGTTCAAGGCCCAAAGCCATGTGTCTCAAACTCATCCACATCTCTCTATGTGCTATTTTGATCCACAGAATCCATTCTTTCTTTCTTGAAGTTTCTGACTCTCCACAAAGAAGCTAGAGCTTGGGAGGGAACCATGAATAGCGCTCATATTCTCATCCAAGTTCTGAACCAGCTGGGGAATAAGGCAGATGGCTGACCAAAATACTATCTTAATTTACAATAATGTTGATTTTGAAGAATGTGACATGTATCTAGCGGGAAATGAACTTTGTCAAACTGAACCACTGAATTAGGTATACCCATTTGATAGCTCAAGCATAAAAGAATCTGCCTGCAATGCAGACACACGAGAAATGGGTTTGATCCCTGGATCAGGAAGATCTCCTGGAGGAGGAAATGACAACCCACTCCAGTATTCTTGCCTGGAGAAACCCATGGACAGAGGAGCCTGGTGGGCTATAGTCCATGGGGTCATAAAGAGTTGGACATGACTAAGACTTACTGTTATAGGAGAAATTCAATAATTCTCCATATAGCTTACTTCCAGAAAAGAACAGTTTTCAGAAAGCATTTGTTTGTTACCAGTTACAGGAGGGCTGGACCATCACAGGTACCCTCACATCATGAGACTGTCACTGTAACACTAATAGCATGAAAGAACAGACCAGAACCCATGCTTCCTGGCCACAGAAGTTACAGAGAGCAAAAGGAAAGGAAGTGGAGGGCTCTACATGTCCTATTCCTCTGTTTACTTCATCAGTAAAAACCTTTTTCCCTCCAGAAAGGAGGAGGTGGGAATGTCATGGTAAGGAAGCCCCTCTGCATGGAAGGGCCCATCAGGCCTTGGGGGGGAAAGAGATTCTTGCAATTATCTGTTGACTGTCAGAAGATGCACAACCTAAAAGTTGAGAGTTATGATTTATTTGGCAGACTTTCCAAGGACTTCAAGCCTAGGAGGCAGCCTCTCAGATAGCTCTGAGGGACTGCGCTGAAGAAGAGCTGGGATACAAAGGAGTTTTGCAACAAAGACCAGGTAGTCAGAACACCAAAATATTACTGTTAATTAAAGAAAACCAGATATCTCAAGTTAATGAATTTAGCACTTTTCTATGCATGGAAAGATGCAAGAGTTTGGGCTCATTGAGATCATTCCTTTGATATGCAGTTTAGCTACCTAGGGCCAGTAGCCTGCTTCTTTCCCATTCTGAGTTCCCTAAGTGCTCACCAGTGGGGCCAGCAGCAATGGCTGATGGCTACAGTATCCTTTGTTTGCTGATGTGGAGGCAAAACTTTTCATTCACACACCCCATCCTTACACCTCACCAATGGCATAACAACAACAACAAAAATACTAGCTATTTCACACACTAGCTATTTTCGTCTTCCATTTCTGTGCTTTCTCATTTTATTCAGGACATCAGGGCTCTTGGGCTGTATCTTAGATATATACAGCCCCTGAATGTGGCACCCCACAGAGGCCAGTTATCCCTGGAAAGTGATGCCATATTCCTTGACCCTTTATCAAAATAGACCCTCCAATTGTGGTGCTGGAGAAGACTTTTGAGAGTTCCTTGGATAGCAAGGAGATCAAACCAGTCAATCCTAAAGGAAATCAACTCTGAATATTCACTGAAGGGACTGATGCTGAAGGTGAAGCTCCAATATTTTGGCCTCTTCATGCGAAGAGGCACCTCACTGGAAAAAATGCTGATGTTGGGAAAAATTGAAGGCAGGAGGATAAGGGAACAATGGAGGATGGAAGGGGACAATAAGGGACAATAGAAGGGGACAATTGGATGGTAACACTGACTCAATGGCCATGTTGTTGTTCAGTTGCTCAGTCATGCCCAACTTTTGTGACCCCATGGATTGTAGCATGCCAGGCTTCCCTGCCCTTCACCATCTCCCAGAGCTTGCTCAAACTCATGTCCATTGAGTTGGTGATGCCATCCAATCATCTTTTCCTCTGTCATCCCCTTTTTCTCCTGACTTCAATCTTTCCCAGCATCAGGGTCTTCTCTAATGAGTTGACTGCTTTGCATTAGATGGCCACAGTTTTGGAGCTTCAGCTTCAGTATCAGTCCTTCCAAATGGATATTCAGTATCAACTTCCTTTAGGATTGACTGGTTTGATCTTGCAGTCCAAGGGACTCTCAAGAGTCTTCTCAAACACCACAGCTCAAGAACCTCAATTCTTTGGTGTTCAGCCTTCATTACGGTCCAACTCTCATGTCCATACATAACTACTGGAAAAACCACAGTTTTGACTATATGGACCTTTGTTGGCAAAGTAATGTCTCTGCTTTTTAATATGCTTTCTAGGTTTGTCACAGCTTTTCTTCCAAGGAGGGAGCAAGCATCTTAATTTAGTGGTTGCAGTCACCATCTGCAGTGATTTTGGAGCCCAAGAGAATGAAGTCTCTGTTTCCATTGTTTCTATATCGATTTGCCATGAAGTGATAGGAGGTGATGGAATGATCTTTGTTTTTTGAATGTTGAGTTTTAAGCCAACTTTTTCACTCTCTGCTTTCACTTTCATCAAGAATCTCTTTAGTTCCTCTTTACATTCTGGCATAAGAGTGGTGTCATCTGCATATCTTAGGTTATTTATATTCCTCCCAGAAATCTTGATTCCAGCCTGTGCTTCATCCAGCCCAGCATTTTGTGTGATGTACTCTGCAAATAAGTTAAATAAGCATGGTGATGATATATAACCTTGACATACTCCTTTCCCAATTTGGAGCCAGTCTGTTGTTCCTTTTCCAGTTCTAACTGTTGCTTCTTGACCTGCATACAAATTTCTCAGGAGACAGGTCAGGTGGTCTGGTACTCCCATCTCTTTCAGAATTTTCCAGTTTGTTGTGATCCACACAGTCAATGTCTTTAGCATAGTCAGTGAAGCAGAAGTTTTTCTGGAATTCTCTTGCTTTTTCTATGATCCAACAGATGTTGGCAATTTGATTTCTGGTGCCTTTGCCTTTTCTAAATCCAGCTTGAACATCTACAAGTAGCTTGGAGAATTTTGAGCGTTACTTTGCTAGCATTTGAGATGAGGGCAATTATGTGGTAGTTTGAACATTCTTTGATATTTCCCTTTGGGATTGGAATGAAAACCAACCTTTTTCAGTCCTGTGGCCACTGTTGAGTCTTCCCTATTTGTGGCATATTGAGTGTAGCACTTTAACAACATTATTTTTTTTTAGGATTTGAAATTGCTCAGATGGAATTTCATAACCTCCCATAGATTTGTTCATAGTGATGCTTCCTAAGGCCCACTTGACTTCACACTTCAAGTTGTCTGGCTTTAGGTGAGTGATCATGCTCGTCACCTGGAATGCATCTGGTTGGTATGGCTGTTGTGAGAGGGTTCTGTAGAAGCACAGTGTAAATGTGGCCCTTCTTTGAGGGGTGGTGATTTTTATTAGACTATCCGGGAAAAAATAAGAACAAGAGCAAAGACACATTCTCTTGATAGATAATGAAATACACTCTTATTTTGGAATATAGGGCAAAATGTACATGGATTATTAAGTAAACTAGTCTTTAAAGGAAATTGAAGCTGAGGCTCGTTCCATTAAGCTATTCTGCTATTGTTTCTGAGAGACATAGTCACTCTCTGTTGGTGTGAAATGGAATATGTGTGTGTGTGTGTGTGGTGTGTGTGTGTGTGTACTGGGGGTGGAGATATATATCATGTTTCAACACTGGGAAAAACACTAAAGTGGCAGAAAAAAGAAAGACTTTTGAGTCACATAAATCATGTGAACAAAGTCATTTTCTTGCTGTAACATTTTACAAGTGTCTATTGAAAAAAAAGGCACAACCTAAAAGTTGAGAGTTATGTTTTATTTGGCTAACAAAACCTTAGGTAGTGGCTGAGAATTTGATGGCAGATTCTATATTTCCATCCTGAGTTCCCCCAGGGGTCACTGGAGGAGAGGTTGGCATGAGGGTGGTGAGCGTGGGGAGGTGGCTGTAGTGGCTGACAGTTGCAACATCTTGCTTCCTAATATGGCAGGTGGCATTTTTAGTTCACACAAGTAACCTAAATGAACTGGGTTCAGTTATTTGTATAAGAAGACACAATTAAATTTTCTCACCTCCTAGGGTTGATGTGAGGAGGGATTGAGTTAATATCCACATAAGTCATTAATAGAGAAATTGTCACCTAGTGTGGGTGTAACTGAGCAGGATCCTATGGGGCCTTCCCAGGGGAGACACCTCTCCCTTCTCTCTGCTTAGCTCCTCTCTGAAGAATCTAGATAACAGTTCAGTTCAGCTCAGTCACTCAGTCAGGTCCAACTCTCTGTGGCCCCATGCAGCCACACTTCCTTGCAGCACACAAGGCTTCCTTGTCCATCACCAACTCCCAGAGCTTACTCAAACTCATGTGTATTGAGTCGGTGATGTCATCCAACCAGAGCCACCTCACTGGAAAAGATGCTGATGCTGGGAAAGATTGAAGGCAGGAAGAGAAGGGGACAACAGAATCTGGACATCACCAACTCAATGGACATATTGTTGTTCAGTCACTCAGTCATGTCTGACTTCTGTGACCCCATGGACTGCAGCATGCCAGACTTCCTAGCCCTTCATCTCCCGGAGCTTGCTCAAACTCATGTCTATTGAGTTGGTGATACCATCCAACTATCCCTTTGTCTGTCATTCCATTCTCCTCCTGACTTCAATCTTTCCCAGTAGCAGGGTCTTCTCGAATGAGTTAACTTTTCGCATCAGGTGGCCAAACTATTGGAGCTTCAGCTTCAGCATCTGTCCTTCCAATGAATATTCAGGACTGATTTTATCTGATGCAGATTTCCTGATGAGAAAACCCCCCACCAAATAGAAGACGTTAACTACCTGATACCATGAGTACATAGCCCCAGGCCTCCTGGAGCCTAAGGACTGATAAAGTTAACCCCTGTGACATCACTCTGTCACCATCAGCCAATCAAAGGACTGTGCATGAGCTGATCACAGACTCTGCAAATCCCTCCCTCACCTGGCTGTTAAAAGTGCTTTGCTGAAACTCTTTGGGGAGCTGGAGGGATTTTTAGAGCATGGGCAACCCATCTTCATGCATGGTCCTGCAATAAACCTTCCTGCGCTTCAAACACCAATGTTTCAGTTTGTTTGGCTTCACTAAGCATGTGCGTGGGGCAGAAGAACTTGTGCTAATTAGGGCTGCTATTGAGAGGGGGACTATATTCATTCACTTGTTTATCTACTAGTTTGTTTATTCAGTCAGCTGACCATCCATTCACTTGTTTACTCATTAACCCACATCCATAAATCTTTCAGAGTCTTTTCATTACATATATACTTTGTCAGCATAATATGCACTAATGCAGTTCATTACCAATGTTAATAGTATCCAAGTCCATAGTTCAAACTCACTAAAAGCATTTGGAAGTACAGAGGAAAATAAAGTAACAGTCTTAAATATGTCACTGCTGTTGGTATTAATTATAGAAATTAATGGAAAGAAGAGAATGAAAGATTTTAAAGTATTTTCAGAATGATCAATAAATACATATGTTTGGAATACTATTTTTAAAAAAATATATTTTATGTAATGAAATAATTATTTTATATTTTAATAAATTATTTTTATTTCAACACTCATTATATTCATATATAATGATTATTATATAGTTGCTTTATAGAAATATACAAGCACAGAAGGAAATGATGTCCCACTCCAGTATTCTTGCCTGGGAAATCCCATGGACAGAGGAGCCTGGTGGGCTACAACAAAGAGTTGAACACAAGTTAGTGACTAGACAACAAGAACAGATTATATTTAATACAATATTTGTGAGGTGATTGACAAAAGAGAAACAGACTCTCAGATAATAAACAATGAGAGGAGGAACACTATGGGCTCTTCAGGAGCAAGCTTCTTGTCTTAGCAGCTCTGAGGATTCAATGGCAGACACTGAGGGATGTGGTGGGCAGACTTCTGGGGCATTCTTCCAGCAAATACAACGATTCAAGTTTTGTTTGGTAGTTGATGGAGATGAGAAGAATGGACCCGGAGACTTCAGGAAGGAGTGAGTTGATGCTGGCCCTGGGTGATTACTAAAAGTATCAAAATAGGAGCAGGTGTAGTGGGTCATACTAAGAGATGGGCTGTGCTGGTGTGAAACAGTCTTGTCCTGTTTGTGGCATTGGCCATGCACTTGCCGTGTGCCAGGCCCTGTGTGAACCATGCTTTCTGCACTTCAGCTCATTTAGCTCTCATAACCACTCTTTGAGGTGGGTAATAGGCTTATGGCATTTTCTTCAGGAAAAAGAAAGTGAGACATTGGTTTACAAAAAGCAATTAATAAAGGGCAAAGTCAGAATTTTGACCCAGATCTAATGAACTCTGGGGAGACCATCGAGTCAGTTCTTCACATTCCTGTGACTATTATAGGAATTTGTTTGTGGAACATGAGTGTAGAATAACTGGAAAATTTTCACCACTGCACAATGAAGCAGTGACTGCTGACCTTCTGGAAAGAGGTCAGAGTTTGGATGGCATTCTGGAAGGCAAATTTGCATGGCAGAGAAAAGCAAGAAGGAATGAACATGACTAGTTGTTCAGAACACGACTAGTTGTCTGAGATGGTGCAGTCTGGTAAATCTCCATGTGTCAGATCATAAGAGAGACAGTAAAGTAAATGTTCGAAATTAAAATAAGACTGATTGTATTCTTTGCAGTCAAAGTGGAGAAGCTCTATACAGTCAGCAAAAACAAGAGCAGGAGCTGACTGTGGCTCAGATCATGAACTTCTTCTTGCCAAATTCAGACTTAAATTGAAGAAAGTAGGCAAAACCACTAGACCATTCAGGTATGACCTATATCAAATCCCTTATACAGTGGAAGAGATAAATATTAAAGGGGTTAGATCTGATAGAGTGCCTGAAGAACTATGGATGGAGGTTCATAACATTGTACAGGAGGCAGGAATCAAGACCATCCCCAAGGAAAAGAAATGTCACAAGGCAAAATGGTTGTCTGAGGAGGTCTTACAAATAGCTAAGAAAAGAAGAGAAGTTAAAGGCTAAGGAGAAAAGGAAAGATATACCCATCTGAATGCAGAGTTCTAAAGAATAGCAAGGAGAGATTAGATCATCTTACTCAGTTATCAATGCAAAGAGATAGAGGAAAACAACAGAATGGGAAAGACTAGAGATCTCTTCAAGAAAATTAGAAATACCAAGGGAATATTTCATGCAAAGATGGACACAATGAAAGACAAAAAATGTATGGACCTAACAGGAGCAGAAGATATTAAGAAGAAGTGGAAAGATTGGACAGAAGAACTATGCAAAAAAGATCTTCATGACCCAGATAACCACAATGGTTTGATCACTCACCTAGAGTCAGACATCCTGACTGCGAAGTCAAGTGGGCCTTAGGAAGCATCACTAATGAACAAATGAACAAAACTAGTAGAGGTGATGAAATTTCAGCTGAGCTACTTCATCTCCTATAATATGATGCTGTGAAAGTGCTGCACTCAATATGCCAGAAAATATGGAAGACTCAGAAGTGGCCACAGGACTGGAAAAGGTCAGTTTGTATTCCAATCCCAAAGAAAGGCAGTGCCAAAAAATGTTCAGAGTACTGCGCAACTGCACTCATCTCACATGCTAGAAAACTAATGCTTAAAATTCTCCAAGTGAGGCTTCAGCAGTACATGAACTGAGAACTTGCAGATGTTCAAGCTGGATTTAGAAAGCACAGAGGAACCAGAAATCAAAATCGCCAACATCCATTGGATCATCAAAAACGCAAAAGAGTTCCAGAAAAACATCTGCTTCTGCTTTATTGACTATGCCAAAGCCTTTGACTGTGTGGATCACAATAAACTGTGGAAAATTCTGAAATAGATGGGAATACCAGACCACCTGACCTGCCCCCTGAGAAACCTGCATACAGGTCAAGAAGCAACAGTTAGAACTGGACATGGAACAACAGACTGGTTCTGAATTGGGAAAGGAATACATCAAGGATGAATAAGGTCACCCTGCTTATTAAACTTCTATGCAGAGTACATTATACAACTTGTGCTTCAGGTAGGATGAAGCACAAGCTGGAATCAAGATTGCCAGGAGAAATATAAATAACCTCAGATATGCAGATGACACCACCCTTATGCCAGAACATGAAGAGTGCCAGGAGCCAGCGTGAGGAACTCTGCCCGTGGCAAAAGTCATGAGGAAGGAGGTTCAACATACACAAAGGCGGGATTGAGCCTCAGGAGTCCCTCTGGAAATTCTCGAGCATCTACCCTCAAAACCAGAGTCTGCCTACTTTACTACTTTGTGCTCTCACCTACACCTCTGACTTTACGGGGGGCTGTCCCCCACCACCTCTTTAGGAGAAGAAATTAACTTAGAGCTCCAGTTAATAATAATTCCTGGGCGTGACAGGAGTGTTTCAACCTACAAACTCCTCTGAAGGTTCTCTAGCCTGCCTGACAGGCTTGTCTGGCCACATGTGATTGCTCACAGCCTCCCAACCATGAGAGGCACGAGATGCTCTAAACTTTCTAAAAACAGATTCTTTTAAGAAGTTAGGAAATTATTAGTGTAGTATAGTGGGCTGATTAGAAATTGTATTGGTGAAGGGTTTTTCATTTGTTGAGCCAATGTTTGCTGCTAAGTCTCCACATCTCCTGCCCTTATACACATTAATGAATATATAGAAGAAATAAGTATTAACCTTTGATATTAATCATGTTAGACCTTAGGCTAAGCAAATTCTTTCCTTAATTAAAACCCCCTACACCCTCACCCTATAGGAATGTAACTTTATCTGGTACCTTCAGAAGGTGGTGTCTGTTTTAAGAATAATCATCCCTGGAGAAATAAGTGTTCTAGTTGACTGACTGCTGTCACAAGGAGAGGGTCATAAATTGTCAGCAGGCCCCCTGGCCAGAAGATGATGTCACACCCCTAAGACCTCTGTATACATTTGTATGAAGCACCTGACTTTAATAAAAGTCAGGACTGCTGACCCCGCGTGACTTTTGTATAACATCTCAGTGTATAAAAACAGACCCTGGAAAAATAAAAAATGGGATCAGTTCCTCGAAATACTGGTCTCCTCATGTCATTCTTTCTCTCAACCTCTGGCTGAGTTTCCATCTGGAGCGCGGAGGCCCGCCAAGCTTACTAATTTTGCCTGGGCTTCTAAGATCTGACCGGGGAGGCCTCAGTGTCTCCTCTCCCATGGGAGAACGGAAGGACGCCTGAGGCCTATGTAAGTGGTGCAAACTTCTTGGCTTGAAGTTTTATTGGTTTTCCGCGTAAACCAAGATACTCAGCCTCTTTCCTCCACTAAATTTTCTCACTGAACTATCCTTATTCTATTACTCTTTATATCTCTAATTAATATTTAATTAAAGCCAGTGTATTCGCTGATGCTGTCTCTCCGAATTTCCCTGGATCCACTGGGGCTGGACCCCGGCAGAAGAGGAACTAAAATGCCTCTTGATGAAAGTAAAAGAGGAGAGTGAAAAAGTTGGCTTAAAACTCAACATTCAAAAAACAAAGACCATTCCATCACCTCCCATGACTTCATGGCAAATAGATGGAGAAACAATGGAAACTGTGAGAGACTTTATTTTCTTGGGCTCCAAAATCACTGCAGATGGTAAGCGCAGCCACGAAATTAAGATGCTAGCTCCTTGGGAGAAAAGCTATGACAGACCTAGATAGCATATTAGGAAGCAGAAACATTGCTTCGCCGACAGAGATCCATCTAGTCAAAGCTATGGTTTTTCCAGTAGTCATGTATAGATGGAGGGGTTGGACCATGAAGAAGGCTGAGCACCAGAGTATTGATGCTTTTGAACTGTGGTGTTGGAGAAGACTCTTGAGAGTCCCTTGGACTGCAAGGAGATCAAACCAGCCAATCCTAAAGGAGATCAATTCTGAATATTCATTGGAAGGACTGAGGCTGAAGCTGAAGCTCCACCTGATGTGAAGAGCTGACTCATTTGAAAAGACCCAGATGCTGGGAAAGATTGAAGGCAAGAGGAGAAGGGGACAGCAGAGGATGAGATGGTTTAATGGCATCACTGACTCAATGCATATGAGTTTGAGCAAATTTTGGGAGTTGGTAACGGATGAGGGAAGCCTGGCGTGCTGCAGTCCATGGGGTCACAAAGAGTCAGACACTGCTGAGTGACTGAACTGAATTGAGCTGAAAAAAATTTACTTCCTATGTTAAAGACAAATTTATACATTAAATGCTTAGATCCATGCTTGTTCTTCTGGTAAGAAACTTTCATATCACAAAAGAATAAGAGCTAAAATGAGACTGTTTTAGAGTAAATGTTATTTTTCTGTAATAATTAGTAGTATTTAATCCATATATATCAGTTAATATTTACTTCTAATTTCAAGTTATAGAAAGCTCAACTCATATGAACTCAAGCAAAGTTCAAAAAGGCCCTGGGCTTCCGGTCAGGCCAGAATCCAAAAGTCAAATAATGGCACCAATTGCCCTTTTTCCTACTTCCTTTTGGTATTCTCTTGGTTGACTTAATTATCAGGCAGAATTTTGACATACAATCTCAGATTAAAATGACCAGTTCTTTCCTTATTGATCTAAGGAAAGTCATAGGAAAGACTTGACTGGGCCATGGACCTACCCTGTGATGAAAGACTGACCCTAGGACTCAAGAGCTCCAACCTGGAGATGGGCAAAAGCAATGTCCCCAGAGGAAAAGACTCCAGCAAAGACTAACTATTGCACTTGAACCATATACTTGGCATTTATGAAGGATGGCAGCTTTATACCACCGAGTTTTTGCTTTCTGTAAATTAGTTTGATATTGGATATGTGATAAATTTGTATAGTCAAAGCTACGATTTTTCCAGTAGCATTGTATGGATGTGAGAGTTGGACCATGAGGAAGGCTCAACACCGAAGAATTAATACTTTCAAATTAGGTTGCTGGGGAAGACTCTTGAGAGTCCCTTGGAAAGAAAGGAGATCAAACCAGTCAATCGTAAAGGAAATCAACCCTGAATACTCATTGGAAAGACTAATGCTAAAGCTGAAGCTCCAATACTTTGGCCACCTGATGTGAAGAGCTGACTCATTGGAAAAGACCCTGATGCTGGGAAAGATTGAAAGCAAAAGGAGAAGGGAGCAACAGAGGATGAGATAGTTAGATGGCATCACCAACTCAATTGACATGAATTTGAACAAACTCTGGGATATAGTGAAGGACAGGGAAGCCTGGCATGCTGCAGTCCATGGGGTCGCAAAGAGTCAGATATGACTTATCAATGGAACAACTACAGTAATGGTATAAATTAAGATGTTTCAGACATATCACTCATTTGGGTAATGTTTGGGGCATGAGTATCTTCTTCCATGAGACACTATTTGCTTGTATCAGTCACTAGCCAATAAGTCTTTATCAAGCAATTCCTATAACTTAAGTATCCTGTTCACACAGCACAAATCAAATTATAGCACAGTCAATACCACGATAATGGAAATCTCTCCTGACAAGCAAAGCCCAGGCCTCAGCTGCGAGCATGGAGTTTAGAGTGATATTCAATAACCCCATTTCGAGCTGTCCCAGAACATGGTTGTCTTTGTAACAGTGTATGGCAGGTAATCTGTGTTGAGTAGATCTTTAAGATGCCTTGTTTTTTCTTTTTTTTCCTTTGTGTCTTTCATTTGGGTGATTTCACTATTGATGAGCATTGTCTGGGAGCCAAAAAGGAGAATGGGTCTCTGATTAGTTTGCATAATCGTCACTGGCTTGTCAGAGGGAGTGTGAATTCTCAGGATGGATTAGAGATTTTCATAGGACATGTCACCATCAGGCTTCCCTTGTGGCTTAGCGGTAAAAAATCCGCCTGCAATGCAGGAGACCTAGTTTCGATCCCTGGGTTGGGAAGGGCCCCCTGGAGGAGGGCATGGCAGCCCACTCCGGTATTCTTGCCTGGAGAATCCCATGGACAGAGGAACCTGGCAAGCTACAGTCCATAGGGTCACAAAGACTCAACACAGCTGAAGATACTGAGCACACATGAATGCCACCATCAGAGCAATTCTAGCTAGGTAATGAACACAGCCTCCTTTTCCTACAGAAAATCATGTTGAGTAGATTCAAATGCAGACTTCAAGCTCTGCATGAAGTCTTATACCAGGAAGGGCAAGTCTGGAGAATTAGTCAGGTTCTGATTGTGCTATCTAAGGAAACTGATCTTCAACCTCCCTGTAGGGAATATTTAATTGAGTTTGAAAAAGGGATAAAATGAGATTTTCAGTTGAGAAAGAACATCGTAACAATGAGTGAGAAACGGATTGGAGGAGCATTCCAGAACCAGCGCCCTTTCCTGAGCCCCCTCCGCAGTTGGGCATACAACCCAGTCTTGGCTGTTTACATCCTCTTCCTAAGACTTTGAGACTTAAACCTCTAAGCCGCTATGGGTGGGACCTGATTTTCCCAGAACTAGTTGTACAACTTTCCATTTGACTAAAAGATTATCCTGAGGGCATTTCAGTAACTTATTTTTCTGTTTAAATTAGCCAGTGCTGATGTTGTTTTTTATAACAGCATTGCTAAAAAAGTTAATTGCCTGCTATACTTAGGTCACCTTTCAGAGAGATGCCTGTAGACATCTGAGATTTAACTTCATCCATGAGTAAGCAGAAAAGAGCAGTTGCGCACCACAGTATTAGGCAACGTGGAAGGGGTTGGTTCAACCCAACAGATACTAGCAAAGTTATCACAACCATCATCGAATAACAATGTGAAGCTAACAATAACGGCGTTTCTAAATTTTCTACCATTTTACCACAATGTGGACCTTTTGAAAGCACAGCTTCTGTCAGCTTGCTCTATATTAAGTGGCAAGAATTTTTTTAGAACTGGGTCATCTGTGCACTAGACTCGTTTTCTGTGAAAATGCCAGCCAAATAATCAAAGGCAAATTGAATCAATTAAGTGTATAATAGGCCAAATTTATCCTAGGAGGCCTGTCATGCTCAAGAGATGATTTATTTGCATTTTACTTAGCAAAAAAATAAATGTTAAAACCATACAACCAAATGTCAGATGGATCCTCTTTAGTAGATACCCAGAGAGGTCCAGTGCCCACAGGAGATGGGTATGGGAGCTAGGCTTGTAAGCAAAGTCTTCCACAGTCCCTGGACATGCTTGAAGTACTTTCAAAGAGAATCACCAGATAAACACTAAGAGCTGTTTAAAGAGCAAATTATTTAAATCATTATTTAAAGTAATGTTTTAAACTACTGCATATGCTTTGGGAAATAGTCATTTGTGTTAGTTGCTCAGTTGTATCTGACTCTTTACGACTCCATGGACTATAGCCCACCAGTCTCCTCTATCCACAGGATTCTCCAGACAAGAATACTGGAGTGGGTTGCCATTTCCATCTCCAAGGGATATTCCCAACTCAGGGGTTGAACCTGGGTCTCCTGCATTGCAGGCAGATTCTTTACCATCTGAGACACCAGGGAAGCCTCTAATTATTATTCTAATTTCGTCTTTTTAAAAATTATCTCTTGACTTAAAACCTTTCTCTTTTCTTCTTCTTGACTGTCTTTTCAAGGCTAGGAAACACTTTTTATTTTATTTTCTTAATTTTTCTTTCACCCTTCTGGTTCGCTGGGTTTAAGGTTGCTCTGGTATGTTAACTTTGTAACACTTGGTCTCCAGTTTCCTTTAATTTTCAAATCTTCAGTGGCCTAAATATTTCTCTTGATAATTTTTAAATTGGTGTAAATCTTTCTCTGAAAATCAATGTATTTTTCCTGAAATAGGTTATTACTTTATACTTAATTTTATGCTTCAATCAGTAGATTGTTTTCAGTCTTTCTGCTAAGCTTTCTCTTTTCCCTAAACTTTGTCTTGGTTTCTATTTGTTATTCATCATCATTCACTATATAAAATGAAAAAAAAAAAAAAAAGGTTTCTGGCTGTTCTTAAGTTTTTTTCCTTACAACACAAAGCTGTTGTGTCAGCAGAGACAGATGTTTCAACAGAGAAGTGTCTTGCTGTTGGCATCACCCGAGGCAATGCTGTTTAGGTCAATGAGTTCAGTGAATGTAGTTTGGACATGAGTAGCGCTAAAAATCAATTCAAAGCAGTTTCTTTATGTTTAACAAACAGTCTCCAGAAAAATCAGTGAATTACTTATTTTTATACCTATTGCTGAGGATTTGGTTTATAGTGTCTAAAAGTTTACTTTTGGCCAAGACCACTCAAGTGAGTGGTGGAAGACTCTGGCCTAGAAGGCAAGCTTCTCAAATATATTTCAGTGCTGCTGGGGGCCTTGGACAATGTTTCATGGCTTCAGGTTTCAAACTGTGGCTTGACCACTCATTTAGTTTTGGGTCTTTGAGCAAGATTAGTAACTTATTTTCTGCATCTTAATACTTTCCTGAGGAACTGTTGAATTAGACATGATGTCTATGAAGTGTAGGGCTTCCCTGGTGGCTCAGTGGTGAAGAATCCACTTACAATGCAGGAGACCCAGGTTCTGTCCCTGGGTTGGGAAGATCTACTGAGAAGGGAAAGGCTACCCACTCCAGTATTCTTGCCTGGGAAATCCCATGGAGAGAGGAGCCTGGTGGGCTGCAGTCCATGGGGTTGCAGAGAGTTGGACACAGTTGAGTGACTAACACTTTCACTATGGAATGTACTTAGTGTGTGTTTTTAAGATCATGGTTATTACCATTATTGTTGTTAGTAGCAATGTTAGCTTTAGGATAAGGGTTCCCAATGCTTTTGTTCAGCAGCAGGAGTACAAACCAAGTTAACTGTTTCCTTACTCCTGAGAAAGTTTAAGTATCGTTAAAGATATTTTGAGCTATGATATCTGAGCACTAACATGACTACGAAAAGATAAAATACAATACAGTTCAACCTTACTCAACGTCAGCCTACTCATTATCTCTACTTGAATGTCTGATGAATGTATGGAGCTCAAGATGCCCTAAACTAAATTCCTGGTTCCTGATCCCCTCACACCTGCTCCACCCATGTCCTTCCTCACATGGTTGCTGGTATCTCTGACCTGCCAGTTGCCTAGACCAAAAGCTCTGGAGTCATTCTTTAATTCTCTCTTTCTATCATGGCTCATATAAAATCTATCAGCAAATCCTATGAGTTCTACCTTCTTACCTGTTTTATTTCATAGCCTCCCAACCAGTTTCTCTCACAACCAGCTTCTGTCCTTCCCAAAGCCAAGGAAATGGCTTATTCTATTTTATTCTCTGGAAAGGACATGGTATATCAAGGATATCTTTTCAACAACTTGATAAATTATGGAGTGTCTCTTCTCAAAAATGTTTAATGCTTCCATTTTATCCAGAGTAAAAGCCATATCTTTACTAAAACATACCATGCAACATAGTCTAGCTCTCTGCTTTTTCATTTTCATTTTTCATTTTCTCTCTCATTTTCATAGGTGATATGCCCGAAGTTTTGCTACTCTTTAGGCTTGTCAACTTTTTAAACTGATGTTTCTGGACTACCTTATCAAAAGTATTTAAGGATACATCTAGAAGAAGGCTGAGCGCCAAAGAATTGATGCTTTTGAACTGTGGTGTTGGAGAAGACTCTTGAGAGTCCCTTGGACTGCAAGGAGATCCAACCAGTCCATTCTGAAGGAGATCAGCTCTGGGATTTCTTTGGAAGGAATGATGCTAAAGCTGAAACTCCAGTACTTTGGCCACCTGATGTAAAGAGTTGACTCATTGGAAAAGACTCTGATGCTGGGAGGGATTGGGGGCAAGAGGAGAAGGGGACGACAGAGGATGAGATGGCTGGATGGCATCACTGACTCGATGGACATGAGTCTGAGTGAACTCCGGGAGTTGGTGATGGACAGTGAGGCCTGGCGTGCTGCGATTCATGGGGTCGCAAAGAGTTGGACACAACTGAGCAACTGATCTGATCTGATCTAGAAAACATAAGCATCTTGATCATGATTTTAAAAAGAGTCTCTGGACATTTCTCTTTTGTATCTTTGATTCTTTACACCTGTGACTTGGTAACAAGATGGTTTGTAACTGACAAGAATTTTTCATTTCCATTGAAACCTTGCCAATACTAACAACCTCGAACCATCATTTTTACCTTAGAGGTGAGGCATTTTATTTATTTAGTTAAAACATTCATTAGAGACTATTTTTTTAGCAAAGGCAAAAATGATGATGGATCTGTGGAGGACAGCACTTATAAACTGATCATGAATACTAGAACTCACTGGTCAGTATCTTCATCTGTGTGGACTTACATCAATCATATGTGCTCGAATGCTATGGTCCTTATAGCAGTACACTCTTCTATGCCTTTTTCTTTTTCATCTGAACCTACTCCAGTGAGCACTGGTGTTTATATAGAAACACATGCATCCTAAAAATAGTAGTGAGTACCTTGTGGAAGTAATAACAAGTTTCTTAATAAAATTTTTGATGCCTGGTTGATGCTGTCAGGAACAAACCATTTCTTTCCCTCATAACAGAGAACAGATTATTTATAATCAGTTTATTGGTGAGAATGCCTTTCATCTTCTGCACATTTATGAGGTTAATAGCTTTTGGGCAGTCCTGTGTAATTTTTTAAACATCTTCTTTGGCATAGTCACGCTTGTGTGCTGTTGAACATGTGAACTCAGCTAACTTATCTATCTAGCATACTTTGCTAGGCTCTTTTTTGTAAAGCATTTCTGTTTTGGCATCAGAATAAAACAAACAAACAAAAAAAACCCAATTGTAATCTCAGATGTAATGGAAAAAGAAACAGAGTATTACGGCAAGCAGTGTCTTTCAAATTCTTGTTATATAAGTAAATATCCACAAAAAAACATACAATTTCAGATTTCCATGCTAAATCTTCATTCATCTGTGGCATTGCTCTGGTCATCAACTTTTTAATATAAAGAGTAGAGTGAGAGCTATACTGCAGGATAAACAGTGGAGAAATAGTTACTGGTGGGAAGTTCTGACCAAGTGGGCATGAAACTGAATGAGTTTGAGTTCAGATTTCATTATTTAGAGTTATTAAGCACAAAACTCAAGGACTAAAAGACTGGTCAAGCTTCCTTCCTCAGATATTATGTGGGTCTAGATTTAGAGGAACCTTCAGCAAATTTGGAAAACTCAGCAGTGGCCACAGGACTGGAAAAGGTCAGTTTTCATTCCAATCCCAAAGAAAGGCAACGCCAAAGAATGCTCAAACTACCGCACAATTGCACTCATCTTACACACTAGTAAAGTAATGCTCAAAATTCTCCAAGCCAGGCTTCAGCAATATGTGAACTGTGAACTTCCTGATGTTCAAGCTGGTTTTAGAAAAGGCAGAGGAACCAGAGATCAAATTGCCAACATCCGCTGGATCATAGAAAAAGCAAGAGAGTTCCAGAAAAACATCTATATCTGTTTTATTGACTATGCCAAAGCCTTTGACTGTGTGGATCACAATAAACTGTGGAAAATTCTTCAAGAGATGGGAATACCAGACCACCTGATCTGCCTCTTGAGAAATCTGTATGCAGGTCAGGAAGCAACAGTTAGAACTAGACATGGAACAACAGACTGGTTCCAAATAGGAAAAGAAGTTCGTCAAGGCTGTATATTGTCACCCTGTTTATTTAACTTATATGCAGAGTACATCATGAGAAACGCTGGACTGGAAGAAACACAAACTGGAATCAAGATTGCCGGGAGAAACATCAATAACCTCAGATATGCAGATGACACCACCCTTATGGCAGAAAGTGAAGAGGAACTCAAAAGCCTCTTGATGAAAGTGAAAGAGGAGAGTGAAAAAGTTGGCTTAAAGCTCAACATTCAGAAAACGAAGATCATGGCATCTGGTCCCACCACTTCATGGGAAATAGATGGGGAAACAGTGGAAACAGTGTCAGACTTTATTTTTCTGGGCTCCAAAATCACTGTAGATGGTGACTGCAGCCATGAAATTAAAAGACGCTTACTCCTTGGAAGGAAAGTTATGACCAACCTAGATAGCGTGTTCAAAAGCACAGACATTACTTTGCCAACAAAGGTTCGTCTAGTCAAGACTATGCTTTTTCCTGTGGTCATGTATGGATGTGACAGTTGGACTGTGAAGAAGGCTGAGCACCAAAGAATTGATGCTTTTGAACTGTGGTGTTGGAGAAGACTCTTGAGAGTCCTTGGACTGCAAGGAGATCCAACCAGTCATTCTGAAGGAGATCAGCCCTGGGATTTCTTTGGAAGGAATGATGCTAAAGCTGAAACTCCAATACTTTGGCCACCTCATGCGAAGAGTTGAATCATTGGAAAAGACTCTGATGCTGGGAGGGATTGGGGGCAGGAGGAGAAGGGGACGACAGAGGATGAGATGGCTGGATGGCATCACTGACTCGATGGACATGAGTCTGAGTGAACTCTGGGAGTTGGTGATAGACAGGGAGGCCTGCCGTGCTGCGATTCATGGGGTCGCAAAGAGTTGGACAGGACTGAGCGACTGATCTGATCTGATCTGATCTGATCTTCAAGGAATATCCAACTTTCATCTTTTTAGCTCAGTTGAAACACCAAGTTGGGAAACTAAATAATTAATAATAAACAACTGAATAATTAAGTAAGCACTACACTACAGTTACAAAAGACGATTGTGGCAAACTTCTCCAATCCTAGGAATTTTTTGCCTTTCCTCTGTACTCATTTGCCATATGGTTATCTTCTTTAAAGCTTTTAAGAGCACCAACTAGGAAGGCATTATAAGCAATTTTTAATCTAAATATCTATGTGTTCACATAGATTTGAGTGTTGCCGTGACTGATGGTCATTTCCAACATTTCCCCAATCCTTGCATGATAAGTGGCTTTAGTCGTGTCCAGCTCTTTGCAACCCCATGGACTGTAGCCTGCCAGCCTCCTCTGTCCATGGGATTCTTCCAGCAAGAATACTGTCGTGGGTTGCCATGCCCTCCTCGAGAGGATCTTCCTGATCCAGGGATTGAACTCATATCTCTTACATCTCCTGCATTGGCAGAAGGGTTCTTTACCACTAGTGCCATCTGGAATGCTCTCCCCAATCCTTTCCACTGAATTGTCTTATCTTTATTCTGTAGCATTTTAACCAGACTTGTGCCTGATCAACCAAATTAATTTTCCTTTCTTTCAAGGACTTCATCCTGATTTTGCTTGAAATGTGATGTGCCATTTGAATGGAAGATAAACCAGTCTCCTCTTATCACACAAATAGCAGGAGAGAAAACAGAGAGTTAACTCAGCTCAATTTACATTTCCTTATCTCTTGTTGAAGGCAAAATATATTTAGACCCGTGGGAAATAAGGTATCAAACATTATCCTGTGGTAGCACTAGTTCGTTATTTTACTTTGTTCCCTAAGGATGGAATATTGTGGCAAGATGTAGGGAATGTGATTCTCCAAAAATGCTAAGCTTCATTTTAGTTTCCAGAGTAGCTTTTCTTTTCTTCATAAGCTTATGGCATTTATATTACTTTTCTCATATTTTCCTTCTTATTCAGTCATTTAATTAAATGGTCTATGACATAGTTCCAAAGAAGATCTAAAATATCTCCATCTGACCTCCTCTTTGGTGATGAGAGCTTCCTGCTTTTGCATTAATGAGTGGACTCAAAATCCATTCCCCTTGAAATTGGACTGAACTCAGAAACTCACTTTAAATCCTATTTACAGAAAAAAAAAATCAGGAAAATATATGAGATCTAAGATTGGAAGGAGATCCAACCAGTCCATCCTAAAGGGAATCAGTCCTGAATATTTACTGGAAGGACTGATGCTGAAGCTGAAACTCCAATACTTTCGCCACCTGATGTGAAGAACCGACTCATTTGCAAAGACCCTGATGCTGGAAAGGATTGAAAGCAGGAGGAGAAGGGGACAACAGAGGATGAGATGGTTGTATGGCATCACTGACTCAATGCACATGAGTTTGAGTAAACTCTGGGAGTTGGTGATGGACAGGGAGGCCTGGTGCACCGCAATCCATGGGGTCACAAAGAGTCAGACACGACTGAGTGACTGAACTGAACTGAACTAAAGATTACAATGGACAACAGGACATGGTGGAAGTAAGACTTTATGTCTCTTAAGACTAGGTCAGAAAAGTCTTAGGGCTTCCATTTGGGTCTCTTGAAATGTTTCCTCTCTTGAAGTTTCTTGTTGAAACCTAGGACACGACCGAGCGACTGAACTGAACTGAACTGAAAGCTTCTCTGTTTCATGAAGCCTTAGTTACATGGAGAGGACATGTGTAAGTGTTCTGGTAAACAATTGCAACTGAGGCCAGGCTTCTGGTCACTCCTGCATAGTATCGGGCATCTATTTAAAGTAACTTTCAAATGATTCTTGTGCTTAGCCATTTGAGTCATGCCTGGTCAATTGAATATTCTCCACTGTGGCCCAGACATCATGAGAAGTAAAGAATCATCCCTTCTCTGCCCTTTCTGAATTCATGACCGCAGAATCTGTGAGCATATCAAATGGTTCTTGCTTTACACCACAGTGTTCTATGACTGGTTTTAATGTCACAATAGATAATTGTAACAGAATTCACCCAAGAACAGAGTGTTCCCGTAACAAAAACATAAAACTTATCACTGTCTTGGAGATGAGATTGCAAATGGAAAATGAAAGGGTTTTGCAGCTTCTGCTAAGAAAATTTGGAAGGATGTCAAAGAGGGTGTTAACAAATGCTGAAAGGTCAGTAAAATAATTATTAAGGAAATTGGAAAAAAAAAGTTGGACAACACAGTTGAGTATTCAAATTATCGTGTGGTGATATAGAAAAGAGAAAATAAGCCTAATAAATTGGTGGGTTTCCTAATGAAATTTCCAAGCAGAATTACCAACTTGCTTCTCTAAGTACATTATAAGATGTAGGGAAAGAGAGACATAAGGTTTAAAAGGAAATATTTAGTTTTCAAGCAAAATTTAGTAAAAATGTTCAAAAAAACAAACAAAAAAATAAAACCCATGACTTTGTGGGCTGAAAAATTTAACTGATTTTAATTCCCAGCTTCTCCAAATGACAAAAGATTCTCAAAGAAAAGACATGGGGGCAAAGATCAAATTCAGAGCATTGTTGGGAAAATATAGCCTTGGAGTAAGCTTGAAGCTAATGGCTAATGGTATGGCTGTAAAACCTTTTGTAAACTATAGAAAGGATTTAAAATAATGCCTCAGGGGTCCATTCATACAGCCTCGGACTCCTAGGCATCTAAAAGCGTACTTTACAGATACTCTCTGTTAAACAATTTAAGGAAATTATCCCACTGCAGCTTCATGAGGGGCCGTGGAAAAACAAAAGCTATCTCAAAAGAGATCTGTGGACATTAAGTTTTTTTCAAGTGGCTTGAACACCAAAAGATAATTCATAGAACCTCCACAAAGTTTTAAAGAAATTATATTGACAGAAATGCTATTGTTGCTATTGTTGTTCAGTCGCTCAGCCGTGTCTGACTCTGCAACCCTGTGGACTGTAGCACACCAGGCTCCTCTGTCCTTCACTATTTTCTGGAGTTTGCTTAAATTCATGTGCATTGAATTAGTGATATTATCTAACCATCTCATCCTCTGCTGCCCCTTTCTCCTTTTGCCTTCAGTTTTTCCTATCATCAGGTCTTTTCCAGTGAGTTGGCTCTTAGCATCAAGTAGCCAAAGTACTGGAGGTTCAGCTTCAGCATTTGTCCTTCCAAAGAATATTCCAGGTTGATTTCCTTTAGGATTGACTGGTTTGATTTCATTGCAGTCCAAGGGACTCTCAAGAGTCTTCTCCAAAGGAATCAGTTCTTTGGTTCTCAGGCTTCTTTATGGTCCAACTCTCAAATCCATAAACGACTACTGGAAAAACCATAGCTTTGATTATATAGACCTTTGTCGATAAAGTAATGTCTCTGCTTTTTAATATGCTATCTAGGTTTGCCATAGCTTTTATTTTGGGGTGTGTCTTTTTCAAGTGTCTTTTATTTTCATGGCTGCAGTCACCATCTGCAGTGATTTTGGAGCCCAAGAAAATACAGTCTGTCACTGTTTCCATTGTTTCCCCATCTATTTGCCATGACGTGATGGGACCAGTTGCCATGATCTTAGTTTTTTCAATGTTGAGTTTTAAGTCAGCTTTTTCACTCTCCTCTTTCACTTTCATCAAGAGGCTCTTTAGTTCCTCTTCACTTTCTGCCATAAGGGCAGTCTGCATATCTGAGGTTATTGATATTTCTCCCTGCAGTCTTGATTCCAGCTTTGCTTCATCCAGCCTGGAATCTCACATGATGTACTAAATAAGCAAGGTGACAATTTACAGCCTTGACATACTCCTTTCCCAATTTGGAATCAGTCCATTGTTCCAATCCCGGTTCTAACTGTTACTTCTTGACCTACATACCGATTTCTCAGGAGGCAGGTAAGGTGGTCTTGTATTCCCATCTCTTTAATAATTTTCCATAGTTTGTTGTGATCCATACAGTCAAGGGCTTTACTATAGTCAATAAAGCAGATGTTTTTCTGGGATTCTCTTGTGTTTTTCTGGAAGTCTCCCTAGTAAGCCAAAACAGAAGAAAAATATTTTGTATGATTGATTGGAATTAATTAGATGGCCTGAGTACACAGTGACTTTAGGCTTCATCTCATTATGTCATAATAGGGGTGGTTTTACACTGTCCCTGGGCTGTAGCTCCTTGTCATTGTCTCACTATTTGCAATGCCTACAGAAAGGACCTGAACATGATCATGACAAGGTTAAATCTTCCTTTTCTCTATACTGTCCTTCAGTGGACGCTGACAGTGTTTTCCCTCTGCTATTTTCATTTACTCTGCTTCCCAGGCTTAACATATTTCCCTATTGATTAAAATATTCTTCTTTTAAACCTGTCAGTAAAATCAATCAGGCTACCTTGGAGACATTGGTATCTGAAATCTTTCTGTATTCTTAAAATGCATTTGCACTTTTATTTTCCTTTATGTTTTACATACTTCACTAATACTTCCAAAGCTTTCATTCTATGCCTGTCCATAAAGTTATACTACACTAGGGAATGATCCATATATCTATGATCCACAGTGTTTATGAAGTATTCTGTGCTTTTCAATATTAATGCAGATGCAATGTCATAACATGTTGAAATTTTTTCCTAGTAGCTTGACATTCTGTAATTTTTCTGGCAAGCCTCTGTCCACAAATTGTTCCTTATTTCTTTCTTAATCAAGTTAACAATTTAGGATACTGGCATGTCATACTCTTTGAAATTGCCTCACTTCATTGTGATTTTGTCATATTTGCAGTGAAATTTTATTTTCCAAATCCATTTGTTTACAAGCATTGGGAATCTAATTTCCCGTAGATATTAAAAAGAGGGATTTATTGTTTTTGTAACCGAAGGCATGATCCTGGGCCTCAGATTCTGTCATTGCAATGCTGGATAGTTCTGTCCTTTGATTTCATTGATCTCATTTGCTGATACTATTGATGATTTCATTCATGTAGCTTTGGAAGATAATTCTAAAGAGTCCCGAGTTACATCATCTTTATGGCCTCATATCTCAGAGGAAGAACAATGTTATCACTCCCTCCATGCATACATACTCAAAGTTTTGTAACTTGCTCTTATCTTTTTTTTTTTCCTCTTGTCTTTGAGCTAATTTTTTTTTTAACTAGTAGAATGGAGTGCTTTAATTAGCCTATGTATTAATAGGCTGCTTATGATTTATTGGAAGGCAAACTATGAGAACCACTTCAGGATCCATGTAATAGAAAGGAGTGGTATCCCAAAGGCAGACTGGACTTTTGGCAGATTAATAGCAAATGACACTCTGGGAGTGATAGTAACAGACAGTCTCATATTTATATACATGTGCTGTGTCCTATAATGATTACAAAGGCACTTGTGATTTTAGCTTTTGTTCTTTGTACATGTGATACGTATAAAGTAATTGTGAAAGTATCTGAAAACATAATATGTGACCAAAACAAAGTTCAGTTATAGGGATTGGCAAACTATAGCTCATAGGCCAGACCTAACTCTTTGCCTGTTTTAGTGAGTAAAGTCATATTGGAACATGGCCACACCCATTCCTTTACTGTCTGTGGCTGCTTTTACTCTACAACAGATTGAGTAGCTGTGATAGAGACCGTTTAGCTTACAAAGCCAAAAATATTTACTCTCTGGTCCTTTACAGAAAAAGTTTTCTGATTGCTCTTCTATTAGAAAGATTTTCTTATTCAATTGAGTAATAGGTAACTAGTAAATAAGACCAGGAAGAAGCAGTTGATTCATCATCTGAGTCAGCAGAGGTAATTGACATGGGAATGTATCTTACAGCTAATCTATCTTTAGATTTATCTGGGTAAACTGAGATTAATTCATTACGATGAATTTTTGTTCTTTCTCACACTCTTATTTCAGAAACAAATTCTGTTCTGAGACATTTCCAGAGCTAGGGACCAATAGACTGGCAGAAGAAATTTTCTGAATATTGCCATGTAGAGAGGACGTAGAGACACTTCCACGGGGTTTCAGATGATATCTTCAATAAAAGCACCTGAGGATGAATCAGAACTGACATGGCATCTGGAGTTTGTCAATTCATTAAATTCCACTTCACAAGTTAACTTCATATCTTAGTCAGCTTCAGCTGCCATGACAGAATTCCATAGGATGGGTAGCTTAAGCAACAAAAAATTATTATTATGGTTCTGGGGGCCAAAAGTCCAAGATCACGGTGCCAGAGAGCTAGGTTTCATTTTGAGGCCTCTTCCCTTAGCTTCATCATGTTTCTGTGCTCACATGATCTCTTCTCTATGTGGAAAGAAAGAGGGAGAACAAGCTCTCTTGTATCTCTTATATTTATATAAGCACCAATCCTGTCATGAAGGCTCTACCTTCATGACCTCCTCTAACCCTTATTATCTCTTAAAAGCCCCATCCCCAAATACCATCACATGGGGGCTTAAATCTCCAATATATGAATTGTCAGGTTGAGGGGAACACAGACATTCCATCCGCAACATTTTTTTTGCTTGTGCATGTATGATGATGATGATCTGTGGTCAGAAAAATTGGAGAGAAAATTACTGTAATCATTCAACAAGTATTTATCAAACTCTAGATGTTTTAGTTTTTATCCTTCAGTAATGTACATTTCTTGACCTCAAAGGTCCACAGTGAAACTCAAAATTTTTCAACCCAATTTGGTATACTCAGAGAATTGCATAATAAAAACAAGAAACTTGGAAGTCATTTTTAATACCTTCTTCTCACTTCTGCCAAGTCTTATCAATTTTGCCTCCAAAAGAAAGTGAAAGTTGTTTAGTAGTGTCTGACTCTTTATGACCCCATGGACTATACAGTCCATGGAATTCTCCAGGCAGAATACTGGAGTGGGTAGCTTTGCCCTTCTCCAGGGGATCTTCCCAACTCAGGAATCAAATCTAGGTCTCCTGCACTGCAGGCAGAATCTTTACCAGCTGAGCCACCAGGGAAACCCAGAATGTATTTTAAATCCATCCATGTTTTACTATGCCGATCACTGCCCACTCTAGTCAAGGAAACCAGGAAATCATCTCTTGCTGTTTGAAATAGTCTCCAGACTACTCTCCCTTCTCTCATTCTTATGATTCCCATTTGTTTATCTTCTGGACAGTCAGAGTAAGTTTTCAAAACACATCAGACATATCTGATTGTATTATCTAAATACTGTGAACTCTACTTTGGCCATCCATTGTTCTTCAGGACTTAAGTCATGGCCTTAAAGGCTCTGCCTTGTCTGTCGCTATCCGCCTTTACAACCTCTTCTTATCCTTACTCTTACTCTCCAGCCACACTGCCTATATTCTTATTCCTTATCTCCCTTTACTTTCCTCCTTTCCCTACTGTCTTAGTCCATTCAGGCTGCTATAACAAATTGTCATAAACTAGGTGACTTGTAAACTATGGAAACTTATTTCTCATAGTTCTGGAAGCTGAAAATCTAAGAACAAATTACTGGCAGATTCATTGCCTGGTGAGGCCCAGCTTCAACAATGACCATGTCTTTTCACTATAACCTCACATGGTGGATGACACGGGGTTTCTCAGGGACTGTTCCACAAAGGTACAATCTCATTCATAACCTGCTTCCCTCCCAAAGGCCCTACCTCAAAGGATGATCAGACTTGGGATTAGGTTTTCAACACAGGAAATGTGGGGGGATGCAAGCATTCAGCCCTGAAGCACTTCTACTTACACTGGAGATTATTTTTCAAGCTCATTCTCAACTCAAGGTCTTTGCCCTTGCAGTTCTCTCTTCCTGGAGTACTCATATCTTCACATGGTGGACTTGTCCTCGGCATTCTAACCTTGGATCAAATGTCATTATCTTAAGGACATCTTCCTTACTAAAAAATCACTCTTAATTTGGATTCATTTTCCTGGTAACATCTCTTGTTTCCTTGCTGCTGCTGCCTTTTTTTGTTTGTTTGTTTAAATATTTCTAGTCTGCCTCTTTCACTAAAGATAATATGACTGTGTATCTTCAGTGTTAGCATAATGCAAAACTGAATAAATGGATGAACACATTAAAATGAAAACATGAAATAGCATTGTCTCCCTAACTTGATTTTAAAGAAAAAAATTCACACTTTATGGAAAGTCAGTACAATTGAGTAATTAATATATATTCTGAAACAAATAGCTTGATTTGAAATCCAAGGTCTGCCATTTACTAGTTACATAATCTTAGGCTCCACCTTGAACTTTGATTTTCTTATATTAAAAAAAAAGCTATAATATTTACCTTGTAGGGTTTTCATGAGAATCACATGAGTTATCATAAGTAACAAACTGAGAATACTCCGTAGCACACAGTCAACTAAGTGTTAGAGTGTACATTAAATTAACCTTCATTAATAATATTTATAATATTCAATAATAATATTTTATTAGTGAGTTATACTAAAATGAATCTAGCAAAAGTTTATTGACAAAATGGCTGAACATAGTTTGCAATTTTATACTTAAATGAACAGGAAAATAACATAATCTTTTTTTTTTAATTATTACAAAATAAGACAGAGAAGGCCCTATATTCTAACTAAAATATTGACATAACATTTGTATGGCACTATGGCTCAGATGGTAAAGCGTCTGCCTGTAGTGAGGGAGACCCAGGTTCAATCCCTGGGTTGGGAAGATCCCCTGGAGAAGGAAATGGTGACCCACTCCAGTACTCTTGCCTGGAAAATTCCATGGACTGAGGAGCCTGGTAGGCTACAATCCATGGGGTCGCAAAGAGTCAGACATGACTGAGCAACTTCACTTCTTCACTTCTTCATTCTATATACAAATAATGTGCCCTATAAGTAACGTCATACTCCCACCATCCTAAGAGGTATATATTATCAATAGTTTAGGTATTGGAAAATAGAGGTGTCATGAAGTTCATTCACTTGCCCAAGGACCCTATTTCTTGACCTATGGAGTCAAACCTTGAACACAACTCTCTGGACTGCGTATTCTGAACTTTCTCAGTATGCTGTCTCACACCTTTTGTTGTAATATCCATCAGGCAGTCTATGTACGTGTTTGAGGCAGCAGCAAAGCAGGAATCCCCCATAAATGAGAAAAATATTTGGAAATAGATATTTTTGACTGATGCTGAAGCTCCAATACTTTGGCTCCTTGATGTGAAGAGCCAACTTATTGTAAAAGACCCCGATACTGAGAAAGATTGATGGCAGAAGGAGAAGGGGGCGACAGAAGGAGAAGAGGGCCATGAGATGGTTGGATGGCATCACCGACTCAATAGACATGAGTTTGAGCAAATTCCGGGGGATGGTGAAGGACAGGGAAGCCTGGCGTGCTGCAGTCTACAGGGCCGTAAAGAATTAGACATGACTTAGTGACTGAACAGCCACAAATGTTTCAGTTTTGTTTTATTAAACTTCCTTTACTTTAATAGTTTAGTCTGTTTTCATTTTGATCACTATGTGTGTGCATGGCATCATAAAATTTTCAGTTCTTAGACTCTCTAAAGATCCAGAGATATAAACATCTGACCTTTCCATGTACCAATATACTGGCTTGGCAGAAATAAAGTCTTGGGACTTACATATCAATGATAACTGTTAACACTAGTTCTCTTGGCCTTGAAGACATCTCTGAAAGATAGGACCACACATGAAACAAAAATAATGATTTAGTCTTTATATCAACCCATTTCTTGGCTTTGGTGCTGCTGAAGGCAGTGGGAGGTGGAGGGGAGGGGATGCGTGATGAAGGATTGATACTAATGACATTTGATTCACATGGAGTTGAATCACATTCACCCCTATATGGAGACTGATCCATTCCCCTAATCTCGCTCATCCTGGCAGGCAGACGCCATCTGATAATAACTCAGAATTCTTTCTCATTGGAGCCAATTCTGAACTGGTGGTCTGGAGAGAAACTCTGTATTGAATTACCAAGTAGTTCCAATAGAATCATTTCCAACAGTCATTAAGGCGGATGGAATACCCATTTTTGAAAAACAGTCCAGAATTCCAGATTTTTCCAAAAAGAAAAATTAAAGCTCAGCTCCTTTGTTCACGTTCCTCTTTTTAAGAGTGTGGAAAGATCTTTTTTGCAAGACAGTAAAACATGCCATTATGTTTGAGAGAATGCATGGAGAATGCCTCCATATTCTCTTCCTTTCTGCTACCACGAACCTCCCACAGTATTCAAAGTGTAATGGGGAAAGCTGAGACATTGAGAGGTTGACAGAGGGTCTCTGTGGCTCAAAATACAAATGGCATCTTGGCTGTGTGGTTCAATGGTGGCTAAATACATCAAAGTTTTTCAAATCTAAATCAAACTCCCTTTAGCAGAGAATTACCTCAGTTGATACAGTGAAAAGACTGTGTTATCTGCTGGACTAGGATACTTGACACTAATCAAAGGAAGAGACAACATTTTATTTAGGACAAGGATGAGGTAATGGCAGTTATTTGCAATGAGAGGACCAGTTCTTCGTTGTTAGCCTATGGCTGGGAAATTTCTGAGGTATTGGTGTGGTTTGATATTAGTTTAATAATCCTTGATGGGAGCCTAGAAAGTTATATCAAAAGGAGAGGTAATGTGTCATTTAAAAAATGACCAGAATCCTTTCCTCTTGGCTTTATATATATATATTAAAAAAAAAATTTTTTTTTTTTTTTTTTTTGTAATTCTAGGATGCTTCACAGTAGGGATTGGATATACCTTATCCAATAGGGACCAGATGGGGCTGGTGAAGCAAGCTGAAAACACATGTGTTTGAGAAGCTGATACTAAGATTATAAGCCATTTCTGTTGGCTTGAAATGACAGAACCACAATTATCATGTTTTTGAGCCAATTCTCGTGTTAAGAAATTTCTCGAAGAAACTAGATCCTTGCAATTTTTCTTTTTTACTAGATAAGTTCCAAGGGGACTTCTCATCCTAGATCCCTAAATGCTGTTATGTTGTTGTTGTTGTTGAGTTGCTCAGTCATGTCCAACTCTTTGGTGACTCGTGTCAGACTCATGGAGATGATGGAATTCCAGCTGAGCTATCTCAGCTCCTAAAAGATGATGCTGTTAAAGTACTGCACTCAGTATGCCAGCAAATTTGAAAAACTCAGCAGTGGCCACAGGACGGGAAAATGTCAGTTTTCATGCCAACCCCAAATAAGGGCAGTGCCAAAGAATGTTCAGACGACTGCACAGTTGTGCTCATTTCACATGCTAGCAAGGTAATGTTCAAATGCTGTTATCATGTAGCTCATTTAAATAAGTGTCACGAAGGTTCAAGTTTTCTCATTCCATGAGTAAAAGACCTACTCAAGTTAATAGTTTCTGTCACTCAATAGTGGCATTTTCCTTTCTTTTTTCATGCTCTATTGGTGCTGTGTAAGACAGTGCTAAGGATTAATTGCAATTATCATATTCAAAGTAGAAATCCCACCTTATGAAGTACTAATGAGTTTTTTATAAGCTGCACTGTGAATGTATGTCCAAGCCTTATATCATGTACGTGTGTGCTCAGTCCTGTCCAACTCTTTGTGTTTCTATGGACTGTATATGGCCCACCAGGCTCCTCTGTCCTTGGGACTTTCCAGGCAAGAACACTGGAGTGGGTTGCCATTTCCTTCTCCAGGGGATCTTTCTGACCCAGGGATTTAACCTGTGTCTCCTGTGTCTCCTGCACTGGGAGGTGGATTTTTACTGCTGGACCACCTGGGAAGCCCTTGTATCATGTTAGAGGAAGCAGAACTTGAAATCCTGCTAGATTATACAAGTCAAAAGTTTATTCATAACTCTCTGACCCCACAGTCCATCTGTAGACAGATTTGCACGTTGTATAGCTCTGAAGGGTGACACATCTTGATTTGCATTGAAGTGGGAGGGATTGCCAACGAATGCATCCAAATCATGAAATATTAATGAAAAACACACAGGGATAGTCAGGAGATGATTTGGCAACATGGGCTTGGGTATAGCATATTGGGCTTAATTTTAGGCTTCATCTCTTGACAGCTGTGTGATTTCAGTAGCTTCCTTAACTTCTCTGATCCTCACTTTCTTGAACTTAGAGACAAAATAATAGAGGACTCGTGAATGCTGGCACTAAAACACACAGCCACCTTAAAAGCCTGTGTCTGCCTTGTACCATGGCCAACTGTGGCACCGTGGGCAAATTGTTTCATTGAGACTCCCTGGCCCTTGGTTTCCTCATCTCTAATGTGCAGAGAAAAACAATGTTTATCTTATAGGGTCTTTGTAAGGCTTATGTTTATTAATCAAATACTCTATATAAATGCTTAACACGGTGGCAGACACTTAGTAAATGAGCCATGAATGGTCCCTGATTCACGTATTCAAGCCACCAGACTCTGTTTTATCAAGAGAGAGAATAAGGTGACTGTCTCTTCATGTTTGTAGAATCCTTCTTCTAACTGACCATGACATATGAGAGTTTATGCACCCTGGATGGCAGATTTTATAAAACTCTTTTTCCAGTGAGCTGATCTAGAAGACTGGGTCTGGGTAATCATTATGTATGGCAACTGACCTGAAGATTCCATACTCTATTTACTTATGAAAACTGTCAAGCTCTGGGAGGGAAAGCAACAACTCCCACAAACACTTCAATGAAGATTCTGTTGTGCCACAGGTTAATTGTTCAGTTCAGTTCAGTTGCTCAGTCGTGTCCAACTCTTTGTGACCCCGTGAACCTCAGCACGCCAGACCTCCCTGTCCATCACCAACTCCCGGAGTCCACCCAAACCCATGTCCATTGAATCGATGATGCCATCCAGCCATCTCATCCTCTGTCATCCCCTTCTCCTCCTGCCCTCAATCTTTCCCAGCATCAGGGTCTTTTCAAATGAGTCAGCTCTTCGCATCAGGTGGCCAAAGAATTAATTGGGCCATTCCTTAATAATATATAAGTAATCAGTATGAATTTAGTAAAGATGTTTTTGATTCCATGCTAAATTGCTTTCCCTCTATTACTTAATCTTCAAACAACCCTTGGAAATTGCATCCCTCTGTTTTGGGGAATGAAAGATAAATTCCATGACTTGGTCTACACAGCCTGTGTGGTTTGATTTCTTCAGGCTTCAGAGCAGTTACTCTCTCCTCTTCTACAACTGTCTTCTCATTCATTCATTCACCCATTAGCCTTTCATTCATTCATGCACACAGGTACCAAGCACACATGTGATGCTCCAACAGTGAGTATATTAAGTCTATGTCCCGTTGGTCCTCATGTTTTAGTGGAGAAAACAAGCAACTGAAATAGATGTGTAATCTTATGGAAAAAACAAATTTGGAATTCAGGAAATGGAGAGATCTGAGCATTAACTGAAGAAAATATAGGGGTGAAACATTCCATGCTGTAGGGAATAAAAGCATAATAAGCCTGAGACAGGGGGTGGTTGCCATATTCAGGAGTGGGTGAGTGATAGCAGAAGAGGTACCAGTGTCATCCCCACTTTACAGTCTAGGAAACAATCTTTAAAGAGGTGATCCATGCTGCTCTTCCTGCAGTAGGCACTCCTTTCCTTCCTCCTCAATTCTTCATCCCAGTTAACAAATGCATCTAATTTATCATTAAATGCTTCTCAACTTCTTTTTTTGTTGTGTGTGTGTTGCTTTATATGATTTCTCCTCTATATTCTTCTTCATTTTAATGATTTTGAATAGGCTTTCCAAATCAATCTGTGGTTGGGGATGGGAGTTATGTACAGATGCAATGCTGTGGCTTTTTTTTTTCTTTCCCAGAGGAAGAGTGACTTGTTCACTGAAGCAAATAGCCCTGCCCTCCATGACTTCATCTGGTGGTATCAGTAGTTCCAGCGATGATATAGAACTGCCTCTTCTTTCTCTTCCATGGATGAATGTGAAATGTATCAAAATTTTTTGTGTTATGATACAGGAAACAAAAGATCATTTTTCTCTTGTTTTTTTCTACTACAGTTATATAGCTTAATCTAGCCATGACTCTTGATAGACTAAAAATGTCAAATGAAAGCAACCCAACCTATACATTGGGAAACATACATACTTTCCAGAAAACTGCAACCTTCGCTTTGGCTGGGTGAGTCAAGTTCGGTGTTTCTCTTTTTGCAATACCACTGGTTGAGTGTGCACATGACTTGCATTTCTTTGAGTTGTGAGAATATAAATCCAGTAGATAAATGCGGACAGTGGATGTTTTAAAAGGGGAGAGACTTATCAAGAGCTTACTAGCAATGGCACCCCACTCCAGTACTCTTGCCTGGAAAATCCCATGGATGGAGGAGCCTGGTAGGCTGCAGTCCAAGAGATCGCTGAGTCAGACACAACTGAGCGACTTCACTTTCAGTTTTCACTTCCATGCATTGGAGAAGGAAATGGCAACCCACTCCAGTGTTTTTGCCTGGAGAATCCCAGGGACAGGGGAGCCTGGTGGGAGGCCATCTATGGGGTTGCACAGAGTCAGACACGACTGAAGTAACTTAGCAGAAGCAGTAGCTTCATTTAACCCATTTGCAGGAATAGAGATGCACACATAGAGAATGAACATGTAGACACTGGGGGGTGAGGAAGAGAGGGTGGGAAGAGTTGGGAAAGTAGCAATGCCATGTATATACGACCACGTGTATAATAAACTAGTGGGAAGCTGCTGTTTAGCGCAGGGAGCTCAGCTCAGTGTTCTGTGATGACCCAGTAGGGTGGGATGTGTGGGGAAGGAGGCTGAAGAGAGAGGGGAGATATGTACACATATGGCTGATTCATGTTGTTGTACAGCAGAAACTAACACAACATCGTAAAGGAATTATACTCCAATTAAAAAAACAGGAGTACTTCATTTAAACATTTTTAAACAGAGAAAACAGTTGTGCAAATGATTAGAACACAAAGTGGAGCACTGATAATCTTTGTTGTCTGGGACTGAGGTTTCTTCCTTGTAATTGTCTTATAAATGGCCTCCTAATGAGTCATCTAAGCAGATCAATAAATACATCTACTAACTGTTTCTTCCATAATTCCTGAAACAGTGGTTGAAGTTACAAGAATAATACTCAAGTAGACTGAAATATGGACATTACTAATACTTACAGAATAGACTGACTCTACTGTGCTGAGGTATAGCAGTTTCACTAGTGTGAGATTTTAGTCACAATAATCTTTCTCCTGTCAGTAGTGTTGATTTATTTATTCAGCACCGCCTGGCATAAGCCATGTGTCCAAATACTATACTAGCATGAAAAGCTCTGCTCTGTGCCATAAAATACCCCTCCCAAATCCTAGCAGCTCTGTGGTTTGTAGCATTCTTTGCAAAGGCTGCAAATGGTTCATATTTTTAAATGGTTCTTTATGTGAAATTCTATTGAAAAGCCAGAGTCTTGCCAAAAGGAAGTCATAGGAGACATAGTAAACTCACACATAAGGAGCAAAGCATTTTTATCTTATTTTAAGAGTATTTACACATTCCAGAGGTAATTAAAAGATTAATGAGTATAAAGACCTTAGTTACAGATATTGATTTTCAGGGAACAGATCCTTAGAGTAATGGAGAAGATGATGGTTTATTTTTTTGCAGAGTGCTTAGAGTCATTTTGATGCAAGAAGGCAGAAATGATGTGTTTGCTGTTTTGCTGACTTGACTAGATCTAAATAGATATTGATTCTGAACTCTGCGTAGAGAGAAAACAGGAAGAGAAGCTGGAGGAAGGTAATGGGTGAGGGCCCAAGCTTTCTTTAGCTTCCCCCAAATGAGCTCTTGAGCAATGAGAAGTCAAGGAATAGCCACTTTTTGAAGGAAAATGTTTAATACAATATAAGCTCACAAACTTACTGTCAGTTAAAATTCAAAAGACAAATGAAGTATAATATATTTCAATGCACTTCCAATTATTTGCTTCTAAATATAGCCATAAAGTCAAATCCAGACTACCATAGTTCTAAAGGAGTAAATTTTGAACTGATCAACTTAACAATTAGAGTGTCAATTATATATGTGTTTAGCATTTGAAAGCAGTATGCTTTCCTGCAGATTTGAAATATTATTTCCACATAAAGTTTGCATCTTATTTATGAAAACTATTCCTGATTCATTGGGAATAAGAAACATCAGGCTAGGTACTGTCAATTTATCAAATTCTCTACATATAGGCAATAAAACTGAGATTTTACTATATTGAAAATGATGATAGGCCATTATTCTACTTTATCTCATTATGTATGTCTGTGCGTGTGCTCAGCTGCTCAGCTGTATCCAACTCACTGTGGCTCCACAGACTGAAGCCTGCTAGGTTCCTCTATCCATGGGATTTCCCTGCAAGAATACTGGAGTGGTTGCCGTTTCCTTCTCCAGGGGATCTTCCCAACTCAGGTATTGAACCAATGTCTCCTGCGTCTCCTGCATTGGCAGGCAGAATTTTTTTTTTACCACTGAGCCACCTGGAAACTACTTTCTCTGAGTATGTAATTGCTCCTCTTTGTAACAGAAGATGATTTCATCCTCATGGTAAAAATGGAAGAGAAAATAAGAGGAAAAATATATTCATCATTCTAGATTCTGTCTGTGTGACTACCAACAATGTCATTTAAAACTACTTACATATGTCTGACTCACTGGTTTACAGCAGAAACTAATACAACATTGTAAAGCAACTATACGCCAATAGATACATAAATGTACATGAAAAACAAAAACAAAAACAACTACTACAGAAAGATATGGTATAGAATGAGATGAAAGGATGAAAGGGCTAGACATTTCTCTAGCCCTGTGCTAAACTTGCATCTTATTTGAAGAAGGAATGAAACCCAAAGGAGGCTCAAATTTTGCTCCAAAAATATGCTGCCTCTTCACATACATATCTCTGAAGAATGTCTTGTTTTATAAAACAAAACAAAACACAGTATTGGAATGATACTTTCCATATATTTAGGTGCATTTTAAATGGCACCTTGGATTCTTCATCAAGGAGTAGGTTTAAGATACTGAGCTTCAGATTCTTTCAAAATAACGTGGGAAAAGTGCCTGCTTACAGAAAAATTCTAAAGGGAAATGAGATGGTCTGTAGGCGTATTTTAATTTCCTGGAAGAAAAGAATGGTCATCTGAAATCAATCTTATGGATGTTTTTTTTAAAAAACAGTGGATCCAATAAATTTTATTTGACCTGCAAAACTGGCCTTGGGCCTTCACACACTTACCTAGGCCATCTTCCTTTTTTGAGTTTCAACCACACTAGGTTGAAATACCAATTTACAGAAAGATAGCCTAGATTCCAGAGAAATCTAAACAAAATGGAAGGTGAGAATCAATGTCTCCATGTTTTCCTCAGGATTTCCACTGAGTCCGTCTAGTTTATCTTAAGACAAGAGCATCATAGAGTGTTATCAATATTTGATCATCTAGAACTGTAGTAAGTTCTGCAAGCCACAGAAAAATTAGTATGTAAGATATATGTTGGGAGAAAGTTCTAGTTTCTAGTTTTCTAGTTTCATTCACTGTAGGAATCTATTTTAGTTTTCTAGTTTGGTTCACCATGGTGCATGAGTTAACAGGAATTTATCTGCCACTCCATACATATAGAAATGTTAGATAAGTTATAACAAAAATATATGCAAATCTCATCTCAAGGAAAGAAATAGAAGCCCAGTATTTCATAGACTAGGATAGAAGCAAAGACAGAATGATTGAGGAAGTATGTCTGATGGTTAAGAACACAGACTCTGGGCCAGAAAACTTGGGTCCAAAACCCAATTGCCACTTATTGGCTCAATCTAATATTAACATCAACAACAAATCAAACTTCTCAGTGATTTATTGGTCAAAGTAGATAGCATAATGGAAGGTGGAACACACTACGCTTAGAAATAAATGCAAATGTAAGCACTGCGTATCAAATTGAGTAGGATGCATCCAAAGTGCTACGCAGGCAGAAATTTCTAGTCTTCAATCTACGTATTAGAAATTAAGATTAAAAGTTAATAATTTAAGAATCCAAGTCAAAAAATAACAGCAAAACTCTGGAGACAAGAAAAAACTAATTATAAAAAAGAGCAAACATTAGTGAAATAGAAACAAAAAATAGGATCAGCAAAGCTCAAAGTGAGTGTATTAAAATGTGGATAAAATGCAACAATGTATGACAAGATTGAGCTATAGACAATTAAGAATATTAGGAACATAACAGACATTACAAGAGTTAACAGAGAAATGTTTTACTATTATGAGCATATACCAGAGCGTTCTTTGTCAATGCATTCAGCATTTGGAAGAAAGCAATATTTTTCTTAAAAAATATTAAAATACATTACCACCACAAGTGATTCAGGAGAGCATAGAAACTCTAATAGTATCATAACCCTTTAAAAAATCATATTAGCATTCAAAGCAACACCTATTCCTCCTCCCGTGAAATGCATGCACAAAAATACACACATTTACTAACAGAACAAACAAAGGAAGCAGCAGCCCCAGACAGTAAGCCAAGTTATGGCAGATGTTCACGGAACAAGCAATTCAAGTTTGCAACAAACTCTTCGAAAAATAGTGAGTGAGAGATTTTTTCCATCTCCTTTTGTGACGCTACTGTGTCTTTGGATATTGACTGTATAAAAAGAGAAAGTATAGGACAATCTTACTATGGAATATAGATTTAAAAGCTTAAATAAAGTTAAGTCAACCTGAATTTTGGATGATATAAAATAAAACACATCAAGATCAGGTAGGGTGTGTTCTGAGATGCAAGAAAGGTTTAACATTGGTCTTTCCCTGGTGGCTCAGCAGTTAAAGTGTCTGCCTACAATGCGGGAGACCTGGGTTCGATCCCTGGGTCTGGAAGATCCCCTGGAGAAGGAAATGGCAACCCACTCCAGTATTCTTGCCTGGAGAATCCCATGGACAGAGGAGCCTGGTGGGCTACAGTCCACGGGGTCACAAAGGTTTAACATTAGGAAACCTAGAAAAGTATATCAACACATGTCATGATGAGTTTGGTGTCAAGTAACAAAGAAGCCAACAAAATGTAGCAAGTATTATTTCACAAAACATGAGATCCAGAGGTTGAACAGTTTCAGAGTTAATTCTGGAGCACCATTGTAATCAGATTCCGCTCATCCTTTCTCTCTGCAACATTCAATGTGTGGATGGTTCTCTGCATAGGTACAAGATGGTAGTAGAAATACTAAGAATCAGAAAAGTAAGGCGAGTCCCTGTCATGTCCTTTTGCCAGTTTCCCAAGCAGAATATGTTTTATGTGTTATTGGCTACAGTTGCATCACTCCACCGTGTTTAAATCAACCACTGGGAGAGATACTAGATTTACTATAGTTTTAGTAACAATCAAAATTCATGGTAGGAGGTGACACTACTGGTAAAGAACCCACCTGCTACAGCAGGAGTCATGAGAGGTGCAGGTTCCATCCCTGGGTCAGGAAGATCCCCCGGAGAAGGAAATGGCAACCCACTCCAGTATTCTTGCCTGGAGAAGCCAAAGGACAGAGGAGCCTGGAGGGCTACGGTCCATGGGGCAGCAAATAAGTCAGACAGGACTGAGTGACTAAACAACAAGGTCGACCTGGATATTGGCTTGGGTATAGCCTGCAGTGTTAACACATACAGAGGAAAACGTGAAATTAATTTAGTAGTTACAGCAAGAAGTGAATGAAATTCAACTCTAAGTCCTGGGTAAAAGTAACAACAATGAAAATCACTTTAAAAAATGGGAAGAAAAAAGGAAATTAACATGATGAACTTAATCCTTCAAAATTCTTAGTGTCTTAAAATGTGCATTGAGGAACTAATCGAGAATGACAACCAGCTCCTTTCATTTGTATTAAATATTTTAACGAATATTCTCATCCTATATCTGAAATGAAATGCATTTGAAATGAAATAGAAGGATTGGCTAGAAAGAGACAAAAATGTTATTTTTTGTGATATATGATCATTTGCATGAAAAATGTTAGAGGATATATTGCCAAATTAATATAATGCATAAACTGGAATAAAGAGCTTCTGGATACAAAATCAATATACATATGTAGGACACATATGCCCTTTTACATAGCTGAATTTAAAATATAGCTGCTGTAGAAAAAGATCTAATTTACAATACCAATAGTGAGGTATCTAGCAATAAATCCTTACAAATCTTCATTGAGAGAATTATAGAACTTCATGGCTGCAATTGAAAGTTCTATTTTCTCAAATTCATAGGTAAAAAGGAAATAAATATACTAATTTTATAAGATTTTTTAAGGATTAAATGATGTACTATATAAAAATCATTTAAGACTCTTTTATATAACACTCAGAAACAGAAGCTTTTAAATAAATTTTATAGAAATACTTTATTATTTTAGGAACCTATAAAGTAGTCTCTTAAGAGCCCTGGAATTCTTCAGAGCAATTTGAAGACCACATGGTAACATTTATATTTTTCAGGTAATCTAAACCGAAGTTCAACATCCCTTTTCTGACCCAAGCCAAAGTTGGGCTTTTCCCTTGGCTGTACACTCTCTCAACCTTTATGGATACAGTATGTCCCATGACTACTGTCAATTTGGGCTTTTCATCTTTTTTTTTTTGTATATGTATAGGAATGTTTTACCCCCCAAAGAGAACAAATTCTCCAGTTTTATGGACAATCCCTTCTTTTTTTCTGTCTCATGAAACAATCTGTCTTCATTCATTACACAAATATTTTAAGTGACTACTCTGAGTCAGGCACAGTCTATATTCATGGGATAAATCAATAAATGGAATCAACAAAATCTCTTGCCCTCATGGATAGTTCAGGTTAGTGCTGTGCTGTGCTTAGTTGCTCAGTTGTGTCCAACTCTGCAACCCCATGGACTGTAGCTAGCCAGGCTCCTCGGTCCATGGGGATTCTCTAGGCAAGAATACTGGAGTGGGTTGCCATGCCCTTCTGCAGGGGAATCTCCCCAACCCAGGGATCTAATCCAGGTGTCCAGCATTACAGGTGGATTATTTTCCTGTCTGAGCCATGGGGGAAACCCTTGCAAGTAGTAAGGGGAACAAATACTGAACGATATACCTAAGAAATTAGCTAGCTGTGGCAGAGGCTGTTAGCTGCCCACTAGAATTCTATTATCCATCTTTCCTGGGCAGCAAGGTGCCCTTGCAAAGTGGGCTTATATGGCTAAATTCTTGCCTACATGATACATACAAAGTGATGTGTGTCGTTTCTTGGCCGAGGTAGATACAGCCTTCCATATACTCCTATATTTTATCTTCTGTTGATTGAATACATAAAAACAGTAGGTCCCTAGCAGATAATGGAACCACAGAATAGAAGTAGCCAACCACTGAATTACAATTAAAAGAAAAAAAAAACTTACCTCTAATAAGAAATATTGCTCTGATCTGTTTAATGTGTGACATAGAAAATTTATTGTGTTTGGCTCTTAGATACATTTGGCTTTACTTATACTGCAGTCTGGTGGAGAAGGTCACGGCACCCCACTCCAGTACTCTTGCCTGGAAAATCCCATGGATGGAGGAGCCTGGTAGGCTGCAGTCAGTCCATGGGGTTGCCAGGAGTTGGACATGACTGAGCAACTTCACTTTCACTTTTCACTTTCATGCATTGGAGAAAGAAATGGCAACATACTTCAGTGTTCTTGCCTGGAGAATCCCAGGGACGGGGAGCCTGGTGGGCTGCTCGTCTATGGGGTCGCACAGAGTCGGACACGACCGAAGCAACTTAGCAGCAGTAGCAGCAGCAGTACTGCAGTCCATTGTGTCTTGGGCAAAATAAATACATAGTATGCTTGAAATTGGAGAAGGCAATGGCACCCCACTCCAGTACTCTTGCCTGGAAAATCCCATGGATGGAGGAGCCTGGTAGGCTGCAGTCCAGGGGGTCGCTGAGGGTCAGACCTGACTGAGCGACTTCACTTTCACTTTTCACTTTCATGCATTGGAGAAGGAAATGGCAACCCACTCCAGTGTTCTTGCCTGGAGAATCCCAGGGATGGGGGAGCCTGGTAGGCTGCCATCTATGGGGTTGCACAGAGTTGGACATGACTGAAGCGACTTAGCAGCAGCAGTAGCAGCATACTTGAAATTGGAGAAGGCGATGGCACCCCACTCCAGCACTCTTGCCTGGAAAATCCCACGGACGGAGGAGCCTGGTGGGCTGCAGTCCATGGGGTTGCTAAGAGTAGGACACAACAGAGTGACTTCACTTTCACTTTTCACTTTCATGCATTGGAGAAGGAAATGGCAACCCACTCCAATGTTCTTGCCTGGAGAATCCCAGGGATGGGGGAACCTGGTGGGATACCGTCTATAGGGTCGCGTAGAGTCGGACATGACTGAAGCGACTTAGCAGCAGCAGCAGCATGTTTGAAATTATTCATTACAAAGAGAAAAATAAATTGAAAATCAGAGCAAGGTCAATGGACATGGATTGCCCAAAACGTGAGGGAGGTCATTGCTGTTTTAATAGAGTGTTTAGGGTAGGTCCCTTATTGGGAGGGTGTTATTTCAGTCTTGAAAGATGGGAGAAAATTATTCAGGTTGATACCTTAAGGAAGAGTGTTTCACTAATTTTAGCATGATGGCTGCAAAGCAGGAGTGTACCTGGCATGTTCAAGTCATACCTGAGACATAGCTGGTGGTAAAGTTTTTATTCTGGGTAAAGTCAAAACCAGTGTAGGGTTATAATCAGAGGAGTGAGATTGCTTTGAAAGGATCATTCTGGCAGCTTTGATGAGAAGAGCTGTAAGGATAGACCTAGTTGGGAGGTTATCACAGTAAACTACTAGATGAGGGTTGAGAAGGACTCAGTCTGTATTTTTTTTTGGACATTCCCTACAGCCTGCAGGATCTTAGTTTCATGACCAGAGAACAAACCCACACCCTTGGCAGTGAAAGCACAGAGTCCGAACTTCAGGACCACTGGGGAATTCTCAGTAGGAATCAGCCTGGACTAAGGTTGGAGGTAGTGATAAATAACTAGATTTTTCATGCATTTTTAGAGCAGGACCAACAGTATTTGCTTTAAATTTGAAATCAGGGTATAGACAAAGAGAAGAGGTCAGGCAAGGATTTAGGCCTGATTAATCAAAGGTGTAAATGCAGCATCAGACTGAGATGAAGGAGTCACTGGAAGATACTGGGAAGAAATTCTGTTATGAAATTGTTAAAATTGAGGGGCCTGTTAGTCTTATGTTAGCATTGGATCATATGAAATTGCTGATATTCAAGCTGGTTCAACTGTGAAAATGGCATATCATTGGACCTCATACAAGTCTGGAGTTTGGAAAAAAGTTCTGGAAATCATCAGTATAAAGGCAGTATTTCAAGCTATGTGACTAGATTAGATCACTGTATAAGTCAGGGTTCAATTGGGAATCAGAAAACACATGAATGTTCTTAACAAGAAGATGTATTATAAAGAAATGGTAGCCAGGTGTTAGAGAGCTGAAACGACAGCAAGAAGACACAGTATCAGAAAACAGTTACCATTCCTTTGCTGGGGATGCAAAGGGAAGAGGTTGGGAATAATTAATGTAAAGTCTTGAAAGAGGGGTCCATGGCACTCAGACCTCTGAGGAGGTGGCATCATTTGCTTGGTATTTCAGAAAGGACTGATCCTGATGATGTGGAGGGAACTCTAAAAACTGGGACAAATTGCTGTAGCTGGAATCAACTGTTCTTCCAGGGTCTGTCTCTTCCATGGCCATTCATGTTTCTTCTCCCTAATTTTCCAGTTTACCTCTTACACCCCCACTGTGTGTGTGTGTGTGTGTGTGTGAGTGTGTGTGAGAGTGTGAGTGTGTGTGTGTTTGTGTGTGCTCAGTCGTGTCTTAGTCTTTGCAACCCTGTGGACTGTAGCTCGCCAGGCTTATCTATCCATGGGATTTCCAAGGCAAGAATACTGGAGTGGGTTACTATTTCTTACTCCTGGGGACCTTGCTGACCCAGGGATCAAACCTGCATCTCCTGCATTGGCAGGCAGATTCTTTACTACTCAGACACCTGGGAAGACCCTTTCCCCCATTGGCAGAACCTAAATGGGACCGACTGGCAAAGGAGAATGTGGTTTCCAGAATCCCAAGCTCTGTATCACAAAGTCCGGTATAAAAGAATAGCTTGAAGATGAGACCCAGGAACTAAATAACCAAAGAGTTAGTGTAGCGAGTGCCCCACACCGTGGGAGACTCCATGTGAGAGGTTAGGGAGGATTGGGGCAAAGGAAACATAGAAGGAACAGTCAGTGGGGTAGAAGGAAAACTAAATGTATGTCCATCCTTGATATCCTGGTAAATAAAGTGCTTCCAAGAAGAGCTGTTTCCAACTGTATAAAATGTAAAAGATCAAGTTGGCTTCGAGCTAAGAATTTGTTGGCTTAGTGATATGTCATTGCTGACTTTGATTGAAGGGGTTTTAGTGGATCTATGAGGACAATAAAGAGTGATTTGGAATAGAAAAATTAGATATTTAAGTATATACAATAATATATAGAGAGTCTATAGAGTATATTGTATTATGTATATGAAGTATGTACAATAATATATTAGATGCATCTAAGTCACTTCTGTCATGTCTGATTCTGCGACCCTATGGACCATAGCCCTCCAGTCTCCTCTGTCCATGGGATTTTCCAGGCAAGAATACTGGAGTGGGTTGCCATTTCCTCCTCCAGAAGATCTTCCTAACTCAGGGATGGAACCTGGGTCCCTTATGTCTCCTATATTGTTAGGCGGGTTCTTTACTACTAGCGCCACCTAGGAAGCCCCAATGTATTAGATATTTAACTATATTTTGGGGTTGCTGCAAAGGCAATGGCACCCCACTCCAGTACTCTTGCCTGGAAAATCCCATGGACGGAGGAGCCTGGTAGGCTCCAGTCCATGGGGTTGCTAAGAGTCGGGAACGACTAAGCGACTTCACTTTAACTTTTCACTTTCATGCATTGGAGAAGGAAATGGCAACTCGCTACAGTGTTCTTGCCTGGAGAATCCCAGGGACGGTGGAGCCTGATGGGCTGCCGTCTATGGGGTCGCACAGAGTCGAACACGACTGAAGCGACTTAGTAGCAGCAGCAGCAGCAAAGGGGAGCAGAGAAATGGAATGATATTTAGGAAAAGAAGTCAAGTAGAAATATTTCTTTTTTTAATAATGAAAAAAATGGTAGCATGTTTGAGTACTAATGGAATGATCAAGTAGAGAGGTAAAGAGAGATACCATAGAAAACTCCTATGAGATACCTAAGAGAACTCCTAGAACAACATGCTTGGGACTTCGAGAAGGGATGGAATCAAGTGCCTGAGTTGGGGGATTTGCTTTAAGTAGGCTCATGGGTAGTTCATCTGTGATAACAGAAGGGATGGTGAGTTCTTGAGGACAGATGCTGAAAAGCCTGCAGATGTGGTGGTGGAATCTGTCGACATTCTTTCCCAATTGCTTAAATGATTGCTTCAATTTTTCATGTCATCAACCGAGAGTGAAGAAGGCATAGAACATATGTAATAGTGAAGAGCAGCAGAGTCCTTGGACAAGGACAAGGATTTAGACACTAATTCCTGGAGCCTCAGCTTCTTCATCTGAAAAATATTAAAAAAAAAAAAAAAAAAAAAACCTTTTGCAATATAAGTGGTATTAAATCCTCTTGCAATATGAAAAAAATATGTAATACTGATGTCAAATATTATTAATGATAAAATATATACAAAACAAAGTGGAAACACTTTTTTAATAAAAATATCATGGATATATATATATAATCTTTGGATTTTCCTATAAATACAGCAACATGAAAAATCATTTATCACTTTCCAATGAATATGCATTTCAAATTGACTTGTTTTACCTGCATTCTCCAGGAAACTTTTCTAGCAATGTTTGGGTTAAAACTTAAATTATTACATTGAAAAGTCCTTGAAGTCAGAGGTATCTTGTTAAGTTTTCAGTATTAAATGACCTCACATATAGTAGGAATGCAGTAAATATTTTGAAGTAATTTAATATATCAATGCTGGTCTGTTAAATAGTATTTATGAGTGAGAGGGAGGGAAAAAGTAGAGGAGGAGCAAGAAAGAGAGAGAGAGGGAGGGAGATAAAGGGAGAATTATCAGATAAAGCCACATACTAGGTAGTATGAACATTTCTTTCTGATGTGATAAAATTTATCCTTGTGTCCCTGAAGCTATTTTCAAGTCTAGTAACAAAATGTCTGACAACTAAAGATACAAGAGTGTTCTCTCTTCTTTGAGCCATCATTGGATTTAAATTAGATTTAAATTACAGGCACCCAGGGAATCCTGAATGATTACTAGTGGGATGAATTAATATTTCAGGTTTAATTTTTTCATTTAAAACTTCTTGATGGAAGACACAGGCTTTTTGTACATGTGGTCTTAAATGAGATGTTGAAAGAAATGGCAGCTGAAATGAATGAATAAGCAATCTCTGTTCGAGAACTAATCTGGGAGGACAGCATGCCTATTTTCATGTTTGGACCATGTTAAAGCTGTATTTTCTACTAATTGAAAATTAGCTCTCTGTAAATTACATGCTCAAAAGTTTGAGGCAAAGGGACTTTTCAAATTAATTCATAATTCTTGCTCTTTTTCTTATTAGATGTCCCAGACCATGGCCATATCAGGTCATCCTTTGGAATAAATAAGTTTTTCTCCTGATCATTTTTTGAGGATTGGATAAAGGAGTTGAGAAATTGTTTGTAAGTCATCTGACTTACTGCATCATGCTGTAAAAAAATGCCAAACACCTTTTTTTTTTAATTTTTTAAATTTTATTTTATTTTTAAACTTTACATAATTGTATTAGTTTTGCCAAATATCAAAATGAATCCACCACAGGTATACATGTGTTCCCCATCCTGAACCCTCCTCCCTCCTGAAGCAACTCCATGAAGTACTATTTATATATCATAAAATTCACCCATTTTAAGAGCAGGAGCCAATGAATCTTAGTAATTTTATAGAGTTGTACAACCATTGTTACAATAAATTTTCAAACATAACTGTCATCCCAGAAAAACCCCAAATTCTATTTGCATTTGATCCTCATACCCTCCCTCAACCCCAGGCAACCACTAATCTACTCTCTTTCTCTATAGATCTGCCTGTTTTAGAAGTATCATGTAAATGAATCCTATACGCCACAGGCTATTGTGTCAGGCTTTTTTCACCTAGCATGTTTTTGAAATTTGTCCATTCTTTAGAGGTCTTTCCACACATAGCTGAGATTCTTGACAGACTTTTTCATAAAGACTTCATGTTGCTGTTGTGCGGTCACTCAGTCATATCTGACTCTTTGCTGCCCTTATGGACTGCAGCATGCCAGGCTCCTCTGTCCTTCACTGTCTCCCAGAGTTTTATCCCATTCATGTCTATTTAGTCAGTGATGCTATCTAACCATTCCAGCCTCAGCTGCCTCCTTCTCCTGTTGCCTTCAATCTTTCCCAGCATCAAGATCTTTTCACAGAGTGTTTTTTGCATCACGTGGCCGAAGTATTGGAGCTTCAGCTTCAGCATCAGTCCTTCCAATGAACATTCAGGGTTGATTTCCTTTAGGACTGCCTGGGTTGATTTCAGCAGCACGTATTTTATTGTGATTCACAGTTTCCATTGTACTTCAGTCATCCTCATTGGACTGCAAAGTAGTTGGGGCAGGGACCCTTTCATTCCTTGCAAACAATTGCAATTTAATTTGCTCTATTACTGGCACTCAATTAGTGCTTGTCAAGTTACTGAATGATGGAAAAGTTGATTTTTCACTTCTGCCCTTTGCTCCCTGTTGCAGATTGTTTGCTGGGAAGCAGATTAGAAGATGGAATTTAGTGTGTAGATGTTTATTAGGGAGTATCCTTGGAAGGGAGGAGGAGGAAGTGGAGTTGGGTCCAGGGAGAATTGAGTTGGGATATATACTCTGTGATAAACTTAGCCAAACCTACAGGGAGCTCTGAAGCTGAAATGGCCTGTCAGGGTTGTCCTATGTTAGGATGAAATGGCCCAGCCGTTCTAATTCTTTCTCATTAGTCAGTCACTGGACCTCGGCCAGCATGTGAAGGGTGTGGCCAGGACCCATTGGCTTTCTTCAGGACGTGACAGGATGTCCTTCATTATAGGGGACCTGAACTGTGAAACTCTGTGTTTATTGAGTTTCTACAAGATAGGCTACAGTCCATGGGGTCGCAAAGAGTCGGACACGACTGAGTGACTTCACTTTCACAAGTTCTTTTCCCCTAAATGTCAGTTAAGGCAATATCATGATCATATTCTGCTAAGTCATCCAGATTTTCTATATCTGTTACAAAAAATCACTGCAATATATGTTAAATTCTGCTGTACTGCTGAAATAGTATTTTTGTGTATAACAAATATTTTTTAAAGCTACATCAAGTTCTTGTCAGAAATGTTCAATCATTTCAGTATAAAATTTAGAACAAAGGAAGCTTAAAAGACAAACAGATTTTCTAATCACTTTCGAAATACCCTAAAATTATCCTGTTTCATCATTTTTGCTAGATCTTCCCCTGTCAACATATGTGGGAGAAGTTGTTTTAGATTATTGAAACTCTTGGGTGAATAATTTATCAAATTGTCAGCAGCTGTTTTTTTCTAACAGTAGATTTGAATGCATCAGTTGTCTTTCATTTTTCAAACTTAAAAAAATTTTTTAGAATGTACCGAAAACATATTCATGAAACTTTTCCACAGTGTATCCTGCAGTGTCAAATTGGGCAGTGATGCTTTTGGTCTCCCTAAGTACAGTATCAATGCTAAGAGAATTTTCCTCAACATTTAATTTTTTATTTTCAAAAAATAAAATTTCCATTTGCTGGCACCCTACTGACCTTCTGGCTTTAAAACACATCTCTCTTTTCAGCATTATTATTATTATCACTATTATCTGTAAAGTATTTGTAAGCCACAAAGGCTTGGGCCCCTTTGTTTGGACTCACATTTTGAGTCTTCTGGGGATTACTGGTGGATCTCTTCTTGCTGCTGGTGCTCTCATGCTAAGGACTAATAGTAATGATAGGGTGCTTTCCACATCCTAGGGTTCTTTACCAGAGAAGGCAATGGCACCCCCCTCCAGTACTCTTGCCTGGAAAATCCCATGGATGGAGGAGCCTGGTAGGCTGCAGTCCATGGGGTCGCTAGGAGTTGGACCCGACTGAGCGACTTCACTTTCACTTTTCACTTTCATGCATTGGAGAAGGAAATGGCAACCCACTCCAGTGTTCTTGCCTGGAGAATCCCAGGGACGGCGGAGCCTGGTGGGCTGCTGTCTATGGGGTCACACAGAGCCAGACACGACTGAAGCGACTTAGCAGCAGCAGCAGCAGGGTTCTTTACTGGGTATTTTCCATGATGTATACCTAACCAACAAGGAAAACTATTGTTCATTTTGGTGCCACCTCAATGGTGATGCTGGCCATTTCTTATTTATTCCAAAGACTCCATAAATTCTACCAATTTGAGAGACTAGTATGTATAAGAAATTTTGTGTGCATTATCTTATATTCATTCTCATATCAGCTTTCTTTTTGCCAAGTACTTCAGTTTTTCTTTAGATAAGAGAAACTTGAGGTTCACAGAAAGGTCACATAATTTACCCAGAGTTCTATAATAAGGAAATAACAGATCTCATACACCAAAGTTAAGGCCAACTCTCTAGTTATCATGTTCACAAAATTTGAGTTGAGCCAGTCAGGTTCTATTACATTTGCTGGGTTTTACAATGCAAATGGCTGGGCAGCTTACACAGTCGTGTGGACCTGTCATAAGACTTCTCTTACTCTGGGCCTTATTAGAACATTCTGAACTAACAGCCTTACAGAGTACTTGGTAAGTGGACTTGCTTCATAGTCATTATATATGAGTGTATGTTGCTTCCAGAATTCAAACAGTCCTTTAGATATTGTGCTTCCTCCTTAGTGAAAAAAGATACTAGATGCAACAACTTGTCATCTAATATTCAACTTTGGAGGATGTATCTCAACTCGCCTCCAACCTCTAGAGCCCCAGAAATTTCACTGAAGTGGCAGGCTGTTTAAATGTCGTTGGGTTTATTTCCCACTCTCTGGTATGCATGTGTTTCGCCAGGATATTTGTACTTCCTCCTCGGCACATTCAATCAGCATACCATCATCAGTATGATGAACTGCATCATCTCTTGTGCAATGCAGGATGATAAAGTGTCTCTGGACTGGATTTTAACATAGGGCTATAGATCTGATGCATCCCCTGAGTAGTACAGGGAAAGAACATTACTGTCTTTGTCAGGTGAAAGCAAACTACTTGTCAGAGTCTGTATTAATACAGAGGATAAAAGCACTCAGACCAATAGCTGCATATTTTGTAATAGAGACTGGGTTGACTTGCTCCAGCAAAAAAACCACATCTAGAACATCATATTCAATTTAAGTTGCCATCTGATTAAATTTTCAGTAATCCATTTCGTTCCTCTTACACATAGACTAACTGGGGTAATTAGGAAGTGGTTGGGATCCCTGAAATTTTCCAGAAAAGCAGTTTTAATTTTGATTTACTATTTTGACAGGCACAGGCAGTTCTAGAGGCTTCCACATGGCTTTTCCTACAATAGCCCTCACTTTGTTCATCAGGGAAACAATATGGGGATTCTGCCAGTTGCTGAGAATGTCTTTTCCAACGTTGCTTTCCAGGACTCGAAAAATAACCATGCAGTGGGTTTAGGAACCTACAAGACCTGTTGTGAACTACACCATAGGCAAACTCCTTTAATCACATGGATTTCATAAGCTCCTCTCCTGTATCTTAATAGACCTAATCTTATTTGACCTTAATCTTATTTGAGTGCCTAGGAATCAGCATCAGTTAAGCCTTGTAATTAAGTGTAGTCTAGTCAGTTAAATCAGTGTCTAGTAATCCCCTCAGTTTCTGAGAATTTTCTTTTATTCAATTTACTGCTCTGTTAAGTTACTCTGGGTCCCACTGGAGAGGACTAACAAGAAAATATACAGTGTAACATTTTGGCATTTTATCGTATATTTCTTTAAGGGAAGTCAGGCTTCCATTCAGCAGACTCTGAGTCAGTGAACTGGGTCATGTCTAGAAATTGGCTAAGACGTCTTGATTCTTTCATGGTGATTCAAGTCAGATTTCTGTCCACAGGGGTAAGAGTTCATCACTTGGAGAAGTCAAGTAAAGCTTCCGTTCAGTTCACTTCAGTCGCTCAGTCATGTCTGACTCTTTGCGACCCCATGGACTGCAGCATGCCAGGCTTCCCTGTCCATCACCAACTCCCTGAGCTTACTCAAACTCATGTCCATCGAGGCAGTGATGCCATCCAATCACCAGACTTAAATTGAAGAAAGCTTCTGTAGACTATTTCTGTCCTAGGAATACCACTAATAACTTTGCAAATCAAACCATTCTGACTCCAGCTTCAGTCCTGGTACCTATTATAGGAACCATGCTTATCCTGTCTCTATAAGTTAAGCCCCATCCCTTGCATCCTGTCATTCTGGAATCCCATCACAAACCTCATTTTTATATCAATATCTCACTCTTTTTCCTAGATTAAAGATATTATTCACTAGAAAACTCATCATGGATTTTGGCATTCTCCTCACAAATGTATCTCAAAACTCTGGTGAACGAAAGTAACTTCTGGAATATCCTGGTTAAAGTTTAATTGTGGTTAAAGTTTAAATAAGTAGATGATAGTAATATTACTCTAACATTCTTATTTCCCTAAGCTTTTAGCTAGCTTCTTAAAGCCTTAGATCCCTTTTCTAAACCTTGAGTATATCAAGGAATTTGGGGTATTTCACCTTCATTTAGTAAAGGCCACTATTGTGTTCAAGAAAAGCATTAGATTCACTTTGCAACTCAAACTATCTCATTGCATCTAGACTCCCTGGATTGTATACCATATCAACTAATTCACCTGAATCCAATATTTTCAATTTTCTATCATAGTCTGTCTTTAGGATCCATTCTGATATACATTTTTCAGGTTTCTTTCAACATAAATAGTGGAAAGTTCACATTGTTTTCATGTTCATGAGACCACCAGCTAGCTCATTCCTATTTTGTTGGAGCTTGCTGAGACTTGAGTCTGGTTTAAGTCTTGAAACAATGAATGGTGATGAGGGTGAGTCTTGAGGATCATTAAGCTCCCTGCAAGTCAGCTACATTAGGACAGCTTAATATGAATTTTTAGATAAGAGGGGTTATTCTCAGATAAATATCTAATATCTAATATTCTTAGATAAAAAAGGAAAGACTGTTCCTCCCATCAAGCCTGGCCACGTGGATTTGGGTGTTCAAGGTATATCTTTATATAGCTCATTATAATTTTCATGAACCACATTTCAATTTTCAGAATCTCATCCCCTTCTAGCTTCAACACAAGAGGCACCACAAGATTTGAATTTAGTGTGTCCATCAGTAGGATCATATGTTAAATTTGTTTTACAGATATTGTGGCTGTATAGCTACAGGAGATGAGGAATTTATTTAGGAAAGTTATAGGAGAGCTCTGGTTCTTTATCTGAACCATGGCCTGGAAATTTTCAGTTCCAAGCTCATCTTTTTCTTATTCTCCATTCATTGGCTCACTCAGAAGCCATCAACCAATCTTAGTTTTATACTCTAATTACCAGTATTAATTTTAGCCCTTTTTATCTTTTAGAGATGAAAGCCTTCTACAGGCTTTTCATTCCTGGTGACTAGAGGTGCTAAGTTACAATCACATGGCCTCTGCAGAGCATATGACTTCCCATTTGCTACAGGACAAAAGTCACTGCTGTTTTTCATTTTGGAATCTAGTTCTGTCAGATTCAGCTTCAGATTCTCATCCTTAAGTCTTTATTTCCCTGGAATCAACTCCGTTACCAACAACCATATCAGTCAGGGTTCAGTCAGGACCTGAAACTTTTCTCTGAATTCTGGACCTAGAATGTTTGTATAGCATTAGGAAGTTGTGGTACTGAGGGGAGAGCTGGAGTGGATGAGAGAGAATGATCATCAGCAAAACTGCTACTAAACATCACAGAGCAGCTGCAGAAAGGTGGGGATATGACAGGTAGGATATGTCCGAAGCAGTAGAGTGACATCTGACCCCTTTGATACACATGTCAGGGACCACCCTGATGCTCATGTCTGGACACACATCTGACCATTCCACCTTCCCAGAATAATTGATTCTGGTGCATCTCTTATTTTTATTTTATTTATTTCTTAATTGAAATATAGTTATTTTTCAATGTTGTATTTGTTTCAGGTGTACAGCAAAGTGATTCAGTGATGCATCTGCATATATTCATTCTTTTTCAGATTATTTTCCCTTTAATGTTATTACAATTCATTGAGTATAACTCCCTGTGCTATAGAGTAGGTCCTTGTTTGTTATCTATTATTTATATATGATGATGATGATGATGATGAAAGTCACCAGTTGTGTCCGACTCTTTGCGACCCCATGGACAGTAAGTAGCCTGCCAGGCTCCTCTGTCCATGGAATTCTCCAGGCAAGAATACTGGAGTGGGTAGCCGTTCCCTTCTCCAGGGGAGAGAACGGGTGGGTAGCCACATTGCAGGCAGATTCTTTACCATCTGAGCTGCCAGGGTGTATGTGTTAATCTTAAACTCCTAATATATCTCCCACCCCTCCTTCCTCTTTGGTAACTATATGTTTGTTTTCTATGTCTGTGGCTCTGGTACATTTCCAAATCTCACGTGATGTCAAGCTCTAACCTATACCACACAGGATAGATGACCTTGGAGAACATAAGTCTTGACCTTAAATGAGAATAGTAGTGGTGCTGTGAGTTGACAGCAGAAAATCCTGTATGATGTCTAAAACTAACAAATAAAAGAAATGGAATATGAAAGTGTTACTTGAAAGAGATGGCAAGAGGCTGGTACGATTTCCTCAATAGAGTGCAAAATAGGAGTAGAATGGAATCTGATAAAATATGGCTGAATCCCTTCACTGTTCACCCGAAACTATCACAGCATTGTTAATCAGCTATATTCCTATACAAAATGTTTCCGTGTTAAAAAATAAATAAGTAAAATTTAAAAAACTAAAACTAAAAATCTTTTAAAAAGATGCTGCTATTTATCTTATAAAATTATTTATCTATTAATACCATTTGGTTTTTTAAAGAATATGAAAATAATACTTTAATTAAAAATGAAATCTAAGACAATAGTGTTAAGGGAATATCATTATTCAAGTAAATTAGATGATTTTACTGTGCAGATTAAAAAGTTCCTACATATATTTGGGCTTCCCTGGTGGCTCAGCAGTAAAAGAATCTGCCTGCTGATGCAGAAGACTCAGGTTCACAGGTTCGATTCCTGGGTCAGGAAGCTCTGCTAGAGAAGGAAATGGTAACCCACTCCAGTATTCTTGCCTGGAAAATCCCATGGCCAGAGGAGCCTGCCAAGCTAGCGTCCATGGGGTCGCAAAGAGCTGGACATGATTTAGTGACAAAACAACAACAATGTAGATTTAAAATAATTTTATGACTCTTTCAAAAGAAATGGAGCATTCTGATTGGTTGCACTACTATATTTAGTCAAACGTGTCCTTCTCGAACCTGGAAGAGACCTAATTTCCCTCCGATGGCCCACATACGAACATGGGACATGCTGCATATCACTGGCCTTAGTTTCTGTGAAGCCAAGGCCTGAATAGGCAGCTCTTTGGGGCAAAAGCTCAGGTATCAATTTTACCAAGAGCATGAACTTCGCTGGCTGCTCCCAGGGTTGGGTAGAGAAGTGTGATTTCTGCTTTCCATGGCAAATTCTGGACCTGGTTGCATTGGAAGTTCCAGCAGGGCCAACGTTATTTAGATGGAGATTAAGTGCTAAGTGCAACTGTCAGCTTGAGGTTTTGTTGGAAATCAGAACAGAGGGAGCTTGGCTTTGTATGTAGAGGATATACAAATAACTGTATGCAAACTTATTTAGATTCTTAAAGGATAACTGTTAAAGCTTGGAAAATCATTTGCTTAAACATTCTTTTGGAAGAAGTGATGTTTGGAATGGAATGTATTGAGTTTTACTGTTGAAGATTTGTCTCCACGTATTAACCAAAAGTGGTCCGTTCCAGAAATTAGAAGTTTTCCAGAGAAGCATAATTGCATAACTTATTAAACAGGCATGCTTTGGAAGCAGATTCTTCTAGTTCAGGTCCTTGTTCTGCCTTTTGCTCACTAAATTTCTCCTGAATCATGCTATTTAATCATTGGTTTCTCCTGCTTAAAATGAAATTGAGACTCCCTATCTCACAGTTTAGGAAAATTCAAAGAACTGATGATGCATATAAGTCATTAAACAAAGTTTCCAGTGCATAAAATATTAGCTCTCATGCTTATGAATAAATTTAGACTGTTTTTTCAAAATACATCACAAAAGCATGTTTATACAACATCAGGAAGTTGTATGTGTGTACAGCTGAGAACTTAGGAAATTTCAAGTCATGGCATGACAATATTCAGACTTTTATCTCTTGGTGCTCTTTGAAGGGTAGACGATTAGAAACACTGTACAGCTGTTGAAAGGAATACATAAAATTATGTAAATAAAATATTTCTGCAGAGACTGTAACAAAATGTAAACAGATATTGCAGAGTTGCAGTCTAGGAGAGCTCTAACGGACAATTGTTTTAGCGTCCTTGTGTCCCAAGGCACTGAGAGAAGACCGCCATGCTCAGAGAATGCTTCAAACAAAGGTTACTCTTATAATCATCATTACTGGACAAAATAAAACAAGAGCAAGAATAAATGTCAGAGTTCTCTTAGTCCAAGTTTTTAATTTTATTGATAAGCATATGAGACTTACTCAAGGTCACAAAGGTATCATTCCGTGATTCTGTAATGGACGAAGGACTCCCTTTTTCCCTCTACTCCACACCGATGATAACCTACTATTAGTTTGTTAGGGATGCTACACAGAGTATTACAGAGTAGGGGGCATAGACAACCGAAGTGGATTTTCTCATACTTCTGGAGGCTGGAAATCTAAAGTCAAGGTGGTGACCAGGTTGGCTTCCTCCTGCAACTTCTCTCTTTGGCTTGCAGATGGATGCTTTTCACTGTGTCCTCACATGGGTATTCCGAAGTACATCCATGTCAGTATTATCTCATCCCCTACCTACAGGGTCACTGGGCCCTATCAGATTTGGGCCCCACCCTGATAATTTAACCTTAACTACCTATGCCAAAGCCTTTGACTGTGTGGATCACAATCAACTGTGGAGAATTATGAGAGAGATGGGAATACCAGACCACCTGACCTACCTCTTGAGAAACCTATATGCATGTCAGGAAGCAACAGTTAGAACTGGACATGGAACAACAGACTGGTTCCAAATAGGAAAAGGAGTACGTCAAGGCTGTATACTGTCACCCTGCTTATTTAACTTATTTGCAGAGTACATCATGAGAAATGCTGGGCTGGAAGAAGCACAAGCTGGAATCAAGATTGCTGGGAGAAACATCAATAACCTCAGATATGCAGATGACACCACCCTTATGGCAGAAAGTGAAGAGGAACTCAAAAGCCTCTTGATGAAAGTGAAAGAGGAGAGTGAAAAAGTTGGCTTAAAGCTCAACATTCAGAAAACTAAGATCGTGGCATCTGGTCCCATCACTTCATGGCAAATAGATGGGGAAACAGTGGAAACAGTGTCAGACTTCATTTTTCTGGGCTCCAAAATCACTGCAGATGGTGATTGCAGCCATGAAATTAAAAGATACTTACTCCTTGGAAGGAAAGTTATGACTAACCTAGATAGCATATTCAAAAGCAGAGATATTACTTTGCCAACAAAGGTCCATCTAGTCAAGGCTATGGTTTTTCCAGTGGTCATGTATGGATGTGAGAGTTGGACTGTGAAGAAAGCTGAGAAATGAAGAATTGTCTTGAACTGTGGTGTTGGAGAAAACTCTTGAGAGTCCCTTGGACTGCAAGGAGATCCAACCAGTCCATTCTAAAGGAGATCAGTCCTGGGTGTTCATTGGAAGGACTGATGCTAAAGCTGAAACTCCAATGCTTTGGCCACCTCATGCGAAGAGTTGACTTATTGGAAAAGACCCTGATGCTGGGAGGGATTGGGGCAAGAGGAGAAGGAGACGACAGAGGATGAGATGGCTGGATGGCATTACCAACTTGATGGACATGAGTTTGGGTGAACTCCAGGAGTTGGTGATGGACAGGGAGGCCTGGTGTGCTGTGGTTCATGGGGTCGCAAAGAGTCAGACATGACTGAGCGACTGAACTGAACTGAACCAAACCTTTTTAAAGGGGAGTTAAGTCTTCAACATATAAATTTGTGTGGGAGGACACAACTCAGTCCATAATGCCTATCCATGAAAACATGCTTTTCCAATATTGTTCTAATATTCTTTTAAGTTGAAACTTCGCCGGCTATGTCTGTGTCTAGATCTATATAGACCACATATGTAAAAGATCATCCCATCTTGGCCCTCAACCTTCAGGACCAGGTCAATCTGCCAAATAGAATAAACAGAAACCGTATTTTCATAACAATTAAAAATGTTAGTTCAATTGTAAATCATCAGCAACTTTGTTATATTTGAATAAGAAACACACTTCTTATTAAATAGTTGTTAATTATATTTCTTATTAAGGCTTTATTTTGAAACTAGTTTAACAGCAGTGATGAATGTTTCTGCCTAAGTGTTTTCTGTGTTTTTAAAGTTTACTTTTCCAGGAAAAGTCTTTATCAGAAAAGAACAAATCTGGATGGGTAGCATGATCAGCATGATTTAAGTAAGTATAGCTGTAGATGGAGACAAATCACAGAGATGCACATGGTGGGTAAGGATAGAGACAGGGATAAAGGTAGAATGGATGTAGACATTTCTGTGTAAGGCTACACTTTTTTTTTTGGTGTAACAAAACGTTTTATTCTCATTCATGAACCTGTATGAAGGCAAATCCATTTATTTTTCACAAATTTATGTCCACAGTATGGACTTCCCTGATAGCTCAGCTTGTAAAGAATCTGCCTGCAATGTAGGAAACTCTGATTCATTTCCTGGGTTGGGAAGATCCCCTGGAAAAGGGAAAGATTACTCAATCCAGTATTCTTGGGCTTCCCTTGTGGCTCAGCTGGTAAAGAATTCACCTGCAGTGCTGGAGACCTGGGTTAGATTCCTGGGTTGGGAAGATCCCCTGGAGAAGGGAAAAGCTACCCACTCTAGTATTCTGGCCTGAAGAATTCTATGGACTCTATAGTCCATGGGGTCTCAAAGAGCTGGACATGACTGAGAGACTTTCACTACTCATTACTACTTCTATGTCCTTAGTAGAAGACAATCTATTTACAGAGCCTAGTGAGGGTGCAGAAATTTCAGGTTCACTTAAAAGGAAATCCATGTAAAGGGTTTAACTGCTAGAAACTGCTTTCTTGCCTAAAAGAACACAACAAGTATTTTCCATAAATGTTATGATTATTTTATATTGTAGTGGAAATGCAGAGCATTTTGGTGACTTGATCAGAGCTGACACTTGAGGGCAGATGTCCCCAGGAACAAGGCTGTCTCCAAAGGTAGGCAGGGCTGCTTCTCCTACAATGCTTGGCTTCATTTTGTAGAACAGGAAACTGAAGCTCAGAGAGATGAGTGCTGTTTAAAAAATCAACTGATGAGGAAGTGGTAGAAATGAAATGAAAGCCAGGGAGCTATATTCTCACTGAATGAGATAGAATACAGACTGCTGAATGTTTGGCATTGTTATTTTTCTTAACTACTAGGGGAAAAAAATACCAAGATCTATCATGATGAACTAAACATTACTTGGACTTACACACTCCCACCTCTAGCAGGCTTGCACCATCCTATGGAGAATGAGAATGTGTAAAGGTAGCTGGTATACACGGGGTAGCCAGCAAGCAAGTGGTCACTCAGTTATGAGAGAGACCACACTTGACTGTGGCCCATAATGCAGATCTACATATTGGCTTAAAGTCCCACCTAAGCTATAAATTACTACTTATTTCTCACATCAGTTCAGTTCAGTTCAGTTCAGTTGCTCAGCCATGTCCGACTCTTTGTGACCCTATGAACCGCAGCGTGCCAGTCCTCCCTGTCCATCACCAACTCCTGGAGTTCACCCAAACCCATGTTCATCGAGTCAGTGATACCATCCAACCATCTCATCCTCTGTCATCCCCTTCTCCTCCTGCCCTCAATCTTTCCCAGCACCAGGGTCTTTTCCAATGAGTCAGCTCTTCGCATCAGGTGGTCAAAGTATTGGAGTTTCAGCTTCAACATCAGTCCTTCCAATGAACACCCAGGACTGATCTCCTTTAGAATGGACTGGTTGGATCTCCTTGCAGTCCAAGGGACTCTTAAGAGTCTTCTCCAACACCACAGTTCAAAAGCATCAATTCTTCGCACTCAGCTTTCTTTATAGTCCAACTCTCACATCCATACATAGCCACTGGAAAAACCATAGCCTTGACTAGATGGACCTTTGTTGGCAAAGTAATATCTCTGCTTTTTAATGTGTTGTCTAGGTTGGTCATAACTTTCCTTCCAAGGAGCAAGCATCTTTTAATTTCCCCATAATCTAAATTTATTCCATTGAAAATAAGGCTCTGAGAAGGTACTTCAGAACTGGAAATTATTTGTCTATGTTGAATATTCTGGACATTTTCATGTACAGAACTGCCAGGTGGTTGGTATGGAAGTTTGCTTCTCTCCTTGTTTATCAGATACCACTAAAATATAAGTCTTGGGACTTCTGTGGTGGTCTAGTGGTTAGGACTCCATGCTTCCACCACAGGGGGCACAGGTTTGATCCCTGGTCAGGGAACTAAGATCCCACAAACTGCACAGTGTGGCCAAAAACCCACCAACAAACAAGTTCTTCATGTCTTTTCCTGAAATATGATACTGTTTAATGTCATTGATTTTTTTTTTTTTTTTAGTCATAGAAGACAGATTTTTATTGCCTAGGTTTACAATGAGAGAAAAGAAATAACCATGGAGAATCTGTGATCACCTAAAGACACATTTTATCCCTTGGGTTTAACCTTCTACAGTAAGACATGACTCAGAAAGGCAGTTTTTCACAAAGAACCGTAACTGGTTTTTTTGTTTTTTTTTTCTTCAAATTTTTATTTCTTTTTCTCTGAGCCATTTACCCTCTGTTGGAGATGCTGGAGGGTAATAAGATTGCCACAAGACAGTTTAGTAGTTGGAAGGAGAGTTCTAGATTGTCTGTAGATGGGGAAATGTGAGCATCCATACAGTGACTGGTCAGCTGAACTTGGACATGATTTTACATGCTCTGCTCTTTGCTCCTCTGCACAAGCCATGCAGTGTTTAGATGCTAACGTGATGTCAGCATTTTCTTTACCGTTGAGACAAAAGAAATCCTAAAGAGGTATTTCTAAGCCTGCACATGAGTTTCCATAGCAATCTTTGGCTAGGAATTAAATTAGTATAAAGAATTCCTTAACATAACTTAAAAAACCTCAACTAACCTAGAGCTACAGGTTTTGCCACAAGACAGACATTTCTATTGTGTATACAGATTTGATTAAGTGTCCACAATAGAGAAGTTTATTTAGAGGTACCATCTGCAGCTATAATTAGTTTGAACTTGTGAAAATGAAGACTTTGACAGGAGATATGACATTCATTTCTGAGAAAGGAGAACTTTGCTATTTTGCATCGATGAGAGCATGGAGGTGGAATGAAACTGCATTCACAGAGATTCTTATAGAAACTTGTTAGGAGCTTTTAAACATAGAGAGGAAGAAAACTGGAAAGTTACTCAGAACTGGAAGTTGACTTAGTAGGCAGCTGACATGCACTTCTAACTACAAGCATGGCTTCTTTTCTAGTTGGAGCCAATGTGGATGGCTTTCACGTGAACCCAGAAGCTAGAGCTTCCCAAGGATGTAGAGCTGCTAACCAATTGTCTAAGCCTCAATGGACATCTGGATCCCCAAGATGCAGACATTTGAGCAGTGCTTCAGAGAAACAGCTGATGGAGACCACCTGGATTCCCAGGTCTTCTTGTTTTTAAATATGCGGCCCCTATCCCTGGTGGCTCAGACAGTAAAGAATCCACAGGTTCTATCCCAGGGGTTGGCATGATCTCCTGTATAGCGACATAGCCCAGCCTATCATCTAGGAATCTTGTGAACATGCAGATTCTGGTTGGTCTGGGATGAGATGGGGTTCAAGCCTGCTTTTCTAACATGGTGATGCTTTGTTAGTCCTTTACTTTGAGTAACAATCTATAAAATTTGGAATAGGAGAACCAGAGGCTTACCTGCAGCCGTCTTTCCCAGCTCTCACTCTAACCACAAAGTAGGCAAAAGAACTTTTCTTTTTTAACAAATTTCTTACTCTCTTTGTAGCTTTCCTGCCCTGCCTCATTTGACATCTATGTCATCTTGAGGTTTATGAACGGATCATAAGTGGTGATTTTCCAAGACCCAAGGAACCCTCCATAAGGATACTCACAGCCCATTTCTTATCCCTTACATATGTCTGGGGACATACATTTTTGCCCTTGGCTATAATCCCATGTGCCACAATCCACCAGAATAATACTGATCACTCTCAGTGGAAAAAATTCTGTTTTTCTTTTAATATGAGACACTAAATTTAATATATTGTATGCATTAAATCTGGGCTTCCCAAGTGGCTCAGTGGGTAAAACATCTGCCTGCAATGCAGAAGATGCAGGAGATGAGGGTTTGCTCTCTGAATGGAGAAGATCCCCTGGAGGAGGGCATGGCAACCCACTCCAGTATTCTTGCCTGGAGAATCCCACGGAGAGAGGAACCTTGTGGGCTACAGTCCATAGTGTCACAAAAAGTCAGGCATGGCTGAAGCCACTGACCACGCATGCATGCATGCATTAAATCTAGTCTTTGTCTTTAACATAAATCACTATTTTAAGAAAGATGTATTTCCTTTTAAAATAATAGCTGAACCTGTTATCTAAGATCCTTATGCTCTAAATACATTATCTAATTGACTTTCTACTGAATTGGAATCCAGAAGATCTAACGTTTATTCCTTGCTCTCTCTCTTATTCTATGCCTAAAGGCCAAAGATTTCACTTTTCTGACCTCTGCTTCCTTATTTTACGAAGTGAAAGTTTGATGAGGTGAGTACTTGTGTCCTCGGAAGCTGTAATTCTAGAATTCTAGTAAACATAGTCATTGTGTTCATGTACTGGAAGAGCAATGTCACGATTGCCACCATTGTATTGTTGGAAATACACTGTGTAGCTCAATGAGAGATCAGTTTATTCCAGTCTAAGTACTTGACCATTTCTTTCCTAGCATGTTAGAAGTCTTTCATTGTGGGAAAAAATATGCAGAGACAGGAATCATATAGTGCAATAATCTCTGTTAAGTACCTTCACTTGAAAAATAAGTTGTGGTTCTGGGACTTCCCTGGAGGTCCAGAGGTTAAGACTCCCTGCTTGTAAAGCAGAGGGTATAGGTTTGATCCCTGGTCAGGGAAGTAAGATCCTACACACTCTGCAGTGTGGCAGATAAATAAATAAATAAAATTTCTCACTATAGTCTGATAAATAGATAGTTTATTAAAAAGTAAAAATAATGTGCAGCAAATAGCTTTTTTGAGATATAATTTAATGCCATATATAATCATATAAGTCACCCTTGTAAAGTCTACAAAAAAATAATATAATATTTTTTTTTTTTTTCTGGAAAACACTGTCTTTTATTTGTAGCTGTAGCCACAACCTGGCAGCACAGGGGCTGGGGCTGGGGCGTGTGGGGAACGTCCAGGCTGGTGACCCCAGCCCAGCCTTCCAGAAGGTCGGATGTGGGCATCTCCTGGCCCTTAGCAAGCAGAGGACGGGGCTGCTCAAGGGCAGGCTGAGGGCGTCGGTGCAGCAGTGCTCAGCCCGGTGCCCCTCAGGCGGGGTTACCTGGACGATGGTGGGTGGTCCCTGCAGGATTAGGGGGACTGGACCCCAGGGCTGGGACTCTGCAGCCCCGAGGCCATGTAGGGGAAGGAGGGAGACTGGGGTGGGGTTTGGTATGGAGGGAGGGGCTGGAGGTCAAAAAATAACTGTTGGGAGGGTGAAGGGGATGTGGTCTCAACGTGGGTGGTCCGCTGATGGGGGAATGGGCTTGCGGTCCGAGAAGGTCCAAATGGTTTAAAGTATATTCACAGAGATTTGTCTCTATTACCACACTCAGTTTTAGAACATACCATCATCTCAAAAAGAAAATGCATACCCATTTAGTAATCACTCTCATTTCTCCTCATATCACTCCATCCCCATCCCTAGGCAACCACTAATCTCCTTTTGTGCCCCTGGATTTGCCTACATTTCCTATAAATAACATCATGCAGTATGTGATCCTGTGACTGACTGCTTTCATTTAGCATGCTATCTCCAAGGTTTACCCATATTATTGGCATGAATCAGTATTTTATTTCTTTTTATTACCAAATATTATTGAATCGTATGGATATACCATATGGATAAATTATATATCCATTTATCTATTTATCTGCTGATGCTCATTAGGACTGTTTTCATTTCTGGATATTATGAATAATACTGCTGCTGCTGCTGCTAAGTCGCTTCAGTCGTGTCCGACTCTGTGTGACCCCATAGACGGCAGCCACCAGGCTCCCCCGTCCCTGGGATTCTCCAGGCAAGAACACTGGAGCGGGTTGCCATTTCCTTCTCCAATGCATGAAAGTGAAAAGTGAAAGTGAAGTCACTCAGTCGTGTCCGACTCTCAGCGACCCCATGGACTGCAGCCTACCAGGCTCCTCCGTCCATGGGATTTTCCAGGCAAGAGTACTGGAGTGGGTTGCCATTGCCTCCTCCAAATAATACTGCTATGAACATACAAATGTGTTTCTGTGTGGACATGCTTTATTTTTCTCAGATACCTAGAAGTAAAACTGTTAGGTCACATTATAACTCCATGTTTAACATATTTTTTTGGCCATGCCATGGAGTATGTGGGATCTTGGTTCCCTGATCAGGGATCAAACACCAAACTCATGCACTGGAAACATGGAGTCTTAACCACTGGACTGCCAGGGAAGTCCCCTCTATGTCTAACATTTTGAGGAATTATTAGACTATTTCCAAAGAAGCTGCCCCATTTTACATTCCTACCAGAACTGTGTGAGGGTTCTGATACTCCACTTCCTTGACAACACTTGCTATTGTCCATCTTTTTGATAATAACCACTCTCCCAGTGGAAAGTGGCATCTCATTATGGTTTTGATTAAGCGTCTGTCTACAATGTGGGAGACCTGGGTTCGATCCCTGGGTCGGGAAGTTCCCTGGAGAAAGAAATGGCAATCCACTCCAGTACTATTGCCTGGAAAACCCCATGGACAGAGGAGCCTGGTTGGCTACAGTCCATGGGGTCGCAAAGAGTCGGACACGACAGAGCAATCTTCACGATCACGATCATGATCATGAACGTGAATAATATTGAGAATATTTCCATGTGGTTGTTGGCTATTTGTAAATCTTCTTTAGAGAAATGTCTATTCAGATTCTTTGTTCATTTTCAAATGGGTTATCTTTTTATTATTGGGTTGTGAAAGTTCTTTATATATTCAACATACAAGTCCCTTATCAGACGTATAGTTTGAAAATATTTTAGACTAAAAACTGTCTCATCATTTTGGTAATGATATACTTGCAATAACAAAAATGTTTAATTTTGATGATGTTTTCATCTGTCTTTCCATTTGTTGTTTGTCCTTTTGATATCATATCTAAGAGACCATTGTTCAAAGATTTATACCTGTGGAGAACTCCTACCCTTGATAGAAACAGTAAAAAACATTTCTGGAATAATTCAGAGTTCCAGAAACCGACAAACTAAACACACAAGTTGATAAACAATTTAGAGTAGTTTTGACAGAAGGACAGCTGGCCACTTGGGAAATTTTTGTATCCGTAGGCCATATGACACTTTGACCATTCCCTCTGTCACATCATTAGGCCAGATTGCAAAAACACATTAAAGATGTAAGTGCTTAATTATGTGGGGAACGACTTATCTCCTAAGGAATATAAGCCAGTTGGAAATCATGCTGAGCTCAAAATTCATAAAGCGGGTGTCTTGTTATTTCTCTGTGATTGGTTCATACTGAGAGTCTTTATAACAGTTTCTAACACTTATTGAATATTTTTAAAAAAACTCAATTAACTGATGAACAGCTGGATGCTCATTTAATCCTGTCTGCTCTCCTGAAATCTCTTAGACTTCTGTAAAGTGATAACCTATTAATTCAAACTGCCGACATTATATCTCATGGTGCTTTATTTTGAATAAAAATCAAAGTTGCTTTCTATTTTACGAGTATTGAGGCATTTCTTCCTAGTTGCAAATATATGCTTTGATACCTTAAAAGCCCAAAATAGATTTTCTTTACTCTAAAAATGTTATTATAACATTGAAGAGACAACCAAGTATTTCCTTATGGTATCATCTGAATGAAATATTTCATTTGGCACTTCTCTTTCACTCTTTGCTTTATAGCTGTATAGTTTACTCATTATAACCACAATGAACATATTATTTTCAAATAGTATTTTAGAATAGTCTTTCCAGTACACCTGAGCAAGGAGAAGGTGATATCTACATGGATTCAGAGAGTTACAGATTTGCTAAGTGACTTTGCTGAAGGCAGCAACGTCCTATTTTTCGAGAGCGGTGTCTGATGACCTCATTTACCCTCTGCATTGCTGATGGTGAACTTCACACACCTTCAGGCTACAATCCTGTTCGTGCTGAATTTTCTGCCCGCCCACCCTTTCACAAATAGGGAAAGCGATGGCCCTGTTCTTCCCTCGGGCTGTGCTATTCAGCCCCTGGCCACTTCTCAGATTTCCTCTCACACAGCTCCCACGAAGCTGGCTCTGCTCCAGACACCATGGCCAAGAGCTTTCTTTTCTCTGATCTTGTTACTCGCTGTCCCTTCCACTGGGAACACTCTGTGCTTGGATCTTGCGCATTTGGCTCCTTCTTAAGCTACGTCTCAGCTGGACATTATCTCAGGGAGAGCTGACCATCCTAATCCAGAGTTCCTTTCCCTTCCCTTTGCCCCCACATAACATTACTAGGTCTTATTTTCTTCATGATGCTTATTATTGTCTATGAGAATCTATCATCTAAAATCTGATATTTGCTTGGACTTGTTTATTGTCCCATCCCCTTCTGCTGACAAATTAATATTTCATGAAGTGGAATCAGGTCTGTCTTCTCCATTATAAACCAGTACTTCTTAGCTCATTAGGCACAGTAATCCCTCCATAAATATTTACTGAATGAATAAATGAGTAAAAGGGTATATTTAAGCAAAGCTTCCCCCCACCCCCCTTTTCCCTTACTTTCCCTTCTGAACTGCATAAGAGCAGCTTACTTCGGTTTCTGCGTTCTGTTATAGGTGTGAAAAAACAACCAAAAAGAGAAGACATTGGAAATACATGGATGGTGGGAAGGGAGGTTAACAAGAATTGTAATGTCTTTGAGGAGAAGTTCTTGTGTTACAAATGACCAAAAAGCATTTCCTTGAGACACATGTAATATCCCTTTAATCAGGCAAAATGACAGTGTAATGGTAACTTTCTTGATAGATGGGTGATTTGCTTCAATTCTGCTTGTGGTATAATACTCTGTTTTGATATCATTTGGTACATCTTCTGCCTGTGTTTGAGCCTAGAAACATTATCTGGTAATAAAAAGAAAGAAGAAAGCATTTTAGTACTTTGATTGTGAAACTGATGCAGAAATAAACAAAGGTCAGTTGTGACTGGGTTTGAATGGAATTGAGGTGCTGAGACAAAGTAGGTGCTTTGTGTATCGAAAAACTTTAGGTGAAGAGCTATTTTATTCTGAGATTGAGTCTCATGAACAATTGAATCGTCACTTCTATACCAATCTGAACCTCAAACTGTATAGTTGGATGTGTTGTAATCCTTGATCAATCAGATCTCTCAGAAAACAAATTAAATAAATTAAAAAATGGAAGAAAGTTGGCCTGGCCAAATAAACTGAAAAGAGACTCCAAATTAAAATCTTTTTTCTTAGAAAAACCATTGTTCTCCTTCCTTTCCTCAGGGGACACGACTGACTGCCCTTTAAACAAAACAATCATCTTGGCATTCACCTCAGGAGTTCCTCCCAGCACTGAATATTATCCCCCTATCATCCTCTGCTGTCTTATTTAGGCTCTTCACCAGGATGAGGGACCAGTTGTCAGAGAATTCTGCAGGTGTCTATTTCGTCTTTCATTTCAAGGTGGGAAATCCTTGGCAACAGGGAGCTCCCTGCTGTGATCGGAAAATAAAATGACAAATTATAGGTCTACATGTGAGGATCTGAGGCTCAGTTTTTGTCAAGGTGGCAGCTGGAGATCGGGGAATGATTTAGTTGGAGGTGGGATTGGGGGTGGAGGCAGGGAGAGGGTGGAGTGGAAAGGATGTACTAGCAAGAAGCAACATATAAGAGTTTCCAACCCAACTCTTTTCTTATGTTCTTGATCACATAGAATTTTAATTCTGCACTAGCATGTGGGGTAGAAATACGAGAGAAAATGGAAGAAGAATAGGAAAAAGAAAGAATAAAAGAGTAAGCTATTAGGGGGTTATTGGTTGACTGAAATATTCATAAAAAGGAAGACCTCCTATCTCACTGTTTAATTCAGAGAGTGCATTTTCTGACACATTGTCCAAAATGCATGAAGGAATGGAAAAAATGCAATGTTTATTTTTAAAGTAAGTTTCTTCAGTTCTTAGAGGAATTTTCCAATGTTTACGAGAATCACTTATTTACACACCTGTTTTTCCAATAGTCATGTACGGATGTGAGAGTTGGACCATAAAGAAAGCTGAGCATGGAAGAATTGATGCTTTTGAACTGTGGTGTTGGAGAAGACTCTTGAGAGTCCCTTGGACTGCAAGGAGATCCAATCAGTCCATCCTAATGGAAATCAGTCCTGAATATTCATTGGAATGACTGATGTTGAAGCTGAAACTCCAATACTTTGGCCACCTGATGTGAAGAACTGAATCACTGGAAAAGACCCTGATGCTGGGAAAGATTGAAGGCAGGAGGAGAAGGGGATGACAGAGGAGGAGATAGCTTGATGGCATGACCGACTTGATGGACATGACTTTGAGCAAGCTCTGGGAGTTGGTGATGGACAGGGAAGCCTGGCTTGCTGCAGTTCATGGGGTCACAAAGAATCGGACATGACTGTGTGACTGAACTGAAACTAATGTAAAATATTTTAATATAATCATATGTATATTTTATTTATTGTTCATTGGGCTGTTTTGAATGTCTCACTTTTATTACTGTCTTCTTCCTCAGACCCTCCCTGTTAAGACTTCTAATAGGCTCTATTCGTGTTTTCATTTTATATTAGAACATTGAGCCATGGTATACATGAGGAACTTAACTGAAAAATGATAAAGAAGTTCTAGGAATAGACTTGCAGACATAAATGTATTAGAAGAATCATTATTAGATTCTAGAAATGTGACAGTGCTACAATAGCATTATATACAGCTGGACTGTGGCAACTTAGTAGTTTATCCTTGAAGCTGGCACTAGATTTCTTTTTCTGCTTTGATTGAACAGATTTTAAGGGTGTATTAGAAAGTGTTTCTTAGAATATATTGTCACATCTAGGTGAAAAAAGTGACCATCCAGTTGTTATTTTTCTTTTTTTCCTCATGAAGGAGGTATGCTTGTTGGAAAAAAAAGATACTTAGAATACCTGATGCTTGGTCACACCCATTCAAGAGCAGATTGGATAGCTTTTCACGTTAGGAAGAACGATATCAGTAGAATTTTTTCCAGGGGTCCTAATCCAGGTAGGCTGAGCAGTGAGTGAATGATTCATTCATTCATTCATTCATCAGGTAATTTTTGAATACCTATTATATACTGGACACTCTTCTAATTACTAGGAATAAAAAGATGAATAACATTAAAACATATATAATCGCCATAGCCTGTTTCCTTAAAGAGCTCAGTTCACTGAGAAAATTGACTTGGAAACAGAAAATTGCGATACAAATTGATGTGTAGCCACAAGATGCTATGGGAGGATGAACAGAGACTGAAGGCCATCTAATCTTACCAAGGAGCCGGGGTGATGATGAGAAGTGGTAAGCATTTCAGGAAGTCAGGATAGTATAGTCGACAAGCAATTAACTCCTTTCTTTAACTTTGGCCAGAATGGAATGAGTTGCTTGTTGCTGTTCAGTAGCTAAGTCATGTCTGATTCTCTGTGACCCCATGTTTGTGAACCATGGCAGCACAGCAGGCTTCCCCATCCTCCACTATCTCCCAGAGTTTCCTCAAGTTCATCTAAATTGAGTCAGGGATGCTATCTAACCATCTCATCCTCTGCCCTCTCCTTTTGCTCTCAATTTTTCCCAGCATCAGGGTTGCTAAAGTCTAGTAAATCTGAAAGATTGAGCAACAAGACTGGTAAGTTTTAATGGGTATGGAATCATCTAGATGATCCAAGTCTGAATCAGTCCTGGAATAAGCTTCCTGGTGGTTAGGAAGTAGAAGGAAGGCAAGGGGAACTGACAAAGCTCTGCATATGTTGACTCTGTCCCAGGTTGGTCCCAAACCTTCCCACTTGGTTGGGGAAAGGACAGAGCTGCCCTGAGCAGCCAGACAGGCAACAACTGGATGCATAAGATTTATGTGCCTGCAGAGATAGTAAGTAAACTCATCCACAGAGAATGAAAGGAAAATTCAATTTAGTCAAATGGCAGCTCCTTTTTAATGAAAAGGGAGGAAAGCAGACATCCTTCGGTCTCTCAGTCATGCTCTGAGGGGAGGGATATTTATAATTAGTCAAGACAGAATTTGCTATGCTTAGGCTTTGGGAAAAGTGCAATGTAAATGAAGGATGAGCTTCCCTTCTGTCATGGAGATATATGCTACAATTAGCAGAAGTTGATGGAGCAGTTTGCAAGAAGCTATAATTGAGTTGAGCCAATAGCACAGAAGGAGAAGGGGGAGAAGGGGGCGACAGAGGATGAGATGGTTGGATGGCATCATCGACTCTATGGACATGAGTTTGAGCAAACTTCAGGAGATAGTGAAGGACAGAGAAGCCTGGCGTGCTGCAGTCGGTGGGGTTGCCAAGAGTAGGACACCACTGAGCGACTGAACAGCAAAATAGCACAGAAGGCACAGCTCCAGCTTCTACTGCTACCATGTAATTATTTGATAACATTTCAGGCTTGGTGAACAGTCTCGGGGACCATGAGCAAGTATTGTGTTCAGTCTCCTTTACAGCAGAGCTCACAAACAGGGTTTATTTCCCTTATGTAAAAAAATGTTAGGCGAGCTTTCTTACAGTGTACAAAGATATAATTCAGCAGCCTGAGAATGCATGAAACTCAGGCTGGTGACAGAGGCTTAAACAATTCATAAATAGTACCACGAAGCCTTCGTTACCTTTCAGCCTTTGCATTAAGGCAGAATCTTGTTATTGTGTGGTGGTTTTAGAAAGTGATGATCATTTCCAAGGTAAGCTTTAAGGAGCACACTGGTTGATCATTTAGAGTTCACGTTCACAGAGATGAATTGATTAACTATTTCACAAACACTGGAAACAAACAAAACGCTTTGGTAAAAATAGCAAATTACAGACTATTATAGATGAATGATTTCACCAAGTTGAATGGACAGCTTGAGTATTGATGCCTGGGAAGAACAATGAATTCTCATGTTCTGTCTTATGGAAACACTGTTGTAAGCGAACATTTAAAACTATGTGTTTATAAAAGAGTCAGACGTGACTTAGTGACTAAACAACGACAACTTGTATTAACATATGCTAACTATGAATAGTCTATCATTTACTCCAAAATGGTTTTAAATTTGTTGCTGTTATTGTTCAGTTGCTAGGTTGTGTCTGACTATTTGAGACCCCGTGGGCTACAGCGTGCCAGGCTCTCCAATCCTCTCCATCTCCCGGAGTTTCCTCCAATTCATGTCCATTGATTCTGTGATGTTATCTAACCATCTCATTCTCTGCTGCCCCCTTCTCCTTTAGCCTTCAATCTTCCCCGACATCAGGGTCTTTTCCAATGAATAAACTCTTTGCCAATTTGTAGTTTACAGCATAGGAAATAGCATTGAAATAAATATAATAGAAAGTGAGAACCAAGGGAAGAAGGAAAACCCGAATAAGTCAACTTAAGGGTTAAGGGAGTAGTATGACCAACTTCAAGCGGGGCACTGAGATTTCCAGCACCTGGGCAGTGTTTCCTCACTACCTACTCCAGAGCCTGCTCTGTGTTGGCTGTGTTCTACTGGGGAAAGCTAAAATGCTGCTAACAGCCATTAGTCTCAAGCCTTCTTTCTTTGCCTATGTGTGAACAGTTGGCCATTTCACTCTTTACAAGCACTTTCACTAGAAAGAATGTGATGGCAATAAGTCATGCACTGTACTAAACTATAAATATGAACTTTATTGCAGAGTGATATAGTAATTCAATGTTGGTTAGATGGCTAACCAATTGCCTCATAACCATTTACTAAGTAATTCCTATTATATGTACTGGTAGAAATATCCTAAAACAAAACCGCTCATGTCTTTGGGTCTATTTATATATTCTTTCTTTAATCCATCTGTGTATTCACAATAAGACAGTATAGTAATCAATTACACTTTCTAATGCAATTCATTAAACTCACTCAAATATTATGTGGATATACTTTCTTGTTGATTTTCTATGTCAGCTTTAGAATTGGCTTGCCTATTTTTTAATGCCTAGTCATTTTCTTGGGAACGTTACAAATTTACAGGTTAAATTAGAAAGTGGTAGTTTAATGATATTTGAGTTTTCTTGTCTAAGATTATGATATATATTTTCTTTAAGTCTTTTGAGTACCTAAATAGTATTTTAAGTTTTATTAATATGGAGTTTTATTAATATGGAGTTTGCATAGAAGCAGTTGGTCTTTGATAATTTACTTTCTTCTTTGTAATTGTTTCTTTTATTATACCAACTTGTTTTAATACCTGATATAGATATAGCTACATATATATATATATATATATATGTACATATGTATGTAGCTACATACATATATGGATTTTACTGATTTCTTTTATTCTAATGGCTTTCTGAGTTTATTGAGTTTTCTGAGTAAATGATCATATTATCTGCAAATAATGATACTTGAATCTCTGTCTTTTCCAGTTTCAATACCTCAATAATTTTTTAATTCATAGCAGTCATCTCAGTTTTTAAGAGGAAAATTTCCACTGCTTCTCATTTTGTATAATTTGGGCCTTATTTTGATAAAGACATATTAAAGGCTTATCCTTACGTTACCATGGTTTAAATTTTTTTTCTCATAAATAATGGCTGTTGCAATTTTTTACTTTTGAACAATTATTATAGTGAATTACATTAAAATATATTTATCAGTGATCCATTCTTATAATACTACAATGAAGACCACTAGATTATTTATTATTATTATATTCTTAAAGTACTGCTGAATTTCACTTGCTAATAGTTGTAGATCACAATAAACTGTGGAAAATTCTGAAAGAGATGGGAACACCAGACCACCTGACCTGCCTCTTGAGAAATCTGTATGCAGGTCAGGAAGCAACGGTTAGACCTGGACATGGAACAACGGACTGGTTCCAAATAGGAAAGGGAGTGCGTCAAGGCTGTGCATTGTCACTCTGCTTATTTAACTTATATGCAGAGTACATCATGAGAAACGCTGGACTGGAAGAAACAAGCTGGAATCAAGATTGCCGGGAGAAATATCAATACCCTCAGATATGCAGATGACACCACCCTTATGGCAGAAAGTGAAGAAGAACTAAAAAGCCTCTTGATGAAAGTGAAAGAGAAGAGTGAAAAAGTTGGCTTAAAGCTCAACATTCAGAAAATGAAGATCATGGTATCTGGTCCCATCACTTCATGGGAAATAGATGGGGAAACAGTGGAAACAGTGTCAGACTTTATATTTTTGGGCTCCAAAATCACTGCAGATGCTGACTGCAGCCATGAAATTAAAAGATACTTACTCCTTGGAAGGAAAGTTATGACCAACCTAGATAGCATATTCAAAAGCAGAGACATTACTTTGTCAACAAAGGTTTGTCTAGTCAAGGCTATGATTTTTCCTGTGGTCATGTATGGATGTGAGAGTTGGACTGTGAAGAAGGTTGAGCGCCGAAGAATTGATGCTTTTGAACTGTGGTGTTGGAGAAGACTTTTGAGAGTCCCTTGGACTGCAAGGAGATCCAACCAGTCCATTCTGAAGATCAGCCCTGGGATTTCTTTGGAAGGAATGATGCTAAAGCTGAAACTCCAGTACTTTGGCCACCTCATGCGAAGAGTTGATTCATTGGAAAAGACTCTGATGCTGGGAGGGATTGAGGGCAGGAGGAGAAGGGGACGATAGAGGATGAGATGGCTGGATGGCATCACTGACTTGATGGGCGTGAGTCTGAGTGAACTCCGGGAGTTGGTGATGGACAGGGAGGCCTGGCGTGCTGCGATTCATGGGGCTGCAATGAGTCGGACACAACTGAGCAACTGAACTGAACTGAATAGTCTATTAAGATTTAATTTTTTTAAGATTGTTTTTATGTGGTGATTTTTAAAGTCTCTACTGAATTTGTTACAATATTGCTTCTGTTTTATGGTTTGTATTTTTGGCTGTGAGGCATGTGGGATCTTAGTGCCCTGACCAGGGATTGAACCCATGCTCCCAGCATTGGAAGGAGATGTCTTAACCCCTGGGCCACCAAGGAAGTCCCAAGAGTTATTTTGAATACACTTTGAAGAGGGTAGATTTTCATTGCACATATTTGCAAAATGTTAAATTCCTCTTAGGAGGCTTATTGGAAGCTATGGACTGTATTTTAGGCTAGCAGAAATTATTTTACAATGTACAATTTTATGTGAGAATGAACTTATCTTGGTGCTATTCCTCCCAACTACTCAAATTGGGAGCAGTCACCTTGTCCATCACGTGGAGTGTGTCTCTTCTCACTTCTCCACTGGCAGATCACTTCCTACAAGTAGGGTATATCTACATGATGTCTCTTACTGTCCACTTTTTTTTTTCTTTCAGTCCTCTTCATGTCAGCACTGATTCAGCCTCTGCCACAAGTCTGATCACCTCCTTCCATTCCTCACTTGTTGGCTTTGCTTTGCCAGCTTTCTCAAGAGTCGCATCTGGTCTTCTCTGCTTCTTCAGGCGCCTTGTGTGACCTTCCCTTCCTCTGGCTGCCCTTTCCTCGTAGTTTGCTCTCATGAAAGATGTCTCTTGGTTTCTTTAGACATGAATATATGCACTGTATTCGTCCTCCTGGATGTCTGCTTAACATCATCTTCACCACCATGGTCAAATCCCAAGAGCAGTATTTTTGTTCTTCTTAATTCCTAATTCTGGCAACCACTTTTGGTGTGGGCATGTGACCCCGTGAAAGCAATATTTCCTTTTCCTTGTCACTGTGAGCCGCCAAGGCTCATCATTTCCCCTTTTCTCAGTCATACCATACATTAAAGAAAAGGATTGCCACATTCATCACTGAACAGTCAGCTCTAGCTCCATCTTCTATTCCTTTCCTGCTATGGGAGAAATCACCTCCTCTTGCTCTTCTTCCCCACTGATCTGGCTATTTATATCCTGCATGCAATATTTATAAGATAAAATGTCAGTGGACTTTGATCTAACTCATGCTGTAAGGAATGTCACCAAAGACTAGACAAATACCTTCTTAGGTTCTTTCATGCCTGGTAGCATCAGCTTTGTCTGAGATACACTTACTTCTACTCTTCTCTTTTTCCAAAATTTCCCTACCTTTCAAAGCTCAGCAAACATCTGGTCTTTTAAAAAAGACTTCCCTGACTGCCAAGGACACAGAGAAGCCTATTTTCTGGATTCTTTAATTTCTTCTTTTGTTTCTTTTATGGTGGTATGCTTTAGGAGTTAAAGACATGCATCCAGAGGCAGACTGCATGTGCGGAAGTCTCAGTTCTGCAATTTACCAACTGGATAACCTTGAAGACAAGGCTCTCGGTGTCCTAACCTAATACAGAAGACACTTGTGCAATATTTTTTAAATTGCTGTAATAATAAAATTTGCTTTATATAATTTATATTAATTAAATTAACAACTGTTACTGTTATTTACAAATGTGTATTTTCAACAATGATGTATTTAGCACCAATATGTACCAAACACTGCTAGGTGCTTCAGCCAGTGCTTTTTCTTCGGGGGAGGTATGGTTTTAAAAGTCTTTTTTTTTTTTTGATAATTTTTGGATGGTATGTATATTTTTAAAATAGCATTATTGAGGTATAACTTTTGTACAAGAAAATGTACATATTTAAAGGGCATAATTTGATGAATATTAGTAGGTGAATACTCTCATAAAACAGCACCACAATGAGGATAACAAATATTTCCATTACTTTAAAAAGGTTCCTTGATCCCTTTTGCAATCCTCATTTTCCCTTATTCATGTTTCCAGGCAATGACTGATCTGCTTTCTGTTCCTATGGATTCATTTGCACTTTCTAGAGTTGATATAAATGAATTCCATCATTCTCTTTGCATCTTTTTCCCCATTTAGCAGACAATTCTGAGATCCGCCCAAATTGTTGCATGCATCAATAGTTTGCTCTTTGCATTACTCATTATTATTTCATGGTGTGGATATACCACAACTGGTTTACTCATTGAACTGCTGAGGGACACTGGGTTATTTTCAGTGTTTGGATACTACTAATTTAGCTGTTCTGAATATTCAGGTACTAGTCTTTCTATGATTGCCGTTCATTTCTACTGGAGTGAAGCTTGTAGGTTATATTTGTAAGTATATATTTAACTTTTCATGAAATAGGGAGCTGCCTTTCACTGCCCTTGTACTCGTATTCTGCTTCGTCATATAACTCACAATATTTGACAAGTAGACTTTGAAGATACTCCAGTTATAAAGGGAAGTGTGCTTCTGTGATGAACAAGAACAAGGAAAAATTTTCAGTTTTCCCTCATCAGTTAGTGGGGTCAAAGCCCAAGTAAACCATGATAGGCCCTGTAAGTGCAAGTTCCTGGCCCTTCTCATCCACAATCAGAGCCTGTCTTTGGAGCTCTGTCTTGTATATGAAAGACTCACAGAATCTATTTCTCAAATAAATATTTGAATAAATGAAATTTAATTAAATATTTATTTTGTGGTCATCTTGTATGTTGACATGTGCATTTGTTTCTGACAAATGAATAGACTTGGGACTTGCTTTCAAAAAATAGAGTTTAGAATGATATATTTACGTCTTGTTTCAAAAGATAGCAGTGGTATATAAACAATTGTGATTCTTATATGCTATTGTTCTGTGTTCTGTTGGGTTACTTGTGTTCTATAAAGATGTGTCTAAAATCCCAGGATGGAGTATAACTTAAAAAAATATATATTTATTTAATTTCTTTGGCTGTGCTGGGTCTTCCCTGCCACCTGTGAGCTTTCTCTAGTTTCAGCAAGAGGGGGCTACTCTCTAGATGCTGTGTGGGTTTCTTTCTTTCTTCTTTTCCCCTATTTTAATTGGAGGCTAATTACTTTACAATATTGTGGTGGTTTTTGCCATACATTGACATGAATCAGCCACGGGTGCACATGTGTCCCCATCCTGACCCTCCCTCCCACCTCCCTCCCCATCCCATCCCTCAGGTTCATCTCAGTGCACCAGCCCTGAGCACCCTGCCTCATGCATCGAACCTGGACTGGCAATCTATTTCTCATATGATAATATACATGTTTTAATGCTATTCTCTCAAATCATTCCCCCCTCGCCTTTTCCCACAGAGTCCAACAGTCTGTTCTTTACATCTGTGTCTCTTTTGCTGTCTCACATGTAGGGTCATCATTACCATCTTTTTCCATATATATGTGTTAATATATTGTATTGGTGTTTTTCTCTCTGGGTTACTTCACTCTGTATAATAGGTTCCAGTTTCATCCACCTCATTGGAACTGATTCAAATGCATTCTTTTTAACAGTTGAGTAATATTCCATTGTGTATATGTACCACAGCTTTCTTATCCATTCGTCTGCCTATGGACATCTAGGTTGCTTCCATGTCCTGGCTATTGTAAACAGTGCTGCAATGAACATTGAGGTGTGGGTTTCTTATTGCAGTGGCTTCTCTTGTTGGGGAGCGTGGGCTCTAGGAGCATGGACTTCAGTAATTGCAGCATGTGGGCTCAGTAGTTAATGGCGCATGGGCTGCATTGCTCTGCAGCAGCACGTGGGATCTTCCCTGACCAGGGATCGAACCTGTGTCCCCTGCATAGGGTTTTTAACCAGTGGACCACCAGGGAACCCAGGAATATAACTTCTTAAAATTCTTTTGATGGCAGATATCCTTTACATTTGTCCACTGAACACACAACCATGAATTCTGTATGTTGTCATTTTATGTTTGCCATTAGATAGATCATACCTTTGATTTCAAGACTATCTTAAATTCATTATTTACTGAGTAAGCACTGTATTGCCAGGCATTATTTTAGGGGACAAGGAGAAATCAGTGAACAACAAAGGTAAAAAAAATTCCTGCACTTGTAGAGTTTAAATTTTTTTGTATGAGGGTGGTGAAAAGTGAAAGTGTTAGTCACTCAGTCATTTCCAACTATTTGCTACCTATAAACTGTAACCCGCCAGGATCCTCTGTCCATGGGGTTCTCCAGGCAAGAAGACTTGAGTGGATTGCCATTCCCTTCTCCAGAGGATCGTCCCAACACAGAGATTGAGCCCGGGTCTCTTGCACTGCAGGCAGATTCTTCATCACCTGAGCCACCAAGGGCTGGTGACAGGCAATAGATAAAATAAGTAAATGAAACATCTGAGCATCTTAAACACCACATGGCAGCAAGTGTGATAAAGAGAAATGGACTAGGATGGAATGGTGATGAGTAGGCAGCCCACATAGACACTGGCAGAGAAGCATTTCAGACAGAGAAAGAAGCATGTGCAAAAGCCTTGAAGTGGGAGAGTCCCTGGCAAGGAGCATCTGGATAACATCATGTGACTGAGGTCAAGTGAGGGGTGAGAGGATAAGAGCTCAGGTCAACAAAAGCCTAATGAATGAGATCAGGCCTCCTTGGTCAATGTAAACACACTGGGCTTCACTCTGAGTGAGCTGGGAAGATATTGAGCTGTTGAGTGACTTGATTTATCTTCTTTTTTAAAAATCAGGATCATTTTGGTCATGGTGTCAAGAATAGACTGTGGGACAGAAATGGATCTTCAAGGAGATGGGTTGGGAGTCTCCTTTAATTGTCCAAGGGAGAGATAGTCATAGCTGGAACTTGGGTGGTACCAATGAGGAGTGAGAAGTGCTAGCAGTCAGGTGATATCTAATTCATGCTATTGCAAAACCTCCAGACACTGGAGTGGCAGTGTGGAGAGGCCAATGGGATATAAACGTCTGGAGTTAAAGAGAGAAAAACAGGGTGAAGATTTACATTTTGGAATCAGCATGGCATATAGGCTTGGGTGATGGTACCAAAGGAATGCACTAGTTAGGGTAGATGTCCAAGGCCTGAAACCTGAGAAACTCTAATAACAAGAGGTTAGACAGATGAAGACAAATCAGCAAAGGAGACAGAGACGGAGCAGCCAGTGAATTAGGAAGGACAGCAGAGTTTAGAATTCTGGAAAGCAGTGTTTAAGGAGGACAGATATGAGATCAAAGCTGAGGTTTTTAATGATGACAAAGGATGGGCTTCCTTGGTGGTTCAGACTATAAAGAATCTGTCTGCAATGCATGAGACCTGGGTTCGATCCCTGGGTCAAGAAGATCCCCTGGAGAAGGGAATAGCTACTCACTCCAGTATGCTTGCCTGAAAAATCCCATGGACAGAGGAGCCTGGCAGACTACAATCCATTAGGTCGCAAAGAGTTGGACATGACTGAGCAACTAACACATGCAAGGAATAATGGTACAGAAGGTCAATGATGAGCAAAGAGAGTATCCACACTATCTCTGTGAATGCTAGCACAACAGATATAAAATAAAAGGTCTGGGAGTTCTTGAGACAGTGAGGACTTGATTTTTAGTTGCAGACAACTACTACCAGAACTAACTTAGTGAAATCAAGGATGAGTTATCAACTCCTACTTGCTATAGTGCTAGGGAAGCCAGCAGTGTTGCTGGGGCTGTCCCTACATTTTGATTTAAAAATATGATATAAATAAAAATAAAAATTATGCTTCAACTTATGAATAATACACACAGGTTATGAGTGCCTGGACAACCTGTTGAAAGTAGAAGTACTGCGTTGTTCCCCAAGTTCAAGTCTTACACATGGTCATGGACTTTGGATGACCTCCTTTGACTGATCAGTTAATTTAAGAACCAAAACCAGCAGAAAAGAAGACACAGAATAAGCCTTCTGAGGATGTAAAGAAGATTTCCAAAACTTTTATTGAGTGTTTCTGGGATGTTTGCTAGTTTAAGGATCTCATGTCTGTTTTAAGAGATTATTTTTGGAATCATAATGAATTTAACTGTGGTTGGTAAAAAAATATTTTTGTGTCCTGGAAGATGTATTCATCTGAAGAGTATAAGAAGCTCTTTCTGTTTTGCTTTAATATTTTTCATTTTATAGAATTATATTTGTGGCAGAAATGAAATATTTAATTCTTTATATTTTAACATACACATTTCAAATAACAAAGAATCTGGACTTCACTGTGTAAGATACTCCCTTGCTCTGATATGGCATCTTTATTCTATTTAAGTTTTCAATTAAGTTAATTTAATGAGTATGAGTAAACTCTGGGAGATGGTGAAGGACTGGGAAAGCCTGGTATGCTGCAGTCCATGGAATGACAAAGAGTTAGACACGACTCTGCCACTGAACGACAGCAATTAAGTTTTCAAAAAGTTTATGTACATCGAATGTGATATGCTACCTACATTTATAAGATATAGTTCCTAATTTCAATTCTTTCTTCTTTAACTTTAAAATTGAACTGTGATAACCTCCCATCTCCATCAGCATTCCCAGTAAACAGAAGTAATTCTATACTTACAGTAATATTACTTTCAAGTCTATCTTCCAAAATTTGCTACTTAAAGTGAAAAAAAAAAGTAAGGAAAGAATTTGAAGAATTCCCAGAAATTGCAACAGGGTCTACTTCTGGGCTGATGAATAGCTCCTTGAGGAAAGTCAGCTCTCTTATTAATATAACATCTGGCTTGCATCTTGCATAAATAAAAACACAAGAGCAGGATAGAAATATCGGAAAAGGGAAGAAGGAGGAAGGAATGTGTGTTTTCTAGCATAATAATCTCTAACAGCCAAGAAATCTAATTAGAAGAAATGTCATCTCATGGGATTCTAGTCAAGAAAATTCCACAGGAGAAGGCAAAGCCTCAGGGGACCACAACAAAAGCAGTGAATCAGGTAATTAAAAAAATAAAAAGGAAAAATGAAAACAGCATGCATTGACTGAAGGACCCCATTCAGGCCAAACGGCGATTATCAATGAATTCTCTAGGGACTATTTATGACTTTAACCACAGAAATTCCATGGCTTGGCTAATATGTTTTTAAAAGCACTCTACTGTTCTCATCTGCATGATCGGATTTCTGTTTTTTCCCTTTGTGTATTTGTCAGTCTGGAACACACCTCATTAAAGATATAAACAGAAGCTAACTCTCATTCTATTACATGGATGAATGGAATGGTTCCTGTTCTATAGGAAACACCATTTCTGACAATTTTGTTAGAGGTCAGCTTAATATTCAAGTTGAACGTCAGTGACTTCCAAACTTAATCTCATTCGCTTTTTCCAGATCTGGAAACTGAAGCTGTGAATTGAGATTAAGTAATAAGTGTTGAGTAGTAAAAAATCAAATGATAAGAGAGTGCAAATATAAATATATAAAAATGAGGCTGAGGGCTTTTGGTGGTGTTTGTTCTTGTGTTAGAAATCTGTACCTAGTACTCTACTAGGTGGCCAGTTTATGTCTCCAGAGTCACGGAAATTTCACTAAGCAGCACAGAAACCAGAAACTGGCTTTTTCTTTTCCACTCTTTCTTGCTAGATACAAAGGAGCAGTGTAGATAAAAGGTAACACCAGGGATACCTTGATAAATTCATAGTAGCTGACAGATTTCTAACACAAGAACAAACACCAGCCACTATGGAGAACAGTGTGGAGATTCCTTAAAAAACTGGAAATAGAACTGCCTTACGATCCAGCAATCCCACTGCTGGGCATACACACTGAGGAAACCAGAAGGGAAAGAGACACATGTACCCCAATGTTCATCGCAGCACTGTTTATAATAGCCAGGACATGGAAGCAACCTAGATGTCCATCAGCAGATGAATGGATAAGAAAGCAGTGGTATATATACACAATGGAGTATTACTCAGCCATTAAAAAGAATACATTTGAATCAGTTCTAATGAGGTGGATGAAACTGGAGCCTATTATACAGAGTGAAGTAAGCCAGAAGGAAAAACACCAATACAGTATACTAACATATATATATGGAATTTAGAAAGATGATAACAATAACCCTGTGTACGAGACAGCAAAAGTGATGCTGATGTATGGAACAGTCTTATGGACTCTGTGGGAGAGGGAGAGGGTGGGAAGATTTGGGAGAATGGCATTGAAACATGTAAAATATCATGTATGAAATGAGATGCCAGTCCAGGTTCAATGCACGATACTGGATGCTTGGGGCTTGTGCACTGGGACGACCCAGAGGGATGGTATGGGGAGGGAGGAGGGAGGAGGGTTCAGGATGGGGAGCACATGTATACCTGTGATGGACTCATTTTGATATTTGGCAAAACTAATACAATTATGTAAAGTTTAAAAATAAAATTAAAAAAAAAAACGAACTAGAGAAAAAAAAATAAAAAATAAAAGCTATTGGTTCACAAATAAGCCTATCTAACAAAATAGATATATAAAAGGAAATATTGGAAAAGTAGAAATCATTAAAAATGAAAAGTAGAATCAATGACACAAAATATTTATTTCTCTAGGTTTCCTGAAATCAGACATCAGTGTTTATGCTGCTGAAGTTTTTTCTCTGCCCTCTTGCTAATCAGTTTTATTTTATTTCTGATTTCATAAGAACTTTCATAAAATAGAAAGTCAATTAGCATTTTCAGTGATATATTGGCAATAAGTATCAGTTAGTTGAGTCCAGTTGCTCAGTCGTGTGTGACTCTTTGCAACCCCATGGGCTGCAGCATGCCAGCCTTCCCTGTCCATCACCAACTCCTGGAGTTTTCTCAAACTCATGTCCATCCAGTCATCTCATTCTCTATTGTCCTCTTCTTTTGCCTTTAATTTTTCCCAGCGTTGTGGTCTTTTCTGATGAGTCATTTCTTTGCATCAGGTGGCCAAAGTTTTGGAGCTTTGGTTTCAGCAGCAGTCCTTCCAATGGATGTTCAGGACTGATTTCCTTTAAGATTGACTGGTTTGATCTCCTTGCAGTCCAAGGGACTCTCAAGAGTCTTCTCCAACAACACAGCTCAAAAGCATCAATTCTTTGGTGCTCAGCTTTCTTTATGGTCCAACTCTCACATCCATACATGACTACTGGAAAAACTATTGCTTTGACTAGGTGGACCTTTGTCAGAAAAGTAATGTCTCTGCTTTTTAATATGCTGTCTAGATTGGTCATAGCTTTTCTTTCAAGGGGCAAGTGTCTTTTAATTTCATGGCTACAGTCACATCTGAAGTGATTTTGGAGCCCAAGAAAATAAATTCTGTCACTGTTTTCATTGTTTCCCCATCTATTTGCCATGATGTGATAGGACTGGATGCCATGATCTTAGGTTTTTGAATGTTGAGTTTTAAGCCATCTTTTTCACTCTCCTCTACACTACAGAAAAGTGATTTGAGTTATACATATACATATATTCATTCATTTTTAGGTTCTTTTCTCTTATAGGTTATCACAGAATATTGGGTAGAGGCCCCTGTGCTATATTATTCATCTATCTAGTATGTAGTAGTGTTCTTGCCTGGAGAATCCCAGGGATGGCAGGGCCTGGTGGGCTGCCATCTATGGGGTTGCACAGAGTCAGACACGACTGAAGCGACTTAGCAGCAGCAGCAGTATGTAGTAGTGTTTGTGTTTTTAGTCCAAGTTCCTAATTATCCCTTCCCCCAGTGTTTCCCCTTCAGTAGCCATAAGTTTGCTTTTGATATCTGTAAGTCTGATTCTGTTTTGTAATTAAGTTCATTTGTATCTTTTTAAAAAATTAGATTCCACATGTGTATATTTGTTTTTTTCTGACATATCTAGCTTAGTATGATAATCTCTACATTCATCCACTTTGATGCAAATGGCATTATTACATTCTTGTTTCTGGCTGACTAGTATTCCACCTGCATACACCATAGCTTCTTTATCCATTACTCAGTCAATGGACATTTAGGTTGCTTTCATGTCTTGGTTATTGTAAACAGTGCTGCAATGAATATTGGGGTGTACATATTCTTTCAAATTATGCTTTTCTCCAGATTTATGCCCAGGAGTGGGATTGCTGGGTCATATGGTAGTTCTATTTTTAGTTTTTAAAGGAATTTCCATATTGTTTTCTGTAGTGGTAATTATGTTAATGCTATTAGGTAATTATGTAAATGCTTGAGTTTCAGTATAAAGGAAAAAGATATATTACAAGATCAAAATGAAGTAAAAAAACTAGTTAATCCTAAATCTGGATTGAAAATAACAGTATAAATTCAGGATATATGTTTATGATTTTTTCCCTATCTCTATCCACCAAAAACACATGGAAATAATGGTCAATCTGTGGCTAGGAATACCCTGTTGAATCCAGACTGTGATGTTGAAATGTCATTTGTCACTTCAAGAAATAGGAACATCATGGAGAACAGCCGATTCCAGGTCTGGGACATGAAATGGCCAAGGTAAACCAGGAATTGTTCTTCATATCAGATTAAAAGGACACTGTTAAAGACTCTGGGTTGTGTCAGGAGTGGTTGGGAGCCAACCTGAAAGAGTCCCCCTTCCCTAACCTCCTAGCGAAATGGTGGAAAATTTGAGGCCAATAGGAAAGACAACTGCATTAACTTGAAAGAGAATACCTATGTTTAAATGTACATGAATTTTCAAAGTGAAACAAAACAAAACAATTCCTAGACAACCTTTGGAGGAAGTGAGGAATCACACTCAGCCTGAAAACTGGTAAATAAATAGAATGAATCAAGTGTTTATCTTCTTTTCTGTGTGAACTGTCCTCAGAGCAATCATTATGACAAAACGGTGTTGGTTATCAAAATTACTCTAGATGATTATTGTCGAAGTAATAATGAAATTAGAGAATAACCATTTTGCTTCTCTTAATGTAATAATGGATGAAGATATGATCATGAGTGGCTATCCAAACCATCAGGTGAATGCATTTGAGTCAGTTCTAGTGAGGTGGATGAAACTGGAGCCTATTATACAGAATTAAGTAAGTCAGAAAGAAAAACACCAATACAGTATATTAATGCATATATATGGAATTTAGAAAGATGATAATGAAGACTCTATGTGCAAGACAGCAAAAGAGACACAGATGTAAAGAACAGACTTTTGGACTCTGTGGGAGAAGGCAAGGGTGGGATGATTTGAGAGAATAGCGTTGAAACATGTACATTTCCATATGTGAAATAGATGACCAGTCCAGGTCTGATGCATGAAACAGGGCACTCAAAGTTTGTGCACTGGGATGACCCAGAGGGATGGGATAGGGAGGGAGGTGGGAGAGGAGTTTGGGATGGGGGGACATATGTACACCTGTGGCTGCTTCATGTTGATGCATGGCAAAACCCACCACAATATTGTAAAGGAATTAGCCTCCAATTAAAATAAATTAATTTAAAAAAATGGATGGAAATCTTGTTTTTTTTTTTTTCACTGTGCATTTTAAATTGAAGTACAGGTAATTTATATGTTGTGTTAGTTTTAAGTTTTAAGTTAAGTTTTACAGCAAAGTGATTCAGTTATACACATACATATATTCACTCTTTTAAAAATTATTTTCTCCTATAGATTATCACAGAATATTGAGTAGAATTCCCTATGCTATACAGTAGGTACATATTAGGTAAACAGTACAGAGGTTCCTTAAAACACTAAAAATAGAGTTACCATACAGCCCCAAAATCCCATTCCTTGGCATATTTTCAGGGGAAAAAAAACATAATTTGAAAGGATGTATACATCCCAATGTTCATTGCAACACTATTTACAATAACCAAGATGTGGAAACAACATAAATGTTCATTGACAGATGAATGGATAAAGATGTGGTGTATATACAATGGAATATTAGTCATTCGTAAAAAGGATAAATTAATGCCATTTGCAGTAACATGGATGCACCTAGAGATTATCATAGTAAGAGATGTAAGTCAAAGAAAACAAATACTTATACATGATATCATATGATACCACTCATACATGAAATATAATTTTTTAAAAAAGATACTTATGATCTTATTTACAAAATAGAAACAGACTTACAGATATAAAAAACAAACTTATGATTACTAAAAGGGAAACATCAGGGGGAGGGATAAATCAGGAGCTTTGGATGAACACATGCATACTACTATGTATAAAATAGATGACCAACAGGGACTGTTTTCCACAGTGGCTATACCGTTTTACATTCCCACCAACAATGTAAGAGTTTCCTTTTCTCCACACTATCTCCAGCATTTATTAGATGGAAATTTTTATAATGGACAAATAAAGCTTACCATACCCGAACCCACTGATTACTTAATCTTTAAAAATATCTTGGAAAAGTGTGCGATGACAATATTTAAACAAAACACAGATTCAAACAGTAAAATCCAGAGCTTGGGAATCCTATAAGACAAAAACTTGGTGTCCTCAAATAATAAATTGCAAACAGGACAAAGAAAGAGGGAGAAACTGATAGAACTGAGAAAGACTTATAAGGCATATCGACCAAATGCCATCAAGTTTTTTATTTTATCTGAATTCAAAAGTATGAACTGTAAAAACATTTATGTGACAATATTTATAAGATATTTGGGGGAAATTTGAACACTATCTGAGTATTTGAGGATGTTACAAGTTTATTGACAGTAATTTTATGTTTGAAAATGATATGTTCATGATTAAAAAAGAGTTGCTCTTATCTTTCTATAGGTGTTTTCCTAAATGCTTACAGATGAAATGATATGGTGTCTTGTATTTGCTTCTAAATATTCTGGGGATGTAGGGGACATGGGTGGGGGTTATAAATAGAACAGCCTTGATAATGTGTTGAAAATGTTTGAAACTGATTAAATTAACGTTTGAGATTTTCCCCTTAAAGTATGTTTATGACACCCAGGACCTATTTTAAAATTGTGACTTTAGGTTTGACTTATGTGCCTCTATAGTACAAAGCCTTTTAGGGATTATTTGATTTATGATTATGTTGCTGGGTGTCTCTGTTTCTGGTATAATTTATCGACCATGCTAATGACCTCCAAGAATCAGAATCTGTAATTAAAAGAAACCATTAACGTTAGCCACAGAGGTAGATGGATTTTTTTTAGAAGCAAGCTTGAATTTGAGAACAACCAAACGTGCCACATACAAGCAATTTTTAAATGTATCCATCTTTCATAAGTTACAAATGATTGACATCTGAAATTATGCTTTTAAAGTATGTACTTCACTTTCATGAACTTCCCTCGTAGTTCAGTTGGTAAAGAATCTACCTGCAATATAGGATACTTGGGTCATGGATCACTAGTGAATAAACATATGCCAACTTATTTTAAGCAGTGATCTAAATTTTGTGGAATAGCTATAGTCATATTTCTCTTTGCAAAGTAAAACAATTGAAAGGGATTCTGTTTCAATTCCCATACAAAGTAACCTCTATCTATTCAGTTCAGTTCAGTTCAGTTCAGTTGCTCAGTTGTGTCTGACTCTTTGTGACCCCATGAATGGCAGCACACCAGGCCTCCCTGTCCATCACCAACTCCCGGAGTTCACCCAAACTCATGTGCATCGAGTCGGTGATGCCATCCAGCCATCTCATCCTCTGTCATCCCCTTCTCCTCCTGCCCCAATCCCTCCAAGCATCAGGGTCTTTTCCAATGAGTCAAATCTTTGCATGAGGTGGCCAGAGTACTGGAGTTTCAGCCTCAGCATCAGTCTTTCCAATGAACACCCAGGACTGGTCTCCTTTAGGATGGACTGATTGGGTCTCCTTGCAGTCCAAGGGACTCTCAAGAGTCTTCTCCAACACCACAGTTCAAAAAGCATCAGTTCTTCGGCACTCAGCTTTCTTCACAGTCCAACTCTCACATCCATACATGACCACTGGAAAAACCATAGCCTTGACTAGACAGACCTTTGTTGGCAAAGTAATATCTCTGCTTTTAAATATGCTGTCTAAGTTGGTCATAACTTTCCTTCTAAGGAGTAAGCGTCTTTTAATTTCATTGCCGCAATCACCATCTGCAGTGATTTTGGGGCCCCAAAAAATAAAGTCTGACACTGTTTCCACTGTTTCCCCATCTATTTCCCATGAAGTGATGGGACCAGATGCCATGATCTTCATTTTCTTTTTTTTTTTTTTCAAATTTAAATGTTTTTTTTTTTTAATTTTATTTTTAAACTTTACAATATTGTATTAGTTTTGCCAAATATTGAAATGAATCTGCCACAGGTATACATGTGTTCCCCATCCTGAACCCTCCACCCTCCTCCCTCCCCATACCATCCCTCTGGGTCGTCCCAGTGCACCAGCCCCAAGCATCCAGTATCGTTTTCTGAATGTTGAGCTTTAAGCCAACTTTTTCACTCTCCTCTTTCATTTTCATCAAGAGACTTTTTAGTTCCTCTTCACTTTCTGCCATAAGGGTGATGTCATCTGCATATCTGAGGGTATTGATATTTCTCCTGGCAATCTTGATTCCAGATTGTGGTCCTTCCAGCCCAGTGTTTCTCATGATGTACTCTGCATAGAAGTTCAATAAGCAGGGTGACAATATACAGTCTTGATGTACTCCTTTTCCTATTTGGAACCAGTCTGTTGTTGTCCAGTTCTAACTGTTGCTTCCTGACCTGCATATAGGTTTCTCAATAGGCAGGTCAGGTGGTCTGGTATGCCCATCTCTTTCAGAATTGTCCACAGTTTATTGTGATCCACACAGTCAAAGGCTTTGGCATAGTCAATAAACAGAAATAGATGTTTTTTTGGAGCTCTCTTGCTTTTTCGATGATCCAGCGGATGTTGGCAAACCCAGAGTCTAAAATGGTTGCCATTATGGACCAAGGAGGATTGTCATCATCGCAGTTATTTTCAGCATCACTAGAAATTTTGGACCTTCTGCTTAAGATGAAAGTGAAAGTCACTCAGTCATGTCCAACTCTTTGTGATCCTGTGGACTATACAGTCCATGGAATTCTCCAGGCCAGAATACTGGGGTGAGTAGCCTTCCCTTCTCCACTGGGTATTCCCTACCCAGGAATTGAACCGGGATCTCCTGCATTGCAGGCAGATTCTTTACCAAATGACCTATCAGGGAAGCCCTCTGCTTAAGAAGATATCTCCTGAAACAGTCACAGCCTCCCTGCCTCCAATCAGTCAGCATATGCACATGTTTTCCCACCTTGGGAAGTAATGTGTGACAAGCTTTTAAAAATTAACTTGTATTTTATCAAGTGGCATGTACATGCATTTTAGTATGTCCAAAAGGACTAAAAAATTTTAGCAAAACCCAGTGGTTTTCCTCCCTGTACTTCCTATAAATAAGTGCTTGCCCAACAAAGACCACCAGGAACACATTCGTGGTTGATAGAGTTGGCTTATTATTTATTGTGTTGATGGAAACCCCACACCGTGGGGAACTGTGGGAAGTCCCAGTAAGAAGGTGTTAATTAAACTTATAGGATTTGAGCTTGTATTAAATGATTTGAGGTAAGGTTTAAGGAAGTGGGTCTTGGTTCTGGATTGGATGCTGTCTGCAAGCATGGGTGATTCTATGGCTATCATCATAAATTTTATCTTGAAGAGTGAAGCTGAAGTTGATTGATAAAGGGACATTAATGACTCATATTAAGCAGGAAGCAGGAAGATGGTCATTTTGTGGCTTGAACAACCCTCATGTCTTCTCTGTGTTCAATTGTGATAATGGACAGTTCTTCTTTTCATTTGGATCTCTCACAGGCATAGAACAGCCTGGTTGGACATTGATGCTCTGTAAAGTTTATGTTCAAGGGGAGGATATCATGCCCCCAGCTCCAAGTTCTCCTTTCTTTCTCTCTCCTTACTGCCTCAAGTCCCTCTCTTTTACTCTCTGTTGGAATATGGAGATGTCCATCTAGATCATATGTACATGGAATCTCATATTGATTTCCTTTTATGCTAGCGCTTTTACATTACCACTACACCTCAGCATCTCTTTACCCCTTTCCTAATAGATTGATTGCAGAGTTCCAAAGAATATCACGGAGAGATAAGAAAGCTTTCCTCAGTGATCAATTCAAAGAAATAGAAGAAAACAATAGAATGGGAAAGACTAGAGATCTCGTCATGAAAATTAGTGATACCAGGGGAACATTTCATGCAAAGATGGGCACAATAAAGGACAGAAATGGTATGGACCTAACAGAAGCAGAAGGTATTAAGAAGAGGTGGCAAGAATACACAGAAGAACTATATAAAAGAGCTCTTCATGACTCAGATAACCACGATGGTGTGATCACCCACCTAGAGCCAGACATCCTGGAATGTGAAGTCAAGTGGGCCTTAGGAAGCATCACTACAAACAAAGCTAGTGGAGGTGATGGAATTCCAGTTGAACTATTTCAAATCCTAAAAGATGATGCTGTGAAAGTGTTTCACTCAATATGCCAGCAAATTGGGAAAACTCATCAGTGGCCACAGGACTGGAAAAGGTCAGTTTTCATTCCAATCCCAAAGAAAGGCAATGCCAAAGAATGTTCAAACTACTGCACAATTGCACTCATCTCACATGCTAGCAAAGGAATGCTCAAAATTCTCCAAGCCAGGCTTCAGCAGTATGTGAACTGTGAATTTCCAGATGTTCAAGCTGGTTTTAGAAAAGGCAGAGGAACCAGAGATCATGTTGCCAACATCCGTTGTATCATCAAAAAAAGCAAGAGAGTTCCAGAAAAACATCTACTTCTGCCTTATTGACTATATTAAAACATTTGACTGTGTAGATCAAAACAAACTTTGGAAAATTCTTAAAGAGGTGGGAAGAGCAGACCACCTGACCTGCCTCCTGAGAAATCTGTATGCAGGTCAAGATGTAACACTTAGAACTTGACATAGAATAACAGACTGGTTCCAAATCAGGAGAGGAGTACATCAAGGTTGTATATTGTCATTCTATTTATTTAACTTACATGCAGAAGACATTGTGCAAAATCCTGGGCTGGATGAAGCACAAACTGGAATCAAGATTGCCAGGAGAAATATCAATAACTTAACATATGAAGATGGCACTATCCTTATGGAAAAAATTAAGAACTAAAGAGCCTCTTGATGAAAGTGAAAGAGGAGAGTGAAAAAGTTGGCTTAAAGCTCAACATTCAGAAAACGAAGATCATGGCATCTGGCCCCATCACTTCATGGCAAATAGATGGGGAAGCAATGGAAACAATGTCAAACTTAAGTTTTTGGGCTCCAAAATCACAACAGATGGTGACTTCAGCCATGAAATTAAAAGATGCTTGCCCCTTGGAAGAAAAACTATGACCAACCTAAACAGCATATTAAAAAACAGAGACATTACTTTTCCAACAAAGGTCTGTCTAGTCAAGGCTATGGTTTTTCCAGTAGTCATGTATGGATGTGATAGTTAGACTATAAAGAAAGCTGAGCACTTAAGAATTGATGCTTTTGGACTGTGGTGTTGGAAAAGACTCTTGCAAGTCCCTTGGACTGCAAGGAGATCCAACCAGTCCACCCTAAAGAAGATCAGTCCTGGGTGTTCATTGGTAGGACTGATTTTGAAGCTGAAACTCCAATACTTTGGCCACCTGATGCAAAGAGCTGTCTCATTTGAAAAGACCATGATGCTGGGAAAGATTGAGGGCAGGAGGAGAAGGGGACAACAGAGGATGAGATGGTTGGATGTCCATCACTTGATGGACATGAATTTGAGAAAACTCTGGAGTTGTTGATGGACAGGAAACCCTGGTGTGCTGTAGTCCATTTGGTCACAAAGAGTTGAACATGACTGAGCAACTGAACTGACTGAATAGATTGATAGTTTTTAGTTACATGAATATCCAGTGCTTCTTTGATGCCTTTGGAAATATTATTCACAGTTTAACATCCAGTGGTCTATGATGTTTCCTTCTTTTGTTTCTATCTTTATTGAGACTGAAGTAGTTGCTTTGATTTTGGCTGTCTTTGTGCTTCTTGTTAATTCTTCAGACCTCCTTAAAGCTCCATAGGACAATTTTCCAAAAGGCTAATACGATCAACTGATCTACTCAGCCTTTTTCTCTCCCAAAGACTTCTTTGTTCTCTCTGGGCCAGTTTTGCTCCAAGTTTTCTGTACGCTGTCTTTGTGTTCCTTCTTCTCTGAATTATTTTCCTTGGCAATTGCTAATCTGGAGTTTGATGCTCTGTTTTCTGGAGGGTAGGCCTCCCACTTTCTTAGTTTACTCACTTGGTCTGGAGCATATCCTCCAGTAATTTGATCAGATTAAAGATGGCATCACCACAGAGGGCCTGGGGTGGACAGTCCTCCACATGTCTGTTTCCTATGTCATATTAGTCCAGGGATATCTATATCTGGAGTACAGTCATCTCCCTGAGATCTCCCTCCCCCACTATTTTGAAGACTTTTCTCACTTCTGTCCTGGGTAGTATCTTTTCTGTTATGAATCTCTAATCATCTCTTTTTCTTGATCTGCTCCCTCTTAAAGCAGAAATCATATTCCAGTAGCCCCTTTAGCAAGAATGCAATGGAAGTAAATGTGCTGGGAGCTTGCATTAAGAAAATATCCTTTAAACTTCCCTGGCAGGTGATAGATAGCTTGAGTATAGAATACACCGTTGGAATTTTCTTTGGCATTGTAGAGTCACGATTTCATTGTTTTGTTGTTCCTTTTGTTGTTATTGAGGACCCTAAAGTCATTCAAATTCCTGATTCTTTGTACAAATGTACTTTCCTATCTAGAAAATCATAGAATATAATAATAAAGGAAAAGATTGAAATAAGCGAGAATTACCACAGTATGACACAGAAATACAAGATGAGCAAATGCTGTTGAATAAAATGCACTGATAGGCTTGCTCCATGTAGGGTTGCCACAAAACTTCAATTTGTCTAAAAAAAAAAATGCACCATCTGCAAACTTCAATAAAGTGAAGTGCAAAAAAAGAGGTTTGCCTGCACTTTGAGGTGCAGATCTAAGTAGGGAAGTGTGTGTGTGACATAGTTCTCAAAGATCCATCAGAATTGTCCAAGCCAGGCTTCAACAATATGTGAACAAAGAAATTCCAGATGTTCAAGCTGAATTTAGAAAAGGCAGAGGAACCAGAGATCAAATTGACAACATCTGTTGGATCATAGAAAAAGCAAGAGAATTCCAGAAAAACATCTACTTCTGCTTCATTGACTGCACTTTTAAGGCTTTTGACTGTGTGGGTCACAACAAACTGTGGAAAATTCTTACAGATGGGAATACCATACCACCTTACCTGCCTCTTGAGAAACCGGTATGCAGGTCAAGAAGCAACAGTTAGAACTGGACATGGAACAACTGACTGGTTCCAAATCGGGAAAGGAGTATGTCAAGGCTGTATATTGTCATCATGATTATTTAACTTCTATGCAGAGTGTATCATATGAAATGCCAGACTGGATGAAGCACAAATTGGAATCAAGACTGCCAGGATAAATATCAATAATCTCAGATATGCAAATGACACCACCCTAATGGAAGAAAGTGAAGAGAACTAAACAGCCTCTTGTTGAAGGTGAAAAAGTAGAGTTAAAAAGCTGGCTTAAAACTCAACATTCAAAAAATGAACATCATGGCATCCAGTCACATCACTTCATGGCAAAAAGATAGGGAAACAAGGGAAACAGTGACAGACTTTCTTTTCTTAGGCTTCAAAATCACTGCAGACTGGGACTGCAACCCTGAAATTAAAAGACACTTGCCTCTTGGAAGAAAACCTATGACAAACCTAGACAGTGCATTGAAAAGCAAAGACATTACTTTGCCAACAAATGTTAGTCTAGTCAAAGCTATTGTGCTTCCAGGAGTCATGTACAGATGTGAGAGTTGGAACATAAAGAAGGCTGAGTGCTGAAGAATTGCTGCTTTTGAACTGTGGTGTTAGGGAAGACTCTTGAGAGTCCCTTCGACTGCAAGGAGACCAAACCAGTCAATCCTAAAGGATTCAATCCTGAATATTCATTGGAGGGATTGACGCTGAGGCTGAAGCTCCAATAGTTTGACCTCCTGATGTGAAAATTGACAAAAAGACTCTGATGCTGGGAAAGATTGAAGGTAGGAGGAAAAGGGGACAACAGAGGATGAGATGGTTGGATGACATCACTGACTCAATGGACATGAGTTTGAGCAAGCTCCAGGAGATGTTGAAGGACAGGGAAGCCTGGCATGCTGCAGTCCATGGGGTCGCAAAGAGTCAGACATAACTGAGCAACTAAACAACAACAAAAGGCACTGATAGACTCGCTCCACATAGGCTTGCCGCAAGCCTTTGATTTGTGTTGAAAAATGCACCATTTGAAAAGTGCAATAAAGCAAAGTCCAATAAAGTTAGGTCTGCCTGTATTTTGAGGTGCAGATCTAAGTTGGCAAGTATATGTTTGACATAGTTTTCAAAAATCCATCGGAATTTTTTCAATCTAAGAAATGTAAGAATAATTAAGAATGACAATAGCATTTTAAACTAGGATCCCCTGGAGAAGGGAAAGGCTAGCTATTCCAGTATTCTGGCCTGGAGAATTCCATGGACTATATAATCCATGGGGTCACAAAGAGTTGGACGTGGCTGAGCGACTTTTACTTCACTTTACTTCATTTCACTTCAGATCACTAATACAGATATACCCTCCTGTGTGATTCTTAACACAAACTTGACAAGGAACTTGTCCATCACTCACAGTGCTGCACTTTACTTCTTAGGACAGAAAGTGTTAGTCGTTCAGTTGTGTCTGAGTCTTTGCGATCCCATGAACTGTGGCTTGACAGGCTCCTCTTTCCATGGAGTTCTCCAGACAGGAATACTGGAGTGGGTTGGAGATGGAGCCCAGGTCTCCTGCATTGCATGCAGATTTTTACCATCTGAGTCAGGACAGAATATCAGACCAAAAGGGACATCACCATCTTTGTCAAATGACTTCACTACATCTGATTGCAAGGCCAGAGAGTCAGCCTCTATAAGTTGCTGAAAATGCCTCCCTTGCTTAACCAGTTTACCCAGGACTCCCAAGGACTTCCCTTGTAGCTCAGATGGTAAAGCGTCTGCCTACAAGGCAGGAGACCCAGGTTTGATCCCTGGGTCAGTAAGATCCCCTGGAGAAGGAAATGGCAACCCATTTCAGTACTATTGCCTAGAATATCCCATGGATGGAGGAGCCTGGTAGGCTATAGCTCATGGGGTTGCAAAGAGCCGGACATGACTGAGTGACTTCACTTGGACTCCCAAACAGTCACTCAACTGATTAATGTCTCACAAGTACAGATCAGACATGAAGTAAGAGAAGAAGCAAAGGGTGAGATGAAAGCTGCAGGCAAAGGGGATGTCCCCACAAAAAGGCCACTTAACCCTTCCGGCAGGTGTTAATGCTGTCACCACATTGGTGGAGACCAAAAGTTCCCACTGGAGGTGATTGCAAGTGATGTGGAGCCCACTGAGTTGGGGGCCTTCCTGCCTGCCCTGTACCATAAGATGTGAGTTCCTTATCACATTAGCAAAGGGAAGGCCAGGCTGGAGCATCCAGGCCACATGAAAGAATTGCACCATTGTCAACTTCACATGAGTTAACTTGGCAGACAAAGAACCTCAGGCTAAGCTGATGGAAGCTATTAGGACCAATTACAATTACAGATATGATGAAATCCGCCATCACTGGGGAAGCAACATCCTGGGTCCAAAGTTGGTGGCTTGCATTGCCAAGTTAGAAGAGGCAAAGGTCAAAGAACTGGCCATCAAATTGAAAAGTATACACTATTGAGTTTTCTGTACCAAAAAAGTTAAAAGAAAAGTCCTTCAAAATAAAAAAGAAGAATGAATTAAGATCATATGAAAGGCAAAAAAAACAGGGAATGTTTGGAATGGCTGAACCCCAGAATGTGAGGAACCAGGAAGAAAATACATTTATTGAGCAAGAATCATGAGTTCATCACTATGCATAATGTCAAAATAACCTTGTAGATGTTATTGCTGCTGCTGCTGCTGCTAAGTTGCTTCAGTCATGTCCGACTCTGTGCAACCGCATAGACGGCAGCCCACCAGGCTCCCCCGTCCCTGGGATTCTCCAGGCAAGAATACTGGAGTGGGTTGCCATTTCCTTCTCCAATGCATGAAAGTGAAAAGTCAAAGTGAAGTCGCTCAGTCGTGTCCGACTCTTAGTGACTCCATGGACTGCAGTGCACCAGGCTCCTCCGTCCATGGGATTTTCCAGGCAAGAGTACTGGAGTGGGGTGCCATTGCCTTCTCTGGGAGATGTTATTATCTCCATATTAAAAGTGGAGAAACAGGCCCAGAGGAATTATCTAACTTATTCAAGGTTTCTAAGCTGGTAAAATGAAAAGAGGTGATTCAAGCCCAGGTTTGTTGAGTTTCCAGTTCATTATTTCTACTATACTGTCCTAGACAAAAGAAGATGGAATTTTACTATGTGGTATAAATTCCAGTAAGGTCTAGTACTTGAAATGAAATCCTTCATATATAACTGAATCCATACCCCTTAAAACTGAAAACAGTAGAATTAAACAATTTTAAAAAGTATTAATTTAATTGAATATATTGATTAATATCCATGGAGAATTTGATATGGGTGACAGATAACATAATGGAGATTATTGTTCCTACTTCTTAATATGCATTCAAAATGCAAGATACAAATACAAAAGATAGGTGTATATCTCATTTATATTGATAATAACCACATATTGAACTTTATAAGTTATATCAACATAAACTAAAAATACTAGACACAAAAAGGATATGCAAGTTCCCATATGAAAGGAAGTCCTTTATATGTAAACCAAAATTAAATTTCAAAGTTATATTTAGGTTACAAAAATTTAAATATGTATTTTTTGAATTCTTGGTTTACTTAAGATAAATGATGCAATTATGGGGGGGTATGGTTTATCTAAATACCTTTCTTTTCCTTCAGCCTTTGAAAGTAGTTTCTAAAATAGATAAAATTAAAACTTTATAAAGAAATCATGGTTATAGCTGATATGATGAAATAGGACTGGTCATATATTAGATAATGTATAATTTTACTTGAATGTGTTGATTATATATTGTGGGACAGTTTTCACTTGTCTGAACAAACATGTTTTGTCTTTGGTTTGTGCATACAATGGTAGAAAGCATAAAGCTACGCTTGATCCCAGTTGGCTTGTAACTACTATTTTCATTTGCAAGAAGGCTATGTTTTTACATTCTTGGTTCTGAAGCCAGCACAAATTATGCCCCCTGTGATTAAAAGATGATATTGGCTATTCTTCTCTCAGCCTTGGGGCCACCTTGTCTGGGCCAGATAAGTGTGAGACAAAGCTGACACTGACTCTGTTTTTATTTTCACCATTAGCAGCAGACTTCATGTTCTCAGGAGAAAAGTGGCAATTTGTCTCCCCACTAAGTTAAAGGATAATTAGAGATTTCACCATTTCTTTATTTAAATACTCTTGAAATTTTCATTAGGGAGTTCCTAAGGTTTCAGATTAAATGGGCTATGATGGTTTTTACTCTTTTTTTGGTGTATTAATTATCTAGGACTGCCATTACAAATACCATAGGCTGGGTGGCTAGAACAATAGAAATATATTCTCTAACAGTTCTGAAGAGTGGAAGTCCATGAGCAAAGTGTTTTCAGTTCAGTCGCTCAGTCGTGGCCAACTCTTTGCGACCCCATGGACTTCAGCATGCTAGGCTTTCCTGTCCATTAACAACTCCCAGAGCTTACTGAAACTCATGTCCAAAGAGCTGGTGATGCCATCCAACCAATGGTTGGATGAGATGATGCCATCTCATCCTCTGTTGTCCCCTTCTCTTCCTGCCTTCAATCTTTCCCAGCATCAGGGTCTTTTCAAATGAGTCAGTTCTTCGCATTAGGCTGCCAAAGTATTGGAGTTTCTGCTTCAGCATCAGTCCTTCCAATGAATATTCAGGACTGATTTCCTTTAGGATGGACTGGTTGGATCTCCTTTCAGTCCAAGGGACTCTCAAGAGTCTTTTCCAGCACCACAGTTCAAAAGAGAAGAACTAAAGAGCCTCTTGATGAAAATGAAAGAGGAGAATGAAAAAGTTGGCTTAAAACCCAACATTCAGAAAACTAAGATCATGGCATCTGGTCCCATCACTTCATGGGAAATAGATGGAGAAACAGTGTCAGACTTTATTTTCTGGGCTCCAAAATCACTGCAGATGGTGATTGCAGCCATGAAATTAAAAGATGCTTGCTCCTTGGAAGAAAAGCTATGACCAACCTAGACAGCATAATAAAAAGCAGAGACATTACTTTGCCGACAAAGACCCATCTAGTCAAAGCTATGGTTTTTCCAGTGGTCATGTATGGATGTGAGAGTTGGACTATATAGAAAGCTGAGCAAGGTGTAAGCAGGTTTATTTTCTTTTTTTAAAAATGTACATTTATTTATTTTAATTGGAGGCTAATTACTTTACAATATTGTATTGGTTTTGCCATACATCAACATGAATCACCACAGGTGTACACGTGTTCCCCATCCTGAACCCCCTCCCACCTCCCTCCCCGTACCATCTCTCTGGGTCATCCCAGTGCACCAGCCCCAAGCATCCTGTATCCTGCATCGAACCTGGACTGGCAATTCGTTTCATATATGATATTGTACATGTTTCAATGCCATTCTCCGAAATCATCCCACCCTCTCCCTCTCCCACAGAGTCCAAAAGACTGTTCTATACATCTGTGTCTCTTGCTGTCTCACAAACAGGGTTGTCGTTACCATCTTTCTAAATTCCATATATATGCGTTAGTATACTGTATTGGTGTTTTTCTTTCTGGCTTACTTCACTCTGTATAATAGGCTCCAGTTTCATCCACCTCATTAGAACTGATTCAAATGCATTCTTTTTAATGCCTGAGTAATACTCCATTGTGTATATGTACCACAGCTTTCTTATCCATTCATCTGCTGATGGACATCTAGGTTGCTTCCATGTCCTGGCTATTATAAACAGTGCTGTGATGAACATTGGGGTACACGTGTCTCTTTCCCTTCTGGTTTCCTTGGTATGTATGCCCAGCAGTGGGATTGCTGGGTCACAAGGCAGTTCTATTTCCAGTTTTTTAAGGAATCTCCACACTGTTCTCCATAGTGGCTGTACTAGTTTGCATTCCCACCAACAGTGTAAGAGGGTTCCCTTTTCTCCACAGCCTCTCCAGCATTTATTGCTTGTAGACTTCTGGATAGCAGCCATTCTGACCGGCATGAGATGGTACCTCACTGTGGTTTTGCTTTGCATTTCTCTGATAATGAGGTCTCCCTGCTGGCTAGCAGGTGGCCAGCTTCTCACAGCGCCCTCACGTGGTCTTCCTTCTGTGTGTGCATTCCTGGTATCTCTCTAAATGTCCTCTTCTTGTAAAGACACCAGTCAGATTGAGGAAGGTCCACTCTAAATACCTCATTTCAACTTATTCATCTCTTTAAAGACTATCTTCAAATACAGTCACCATCTGTAGTATCAGAGGTTGAGATATCAGAATATGAATTTTGGAGAACACAATTTAGCCTGTAACTGTTGGAATGCTCATTTTTCAAGACAAACAAAAGACATTGGAGCAAGCTAATTTTGAACCTTTGGGACAAAACATTGGCAACTCCTCAAAGTTTCATTGGTGAAAATATTTCTGAAGATTCTCTATGCTTCCCTATTAATTATCAGGCATCTATTCTCTTACCTATTCTTTTGTAGTGAAAATACTCTCCCAACAAGTTTGTCAGTTTTTAACTTATGCTTATGCTGATTTTTTCCCTAATCCATTCCATTATTTTATTAACACTGATGATTTTTCATTGCACTCATACAGACATTCCTTAAAGTTAATATGCATATTTCTCTCTATATTCCCTCATTGGCAGCCTCATCCCCTTTATGTTTGATAGCTCCTTCACAGAAGTTATGTCTTCCAATATGTAGATATTATCTCTTTCAATAATAAAAACAACAGTGGATTCCACTTCCATTTAAGACGAAATGAATATCACTTCCATTACAATACCAAGAAAACAATGGATAAATGAAAAATTATATAGTTTTAAAAAGGTACAATGGATAACTAGAAGTCTAAATGAACTAAATTGCAGGCAAAGAAAAGCCTTTCTGAAAAGAGTAAAGAATGGTAGCCACCTTCATACATGGCACCGTTGCCCAGTCTTGGTGCTGGCAGAAGCTAGGAAGATACCTAAACAGAGAGACTTTTCTGGGCAAAGAGAAATGAGTTAAAGTTTGATTGACAGCATGACCTAGTGCAATAGAAGCCTGGAGAAGCTCAAGTGCCAAAATAAATTCTTAAAGTTCTCATGCTCTGAGAATCTTGTTGATTTCCCAGTGGAAAATTATCAGGAGAGCAAAAGGAGATACTGCATCACACACAAGACTGAAATTTAATCTAGAGGTGAACTGAAACTAACCTATTTCCTCCCAGCTCAAGTTCTAATAAGATTAAAGAAATGAGCCCTTCAGAAAGCAATAAGGAAAATCCAGGAGTTGGGCTAAAAGGCAAAGAGAGATTTATATACAGTTTGTCCTTCCTATTGTGAATGTGGAACCTGTGGATACAGAGGGCTTACCATGCTATGCAATTTTATATAAAGGGTCTAAACATTCCTGGATTTTGGTGGACACAGGGATGGCAGAAGCAATCTCCTCGCACATGCTGTGGGATAACTGTAATGTCATTTGAAACCAGATATAAATTGAAAATAAAGTTTTGGCCCCAAATTATACCTAAATGATCAGCCTTTACCCTTGTTGCCCATCAGAGAAAAGTATTAATTCCTCTCAGGAAAAAAAAAACAAAACAAAGACATACTTTAGTCTATACTGTTTCTTTATACAAAATATGTGACATACATGAGAAAAATTAGGAGTTTTACAAGTAAACAGGGAAACGTGACCCATATCAAGAGCCTGACTCATGGATTACGTTGATTTTGGAATATACAGATAAGGAATTTAAAGTAATTATTGCAAAGTGGTTAAAACATGTAGAGGAAAGATGGAGAACATGGATAACGGGAGGAAAATTTCAGCAGAGAAGCAAATATCTAGTATTAAACCAAGCAGAAATTCTAGAACTGAAAATTAAAACATATGAAATGAAGAAATCATTGAATAGATTTTATATGATTTTTCAGAGCAGAGAAAAGGACCAGGAGGTCGAGACAGGTCAATAGAAAGTCAGGATAAATATAAAGAGATACATTAAATCTCATTTGAAACCAGCGCTGACTCCTGGAGTTTACTCAAACTCACGTCCATTGAGTTGGTGATGCCACCCAATCATCTCATCCTCTGTTGTCCCCTTCTCCTCCCACGTTCAATCTTTCCCAGCATCAGGGTCTTTTCAAATGAGTCAGTTCTTCTCATCAGGTGGCCAAAGTATTGGAGTTTCATCTTCAGCATCAATCCTTCCAGTGAATATTCAGGACTGATTTCCATTAGGATGGACTGTTTTGATCTCCTTGCAGTCAAAGGGACTCTGAAGAGTCTTCTCCAATACCACACTTCAAAAGCAGCAATTCTTTGGCCCTCAGCTTTCTTTATGGTCCAACTCTCACATCCATACATGAATGCTGGAAAAACCAATCTTGATTCCAGCTTGTGCTTCATCTAGCCCAGCATTTCTCATGATGTACTCTGTGTATAAGTTAAATAAGCAGGGTGACAATATACAGCCTTGACGTACTCCTCTCCCAATTTGGAACCAGTTTGTTGTTCCATGTCCAGTTCTAACTGTTGCTTCCTGACCTGCATACAAATTTCTCAAGAGGCAGGTCAGGTGGTCTGGTATTCCCATCTCTTGAAGAATTTTCTAGAGTTTGTTGTGGTCCACACAGTCAAAGGTCTTGGCATAGTCAATAAAGCCGAAATAGATGTTTTTCTGGAACTTTCTTGCTTTTTCGATGACCCAACAGATGTTGGCAATTTGGTCTCTGGTTCCTCTGCCTTTTCTAAAACCAGCTTGAACATCTGGAAGTTCACGGTTCACACACTGTTGAAGATTTGGAGAATTTTGAGCATTACTTTGCTAGCATGTGAGAAGAGTGCAATTGTGCAGTAGTTTGAGCATTCTTTGGCATGGCCTTTCTTTGGAATTGGAATGAAAACTGACCTTTTCCAGTCCTGTGGCCACTGCTGAGTTTTCCAAATTTGCTGGCATATTGAGTGCAGCACTTTCACAGCATCATCTGTTAGGATTTGAAATACCTTGATTGGAATTCCATCACCTCCACTAGCTTTGTTCGTAGTGATGCTTCCTAAGGCCCACTTGACTTAAGATTCCAGGATGTCTGGCTCCTGGTTGGTGATCACACCATCATGATTATCTGGTTCGTGAAGATCTTTTTTGTATAGTTCTTCTGTGTTTTCTTGCCATCTCTTCTTAGTATCTTCTGCTTCTGTTAGGTCCATATCATTTCTGTCCTTTATTATGCCCATCATCGCATGAAATGTTCCCTTGGTATCTCCAATGTTCTTGAAGGTATCTCTAGACTTTCCCATTCTATTGTTTTCCTCTATTTCTTTGCATTGATTGCTGAGGAAGCCTTTCTCAGCGATCATTGACCAAATTAGTAAGGTGGTAAATTGTAACTCAGCTCTTCTAGTAAACATGTTAAATGTAAATAAAATAAACACTCCAGTTTGAAGGCATAGATTTAAGAGATAAATTAGAAAATATCCAAATATATGCTCTTTAAAGCAGAGACATTTTAAATATAAAGACATATACACTGAATGTAAAATTATGAAAGAAGGCTATACATCGTGGAAACACAAATCATAAGAAAGCTGATGAAACTACATTAATATCGGGCAAATAGACTTAAAGATAAGCAACACTATCATAAAAAGGTTACTCATAATGATGAAAGGGAACTTCAACAAGAAAATATAAAAACTCTAAATATGTATGTATTGAATAACACATATTTATTAAAAATGAGTAATTGAAAGAAATAAAGGATATATGTGAAAATTCTACTTGAAAAACTCATATCTCTGTAATTGATAGGTAAATGTCCTTAAGAATCTGAACAAAAATTTTAACTGAATTGATCTAACTGACATGAAGAGAACGCTTTGTATCCAGTATATAGTCTTTTCACTTGCTCATGGAACAGTCACCAAAGTAAACCTAAGCTGGCTCATAAAGCAGGCTTCAAATTTCAAAGAATTGAAAAAATGTTGATATATATTCTAAGACCAATGAAACTAGAATCTAAAAGATAACTAGAAAATTTCCAAGTATTTGGAAATTTAAAAACACACTTCTAAATACTACACAGGTCAAAGAAAAAATTCCAAGAGAAACTTAAAAAACATTTAAATGGATGATAATGAAAACACATGTCAAAATTTGCTGGATACAGTTAGATCAATATTTAGTGGGAAGTTTATGGTTTTTAGTGCATATATGGTAAAGTGTATAAATCTAAAATCAGTGATCTGATTTTCTAAATACACTATGGAGCTATAAAGAGAGACACTTAAGTTCCATAAGTAGAAAGGGAATAATAAGAAAAAAAAAAAGCAACTAAATTAAAATATGACAGTTGAGAAAATTAAAAACAACTATGAAAACAAAAGTTGATTCTTTGAAAATATTGATACAGCATGAGTGATCAAGGAAGAGGGAGTGACAATGTAAATATTTGTCTATATTGAAAGATGGACCTCACTATCAGTTCAGTTCAGTCGCTCAGTCGTGTCCGACTCTTTGCGACCCCATGAATTGCAGCACACCAGGCCTCCCTGTCCATCACCAACTCCTGGAGTTCACCCAAACTCATATCCATCGAGTCAGTGATGCCATCCAGCCATCTCATCCTCTGTCGTCCCCTTCTCCTCCTGCCCTCAATCACTCCCAGCATCAGAGACTTTTCCAATGAGTCAACTCTTCACATGAGGTGGCCAAAGTATTGGAGTTTCAGCTTTAGCATCAGTCCTTCCAATGAACACCCAGGACCAATCTCCTTTAGAATGTACTGGTTGGATCTCCTTGGACCTCACTATAGATTATACGTATTTAAAATGAAACTGTTGATGCTGCTAAGTCGCTTCAGTAGTGTCCCATAGACGGCATAGATGTCCCATAGATGTCCTGTCCCATAGACGGCAGCCCACTAGGCTTCCCAGTCCCTGGGATTCTCCAGGTAAAAACACTGGAGTGGGTTGCCATTTCCTTCTCCATAAAAGGAAACTAGGAGCTATTATTAACAACTTTTTCCTAATAAACTCAACAGTTAGATGAAATGAGCAAATTCATTGTATTCATTTTGTAAAACTAATAGAAAATGAAATGGAAAAATTATATTCTGGTGGCTCAGTGGTAATATGCCTGCAATACAGGAGACTCAGTTCAATTCCTGGGTAGTGAAGATACCCTGGAGAAGGGAATGGCTACCTAATCCAGTATTCTTTGCCTGGAGAATCCATGGACAGAGGAGCCTGGCAGGCTATAGTCCATGGGGATCACAAAATGTCAGACACCACTGAGGGACTAACACTTCCACTTTTTTTTCACTTTTTTCATATGTTGTAGATAATACACGACAAAACAAAATATTGGTTTGAAAAAAACAAATAATTCATTGAAGAAAGCTCCAGGCCCAAGTGAGTTTGTTAAAGAAAAAAAATATATCACTAGTAAACATTTTCAAAGACAGAAGGGAAAATCTTTTCAGCTATGAGGCTAGCATAACTCTGATGGTAAAAACTGAATAAAATATTACAAGAAAAAAACATTGCAGGCTAACAACCTTATGATTTTAGATAGAAAAATCCCTTTAAAATATTGCTAAATTGAACATATGACCTGGAGAAGGGATAGGCTACCCTCTCCAATATTCTTGGACTTCCCAAGGGGCTCAGATGGTAAAGAATCTGCCTGCAATGCAGGAGATCTGTGTTCAATCCCTAGGTTGGGAAGATCCCCTGGAGTGGAGAAGCCAATTGCTTCTCCAGGGTATCTTCCTAATATAACCTACTGTACATATTACTACATGTATATAATATGTATATATTATGACCAAGTGAAGTTTATTCCATTTATATGTTCCTAGATTCAATTTAACAATATTTTAAGGGGTATATATATGTTAATAACAAATATAATATAACATTAATATTATATTATGAATTAATATAATTATATAATAATATATAATATTGCTTTTATATACCCTAGAAACTAACATAACATTATAGACCAACTATACTTCAATTAAAAAGAAAGTAAAAGAAATAATAAATATAGAAATGAATAAAAGATGAAGTAAACTGTATTTATTTGCAGACCACATAATTACATATGTAAAAAGGCAAAAATACTCTTCAAACAAGGTACTATCAGAAGTAAATTTCATAAGGTTGTAGGGTACAAGACCAATAGAAAACATGCGTTTCTATACACTATCAATATACAACTAGGGACAGAATGTTTAAAAATAAAACCACTTACTGTACCATGAAAAAACATCAAATCCTTGGGAAAATATAGAGAAAATTGTTACATCTTTACCCTGGAAACTGCAAAATATTACTGACAGAAACTTAAAAAAGACCTAAAGAAATAATTTGGAAGAATCAATATTGTTACAGGATCAATTTGATTCAACATAATGCTGATAATTCCCAGCATTCTCTGTAGAAACTGATGTACTGGTTTGCATACTTGCTAAGTCTCTTCAGAAGAACTAAGTCTCCTCTATAGCCTGTTGGGCTCCTCTGTCCATGGGATTCTCTAGGCAAGAACACTAGAGTAGTTTGCCATTTCCTCCTCCAGGGGCTCTCCCAACCCAGGGATCAAACCTGCGTCTCCTGCATTGCAGGCAGATTTTTTTTACCACTGAGCCACCAGGGAAGCCCATAGTGATTTGAAGATATATGTAATTCCAAAGGATCTAGATAGATAAAGAAATCTTGAGGACAAATAATAAAGTTAGATTTATTCCACTGCTTTACTATATGATTCATTTATACATGGAACAATATACATGGACACGGCTGAGTGACTTCACTTTCACTTTTCACTTTCACGCATTGGAGAAGGAAATGGCAACCCAATCCAGTGTTCTTGCCTGGAGAATGCCAGGGACAGAGGAGCCTGGTGGGCTTCCGTCTATGGGGTCACACAGAGTCGGACACGACTGACGCGACTTAGCAGCAGCAGCAGCATACATGGAAAAAAGGAGAAGTCAGAAGCATGGTTAGTTAGGGGAGGGATTTTCTGAAAAGGAAAAGAAAAGAAAGAATATTGTGGGATGAACCATATCAATTTTTGGTCTTGTCCAACTAAAATTAACCTTCTATTTCTGACCCGGACTAACCCAATGATTTTAAATGAAGTAAGGAAATAATGAAGAACAACTATAAAACATTAACCAGTAGACAAGTTTTGAGTTAAATCCTAATTGTCTTTAAACGTATTCCAAGATTACTTTCTCTCTGCACTCAGTTGGCCTTTTTTAATCTTCTTCTGCTTCAATATAAGAGAGAAGAGGAGTTTCTCTAATTTTTGAACCACTTCCTCATCTGACAACTTCTAAAGTTAGTATGCTTTTGTGAATTTTCCTGATGAAAACCCAGCCAAAGATTAGTTTCATTTAGAATAGAGTTCTGCTAGTGACTGGTGGGTGGCTGAATGCAGTATTTACAATAGTTATAATTCAATGTTTCCTCAAAGAGTAATTAACTTACTACATGTGATTCCTTGATAGATAGTGGAGCCAAATATGGAGACTTCCTGAAGGAGAAGGCAGAGGCTTTTGAGAGGTTCATGACATATTGAACTATTAGACTTAAAACAGGAAAGAGGGCACAGAGGTAGATAGGTATTTTGAGCAAAAAAATATATTTGAAATTAACAACTAACCTAAACTTATGGAGTTTATTGAGGGATTGTTTTTAATGTTTTGTTTTCAGAAGAGTGTTTAGCAGAGTTACAAATTTATATGGGTCTGCAGCTGTGGAAAACTTCCTGGGTAACTTTTCATTTTTTAATGCATCTCATTCGTGTTGGTCAGATACTATACATCACCACCAATACTTTTATGCCTAGTCTGTGCCTATTTGTAACAATATCCTTAAATCATAGTAATTGGGTCCTTTGTATTTTCCATCACAAATCTTGTATGAGAGCACAATTCCTTTACTTCTACCCATATCTCCCTTTTGGCCATTCCCATCTCAGCTTAGACTAGAAACCTGTCTCAAGGACATTGGTTGAAAATTTTACGCTTTATTTTTGGTCAGGAAATATTTACTCTTTTATTGCTTCCATGTTACTCTAATTTAAGCTATCCAAGTGTGTGTTTTAAATTAAGGATCCTGTCTAACCATCATGATAAGTTCTGTGTTTTGGTTTTTCGTGTAGGATTAACATTGCAGATATGAATTCTACTGATCAAGTTAAAGAAAATAACTAAATGAAGCCTCAAAGACTCCTTATCTTGAATCCTGAATAATAGAATCATCTGACAATTCCCATCTAATAAATTCATGTGCTCAGTGGCTTCCAAAAAGAGCAATCTATTACAATAGATGCCAAGTGAGTGTTAGAGACGGTGTGTGCTGTAGGGTGATTTCAGTTTTGCACGTTCAGTACTTCCTAATTTATTTTTCCTGGTGGTATGCAGTTTTCTCTCTCTGCACTTCGTCAGTAATTAAGACTGTAGAAAACTCCTTTCAGACAACAGGAAAATCTCACCCTTTCTCTTGTGGATCATGTAAGAAGAGGGACAGAGAAAGGGCAGAAAAGTCAAATCGTAACACAATAAAGTAATGTTCTCTAGAATATCCCCTCCCTTGGCAGCCATGTTCAGCCTGATATGGGAAACCTTAATTCGGTGTTGGTGGCAGGAAGTGGCTGCCTATGAGCCTGAGATAAGGCTTCTTGAAAATCATGGAATTTAACATTTACTGACTGCCTGATGAGAAGGTACAGAGAGTTAAGGGAGATGGCAGACCGTTAGGAGTCTGAGTTGAGGACAAAGAAAGTTCCATGTGTGAGAACTTGCAAGTGGACAGTCAATTGGCCAGGACCACAGAATCCACCTCCCTCCAAAATCTAAAAATCCAGGCCTGACCAGTTCCCTTCCATTACTCATCACTCCAGAGAGCAAACTAGATTAATTGCTGCATAGTGCTCACCACAGAGGATCCAGAGAAGAACATTGGGATCAGGGTTTGTTTCTACCCTTCACTCACTGTCACAAGGACTCTTAACCCGACTTCCCACACACTGCCAGACATCATCTGGAAGGGTAAGCGGGGGTGGGGAAGATAGAGTTACAAAAGACTGCTTTAGATTGAAAAGAGAAAGAGACTAATTAAACAGAAGACATTGAGATGGTATTCCCTGGTGGCTCAGACATAAAGCATTTGCCTGAAATGCAGGAGACCCAGGTTTGATCCCTGGGTCAGGAATATCCTCTGGAGAAGGAAATGGAAACCCACTCCAGTACTCTCGCCTGGAAAATCCCATGGACGGAGGAGCCTGGTAGGCTATAGTCCATGGGGTCGCAAAGAGTCGGACATGACTGAATGACTTCACTTTCAATTTTTTTATTGTTCAGTGAGGTGTGTGCGTGCTAAGTCGCTTCAGTCACATCCTACTCTTTGCGACCCCAGGCTTTCTTGGTGCCTCAGTGGTAAAAAATGTGCCTACCCATGCAAGAGACACTGGTTCAGTCTCTGATCCAGGAAGATGCCACATGCCACAGAGTAGCTAAGCCCATGTGCCACAACTACTGAGCCTGTACTCCACAACAGAGAAGCACAGTGATGAGAAGCCCACTCACCGCAACTAGAGAGTAGGCCCTGCCTACCACAACCGCACAAAAGCCGATGCAGCAACGAAGACCCAGCACAGATGACACTAAAAATAAAGAAATAAAATTTTTTAAAAAGGAAAAAAAGTCTAGGAAATAGACTACTTGAAAGTGAAGTAGTCTATTCACTCAGTCATGTCTGACTCTTTGCAACCCCTTGGACTGTGAGGCTCCTCTGTCCATGGAATTCTCCAAGCCAGAATACTGGAGTGGGTAGCTGCCGGGGTCCAGCCCAGCTGATCCAGGGAGTTCGAAGCGGGGAGGGCGTCAGCGAGGATCAGGATACAATAGCTTCAATTAGATATTAATTAGAGATGTAAAGAGTAATAGAATGAGGATAGCTCAGCAGGAAAATTCAGTGGAGAAAAGAGGCTGAGTAGCTTGGTTTACGCGGGAGACCAAGAAAACTTCAAGACAAGAAGTTTGCACCACTTACATAGGCCGCAGGCGTCCTTCCGTTCTCCCGAAGGAGAGGAGACACTGAGGCCTCCCCGGTCGGATCTTAGAAGCCCAGGCATAATTAGTAAGCATGGTGGGTTCCGCGCTCCAGATGGAGACTCAGCCAGAGTTTGAGAGAGAGAGAGACATGGGGAGACCAGTCTTTCAAGGAACTGATCCCAATTCTTTATTTTCCATGGTCTACTTTTATACACTGAGATGTATAAAGTCACGCAAAAGTCACGCAGGGTCAGCAGTCCTGACTTTTATCAAAGTCAGGTGCTTCATACAAATGTATACAGAGGTCTTAGGGGTGTTACATCATCTTCTGGCCAGGGGGCCTGCTGACAATTTATGACCCTCTCCTTGTGACAGTGGTCAGTCAACCAGGACACTTATTTCTCCAGGGGTGATTATTCTTAAAACAGATGCCACCCAAATAAAGTTACATTCCTATAGGGTGAGGGTGTAGTGGATTTTAGTTAAGGAAAGAATTTACTTAGCCTAAGGTCTAACATGATTAATATCAAAGGTTAATACTTATTTCTTCTATATATTCATTAATGTGTGTAAGGGCAGGGGATGTGGAGACTTAGCAACAAACATTGGCTCAACAAATGAAAAACCCTTCACTAATACAATTTCTAATCAGCCCACTATACTTATACTAATAGTTTTCTAACTTCTCTAAAGAACCTGTTTTTAGAAGGTTTAAAGCATCACGTGCCTCTCACGGTTGGGAGGCTGTGAGCAATCACATGTGGCCGGACAAGCCTGTCAGGCAGGCTAAAGACCCTTCAGAGGAGTTTGTAGGTTGAAACACTCCTATCACGCCCAGGAATTTTTATTAACTGGAGCTCTAAGTTAACTCCTTCTCCGAAAGAGGTGGTGGGGGACAGCCCCCTGTAAAGTCAGAGGTTTAGGTGAGAGTACAAAGTAGTAAAGTAGGCAGGCTCTGGTTATGGGGGTAGATGCTTGAGGATTTCCAGGGGGACTCCTGAGGCTCGATCCCGCCTTTGCGTATGTCGAGCCTCCTTCCTCATGACCTTTGCCACGGGCGGAGTGCCTCACGCTGGCCCCCAACAGGTAGCCTTTCCCTTCTCCAGGGGATCTTCCCCACCCAGGGATCAAACCCAGGTCTCCCACATTGCAGGTGGATTCTCTACCATATGAGCCACCAGGGAAGCCCAAGAGTAATGAATCCCTAAGCCAGTATTAAACTACTTAGGGACATACTAACTTCTGGAAGATGCTCTGCATGCAATTTCCCCCCACTTGTTTGTCCCCAGAAAGCTTGAGATATTTCATCAGATCAATAGGGGCCCCAGGAAGCTACACCTCTGAAATGGTAAGGCTTAGGCTGGATTTATCCTAGGATCCTATCCCTTGGCAGAAGCTTTCCCATCCCTAGATTTTGTGGTTCTCACCGTACCCCACAAGCTGGAATCCTACCTCTCTACATAAGTCAGAGGACATGCCCACGAGCAACCACAAGATCATCTTTTCTAAAAATTTAAGGCATGCATGAAAAGGTTAGGAACAAAAATGGAATAAATGCATTAAAAATAAGGTTAGGAAGAAAGAATTCTCTGTTGCCTCCTCATGTTTCTTTTTCATCATTTTCAGTCCTTCAAATGATATGCTGGCATATCATAATGAATATTTATTGAATGAGTTATTGAAGGAGGAGGAAAATAGGAAACAGAGTTTAGAAGTCATAGTTCTCCTGAATCCAGTATGTTAAACAGTTCTTAGGGTCAGTTCAATTCACTTTCATAAATACATACTATGGATACGGTGAATAAAATACACAGAATTCTAACCTTCAAAGATCTTTCCGTTTGCTCTGCTTTGGTATTGGCACTTTAAGTGGAGGTTATCCACACCTGCAATGAGCTCTTTTTCTCAAGGATTCACCCAGGTAACCTTCTCATTAATCTTCCTGTCCTGCTGCTTCTTGAGTTCATCATTCTGTCTGTGTTGTTAACTTTGGGGGTCTACTCTGACTCCTGATTTCAACACCAGTTTCATAATCTTTTTGGACTTATACATCTGAATTCTTGACCTTGTTTCCTCTGTATGCAGCTGCTGTCATGAAATGAACACCTCTATTAAACTCATGAGGAGGGAGTGGAGGAAAGTCAAGAAAAACAATTTTGCAGAACTTAGATATTGATTGGATATGAAGTATGAGCTTAATGATAGTAGCACAGTGGTTTGGATCCTTATTGACAGTAGGATTTTGGTAAAAATAGGGAAAAGTGTTTAGAGGTGGGAAGAAATGATGGGTTGGAGTGAGTGGGAAGGGAGAGAGGGAGAATAACTAATACTTCGATGCAAGGAATGAATTATGTCTTCTCATGTATCAATCCTAAGTTAGTCAATCTTTTCATATACATTGACTCATTCACAATATCTGTGTGAATTAAGAACTGTCATAACTACTTTATGAAGAAAGATGACTGATCAGTGAGCTTAAATGACTAAGGTTCTAGAACTAGCAAATAGTAAATACAGGTTTTATTTCATCATGATTGAGTTGACCAGTTGATTCTAAGCTTCTATCCCTGTTTCAATCTTAAATTGTGTACACCCTCCACCAATTCAAAAAGGTATAAAGCTATAGTGAAAAGAATTAGGACATCTGGTTTCCTCTTTAGCTCTCTGCCTCTAGAATATTTGGTCTTATCAGTTTGCTTCCTGTTTTGAGTATGAGAATTCTAAACGATCTATGACATGTTTGTCCTGAACTCCCTTGCCTCCAAACCTCTTCCTTTTCTAAGAGTCCAAGATTCATTAAACATGATGTCCAATAAAATTTGTATATGAAAGAGCCAACTTATAAGACAGGAGAAGGGCTCATCTCCAGGACTGTGGAAGACTTCCTTGCAGTTCTAACATTGTCAAAATGCTAGTAAACATGAGACATTCTTAAATAATAAGGAATCTCATGAGAGGTGAATGACTTGTCCCAGATGACACTCTAGGTCACAGGAAAGACCCGGGATAGAACCCAAGTCAGATATTAGAATTTAGAATCCTGCTGTAACTGCCGGAACTCACTATCCCTGATATATTAGCCATCAACATAAAAGCAGCTGGAATCCATTGATATTTGGACTCTGTTTGGAATTCCTTTGTTTCTAATGTATTCTAAAAGTATTTTTTCAAAGCTTTCTTAGTAATGCAGGACACTGAAAGTGTTTTCTGTGGGCTGTTTGTAAATGTGGGTTGGGTGATATACATCTGCAAACTACACGATGAAGTATTTTGTATTCTATGCTTCATATTTATCATTTTCTCAATCTGATGTTTTGGAAAAAAGAACTGTGTACTGAGGTCTCATGTGTTTGCTGGTGGTGCTCAGCTTGTTTAAATTATCAGATGTTTTTACTAAATTATAATTATTTTTTATTGAGACCAAAACACTATTTGGCTTGCAGCAAGTCTCATCTGACTGGTGAATCATGAGGAAATGTTTTTGTTTCAACAGATTACAGAGAAAGCATTCATTTATACACATCATAACTAACTAACCCTTTTGGTATTTCCTAAAAGTAAAATTTGCAGCAACCAGCAAGGTGTTGATTTAACCAAATTCTGACTAGTTCTAAATTCAAATTATACTTGTTTAAAAAATCTAATGATTTTTAGAGGTCCTAGCAGGGGGAATGCATTTATTCATATCCTCCACCAAATAACAATTCTTTAATTGAGAAGAAAAAAAGTTTTTTGGTTTCTATAAGGAGCAGCTTTCTGAGTATATAAATAGTATACTCAGGAAGAAAGACAAAATCTTCTGTAGTCAGCTCAGCTGGCAAAGTCAGTCCTGTCAGTGAATGGAGACATCACACTCAGCTTTTGAACCAGCTTTTGTACTAACATGTACTTGGAGAAGACTTTCTTTTCTTGTTACCTAGTCTTTTTTTTTTTTTTTTTTAATTGGGATATAGGTGCTTCACAATGTTGTGTTAGTTTCTGGCTCTACATGAGTTAGCTGTGTGTACATATATATCTGTGCCCCCCTCTCCAGTTCCACCCCACCCCCATCCCATCCATCCAGGTCATCACAAAGCACTGAACTGAGCTTCCTGCACTATACAACAGATTTCCCCTAGCTGTTTACACATGGCAGATGAATGGATAAAGAAGATATGGCACATATGTACAATGGGATATTACTCAGCCATAAAAAGGAAAGATACTGGGTCATTTGTGGAGATGTGAGTGCACCTAGACTCTGTTCTATCGTCTTTTTCATATGCATTTAGTATATGTCTTGAGAACAAACTCCAGGTAAGCATTGCAGTAAGGACAAGAGGTGAAAAAGACGTAAAGTATCGCCCTATTTTCAGGAGGTGAGCTGATGACTCCAGTTAGAAGCAATAATTCAAAGGGCCAAACGGGAAGGGAGAAAAATTCACAGGAGACAGCACTATCACAGGTGTGAAGTGCCGCATAATAAATGTTCAATTTTGCTCACAGATCTCAATTCCTTTAGAAGCACCTATTTGAGCTCAGCAATGGCAAAGTGTCAGACCACAGCCTCAGATAAAACTTCTACCTCAAGTACATATGTTTTTGAGTCTACTTCCTTTCACTATTCAGTTCCCAGCTCCCTGAGACCTGGGCTTGTTACCCAGATGCCTGCACCCACTGTAGTCTCTCTCACATGGCCCAGAAAACATCTGACTTTAAATGAGCTTCTGGTACTCAGCCAGACACCTGTCAGCTTCCTGGGTGGATGCTACCACAGACGAAGAGCTGCTTCTGTTTCTTGTCAGCAGCGGGGTTCTTCCCATGGCTTCCTGAAGTGCTGTGGGCTAGTTCAGGGTTTTAGCCTACTTCAGAGGCACCCCCTTCACCTGTGAAAAGATCTGAAAGCCATGGGAAAGTTGACAGACCTAGCTTCCTGGAAAGTGGAGCCTGACTTGGCCATCTCTCACTTGGCCATGCTACTCTTCGGCTGCTCTGCTCTTCTCCCCTAGACCCAAACAACACTGACTGGATCATCTCTGCGTGTCTCACCACTCTGCAAGCCAGAGAAGTGAAGCAATGTGAGGTTCACTTTGAGCATCCTCCCCAAAAGTTAAGGGAGAGCTTCCCAGTTCCTCCCCAGACCTCCATTGTCACTAAGTTGGGGAGGGCAGGCACGCGGCTTTCACTCTCCTTCACACAGACTCTTCTTCTTTGAGCAACCTTTCTGGGGATGAGAGCCAACTCATTTTTGCTGATTTCACATTGCTGATTATGTCTCCATTAAACAGTAGTCTTTTATTCTTAGATTTGAGCTGTCTCCATAGCAATCTATGCCCATATAGCTTTTCTACCAGAATTAGGGTGGAGGTGGGTAGGGAGACAGGAGTGGTGGAGAGAAAGGACCAACCTATAGCACAGGGAGCCTGAAACGGATATTGATATTTCACAAGATTGTGCTACAGTATTAATTTACTGGTGTTCAATGGTTGGGTGACTTTACAGTTTGATTTACCCAGTTTATACCTTGTAGATTATACCTTTCTTTCTAGTATTTTTCTTCCTTCCTTTCTTTTTAGCTTTATTTTATCCTGGTAAGAACACTTAACATGAAAAATTTTAGGTGTACAGTGTAATATTGTTAACTACAGGGTCAATGTTGTAGAGTAGATCTCTAGATCTAATTTGTCTTTCACAATTAAGAATTTATGTCTATTAACTAGTAACTATGCATTTTCCCTACCCCCAGCCCGCATTTATTGAGCACCCACAGTTTATATTTTATAACTCTTTGATCTTTTGACAAACTGACTTAAAGGATTTCATACATAAATGGGAATTAATCTACAGGTACCCTAAGCTCAAATGCTAAAAATACACAGGGCCAAAATTCTAGTATTCCTTCTTATCACATCTAACTATATCTTTCTATTCATCAGTTGTATCTATTACATATATATTCATGTATGTATACATGTACTCAATATCTATCTATCTATATCATACGTTGCTTTATATCTTCTGATTAAGGGTAATAGAAATCACCCAGTTATGGAAGCCTAGAAATCTGTGGTTATTTTCTCCTGTGTCCTTTCTCTCATTCCCATGCCAAGTTTATCATCATGTCATGGTTTGCGTATCTTTATTCACTCCTATATATCAAAATTTTATCCTCTATTATATACCCCTCAAGAACAGATCAAATTCAGATCCTAATCTTCTCTCATTCAGACCATTGGCACAGGACTTCAAATTAATCTCTCTGCTTAATACCCTTAGAACATCCTTTCCACAATCCGACACTAGAGAAATCTTTCAGAAATAAATGTTTTCTTACTTTAACCTTCTGTTTAAATTTTTAGAGCATTGAAAATGTATAGAGCAGGGGCTCTCAAAATATGGACCTGAAACAGTCTTTCTTTGGAAATGTAATTTCTTGGGCCCACACCCAGACCTGCTCTAAATCTGTATACAAGGACCCAACAATCTGTGTTTCAATAAATTCTCCAGACGATTCTGTGTACACTGGTTTAGAAGCTAAAATAGCCTCCTAGACAACAAATTGCTTTTTTCAGTCTCCTTTGATGCCATGCCAGTTTTCTCTTACTCCATTCATCTCCTAACCTCGTCACATCTAACTGCTTTTTCTCCAGTGATATTTCTCTATGTTTTGTACATGCTGTTGCCTGCTTGGGATGACTTTTCCCTCTTGGTCATCTGCTACTATCCTTTCAGATCAAATATAATTACCATCTCTCTAACTGTGCTGGCCTGGAAGGGGGTGATGAGATCAGCGAAACCTCCACTCTTTCCCTTCTAACGTGGTCTTTCAGTGTCCCTGTGGTCCAGCAGCATGCTCCAGATTCACCCCCAGGTTTGAGGATTTTCACAAGGGTGCCTTGTCTATGGAGTTGTAAGTTGGTCCTCTTATGAGAGGGCCCTCAGTTGGGAACAACCTCTGTTGCTATCTTGGTAACATCACCTTAATCTAGGTTTATTCAATTTGAGTCTCTTGCCCAGAACGTTGTATCAGAAGCCAGTGAAGTAAACACATGAATCTGGAAAAGGAGCTGCTACGGCAGTGCTTGTAGCTCATAGTCATTGTGGCGATAGTGCTCATGGGAGAAGGCATGCCATGTGCCTGTAGCCCAGTGATGCTCAAGGCGGTGGCAGTGGAGAGCTCACAGGTAGACCTCTGTAGAGCGAGCGAGCCTTTGCTTTGTCTGTCTGCTCTTCCTCTGTTCTTGCTCCTCTAGCCCATTCAGTGATTCTAAGTTTTCATACATCCTTCAATAACTTCAGCCAACCACTTATTTCCTATTACTTGCAGATAAGAACGCTGGCTACATTGCTCCAACCAATCTTCTAAGAAGCGCAGTTATTCTATTCTATTATTATTATGGTTTATCTACTTTTTAAATGTTTAAAAGTTCATTTGGAAATCAGAAATGAAGTAGGAAATCCAGTTGTTGTTTTTTTAATTTTAATAGTTAGGCATTGTCCTGACTCCCCTTACTAAACTCTATTTCCCCTCCATAATTTTAAGTACAAATTTAATCATATATAAAATCCTAGGTGTATTTCTATAATCAATTTGGTTTCATAGATTGCTCACTGTATTCTTATAAAAATATCTAAGTTACTCTCTTTCTCTCTTACACACTCACATACACACACATTTTAGAATTATTCAGGTTGTCCTTATCAGCTTATTTTTCAAGATAGAACTCAATACCTTGTTGCCAAATCCCTTATGAATTCACATAGCCATGTGTATTAAATTGCACTTTCTTCATAGATTGAAATCACGAGGATTTGAAGAACTGGCGTTTTTATAAACATATTCCTATTTAAGAGCAAAATAAGCCTTTTATATTCCATTTAAAAAGAAGGTAAATCTTTTCACATTCTTCTGTAAAGAACATTCTTCGCTATTTCTCTTTCTACTTTCCCTCTTTCTGATGATAACAATGGACTCATGGTTTTTTTTAACAAAACTATGTGCATTGTAATTCATCACTGTCATTCTGTTTGATGCTCATATATTCCTGCATTTGGCCAATGGGAGGCCCTGGCAAGCCTGTTCCTGCGTCCTTTTGACATAGTTCCATTAATCTTTAAACACTGATCCCATTAATCCTTCAGGCTGCATTCCTACTATGGGTGGGAAGTTGAATAATGTATGATTAAATTATAGGATAGGATACATGAAATTGGCTTCTCATGCCATTTTACCTTACATACTACTGCATCTACTCCCTGTGTATGTTCCCAAAAATTGTTTTATTTTATTCTGTTCCAACTGCTTCAGCATATTGCAGGCTGAAGATTATGAGATTACTTCTGTTTTTACTATGATTCATAAGATCTAAGCATTCAACAATGACACTAACTGTTTATTTTAAAGATATTTGTGACTTTAGAGTCTTACTTGTCTGGGATTTCCCCTGACTTGGGGGCAAATTGTATCACATACTTTGGAGTTTCTGAGAGGTTTCAGGTTCGATAAACTGAAAGATATAACTTCTATTTGTACATAGAGTGGAGATCTCATTTACAAAGATGGACACTTGGTTACATAGAATTTGATCTTAAATGTTGACTCTCCCCCCAAAACTGAAGTGAATATTATCTTTAATTCATTTAAAAACTAGTTAAATTAATATATCAGATCAGATCAGTTGCTCAGTCGTGTCCGACTCTTTGCGACCCCATGAATCACAGCACACCAGGCCTCCCTGTCCATCACCAACTCCCGGAGTTCACTTAGACTCACGTCCATCGAGTCAGTGATGCCATCTAGCCATCTCATCCTCTGTTATCCCCTTCTCCTCCTGCCCCCAATCCCTCCCAGCATCAGAGTCTTTTCCAATGAGTCAACTCTTTGCATGAGGTGGCCAAAGTACTGGAGTTTCAGCTTTAGCATCATTCCTTCCAAAGAAATCCCAGGGCTGATCTCCTTCAGAATGGACTGATTGGATCTCCTTGCAGTTCAAGGGACTCTCAAGAGTCTTCTCCAACACCACAGTTCAAAAGCATCAATTCTTTGGCGCTCAGCCTTCTTCAGATTCCAACTCTCACATCCATACATGACCACAGGGAAAACCATAGCCTTGACTAAATTAATATATACCATGATTTAAAATATATTCTTACAGAAAGGCTTTTAATGAAAAGCAACTAACTATTCTCTGCCCCAGCCTTTCCTACCCCCATCCCATCTCCAGTGGAAATTAATTGAGTTGGTTTCTAGTAACAGAGAAAGCTATTCCCATCTCTCTAAACATGTTCTTAAAGTTGCTTTTTTTTTTTTCCCCTCATCAATTTTAGATATTCTCACTTGGCTTTTTGCTTTGATAGAAAAAGATGAAGTGAATACAAAGCACTTTCTCCTTTTCCTTCCTTTCTCCACTAGACTCTACATATTTTTCAGGTTCTCTATTGAATGGTGCTCAGTAGCTCAGTTGTGTCCTACTCTTTGCAGCCCTATGGACTGTAGCCCGCCAGGCTCCTCTGCCCATGGAATTTTCCAGGCAAGAATACTGGAGTGGAGTGCCATTTCCTACTCTGGAGGATCTTCCTGACCCAGGAATTGACTCCACGACTCGTCTGTCTCCTACATTTGAAGGCAAATTCTTTACCACAAGGGCCACCAGGAAATGTATAATTTTAACCTATATGGTTCTATTAGTTTGCCGTGGCTGCCACAATAATGTACAACAAAATGGATGACAAAAGCAACAAAATTTTATTTTCTCAGCATTCTGGAGGCTAAATATTTGATAGCAAGGTGTCAGCAGGTTGGTTCCTTCTGGTGGCTGTGAGCGGAGAAAGTGTTCCAGGCATATCCCTGTGGCTTATAAATGAGCCCCTTTTTCTGTGTCTCTTCACATTGTCTTCCTTCTGTGCATATTGAGTCTGTGTCCAAATTTGTCCTTTTCATAAGGGCACTGGTCGTTTTGAATTGGAACCCACCCTAATGGTATCATTTAATTTATCATTATCTCCATAAAGACCTCATGTCCAAATATTCACAGGTATGGAGGGTTAGGACCCTAACACATCTTTTTTGGGGGACACAATTCACCCCATGAAAGTGTTAGTTGCTCAGTAAAGTCTAACTCTTTGTGACCCCATAGACTGTAGCCCTGGTAGCTCAGCTGGTGAAGAATCCACCAGAAATGCAGGAGACCCCGGTTCCATTCCTGTCAGGAAGTTCCCATGGAGAAGGGATAGGTTACCCATTCTGGTATTCTTGGCTTCCCTGGTGGCTCAGATGGTAAAGCATCTGTCTGAAATGTGGGAGACCTGGGTTTGATTTCTGAGTTGGGAAGATCCCCTGAAAGAAGGCATAGCAACCCACTCCAGTATTCTTGCCTGGAAAATCCCCATGAAGAGAGGCTCCTGGCAGGCTACAGTCCATGAGGTTGAAAAGAGTTGGATATGACTGAGTGACCAAGCACAGCAGAAACTGTAGCCCACCAAGCTCCTCTGTCCATGGGGATTCTTCAGGCAAGAATACTGGAGTGAGTAGCCATTTCCTTCTCCGGGGGATCTTCCTGACTCAGGGATCTAATGCAGGTCTCCCATCTAACAAAGATTCTTTCTGAACTCTCCACTTATATCTCCAAAGTAAGATGACATTATTAATATCCTGGCCCTTTTCTTAAGTTCTTCTAAAGCATTCATCTCTCAATCTGTCTTCTGTACTCTACTTTTAAATCGACAAGACTGACCACATTTATATTCTGTTTTATAAAATTTAAACCTTTCAGGTAATGTTTATAGCTTTACTTTAAAATTTGAAATTCCATAAACAGTAGTTTTATTGTTATTCACTGTAGAATCAGTGTAGTACAGTTACATTTCCTTTTTGTTCTTCTTGACTTTCATAATTGATTTTGTATTAACTGCCCTTATTGCATTTTGGTGTGTTCTAGACAGCATTTAAAAAGTAGAGACATTTCTTTGCCAACAAATGTCCATCTAGTCAAGGCTATGGTTTTTCCCATGGTCATGTATGGATGTGAGAGTTGGACTGTGAAGAAAGTGGAGCACTGAAGAATTGATGCTTTTGAACTGTGGTGTTGGAGAAGACTCTTGAGAGCCCCTTGGACAATAAGGAGATTCAACCAGTCCATTCTAAAGGAGATCAGCCCTGGGTGTTCTTTGGAAGGACTGATGCTGAAGCTGAAACTCCAATACTTTTGCCACCTCATGCAAAGAGTTGACTCATTGGAAAAGACCCTGATGCTGGGAGGGATTGGGGGCAGGAGGAGAAGGGGATAACAGAGGATGAGATGGCTGGATGGTATCACTGACTTGATGGACATGAGTCTGGGTGAACTCCGGGAGTTGGTGATGGACAGGGAGGCCTGGTGTGCTGTGATTCATGGGGTCGCAAAGAGTCAGACACGACTGAGAGACTGAACTGAACTGAACTGAGCTGAGAGGTCTTTCAGTTATAACACTGTTATGAGTATACTGGGATCAAGGTGCCTGGGGTAAAATCCCAGCTTAGCACTGGCTATATGATCTTGGTGGTAGTGGTGGTTTAGTTGCTAAGTTGTGTCTGACTCTTGCAACTCCATGGATTATAGCCTGCCACTCTTCTCTGTCCATGGGATTTCCCAGGCAAGAATAGTGGAATGGGTTGCCATTTCCTTCTCTAGGAGATCTCCCCAACCCAAGGATCAAAGTTGGGTCTCCTGCATTACAGGCAGGTTCTTTACTGACTGAGCCACCAGGGAATCCCATATGTGACCTCAGGCTACTTATTTAAAGCTTTCATTTCACAATTTACTCATAAATTTACTCACAACTTGCTCATTTGTAAAATGAGTATAATGATGATAGTACTAACTGACTTTATAGGCTTAAATATGTTAATACTTACATAGCTGTTAGAATTGTACCTAAAACACACTACACTCTTAACATGCATTAGCTGGTATTATTAGAATCAGTCTTCAAAGAAAACAACATATTTCTAAAATCCCCTTACTCTGAGCTAAATTGTGCCCTGAAAAATTCATATGTTGAAGCTCTAATCCCAAGGTGACTATGTTTGGAGATGGAGCCTATAAGGAGGAAATAGAGATTAAATTAGGTCATAAGGATGAGGCGGGAATCCATTAGAGGCACCAGAGACCTCTCTACACATACACACACACACACACACGCATGCACGCAGCAGGATGGAGGGTGATGGGGAGAGAGAGAGACAGACAGAGAAAAGGCCATATGAGGACACAGTAAGAACGTGCTTTCTTCCAGACAGGAGCATTGGGACTTCCTTGGTTGCCCAGTGGTTAAGACTTTGCCTTCCAACACAGGGGGTGTGGGATTCGATCCGTGGTTGAGAAACTAAGGTCCCACATGCCTCACAGAAAAAACCCCAAACATAAGCAGAAGAAATATTGTAACAAATTCAATAAAGATTTAATTAAAAAAAAAATCTTAAACACACACACACGTGCACACACACACACACGTGCACACACACACACACACATACAAGGAATGTCCTCACCAGAAACCAAGATTACTGCTGGCTTGATCAGGGACACTTGGCCATCAAAAGTGTGGGAAAATGAATTTCTGTTTAAGCAACAGAGTTTGTGGTATTTTGCTATGTTAGCCCTAGCTGAGGAAAATACTTCCTTTCCCTAGATTTCTGCCCTTGGGAGGCCTCCTATCCCTAGCTCCACACGGAGCACAGTGCTCTCCCCACCTGTAGCGCAAACGACAAGGTGAGATTTCCTGTCTCTGCTCTCCTGCATGGCAACTGTCCCTTCCCAGAACCCTGTCTTCCTTATGTTTGGCTTCTTCCCTAATTTCCTGGACATACATCCTGACAGAGCTTCCTGAAAAAAGGTGCCCTCAGGATAAATTTTCTGTCTTTGCATGCTGGATATATCTCTACTTTTCCTTCATGCTTTATTCATACATTGGATAAATAAAGTATTCAAGACTGAAATCATTATTCCTTTAGAAAATACTTTCATATATTGTTGGTAAAATATGTTTTCCTTTGCATGATAAGAAACCTTTTTGTTCATGGGAAATCATTGTTTTATAATCTGGACACTTTCAGACTTTTTGTTGTTCTTATCTCCCAATAATGTATCTAGTGTTTTTGTATTTTTAGTTTTCTTTTTTTAACAATTTAACATGATCTATTCATCTTTGCATAGCTCATAGGAGCCAACTAGAGGTCAAATTTAGGACAAGGTGAGTCTCTAAAGTAAAAATAGTAATTATGAATGATAATGTGTTGACTAAAAATGAATAAAGATCCATGAGTCCTTAGTGAAAAGAAAGAAGCAGAGCCAGACAATAAATGTAAAACTAATGATAAAATTTGAAAACTTTATGTTGCTATTTTCCATAGAATAATTTATTCAGATAAGGATTGCTAATGGGGGCTAAAACCATCGATTAGATATAAATTGGTCATGAAACAAGATATTCACAATCTCAAAATACCACCCCATGGATTATTTCTTAATTACATCAGGAAACATGTATCTTTCCAATACATATATCCAGTGTTCCCCACCTTAATTAATCAAACTTAGCATCAGTAATATTGCAAGCAGTATTTTGTATTTCCAAAACCTCTTTATAATTGATTTTTTTCTTTGACAATGTTTTATTTTTTATTTTTCTAAATGTGATCTCTTCTCCAACCTCTCTGAGAATACTAATTGCTGTTATTTTAGACTTCTGAATTCTTCAAGAATTATATTTCTTTCCTCCAAGGATATGCTTTATACATGATCATATTGGTCTTTTCCTTGCATCTCTCACAGGTTTTACTTAAATGACTAATACCTTTTGTTATCTAGGAATGGGGCAGTAGCTAACCATGAGCATTGTCTCCTAAATGGGGCTCCTTAACCCAGTGCTTAGGTTGTATAAGTTCTGGAAACTGAGATTAGTGGCTTCATAGGCTTTGGGCTTGCTCATATCTCTGGGTCCAAGCTATTCCCGGGTTCTGCAAGTCAGGTTGCTTTCCAACCTGGCAGCGGTAGCATGTGTTGTAAACTGGTGGTGGTGGTTTAGTCACTAAGTCATGTCCGACTCTCGCTATCCCATGGACTGTATGTAGCCTGCCAGGCTCTTCTGTCCAGGGGATTCTCCAGGCAAGAATACTGTAGAGGGTTGCCATTTCCTTCTCTGTTGTAAACTGTGGTTTCACCTAAACTGTTCCAGTCAACCATCTGCCAGCAACTTTCCACCTTCCAGACATTTTTGAGTCTTTTTATCCTCAGATATCCTCTCTCTAGAGCTTTTTATTGTTGTAGTTTTTTGCTTTCTTTCCTCTTCTACTGTTATTTTTTTCAATCAGATTTTGCTACTATAACCACCAACCACATTAACTCAGTTGCTTGCAATGTAGTTTTATTTCCCACTCATGCTGCATGAGGATTCTGGGTCAGCCACTGTGCCTCCTGATGATGCTGGCTTGGGCTGGGCTGCCCGTGTCCTCTCATGGTGACACCCAGGGTGAAGGAACAGCACATACCTGGAGCAAGTTGCTCATATAACCAGAGCTCAGGAACACAAGAGAGGCATTGTCAAACCACATAGGTACACTTAAAGTCCCTGCTTGGACTGTGATATTAAAATTTCCAGTCTTTTTCTATTGGCCAGAAAAAATCACACGGACAAGCCCAGAGTCAACAGGACTGTAAAACATATGCCGTCTAGAGGGAAGCACGGCCACAATGGGGCAAGGACAAATAATATGGACAAATAATCAGCCTTTTACCACCAATTTAGTGGACTGTGGAAGCGAAGGAGGTAAGAAGCACACTCAATCCATGATTCGTATCAAACTGCTCTTGATCAAGACGGTTTTTTGGAGAGCTTTTAAATTCTCTCTGAAAGAGATATTCCTTCAAAACAACACGAAGACATCTCAATAGTGGGAAACCATACCACTTGAAATATATATAAAGCATGTACTCATGCCCACATTTATAAAACCACTTCACTTTTCATCACCACTGGAATTACAGCAAGAAACACTCGAAAGATCTAGGCCATATGGAGATGGGTGTCTATTTTCAGAACACACAGTGATCAGTCAAAAACGATTCAAATTCAGAACCCTCCACACTAACAATAATTTCGCATCTTTTGTTTATGTTGCATGAAACTTAAATATTAAACAAAGTTGACAGTTTGGCAGGGAAGCAAAGCTTCATTCTGCATCTGGTTTCTCTGAACAAAAGTATGTAAAGGAAAAGGAATGTGATTATTTCTGCTCCATTATTCTTGGAAAGATAGTATCAAATAAATGTTTGAGAGTTTAAAATGATTTTTCCCAGCTTGAGGATATATTTGTTCCCTTTCAATTCTTGCTTGCTTTTACTACGTGAAATTTATTTATTGTACTTTAATGAGTTTTCCATTTTTGAAATATTTTTATGTTATGTAGCCAGATTATCTGACTTCGTGATAAGCCTCTCAGAAAAGGTATTTTCTTACCAATGCCTACTGCAAAATGCAAAGGAATCATGAAGTTCACAAACCTAAATGCTACACCTTCTCTGATTCCTGCTCCTAAAATAAATGTATTTTTTAAACTTTTTATTAACCTTTTGCATATTTTGGATGCAAAAATACCTTTATGTAATAAGAGTAAAAAATTTTAAAGTGGAGTCACCCCAAATTTGCTTATTCCTGATACTATTTTTCTCTTGGAAAAGTGTGGCAAATTAGTTGTAAATATTCTAAGGTGATATTGAAATCAAATTTCATTAGCCAGTTAGCTTTGAAAGTCTTTGTAGATGTGGTTAAAATTGACATTCCAAGTATTTAAAACACAGTAAAAATTTCAGTGAGGCTTCCTTGGTGGCTCGGTGCTAAAGAATCTGCCTGCAATGTTGGAGATGCCCCTGGAGAAGGAAATGGCAACCCACTCCTGTATTCTTGCCTGGGAAATCACATGGAAAGAAGAGCCTGGCGAGCTGCAGTGCATGGGGTTGCAAAGAGTTGGACACAACTTAGTGAACTGAACAACAACAAGATTTTTTAGTAGGTTTGGGAAAAAGTGAGCTAAATAAACATATCTAGCATGGGAGAGAGAGAATATGAAATTTGAAAGATGCAAAAACCAAGTTCTAATTTAAAATTTCTGAATTCCAAGGATCATTTCATTCACTAAATCCACTGGGGAAGTAGCTATGGGATATTTGATAACAGCAGAAACGAAGCACAATTTGCAAATCATTAGATAAAGTCACCAGTTCTGTAAACTTTGAATTTTCCTGAAGTGTCCACCAGAGCTTTCTGTTCATAAACACATAAGTGGGGGAAAAGTTAGGGATTATGTTTGCACAGGACCACCAGGTCCTGGCCTTCATCCTAAACTGTCTGGCCACGTGACTCACAATTCACCTTCAATTCTTCTGTCAAATATAAACATTACTGATGCTTGAAATCATCGTTAATAGTATTAATATTTTAAAATATCCTACAAACCATAAAACTTAATTTTTCATGGCAAATTTGAGTTTTATTTTACAAGATAATCACAAAGACACGCGCACTCCTGGTTTTACCCAGCAGGAGTATAGGAGGACCGCCCAGTGTATGTCATGCCGTTGATAGCCCTAATATGTATTTCTTGACACAGAATGTGCATGTGGTTGCAAGCTTAGTCCGTCACAGGTATCTAAGCCAAACTGGGTTACAACAGGGCTATCATCACATTTCCCACACATCCATTCACCATTCGCCTCAAATGAGAAGACATGTACTTGATGCGACCACCATCAAGAAGTTAACTCTCTGCCCCTTGGTTTTTATGTTTTCTTCAGCTTATAAGGACAGGGAAACACATTTGAGCTGATTGTCGACATCTGGTAATTTGTAGGGTCTTGAAACAATCACATTAGCCTCACAGCAGAGTAATTAAATGCAGACAGCAGCCTCTCACTGCACAGCTATGCATCCCTCAGTAGAGTCTGCTTTGCAGAAGGGAATTCTGGCAGCTTCTGTCAAGATGAAGCGCCTCAGCTGCGCTCATCTGGGGGCTTTGGCGACAGTGACCTCAAAGACAGGATGGTGGTTTTAGAGACTAAGGATGGCGGCAGTGAGGGCAGAGTTACTGTACTTAAGAAGCAGGGAACACAAAGCATTTCTCAGAAATGGAAGACAACAGAAGAAGCTTCTGGGTTTGTTTAATATCTGCGACCTAACTTGTTCGTCCATTTTATGGATCACGTAAGATCAGGAAAGGGTTGGCGTGCTTTTGCGTTTAACATGTGTTCACATCCAAATTTCCAAGCCTCAGGCTAGAGCTGCCTCAGGTCACAAGTATTTGCTGAAATCACACTGTGTCCTAAAACAGGGCTAGCTAAAAGAAGAGCAATAAAGCATAACTAAAACCTGACAATATAGAGTACGAGGCAAACGACACTCTCATACACTGGTGGTAGAAATAGAAATAAAATTTAAAAGGAAGAACCTTGATAAAAAGTAATAAAAGTACTTCCAGGAAAAAAAAATGATGTATACTATTTGGGATGATTACATCTAGGCTACCCACTCCAGTATTCCTGCCTGGAGAATCTCATGCACAGAGGAGCCTGGCGGGCTATAGTCCATGGGGTTGCAAAGAGTCAGACACGACTGAGTGACTAACAAGACAGAAAAGTACACAGGTACAAAGGACCAGTTACTTCATCATTTTTAAGGGTTTAATCTAAGCAATTATTGTAAAATAGCTGAGAAAACATGAACAAGGATACTCATTTTAGCATTATTTATACACACAAGCTATGTATGATCATTTAAGAACAATTTTAATGTCTACCAGCAGGAAATGAAAAAATAATACGTGGTCTTAGGTCTTACGAGATTTGTAAGTAGCAATGTGGGAATATCTCAAAAATAGGACTCTGAGCTAAAAAGAAGATAAAGTGAAAGTGAAAGTGAAGTCGCTCAGTTGTGTCTGACTTTTTGCAACCCCATAAAAGGAAGATATATAAAACAATATTTACATAAGGAAAACTCAAGCAATTCAATACTGAATGTTACATGTGGATATATTTGTGTAAAAGTATGAAAACTTACTGTAGAGATGACTACTTCATTCATTATTCTGGTTGTCTCTGGGGGTAAGAAGTTGAATGAGAAAAGATTTAAAAGTTTAGACTATTTTTAATGGTATATTTATTTTAAAAATAATGGAACTTTAGTCCTTGCTAATCCTGGTCATAATTCTGTGATTGTATTACAGCAGGCTTTGCACTTTTCTGTATTTGGTAAGCATTCATCGTCCCTGCCTTCATAGTATTTACAGTTTAGGTTGGGAACAAGTCTTATATGCATAAGACAGTTGAAGAATAATCAAGTGGTAAACTCTGCCACTGGGTTTCTTAATACAAAAGCATTTCAGAGAAGAAAGTGAAAGACCACCAAGAGTCCCCAGAGCCTTTCAGGGGTGCACAAATTCAAAGCAATTTCCATAATCACACTAAGATTTCATTTTCCATTTTCACTCTCTTACCCTCACAAGTATACAGTGAAAATCTTCAGAAGATATATGATGTGGGATATTCAGCAAATTGAATGCAGAATCAGATAAGAGAATACAGCTGTCTTCTCTTAAGCCAGACATTATAGAGATTTGCAAAAATGTAAAACAATGCCACTCTCAGTAAAAATGTTTTCATTTGGAAAATATAGGTTCTTTTTTCATAAAATGTGTTGTTTGCATTCACATGTAATAGGTTTATTATTGCTATTTTAAGGAAAGGCATAAATATGTATTTTTAAATCTTCTCAGTTTTAATTTCTTAAACAATAAATGTAAATAACTATCTTCCATGTAAACAAAAGTTCTTTGGACTCTTAGGAGTGTTAAGTGATCCTGAGAGCACAAGGTCTGAGAACCGCTTGAGTTGGATTACATCTGGAAGTGATTGTGGGGGAGGTGGAATGAAATTCATCAGTGCGATCTAAGGAGCATATTTCAAATGGGAAGCATATTATAGACAAAACATGCTAGGCTGAGGAATCCAAGAATCACATCAAATAAAATTTGAAAGTTGAGGCAAGGATCATATCAGCTGATGGAATTTTGCACCTGTAGGAGAAGTATTTTTAGAACAAGTGTTTTTAGTAGGAATTATGCAGTAAACGTTTGTTGTCTTGAAAGTTCTGTGGTAGGCACTAGGATACCTGGGAAGAAGTATAAGTCTGACTTTCCGTCCTACTGAAACTCATAATTAGTGCACATTTAATTACAAAGAGCTGTAATAGAGATAGCCATATTGTGAAATGAATGATCCAAACACACTACAAATTGTCTTTGATTTTTTTCATTGGTATCTTGCTACATTTATAAAAGTTTCTAGAAAAATAAAAACCTGTGCAATAGCTTTGGAGAAAGAAATGAGTACAAAGTGGCTGTTTGTTATGGCCGCTTTAATTAGATCTGTTTTACATATACCCATGGCTATGAGCATTGAATCTGTCAGGATGGGCCAGGCCAGGTGTGAACAAACAAACCCCAAATTCAAGTGACTTGAAACACAAATGTTTATTTTTCCCTAATGTATATGTCTGTCCACTGCAGGTCTGTGGGAAGTTCTGCTCTGTTTATTTATTCCACATCATTTTATGAGACCACAGACTCACATGCATCATCATGGCACCATGTAACAGGGCTGAGAGGTTGAAAACTCAAGCTCCAGCAATTATTACAAAGTTTTCCCAGAAAAGAGATATATAGTTTCTGCTTCTAATTCATTTCCCCAAAGCTAGTTTCCTGGTCTTGCCTAACTCCTGAAAACAGAGATATGGTGGGGGAAGTGATATTTCATTTAGCTAGAACTACACCAGATATCAGAGAAATCTAGAATTTGCCTACCACAAGCACTGCTTAAGAAAAATAAATTACAGTAAAAGTCTAACTCTATACCAGAAAATTTCTCCAAATGAATCAAATTCAAGAAGGGTATTTCTCCAGCTGAACTAAATGTTTTAAAGTCGAATCAAACTTCCTCGGGTGTCAGTTTCCCCTCTTCTTCAACCTGTATAACTTCATTCTGGGGGCAGAAATCACAAGGTTTGTGGTAAATATTGGTTAATACATTTGCTGAATTAAGATGACAGGCTGAGAAATTGTATTTCCACTACTGAATCAGTCTTTCATCACACAAATATATCTAGAAAGTTGTGAGGAGTAGGGCTCTGAAGTCAGATAGACCTGGGTTTGGCACTTGGATCTTCTTTTCAGAAGTAAAAGAGCCACATAAAACTGTCAATCTTGATGAACCTATCCAGGCTGGCAGGAGACCAGAGTCACGTTCTCTTGGACCATTAGTATTTATTGACTGAGCATGTCAGAAGGGTCAGCTCATGGCCTTTTCGAGGGCATTTGGGCAAAGAGTACAAGTTGCTGTTGTTTTTATGTTTTATTCATTCTGGGAAAAAATAAAATAAAACTTCACCCAGGGAAAAGCTATGAATCATGAACAAGCCAACATAATAGAGTTAGAGAAGGGGAATCTTGAAAGTCCATTAGTCGAACCACCCATCTGATGCTTGGATCTCCTCCGCAGCCTTCTGTCCAAGGGATCATAAGCTTAAAACTTCCCAGTTGCAGCAATCGTGACTGCCCAGTGCCTTTCCTTCTCTCTTGGAAACCTCTGATGGCTAGAATTATATTTCATTTTGTGCCAATATCTGTGATTTAGTAATGGAGATATACTTCCACAGTTGGAAAGAACTATGCTATTTGATTCCTGAAAAGACATACTTTATTATTCCATTTGCTTCTCATATCAACTCCAGGAAGTAAGTATTATCATTAGATGATGAGAAAGCCAAGGCTTGGTGAGGCTAAGTAGCTTGGTAAAGGTGACAATACTGAGTTATAAACTGGGATGAATGAATGATTGTGCTTTCAAATATCATGTGACAGTGAAAAAAATTCAACTTTGCTTGAATACAAACAAACTTACGTGTGCTTGTGACAGCAATTTTGTTGGCAAGAATGTGTGATACTGTTTTATCAAGAATGTGTGAAAATGATCTCAAGTAGACCACCATTGCTTTACTTCCTTTCATGCTAGCTTTTAGAATTTCTGGGGATAATTTCTGTGTTTCCAATTTTTTGGTAAAGCTCAGCGCTGGCCACGTAAGCATGCAAAACAGAGTTTAAAAATGACTATACACATGAAATATTCTTCCTATAAACCTTAATAAATGGGCTGTGATTTTTGCAGAAGAATTTTTCAGTGTAATAAAATTAGAGCCTGCACTTTGTTTGGGGACAATGTGTCCAAGAGAGCAGTCATTTTCAATGAAATATGCATGAAATCAGCTTCCCTAATGGCTCAGATGGTAAAGAATCTGCCTGCAACGCAGGAGGCCCAGGTTCAGTCCCTGGGTAGGGAATATTCCCTGGAGAAGGGAATGGCTACCCACTGTAGTATTCTCGCCTGGAGAATTCCATGAACAGAGAAGCCTGGCAGGTGACAGTCCATGGGATCACAAACAGAGAGGTTAACAATACCCAATTATGTATGAAATCATCAAGAGGCAGAGCCCACTCACCTCTTAGGGGTCATTTCTCTAACAAAACATGTCCACAAAACCAAGCAACCTATAACCAACCAAGCAACCAAAAACAAACAAAAGAGCTCTGAGTCACCCTGATGCTAAAATTCCATCTATTTACCGACTTTCCTACGCTGCTTGCATCTGATGGTGTCGTTTTGCTTTTCCTAAAAGCAAAATCAATATTCCTAAATCAATATTCCATTGCACTAAGTCAATATTCCCATATCAAAGATTATTTTTTAAAAAGGAGGAAAAGATGGAAAATGTGAACCCTGGCTTCCTGTTGTTGGGACAGAATCATTTCTCTCCATTAGGGCTTAGAAATAGGATCACTTTGGCCAGTTCCCCAGGAAAGCAACAACAGGTGTGGAAGGGACCCACAGAAGGAAAGAGTGCAGCACACGTCTACTTCATTCTGGCATGCGAGGAAGGCTCTGGGATTCTCACTTCATTTCTTCCTGTTTTTATTACTTCTTTTCCAAATTCAAGTTTCTGCCATGAATTACACATTCGTAGCTGCTTATATTCAGAGAGGTTTAGGTTTACATTTAGCTGTGACCCAGAGTTCCAATTTCATTCAGCACAACATGAGCCTGGTGAAAGCTTAGAACCTTCTAAGTGAACTATTAAGCAGAAACAGTCAGGTTATTCCTTTGTCCTGGAATAGAAATACTGCATCCAGTAAGTACATAAGACCACAACTAACCTTTACAATATGTCTTTTCGCCCCTTAAAGGATGCAAATTATATATCCTTCAAGGCTTAGAGCTGTGGAGGTGAATTTAAAGGTACACAGAATTTTAGTTATCAGACTAACACTTCTTTAAAAAAGAAAGTGGGTTAGCTTGCAGAAAGCTATAATCAATAACAATAGAGAAATTTCATTTAAATACTCATTCAAGCAGAATTAGAAAACAAAATGGATTCTAGCATGCTTTTGATCTACATGTAAATTACTGTTTTTCTTTTTCTCTCATCATTTTAAAGATGGTTTTACAGTTTTAAGAGCGATATAATCAGTTATTTTCTTAAGATGAGCATCTTTAGATAGTAACTATGTATTTATACATCAAGGGGCATCCCTGGTGGCTCAGTGGTAAAGAATTTGCCTGTCAATGCAGGAGATATGGGTTCAATCCCTGGGTCAGGAAGATCCCCTGGGGAAGGAAATGCAACTCACTCCAGTATCCTTGCCTGGGAAATCCCATGAACAGAGGAGCCAGGTGGGCTACAGTCCATGGGGTCACAGAAGAGTCAGACATGACCTAGTGACTAAACAACAAATACATTTACTATCAATACCTATACATTCTTTCTTTTCTTTAATTCTTATTGTCAGATCACTGTAGAATCAAATTTTGATTCCTTCTTTGAATATGTATGCAGTTCATTTGCCTGTACTTTATTGTTTGGAAAATTTTCTCATTTTCCTTCCATTCTCTAGTATCGCATGCTGGAAAAAAAAAGTATAAGACCTCCAGGATTACTGATAGGCTCATTAGAGAAAAGAAAATAGTTGAAATAAACACATTTGTTTTTGCATAGGCAAATTATTTTTCTTCTTTGTGGCTTTGATTCCTAGTCTGTAATTAGACTAATAATAGTATTTATCTCTAAGGATGTGATGCTTTAATGATTCCTATCAAGTGCTTCATACAATACCAGGCACACAGTAAACTCAATAAATATCAAACTTATTACTAAGATTATTTTTGTCTTTGTTATTCAGTAAATGCTGTACAAAGTATTGAGCTAAGTGTCATTAAGGATACAAAAGATTAATAAGACTTGGTTCTTGCCTTTGAAAATACCATCTAGGGGTAAAGATGAGATCTGTGGGCAGAGAGCAAAGATGAATAGTAGAAAATGCTGCAAGAGTGTCATCATTGAAGGGCATGGGAGAGAAGCCTGGAAGAGCTAGGATTCCTTCCCTTTGGAAGAATCACTGAAAGTTTTAATCAAGTAAGAGCATTATTTAGTTGAATCTTCACAAGGCATAAAAAAAAAAAAAAAACCCTGAGTAGCAGTATTCTGTATTATCTATAATTTTAAAGGTTAAAAATAGTACTTTAATTGACATGATCTTTGTTTATCAAATGAGGATGCATGTTTACCTATTGGTTATTTGTATTTGTGCGTCTATGTGACTTACCAACTTATGTATGTAGCCTGTTTCCCATGAGATTCTATGTTTTTTTCTACTGTTTTGTAAAAGCACTCTGTATTTTATGGGTGATGAATATTATGTTAATAGATTTCTAAATATTGACCCATCCTTACATTCCTAAAATTAACTCCACTAAATTTAACTGTGCTCCTTTTATGTGCTGCCAGACTCTACTGTCTAATTAATGAGATGTTTATATGAGATTCTGTTTCCATTTCAGCAGTGTCTCCAAAGAGACTTGCATCCTCTTCCAGTTTCCTAATTCAAGTGCCAGACCACTTGTACAGGATTCGCAAGGGTTATGAAGACCTGTTTTGCTTCCTTAGCCCAACACCCACCTTGAAAGTAAAAAATGGTTAATTTGGAAGCTGAAAAGAGAATGTTGCTGGCATTTGTGGCATTTTTTTCTCTTCCACAGGGAGGAGTGGATGGAGGTGCTTTTCCTGATCCCATCATTTTGGAAAAGAAGAAGTTTTAAGCACACTGTCTTTCCCTAGAAAGGCTAGAGGAATATGTTCTTCTACAACCTGACCAGTCATCAGGAAAGGCATGAGTCTCTTTGCCCTCCCACTAAAACTGGGTGGAAAGTGCCTGCTTATTAGAGAACAGAATGATGTTGTGTGACTTCTAGTTTATGATCTAGTCTCCATTTGAATCCTTCTAAGGACACTTGTTCTGGGGGAAGCCAGACCATAAACTATGAGGAAGTCTAATTTAACCCCCAAAGACAGGTGATCTGTAGAGGAACTGAGACCCCAGCCAACAGCCCACATGAATGACTAGTCATACCAGTGAACTGTCTTTAGGTCCTAACCCCTAACCTTCGAGTCTTGCTGCTGATCACCAGACATCATGAAATAGATGCTATTTGAACTCTGACTTATAGAATCCTTGAGCATTGTAAGTGGTCATTTGGCATGTGTAAGTTTTAGATCATGTTTTACACAGTCTTAGTAGATGGAAGAGAAACATACTTGATTCCTTCTGGAGACTGAAGATGAAAACCCGAAGCTGGAGTTACATGCTTGTGGCAAAGAAAAGTTGTAAAAGGCAATAGGTGAGCCGGCTACATGGGCACTGGCAGCTGGCCAAGGTGGTGGGCTCTTTACAATGGGAAGAGGCAAAAAAAAAAAAAAAAAAAAAGCCAACCTGAAAGAGATTCCACCCACAAGGGACACACAGAGAGAGGCAAAGTGACCTAGTAGAGGGGTGACTGACATTGCATGAAAGTGGAGGGAAACAGCCAGGGTAAGGAGCAGTATTAAACCACCTGAGGTAGACTAGCTATAAAGTTCTAAGCTCTATGAGACAGGAGTCTTTCTTTTCAAAGTCTTAAGCCATTGGTGTCAGGTTCTAAGTGCTTTCATTTTCTTTTACTGTATTGTTCACCACTGCATCAAGGCTAAGCTGAAATTATACTGAGTGAACAGAGGAAAGAAATTAAGGAGAAAGAGAAACAGAGACACAGTTGATTATGTGCCCCTAGCCCACGGCAGCCTTTCCAATAAGAGGTGGTATCCAAATGAAGAAAGAGAAAAGCTTTAAGAAAAGTTCAGAGTGATTATTGTTACCATGGAATAGCTGTTTTGATTGTTGGAATGAGGATGTTCTCATGACTAAAAGAGCAGTAAAGCTATGGGCTATAGCTGACAGAGAAGGGAATGGCAAACCACTTCAGTATTCTTGCCTTGAGAACCCCATGAACAGTATGAAAAGGAAAAAAGATAGGACACTGAAAGAGGAACTCCCCAGGTCAGTAGGGGCCCAATATGCTACTGGAGATCAGTGGATAAATAACTCCAGAAAGAATGAAGGGATGGAGCCAAAGCAAAAACAGTACCCAGCTGTGGATGTGACTGGTGATAGAAGCAAGGTCCGATGCTATAAAGAGCAATATTGCATAGGAACCTGGAATGTCAGGTCCATGAATCAAGGCAAATTGGAAGTGGTCAAACAGGAGATGTCAAGAGTGAACGTCAACATTCTAGGAATCAGCGAACTGAAATGGACTGGAATGGGTGAATTTAACTCAGATGACCATTATATCTACTACTGCAGGAGGAATCCCTTAGATGAAATGGAGTAGCCATCATGGTCAACAAAAGAGTCTGAAATGCAGTACATGGATGCAATCTCAAAAACGACAGAATGATCTCTGTTCATTTCCAAGGCAAACCATTCAATACCACAGTAATCCAAGTCTATGCCCCAACCAGTAACACTGAAGAAGCTGAAGTTGAACGGTTCTATGAAGACCTCCAAGACCTTTTAGAACTAACACCCAAAAAAGATGTCCTTTTCATTATAGGGGACTGGATTGCAAAAGTAGGAAGTCAATAAACACCTGGAGTAACAGGCAAATTTGACCTTGGATTATGGAATGAAGCAGGGCAAAGACTAATAGATTTTTGCCAAGAAAATGCACTGGTCATAACAAACACCCTCTTCCAACAACACAAGAGAAGACTCTCACCATGGACCTCACCAGATGGTCAAACCGAAATCAGATTGAATCTATTCTTTGCAGCCAAAGATGGAGAAGCTCTACACAGTCAACAAAAACAAGACCAGGAGCTGACTGTGGCTCAGATCATGAACTCCTTATTGCCAAATTCAGACTTAAATTGAAGAAAGTAGGGAAAACCACTAGACCATTCAGGTATGACCTAAATCAAATCCCTTATGATTATACAGTGGAAGTGAGAAATAGACTTAAGGGACTAGATCTGATAGATAGAGTGCCTGATGAACTATGGACTGAGGTTTGTGACATTGTAGAGGAGACGGGGATCAAGACAATCCCCATGGAAAATAAATGCAAAAAAGCAAAATGGCTGTCTGAGGAGGCCTTACAAATAGCTGTGAAAAGAAGAGAAGCGAAAAGCAAAGGAGAAAAGGAAAGATATAAGCATCTGAATGCAGAGTTCCAAAAAGAACTCTGCAAGAAGAGATAAGAAAGCCTTCCTCAGCAATCAATGCAAAGAAATAGAGGAAAACAACAGAATGGGAAAGACTAGAGATCTCTTCAACAAAATTATAGATACCAAGGGAACATTTCATGCAAAGATGGGCTCGATAAAAGACAGAAATGGTATGGACCTAACAGAAGCAGAAGATATTAAGAAGAGGTGGCAGGAATACACAGAAGAACTGTACAAAAAAGATCTTCACAACCCAGATAATCACAATGGTGTGATCACTCACCTAGAGCCAGACATGCTGGAATGTAAAGTCAAGTGGGCCTTAGAAAGCATCACTACGAACAAAGCTAGTGGAGGTGATGGAATTCCAGTTGAGCTATTCCAAATCCTGAAAGATGATGCTGTGAAAGTGCTGCACTCAATATGCCAGCAAATTTGGAAAACTCAGCAGTGGCCACAGGACTGGAAAAGCTCAGTTTTCATTCTAATCCCAAAGAAAGGCAATGCCAAAGAATGCTCAAACTACTGCACAATTGCATCAAAATTCTCCAAGCCAGGCTTCAGCAATATGTGAACTTGAACTTCCAGATGTTCAGGCTGGTTTTAGAAAAGGCAGAGGAACCAGAGATCAAATTGCCAACATCCGCTGGATCATGAAAAAAGCAAGAGGGTTCCAGAAAAACATCTATTTCTGCGTATTAACTATTCCAAAGCCTTTGACTGTGTGGATCACAATAAACTGTGGAAAATTCTGAAAGAGATAGGCATACCAGACCACCTGCCCTCCTCTTGAGAAATCTATAAGCAGGTCAGGAAGCAACAGTTAGAACTGGACATGGAACAACAGACTGGTTCCAAATAGGAAAAGGAGTACATCAAGGCTGTATATTGTCACCCTGCTTATTTAACTTATATGCTGAGTACATCATGAGAAATGCTGGGCTGGAAGAAGCACAAGCTGGAATCAAGATTGCTGGGAGAAATATCAATAACCTCAGATATGCAGATGACACCACCCTTATAGCAGAAAGTGAAGAGGAACTAAAAAGCCTCTTGATGAAAGTGAAAGTGGAGAGTGAAAAAGCTGGCTTAAAGCTCTACATTCAGAAAATGAAGATCATGGCATCTGGTCCCATCACTTCATGGGAAATAGATGGGGAAACAGTGGAAACATTTTCAGACTTTATTTTTGGGGGCTCCAAAATCACTGCAGATGGTGATTGCAGCCATGAAATTAAAAGATGCTTACTCCTTGTAAGGAAAGTTATGACCAACCTAGATAACATATTGAAAAGCAGAGACATTAGTTTGCCAACAAAGGTTCGTCCAGTCAAGGCTATGGTTTTCCAGTGGTCATGTATGGATGTGAGAGTTGGACTGTGAAGAAAGCTGAGTCCCGAAGAATTGATGCTTTTGAACTGTGGTGTTGGAGAAGACTCTTGAGAGTCCCTTGGACTGCAAGGAGATCCAACCAGTCCATTCTGAAGGAGATCCGCCCTGGGATTTCTTTGGAAGTGATGATGCTAAAGCTGAAACTCCAGTACTTTGACTACCTCATGCGAAGAATTGACTCATTGGAAAAGACTCTGATGCTGGGAGGGATTGGAGGCAGGAGGAGGAGGGGTCAGCAGAGGATGAGATGGCTGGATGGCATCACGACTCGATGGACGTGAGTCTGAGTGAACTCCGGGATTGGTGATGGACAGGGAGGCCTGGCGTGCTGCGATTCATGGGGTCGCAAAGAGTTGGACACAACTGAGCGACTTAACTGGACTGAAGTGATAGCTACACCCAGAGTGCAGTTTGAACAAAGAGTGGAAAGAAAGATGCTGTCATGTACTTTCACCCTATGAAGTCTGTCTCATTTATCTTTCATGGTTCTCATTTTGTTCCATTCAGAGATATTCCAGGAATGTGTATTCTGGGGCCACCAAATGCAAGTAGGTTTGCTATGCTATGAGGACGCATATCTGTCTGGTCAATAAATGAACGTTGTCTGGTTAATTAAATGAATGTTGACAAGCTAGTTGAGCATCTAATCTAAGCCTGTAAAAGGTTGTGAAGGAGATTGGAAATGACAGTGCAAGCGCAGCTTTCCTTCTTGGCCCTCCTTCCCCTGAACTGATGCTGGCCAGCACCACTCTCTTCAATACTGCACCCCAACCCCCTTCCTTGGTGTAGAGGATCCTGGGTTTGAAATAATTTGAAGTTGGACCAAGACATACTTCACTGACAATCCCCTAGATATTTGAAACAGGAAAAATTGGAGTACCAGGAAATAGATGGTTTTTTGTTTGTTTGTTTGTTTTTTAGGCATTAAACATTTTATTTTTAAAACTTTTTATTGTGGCAAGAGTCACATAATATAAAACACACTTTTTAACCATATTTGTGCAGTTTGGCGACACTAAGCACATTCACATTGTTGTGCAACTTTCTCCCTCATTTATCTCCCAAATTTTTCACTTTCCTAAACTGAAACTGTGTCCTCTTTAAACATGAACCCCCCCATTCCCTCTGCCCCATTTCTACCCCTCACTTCTTGGAATCTACTAATGTATTTTGTGACTATGAATTTTACTATTCTAGGTATCTTGTATAAGTGAAATCAAACAGTATTTGTCTGCACCTAATGTATATTGGAATGTATTTTAAAGGTTATATTAATACATATATCTCAGGTGGCATTAGCAGTAAAGAATCTGCCTGCCAATGCAGGAGATGCAAGGGACAGGGTTCGATCCTTGGGTTGAAAAGAACCCCTGGAGAAGAAAATGGTAGCCCACTCCAGTATTCTTGCCTGGAAAATGCCATGGACAATGGAACCTCACAGACTATAGTCCATGGGGTCATAAAGAGTCAGACATAACTGAGCACGCACATATACACACAAACACACACACACACACGTGGAATCTAGAAAAATAGTACAGATGAACCTATTTGCAAAGCAGAAATATGGACACAGAAGTAGAGAACAAATGTGTGAACACCAAGGAGGGAAAAGGTGAGTGGGATAAATTAGGAGACTGGGACAGATATATATGTACTACTCTGCATAAAACAGATAACTAATGAGAAACTACTGTAGAGCACAGCGGGGAGAAAAAAGAAGGTACAATCTGTTTGTAGGATATATATTAATAAATATATGCTTGCAGAACTCTTTGGAAAGGTTGGGAAAGCAAAGGTCAAGGAAAACTATGGCTAACATTTAGGAAATCAGGAATTACAGGAACCATAGGATGTTGCCTCCAATTATGTCTGCTCTCTGCTGCTGTGAGTAATTTATGGAACCCCTGGGAGCTACTGAGCTCCTTGGGACTGCAGTCCATCCACAAGTCTGCCAGCTGCTACCAAAAGAGAATAATTGCTCCTGCTTCTCTTCTGCCTTCCACTTTTCACAGAATGTTTTGCCTTGGAAGAATTTGTACCAGTATCCAATGAGTGAGGGCTTCTGGGAAATGAATGAGGGCTTCTTGGAAATGTAGACATTAGATTTTAGCCATTGAAATGTAAAGGATAGTTGGAGGGACAGGGATGGTGCTGAGTTGTCAACAGATTTTAAGTTCAGTTGCCTACCTGTCATCATTTCCCATTTCCTTCTTTAAAAAGATCCCTGCTTGTTTTCAAGCATTGACTTAATTTCTAGCATTAGAAAGAGGTTGGATTTAGTTGACATGGCATGCCCCAGTGACTGTTTTTAACTTTATTGTTTATGTTTAGGGGCATGTTTTCATGTCTCAGTCTTCTATTGAACATGACAAAGAAATACATAACTTTTCACATGCAGCATTCTGAAGCCATGAATAAAGCAGGATGAGGTTCATATTAAGGGAAACCTAGAGAGGACACAGAAAAATAAAGCTTTGAAATGAAATGGTTTTACAGCTCTTCATATTATGCCCAATCACTGCACTACTCCTTATTATTATATGTTTAATAATTGTTTAATTATTGTTTAGGTTAGTTTCTGCTCCAGTTTCTGTTGCTTGCTGTTTAGAGCATCATCATGAATAAACTTGAAGTGTAAGGGTTGTGGAGCTCCTAGATGCTGTACAGACTACGTTTCAAAGGCAGCTAGCTACAGCTCTGAGTGGACACAAGGTCACATCCTTCCTTACTTTTCCTTTGAAGGAGTCTGTGCCATGAAATTTCTTATGTTTCCACTGAACGGACTGAGCTGGATGATGTAGAAGAGACCTCAAGGCAAGATCTGATCATCAATGCCACCAAGAGTGGAAGGGGACCCACCCATTTATGGAGTGTCTTTGAGGATACTGTATGTCACCAGAGTGTTGTGACACAGAAAACATATTTCTGTGGTACATAGCAGTGGCTCAAGGAGTTGGAAATGAGCTGACCTAGTCCTCAGGAATACAATGCATCCCAGTTTGCCTGCAAATTTCTTGGGGCTAGCCCTGGAAATCCCGTGTTCTGGGAAATTCCTTTATGCCTGGAAATCTGAGATGGTTCATCATCCCATCTGGGACATTGTCCTACTTGTCACTTGTCAGTCATGAATCCTTGCAAACATAGCCTCTCTGGGCTTCTTTTGCTCATCTGTTAATTGAACAAGACTGAAAAGCTGGTCCACAAACCCATGCTCAGTTCTTTGATTATGTACTAACTTCAAGGCTGGCTTCATCTGTTAAATGAGAGAATTAGACTCATTGAAATCACTTAGTTCTATCATATTTTACAGACAGGGTGGCCATGGTGCTGGAGTTAAGGGATTTTCTCAAAGTCATCCAGTCAATGTAGGGTTTTGAGGGTGAGAAAACCAAGTCTTAGTTGACTACAAGCTGTTCCATCTCCATATCAGGGAAAGATTCAGAGTTGAATGATTATTCTTATGACACATACTCCTGGGCCTGAAGGTTATTCGGCTGAGCTAACCACCTCCACATTTATTTTTAACTCGCCAGACACACCTCCTCTCCAGGCTCTTCTCTTTGTGGTCACTAGTCATATCTACCTTCCATATGATGCTATCTTGACTCTGCATGTGGGCACAGACCAACCAGAGTCAATTCTGTGTCTGTGCGAAGAACTATTTCCCCCTCTCTCCAGGCTTCTTGTAGCAGTCATTCTGGGAAAATAGCAGCAAAAACCTCCTGCATAATATTATGTTTCTTATCTTCTCTGAATCCCCAAGGGCAACACATTCTGAAAGATCTGAGGCACTGTGGCTTATTACACTTCGTGGTTTCCAATTTTCTTTGATAAACATCAAAAATACAATGCAATGTAATAGTGCATTTTACTTAAAAATACTTTATTAGTCATGATTTACTTCAGGAATGGAAAAAGAAATCTCTCAGTCTTAGCTTTTCCCATATTAACTTCAGAGGAGGGGAGATGCTTTTATTTGCTTGTAAGTACTCTTACTCTGAACCTGGACCTTAATTAGACCAGACTTGTAATCTATATCACATGTTCTATTGTTTCTCTGCTTTGTCCTTCAACATGTCCCATAGCTAGCTGTTTCAATGGGTAGTGAATTCTGGTGATGCAAAATTCTTATTTTGTCTGTTGTGTGAATATTCCAGTCTCCCTTCATATAAAAGCTCTTTTATACTGAATCTGAACTCCAAGAAGGATTTTTTCAGAACTAAAACAAGCCACATGAAACTTTAATTTCCCAGTATTCTCATGCTTTATAATATAATCTATCAAATTTTAGATTATTTTCTTCTCTTATTTATCATGTAGAGATTTGGTAATGGCTCCAAAATCAGTACAGATGGTGATTGCAGCCATGAAATTAAAAGACGCTTACTCCTTGGAAGGAAAGTTATGACCAACCTAGATAGCATATTCAAAAGCAGAGACATTACTTTGCCAACAAAGGTTCGTCCAGTCAAGGCTATGGTTTTTCCTGTGGTCATGTATGGATGTGAGAGTTGGACTGTGAAGAAGGCTGAGCACCGAAGAATTGATGCTTTTGAACTGTGGTGTTGGACAAGACTCTTGAGAGTCCCTTGGACTGCAAGGAGATCCAACCCGTCCATTCTGAAGGAGATCAGCCCTGGGATTTCTTTGGAAGGAATGATGCTAAAGCTGAAACTCCAGTACTTTGGCCACCTCATGCGAAGAGTTGACTCATTGGAAAAGACTCTGATGCTGGGAGGGATTGGGGGCAGGAGGAGAAGGGGACGACAGAGGATGAGATGGCTGGATGGCATCGCTGACTAGATGGACGTGAGTCTGAGTGAACTCTGGGAGTTGGTGATGGACAGGGAGGCCTGGCGTGCTGCAATTCATGGGGTCGCAAAGAGTCGGACATGACTGAGCGACTGATCTGATCTGATCTGATCTGTGAATATTATTCTGTGGAATATTAATGAAACAAGTTGGTGATAGACAGGGAAGCCTGGTGTGCTACAGTCCGTGGGGTCACAAAGTGTCGGACATGACTGAACGACTGACTGAACCAAACTGAACAGAGTACCTGAATCTTGTTGCTTGAATGGTAGATGTTTCTTAATCTCACATAACATGTTGTTTGTAGAGTGGTCCATTTCATGGTTGGGGTGCAGGCATCTATGGACCAGGCTCCTTCCATCATTCTTTCCTTTCACCTTCAATGATTTATAACCTTTATGGTTGCAGGATGGCAAATATTTACATTCTCTTGGACAGTGTCCCAAGCAGAAAGGAAGGTGGCAATGACAAGAGGTGCTTTCTCTTCTTGTTTTCTTTTGTAACAGGAGGAAAACATTTCCCAGAAACTCCAAACAAACTTCCTCTTACATCTTTGCCAGAACTTGGTCCCTTGTCCAAGCCTACGTCAAAAGGAAACTGACTCACCATGATTGGGCTTGGGCTACATGCAATTATGGTCAATGTTGCTACCCAGACAAAATTGGGGATCTGTGGGCAAGAGAGGGGAGCAATTGACAGCTATGCCCCTTGGGTTTCTAATTATTCTACCAGGGATAGGCTATCAGATTTTAAACCTTCTGGTCTAACCTAAGCAGATGAGGAGTGATTTTTTTTTTTTTAATGTGTGTGATTTTTAAAAAAAATTTCATGAATGAATCAATGCAAGTATTTTATGTGCAAAATGTTTTTTGATTCAGGAGTGAAGATTTTAAGTAAAGAATTGCTATTACTGTGCTGTGCTCAGTTGTGTTTGACTCTTTGCAACCCTATGACTATGGCCCTCCAGGCTCCTCTGTCCATGGGATTCTCCAGGCAAGAATATTGAAGTGGGTTAGTGGGTTGCCATTTCCTCCTTTGGGGGATCTTCCCCACCCAGGGATCAAATCATGTGGCTCCTGCATTGGTAGGTGGATTCTTTACCACTGAGCCACCCAGGAAGCCCAGGTAAAGAATTAAGGGTCCCCAAATCAATGCTGTTGGCCACTGCAATAGCTTCAAAAATATATCACATAGTTGAACTGGTTAATGCACCAGGTTCTTTAACAGGAAAAAAGGATTTCAGTTCTTTTTGATTGTCACACTGAACATGGGTAAGGGATGACCAAGCTTTGAAGTGCTAGGTAAATGCTAGTTGAATAAGGAAAAGGAAAGTAACTTAAGGATCCGGACATTGGCAAACTCAGCTAAGAAAACATAAGTGATGGACCCAATGCTTTACATGATCCTTGATGTGGAGCTGGTGGCTTCATGCGATAGCTTTCTTCTCTGCTCACTCTCTTCAAGTCTAACTCGCATCTGACTTGTTTGCATTTTGACCCCAAGGGCTAGATGGACTTCTCAACCTGTGTTTGGAATAATCCTTAGTTTTTTGGGGCTATAACTCATAAATGATCAATAACAACAATAATGAAACACACAGCAGGACATTCTTTTTGGCAGTCATTCCTTAAGTTTGGAGATCGTGCTCAAGTGTTTATGATACAAGGCTGTTCAATTTTGGGAAAAAACAACACAGGTAAAGTGATCTCCTTCTTGACCTCTTTAGATTCACAAGTGCCAGTTTCTTCTCAGCCTTATTTTAGAATCTAGCAAAATCAGATATATTTTAAATGCACTGAACAGGAATTATAACTGTATTAAGAACATTTCACTCTCATATCCCCGCTTCTGGCAGGACATCACCCCCTGAGATGTTTTGGGAGTTACCAAATCTTAATACTTAACTGTAAAGTGTTCCTCTTTCTCAGCTATACATATTTATTAGTTCCCAAATACCCAGAATAAAGGTAAATCAGCCTGCCACCTCCTTATTTCCTTGGAAACAGCATATTTTTTTGACAGTCTGCTGTAACCTAGCAGAGAAACACACCAGTTTTGTACCTCCAAGGCCTCCTTGTTTTCAGCATTTTGGTGTGTATCCCCTGGAGATCTTGTTTCCTGGTTCTGTCCCCAGAGATTGTGCTTAAGGAGGACTAGGTGGAGGCCTGAGTCTCTGAATTTCCAGCATGTTTCTTATGATGCAGAGGCTAACTGTTCATGAACCACAGCCATGCAGGACAGAAAACTGACTTTTTATCTTGAAGTTACAGTGATATGAAACCAATGAATCCTCATCCTAAGGCCAGTGAAGGCCTATTTTGTGCATATGATAGTACATGAATATATAGCTGCATATGTGCGGTGCACTGCTAAGTCACTATAGTCGTGTCCAACTCTTCACGAACGGACTGTAGCCTGACAGGCTCCTCTCTCCATAGGATTCTCCAGGCAAGAACACTGGAGTGGTTGCCATTTCCTTCTCTAGGGGACCATGGAGAATTAGATATGTTAATATAGCTGGCTCATACCTCCTGCAATACAGTAAGTTACAGAAGAAAAATAATGTGACAGTGTTGGTCTCTTGACCAATCATATATGTTTATGTATGTATATAAACATGGGCTTCCCTGGTGGCTCAGTGGTAAAGAATCTGCCTGTGATGCAGAAGATGCAGGAGACCAGGGTTTGATCCCTGGGTCCAGAAGGTCCCCTGGAGGAGGAAATGGCAACCTATTTCAGCATTCTAGCCTGGAGAATCCCATGGACAGAGGAGCCTGGCAGGCAGGCTATAGTCCATAGGGTCCCAGAGTCAGACACGACTGAAGTGACTGAGCATGCGCTCATATATAAACATATATAAAATATCTATGCACATGTACATTATATGATCATATATATGTGCCATAATCTGTGTATACATTACATATTGAATCACACATAAAATATATATTATAATATATTAAATATATGTAATTATGTAAGCATATATTTCCCTGGAGAAGGAAATGGCAACCCACTCCAGTATTCTTCCCTTGAAAATTCCATGCACAGAAGAGCCTGGCAGGTTACAGTCCAAGAAGTAATAAAGAGTTGGGCATGACTGAGTGACTGAACACACATTATATATATACTTGGACAATTTATGTGTATGTACACATGTAAAATCATATGTTCTGTGGCATGAAAGTATACCAATGGGTTATTTTATATATATGTATGTATACACATGGACATTACACATACACAATCAACCCGCTAGTACACTTTCATTCACATGCATCTTTAAGAGGATGGAACTTTTTTCTCTTTATCTTCTTGCCTTTCTCAGAATACTCATTGCCATTGTTTCCTAATTTCCTCCTCAAAGTTGTCTTGAGGACAGGTTGTCAGGACCTAAGACTCCAGACTCATCACTTCCCAATGCCTAGTTCAGGGAATCTTATTAGAGGAGAACCTTCTGGAGTATATGCTTTTGTCTTTTTCTCTAGACTCTTTAAATTCTATCTTTGACTCAGTAACACTAACTGGGAGCTGCTATTAGATCAAGAGGCTAGTAAAACTCTTTTAACTCAAACACATTTTTCGAGTATGAAGATGCTGTGGAGTTGGGGGTCAGAATTGTCCTATAAGTGATGTTGCTGGCTGAGCTGTCACTGTTAGGGCACCTCGCACTAACAGAGGGTGGCTGCTGTAATCCCTATCCAATGAGAGAGGAAGCCAAAAAGTCTTCCCTGGTAGCTCAGCTGGTAAATAATCCGTCTGCAATACAGGAGTCCCCAGTTCGATTTCTGGTTCGGGAAGATCTGCTGGAGAAGGGATAGACTACCCACTCCAGTATTCTTTGGCTTCCCTGGTGGCTCAGCTGGTAAAGAATCTGCCCGCAATGCGGGAGACTTGAGTTCGATCCCTGGGTTGGGAAGATCCTGTGGAGGAGGGCACGGGAACCCAATCCAAGTATTCTTGCCTGGAGAATTCCATTGACTGTACAGTCCACGAGGTCACAAAGAGTCAGACATGACTGAGCAACTCAAAGGTAGGTAAAGGTAGATTCTCTGAATGCTGAATGTTGCCCCCTGTTCAGACCCACAGGGAATATCTCCATTAAAGGTATAATTCTGATAGAAAAGGAATGCTTTTCTCTCTAGTACTTCATCAAAGGCAGAACTAGAGGCTCCTTACTTATCCTTGTTCAGAACATATATAAAGAAACATTTTCCCTTAGGATCCTATGTTAGAGATATGACTGTTCTCAACAATGCTGTTTTCAAGCATTTTGTTGGAGTTAACAAAGGGACATTTTTATTGGTTTTCAATGTACACCAATGTCACGAGGCCAATTTAGTGACAATAGTTCTCTAGAGGAATGAATTAAATAGAGGATTTCTGAGATGAATAGTATTGCTCTGCGTCCCTCCTCTATGTGGAAAGTCTCATTTCCACAACGGTGAAAGCTTGGGTGGGATAGCTCTTAGTTTTTCCTTGGCATTTTTAAGGTTGTGCTGACTTGTGTGAAGTTAAGTCAGCCTTCTACTCAGGTGTATAAGATTGCTCTGGACTTAGGATAGGGTTATATCCTGATAAACCCATTGTAAGCTGAAAATATCATTGTAAATGCACCTAACTTATCAAACATTATAGCTTAGCCTCACCTACCAGAAACCTGCTCAGAACACTTACCCTAGCCTACAGTTGGGAAAAATCATCTAACATGAAGCCTATATTATGACAAAATATTGAATATCTTGTGGTATGTATTGAAAACTGTATTGAAAGTGAAATAGAGAATGGCCGTCTGGGTCCAGAACGATTGTAAAAGTATCAGCTATTCAACTCTTTAAAAAAAAATTTTTTTTTTAATGTGAACTAGTTTTAAAGTCTTTTTATTGAATTTTTACAGTATTTCTTTTGTTTTATGATTTGGTTTTTGGCTTTGAGGTATATGAGATCTTAGCTCCCTGATCAGGGATCAAACTTGCACCTCCTGCATTGGAAGGTGAAGTCTTAACCAGCAGGGAAGTTCAAGTTTTTCACCCTTCTGATGGTGTGGATCACTGAAGAGAACATCATGGTACTGCAGATCACTTGCCTGGGAAAAACGCAAAATGCAGAGTAAAGTTTCCACTGGAAGCATAAGGCTTTCACACCATTGTAGAACCTGTATACTCTTGTCCAGCTTTTCAGATTTCATAAGAGGCTGTCAATCTAATACTTCACTCTGCTCCTTTCCAAGGGGTTGTCAGGACCTAACACTCCAGACTCATTGCTTCCCAATGCCTAGTTCAGGGAATCTTTTTAGAGGAGAACCTTCTGGAGTATATGCGTTTGTCTTTTTTCTAGACTCTTTAAATTCTATCTTTGACTCAGTAACACCAACTGGGAGCTGCTATTAGATCAAGAAGCTAGTAAAACTCTTTTAACTCAATAACACTTTTTATTTGCTAGATATTGTTTTGTTGTCTAACTTGGGATATATCAATAAGAGCAGAGGGGTCTGTTTATCCCACCAGTTGAATCAGCTTTGAGAAGAATAAAGTTGTGAATAGCATCTTGGGAGCTCTGCAATCAATATGTTCTCAGGATTCTCTCTTTCAAGTGAATCTTTGACTTAATAAGATTTAATTTGTGACTTGCATTAACAAATCCATCAAGTGAAATTCTCTTAAGGCAGATAGACTTATGGTAGTGAATTAGGAATTTACTAATAATGTCTTTATTATGCTACTCATGTGAAACCCAGGGCTCTACATGGCCTTTTGTTGTTGTTGTTATGGAATCGTATTCATTGAAACTGTAAAGTAGTATAATACCTTTAATCACAGAAATGCAAATGCTAGAATGGAAGTTTATCCTTTTTGCCTAGTAAACTCTCTCCCAGCCTTCCTTTCTGTCTCGACTTTCCCATAATCTTGAAGGAAACAGCAATGGCAACAACAAACTCTCTCCAATCTCATTCTCTCTCTGTTTCCCCAACCCCACCTCTTCCCAGCTGTGAGACTAGGGGCAGACTCTTTTCCCATATAGACCTCTCCCATCACACTGCTCCCCACTCTTCTCAATAAGGGGCTCCTGGCTATAGGAAGTTCTGACATCTGACATTTCCCATTGGGTACAACAGCCTGGATACTGTAGTTCTTCCCTAGTTCCAATTACTTTTCCAAAAAGAAAACCACTCTGGAATTCTGGAATAACATTTTCCCTGTTGAATACTTTGCATGTCCAGCCTATAGGGCTGGCTTCAGGAACATATGATTGCACCATGGCACAGGGTCTGGTCCTCAGAAGGGACTGGCACTTGATTTAAGGCTCTATGGTTGCCATCTTGAAATTCTCATTAATTGTGAACAAAAAATCCTGGGTTTTTGTGTTTCAATGTGACTAGCAATTCTATAACTTGCCATATGGGCACAGAATCCCTGGATCCTGATGTGAGTAGGGAGTTATCAACCAGGTGTTTAGACAGAGGAAAGGGAGCTGGGTTGAAAATGTCATCAGCTCTGGGCTCAAAGGATGGGAAGAAGGGAAGGATTTCTCTGCATCTTTTCATCGCCCTTTCCCAACAGACCACCTGTGCTTGCTTTTTGGTGATAAAGTGCTAGAAGACAGAGTTTTTTTCTCCTCATTTTGCATCAGAGGCTGAGCATTCAGACTTTTATCAAGAATTATTAGGATGTGATTGTGTCTTGGGGGACTTTGAAGCTCTGATGAAAGACCCGGAGAAAGTTTGGTTTGGATGTACACTGAAAAGGTCACAGAGATCTAGCCTCCTTCAGTACTTATCCTTCTAACTCACATTTCAAAGCACTTAAACATCGTAACAAATTCTCTGTAAGTTTCCTCTGCTAGGAAAAAAAGAAAAAACACAAGCATTTTCTTCACCCCCAAACAGATTTAAAGAGCTGAAATTTTTGCTCCTCTTTCTTGTTTTAAGAGGATACACAGAAGCACACATCAAAATCAAAGACACCTTTTGTCTTTGATTTTGTAGAAATGATTGGAAACATTATTCAGAACTGCATGGCTTATGTAAATTTCATAGTTATTATTTTTGGATCATCACATTGGATCAGTATGGATGGAGAGTTTGTCACCTGAACCCATCATCTCGACATTTCTTGGGAACAGAACCTTGTTCATTTCCTCCTTATGTCCCCATTGTAACATAAGATTTTGCATACAAATAATTTATTGAAATATTAATTATATTTCATATAATAATTTTTGGAAAATATTTTCCATAATAATTTATGAAAGCAAGATATTTTAAAAATTTGAATTCCATAAAAATAGATTGAAGTTTTATATTCTGCTTTATAGTAATTGTACTATTTATTGGTATATATAATGCCAATTATTTATATAAATTACCTATACTATTATATTCATATAGAAGTACATACATAATATACTGTAATAAATTACTAGTAGTAGTTCTATTTCATAGATATGGACACTGAGGCCAATAAAAGTCAAGAGTCTTTTCCAGGTTTACCTAAAATTTTTATAAAAAATTTCTTAATAGACTGTGTGTGTGTGTGTGTATGTGTGTGTTAGTCGCTCAGTTGTGTATGACTTTTTGCAACCGTATAGACCGTAGCTCGCTGGGCTCCTGTGTCCATAGGATTTTCTAAGCAAGAATACTGGAGTAGGGTGCCATTCCATTCTTCGTGTGATCTTCCCAACCCAAGAACTGAACCCTGGGCTCCTACATTGCAGGCAGATTCTTTTGGTTTATTAAATATTTAAGCTAAGTATGAATACGTGTGCTTTTTAACCTGAATAAGGCTGTGGGTTAATAAAACATTTTACACTTAAGTGTATAAAATGAAAAGCCAATAAACAGAAATAAAACTACATAAATTCGCTGAAAAGAACTTATGACTAATTTTATTTGTATCCTTGATTGAACTGAAACATTTTAAAAATGTAAGAAAACCCTATACTCCAAAAGAAAACCTTTTCACTGACTTATCATCAAAGGAAGAACAAATGGGAAGGGAATAAAATAGAGAGGACACATCTCTGAGGTGTTCAATGAGTCCAAAGTCAGCCTAGACCCACAAGGACCTGGTGTAGCCTCAGTCTTCCAAGGATGTAGGAAATTAAGTTGAGTAGCAAATGAAAACAAATGGCAGTTTAAGATTTGTAATGACTCCGGTTTGAAGTCATAGCCAACTTCCATTTTAAATATTAATTGAGAGATGCAGATTAAAACTAGTAAGTCCTCATCTTCTTTATTCATTCATCTGTTGATGGACATAGGCTGTATCATGAAATTTGTAAATAATGCTGCTATGAACACCAGAGTGAATATATCTTTGCTAACTATTGTTTTTATTTTCTTTAGATAAATGAACAGGAGTGAAATTTCTGGGTCATACAATAGTTCTATTTTTAGCCTTTTTGAGACATCCATACTCTTCCCCGGTGGCTTAGTTGGGGAAGAATCTGACTGCATTGCAGGAGATCTGCCTAAGTGCAGATCTAGGTTCAATCTCAAGTTAGGAAGATCCCCTGGAGAAGGAAATGGCAACCCACTCCGGTATTCTTGTCTGGGAAATCTCATGGACAGAGGAGCCTGGGGGACCAAAGTACATGGGGTTGCAAAAGTCAACATGATTTAGCAATTAAACCACCATCACAATCTTTTCCACATTGGCTGTACCAATTTACATTCTCACCAATGGTGCAAAAGCGTTCCCTTTTCTTCACATTCTGGCCAACATTTGTTACTTGCTGTCTTTTTGATAATAGGAAAATTTTGATAATAGGATAATAGGAAAATCTGTCACCTTCTGACAAATGTGAGATGATAGTTCATTATGGGTTTGGTTTGCATTTCCCTGATGATTAGTGATGTTGAATATCTTTTCATGTGACTGTTGAAAGTGAAAATGAAAGTCACTCAGTCATGTCCAACTATTTGAGATCCAATGGACCATACAGTCAATGGAATTCTCCAGGCCAGAATACTGGAGTGGGTAGCCATTCCCTCTCCAGAGGATCTTTCCAATCCAGGGGTCAAACCCACATTTCAAGTGGATTCTTAACCACCTGAGCTACCAGGGAAGTCCCATGTACCTGCTGACCATCTGCATTTCCTCTTTGGAAAAATGTCGATTTAGTTACTCAGCTCACTTTTAATCAGATCATTTATTTCTTTGATGATGAGTTGTATGTGCTGATATTGTATTTTGAATATTAATCTCTTATTGGTCATACCATTTGCAAATATTTTCTCCCATTCTGTTCATTTTCTTTTCATTTTGTCAGTGGTTTCCTTTGCTAAAACAAAAGCCTTTACATTTAGTTAGGTGCCGTTTGTTTATTTTTGCTCTTATTTCCTTTGTTTTAGGAAAGAGATCCAAAAAATATTGCTGTTATTTATGTCGAAGAGGATTCTGCCTATGTTTTCTCCTAGGAGTTTTATAGTATCTGGTCTTATATTTAGGTTTTTAATCCATTTTGACTTTATTTTGCATATGGTGTTAGAGAATGTTCTACTTTCATTCTTTACATGTAGCTGTCCTTTTTCCTCAGCACCACTTACTGAAGAAGCTGTCTTTTCTACATTGTACATTCTTGCCTCTTTGTTGTAGGTTAATTGAATGTAAGTATGTGAGTTTATTCCTGGGCTTTCTATTCTCTTCTATGGATCTAGTGTCTTTTTTTTTTTTTATGTCAATACCATACTGCTTTCATTGCTGTCACTTTGTAGTATAATTTGAAGTTAGGGAGTATGATTCCTCCAGCTCTGTTTTTCTCAAGATCGTTTTGGTAATTCAAAGTCTTTTGTGTTTCCATAGAAATTTAAATTTTTTTGGTTTAGTTTTTTAAAAGATGGAAAGCTATTTAGCCATAAAAAAAGAACACAATTATGCCATTTGCAGTAACATGGATGGACTTGGAGGATATTATGCTAAGTGAAATAATTCAAAGAAAGAAAAATACTGCATATTAATTATATGTGGAATCTAAAAAAATACAACAAGCAAGTGAATATAACAAAAAAGCAGTAGACTTACAGATACAGAGAATAAACTAGTGGTTATGGGGATTGGGGCAATATATGGAGTGGGCAGTGGGAGGTACAGAAAATTAGGTCTAAAATAGCCTGTAAGGGTTATTGTACAACACCCTGAATATAGTTAATATTTTGTAATAACTGTAAATTGAATATAACCTTGAAAATTATATAAAAACATCAAAAAACAAACAAAAAAACAACCAAAACAAAACATGTAAACCTCTCTTGGGGAGATAAATCTCATATAATTTATGTAGATACATAGTTTTTGGAAAGTTGAATCTGAACTCCCCACTGAAGCATGGACTGTGTGGCTGTAGTGACTTCCTTCCAAAGAGGACAATGTGAAAAGGGTGGGGAAAGAGAATAGCTTTACAGTGAAGATACCTCAGAGACATGACCTCAGCCAGGTGATCAAGGCTAATGTCAGTTGTGATGCCATGTTGATAGCATGTACCCTCGATATGCTGTGATGAGAACAGCACGTTACCTCTGTGGTCTTCCTCCCAAACACCCACAGTTTTCATCTAACCATGAGAAAAACATCAGACAATTCCTACTTGTGGGACATTTTATGAAACACCTGACCAGTATCCTTCAAAATGGTCAAAAAAAGGAACTGTTATCAAAAATGGGCCATGAGATGCTGTCGCAATCAACAGGAACCTAAGGAGACATGACGATTAAATGTAACATGATATTCTGGATCGGGTCCTGGGAGAGAAGGACATGAGGTAAAAACTAAGGAATCTGAAAAAGTTAGTCATACTGTCTCAGTGCTGTTTCACTAAGTATGACAAGTGTAGAGGACAGTGCGTGCCTGGTGTCAGGACATCTCTGGACTATCTCCACGACTTTTCTGTGGACCTAAAACTATTCTAAAATTAGAATTTTTATTTAAAAAAGTAAAAGTAAGTTTTGCCATATGCTTAGTCATAATAAATTGCTGGAAAGCTCTCAGGATTGAATTGTTTTTGCTGAGAAACAGAAAGACATGCTTGGTGAATGTTTCATAACTCATTTAATGATGATTACCATCCATAAAATGAGAGAAACCATGCTGTCTCATAATAAACCTGCTTCCTCCAGCATGTACTCAGCCCAGAGGCAGGGAGCCAGAGATAGTTGGGTCAACCAGATGGTGTCTGATGGCCAGACTGTGACTTTGGGTCCCTGGAGCACCCAGCTCCCTCCTAAGTCCCTGCCCTTTCAGAATCATGGACAGACAAAGCCAGTAGAACTTAATTCAGTGGTTTCTGAATGAGTTTACGGGTGACAGATATCAGTGAGTATATTCCATCACATTAATTTTAATGTATTCTACATGTCTAATGTGAAACACTCAAAATGACCTTCCAATGTTCCTAATTAGTGCTCTTAGTACAACTTCTTTATCGTTTATTGGAAGTGGCTTACATTTCCAATTTTAGCAAATATTACAATTTATAATTTTGATTTTATAATGGAAGGATAAAAGGAAGAGAGATTTATGTGAAATTATCATAAGGAAAATAGCCCATTGGGGTAATGCAGTATTTAAGATTCCATGTGACTTTCCTGAAAACATGTGAATCACTAATCTTCTGACAGGTGTATATATACATATATAAATGGGCTTTCCTGGTGGCTCAGCAGTAAAGAATTCCCCTGCCGATGCAGGAGATACAGGAGATGTGGGTTCCATCCCTGGGTTGGGAAGATCCCCTGGAGGAGAGTATGGCAACACACTCCAATATTCCTGCCTGGAGAATCCCATGGACAGAGGAGCCTCGCAGGCTACAGTCCATGGGGTTGCAAAGAGTCAGACATAACTGAGCAAACATACAAAACACAACTATATATATGTGCTGATACACACACACACACACACATATATATTTATTTAACATATATATATATATATGTATATATATATATCTTACTGTTGGAGAAGCAATAGAAAGCTCTCTCAACAACAATTGAAAGGATAAGAAACTTTTCTGTGTTAACATAAAAATGTAAAATTAACCATGGGTATAAATCAACAAAGTCTGTCTGGTCAAGGCTATGGTTCTTCCTGTGGTCATGTATGGATGTGAGAGTTGGACTGTGAAGAAAGCTGAGCACCGAAGAATTGATGCTTTTGAACTGTGGTGTTGGAGAAGACTCTTGAGAGTCCCTTGGACTGCAAGGAGATCCAACCAGTCCATTCTAAAGGAGATCAGTCCTGGGTGTTCATTGGAAGGCCTGATACTAAAGCTGAAACTCCAACACTTTTGCCACCTCATGCGAAGAGTTGACTCATTGGAAAAGACCCTGATACTGGGAGGGATTGGGGGCAAGAGGAGAAGGGGACAACAGAGGATGAGATGGCTGGATGGCATCAGCGACTTGATGGACATGGGTTTGGGTGAACTCTGGGAGTTGGTGATGGACAGGGAGGCCTGGCATGCTGTGATTCATGGGGTCACAAAGAGTCGGACATGGCTGAGTGACTGAATTGAACTGAACTGAACTGAATAAATCAATAATCTCAATTCTGAAAACTATTCAACGACCTGCATTTTTATTTGCTACTTAAACATTATTTTAGGAATTCACCAATGATATCTTGACTTCCATATTGTTATGCCTTGTTTTTCTTTTGTGGTTCACTGGAGAAGGGAATGGCAAACCCCTCCAGTATTCCGGCCTTGAGAACCCCATGAACACTATGAAAAGGTAAAAAGATAGGACACTGAAAGATGGACTCCCGAGGTCAGCAAGTGCCCAATATGCTACTGTAGAAGAGTGGAGGAACAGCTCCATAAAGAATGAAGAGGCAGAGTCAAAGCGAAAGCAACACCCAGTTGTGGATATGACCAGTGATGGAAGTAAAGTCCAATGCTGTAAAGAACAATATTGCATAGGAACCTGGAATGTTAGGTCCATTAGTCAAGGTAAATTGGAAGTGGTCAAGCAGGAGATGGCAAGAGTGAACACTGACATTTTAGGAAGCAGTGAATTAAAATGGACTGGAATGGGTGAATTTAATTCAAATGACCATCACATATACTACTGTGGGCAAGAATCCCTTAGAAGAAATGGAGTAGCCCTCATAGTCAGCAAAAGAGTCCAAAATGCAGCACTTGGGTTCCATCTCAAAAATGGCATAATGATCTCTGTTGGTTTCCAAGGCAAACCATTCAATATCACAGTAATCCAAGTCTATGCCCCAACCACTAATGCTGAAGAAGCTGAAGTTGAACAGTTCTATGAAGACCTACAAGACCTGCTACAACTAACACCCAAAAAAGATATCCTTTTCATCATAGGGGACCGGAATGCAAAAGTAGGTAGTTAAGAGATACCTGGAGTAACAGGCAAGTTTGGCCTTGGAGTACAAAATGAAGCAGGGCAAATGCTAACAGAGTTTTGCCAAGAAAACAGAGTGGTCATGGCAAACACCCTCTTTCAACAACACAAGAAATAGCTCTACACATGGACATCACCAGATGGTCAATACCGAAATCAGATTGATTATATTTTTTGGAGCTGAAGATGGAGAAGCTCTTTATAGTCAGCAAAAACAAGACCAGTAGCTGACTGTGGCTCAGATAATGAATTCGTTGCCAAATTCAGACTTAAATTGAAGAAAGTAGGGAAAACTGCTGCTACTACTAGACCAGTAAGCTATGACCTAAATTGAATGCCTTATGATAATACTGTGGAAGTGACAAGTAGATTCAAGAGATTCGATCTGATAGAGTGATTGAAGAACTAGAGATGGAGGTTTGTAACCTTCTTTGGAGGCTGTGGTGGAAACCATCCCCAAGAAAAAGAAATGCAAAAAGGCAAAATGCTTGTCTGGTGAGGCCTTACAAATAGTTGAGAAAAGAAGAGAAGTGAAAAACAAAGGAGAAAAGGAAAGATATATCCATCTGAATGTAGAATTCCAAAGAATAGCAAAGAGAGATAAGAAAGCCTTCCTAAGTGATTCATGCAAAGAAACAGAGGAAAACAATAGAATGAGAAAGACTAGAGATCTCTTCAAGAAAATGTGAGATACCAAGGGAACATTTCATGCAAAGATGGGCTCGATAAAAGACAGAAATGGTATGGACCTAACAGAAGCAGAAGATATTAAGAAGAGGTGGCAGGAATACACAGAAGAACTGTACAAAAAAGATCTTCACAACCCAGATAATCACAATGGTGTGATCACTCACCTAGAGCCAGACATGCTGGAATGTAAAGTCAAGTGGGCCTTAGAAAGCATCACTACGAACAAAGCTAGTGGAGGTGATGGAATTCCAGTTGAGCTATTTCAAATCCTGAAAGATGATGCTGTGAAAGTGCTGCACTCAATATGCCAGCAAATTTGGAAAACTCAGCAGTGGCCACAGGACTGGAAAAGGTCAGTTTTCATTCCAATGCCAAAGAATGTTTAAACTACCACACAATTGCACTCATCTCACACACTGCTGCTGCTGCTGCTGCTAAGTCACTTCAGTCATGTCCGACTCTGTGGGAACCCATAGACAACAGCCCATTAGGTTCCTCTGTCCCTGGTATTCTCCAGGCAAGAATACTGCAGTGGGTTGCCATTTCCTTCTCCATCTCACACGCTAGAAAAATTCTCCAATCTAGGCTTCAACAGTACATGAACCAAGAACTTCCAGATATTCAAGTTGGATTTAGAAAAGACAGAGGAACCAGAGATCAAATTGCCAACGTCTGTTGGATCATAGAAAAAGCAAGAGAATTACAGAAAAATATATCCTTCTGCCTCATTGACTACGCTAAAGCCTTTGACTGTGTGGATCACAACAAACTTTGGAAAATTCTTCAAGAGATAGGAATACCAGGCCACTTTACCTGCCTCCTAAGAAATCTATATGCACATCAAGAAGCAACAGTTAGAATCGGACACAGAACAATGGACTGTTCCAATTGAGAAAGGAGTACGTCAAGGATGTATATTGTCACCTTGCTTATTTAACTTCTATGCAGAGTACATCATGCACAATGCTGGACTGGATGAAGCCCAAGCTCAAGTCAATATCAATGTCAAGCCTGGAGAAATATCAATAACCTCAGATATGCAGATGACACCACCCTTTTGGCAAAAAGCGAAGAGGAACTAAACAGTCTCTTGATGAAGGTGTAAGAGGAGAGTGAAAAACCTGGCTTAAAACTCAGCATTCAAAAAACTAAGATCATGGCATATGGTCCTACCACTTCATGGCAAATAGATGGGGAAACAATGGAAACAGTGACAGACTTAATTTTCTTGGGCTCTTAAATCACTGAAGATGGCGACCCCAGCCATGAAATTAAAAGATACTTGCTCCTTGGAAGAAAAGCTACGAGCAACCTAGACAGCATATTAAAATGCAGAGACATTACTTTACTGACAATGTTCAGTTCAGTTCAGTCGCTCAGTCATGTCCAACTCTTTGTGACCCAATGAATTGCAGCACGCCAGGACTCCCTGTCTATCACCAACTCCCGGAGTTTACCCAGACTCACGTTCATTGAGTCGGTGATGCCATCCAGCCATCTCATCTTCTGTCATCCCTTTCTCCTCCTGCCCTCAATCCCTCCCAGCGTCAGAGTCTTTTCCAATGAGTCAACTCTTTGCATGAGGTGGCCAAAGTACTGGAGTTTCAGCTTCAGCATCGTTCCTTCCAAAGAACACCCAGGACTGGTCTCCTTTAGAATGGACTGGTTGGATCTCCTTGCAGTCCAAGGGACTCTCAAGATTCTTTTCCAACACCACAGTTCAAAAGCATCAATTCTTTGGCACTCAGCTTTCTTCATAGTCCAACTCTCACACCCATACATGACCACTGGAAAAACCATAGCCTTGACGAGATGGACCTTTGTTGGCAAAGTAATGTCTCTGCTTTTGAATATGCTATCTAGGTTGGTCATAACTTTCCTTCCAAGGAGTAAGCGTCTTTTAATTTCATGGCTGCAGTCACCAACTGCAGTGATTTTGGAGCCCCCCAAAATAAAGTCTGACACTGTTTCCACTGTTTCCCCATCTATTTCCCATGAAGTGATGGGACCAGATGCCATGATCTTTGTTTTCTGAATGTTGAGTTTTTAGCCAACTTTTTCACTCTCCTCTTTCATTTTCATCAAGAGGCTTTTTAGTTCCTCTTCACTTTCTGCCATAAGGGTGGTGTCATCTGCATATCTGAGGTTATTGATATTTCTCCCGGCAATCTTGATTCCAGCCTGTGCTTCTTCCAGCCCAGCGTTTCTCATGATGTACTGACAATGTTGCATGTAGTCAAAGCTATGGTTTTTCCAGTAGTCATGTGTGGATATGAGAGTTGGACCATAAAGAAAGCTGCGCGTTGAAGAATTGATGCTTTTGAACTGTGGTGTTGGAGAAGACTCTTGAGAGAACTAACTCACTGGAAAAGACCCAGATGATGGGAAAGACAGAAAGCAAAGGAGAAAGTCACAGCTGAGGATGAGATGGTAAGATAATATCACTAATTCAATGGACATTAATTTGAGCAAACTCCTGGAGATAGTGGAAGACAGAGGAGCCTGGTATGCTACAGTCCATGGGGTTGCAAAGTTACACATGACTCAGCAATTGAACAATAACAGCAACAATGACATTTCTGCCAATATAATTACTTTAAAACTTTGTGGAGATTCTATGAATTATCTTTTGTTATTCAAGCTGCTCAAAAACTTAATATCCACAAATCTCTTTGAGATAGGCTTTCTTTATCCAGTGCTCCTCATGAAGCTGATGCCACCTGATGGGAAGAGCTGACTCATTGGAAAAGACCCTGATGCTGGGAAAGATGCAGGAGGAGAAGGGGACGACAGAGGATGAGATGGTTGGATGACATCACCACTTCAATGGACATGAGTTTGAGCAAACTCTGGGAGTTGGTGATGGTAGGGAGAGCTGGAATGCTGCAGTCCATGGAGTTGCAGAGCCAGACATGATGGAGCAACTTAACTGAACTGTTTTTCTTTCCAATCTAAGGAAAATTGTTTTTAACCATATTATTTTGGCTAAAAGAACACATGTTCTAAGAACCTGAATTTGGTTATCAATATCAGTAGAAATGCATATTCTGGTAATAATTCAACTCTTAGAAGACCGGCTTCCTGTTTTGTGTTTTTTCCTGCTGTTAGTAACTGTAAAGTGTACACAAGGAGAAAATTCTCAAAGGATGTATACCTCAACATCTTAATGGTGATAACACGTGGGTTATATGGTTAAGAATTATTTTACTTTTTAAAATATCTCTTTTTTATTTATCTTAATATGCTTTTACTCTGAACATATATTACTTCAATAATTGAAAAAAAAGGTACTATTTTCATATATCATAAAACATATCACAACTAAAATTTTTTCTGCTAGACATTTACTATTCAGAATATTAAGAGTGTTGTGAAATTGTTAAACAGAATAAAGTGCTGCTATAATAATTATCATTTCTGTGATATAGAACAACCTTATTAATTCTGAATTGGATAATTTCCATGTCAGCAAGAAGATTATCTTTGCCGTATTTTTAATAAAAAAAGGATTTTCTAAGTAATCTGATAGTATTTCTATGCTTATCAGAGAATGTTAATATACTCAAGTGAATATTGAGCTTGGTGAAATCCTGAGGAATCCTCATTTACATATGGTTATTTTACGCACATTTATTTTGTGTACTGAAGAGTTGCCAAAACACTCTGCCAAACCTCATTTTTCTCATAAAGTGCTTATGACTACGGAGATGTGACAAATTGCTTCCAATTTTGCATATATTGTAATGAAGAACAAAGGGTCAGACAGCTCTTAGGTATAGGCCAGTGGTTGATTTCTAGATTTCCAGAAAATTCTCCTTTTCTCCAGCACTATCCTTCATCTGTACTTGATACCTAGGGTTTCTCTTCTACATAGCAATTGCCTTTCATCTAGAACTAGAACTATAATTCCACATATAAATATCCCAGGGACAGGACCACACTGAATGAATGATATTAAAGTAGAACTTACTGATGAAAGATTTTCTGAGAATCATATTCCCTTACTAGTTTCTTGGCTTTATTTGGGTCAAGAGTGTATTGAGGGTGTGGGGGATAGGGATGGGGTCCCTGAAGTAAATAAGTAGAAAGAACAGAAGGAAATGTATAATTAGGAAGAAATACAAAGGAAAATTGGCAACTAGCATAAAGAACAAACAGGTTTCTGAACATTTTTACTTGGGTTTCATTGGTCAATTTGTTCAAGAATTCAAAGCACCTTCTAAATAAAGATGGGTGGTGTAAATGCCTACTTATTCATTCCTCCTTAAGTTCACTCCAAATAATAAATAAGAGAAATTACTAGAAAAATAATATTCTCAATGAAATAAGAAAATGGCCACCACCGTTTTTGATGGGTCTTACCCTCTTTCCTGACTTACCTCATCAAAGTCTTGCCTCATCAAAGTCTTACCCTCTATGATGTCTACCTTCCAAGTAATGCGAATTCTACAGTAAAACAGGTTAAGAAACTATGAAACAGGATTAAACTCAGCAGTCAGGATTGTCCTGCCATAGAGCCTTTGATTAGACTTGGGAAGCCTAGAGCCACTGTCACCCTTTGGAAGAATTAGGAAGTGGCCTTCTAGAAACCACAGAAGTACAAGAGAAACATAGGGGAAGAATGTACACCAGTAACATCATTTCCCCTTGACTATCATCCAATCACCTAGCCTAGGGCGATGACAAGTGAGGCGAGGATAACAGGGAACAGATAGAGCTTGTCTCCTCAAAGATACTATTGGCTTTTGGACATCAAAATTAAGGGAACATGTACTCATGGAGCAAAGGAGCAAAAATGAAGAGAGATGTACCAAGTGCATGACTTAATGTTTTGGGCAACCAGACTCAGTAAGAGTTGTAGAAACTTCAAGCTTAATCCCCTCTCAGTGACAAAGAAAGAATCAGCATAAATCCTGTGAGGAAAAATACAAAGGAAAAATACATGAAGGAAAAAATAATAAGGCAAAAATAATATATAAAAATATGTAAGCTAAAGTTGAATGAAAAATGAGATGTGAGTAAAATGAGCCTTATCACTAAAAAAGAAGGAAAATGAAGAAAAATGGCATCTCATAGTCTCGGAATAACAGACAGCATGATTTATTACTCTATTATTTGAAGGAATGCTCAGAGACTTAAGGATTCAAAGAAGAGAAAATAAGACAAAGCCAGGAGACAAAAAGCAAGCAGCCTGTGTGTAGAAAATACAGAGAAGCATAAAGCAAAAAATATTAGAGAGATGAAAAAGCATGCTAGCAGCAACAAAAGAAATAGAACAAGTATGACTAAAAACTTTCATCCTCTAAATCTACCTTAAAATAAATAAAGAACAAAGACATAAAAATCATAATGGAGAATATTATATATGGATATGTGACACAGAGACCCAACACACAAACTGGAAAAAAAAAAAAAATGAAGTCGCTCAGTCGTGTCTGACTCTTTGGGACCCCATGGACTGTAGCCTACCAGGCTCCTCCGTCCATGGGATTCTCCAGGCAAGAGTACTAGAGTGGGTTGCCGTTTCCTTCTGCAGGAGATCTTCCCAACCCAGGGATCAAACCTGCATCTCCTGTATTGCAAGCAGACGCTTTACCATCTAAGCCACCAGATGACATTATGACATGACCAGAAGACTCATGTGACACAGAGACCCAACACACAAACTGAAAAATGAATCTGAAAAAGAACGCTGAAAAATAAAATAGGGAAAAATTTTCCTGAAGTAAATTTGTGAAATGGCATATTGGAAGTATAGTGTCTGGGAGAAAAACAATTAAAATGGAATGATCAGCAATGAGATACATCCTGAAATTCAAGAATGAAAGAAATAATTATACAGGTATACAGACTGAAAAGTAAGTCACCTATACCACCCCCCCACCCCCCCCCCCACACACACACAAAAGAGTATCAGATTGATTTCAGAATTCTCCACTACTACACTCGCTGTGGGAAAATCATGAGTAACGTTTAACAACAACAACAACAACAACAAAAAACAGACTCTGAAAGGAGTGTGGAAGGTAGGCAGGACAGTATAACCAAGAACTTTAGATCCAGTCAAGCTTGTATTTGGACTTCCCTGGTGGCTCATTGGCAAAGAATCTGCCTGCAATGCAGGAGATAGGGCTTCTATCCCTGGGTCAGGAAGATCCCCTGGAGAAGGAAATGGCAACTCCCTCCACTATTCTTGCCTGGGAAATCCCATAGACAGAGGAGCCTAGTGGGCTATAGCCCATAGGTTGACAATAGAATCATGACTTAGCAACTAAACAACAGCAAAGCTTTCTTTCTTAAATTTTGGTGTTGCTCTCAGAAATAGTTATCTCTTATGATGAAGAAAGATGTATCTGCATTTTAACAATTATTTCACTTCAACTGAAATTAATTTTGTTTCTGTGAAATCCAAGTATAATTAAATGTAAAATCCTGTAAAGATAGCAGGGCAAGTTTGATCAGAACTTCTGACCAGTCTCCCTATACTTATTCAGGGGCTCAATGTTGCCAGTGTCATAGACTCTGGAAACAGATTTCAAACCATGAATCTACCAACTATTTTTTATCTTCTTGAAAGCTGCTTCACTTTGCCGTGTTATTACAGTTTCCTCATTAGAAAAGTGAGGATAACATTTGTTCATAGAAAGTTTCAACAGATGAAAATGTTCAGGTGCTATCATACTGCCTGGCATATTGCTAAGTGCTAAATATGTCACTTTTATGTGCCATTTTACCTTTGTTTCTTTTAGTTTAGCTAATATGTATTTGGAAAATAACATCATTATTTATTTAAAAAATAAATGTTTTTAATCCAGTGAAAGGCAAAACTAGGTCACAACCCTTTCCTGGCACTCAGTCTCCTGCTCTGTTTATCGAACAATGTCACCATGACCCTTCAGGGAAATCTTCTCCAAGATTTATTGGTATATATCAGTTCAGCATGGCTGAGAAGTTAAAAATCTATCACTTCTATAAATCTTTCCTTTGATACATTATGTTTTCTCCATCCATCTGTGTGGTTGAGAATTTAACAGAAAATTGGTCTGAGTTTGGAGTTCATTTACCCTTGGATTTAGTACTTGATTTTACATTCTCTTTCTTATGTCACCCACCGAACTGTGATCCTCAGTGTATTTCAAATATGAGAGCAACAAAGTTAATGGGAATTTTAACTACTTTTAACTTCATGGTGCGTGTTTTAAAAGAAAATAACTAAAAAAAATAACTTAGCCTGCTATTGTCTTTTATTAAATGGCACTTAAGATCAACGCTAAAGTTGAGAAATTTCAATCTGTTTCTCTAAACAGTATAATATCAAATTATTAAAACTTCATGACTACTGGCATTTCAAGAGCAGTTTTAGAAATTAATTTGGTGGCACTATTCTATTGCTAATTAAATTTGAGACAACCCATAAGTGCTTGGCATCTGCAGATACCTGTCCATCTTACAGGAAATTCTGAAACTAACAATTGGTTCAGCTGGGGACTGTATATTCTTATGGGCTAATGGTGTAAGTAAGTGATATTGTGGGGAGGGATATCAGCTTGCTAGACTAACAATGAAACAAGGAAGTTTTGAATAGCTCTGAACTTTAAATGAACATGCCAAACCGTAGAACTTAATGTTCCATTCCCTTCAAATCTGAACATTCTGAAGTAGAGGGGACTTAGCTCTATTGATAAAGTGCAATTGTACTAAAGGACAAAATCTGAAGAGGCGCAGTTAATGAAAGAAGAGATAGTGACAGAAAGAAGGAAGATTGGGAAAAAAAACAAAAACTGTACTAAAATTGTTTCTTGCTTATCTTTTCCAGTTTTTCTATCCTGATAGAAATTATAAGCCAAGCTACATGAAGACCTCTCTAGTTTAGAAGGAAAATAGAAAAATCATGGAGAATGGTGACCTTGAGAGAAACAGTGGAGGGCTTGTACAAGAAAAGAAAACCTGAGTCATTTTAACTTTTCACAAGTGGGGTTTACATTCTGAGCTGGTTTATTATTATTCATTATTTATTAAACATTTGCAATGAATGAATTTATTTTTATTTTATGAAGCTCTTCAAATTTTAGTATCCCCAAGCAATGGACATAAAGCTAATAGCTTTGGGTATCATTTCTAAAAAGGCTGCAAGTGTCCAGAAAATAACCAGTGTTCATTTAACTTGGCATAGTTTATTAAGGAGTTGAACCAACTTCTACCTAGGTCTGGAGGTTGCAACTTCTCTAAGACTGCCTGGAAACATCTATATTTAGTTTTCCATCAGGTAGCTTCTTTGAATATCTTTCATGCCCATATGGTATATTAACAATAAAATAAACCATCCACCATCTCCATGGAAACAAGCACAGATGTTTTGAAATATGCCTACACAAAGTACCCACGAATGAACAACCCTGCGTTTCTCTAATTAATTCAGATATTTTTGCTGTCATCTCTTTCTCTTTGAAGTTGCAGATTGTTTTTCATTGTGAGATTCGCTTTCTTTATAATAATAGAAACAGATATCTCTTCAGTCCCACTGTCTCAAGATTCAGAAATAAGATTCCTCTTGAAACTCCCAGCCTATGGAGTAGTTCATCTGTAATCACCATTTGGTTCTTTTTATTCCCTTAATAAAAGTCATTTCATAGTCATATGCATGCCATCACTCTTCTTTTGCTATATCAGGTATTTTCTTCTGGAAATATTTCTCTTGAATGGGCCAAAAAATATATTTTCATTTAATGAGTTCAAAATCTTAGACAGTTCTGTTCAATCAATTATGCAAACACCACCTAAAATTTTTCTTACATTCATCCAACATGCATGTTTCACCCAAATATTACTGTGTGCCAGAAGACCACAGACCATTTTTTCCCTCTTCTTCATTTTATTGTTCATGTGGATATGGTGTCTGAAATCTGATATGGTAAATAGATTTTACCTGCCTGGATTCTAGTTTGGAAATGAGTTGCATTTTTTTCTCCCAAAGCTTACTCTGTCCTAAAGGAATAGCAATCAAGCCATAAGACAGAGGCTTAATGTTGAAAGAAATCACCATATGGATTTATTTGATGACATGGAATTATTTAAAGGGAGTATAGTTTTATTACTTGCCTATTATGAATAATAATATGCATTATCGATTATTTTACTTACTGACCAAATTCACATGACTGAATAAACCTGGGTCTCCTAAAAGTAATATGGATGGGAAAAGTTTGGATGAGGCTGAAAGACAATTTAATGTGATTGTGAAAATGTGATTGTAAATGTAAAAAACATGATTTAAGATTAATGTGACGGGTGAGGATGGAGCTTTAATAATGCTATTCTGTGGACCAAATAGTAGCTCTCTGGAGAACTCAGTGGAAGGAAAGCAAGATTCTCACACACAGATGCTAAGAGCACACCATCTCTTCTTTTTGGTTCCCAGATGAGTTGAGGCAAAAAAAAAAAAAAAGAGAAAATAAAATCCTTGCTATAATCTTCCTTGTGTAGCTTGTTTACATGTTATGGAAAGCAAAAGAAACCCAAAAAGCAGAAGATACAATTTCTGATTTCATGGGTTTTGTCACGTGGTAGGGAATTTGAGTCAGTTATAGTGAGGAGGATGGACCTAGAGTCTGTCATACAGAGTGAAATAAGTCAGAAAGAGAAAAACAAATACAGTATATTCATGCATATATGTGGAATCTAGGGCTTCCCAAGTGGTGCAGCTGTAAAGAGTCCGCTTGCCAATGTAACAGATGCAGGAGATGAGGGCTTTATCCCTGGGTTGGGAAGATTCCCTAGAGAAGGGAAAGGCAACTCACTCCAGTATTCTTGTCTGGAAAATTCCATGGACAGAGGAGCCTGGAGAGCTACAGTCCCTGGGGTCACAAAGAGTTGGACACGACTGAGTGACCGAGCACACACACACACACACACGGAATCAAGAAAAATGATATTGATGAACCTATTTGCAGGGCAGGAATAGAGACACAGAAGTAAAGAATGGACATGTGGGGATTTCCCTGGTGGTACAGCAGCTAAGACTCCACACTCCCAATGCAGAAGGCCTGGGTTCAATCTCCGGTCAGGGAACTAATCCCACATGCTTGGAACTTAAAGCTGGCACAACCAAACAAATAAATATTAAAAAAAAAAAAAAAAAAAGAATGGACACATGGACACAGCAGGGGAAGGAGAAGGTAGAACAAATTGAGAAAGTAGCATTGACGTATACATACTACCACGTGTAAAGTAGCTAACTATTGGGAAGTAGCTATATAACACAGGGGATTCATCTCAGTGCTCTGTGATAGCCTAGAGGGGTGGGATGGGGGTGAATGAGAGGGAGGATATTGAGGGAGGGGATATATGTATACTTATACATCTGGTCCCATCGCTTCATGGGAAATAGATGCGGAAACAGTGGAAATAGTGTCAGACTTTATTTTTGGGGGCTCCAAAATCACTGCAGATGGTGACTGCAGCCATGAAATTAAAAGGTGCTTACTCCTTGGAAGGAAAGTTATGACCAACCTAGATAGCATATTCAAAAGCAGAGACATTGCCAACAAAGGTCTGTCTAGTCAAGGCTATGGTTTTTCCAGTGGTCATGTATGGATGTGAGAGTTGGACTGTGAAGAAAGCTGAATGCTGAAGAATTAATGCTTTCGAACTGTGGTGTTGGAGAAGACTCTTGAGAGTCCTTTGGACTGCAAGGAAATCCAACCAGTCCATTCTAAAGGAGATCAGTCCTGGGTGTTTATTGGAAGGACTGATGCTAAAGCTGAAACTCCAATACTTTGGCCACCTCGTCCGAAGAGTTGACTCCTTGGAAAAGCCTCTGATGCTAGGAGGGATTGCAGGCAGGAGGAAAAGGGGACGACAGAGGATGAGATGTCTGGATGGCATCGCTGACTCAATGGACATGAGTTTGGGTGAACTCCGGGAGTTGATGATGGACAGGGAGGCTTGGCATGCTGCAATTCATGGGGTCGAAAAGAGTTGGACATGACTGAGAGACTGAAATGAACTGAACTGAACTAATAGAGCTGATTCATGTTGCTGAACAACAGAAACTAACACAACATTATAAAGCAATTATCCTTCAATTAAAAATAAATATAAAAAATAATCCCATGTATCACACTCATAATACTTCTAAAGCTCTGTATCAACAAATACTGACTTGATTATTAGTGATGCTAAAGTGAGATTAGGGAAGCTTATCATAAATTACAACTCATTAATTATATTAACATTCTTAAAATTTTTAGAATTTAGTGTTATAATAACTAAATTCTTATTAGATGAAAGTTTATAGTTCTTAGTTAAGGCAAACTTGTAACTTAAAGTATTGCTTCACTAAAAGAAATCTTATCTTCAAAGTTAATAATCGTATCTTTCAAAGTTTTGGTTTGGGTGGAGTGAAGTGCTGATGTGTATTTATGCTTTGCTAATGCATCATGTGTATAAGTCAGAAATCAGAGTTACAGTTAGTTAAAAAAATTGAGACATGATGCATTTTTTAATGGAAACTTTACCCCAGAATTTCAATACTGTCATGATCAAGGAATCCACAAGTTTCTGTCTTTTGGGACATCTGGAGATACAAGTTAATGCCTCTGAATCTGATTTCTTAACAAATGTCTAAAAATTGTAAAGGTTGTTGTATGACAATCTCTCAGAATCCCTAAATATCTTAGCACCCAAATTTCCGTATATTAAAACTACACTGAAACAATGGAAAAGGAAAGAGACCCTGGGAATTCTATAGGATCAGACAGAGATGAGAAATTGCTGTTAGAAGTTTAATCTTTTGGAATCTTCCTATTTATAGAGGAAAGGATACAAATCATGTTTCATGGCAAAAGAACCATTTTACAAGGCAGATACCATTCATAAGTAATAGTGAAGACTATGTCTTATTCTACATAGTCACATGGTGTATCAAGAAGTCAGCAATCACCATTCACTCTAAGTTTGGCGACTGAATTAAGAAGAGAAAAATAGACCATTACCAGCTAATTACATATGAGTCGATGGAAATCAGGGCAACCATGGACACCATAAAGGAAGCTGAAGGAGGCTGCCTGGGTGAAGGAATTGGAAAACTAGGTTTCTTGGGGAAGATAAAATTCATTTGGCCCGGCCAGTGTGGCCTGTTATGGTGGTGAAAGTACGGAAGGTCATAATGGGCAGAAGTCACTTATGACTCAGTCAGAGTCAGGATCTAGAGTTTTCAGGGTCCCCCAAAGAGAGCTGTGGCATGCAGTGGCATTGATCAGGTGGATGTCATCCAGCAGACCAAACGGAAGTTTTTGAGCACTCAGAAAAAGAGTCTGAGGACAACACTGATTCATAATGCCATCTACAAAGAATGACGACATGTCTCACACGATCTGGCTGTTGTCTTCTCTCAGACTGTGTCTTCTCCCACCTGGCTCACCCAGCTCTGCCACTTTTGCTGTTTCCTTGGGTTACCGCTGCAGACGGCTCCTCTCCCAGACATCTGCTGGCTACATCTGTCACTTTCTGTGTCTCAGGCCAATGGGTACTTTCTCAACCATGTCTAACTTACCTTCATGGCTTAAAATTACAACTTGCGTGCCCCTTTTCCCCTTTCTGCCATTCCCTACCTGGTTTTCTTTAATCCCCCAGCTTCCACCATCTTTTACAAATTATGTAATTAGGTTTTCCATTACTCCCTGCTCCTCTAGAATGTAAGCCCCATGAACACAGAGATCTCTGTCTATTTTGTTCAGAGATGTATCTCAAGTACTTAGTGCTTCATAATGAAAGGAAGATAAGCAAAAGGTGGGTAAATGAATGAATGAGTGAACTGGCTGCTGATTCCATGCTAGGTGAGTGGTGGAGAGAGCATTTGTATTCAGGTTACTTTCCTCCATTAGTTGCAGGCTGAGCTATATCTCTGGATGCTAGGCAGAAAAAGGAATCAGTGCCCAAAGCCACTTCTGCTGTTCCTGAATACAGTGTTGGCTACAAAATGGCCTTGAACCCTGGACTGTTAGGTTAAGAGTGAGGTCATTTAAACAATGAGCCCTTTGTCCTTGTCAAAGAGAGGAGTTTTGGTTCCCTGACAGATCGCTTGTAGTCCTGTGTTTTCCCAGCATAGATTGCACTTGAGCCTTATCAACCCAGAGGAACTTCTCTTCTGCAATTCCATGAGCTAACGACATTGTTCAAGATGCAATAATAAAACTGTCATCGACTGAAAAATCCAAGCTGCTGTTCTGTGAATGCCTTCCTTCCAGGGTCGGCTGTGAGCTATGTCAGCATCTGCGCTCTACAGAGTGGAGGGTATGGGTGCGGGGGTCGGCCATGAACTTAATTAAATCATTAACCTTCACCACCAGTCCTTTTACACTAAGAGAAAAAAAATCCCCACTCGATATGTAATTTGGTATTAATATGAAATATGGATCTTTTAAGACTTTCTCATATTCCATTTTTAGAACACAGACGTAATTATCATGCCTAGCTGAGCATGCTCTGGGAGGTGAACTAAGTCATGGCGCTAGAAGGCATGCATAATTGGGATTAAGCCCTCTGAGAAATGTGATGATGATTTCTATAATTCTGCCCAAATGTGAGTCTCTCTTTATTGAGCCAGCAAACCCAGCTTTCATGGCATAGCTAAACTTACTGGATCATAACAGCTCAGGCTCCCTTGCCAGTAACATTTAAGCCACTTAAGTCACTTGGAGACCCTTCAGCCAAGGTCATCATTGGAGCTGGACTTGCACCTAACAGGGAGGTCTAGAGCTTGGATGAGAGAGTGGAAAATAAAATGAGTGGTCACTAATTTGCATGAATACGTGTGTTCGGGACATGTAACAGGCAAAGGCTTCTAGCTAGGATCCTTCAACCTATTGACAAAGAGGGGACTTCAGCACCAGCTTTTCTCCTTATCTTGTCAAAATCTTTATTCCTAGAATCTCTGCTGAAGATGGTTCCTTTATTAATAGTGTCCTGCAACCACCTTTCTGGTCCAAATGATAAAAAGAATGTGTGTTAAATGAAATAGAGGAGGCTTATCTATCGTCAAACCCTATTTACAGCATCAAGTATTATCATACCTCATAGTTCCATTTTGATGAGGGTTTTGAGTGAGAAAGTCTTTCCTTCCTTTGTCCTCTTTATCCTAATGGGCTACAGTTAGAAGGAAGAAAGGAAACCAACATGTTAGAACATTGAGTCCTAACAAGATCTGGCAAGGCATTTATTGGCATCTCTAAATGTGTTCAAGAGCAAAGGGTTCAGCGTGGACTTAGGGAAACCAGCCCCAAGTCACACATCTCAAAAGGTCAGAACAGGAATCTGCCTTTGTCCTTACCTTCAAGCCCACCTCTCTCTCTTCCCAAACAGGACCTGAGGAACCATTCAGTTATTCTTCATGTTGCCACTTTCATCCTTGGCTTAGTATTTATTGTACACATATGCAAGGTATACGGAGAAGGCAATGGCACCCCACTCCAGTACTCTTGCCTGGAAAATCTCATGGCCAGAGGAGCCTGGTGGGCTGCAGTCCATGGGGTCCCCAAGGGTCGGACACGACTGAGCGACTTCACTTTCACTTTTCACTTTCATGCACTGGAGAAGGAAATGGCAACCCACTCCAGTGTTCTTGCCTGGAGAATCCCAGGGATGGGGGAGCCCGGTGGGCTGCCATCTATGGGGTCGCACAGAGTCAAACACGACTGAAGCGACTTAGCAGCAGCAGCAGCAGCATGCAAGGTATAAGTCAGAGAAGTGTTGCAGAATCTAGTGTTCAGAGACAGTGAGCTAATATACAATGAGCTAAATTTAGAAAAACATCTAAATGGTCAGATTTCTCTACTATAGGAATAATTGTGCAGAAAATTTAGGATTTATTTGAAAATTTGTGAAAGCAGAACAGAGGAAACTATGAAGAGATGAGAATGCTGCTGCTGCTGCTAAGTCACTTCAATTGTGTCCGATTCTGTACGACCCCATGGACTGCAGCCTACCAGGTTCCTCCACCCATGGGATTTTCCAGGCAAGAGTACTGGAGTGGGGTACAGCCATTGCCTTCTCCGAGATGAGAATAGTTGACAATAAAACTAAAGGGAAGGACTAGTCTGCCTGCTTGTCTAGATCACATATTCTTAATGCTTCCCTAAAACTTTGCCCAAATTGATGGATTTCTCAGTTTAATTATAGCCTCTGAAGTTTCATGAAGCAGAGGTTCTTTCAGTTTGGTAAGCATCCACATTGGATAATGCAAGTACCTCCGAGTCTTCTAATGGGCTGTTAGCAACTCACTGTGAATTACTTTTAGGAGATTGCATCCAATGCTCTGTGTGAGTTCACCTGCACTGGAAGAATTGGAGTCAAGTTTAGGTGGGGATTGATTCAAAACACGAACTACATTGAATTTAACCAGAATTGAGTGGAATACGTGTTCCCAACCACAGGAAGGTTCTGTCTGCACAGGAGTAGTGTAGGTGCTTGATGTCAGTAGGAGATTTGAGGTCAGAAGAAAGAGTCAGTACATCTTTGGTCTAGTGATGGTTGGTGGCCTGGTACAAGAAAAAAATGTGAATAATCAAAGGAGAAAAGAATATGCATGACTTTGACATTTCACGGAGCACTCCTGTCCACACATTGGGAAGATGGCCTTAAGGTACATGACCCCCAACAACTCTGACCTCTGACACTGGCCCAAGCTGTCCCCTTGCCTGATCATCCCGTCTTCTGTTCCTTTGCTATACAATTTTTACCTTTCTCTCTGTCATGTCGGGGCTTCCCTGATGACTTAGATGGTAAAGAATCTTCTTGCAATGTGAAGACCCAAGTTTGATCCCTGAGTTGGGAAGATTCCCCTGGAGAAGGGAATGGACAATCCCATATTCTTGGGGCTTCCCTGGTAGCTCACGTGGTAAAGAATCTGCCTGAAATGTGGAAGATCCTGGTTTGATCCCTGGGTCAGGAAGACCCCCCTGGAGATGGGAAACTCTATCACTTCAGTCCTGTGCCTTCAGGATCAGACCCCTGAAATTCACCTCCTTGTTCCAAAGCTCCCCTAAAGTTTCTCCTCTTCCTTATGGATCTTGGTCTGCTCTTCTCTGATCTTGAATATGTATATAACCCTGATTTCAACATACTCACTGTGCTGGGAGACACTTGCAAGACAAACTTTGGGACCTTTCTCCCCCACCCTCCATACCATTAGAACTTAGCATTTCTCACCACCCAACAAAGTCCCAACCTTCCCAGGTGAGGGCAGAAAACTACTCTGCAAGTTTTCCTTACTAGATTTCCTTTCTTTTTGCAGTGCTTTTCATATGACTCCTTAATCTGTTTCCAAAAGTGCATTTCATGGCTCACCTGAGAATCAATGTCCATGTCTAATGTTGTTTCTATGGGGAACTGTCTTCCTAGTAGAAATAATTGACTTAGGAATTATTTGTCTAACAAAACTTGATTGAAAGTTGAAGTTCTTTCTGTTAGTTTCCTAGGACTATTGTAACTAAGCACCACAAAAGTGAGTGGTTTAAACAACAGAGATTTGTTTTCTCACAATTCCAGAGGCTAGAAGGTGTCAGTGGGACTGACTATGTGGGAAGAGTCGATTCCAGACCTCTCTCCTTGACTTGCCTGGAATTCTTCCTATGTGTGTCTGTATGTCCAAATTTCCTTTTTTGTAAGGTCCCTGGTAGATCAGCGGTAAAGAATCTACCTTCCAATGCAGGAGATGCAGGAGATCCAGGTTCAATGCCTGGGTCAGGAAGGTCCCCTGGAGGAGGAAATGGCAACCCACTTCAGTATTCTTGCCTAGGAAATCCCATGGACAGAGGAGCCTGGCGATCTACAGTCCATGGTGTCCACAGAGAGTCAAAAACCACTGAAGCTACTGAGCACACATGAATGCACTAAGGATCTCAGTGTAACGTGGCTACTCTGTAAAGACTCTATCTCCAAAGAAGGTCACATTTTTTTTCCCCCTCAGTATTCAGTGTTTACTTATTTAAGATTATCAGACTTATTTTTTTTTAATTTATGAACTACAATTTAATAGGATAAGGAAATGGCAACCCACTCCAGTACTCTTGCCTAGAAAATTTCATGGATGGAGGAGCATGGTGGGCTTCAGTCCATGGGGTCGCAAAGAGTGGAACACAACTGAGTGACTTCACTTTCTTTCTTTAAGTAATATCAGCTGACATTTATCAAGTGCTTAGTGAAAGTCATTCACTTGTGTCCAACTCTTTGTGACCCCATGGACTATCCAGTCCATGGAATTCTCCAGGCCAGAATACTGGACTGGGTAACCTTTCCCTTCTCCATGGGATTTTCCCAACCCAGAAATCGAACCCAGGTCTCCCAGATTGCAGGTGGATTCTTTACCAGCTGAGCCACAAGGGAAGTCCGATCAAGGGCTTACTCTGATATAAATAAAGCAGTCACTGAACTAAATTTGTGATCCCACATTATCACATACACATATTTATATAATTTAATTTTCATAACAACCCTAGGAGGCAGATACTAAAAATATCCCCCTATTTTCTTTTTTTGAGGGGGGTGACAAGGAATAGCAAATATCATAGTGAATGAAAGTCACTCAGTCATGTCTAACTCTTTGTGACCCCATGGACTGTAGCCTGTCAGTCTCCTCTGTCCATGGAATTCTCCAGGCAAGAATACTGGAGTGGCCAACCATTCCCTTTTCCAGGGGATCTTCCCAATGCATGTATCGAACCAGGGTCTCCTGCATTACAGGCATATTCTTTACCAGCTGAGCTACCAGGGAAGACATAGTGAATATAGGTAATAACTGATTCACTCTGCTGTACAGTAGAAACTGGCACAACACTGTAAATCAACTCTACTTCAAAAAAATAAAAAAAAAAAAAAAAAAGGAAAGAAACTAGCATCCAAGCACAGGCAAGATGGTTCTGTGGAACACTACTCCAATCCTCTTGGTCTGAAGGCTTTCCAGATAAAATGCTATTTATTCCTGCCTTGTCCTCACCGAAGAATTAAATTCTGAAGTCCCATTCTAATTGTGGGTTAAAATTCCAGCATACGAATTTGAGGAAGACACAATTCAATCCATAACATGATCTGTTAATGATATAGGTGCCTTCGCTAAAAATTATATATTTATTGATGAAAGAGAACAGCAATCTGTGGATGGCAGCTGTAGAATTACCTTAACGATGTCAGAGTTTCTCTATTAATTATGTGTAAAGATTTATATGTCTGCATTTGTGTAGAAGCAAAGACTGTGTAAGCACAAAAAAGAATGTGCACAAATTGAAATAATAATAAGATGGGTTCTTTATCATATTTTGAGATTTCTTATTTAGGAATACTTTTAGACTATTTTCCAAAGTCTAAATGGGGGTGGAAAAATTCCTTTTAGCTTAGTATCTCTTAACGTGACTGAATGTTAGAATGGCCTGAGGGAGAGTTTAATAAAACATGGGTATCCAGAGATTCTGATGTAACTGGTCTGTTGTGGGGTTCAGGGACCAGTATATTTTAAAGGCTCCCCAGGTGATTTTATTGTGCATTCTGCATGAGGACCACTGCTGTAGCTTAAATCCCTGTAAGGCGAAACATCAGTTAGTGAGTAGAGGATCAGAAGCATTGTTTTTCATTCTCTTGCTGCATGTGTACGTAAAAAGGGAAACACTTTTTCTTTGCTAAGGGAATATACATCACTGTCTCTGCAGCTTGGGTGGGAGGAAGGTGACAGAACTTTCAGAATGCAAGAGGTGGCCCACAGTGCTAACAAATTATAACTGAGGGTGTGGGGGCAGATGTAATTTTGATTGGACTGTGCTTTCTAATCATCGGGTGGAAATTGTGTGCAACAGACTGTGTCTGACTATATCAGAGGATGGAGTAGTGCATGGAATGAATAAATGAGAAGCCCGGAAAACATGAGAGTTAAATTCAACATCTGGGATAAATGTGAATAATAGGGAAACTAGAAAACAAAACAAAGCATACAGTTCCTTAGGGCTGTTCATGGACCAGACAGTGTCCTGGGCCCTGGGGATATAAAAATGATTGAGGCAGAGGCCACATTGTTGGGAAGCCCACCCATTTCAGATGGATAGACAACCACATGGCCGTAACATAAAGTAGGAGAAAAGATATCATCTGGAGACATCCGGAAGGAGGTGAAGGAAGGAGCAGAATGCTAAGGAAACGGAAGAGGTTTCAGAACCAGATATACCTTGGTTTTCATTCTGCCAGTTTCAGCTACTCAGTGTATATGTGGCTTTGATAAAGGCAGTTAACCTCTACCTGAACCTTAGTTTTCCCATGGGTATAAGGAAACGAAGCTTGATGTGCTATGATAAGGATTAGTAATGAAGGGTGTGACATGCCTTGTCCAGTTAACAGGCACTCTGGAAATGGTAGCTTTTTAGTGAACACAGGAAGAGGGAACTATAAAGTTAGCAAGATCACATAATTTATCACCCAAACTGGGACATTTTTTTAGCAAAGGGCTACTTTGAAAATCATGCTATGACAACAGGCTCAACTTGAAAGGTCTTGAGCAACCAAAATATAGTCACCCTATAAACTGTGCTGAAAAAGATTGCTTCTGGGTGTCATTTACTAGGGATTAGGGACACAGGATTCGAATCAGACTGTTGTTGTTTAGTCACTAAGTCATGTCTGACTCTTTTGCAACCCCATGGACTGTAGCCCACTAGGCTCTCTGCCCATGGGATTTCCGAGGCAAGAAATACTGAAGTGGGTTGCTATTTCCTTCTCGAGGGAATCTTCTCAATCCAGGGATTGAACCCGGGTCTCCCGCATCACAAGTGGATTCTTTACCACTGAGCCACCAGGGAAGCCTGAATCAGATTACACGGGTTCAAATCTCGTGTACATCACTCAGTAGCTGTGTCACCTTGAATCAGTTAACCAATCTGAATTTCAGTTGCTCAATTACAAAATGAGGATACCAGTAGTACCTATTTCATAAATAATTATGTGCACTCAATGTTGAATAATTATAATGTTCTTAAAATGAATCTATAGGAATAATAAGGACTTAGGAAATTTTAGTCTACCTTACCACTACCAGGAATTGGTTAAAGAGTTGTTATCAGAAACAGGAAAAGCAGAAGAAAATTGAAGGTAATTGTTGCAAAAGAAGTAAAGTTTCCAATTCACAAGATGCACAGGCTGGAGGAGTAGTGGTAGCTGTTGAGAGAATAAGATCTTGGAGGAATGGTATCTAAGGACTGCTTGTAAACACTTGAAGGAACTGAGACAGCCTGGGACCCGGGACCTGAGACCCTTTTGAGCAAGAAAATACAAAGAAATTATAAGGAACCAAAAATAACTCTGTGCCTGGGCAGTTGGGACATATTGTGGATAACAAGATACAAAAAGACCAAACACCCAGCTGTCACTTCTGAAGAGCCAGGAGCAAAAACAGGGTGTCAGGGGCAAAAGCAGGGTACTGGACATGCCCCCTGCCCTAAACATCACCAAAAAGGTGGGCAAACCACCTACGCCACCCCTCTGACCTGATCCCTGGACACACCCCTATGCTCACCCCATATAAGGAACTACTAGCTCATCCTCCGCCATGGGGAGCCAATAAGGGAACTTGTTATTTGTTTTCATCCCCCTCTGCTGCAGCGAGGGATCCAATAAAGCCTTGCCCAAATTTCTTGTCTGGCCTCTGATCAATTTCTATTGATTGGGGAAAGCTAAGAACCCTATTTCATCAAAATGAACAGAAAATAAACCAAGTCTTTGCCTGTTGACCAGTCTTCCTAAAAGCTTGGCAGGGAAAAATATAAGTTGGGTGACTGGAAACTGGAGGGGAACGTAGAATTGAGGAAAGGGAGTATGGTTTCTTGGGTTTTCTTTGAGATCAAGAGGAAAGTAGTTTTTTTTTAAATTTATCTATTTTTTAATTGAAGGATAATGGCTTTACAGAATTTTGTTTTCTTTCAAACCTCAGCATGAATCAGCCATAGGTATACATATTGCCCCTCACTCTTGAACCTCCCTCCCATCTCCCTCCCCATCCCACCCCTCTAGGTTGATATAGAACCCCTCTTTGAGTTTCCTGAGACATACAGAAAATTCCCATTGGCTGTCTATTTTACATATGGTAATGTAAGTTTCTATGTTACTCTCTCCATACATCTCACCCTCTCCTCCCCTCTCCCCAGGTCCAGAGGCTACTATACAGAGTTAAGGAAGTCAGAAATAGAAAGATAAACATTGTATACTAATGCAAATATATGGAATCTAGGAAGATGGTACCAAAGAATTTCTTTGCAGGGCAGCAATGGAGACATAGACATAGAGAACAGACTTATGACCAAGAGGAAAGTATTAATGGATGGGATGGGCTAGAAGTATAGAGGCTGGCAGGCATAATTAATATTAAGGTTCTTGAGGCAGGGATATAATTGAGGTGTGATAGGTAGTATCCAACCTTAGCAAGATGGAGAGAAATTACCCTTATGCTTACTTGCTCTACTTTCTGCTATTGGACTGAGCAAGCAAAACAACAGGAGAAGTCACAGAGGCATGTTTATCTGAAAGCCCATCTTCTCCCATGGGCTCCATCCCTTGCTGCCCTTCTAAGGGCAGGAGGATGTTCTTCTGTAACCATCCCTAGATTGTCTTCATCCTCTCCCTGTAGATTGCTAAATGAATGATATAAACAACAAACTTCCTCAATTCTACAGTTTTTAGCTGTCACTTAATCACTTTCCTCCTCCTATATAAGCTTTTAGAAAAGTAATCTAAATTTGGCTTAACACTTGATACCTCCCATTTAGTTCCAAGCTTGTTGCCATCTGGCTTCTGCCCTATCCACTCTTGCAAGTTTTGGGTAATTATTTTTGATGGAACCACTGATGACTTTCTCAATGACCACATTGAGAAACACATGGAAGTTTCTGAGGGCTAATCTTGCTAGACCTTTCAACAGTGTGACTCTCACCTCCTCCTTGAACTTGCCCACCATGTACTCTTGCTTCTCTTCTACATTCCTGACTATCGCTTCCTTCTTATTCAGAGGGTCTCTTATTCTGATATCTTCTGTGTTGCTATTTTCAAGTTTCTGTCTTGAGCCCATTCTAAATCTCACTCTCCACAGTTCCCTGAGTTCTGTCATCCACTCAAATATTATCTGATATGACCTGCTGTTAAGTTAATGATTCTCTCAAATCTCTTAAGTTTATCCAGAGATTCAAACTATTATAACTAAACTCTTGCTTAAGAAAAACTCTGGGATCTCAAACTAGCATCTATAAAATGGAACTCATTGCATCACTTCTTACCTCCTCAAGTCCCCCAAACCCCGCTTTGTAAAACTGAGTACACTTCTGAGGTCAAGAGAGTCTCAGGACCAATTCTGTTCCATCATTCCCTAGCTGTGTGACCTTATGTAAGCTAGCTGACATTTCTGTACCTTTCGTTTGTCTTCTGAAGATGAAAATAATAAGGTTTAGCCTCTTTAAGATGTTATGAGGATGAAAGGAAAAAATGAAATTCATGTTGAAGAATGCTTGGTATGTAAGTGCTCAATTAATGATGGCTATTATTGCTATTTCAACTTTATTATGCTTTCTATTTTGGGGGCCATTAGTTCCTACTCATAACTCAAGTGAATTATGGGGAAATGTTTCTGACTCTGCCTTCCTCACTCTGTATCTAATCAGTGACTAAACCCCACTGACTTTACTGTCTAAGCATTTCCTAAATTTGTCCACCCTTTTCATTTCTGATACTATTCCCTTCATTTAAACCCACATCAAATATTTTCTGGATTACTGACACAGTCTCCCGAAGGGCCTCCTGTATTCCAGATGTGTCTGCCTCAAGTACATTTTATTAATAAATCCAGCTTTCAGCATGACTGATTTAAAAGTGAAATGTGACACAATGACATTTAAATATAAAATACTTAGATGGTTCCTATGTCTACCTAAATAAGTTAGACCCTTAGAATGGTATGTAAGCTATCAGTTTGATGTTAAATTCCTAAAATGCATCCAGGAGTGTCATGGAGTCTTGAACATAAATAATGTAAAGGCTAAACAGATACTGATTCAGTTAGAACTTCCCCCCAAAAAGAGGTTGATCATTGAAGTGGAGAGTGTAATAGCCCCTTTTCCCTCAGTCTCTTCCTCAAAATGACACCTAATTCATGTAGATATGTACTTGTGTACACACACACAAGTGAACACATGCACACACGTGTGCACACATACACACAAATGCTAGAAATAAAGAACAGTGGAAGATGATCATTCTTTACTAATAGTTTGAGAGTAGAAGTGTCGTTGAGGTGGGGAAACCAGGTTTTAATTAAGGAAAAAGAAAAAAGAGCAAGGTCAAAACAACAACAAAAAATTGGAAATATATTAAAGTTAGTTCATAGTAGAAATACAAAGAGATGGCAGAGTCCTTAGATGGTGAAGTCGTTAAAAAAATCAAGGATGGTAATTTTTGATATCAGGAGAACTTTTAAATATAAGATATACATATATCTCACATAAAATTATATGTTATATATAACATAACATATACAATTTTAAAATAATTATTAAAATATATAATATCAGTTCAGTTCAGTCTCTCAGTCATGTCCGACTCTCTGCAACCCAATGAATCACAGCATGCCAGACCTCCGTGTCCATCACCAACTCCCGGAGTTTACCCAAACTCATGTGCATCTAGTCGGTGATGCCATCCAGCCATCTCATCCTCTGTCGTCCCCTCCTCCTGCCCCCAATCCCTCTGAGCATCAGAGTCTTTTCCAATGAGTTAACTCTTCGCATGAGGTGGCCAAAGTATTGGAGTTTCAGCCTTAGCATCAGTCCTTCCAATGAATACCCAGGACTCATCACCTTTAGAATGGACTGGTTGGATCTCCTTGCCATCCAAGGGACTCACAAGATTCTTCTCCAGCACCATAGTTCAAAGGCATCAATTCTTTGGCACTCAGCTTTCTTCACAGTCCAACTCTCACATCCATACATGACCACTGGAAAAACCATAGCCTTGACTAGACGGACCTTTGTTGGCAAAGTAATGTCTCTGTTTTTCAATATGCTATCTAGGTTGGTCATAACTTTCCTTCCAAGTGTCTTTTAATTTCATGGCTGCAATTACCATCTGCAGTGATTTTGGAGCCCCAAAAAATAAAGTCTGACCCTGTTTCTACTGTTTCCCCATCTATTTCTCATGAAGTGATGGGACCAGATACCATGATCTTAGTTTTCTGAATGTTGAGTTTTAAGCCAACTTTTTAACTCTTCTCTTTCACTTTCATCAAGAGGTTTTTTAGTTCCTTTTCACTTTCTGCCATAAGGGTGGTATCATTTGCATATCTGAGGTTATTGGTATTTCTCCCGGCAATCTTGATTCCAGCTTGTGCTTCTTCCAGCCCAGCATTCCTCATACATAATATAGTGATATATAATTTAAAAATGAAAAATTGTTGTTGTTTAGGTGGTGGCTGAGACGAGCAACCCCATGTCCAAGGAGCGGTGGCTGCACAGGCACAGGAGGGTCTATAGGAGCTATTCCACGTTCAAGGTCAGGAAGGGCGGTGGTGAGGAGGTACCCCTCATCCAAGGTAAGGAGCAGCAGCTGCACTTTGCTGGAGCAGCCATGAAGAGATACCCCGTGTTCAGGGTAAGAGAAACCCAGGTAAGATGGTAGATGTTGCAAGAGGGCATCAGAGGGCAGACACACTGAAACCATAATGACAGAAAACTAGTCAATCTAATCACACTAGGACCACAGCCTTGTTTAACTCAATGAAACTAAACCATGCCCTGTGGGGCCACCCAAGATGGGCGGGTCACGGTGGAGAGGTCTGACAGAATGTGGCCCGCTGGAGAAGGGAATGGCAAACCACTTCAGTATTCTTGCCTTGAGAGCCCCATGAACAGTATGAAAAGGCAAAATGATAGGATACTGAAAGAGGAACTCCCCAGGTCAGTAGGTGCCCCATATGCTACTGGAGATCAGTGGAGAAATAACTCCAGAAAGAATGAAGGGATGGAGCCAAAGCAAAAACAATACCCAGTTGTGGATGTGACTGATGATAGAAGCAAGGTCCAATGCTATAAAGAGCAATATTGCATAGGAACCTGGAATGTCAGGTCCATGAACCAAGGCAAATTGGAAGTGGCCAAACAGGATATGGCAAGAGTGAACATCGACATTCTAGGACTCAGTGAACTAAAATGGACTGGAATGGATGAATTTAACTCAGATGACCATTATATCTACTACTGTGGGCAGGAATCCCTCAGAAGAAATGGAGTAGCCATCATGGTCAACAAAAGAGTCTGAAATGCAGTACTTGGATGCAATCTCAAAAACGACAGAATGATCTCTGTTCATTTCCAAGGCAAACCATTCAATATCACAGTAATCCAAGTCTATGCCCCAACCAGTAATGCAGAAGAAGCTGAAGTTGAACGGTTCTATGAAGACCTACAAGACCTTTTAGAACTAACACCCCAAAAGATGTCCTGTTCATTATAGGGGACTGAAATGAAAAAGTAGCAAGTCAAGAAGCACCTGGGGTAATGGGCAAATTTGGCTTGGAGTATGGAATGAAGCAGGGCAAAGACTAATGGAGTTTTGCCAAGAGAATGCACTGGTCATAGCAAACACCCTCTTCCAACAACACAAGAGAAGACTCTACACATGGACATCAGCAGATGGTCAACACCAAAATCAGATTGATTATATTCTTTGCAGCCAAAGATGGAGAAGCTCTATACAGTCAACAAAAACAAGACCAGGAGCTGACTGTGGCTCAGATCATGAACTCCTTATTGCCAAATTCAGACTGAAATTGAAGAAAGTACGGAAAACCACTAGACCATTCAGGTATGACTTGAATCAAATCCCTTATGATTATACAGTGGAAGTGAGAAATAGATTTAAGGGACTAGATCTGATAGATAGAGTGCCTGATGAACTATGGGCTGAGGTTCGTGACATTGTACAGGAGACAGGGATCAAGACTATCCCCATGGAAAAGAAATGCATAAAAGCAAAATGGCTGACTGGGGAGGCCTTACAGTTAGCTGTGAAAAGAAGAGAAGTGAAAAGCAAAGGAGAAAAGGAAAGATATAAGCATCTGAATGCAGAGTTCCAAAGAATAGCAAGAAGAGATAAGAAAGCCTTCTTCAGCGATCAATGCAAAGAAATAGAGGAAAACAACAGAATGGGAAAGACTAGGGATCTCTTCAAGAAAATCAGAGATACCAAGGGAACATTTCATGCAAAAAGGGGCTCAATAAAGGACAGAAATGGTATGGACCTAACAGAAGCAGAAGATATTAAGAAGAGATGGCAAGAATACACAGAAGAACTGTACAAAAAAGATCTTCAAGACCAAGATAATCCCAATGGTGTGATCACTCACCTAGAGCCAGACATCCTGGAATGTGAAATCAAGTGGGCCTTAGAAAGCATCACTACGAACAAAGCTAGTGGAGGTGATGGAATTCCAGTTGAGCTATTCCAAATCCTGAAAGATGATGCTGTGAAAGTGCTGCACTCAATATGCCAGCAAATTTGGAAAACTCAGCAGTGGCCATAAGACTGGAAAAGGTCAGTTTTCATTCCAATCCCAAAGAAAAGCAATGCCAAAGAATGCTCAAACTACTGCACCATTGCACTCATCTTATATGCTAGTAAAGTAACACTCAGAATTCTCCAAGCCAGGCTTCAGCAATGTGTGAACCATGAACTTCTAGATGTTCAAGCTGGTTTTAGAAAAGGCAGAGGAACCAGAGATCAAATTGCCAACATCTGCTGGATCATGGAAAAAGCAAGAGTTCCAGAAAAACATCTATTTCTGCGTATTAACTATGCCAAAGCCTTTGACTGTGTGGATCACAATAAACTGTGGAAAATTCTGAAAGAGATGGGAATACCAGACAACCTGACCTGCCTCTTGAGAAACCTATATGCAGGTCAGGAAGCAACAGTTAGAACTGGACATGGAACAACAGACTGGTTCCAAATAGGAAAAGGAGTATGTCACGGCTATATATTGTCACCATGCTTATTTAACTTGTATGCAGAGTACATCATGAGAAACGCTGGGCTGGAGGAAGCACAAGCTGAAATCAAGATTTCTGGGAGAAATATCAATACCCACAGATATGCAGATGACACCACCTTTATGGCAGAAAGCGAAGAGGAACTAAAAAGCCTCTTGATGAAAGTGAAAGAAGAACGTGAAAAAGTTGGCTTAAAGCTCAACATTCAGAAAACGAAGATCATGGCATCTGGTCCCATCATTTCATGGGAAATAGATGGGGAATCAGTGGAAACAGGGTCAGACTTTATTTTTTGGGGCTCCAAAATCACTGCAGATGGTGATTGCAGCCATGAAATTAAAAGACGCTTACTCCTTGGAAGGAAAGTTATGACCAACCTAGATAGCATATTCAAAAGCAGAGACATTACTTTGCCAACAAAGGTCCGTCTAGTCAAGGCTATGGTTTTTCCAGTAGTCATGTATGGATGTGAGAGTTGGACTGTGAAGAAAGCTGAGCGCTGAAGAATTGATTCTTTTGAACTGTGGTGTTGGAGAAGACTCTTGAGAGTCCCTTGGACTGCAAGGAGATCCAACCAGTCCATTCTGAAGGAGATCAGCCCTGGGATTTCTTTGGAAGGAATGATGCTAAAGCTGAAACTTCAGTATTTGGCCACCTATGCAAAGAGTTGACTCATTGGAAAAGACTCTGATGCTGGGAGGGAATGGGGGCAGGAGGAGAAGGGGACGACAGAGGATGAAATGGCTGGATGGCATCACTGACTCGATGGACGTGAGTCTGAGTGAACTCCGGGAGTTGGTGATGGACAGGGAGGCCTGGCATGCTGTGATTTATGGTTCAAGAGTCGGACACAACTGAGCGTCTGAACTGAACTGAAATGCTAAATCATGTTCAACTCTTTTGTGATGCCATGGAGAGTAGCCCACCAGGCTCCTCTGTCCATGGGATTTCCCAGATAAGAATATTGGAGTGAGTTGCCATTTCTTTCTCCAAGGCATCTTTCCGACCCTTGTTTGAATCTGAGTCTTCTGCCTTGGCAGGCAGATCCTTCACCACGGAGTCACCAGGGAAGCACACTGAAGTTATGAGTCAAGTTCAAAATTGAGAACATACTATACTTTTGTGTGAATGACAGTGGGATGAGACCACAGGGTAGAGGTTGGGATTGTGTGGAAAACCAAACAGGAAATGCCAGTGAGGTCACTGAGACCTACGGAATGGGTGGCAGTGCCCACGGAGGCCAGCAGAGGCAGCAGAGAGCTCAGAGGATCAGGAGGTTGACAGGGTTGATAGACTTCCGATTCTAGGACAATAGGACTTCAGCTATTTTTTTTTGCTTTTTATGCTATCTTCTACCTCTGGAGTGGACCCATGGGTATTCATTCCATCAGAAGGTAACAAAAGGACTGCCAATTACCACTGTCTTGCTGAAAATGAAAGGTTAAAATCATCTCATGTAAGATTAACTAAGGGTGTACATAATATGCGTGCGAAGTTGCTTCAGTCGTGTCTGACTCCTTGCCACCCGACAGACTGTAGCCCGTCAAGCTCCTCTGTCCATGGGATAGAGTAGTAGAAGGTAATTTGGAGCTGTGAATACCAATGAGCCTAGAGTCTGTTGGTTATAGAATCAGTTTGCTCAGCAATGTGTCAACAGCATCAAAGACCCAGGTCCTTTCCTTATGTCCACTCTGCTGTCTGCCCCACATTGGTGACCATCATCCAGTCTCTTCCTTCACGGTCGTAAAATGGCAGCCATGCCTTCAGGTATCCCACACGTAGACAACTGTCCACCTACAACCTCACTGGGAGCAAGAACGTGTTGGAGTCCCTTCTTACATCTTTTCCTAAGACTTTTAGATTTTTCACCTGCATCTTGTTGAACAGAATTTTTGTCATGTTTTTACTCCTGTAATGATTATTGGCAAATGGCGTGGAACCACCATGACTAGACTATACTATTTGCCACTCACAACCTGTAGTTATGGAGTAAGTCCCATTCCTGAGCACGTGACAGGGCAAAGTGAAACCTGAAATAGGAAAGGAGTGAACCACCATGTGGATTGTGTCTGTCTTTGGAGTCTTTCATTTTCATTTGCAATTACAACATCAGGGAAGAGAATTACATCTAATTAAACTTCTCCATAATAGCTCTTCTAACTCATTGCTATAAGGTCTGATGCCGACATTAGTTGGTATTTCATTTGGGTCGGGATTGAGGAGAGATGTCATCTGCACTGCCTTTCTCATGGGACTTTGCAGCAAAGGGTTGGGGCAGCTGCAGATTTTTGGACAGTGCCCCCATTGCCAAAGCATGTCTCTTCTAAATTGCAAAAGCAGAGATTGCAAGTGAATGTATCTCCAGACACATGTCCTCAAACCAAGGCTGGAAATGTACTTTGTGGTTGTGCTTGTGCTCAGTCATGTCCAACTCTTGCGACCCCATGGACTCTCTAGCGAGCCAGGCTCTCCTCCCTGGAGGAAAACATGGCAACCCACTCTAGTATTCTTGCCTGGAAAATCCCATGGACAGAGGAACCTAGGGGGCCATAGTCCATTGGATCACAGAGTCGGAAACAGCTGAGTGAGAACACACACGCACATTTTATCTCTAAATTCACAATTCTTTCCATTCCTGGTACAAAAAAACCCAATTCATATTGTCCAGTGTTTAATGCTAGGTGTCAGTTGGAATGTTCCTACTACCATCAAGCTTATAAGACCATGAGCATGATTTCTTTGGAATACAGAAGAGCTGTGGTAACAGGTTGGTCCTCTCCTTTCTTATAAAGTGTGGATGGATTCCCAAAGGAGAAATCAGGGAGGCATTTAGTAGAAGTGTTCTCTCCCATCATTTTCTACCACTTTCAAAATAAGGACTGGGAATTGGAAAAATTTGTGTTTAATATATGTGGGAATGAAAAAAAATAGCAGGTTTTGTCATCACAGAAGGAGCTTCCTTCAGCCCTCCTGCAGGCACCCACCTTTGCCCCCCTGAAAATATACCCTAACATAGCTAATCTTCAGTTTTATCCTCACAAAATTCAGCTGATACTAGCTAACCTTCTGAAATTTGATTAACAACACTCAAAAAAATGTAGTTTGAATATGAGAACAAAGGAATCCAAGCAAATAATCTAGCCTGTAACCATGCATAGGACAAAAAATAGTCATCTGATAGAAAATTCCAGTGTATCCACACACTGACCTGTATTCAGTTCTTCATCTTTTTTTCCTTTCCTTTGGATGAAATAGAAAAGTTACCATTTTATTTCCTGACTCACATCTTTTGGTATTTCCAACTCTACTTTCTCCTATGTTCTGGAAAAAAAAAATTTTTTTTTCTGGTCATTATCTTTCCTTTGCATTTAAGTTCTTTCCTGTCAATATTTAAATATGGTTGTTATAACCCCCTTCCCTCTTCTCTTAGACTTCCTCAGCTATTACATAAATCTCCCTTCTCTTTTCAGTCACAGTCAAATCAAAGAGCCATCTATTCTGTGTTTTGTTTCAAATGCAGTTTATACAACTCAGTTCTCAATCCACTTTTTGCTAGTTTCTGCACTCTCCAATTCTTCTAAAATATCCTTACCAATGATAAATCTACTATTTATCACCCCAAATGGGATGATTTTGGTAGTGAAAGGTGGACCATTCAAAATGATGTTTTTATAGCAAAAATCAGGACTTTCTTGGGCAAACTGGCACTTCTAGGAACACCGCATCTCTGTTCTTATCTGATTGGATTACTTGGGAATATTGCAGACCTTCTATTTTTTAAAGCACTCTCTTTTCCCATGCCTGATTTTCCCATATCCTTCTGGTGGTTCTTTTTCATTGTTCTGGGATTCTACTCTTCCGAGCTATTAGATTTTGTGTTCCTCAGAGTTTGTTCTAAATCTTCTTACTATCTGCCCCTGTAGATGCTGTCCATTCCCAAGGTTTGAATGATCATCATATGGTGATGCTCATTCACAAGTTCACAACTAAAACCCTTAAGTGTCTTTTGATATTCAGGTCTTGGTATCCTATTTCTCTTGGCTTTCCAACAAGGTTTGTAATATTAACATTCCCAAATCTAAAACCATCTTTTACCCTAAAATCATCCCCCCACCTGTGTGTTCTCTTTGGTACCTCCAATTTTTCCATCGTCCAGTTCACGAGTCTGGGCATGGCATTTCCCTCCCCTCTCACTCCCTCCTACACATACCGTCCATCAGCAAAGCCTGCACTCCACCACTAAAGTCCCTACCTTCTCAGCTCACTCTGTTTCCACTTCTCCAGTTCAAGCCATCTTTGTTTTGCACCTGGACTTCTGGAAAAACCTCTTATTTCAAGTTTGCACTTCTTTAAGATTTCCTTAGGCAGCCAACACTGTTATTTTCACACACAATATTAAAATACATAATATTTTATATTCTTATAAAATAGAAGAAGAATTTCTTATTCTATTCTGCTTAAAATATTTCAGTGAGTGAGTGAAAGTTATTCAGTCATGTCCAACTCCTTACAACCCTATGGACTATGAAGTCCATGGAATTCTCCAGGCCAGAATACTGGAGTGGCTAGCCTTTCCCTTCTCCAGGGGATCTTCACAAACCAGGGATCGAACCCAGGTCTCCCACATTGCAGGTGGATTCTTTACCAAGTGAGCTATCAGGAAAACCCCTAAAATATTTCAAGGGCTCCTTATTTCTTTGAGGATGGATTCATATCTGGTTTTTGTTTAGTTGCCAAGCCTCAATTTTCCTTTTTTAGTTTGCCATTATAAAGTGTCTTTAGCTCCTTAAAAGCGCTATGTTCTCTCAGCTATAGATTTCTCATACATACTTTCCCCTTCTTTGCTCCCTAATGTCTTTCATCTATTTTAGTTTTAAACTAAATGTTACTTATTCTATAGCCTTCTCTTTTTCCAATAGGCTGATTTTGAATGTTTCTCTTATGGAAACTCAGAACACTCTGTACTTCCCAGAACATGATAATAGTCACATTATAAAGCAATTGCCTGTTCAATCACTTTCCTTCCCAATTAGACTGTAAGCATCATGAGAGTTTGAAATAAATAACAACAATAACAATAATAGTAATAATATTAATAATCTGTTATTATTATTATAGATGTATCTATCCCTGGGCTCTAATAGAAATCTTGGGATCTAGTATGTGTGTAATAAAGCTGAATGAATAAGTCATTGAGTGAATAATAATATTTCAGCTGATCCTTAAAGGATTAGTAAACTTCAAGACTCCAAGTTAGGAAAGACATTCCAAGAAAGAGGATTACATGTAGCAATGAACAGAGTTATAAAATTTGGGGATATGAATAAGAAGCTATGAAGACTCATTTTTGATATGAATAGTCAGTAGGCTAAATTGCAGAAGGATGGATCTGGAGGAGGGAAAAACCAGTCAAAATGCTAACCTGATAATAAAGGTGAGAAAGAACAATATTTTGATGAGCATATAGATATTACATGGGACCTTAAAAAATATCAGGCTGTTACGACAGGTAAGACAAGCCACTCAGACTGATTTTCTGAATATGCCAGTGGAAACAAATCAGCAAACAAAAGATTTCAGATCATTTTATATGGTTCTGTCCTGGCTGACAGCTTGACACACTGTTAGAAATAGAGAAAGAACAAGTGTCTATTAGTTAGCAAGTGTCCGGTGATTACTGATGCCTTTTTCTTTCTATCAGCAAAAGGCCAACGAAGTATTTTTGTTTTCCTACATGGGAATAAAATGCTAGAAATTCATGGATAGACAGGTCTAGGTGATGAGTTATGTATTTTGAAAGCTGGCTTGGACGCAAATATTATTATATGTTTTTTCATGTATACCAACCTCTTCCTTCCTGAAATATTAAACCAAATCTTGAACATTAAAGCCACAAATCAAATGTCTATTTCTAGCAGTTAAAATCAGTTTGAACAAGTAGAAATCAATGTATATTTTCTCCAAGTCACTGAAAATAATTCTACAATATCTTCCTTTTTTAGACAATGGGCTTTTTTTTTTTTTTTAAGAGAAAGGGAAATCATCAAAAAGCAGAGAAGAGAATGACCACCCAAAGTACCTTCATAAAAAAGGTGTCTGATGCACAAAAAAATACTTGATACACCTCTGCTGAAGCAGAAGATGAAAGTGATGATAAATTTCAGGTGTCAGAGAAGTGATGAAGAAAAGGTTTGGATTTTTTGGTGATTTTGAAATCACATTGCACACAGGGAAGTTGTGCACCAAAACTGTTTACTATCACAGCTCCCCATCCTAAACCCAACTCTTCCAAAAAGGCAAAATTTCATTTCTAAGGAAGAAAGAAGGTAAGACAGATCCACCATAACTCTCAGAATATTTCCTCTGACATGTTTTTCACAGGGTCACACCCAAAGTAGCCTGTCACCATCATATTTTATATAAAATGAAATAGAATGGAATAGAAAATGCAAGTCTGAATCACATACTTTAAATCTAAGTATTGCTTTATAAATTTGTGTTTCAGTCATGTGTGTCTGTTTGTATCTGTGTGTGTGTGTGTATGTGTGGTTTTACTGGGTCATAATACAAAACAAAAGGCAAAATATATTTCCTTCAGTCCATCATGGTCAAAAGCATTTGAAAAATCTTGCCCTTCCCCAGCCAGTGCCCTTTTTCTGCTCCGTATCCAACTGAAAAGTGTTATTGCCAGAAACTTCCACCTCCACGGAAACATTCCTGCCTGTCGTCTCCTTCCTTGAGCACTGGGGATGAACACTGGCTCGTTTTAGAGCTTGTCTGTCTGTGTTGATGAACTAACAGGAGCAGATGTGCCTTCTACGTGTCCCTCCCGTGTTCTAATCCAATCATTTCCAGCCACCGAAGACGTCCAGTAAAAATGTTTGCAAAGGGCCAGTCCTTGTTCTCAGTGTACAATGTAAACTTCCATTAGAGAATCAATTGTCAAAGAATCCTACTATTTGAAAAACGTTAAGCCTAAGTACACCTTCATGCTGTATTTCCATTCACTGTCTGCATACTCTCACTCTTGCTTTCCTTGTTCCTCCCTCGGCTAGTTTTGGAGAGTCTAAGTCATTCAGTTTCCAAAGACAACTTGGCCTTGAAGGTTGTATTGGTGAAGCTCTCCAAGCTTTCAATGTCATAAGGAAGATAAATATACAAATGACTAACAAGAAAACATGTTTAAACACTTAAGAATTTGAATGTAAAATAGAAATGGCACCATGACCAAGAAAGAGTCCCAGTTTTCCTGATACTGGGGAATTCAGCAAGCTCCCTAATTAGCAAAAAAGTTAGATGATTGTTGTTTGATTCTGCAGCCCTGAGCTAAGTGGCCACAATCTCTTTGTTCCTATGAGTTTATTGTTTATGAATGGAGAATCTGGTCAGGTCCTTCTCCTATTCTGGAAAGTGTGGCAGGGTTGACTTAGTAGTGGCTATCTCAGAAATGCCTTCTGCCAAGTCCTTTCAAAGGCGAAGGTCCATCTTTGTGAAGGGGCTCCTGAGCTTGTCTGTTATGAGGAGGATGGTACCATCTGGGTATTTCCCTCTGTCTTAGTTCACTTGAGCAGCTATAACAAAATATCACAAACTGGGGAGCTTATAAACAAACAGAAATATTTTTTTTCAATTCTGGAGCCTGAAAGTTTAAGATCAAAGTGCCAGAAATGTCCCCTCTTTCAAGCCATAGACTTCTTGTGTTCTCACAGGGCAGAAGGCACAAGGGTCTCTCTCAGCCCTTTTATGAGGGCACTAACCCCTTTCAGGAGGCTTCCACCCTCATCATCAAATCAACTCCTAACTCCCTACCACCTCCACCTCCCAATAACATTACATTGGAAGTAAGGTTCCAATGTATGAATGTATGAATTTGAGGTGGTGGGGGCAGAGTCAGATCACATCACCCTCCTTCATGGGTTCTATGCAGAGGGGTTAGCTGTTAAAGCAGAAGGAAGCTGGTTGGTTCGCTAGACAGTGGCAGGCACCAAGGAGTTACAGACTTATCCCTCAGTCCATCCAATTCAAGAGCTTGATTTGCTGGTGGGAATGAAAACTGTAGACCCTGGAAATGGTAAAAGCAAGTGATACAAAAGCTAGAATGATGAAAGTCCACGTGAGATGATTTGCCCAAGACATAGGGAATGATTGTGACAGTACTTGCACCTGGGTCTTCAACTCACAATACCAGCATGCTACTGTCTCTGTTCTAATAATAACATCAGAATAGTGTTTTATAGTTCACACACAAAAAATGCTTGTATTTATTATTTCTTCCCCTCAACAACACTGTGAAGTGATTAGAGGATTGTTTTATCCAGGTTTTACAGACTAAAGAATAGAGAATCTGAGAGGTTTAAATGACTTAACCAAATGTCACAAAGTGCCTTAATTTCAAAGCTGAAGCACAAATGAAAAGCTACATAAAATGAAATACCTTGCAAGATATCAGTGGAGCAGGGATGTCAGTCATTGGGGTTGCAATCAAATGGATGATGGGTTGATTACAGCTCAAGAATAGCAGAAATGGGCTAGGGAAAGAGGGCGCCTATGTTGTTAGTGGTCAAGGGTGGGGGAAGGAGGATGAAGAACAAGTTCAGAATGTGTAAGAGAATAAGGAAAATGGCAAGTGAGCCACATGCTGGAGAGAAGGAATGCCAGGTTAGCATCACTCAGGTAACAAAGTGCTTCAATTATTCAATGTCAGTTTGGTTTCCCCCTACTCCCACTGCAGCCTGATAGCAGCGACCCCCCAGATCAAACCAGCTCTCCTGAAGAAACGTCACCATCTCATGACAGGTGGTTGAGACCACAGTTCCACCACTTCTGGGAACTCAGTGCTAATGAGTTAAAGCCTCAGACCTCTCCTGGGCTCAGCCTCATGCAGAAGCTGTTATACTGAAAGAAGCTCAGGATACCAAAGAGAGAAAGCTGTCCGCTGGCTGGTCTGCATCACGTGTTTGAAATCTGGAGCTAAATCTTCAACAACCACAGCAGATACTACCCAGAAGCTGTGTCAGGAAATAACTGCAGAAGTTCATTATGTCTAAATATATTAGAAGCAAAGCTGCTCCTGAGAGTGGACGTGTGGAAGGAACAGAAATGGCCTGATTAGATGAATGTGTCTATATGTGGGTGTGCACATGTCTACATGACTTTGGTACAATCAAACATTTTTAACTCTGTATGCATTAGACTACAGACTGTGGGTTCACAGAGAGTTGGACACGAATGAGCAACTGACATTTTTACTTTCTTGTACAGTTCTTGGGGCTTCCTGGGTGGCAGGGGGTGGTAAAGAATCTGGGTTTGATTTCTGGACTGGGAAGATCCCCTGAGGAAGGAAATGGCAACCCACTCCAATATTCTCTCCTGGATAATCCCATGGGAGCCTGGTGAACTACAATAAATGGAGTCACAGGGTCAGACATGAATTAATGACTAAAACAGCAACAAAAACAAAGCAATTGTGATTATTTCTTGGGTGAACTTGACCTAGCCAGGTACACCCTGTAAAAGTGTCCATGCCTTCCCAGAAGGCTCAAGTCTGCTTTTGCTGGCCTGGAAGAAAGCAAACAGCCATGTTGTGAGCCATCTGTGGAGGGAATCAGTTAACTAGGACCTGGGGGTGGCCTGTGGTTTTTGAAAGGTACCCTGGTGACAGGCAGTTTAAAAAAAGAAGCCCCCATTCTACAACCACGAGGAACTGAAAGATCTTGGGAAAGGACAGAAAGCTCCAGATGAGGCCACACCTGGTGGACATCTTGATTTCAGTCCTGTGAGATCCTGAGCAGAGAATGCAGTTGTGCTATGCCTGGATTTTGGACCTACAAGAACTGTGAGACTTGAAATGGGTGTTGTTTTAAGACACAAAGTTGGTGGTAATTTGTTACAAAGTGAAAGAAAACTAATACAGCATTATATTAGCAGCTACCAATTTGATTTTGTTTTCCCCAAAGGCAAGCCACTTACCCCAACAACTTCTAAAACACTGATTGCTAGATTCCACCTCTCTAAGCTTCCTGAACTTCACTTTGAAGGAAAATGCAGAGAAGCCAGAACAACCAGAAGCTCTCAGGGGGCCTCTTTCCTTAATCTCATTGGAGAATACCTGGCAGCCAGGACCTTGGCTCTTCATTGGCATGGTGTCCTCCCCTGGCTGACGGGGTCCTGGATCATCACTTACTGGGGACTTGTCTGGTCATCAAACACGTGGAAGGCAAACATGCCACAAAGACACTTGCTCCTGACTTGAGTAGGAGGTGAGTTGGCTCCATTTATCTCAAAGCTTCTTAGCATAATGATGCTTTATGGCTCTTTATGACAGCCCATTACCCCCTCAAAAGGGAGGAGAGCAGAAAATGAATATTTTATTGGCTCCCATACAGTGGGCATGCCCTGGAGTAAAAATAAATGTCCTATGGCATTCATCTTTATAAAATGCCTTCTCCCTAATCATAAAAGTGATCCAATGATTTATCTCTTGAGCTGTCTCTCAGGGGTAATAAGTCAATAATTGTGGTCATATTCTGAGCTGGTCCTTGTGCTAGGTAAAGTTCTGTTCAGGCAGTCACAGTTTCTCTCACACAAAGGAAAATTATGAAGTGCTGGTTGGGGATCTGCTTTATTTTAATATTGCTGGGAGATTTTTTTCAGTCAGATGAGAACTGAATTTTTCTTATAGAGTGACCTTGGATTTTCTGAAGAATAATGACTTTTAAAACCTTGGTATCTCAGCAAAAATATAAAACAGTCAATTAAATGTCCCAAATATTAAAAATTCATTTTGCTGTAAATGAGTTGCAAGTGACATTGAGAAGGGACCAATGAAATGGTGGGGATATTTCTATCTGGCAATGGCTGTGGAAGAACTCTCCAAGAAGGTGATAAAACGAAGAAAATTATACAACAGTCAAGTCAAAGGAGAAAAAGCAATGTCCAAAAGGCATTCACGTTGCAGGACTCATTGAATGTTCAACTGTGACAGAGTTTGATTGCCATCCTATGTCAGACCCACTTACTGAACTCTCCTGTACATTTATTCATTTTATTTGTCTTAGATTTTCTAGATGGAAAATATTATTTGTATTAATTTCTCAACAGCATTTAAAATTATCGACCACTCCTTCCTTGTTGAAATATCTTTCTTTTCTTATCTTCTTTCCTTTCACACTGTCATCTTCTCCCCAGCATCTTTGGCTAGTCAATCTCATTTTATTCCTCTGGTCCTTTCTCCTCTAATCAAAATTCAATTTTGCAATTGCTTAGGATTTGTTTTAAACATGTGTACTTCTTGCTTTACATTATCTTTTGGTTTCTCTCACATTTTACCCATTTCTACCAGATAATCAGAGAAGGAAATGGCAACCCACTCCAGTATTCTTGCCTGGAGAATCCCATAGCCCAAGGAGCCTGGCTGGCTACAGTCCATGGGGTCACAAAGAGTTGGACATGACTGAAGCATGCACATATCAGACAATTACATTTATACTAGGAATGTAGTTGTAATATAGCTGCTGTATCTCCAGATAGACCTTGGTTCCTCAGGTAGAAAGAAAGGGAAGGACAAGGGGTGAAAACGTTATGCTTGTGTCTTGAAAACAAAGACCTTCCCTGAAGTTCCTAGAAGTGCTCCTTGGGAGCAATCTGAGTTATCTGAACAATCCTATATGTTAATAAGTTTGAGAAAGTGTGCATTTTTAGTTGGGCTTATTATCTCTGCACAGAATTAGGGTCTTGCTAGCAGTGGAGGAGAGAGTGAATATTGGGTAGATAATGACTCCCAAATCCATGTCTTCAGTCTTGACCTGATTTTGGAAATTGAAACCAATACATCAATTGTCTATGTAACATGGTCACTTAGATACCTTAGATACCTTTGGATACCTCAAAATGAACTAGTCCAAAGTGATATTTCCCACTCAAGTTTTTCTGCCTTTCTTTGTTCTAATGTCAGGAAATGATTGTGTCAGTTGTCTAGTTAGTTAAAGCCCAAACTTCAGCATCATCTTCACTTCTCCTCTCTTACCACTTCCCTCCATCTAAAAATTACCAGTTCCTGCCTCATCTTGAACACATTTGCTTCTTTCCAATCCTAATCCTTTTACCTCATCCAGGCCACCATTTTCTAGTGCCTAAAATACTGTGATAGTCTCCTAACTAATCTCTTTGCATCAATATTTGGTGGTGGTGTCGTGTCCGACTGCTGCAATCCTGTGGACTGCAGCCCCCCAGGCTCTCTGTTCATGGGATTCTCCAGGCAATAATACTGGAGTGGGTTACCATTTCCTCTCCAGGAGATCTTCCTGATCCAGGAATCAAACCCGGGTCTCCTGCATTGCAGGCAGATTCTTTACTGACTGAGCCATGAGGTATCATTTTTGCCTATCTCCAATACATTATTTTGTATTTTTATTTCCAGTTATTTTTTAAAAGTGTAAATATGATCTTAGCCCTTCCTTGGTTAAAGTAAATTAATAGTTTCCAAAAATTTTAGTATAGCCCAAAATTCATGTCTCACTGGCCCTTACTTTTCTCTCCACACGGTATTACATCATGGCTTCCTTTCTCTATTGAGCGATAGGGGACTTTCAAAATGAACTTTTTAACATGGTATAATGGTCTGTGGTGTTCTGCTGGTAAATTAGTTATTCAAGAATTAAATATATGCATTATTATAACCAATAGCTGCAAATACTGCTATTGATAACTGTCTATTATGATATTCATTTTAACTTATTTCTGACTTTCTTTTTATGGGCAGTCCTTATTTATTTAAATATTTTAAATTTATTTTTGGTTGCTCCGTGAAACACATGAGATCCTAGTTCCCCATCCGGGGATTGAACTCATGCCTCCTGCAGTGGAAACACAGAGTCTTAACTACTGGACCATCAGGGAAGTTTCTATTCATTTTTTAATAAAATTTTTATACTATTTTAAAGGCTGAACTTCATTTGAAGTTATTATAAAGTACTGATTACAAAATACAAAATGTCACATTCTTTTTAACTATTGTATAATATTCTATTGCTTGTTATGTATCTATTAAGCCATAATGCAATAGTATCCTATTATTTACACATCTAGAATAAATTTCTAGATGCGGGATTGCATATTTAATTTAGCTTTTATTGGTCATGTTAAATAACTCTCTTTACTTTTACTAAAGGATAATTGATTTACAATGTTGTGTTGCTGCTGCTACTGCTGTTGCTAAGTCACTTCAGTCGTGTCCGACTCTGTGTGACCCCATAGACGGCAGCCCACCAGGCTCCCCCGTCCCTGGGATTCTCCAGGCAAGAACATTGGAGTGGGTTGCCATTTCATTCTCCAATGCAGGAAAGTGAAAAGTGAAAGTGAAGTCTCTCAGTCGTGTCCGACTCCTAGCGACCCCATGGACTGCAGCCTACCAGGCTCCTCCGTCCATGGGATTTTCCAGGCAAGAGTATGTGTTAGTTTCCGGTATACAGCAGAGTGATTGTTACATGTATACACTCAATATTTTTCATATTCCTTTCCCATATAGGTTTTTACAGAATATTGAGTAGAGTTTCCTGTGCTATGCAGTAGATCCTTGTTGGTTATCTATTTTACATACAGTAATGTGTGTATCTTGATGACAATTTTGTTAGAAGTATGACAGGACTTCCATTGACTCAAACATCAAAAACTTTTAAGAAATATCCCTGAATGCTTCTTTAGATGTTGTGTCACTTGCAATCCAGAGCCCTCTTCTCCTTCGCCATAAGACCGCACAGTACTCGCCCAGTTTTTCTTCCCTCTTCTTGATTGTTTATGGGTAACTTTACCCACTGCGGCTTATCAACATTTTGATGGAGCTGGAGATTTCTCTGTCTTGTTTTTTCATGTTCACAGTCTGACTCTCTGGGTTTACACATACTGTCCAAGACTTCATCTCCAGTGTCTAAGTTATTGTGACTTAGATCACAGCTGTAAGAGAGAAGTCTTCCATGATGCTGCTTTATGTGAACTGCTACATTACTGGTTTTCTTTCACTTGGGTTAGTAAGCGGAGAAGGCGATGGCACCCCACTCCAGTACTCTTGCCTGGAAAATCCCATGGACAGAGGAGCCTGGTAGGCTGCACTCCATGGGGTCACTAGGAGTCGGACATGACTGAGCGACTTCACTTTCACTTTTCACTTTCCTGCATTGGAGAAGGAAATGGCAACCCACTCCAATGTTCTTGCTTGGAGAATCCCAGGGACAGGGGAGCCTGGTGGGCTGCCGTCTATGGGGTCGCACAGAGTCCGACACGACTGAAGTGACTTAGCAGCAGGGTTAGTAAAGGTCTTCTATCCTGAACACTAGTTATCAAGTATGTTGGAAGAACTTTACAGTTTTGAAGTTCCATCTTGACTGATGTTTATGAAATGTTATTCAAAAGTGATTGACCAATATTTTGAACAATGTCTCTAACTTCAAAACATTTGTTGCTCAGTCATGTCTGACCCTTGGCAATCCCATGGACTGTAGCCTGCAAGGCTCTTCTGTCCATGAAATTCTCCTGGCAAGAATACTGGAATGGGTAGCTATTCCTTTCTCCAGGGATCTTCCCAACCTAGGGATCAGACTCAGGTCTCTTGCATTGCAGACAGATTCTTTACAGTATGAGCCATTAGGGAATCCCTTCTTTAACTGCAAATCTCTTACTAAACACCATCCTGTTACAAATCAAATAATAATTATTGTGAGTGAGTGCTCAGTCATGTTCAACTCTTTGTGGCCCCACAGACTGTAGCCCATGAGGCTCCTCTGCCTATGGGATTTTTCTGTCAAGAATGCTCTAAGTAGGTTGCCATTTCCTCCTCCAAGAGATCTTCCCAACCCAGGGATTGAACCCCATGTCTCCTGTGTCTCCTGCATTGCATTCAGACTCTACCACTGAGCCACTAGGGAAGCTCAATAGTTATAATAATTCATAGTGGGCAGGTCAAAGAAGAGTGACCAGTTTCTGACAATAAAATAAGTCATGTCTATGTAGGATCATATTCTATTCAGTAAAGTTCATTTCTAAGCTAGTTAAGAGAACTGTTGATTTTATTATTATTTCTATTTTAGATAAGAGGGATAAGATTTAGAAGAAATTTTTGAATTTGTGCATCTCAGATGAAGTGAATAAATTACATTTTTGAGATACAGAGGAGCAGATGACTTCAAGTACTAAGCCAAGGGGAAGGTTGGAGAAACTTTATTGGCCAATGTTAACTCTAAGCAAAGAGCTTAAGAGTGGGTTAATAAAGAAACATTCAAGGCTGTGCAAGCTAGGGAAATCACAGGATGACATTGAAAGTATTACAAAACAATTTTTAGAGTAAATGAACTATATTCTCTAAGTTAGGTTTCCATAGTATGTGAACCAAGAACTTCCAGATATTCAAGCTGGATTTAGAAAAGACAGAGGAACCAGAGATCAAAGTGCCAGCATCCAATGGGCCATAGGAAAAACAAGAGAATTCCAGAAAAATATCTATTTCTGTTTTATTGATTATGCAAAAGCCTTTATCTGTGTGGATCATAACAAATTGTGGAAAGTTCTTCAAGAAATGGGAATACCAGACCACCTTACCTGCCTCCTGAGAAATCTGTATGCAGGTCAAGAAGCAACAGGTAGAACTGGACATGACACAACGGAGTGGTTAAAAAATGGGAACGGAGTACATCAAGGCTGTATATTGTCACCTTGCTTATTTAAGTTCTATGCAAAGTACATCATGCAAAATGCCAGGCTGGATGAAGCACAAGCTGGAATCAAGATTGCCTGGAGAAATATCAGTAACCTCAGATTTGCAGATGACACCACCCTTATAGCAGAAAGCAAAGAGGAACTAAAGAGCCTTTTGATGAAAGTGAAAAAGCTGGCTTAAAACTCAACATTTAAAAAGCTAAGATGATTGCATCCAGTCCCATCACTTCATGGCAAAAAGATGGGAAAACAATGGAAACAGTGACAAACTTTATTTTCTTGGGCTCCAAAATTACTGTAGATGGTGACTGCAGCCACAAAATTAAAATGCATGCTCCTTGGAAGAAAAGTTATGATCAACCTAGACAGCATACTGAAAAGCAGAGACATTACTTTTACTGACAAAGTTCCATCTACTGAAAGCTATGGTTTTTCCAGTAGTCATGTATGGATGTGAGGGTTGGACCATAAAGAAATCTGAGTAATGAAGAATTGATGCTTTTGAACTGTGGTGTTGGAGAAGACTCTTGAGGGTCACTCGGATTGAAAGGAGATCAAACCAGTCAACTCTAAAGGAAATCAGTCCTGAATATTCATTGGAAGGACTGATGCTGAAGCTGAAGCTCCAATATTTTGGCCATGTGACGTGAAGAACTGACTCACTGGAAAAGACTCTGATGTTGGGAAAGATTGAAGGCAGGAGGAGAAGGGGATGACAGAGGATGAGATGGTTGGATAGTGTCACCGACTCAATGCACATGAGTTTGAGCAAGATCCAGGAGTTGGTGATGGACAGGGAAGCCTGGCATGCTGCAGTCCATGGGGTCGCAAAGAGTTAGACATGACTGAGTGACTGAACTGAACTGAACTGAACTGAAGAAATACCTGTATTTCAGCTATTCTCCCTTGGTTATTTGCATTACTGAAAGTGTTTTACTTCTCCCACTAATCTTTTTTCCCTCAATTTGAAATCTTTGTGTGCCACTAAGAGATAATATTTTCAGATACGTTTTAGCCATATATACATATAACAATCATGATTCAAACTGAGTTCTTGATATTCTACTCCAAAACAACTTCTTGGGACTTCCCTAGTGGTGCAGTGGTTAAGACTCCACACTTCAAATGCAGAAGGCATGGGTTTGATCCCTGGTCAGGGAACTAAGATCCTACAAGCCACATGGTATGGTCAAAAATGCAAAACAGATTCTCTTATAGACTTATTCATAACTTCTTTCCTCTAGATAATCAGACTGAAAAACTTATTTTCTCCATAAACAATTTTTTTTTGTTTCCACAACCCACATTTGTGGCATCAGCAAATATTTTTCTTTCTTTTTTCAGAATGTATACAATGAATGACCATTTTCCATCACATCCACTGACACTACCTAATACAAGCCACCACTCCTGTTGATTATTACTATGAAGTGAAAGTCGCTCAGTCCTGTCTGACTCTTGGCAACCAGTGGACTGTAGCCTGCCTGGCTCCTCTCTCCATGGAATTCACGAGGCAAGAAAGCTGGAGTGGGTTGTCACTTCCTTCTCCGGGGGATCTTCCCAACCCAGGAATCGAACCCTGGTCTCCTGCACTGCAGGCAGATTCTTTACTGTCTGAGTCACCAGGGAAGCCCTTTAATTATTATCATCATTTACTGTTATTATTATTATTATGATAGCCTCCTCCTGGGATTCCTGGCTTTGCCTTTCCAAAGCAGCCAGAATATCCTCTTAAAAAAAGTGAGAGAAAACGGACCTTGTCACTTCTCTATTCAAAACTCTTTATTTCATCCTCACCTCACTCAAAATAAAAAATTTCAGTTCTAACCATGACCTGTTCCATTGCTGCCTTCTTGGCTTCATCCATTCATCCCTCACACACTTTTAGAGATTCCAGCCACACGGGGCACCTGTGATAGTTTAGTTTCTTCAAGAAGCTGACTTCAAGATGGAATAAGATGGGCAAGAGATTTATTGGTAGAGAGTGTCAAAGACAAGCAGAGCTGGATATTAATTAAAGTAATGAAAACGGATTTTATTCAGTAACTGCTGACAGTGGGGGAAATAGATGAACTCCATTATGACTGGTACGGTTTTGTTTTGTTTTTGAACATTTTAAGGGAGAGTGAAAGAGAGAGGACAATGGGGTCTTAACAGAGCAGAGAAGTGAAAAATCACAAAGGGTTGGTCAATGTAAATATGATTAGGCCAGCTGTGTTTGTTGGCAGGGAGTTATCCAAGTTAAGAATTTATCCCCCCACAGAATCTGGGAGAGAGAGACCCTGTTTTTCCTGATGATAACATTGCAAAGGAATGGTTCTTGGGTCCCTGAGAAAGATGCGTCTGAGTTGTGCAAGATTCATAGTCACAACTGCAAGCCCTTTCTATACCAGCTGAGCCACAAAGGAAGATCCCCTGGAGAAGGGAAAGGCTATCCATTCCAGTATTCTGGCCTGGAGAATTCCATGGACTGCATAGTCCATGGGGGTTGCAAAGACTCGGACACGACTAAGTGACTTGCACTATACTATAAGCCCTTTCTAGTAAATCTAAGAAAGAGAGATCTGTACCTATCGTTAGCTGTTGGCTAGCTGCTGCTGCTACTGCTAAGTTGCTTCAGTCATGCCCGACTCTTAGCGACCCCGTGGACTGGAGCCTACCAGGCTCCTTCATCCATGGGATTTTCCTGGCAAGAGTACTGGAGGGGGGTTCCATTGCCTTCTCCAGCTGTTGGCTAGAAGAAATAGCAAATATTCCTGGCTGCCTTGTTTTCTCAGGCAGGCATTTTAGTTGGAGGTAGGGGATAAGGTTGGTCTTCCCTGGTGGCTGAGTGGTAAAGAATTCACCTGCCAATACAGGAGACATGGGTTCAATCCTTGGATCAGAAAGATTCCCTGCAGGAGGAAGTGGCAAACCACTCAAGTATTCTTGCCTGGAGAATCCCATGGACCGAGGAGCCTGGAGGGCTACTGTCCGTGGGGTTTGCAAAGAGTCAGACACAACTGAGCACACACACATACAAAAAACTAGCTTTGCAGAGCCTAGCTTGTGAAACACAAAACAAAACCTACAGAAATCTGAGCAATTGTTTCATATACTCTATGTTGTATGTCCATTGCTACTTACAACTTTGGGATCCGCTGATATTTAACATCAAAGTACAAACTATTGCTTCATTTGGGATTTAGAGACTCCTCACATAGCTGACTGGCCAAGATAACTGACGGGAATGAAAAAAAAAATCCCCAAACAGTTGGAAGCATTCTTTTTCTTCTTTCCAATTTCCAGAATGAATAACACAGGGAGAAAAATAACCCCTGCCTTATGAATGAAGATTAAACAATGACCTCTGGAAGACAATATTTCTCTTTCAGATTTTATTTTCAACTTCCAAAGTAGAACTGAACCAAGACAATAAGTTTGACATGTATACCGCCTGTCTGTTTATGAAACCCAGTTTCATCACAACACAGATAGATAAATAATAGAAGTCCCTAATGCTTGTCTCTGAAATTGTAGTTAAACTGAAACTCAGTATGTAGGAAACAAAAGATGAATGGTCTTTCATAAACATGTTTTTATAACATAATCTGCTCATATAAACAACTGGAAGTTCATCCTTTTGGGATTCTTATTAGCCAGGGATTTCAAAGCTTCAGTGAATGGCTGGAGTTTCAGAATGATTTCCCAATTTTGAGCTGTTTGGAGGAAACATCTGTTTACTGTATGTAAATGAACAAGACATTCTGTTCTTTTAGGGACTTCACAAAGAGCCCTTAAAATAGGCCAGTTTGGCAAATAAGGAAATAGAGCCTCTTCGAAGGACGGCAGATAAGTCTAACGAAGTATTGCAAAGATAGTCGTTATTTTTTTTTCCCCTCTTAGAAGTGTCTATATTTGGATCCAACGAGGAATGGCTATTTCCCTTTGATTAAAAACCTGCCTAGAGCTTTTTATTATCTTCTTGCTTCTTCTTCCCTTCTCTCTGGTCATCAGACAGACTGGAGGCAGAAAACAGATTTGCCTCACGGAAGAAGAGTGAGGTAGACAGCGAGGAGTGACGAGGCAATAAATTTTAGTTGGGTTAATATTCCCACATGTCTGGCAAGTACCCTTGGAAGGCCAGGAGTCCAGACAGTTTGAAGAAGGTGTCTTACCATGTGTCTTCCTTTCATATTCCGTTCAGGTTCTGCACCAAATTGATGTGCTCAGCTTGTACATACTAATTTTGCCTGAGCTGAGCTTGGCCTGAGGGCAAAAGGAAGTCCTGTGGGGTTGGCTGGAGACGGCCTGAATGATGATGGAAGGCAGTCGGATGCAACTCGTGTGCAAAGACAAACAGAGAAGTCTCACCTTACAAAGAGCTTACAAATGTGGTTTTATAACTCAAAGGGAACTGGTTGCTTTCTTATATTCTAACTCTCAGGTGAAAAATGAAAAATGAACCTCAGAATGATGCCTGGGAATTTAGGAGTTTATTCATTCCCCTTCAGTATCTCAATTACTTTTGAATGTTTAAAACATATTCCTGTGTATTGAACAGAGTATAGCCACTGTTTTTATACAATAAATACAACATGCTATAAATATGAAAAATGTATGACACTTTCCCAACAACTATGATGAGATCAAATGAATACTTCTGTATTGTTTCCATTTCAAAAGACATACTAGCTAGCCATGTCTTAGCGTAACACTTTACTCCGTGTCATTTAAACTGGAGGTGTTGAAAAAGATAAACTGGAGGTGTTACATTTTATTGGTGCTTTGTCCATTTTATGAATGTCTCTGACAAATGTCTCTTGTTCTTTCCTTCCTGCTCTTTCTTGTTCTTCTGACCCTTAACAATAATTTTATTTAAAGCGTTCTCTATGTAGAGCCCTGCTTTTGAGCTTCTGGTTTTACCTCATTTCTCTGTAATTTAAATAAACATACATATAGGGGTGATGGAAATCTACCAAAATTATTTTTTTTTCAGGACTAACAAACTTGGAGGGGATCTACTTTTTTTGAAACTAAATACTAGCACACTATGACAAACTTAGACAGTATATTAAAAAGCAAAGACATCACTTTTCTGACAAAGGTCTATCTAGTCAAAGCTATAGTTTTTCCAGTAGCCATGTACAGATGTGAGAGCTGTACAGTAAAAAAGGCTGAGGGCTAAAGAATTGATGCTTTTGAACTATGGTGCTGGAGAGGACTCTTGAGAGTCCCCTGGACTGCAAGGAGATCAAACCAGTCAATCCTCAAAGAAATCAACCCTGAGTATTCATTGGAAGGACTGAGGCTGATGCTGAAATTCCAATACTTTGGCCACCTGATGTAAAGAACTGACTCATTAGAAAAGACCCTGATGCTGGGAAAGACTGAAGGCAGGAGGAGAAGGGGACAACAGAGGATGAGATGGTTGGATGGCATCACTGACTCAACGGACATGGAACTTGTGCAAACTCTGGAAGATGGTGAGGGGACAGAGAGGCCTGGCATGCTGCAGTCCATATTGTTGCAAAGAGTCGGACACAATTTGGCAACTGAATAGCAGCAGGCATACTTAAGTAAACTAAGCTTGAGTCTTTGTCATTACAGATTTTACTTTTCTGTTTTGAATCTCCTCTCTGAAGAAACTATGCTAATGATCTGAAAACAATGCAGATACCACCAGTCAAGGAAGAATATGTACATAAAATAAATAGTGTACATGTCTCTCCTTCACCTCAAACAAAAAAGAAGGTAGAATTTGGGTATAGGAGGAGAAGAGGAAATGAATGGTGTACAGCTGTATGCAAGTGTGTGCGTATTTAGATTTTTTGCTTCAAACTTCTTGTTCAGTGACCACTGGCTATCCAGAATAATTGGGGAAAAATTATTATCTTTCTTTGACTATCAGAAAATGCCTGCCAATATGATTACATAGGACTAAGAAGACCAGGGTTAGGAATGCCTCCATATTTGTTTCAACTGCCATAGGTTTTTTATCACCAAGTAGCACTTGGTTTTCTGAGCTTGGCCCTGGGTCTTTATCCTCGTCTCCCTGTCTAGAATTCATGTTCTTCTCCATCTCACTTAGTTTAGCTGATGAATGCAGCTCCAAATGTTTTCCTGAGAGTTAACTTCATCTCCCTTTCTAGAATTCATGTTCTTATCCATCTCACTTAGCTCTGATGGCTTGAATACAACTCCAAACCTCTTCATGAAGAGTCAACTTCTTGCATGTTTCCATTTTTTTAATATATTTTATTTTATTTTTTAACTTTACAATATTGTATTGGTTTTGCCATATATCAACATGAATCCGCCACAGGTATACACGTGCTCCCCATCCTGAACCCTCCTCCCTCCTCCCTCCCTGTACCATCCCTCTGGGTCATCCCAGTGCACCAGCCCTAAGCATCCAGTATCGTGCATCGAACCTGGACTGGCGACTGGTTTCATACATGATATTATACATGTTTCAATGCCATTCTCTCAAAACATCCCACCCTCTCCCTCTCCCAGAGTCCAAAAGACTGTTCTATACATCAGTGTCTCTTTTGCTGTCTCGTATACAGGGTTATTGTTACCATCTTTCTAAATTCCATATATATGCATTAGTATACTGTATTGGTATTTTCCTTTCTGGCTTACTTCACTCTGTAAAATAGGCTCCAGTTTCATCCACCTCATTAGAACTGATTCAAATGTATTCTTTTTAATGGCTGAGTAATACTCCATTGTGTATATGTACCACAGCTTTCTTATCCATTCATCTGCTGATGGACATCTAGGTTGCTTCCATGTTCTGGCTATTATAAACAGTGCTGTGATGAACATTGGGGTACACGTGTCTCTTTCAATTCTGGTTTCCTCAGTGATCTTGACATCATCCTTTAGAATGTACTGCCATCTTGGGGCCACCTGGTTTCTATAAATGATGAGATGTTTATGCCAGACTGTTTAAATAATATTCTTTTCTACCTTTCAATTTTCTGTTTTACAACACTACAAGGCTCTCTTTGAACCCATTGATTTTTAGATTTTATGAACATATTCCTTCTTAAGTTAACTGACATAAGAGTAAAGTTCTTAGGTTTGACATCTAATTATATATCCCCATCAGTCTTATAGATCTTTCTCACCTATTTTGTTACCTAGCACAAATAGCAAGGCTTGGTTTATGAACTGGAAAAGACCAAGATAACTTCAGTAGAGTATTTTATACTGAGAAATAATGGTGACTATGATTAGTTCAATAACTTCAACCAAATTGAGGTCAGTCTTGAATGACTGGCATGAAGTGAAGTGAAGTCACTCAGTCGTGTCGGACTCTTTGTGACCCTGTGGACTGTAACCTATCAGGCTCCTCTGTCCATGGGATTTTCCAAGAAAGAGTACTGGAGTGGGAAGCCATTCCCTTCTCCAGGGGATCTTCCCAACCCAGGGATCGAACCCAGGTCTCCCGCATTGTAGGAAGATGCTTTACCCTCTGAGCTACTAGGGAAGTCCTGGCATAGGAGTCCAAAATTTATCCTGGAGGAAATTAGGATGACAGCATGAAACCAAAGCTTTAGAAAGAGTGGCCTACCTGTCTGACACAAGAGAGCAGCATAACACATGGGAGAGATCAGGAAAAATACTGGGTGATTTAGGTATTTAGTCCATATTCCCTAAATGTGATTTTGAAGAAAACATTTCTGTTTTTTTTTGTGCCCAAATCTCTAAAATTAAAGAGTCTGCATCAGATTTATTTCTTAGGTATTTTAAGAATCCAGTGACTGTGTTGTATTTTATCCTCAATAAAGTCATAATAGAAATCATCAAGCTCATGATTTCAACTGGATGGAAATGTCTGTGTAAGTAAACAGTGTGACTGGAAGGAAGGGCAGAAGAAATCTTAAAAAAATAAGTAGAGAAAAACATAAAACCCATTGTGATGAAATACTTTGTTGATGGATTTACCTGATGTAATAATTTCTGCATCCAAAATCATCACCTCTGAGTTGGTTTAACTTCAGGAGAATTTTATAAGCAAAAACCAATGCATTATTGTAGGAACAGTGACTACTCACAATAGCTTCTTCAGGAATGAGTCACTATAATTACAGGTCCCATGGGCTTTCTGGCTGAATCTGAGCTGCAGAAAATGAGTTTTCTCACTGATCAAGGATGCATTTTGGTAATCGCTAAGACCTATATAATTTCTGTAATTATTATTTTTTTCTTGTTTGTTACCATTAGCAGATATTTAAAAAAAAAAAAAACACCTCATTATGTGGCCTTGGGTGAACTACTTACATTATTTAATTCCTCATTTAACACAGATATTTTAGACTTCTTACAGTATAGAGACTGACACTTTTACATTAAAAAAAAAATTGAACTTTTTCAATGAATAATCTGATCTTTGATGTTAAATATCCAATCTTTATTCATCAAGGAAACAAATTTGTGACAATGCTCTCTCTTATGAAGCTTTATCACTTAAAAAAGCAAAGATGAGCAAAGGCCAGTTGCCTGCTAATATCAATAAGTGAGGACTTCCCCTTTCCTGGGTCTTATTTTCAAATATGTAGATTTAATATAATTCTTTTTAGAGGACACATTCTATTCTTAATTGTAGAAATATTCAAGTTTAGAAGGGATTAGCTGTGGAGTTTATTCTTACATGAAATGGGGGTTATCTTCTGATGACCACCTTAATAAATATTATTTACAAAATACATGTTTCATAGATACAATCCTGGACAGTGATTCTTAAACACATTGTGTTTTGAGAACCATTATGCTAAATTGAAAGACAAAGCAGACTGAGTGCATTGATCAGGGTTCTCTAGAGAAACAGAATCAAGAACATATGTAGATATTTAATAAGAGGTCTTTTATGGGAATTGACTCACATCATTATGGAAGCTGATATATGCCATGCAACCAGGAGAACTGGGGATGCTGCAAATATAAGTCAGTCCAAGTCCCAAATAAAGGGGTAGTCCAAACCATAGGCCTGGGAACTTGGTGTAGGATGGTATAAGTCCCATAGACCAAAGACCTGAAAAGAAGGAAGTTTGACGTTCAAGGGCAGAAAATGAATGTCTCAGCTCAGAAGAGGAAAGCAAGAATTTAACCTTTCTCCCCTTTTTGTTTTTCTCAGGTGCTCAACAGATTGGACAATGTGTTATTGGAAACACATGGAAATCACATTAAACCATCTGCAACAGTTCAATGTGAGAGAAACTTGATAAAGGTTTTCTCAGATTCAACAATAATAATAGCACATTGGCGAAAGTGATATTCTTTACTCAGTTGCTGATTTAAATGCTATTATCTCCTAAAAATACCCTCACAGGTAGACCCCAAAATAATTTTACCAGTTATCTGGGCATCCGTTTGCCCAATCAAGTTGAATTCACAAAATTAACCATCGCAGGGCAGGTCCCTAACATCAAGTAGGAGACAGAAAAGCAAATTTAGCAGTAAGCTGAGGAGACATAAGATATGCTAATTCTCACTTGCACAAGGGGTATTCCAAGGGCTCTGGACAGAATTAGAATGAAGTATGGTTCACATGGTTTTGTATAAGTTGTAAATGTAAGTATTTACTTCCCATCGGTCAAAACTGATGCCTCTTTCCACTTTAAATTATCCTCTTTCGTATCCCTGCTACTGGTTAGTAATATTGGAATGTACAGACATTTGGGGGATCTAGTCAAGAGTAAATTAAGTTGGGGTACCTATAGTTCAAGTTTGGGACTGGGTGGTTATCGTGGTTCTCAGTCATTTCCTGAGTAGAGTCAAGATATTGCATCTATTCCAAGTGCAGAAGTGACTCCCAGGAATTTTTCTGCCGCTCTCTATGCCAGCTTAGCAAGCATCATATTTTCGTAAGACATGCCTGACCACAGGCTGGACCGTAATATGAATGTAACCCATGTACCTGGCACAATGAGAAAGGGAAAAAAAAAATCCTTGAAGTTCACAGAACCTGGAGTTAGTCTTCGCAAAAACCTTCCAGACATCAGACATACAGGGTTTTAAGTGAAGTCTTTGTTTCTCATTGATACCTAGTCAATAAAACAGAAATTCTTTGTGTCAAAAATTTTTGATAATGCACCATGTTTAATACAAACATATATATGCACATACACATGGAAATCACATGAACCATCTGTAGCAGTTCAATATGAGAGAAACTTGATAGAGGTTTTCTCAAATTCAACAACAATAATAAACATTTTCATCATGTTATCAACAATAAATCACAAAACCCAAAACATGTTTCCTAAATCCTCTATAATAAAAGTTAAATTTTGACCAGTCATATTAGAAAAAATAAATCTGTCATGGCTGCCATAACAAAGTATCATAAACTAGGTGACTTAATAGAAACTTATTGCCTCACATCTTTGGAGAAGTTCTGGAAGTCCAAAATCATGGTGTTGTCAGAGCAAAGCTTCATCCAACTGAAGCTTCCAGAGCAAGATCCTTCTGGACTCTTCTAGCATCTGGCAGCTCCAGGTTTTCCTTGGTTTGTAGTAGCATTACTCCAGACTCTGTTTATCCTTTCACTTAGATTTATCCCTGTGATTCTGTGTATTCACATGGACACCCCTCTGGATTAGGGATCCACCCTACTGTAATGTCACCTCATCTGCATCTAAATAATTACATCTGCAAAAAAATCTATTTCCAAATCAGATCATATTTTGATATACTGAATGCTAGAACATCCACATGTCTATTGTGGGGGTGGTTGTGTTCTTTAGCTGCTCAGTAGTGCCCAACTCTTTGCAACTTCATGGGCTGTAGTCCACCAGCCTCTTCTGCCCATGCGGTTTTTCAGGCAAGAATACTGGAGCGTGGGACACCATTCAATTCATAAAACTTGAAGAAAGACTAATTTATGGCTTAATTCTTTCCATAGAGAGGGTCCTACTAAATTGTTGTCATATAAAGAAGTGATTAAAAGTATTCAGATAAAAATATAACCTCCTCCCCCTAAAAGAGTAAAGAGGTTATATTTTAATCTGAATACTTTTAATCAAGAAAGCAATGCTTTGAAAGTTCTTTGTGATTTTTGTGTTAGTTAAAATCTTTTCTGCTTGAAATTTTTTTTGTCATTTTCTTTTTTGTTCTAACAAAAATCACTTTTGCACCTAATTTTTATTCCTAATTGCATATCTTTTTAAAAATAGAAATTCCACTTGCCTGCATGTTAAGTCATTTCAGTTGTGTCCCACTCTTTGGGACCCCATGGACTGTAACTTACCAGGCTTCTATGGAATTATCCAGGCAAGAAGACTTGAATGGGTAGCCATTCCCTTCTCCAAGGAATCTTCTTGACCAAGGGATCGAACCTAGGTCTCCTGCATTGCGGACAGATTCTTTATCATCTGAACCACCAGGGAAGCCCATTGGTTTCTATTTGCATTGAGTATATCCGTGTTATTGGGCTTCATGGGGCCACAGAGAGTTGGACACCACTGAATGAGCACACGTATCCATGTGATTATGCTTCCATTATCCTAATGCTTGAGGTGTGAGGTCCTGGATACTGCGAGGCCTCTGTGCACACAACTGCCAGCCTGGCTTCTACCTCACTACAGTGAAAAGTTGAGGTCCTTACAAATGCTTGCAAAGATACATCATCTGTCTTCCTCCCAATTCTCATCACCTTCCTCTACCTTTTGACTCCTCCCACATCTGCCCTCACCCCAGTTCTCTCTGCTTCCAAATACTTGCTCTTCAGACAGGCTGGCCATCATGCCTCCAGGATCCCACCCTCACTGTGCCCTTTTCTGGACTGTTCTGTTCCCTGTTATGTGAGAAGCTATTGCTTCTTAGATTTGTGTTCAACTGTCCATGCATTCAAGGGGGACATTTGAGCAACCCTATCACTGACCTCCCCACCAGCACTCCTTGCCCACCATACAACTCCTTTTTAGTGATAACTCTTATTACCACTGACATTCCAAACATTATTAGATTAAAAACATATTTACTTATTTATTTGGTTTCACTGGGTCTTAGTTGCAACATATGGAATCTTTAGTAGTGGCATGTGGAATGTGTATATAGATAGTTCCCTGACCAGGAATTGAACCTGGGCCCCTTGCATTGGGAAAACAAAGTCTTAGCCAGTGGGCCACCAGGGAAGTCCCCATCATTAGAGATATCAGCAGGGCCCTGTGGGACTTCTCAGCACACAGTCTTTGTGTCCCCCATTTCTTGGTCTACAAGGAAACAGCCTTCATTCAGCCTCCGTGACCTTTCCTGAGTTCCAAGGGGCAGACTCAAACAATTGTTCATTAAGGAAGGGAGGGGTTGGGGGACCAAAGAGAAATGGTCCTGTTTCCTCATCCATGGATACATACAACAATATCTTTGAGCTGTTTTGCAGACACTGAAAGCCCTCGCTAACGATTAACAACGGTATGCTGCCCACAAGCATATAGACACCAGATCAGTTGGACCTGAATGCTGATGATGCTGATCCTACTTACTTCACCACCAGAAGAATGTCCATGAGCTGATTACACCCTCTTTGGACAATTAATATAAAACTTCTCACTATCTTCCCCGAGTTGGGACATATGGTTTTGAGGGCATGAGCTCACTGTGTCCCCCTTTACCTGGCAAAGCGATAAAGCTGTCCTTTTCTACTTCACTCAGAACTCTGTCTCTGAGATTCGATTCAGCACCTGTGTTCAGAAAAGCTGAGTTTTTCATATCGTTAGATTTTATCAGTATACTCTTCTTATTTACCTACTTATGTAACTGGAGCCTGTCTCTCTTCCCCACTACTGTAAGCACCACAAGGGCAGTCTGTTTTGATCACTGTTACATTGTCTTCCAGGGCATAGAATTGCATGATAATCAGATGCATCTTAGGGGACTGATAAATACCTGTTGATGACTGAGTCATAGATTTGGGTTGGGTTGTTGTTAAGATTCAACCAGAAATAGGAACCTTATCTTATGTGGGTGTTCAGTTTTCAAATCAGAAAATGAGTTAAACTGAAATGTGGTCTATATGATATCATCTTATTCTTCTAGTCATACCACACCTGATATTGGCTTCCATGGGATACTTCCCCTGCTTGCTCTTATTTTTCTTTTTAGTGGTTCTCAGTAACATCTGTTATCACAATTATCATCAGTGTGTATGTGAGCTATGCCAGAAGAGAGTCTGAAGAAGAAGAAGAGGGTCCTGGTCTTCCCTGGGAGCCAGGAGTTAATTACCAGGATAAAGGATTGTCATTATTTGACCTCCCAGACTCCCACAGAGAGCAGGATTATGGCCCCCCAGGCTCCTCAGGCTCCCCAGGGGCTCTCTTGTCCAGGATGTGTGGCTGAGCTGCTCTCACAGATGCAATCTTGTGAAGCAGCAGGCTTTTCTAGGTGCGGCCCCCTTGTTATTGTCCTGTTGGCATGAAACAGCTTTAATTGCTCGGAAAATGAGGGTTGCATTTGAAGAGACTCCTACAGGGTTTCTAATGTTCCTTTTGGTACCAAGTCAAGCTGCTTCCATCCATAGTTTCCAGAGAACCGCGAGGCTTCAACGGGTTGTCAGGTTTCACCATCATTCATAATGCCAGCAAAGAGATACGATGTCTATTTCTGCAAAGACTTTTCATCCTGGTGGAAAGTCCTTCATCTTCTAAGGACTACAGCATAGAACTGAAATGAAAATGTTTTTATGATGAATACCCAATCTCATGATTTTCTCAATTTTGCTTTCTGTTAAGATGACTTTGTATCAGAGGCAAGGATTGTTAATGTCTGTGAAGTGAAATAGGTTTTGTTTTGTTTTGTTACTCTGATCAAGTGCTGACCTAATTAGTGTGTGTCTGGCTGGTGGTAGTCTGTGTATTCATTTTGATCCCTTTGACTCCGATTTCAAATGTTAATTACCTTTCTAATTGGTTATTTTTAAATGTAGCAGATTGAGATAGGAGCCTGAAAGATCGAAAGTGCCCTACAATCGATTGTTCTTTTAAAAAATGGCAGTCTGCTTAGGCTGGGGGTGTGTTCAGCCAAGATGTTAGCAGCACACAGCACAGAGAATGTAAGGGAAGCAGTGCACGAATCGAAAAGTACACATAAGGTGTTTTGTTTATTTTGATTTCTGTTTATTTTGATTTCTATTTATTTTGATTATGCTCTAAAATATTTTAAAGAGTGTTTATCCCTTTTAAGAATGATTAGTCCTATGCCAGAAAATTAAAAACAAACAAAAAGTTTTCTAGGACTTATTAAAAGGTTTTAAAAATTCTTGCCATTTCTAATGTGGAAGCACTGTATCCCAGGATGAGCTGACCAGTTAGGATGTGGGTCACACGTCCCCAGGATGGCTTTCCTAATTTGGGGGCAGAAATGGTCACCAGACTGGTTGAGATCCAAATATTATGAAGTTAGGTTTTAATTTTTTTTTTCTATTTTCCATGTGGAAAAGGAAAAGAAAAAGAAAAGGAGAAGCCTAGTGGTTATGGGAGAGATGCTTAAACTTGTCCTAGAATTATTGACTATATCCATTCTCTGTTAGGGCTTTCCTGATAAATCAACTGGTAAAGAATCTGCCTGCAATGCAGGAGACCTGGGTTTGATCCCTGGGTTGGGAAGATCCCCTGGCAGAGGGCATGGTAACCCACTCTAGTATTCTTGCCTGGAAAACACCCATGTACAGAGGAGCCTGGCAGGCTACAGTCCATGGGGTCACAAAGAGTCGGACATGACTGAGTGACTAAACACAGCATTCTCCATTAGGAAAAACTGTCCAACAAAGTTAGAAAGAAGAAAACAGTATCTTGTAAAGTCATAAACAACCATCGGTGTAAACACTAAAGAAAAGAAAATAGCTGACAACGCAGATACAGAAGATCTGAGATGGATGTTGGCACACTTTTGTAGCAGGTGTGCACTGCTGTGAGGGCAGCAGGGGTGGAAAAGGAGAACCTTCGAGATGTCTCAAAAGCTGGTGCTTTCTTGGGCACATCAGTTTTAGGAACGAATTCACAAGGAAGAGTCAAGGATTGGGGCACTGATTTCAAACACCTATTGTGTCTGTGCCGACCTTGGAAAGTCATTGTGTAAACTCAGGACATATGCCTAGTGTATGAATCTCCATTCTGTTAATAGAAGCATTATGTCATCTGTTTGGTGAAAGCAGAGACAGTTATTTAACTCAATTTAGCCTTTGATCTAGTCTTCATCATATTCTGAATCTGAGATAATGAGTAATGTAGTTTATTGCCCTGACATCAGTGAAAGAGTGTAATGCCCAACCTTCAGAGTTGTGGGGAAGCTTAAACAAGATGATTCATATCTTGCATTTAGCACAGTGCTGGGCAGAGCTGAGTGTTCAATAAATGGCCATTAGAACCAACAGTGAATGAACTATACCTGTAGACAGACACAGACACATGCATACACAAACTTACATGTGCATGTGTGTGTATATATGCACACACACATATATATATTTGTCTGTGTGTAATAAATGTACTCAGTTCTTGGTTGTGTCTGACTGTGACCCCATGGACTGTAGCACACCAGGCTCGTCCATCCATGGAATTTTCCAGGAAAGAGTAGTGGAATGAGTTGCCATTTCTTATTCTAGGGGAATCTTCCTGACCCAGGGACTGAACCTGTGTCTCTTATGTGTCCTGAATTGGCAGACATATCTTTTACCACTGTGTCACCTGGGAAGCCCATATGTAATATATACATATATACACATACACATGCTGCTGCTGCTGCTGCGTCGCTTCAGTCGTGTCCGACTCTGTGCGACCCCATAGACGGCAGCCACCAGGCTCCCCCGTCCCTGGGATTCTCCAGGCAAGAACACTGGAGCGGGTTGCCATTTCCTTCTCCAATGCATGAAAGTGAAAAGTGAAAGTGAAGTCGCTCAGTCGTGTCCGACTCTCAGCGACCCCATGGACTGCAGCCTACCAGGCTCCTCCGTCCATGGGATTTTCTAGGCAAAATTACTGGAGTGGGGTGCCATTGCCTTCTCCAATATATATACACATACATATATGTAAATTAAATTCTTAGTATCCTCAAAAGCATATGTTATGAATCAGAGGCAGTCTGGACATACATGCCATTTTACATTTGCTCATGTTTTCTAATTCCATGTTCGCAGAATACGGAGTGCAGTTTGGCAAAATTATACTGATATACTTTTTATCTATGCCTGTTCTGTAGAAAAAGAATCTTCGCAGTGACCCAAAACACTTTGAATGCTGCTGCAGTCCATGGGCTCGCTAAGAGTTGGACACGACTGAGCGACTTCCCTTTCACTCTTCACTCTCCTGCATTGGAGAAGGAAATGGCAACCCACTCCAGTGTTCTTGCCTGGAGAATCCCAGAGACGGGGGAGCCTGGTGGGCTTCTGTCTATGGGGTCACACAGAGTCGGACACCACTGAAGCGACTTAGTAGCAGCAGCAGCTACCTACAGACCACCAAGAGGAAATAGCACAAAGGCATCCTGCTTTTCCTACAGACATGAGCACAGTCTTTTCAAGTTATTACACAGTGTACAATGCTGAAAACATTTTGACTGGAGATGGTTCTCATTCCAAACATTTCAGATAGCCAGCAATGACAATAAAAGCATATATTTTAGAAAAAAGTACAAGTCACCCACTAGGTCCATCTGTGTCCACGTGACTGCCCGGTGGCCTAATTTTAATGTGATAAAAGTTCTCTGTAGCATTGGATGAAGGTTGCTGCTATTGCTGCTAAGTCGCTCAGTAGTGTCTGACTCTTAGTGACCCTATGGACTGCAGCCCACCAGGCTCCTCCGTCCATGGGATTTTCCAGGCAAGAGTACTGGGGTGGGGTGCCATTGTCTTCTCCGTGGATGAAGGTAGAACATGCAAAACCAAGTGCCATGAGAGAAAGTCATTCTTGTTTTATTTTGTGCCCAGCGTTTCCAAGTTGTGAGTCTGGCTAGGATGCCCCTAACATCTCCTAAGATCTTCAAGAGACTTCAAGGAGACTTCTCATCTGTGGTCCAAAGGCAGCTCGAGAATTACACAAGCACTATCATCGTCAAGCTGAGGTTGGTCTCAGAGACCCCGGGTTCCCACAAGTTGCTTTCAGAGAAACTCACTGCTTTTGGAGTAGGAGGGGACCTCAAGGATGCCCGCTTCGAAGCAAAAGCATGTTTTCATTTGGCTACACTGGTCTTAGTTGTGGCACATGGGCTTAGTTGCTCTACAGCACGTGGGATCTTGGAAAAGACCCTGATGCTGGGCAAGATCGAGGAAAGGAGGACAAGGGGGAGACAGAGGACGAGAGGGTTGGATGGAACCACCTACTCAACGGACATGAGTTTGAGCAAGCTTTCAGGAGATATTGAAAGACAGGGAACCCTGGTATGCTGTAATCCATGGGGTGGCAAAAAGTCGGACACGACTGAGTGACTTAACAATAATGTGGAATCTTACTCCACCAGTGATTGAAAACAAGCACCTCCTTTTCATTGGAAGGTGGATTATTAACCCCTGAACCACCAGGGACGTCCCAAGAATATTTTCAGCTTCATCTTAGAGTCTAATCAACTAAGACTCTAAGGAACCAAGACAGCTAAGTACAATATGCTGTCCTGGATGAAACATAAAGGGAAAAATAAACACAAAAAATAAAACATAAATATGAAAGGAGTCAAAACTAAGGATATCTGAAAAAGTATGGACTTGAGTTAGTAAGAATATAGATGACACTGGAAGGAAGCAGAGTTTAGCGAGGCCCACCCTAGCAAAAACCTGCATGCTGCTATCTCTGCCTCAAACATAAAGGAATAGATCAACAAAGCATCCAAGGGCTGGAAGCTGAAACTGTTTGGCTAAAACCAGTACTCAAATCTCAGATCTTTTGACTAAACATATTGTGGTCTCTGGGCTGCCCAGGTAGTGTTAGTGGTAAAGAACTTGCCTGCCAATGCAGGAGACTCAAGAGAGCCAGGTTCGATCCCTGGATAGGGAAGACCCCTGGAGAAGGGCATGGCAACCCACTCCAGTATTGTTGCCTAGAAAATCCCATGGGCAGAGGAGCCTGGCAGGCTATAATCCATAGGGTTGCAAAGAGTCGGACATGACTGAGCATACATGCACGCACAGTTGTAATCTTTAATCAAACCTCAAATTTCCCACACAATTATTTTAAGAATCTGTAAAATGAAAATACAGGTTCTATATTGATAGAAAAAATTCATGTATAAGCACACCTGCACAGTTCAAACTGTGTTGTTCAAAGGTCAACTGCCTATCCATATTGGTTCAATAATTGTGACAAATGCACCACACTAATGTGAAATGCTAATAATGGGGGAAATAGTGTGTGGGCTGCACAGGAACTCTGTACTATCTGCACATTTTTTTCTGTAAATCTAAAACTCAAACTAAAATAAAATAAAATATTTATTTTAAAAAATTACTCATTTCTGTATTTGGAAAAGGAATTACAAAACTGACTTTTTATTCTAATTGGTTATGGTCAATTTCATGTTACAAATGCTTAAAATATCAAATGTACAAACTCCTTGCTTTGCCGTCTGGAATCTCCATTCCTGTTAAATTATGTCTGGCCAGAAGGCAAACAGGATCAGCTACGGGCTGACCACACCCTGGACTGGGTCTATGCTCAGGACCCTGGCATTTGAGGGAAGTGTCTTAACTAAAGATCCTCACACCCTAACAGCTACCAGATCCATGGCTGCCATGACACCCTGCCCAGCTGGTTCTCTAGCAGTTCTCCCCAGAGTGTGGGTTCCTCATGGGAGTGCGGTAGCCTCCAAGGGAATGGGAGGTTATTTGGACAGGCTGTTCCCTAGGAGACAAGGGTAATTACACTAAGTAATTTGCTTTGCATATTCCAGGAGAGATATATATATATATATATACACACACACACATATATATATACACACACACAGACAATATAAATAGATACATACATATATACATATAAATATATTAATTTCTATCAAGGCAACAAACAGATTAGATGTTTTAGGCTTCTTTGGTGGCTCATTGAGTAAAGAATCTGCTGTAGTGCAGGAGATCCTGGTTTGATCCCTGGGTTGGGAAGATCCCCCGGAGAAGGAAATGGCAACCCAGTCCAGTATTCTTGCCTGTGAAATCCCATGGGCAGAGGAGCCTAGCAGGCTACAGTCCATGGGGTCACAAATAGTCAGACAAGACTTAGCAACTAAACCACCTAAAATATTTTAAAATAGCCCTTTAGTTAGAAGGTGACTTAGAGAAATACCTAGGTACAAATTGTTATCATGTCACTTTAATGTTATCAGTTAAGGTTTCACTAAGTTTTTCTACTTTAAACAAAATTTTACTTACCAGGTTCTTGGCTGCAAATGGTTAAGCAGAAAGTTAATATATTGAAAGTCTATTAGGGACTGCTGAGAGGAGGAACCAGACTTGAAAAATGATTGGGAACCTAAGGAAGCGAGTTGGCAGGAATTATTGAAGGCTGTGCCATAGGAGAACCTGGTGTGGATGCCACAGCTATCACCAATGCATATAGGGCAAGACCGTGGCCACCATCTATTTGTTCCTCCATCATCACTGTTTCTCTGTAGTGCTGCCAGATGCTGCCAGGCTGGACCATGGAGAGACTCTTAGGAAATCATTCAATATATAGCACCAAAGAAATGCAGCATCCTTTAACAAGGTTAGTGTACCTTTTAAACTTTCACTGGTAGAGGGAAACATTAGATAACTCTAAGTCTTAATTCTGGGGACCTGGGCCATGTGAACAAGGAGAGCAAACCTCTCAAAAATTTGGATATAGTGACTATAACATAGGACTCAGCAAGTATTATGCAGAAAAAAATCCTGTGAATTATAAAGACCCACACTTCAAATTTGGACATAATTGAGGGGCTATCTTCATGACCCAGATAATCACGATGGTGTGATCACTCACCTAGAGCCAGACATCCTGGAATGTGAAATCAAGTGGGCCTTAGGAAGCATCACTACGAACAAAGCCAGTGGAGGTGATGGAATTCCAGTTGAGCTCTTTCAAATCCTGAAAGATGATGCTGTGAAAGTGCTGCACTCAATATGCCAGCAAATTTGGAAAACCCAGCAGTGGCCACAAGACTGGAAAAGGTCAGTTTTCATTCCAATCTCAAAGAAAGGCAATGCCAAAGAATGTTCAAACTACCGCACAATTGCACTCATCTCACATGCTAGTAAAGTAATGCTCAAAATTCTCCAAGCCAGGCTTCAGCAATATGTGAACTGTGAACTTCCAGATGTTCAAGCTGGATTTAGAAAAGGCAGAGGAACCAGAGATCAAATTGCAAACATCTGCTGGATCATGGAAAAAGCAAGAGAGTTCTAGAAAAACATCTATTTCTGCTTTATTGACTATGCCAAAGCCTTTGACTGTGTGGATCACAATAAACTGTGGAAAATTCTGAAAGAGATGGGAATACCAGACCACCTAACCTGCCTCTTGAGAAACCTATATGCAGGTCAGGAAGCAACAGTTAGAACTGGACATGGAACAACAGACTGGTTCCAAATAGGAAAAGGAGTATGTCAAGGCTGTATATTGTCACCCCACTTATTTAACTTATATGCAGAGTACATCATGAGAAACACTGGGCTGGATGAAGCACAAGTGGGAATCAAGATTGTTGGGAGAAATATCAATAACTTCAGATAGGCAGATGACACCACCCTTATGGCAGAAAGTGAAGAGGAACTAAAGAGCCTCTTAATGAAAGTGAAAGAGGAGAGTGAAAAAGTTGGAGAGTGAAAAGCTCAACATTCAGAAAACTGAGATCATGGCATCTGGTTCCATCACTTCATGGCAAATAGATGGGGAAACAGTGGAAACAGTGACTGACTTTATTTTTCTGGGCTCCAAAATCACTGCAGATGGTGATTGCAGCCATGAAATTAAAAGACGCTTGCTTCTTGGAAGGAAAGTTATGACCAACCTAGATAGCATATTCAAAAGCAAAGACATTACTTTGCCAACAAAGGTCTGTCTAGTCAAGGCTATGGTTTTTCCAGTGGTCATGTATAGATGTGAGAGCTGGACTATAAAGAAAACTGAGTGCCGAAGAATTGATGCTTTTGAACTGTGGTGTTGGAGAAGACTCTTGAGAGTCCCTTGGACTGCAAGGAGATACAACCAGTCCATCCTAAAGGAGATCAGTCCTGGGTGTTCATTGGAAGGACTGATGTTGAAGCTGAAACTCCCATACTTTGGCCACCTGATGCAAAGAGCTGACTCCTTGGAAAAGACCCTGATGCTGGGAAAGATTGGGGGCAGGAGGAGAAGGGGACAACAGAGGATAAGATGGTTGGATGGTATCACTGACTCAATGGACATGGGTTTGGGTGAACTCTGGGAGTTGGTGATGGACAGGGAGGCCTGGCATGCTGTGGTTCATGGGGGTCACAAAGAGTTGGACACGACTGAGTGACTGAACTGAACTGAACTGAACTGAGTGGCTAAAGAACACTTCAAACTCTGTTGGGATCTCTGGTCAGTAGTGAACCCAAGTCAGCAGGGTTAGTGCCTCTCCAGGGCATACATAACTTTTAATGTTGGAAGATCTAATCTTCTAAGGAAACATTTAGGAGAATCAAATTGATAGTATTAGCCCTCTGTGTTAAGATGGATTTTGTGCAATTCAGCATGTTAAATATTTTATCAACAATAATATGCTGTGGTAGAGTAATTCAAAATAAAACCTGCTTAATTCTTGGTTGAAAATTTTAGTGGTAATTTACTATGATATTGAAGCATGCATGTTCATTTAAGTATAATGATCTTTGTTTTTTAAGAATCACCATCTTGAGAAATAATTTTTCCTGTCCTAGGATGAGGCAGACTTTGTGATGTGATGTGCTCGAGAGCCCCTTCTGGGAGATAATTATTAACCTACATGATAAAAATGCTTGAACAATTTTCTGATAGACATTAATTAGCTCAAGAACCTCTTCTAAGAACAGCCTAGCTGACTTTAACCTGGTGACATGCCTCAGGACTTTAATTACTGTTTATCCAGTCTTGCTGTCTCCTTAATAAGAATCTTAAAAATCCAGTGTAAAATGATTCTCTAATCATTTCTTCCTACTACAAAATGCCTCTACTGAGTTGCAATCATTGAATTTCTTAGAAGTCTTTCCCTTGGAGCAAAACTTAGACCTAGGCTCTGAATCAATTTGTCTGAGAACTCACTTTAATAATATTTATGTTCAACTCATTAGATTTTAAGATTTAACATAGTATTTGATTCTTCTGTCAAAAAGTGGTACCTAGAAAGAAAACCAGCATTGCTAAATTTATAAATTTAGTTAAAATCATCTCAATGCAAGTGAGAATCAAATTTGTAAATAAAATCAGAGTTGCCACAGGTGCCTCTAAAAACTGCTAGCCAAAAATTTGTTAATAAACGAAATAATAAGATTTATAATTTTAAGTTAAAGTTTAAGGATGAGTTAGTTTTGGCGATTTGGCTTTCTAATAATTAAATATTAATTTTTTTAAGTTGTCTTCTGAACAATCTTTTCTGCACACAAAGCCTTCCTTCAAAGGCATTGAAAATGCTCACATTGATTCCACCAAAACTACCTAGTGAGGCCTTCCACAAACACCAGAAAGGAGCTTGGATTCTGAGAAGCTAAAATATCAGTAATAACTAAAGACTGCGATGAGAGTTTGCTTTGCTTTTTAAAAAAATTTATTTTGATTAAGGATGCTGTCATAGCTCTTTTAAATGCTCCTAAAGCTTATTCCCTTTTTAAGCTATTCTCCTAAATGGAATCATGAAGCAAATCCAAAGTATGAAAATTCATACTTAAATCTCTCCTTTTCAAGTGACATCCTCCAAGGAGAAATTCACATAATCAACTTTATGCCGTTTTGTTTTGGTTGTATTTCTTATGTTCACTCTTTCCCACATATACAGAGTAGAAATACAAGTTTGAAAACAAGCATACACAATGTCCTCAAACTTAATGTCTGGTATAATTAAACCATAATTCTACAAAGATGTTTTTGTCTTTTATCTCCTCACCATGATGTTTCTAGAATTTACAACATTGTAGTCACCCAGTCACTTGAGTGACTGAATGACACAGAGGAAATTATGAAAAGATGCCCTTTGTCACTTCCATCTTCCTTCTTGCTCTACCCTATTTTCACCTTCGCCTTGTTCAGTACATCATTTCTCTCTCTGTGGTTCACCTTAGACATGCAGTACCTAAATTTACTGCTGCGATTCGTTTTGGCTTGTAGGGTTAGATTATTTCCTCAAGTTCTGAGGGCAAAGATGACCTCAGATAGACCTCAGGATAAAGCTGGAGAGGTTTCAAGCCAGGCTGAGTTGTTGAGTCAGAGGACCAGATTTGGCATTTAGAGAGATGGTGATGAAGACAGTGCAGAGCTCTGGGTTGGAAGCAAGTATCTTCAGACTGGAGTCTGCAGAGTCAAGAATACTAAAGGACTTGGTTTGGGATCCTCTCAAGCCAGAAAAAAAATAAGCAGGGGAAAGGGATAAACCTGGGATTGAATGGGATTCTTGGAATCTGGAATAAATGAATTGCACATCCACACAAATGCATCCCTGATGGACAATGATTGATGCTAGGAGTGCACACCGTATGCCTTCTGCTCTGGTGTTAAAACAGAATCCTACCTTCTGGGCACTTTCTGGAGAGCAGGTATGGATCGATTCTGGGAAGGAGACAGTCATCTGTAGTTTAATTCCCTCCTGGATCCCACAGCATTTCATTTCTCAATAACGAGAACAAAGAAAATAAGATATAGCATATTTTGATGAATATTATAATGTGCTTTGAAATCACATAACAGGGGTTGTGGTGGTGGAGGAGTCAAATGAATGAGCTATGGAGTTTAAAAGGACCAAATCAATACAATCAGAAAGGCCATATTTCAGATTTTTCATGAATAATCATACTGAGTTTTTATTATTTATGTGTAATTGAAGCTATATTCACAACATTTATATTATTAATTTTCTGGAAAGCAATGAAGTAGAGACACTGATTATAATTCTCTTTGAAATATGCATTATTAGTCAGGGTGGACCCCTCGCTTGTGAAGTCCAGAACAAAATGCAAATGCAGATGGCCCCTTGATCTAAAAACAGGAAAAAGGTGTCATTAAGGTACTGATGAATATAACTTTTTCTTTTTTGATTTCTCTCTTGACTTGTCATGGTGTTTTGTTTGCTAGTTAAAGTCATTCTAAGTAAAGACAAATTAAAAATTTAAATTATTAGCATGAGTTTTTCAGTTCATCTTTATACTGTGCAGGGCCAGCTTTCCCTGCATATTTTTAGAGCATTTAACTGGTGTGCGGAATCGTCAAAATGACACAATCCCTATTTCATAGCACATACATGCATATGTATCACATTCTTACCAGAATGGTGAGAAGGCTGTTTAAAATTAACTCAACTGCTTTTATAGCACTTCTTGACAAGTGCACATTTCTACCAACATTCTCTACCTTTGGTTTACTGATGAGTAAGAAGGACCTTGGGCTTCTCAGATGGCGCAGGGGTAAAGAATCTACCTACCAATACACGAGAAGCAGGAAACACACATTGTCTGGAAAATTCCATGGACAGAGGAGCCTGGCGGGTTACAGTCCATGGGGTCGCAAAGAGTTGCACACGACTAAACGACTGAACTCGCACACACAAGGAAGATCCTAGAAAAAGAGGAAATGGGATGTGCCATCTATGGATGGTCTGCTATTACATGCAAGTAACACAAGAAAAAAAATACATATATTAGGAGTACTTCCTAGAATGCACCCTCTTCTTTAAGGATTCAAAACAGGTTCTGGTTTGACCAAAAGTTTGGCATCTCCCGACTATCAGTGTTTCTACCTACTCCATTACAGACATAACACATTTAGTTTGTACTCTCTTTGATTCACACTGAGTTCCCACATATTTCAGGTCCTCTGGAGTTCTGCGTTCTTGACATCTTGCAAGTACTATACCCAGAATGGGGCATCCAGAATCCATGAACATGCACACCAAGTGTCATCCTCTACCAAACGTGTGTGTCATCATCTTATCATTCTTCAATCACAAAAGACAACTTCAAAAATAAAGTTGAGAATTTCAAGACCATATAAGCAAAGCATTTTATCAAACATGGGGTCCTTCTGTGCACAGAGCTCTGTGCAACTGCTCAGATTGCACCTTCATGAGGCTTATCTAAAATCTCTTATTGGATTTTAAAGGCAAATTAATTTTACATGAAAGAGAAACAATAATAGAACATGAAATAGTGGACAGGAAGGATGCTTGGGATGTTTGCATGGAGAAATGTATTGTCAGTAAGTAGAGGTGAGGAGGGAAGCCAAGTTTCTGCAGTGGACACAAGCATCTGTCTTTTTACGTTTAACTTATAATTTTAGGGGAAAACTACTAATGGTTCTTTATGACATACTGGCATTTTTAGATCAGATTTCTAGAAAAGCAAACTTTGGACTTCATGTTGGCACAGATGTAGATACTTCAAAGAATCTGATTTTAAATTATGGAATTGAAGACAAAGTAGACTCTGATGTAAAAAGAGGTTGTGTTTCCAAAAAGTTAATGTTTCAGGCACTTCTCTGGCAGAAGAACTGACTTCTTCCTAGAAAGTGAAAGTGAAAGTCACTCAGTTGTGTCCAACTCTTTGTGAACCCATGGACTATGAAGTCAATGAAATTCTCCAGGCAAGAATACTGGAGTGGGTAGCCATTCCCTTCTCCTGGGGATCTTTCCAACCCAGGGATCGAGCCCAGGTCTCCCACATTGCAGGTGGATTCTTTACCAGCTAAGCCACCAGGGAAGCCCTAGAAATGATGTGTTACATAGTTATTGGGTTCTCAGGTTAGTCTGAAACAACTGTAGACCTGGTATCGTGCTTCGAATGTTGATAGTGCAGTTTAGTAAACAAAACCTCACGTTGGCTATTTCTTATGAGAAGTTATTTCAAAGTCGAGGCACACATTTCTCCTCATCTTACCCTGTGTGAGCAGGGGCTTCCCTGAGTCCTATGTTGGTGGAAGTGGAGTCCAGAAGGTTACTCTGATCCTTAAAAGTGTGTTGGTAGGTGTGAGAGGTGTGGCTTTGAAGACACGGTGAAAATCCTAGGTTGACCTTGGTACTGGTAACTCAGGGCTTCCCTGGTGGCTCAGATGGTAAAGAATCCGCCTGCAATGTGGGAGACCTGGGTTCAATCCCTGAGTTGGGAAGATCCACTGGAGAAGGGAATGGCTACTCAGTCCAGTATTCTGGCCTGGAGAATTCCATGGACTGTATAGTCCATGGGTTTGCAAAGAGTTGAACATGATTGAACAAGTTACACTTCAGTTCACTGGTAACTTGCTAAAGGTCACCATTTATAGAGAAGGAATGTGGAAGGAAGAGAACTTTCATCTACAGATACTTAGGAGAATGCGTGTGGAGAACATGTGTGGGGAATTCCTTTGCAGAATGCTAGATGGACATCTGTTTACTAGATATCCTAATATAAGTTCCTTATCCATAGATATCTCTGTCTGAGTAGAAAAAATTAAGGTTTTCATGTAGTTATAGCAGCATAATTTTAAAATCTATTGCCCTGTGAGTGTTGGAGAGGCTGAGATGTGTTGGCTGTTCTGCATTGTTGTTGTTTTTCAGCCGCTAAGTCATGTCAGACTCTTTGTGACCCCATGAACTGCAGCACACCAGGCTCCCCTGTCCTTCACTATCTCCCACAGTTTGCTCAAACTCATGTTCATTGAGTAGGTGATGCCATTCAACCATCTTACCCTCTGTCACCCCCTTCTCCTCCTGCCCTCAGTATTCCCCAGCATCAGGGTGTTTTCCAGTGAGTCAATTCTTCACATCAGATAGCCAAAGTATTGGAGTTTCAGCTTCAGTTATTTGTCCTTTCAGTGAATATTCAGGGTTAATAAATTTAGAAAGTTTTTAAAAGCCTTTGTTGGTGTGGTCCGGTCACTAAGTCATGTCCAACTCTTTGCGACCCCATGGACTGCAGCACGCCAGACTTCCCTGTCCTTCACCATCTCCCTGAGTTTGCTCAAACTCATGTCCATTGAGTCAATGATACAATCCAACCATTTCATCCTCTGTCGCCCCCTTCTCCTCCCGCCCTCAATCTTTCCCAGCAAAAGCCTTAGGGGGATAAAAAGTGGACCCAAGAGCAATATTTCAACAAAGCAATGCTATATAAATTAGACATGAGAAAGTGATAGTTAAAGATAATGACCTATCAATTCTCAGACCACTAATGTTAATAATTAAGACTGACATTTATTTGGGGTTCACTCAACTCAGAGGCACTGTGATTTATTAACATATATATTAATTAATTTAATCTTCATATCAATCCACTGATATGCATATTATTGTATATGACATTTAATAAATGTGGTTATGGAGTCACCAAGATGTGAAGTAACTAAATTAAGAAGCTTTTAAGTAGTGAAGGAAAACGCATACTCAGTGTGTCCGACTCCAGGCAGCTTGTCTCAACATTATGTTTTTTTTTTAATGTTATTTCTGACATATACTTATAATTGTTGATGCTTTGTTGAATATTTAACATGAGATAAAATTTTATAGTATTTTAACTGATGATTTAAATGCTACTCATAAATGTTAGGCAAGGATTTGTGTTTATTTAAAAATAAAATATATTGGCATGTTATTAAACTCTATAAAATACTTCATAGCCACAAGATGTGGGCTCCATCAGAGGGAAGACAGACTGAAAACTATAATCACAGAAAACTAACCAATCTGATCACATGGACCACAGTCTTGTCTAACTCAATGATACTATGAGCAATGCTGTGTAGGGCCACCCAAAACTGACAGGTCATGGTGGAGAGTTCTGACAAATCATGGTCCAGTGGAGAAGGGAATGGCAAACCACTTCAGTATTCCTGCCTTGAGAACCCCATGAACAGTATGAAAAGGCAAAAATATAGAACACTGAAAGATGAACTCCCCAGGTGGGTAGGTGCCCAATGTACTTCTGGAGATCACTGGAGAAATAACTCCAGAAAGAATGAAAAGACAGAGACAAAGCAAAAACAACACCCAGTTGTAGATGTGACTGATGATGGAAGCAAGGGCCGATGCTGTAAAGAGTAATAGTACATAGGAATCTGGAATGTTAGGTCCATGAGTCAAGGCAAATTGGAAGTGATCAAACAGGAGATGGCAAGAGTGAATGTTGACATTTTAGAAATCAACGAACTAAAATGGACTGGAATGGGTGAATTTAACTCAGATGACCATTATATCTACTACTGTGGGCAAGAATCCCTTAGGAGAAATGGAGTAGCCATCATAGTCAACAAAAGGGTTCAAAATGCAGGACTGGTCCCATCACTTCATGGCAACAAGATGGGGAAACAGAGGAAACAGTGACAAATTTTATTTTGGGGGGCTCCAAAATCACTGCAGATGGTGACTGCAGCCATGAAATTAAAAGATGCTTGCTCCTTGGAAGAAAAGTTATGACCAACCTAGACAGCATATTAAAAAGCAGCGACATTACTTTGCCAACGAAAGTCCATGTAGTCAAAGCTATGGTTTTTCCAAGAGTCATGTATTGATGTGAGAGTTGGATTCTAAGGAAAGCTGAGTGCCAAAGAATTGATACTTTTGAACTGTGGTGTTGGAGAAGACTCTTGAGAGTCCCTTGGACTTCAAGGAGATCTAACCAGTCCATCCTAAAGGAGATCAGTCCTGAATATTCATTGGAAGGACTAATGCTGAAACTCCAATACTTTGGCCACCTGTTGAGAAATTTGTATGAAGGTCAAGAAGCAACAGTTAGAACTGGACATGGAACAACAGACTGGTTCCAAATAGGAAAAGGAGTTTGTCAAGGCTTTATATTGTCACCCTGTTTATTTAACTTATATGCAGAGTACATCATGAGAAACGCTGGACTGGAAGAAACACAAGCTGGAATCAAGATTGGCAGGAGAAATATCAATAATCTCAGATATGCAGATGACATCACCCTTATGGCAGAAAGTGAAGAGGAGCTCAAAAGCCTCTTGATGAAAGTGAAAGTGGAGAGTGAAAAAGTTGGCTTAAAACTCAACATTCAGAAAACGAAGATCATGGCATCCGGTCCCATCACTTCATGGGAAATAGATGGGGAAACAGTGGAAACAGTGTCATACTTCATTTTTCTGGGCTCCAAAATCACTACAGATGGTGACTGCAGCCATGAAATCAAAAGACGCTTACTCCTTGGAAGGAAAGTTATGGCCAACCTAGATAGCATACTGAAAAGCAGAGACGTTACTTTGCCAACAAAGGTTTGTCCAGTCAAGGCTATGGTTTTTCCTGTGGTCATGTATGGATGTGAGAGTTGGACTGTGAAGAAGGCTGAGTGCCGAAGAATTGATGCTTTTGAACTGTGGTGTTGAAGAAGACTCTTGAGAGTCCCTTGGACTGCAAGGAGATCCAACCAGTCCATTCTGAAGGAGATCAGCCCTGGGATTTCTTTGGAAGGAATGATGCTAAAGCTGAAACTCCAGTACTTTTGCCACCTCATGCGAAGAGTTGACTCATTGGAAAAGACTCTGATGCTGTGAGGGATTGGGGGCAAGAGGAGAAGGGGATGACAGAGGATGAGATGGCTGGATGGCATCACTGACTCAATGGACGTGAGTTTGAGTAAACTCCGGGAGTTGGTGATGGACAGGGAGGCCAGGCGTGCTGTGATTCATGGGGTCGCAAAGAGTTGGACATGACTGAGCGACTGATCTGAACTGATCTGCAAGAACTGACTCATTGGAAAAGATTCTGATGCTGGGAAAAATTGAAGGTGGGAGGAAACAGGGACAACAGGGGTTGAGATGGTTGGATGGCATCAACGACTCAATGGACATTAGTTTGAGTAAACTCCGGGAGTTGTTGATGGACAGAGAGGCCTGGTGTGCTGCAGTCCATGGGGTCCCAAAGAGTTGGACACGACTGAGTGACTAAACTGACTGACTGAGCCACAAGATGGAATTAGAGATATTTGGCTATAGTTAAAATTTGGCTTGATAAGAAATGAGAGATTATGCCTTAAAACACTACTTCTTTGGGGTTTAAACAATTTAACCTCCTTTTCCCATTTTAAAGCTTTTTATAGATGAAGAATAATATTATGATATTAGAATTTTTGGTTCCTCTGTATCTTATATCATCCATAGGGTAACATCGTTTGTTTAGTCACTAAGTCATGGATCTGAGACTGCCAGCCACAAGGCTTCCCTGTCTAGGGTATTTCCCAGGCAAGAATACTGGAGGGCATTGCCATTTCCTACTCCATGGGATCTTCCTGACCCAGAGATAGGACCCGCAGTTCCTGCTGTGTCTCCTGCAGTGCAGGCAGATTCTTTACTACCAATCCTTCACTGATACAGATACTAAAGTATTGTACTTTAGTACTTTACTACTAAATACTTGACTTTGCTACTTTACAGATACTTTACTACTTTACTTTACACCAATATAGACGAATTTATTAAATACCTTGTGAAATTATTTTCCTGTGTTTCTAAATAGCTTGTAGTCTTCATACCTTTAGAAATGAAGCATATATGAAGCACCAAGTCAAGTGCTTGATATGTAGTATGTCTTTAACAGATTGTGTATGGATTAAGTACATTAACCACTGGGTACGTATTACAGCACATAATAATTGCTGCAAAGGAAGGTAATGAAACCTCGATCGAATGCTTTTATCACTTCTTGTGGCAAGCTGGAAAGACAAAATAAAAATACGAAATTTATTTCAGTAAGAATCTGAAATGAAGGAAGAGTGATCTGAGCTACACATGAAAGTGACTGAAGAATTAAGATTTTAAAAACAGAGACACAAGAATATGGAATGAAATGGAAATGAGTCGTAGAGTGTGGGAAGATACATGGAGATTTAGGGTAGTTTAATTCAAAGTAAATATAGTCATGCAGTTGTTTTACTAAGGAAAAATGGATTTCTCAAAATAAAAGGCATCCTTTATAATGATGGTATTAAACCCTAATGGAGAATAAGCCCTGATGTTTCCAGAAACCATAGAGAATTTTTCTTGTCTATGCCATGAAACTAAATAAAAAAGATTTGCTCACAGAAAAAGACCTGATATTATCTGAATATGTTAGAAATTATCCTCTCTAGTATTTCAAAATGGATATAAAGAGGGTTTGTTTTTTTCTTGATGTAAAATATATTTTATTTTACAGTAAAATTAATATGGAAATGATAGACTAAGACATGCTTTAATATTGAAAATTAAGTTATGTATCACTAAGGCTTTTATTTTAAAATTTTCACTAGATATAAGGGATATACCCAGAAGATATATCAATATGTTTCAGTACATAACAATTTGTTTTTATCAAAGTATAAGTATGTTTTATGGATCTCTAGTATCTTACATACATGCTATTTCTCCCTTTTTGTGTTCTTTTATGATCCATATTTATATTCACAACAGTAACATTTTATTTATTTCCCTTTATGGAATTTCATTTTTGGATATATTAGAAAAAAACCTTAGTTAAACAGCTACTACCGGTCTTTTCTTTAACATTTTGGATCTTGTTTTTATTTGCTACCATATACCACCATCTTTTTCACCTTTTTCCACTATAACAAATGGCTTTTAGTTAAAAAAAAAAAAAAAAACAAACAACAATCTTCTACCCACCTCCCTCATTTGTCTAGAAAAGCATTCCTTCTCACAAACACCTAGAATGGTGAAGGGCCATCCCTGCTTTTGGAAGACATCAGCTTCTAGGTCTAGCAACGTTATTGCTATTTAGCAGCTAGCTTAGGATCTTATACGACAGAGAAGATTATTTTAAAATCTAAAGGGCCACTGAAATTAAACAAGCTGAATCTTTAGAAGAAATAACCCACTCAAAACCAGGAACGTGATTTGAGAATGAAAATTTACTGCAGCATCCCATAGAGGTACCTGAAATCACAACCAGAATGCTTTATTCAGAATGCTTTAAAAGTTCATTAGGAAATGTATGTGTGTGCTTAGTTGTTCAGTCGTGTCCCACTCTTTGTGACCCCGTGGATGTAGCCTGCCAGGCTCCTCTGTGCATGGAATTCTCCAGGCAAGAATACTTTGATAGGTTGCCATTTCTTTCTCCAGGGGATATTCCCAACCTGGTGATTGAACCCAGGTCTCCTGCATTGCAGGCAGATGCTTTACCATCTGAGCTACTAAGGAAGCATAAGGAAATGTATGTATAAAGAAATGTATGTGCTCAGTCAAAATGAAACCTGTCAGGAGGTGCATTATAGGTTAAGTTTCCAAGTTCTAATAGTATAAAAAGAGACTTGTGCTGGGGTGAGATTCTCCAGTTCTATAACTAACAGAGCAAAAATTTCTTATCTCCAAACTGTGATTGTGTTATTGTGATGTAATAAGAAATATTGGGCTTCCCAGGTGGCTCAGGAGTAAAGGATCTGTCTGTCAAGTAGGAGAAGAGAGAAACATGGGTTCGATCTGTGGGTTGGGAAGATCCCCTGGAGAAGGAAAAGGCAACCCACTCTAGAATTCTTGCTCAGGAAATCCCTTTGACAGAGGAGCTTGGTGCGCTATGTACCATGGGGTTGCAAAGAGTCAGACACAACTTAAGGACTAAACAACAGACAAAAAATATATATATTTTGGTCTTTGTCCCTGGTTCCTGGCCAGAATTCTTAAAGCCTTTATAACTTCTTAAATCACAGAGGTAGTAAGAGCATCTTTTATGCTGTTATTTGGTCTCCTAAACTCCTTGGAATGTCTCATGTGATAGGAACATAACTTGGTAACCTCCTGATAGCTTCATAGCTTCAGAATAGAAGGCTGTTCACCAAGAAGTCATGGTTAGATGGTTGGAACTTTGAGCCCAGTCCTCATGGAGAGGAAAGGAGCTGGAGATTGAACTGATAAATTGATCATGCCTATATAATGAAGCCTCCACAAAGGCCTCTTAACTACAGGATTTGGTGAACTTGTGGCTAAATGAAAACATCCATGTGCCAGGAGGGTGGCAGACAGCAACTTCATGGGGACAGAAGCTCCGGTGCTCAGAATCCTTCCAGTCCTCATCCTGTGTATCATCCTCTGTTATATAATGAGCAAGTATGATGTAATTCAGAGCTTCCTTGAGTTCTGTGAGCCATTGTAGCAAGTGTCCTATCCAAGAACCGAGGGAGGGTACATCCAGACAACAGAATGTTATTCAGTACTAAAGAGAAATAAACTCTCAAACAATGAAAACTTATGTAGGAACCTTAAATTCATATTATTAAATGGAACAAAACCAATTTGAAAGACTAAATACTGTACGACTCCATCTATATGATATTCTAGAACAGGCAAAATGTGGAGACAGGAAAAAGATCAGTGGTTAACAGGGATTGTAAGAGAGGGGATGGATAAGTGGAACACAGGATTTTTAGGGTGGTGAACTCTATCAAACTCTGCACAATACTGTATTGGTGGATATATGTCATTAGGTATTTTTTCTAAACCCATAGAATGTACAATACTAAAAGTAAACCCGATTGAAAACTATGGACTTTGGATAATGATGATGTGTCAGTGTAGGTTCATCATTTGTAACAAAAGGACCACTCTGGTGGGGGAATGTCAGTAAGCTAGGAGCAGACTCCTAAGATGTATGTACATTCATGGTAAGATTCTAAGAAATCCCTCAAAAAACAGAATTTGGAAGGCAAAAGAGCTAAGCAGAGATTTCAATAGCTTCCTGATGCTGAGGAATGAGAAACTACATCCATCTAAGAACTGATGCTTTTGAATTGAGGTGCTGGAAAAGACTCTTGGGAGTCCCTTGGACTTCAAGGAAATCAAACCACTCTATCCTAAAAGAAATAAACCCTGAATATTCTTTGGAAGTATGGATACCGAAGCTGAAGCTCCATTACTTTGGCCTCTTGATAAGAAGAACTGACTGATTGAAAAGACCTTGATGCTGCAAAAGATCGAAGGCAAAAGAAAAAGGGGCTGGCAGAGGATGAGATGGTAAACTAGCATCGCTGACTCAATGGACAACAATTTGAGCAAACTCCAGGAGATAGTGGAGGGTAAAGGAGCCTGGCATGCTATACCTTGGGGCTCGGAGAGTCAAACATGACTTGGCAACTGAACAACAGCAACAACTTTATGCATTTCCTAGTCTGCTCAGGCTGCCATAACAAAATACAATTGACTGGGTGGCTTAAATAAGAAATTTATTTTCTCACAGTTCTGGAGGATGAAGTCCACATTCAGGGTGCTAGCATGATCAGCTCATGGTGAGGCTTCTCTTTCAGGTCTGTAGATGGCTGCCCTCTTGATGTGTTCTCACACAGCAGAGGGAAAGGAAGAAAGGTCTCTGGTGTCTCTTCTTATAAGGGCCCCAATTTCACGACTTCATCTAAATCTGCCACTGCTGCTGCTGCTAAGTCACTTCAGTCATGTCCTACTCTCTGCAACCCCATAGACGGTAGCCCACCAGACTCCGCTGTCCCTGGGATTCTCCAGGCAAGAATACTGAAGTGGGTTGCCAGTTCTTTCTCCATCATCTAAATCTAATTACTTTTAAAAATTCTGACCATCACACTGGGGGGTTAAGGCTTCAACATTTTGGGAGGCAGCAGTTTAATCTATAGTGATGGGTATTAGTTTCCTATTGCTGGCTGTATAGTTGTCCACAAACCTAAAGTCTGAAAATAATACAAATTTATCATCTTACTGTTCCAGAAGTCAAAAGTCTAAAATGATCTCAGTGAGCTAAAACCAAACAGTCAGAAGGGCAGCATTTCTTCCCAGATATTTCATGGGAGATCCATCTTCTTATCTTTTCCAGCTTCAAGAGGTTACATATATTCTTTGGCCCATGACCCCCTTCAGAGTCACCATTGCTTCTCAAATCTTTCTCCTCCTTCCATATCTCTCTTCTACCTCTTTTTTCCCACTAACGAGAACGCCTGTCATTTTACTGGGTTCATCCAGGTAATTCAAGATATTCCTTCCATATCAATCAAGGTCAGCTGATTGCCAAATATAATTCGATCTGCAAACTTAATTATAGCTTGCAATATAACCTAATATAGTCATACTTTCTGGAAATTAGAACATGGATTTTGAGGGGGTGGTCATTATTTTACTAGAGACTTTGGGTTTGGTAAACAACTCAAGCTTTCTCCTGAGACCTCAGAAGGACCATGCCCTAGGGGAAAAAAGTCAATATTGAAATAGCCCATACCTACCAAAACACCAAATAACCTTCAATAAGACCAAGGTGGTCCACTAGACCTCTATCTACCTTTCTCAGAAAATATAACATTTTTGAAGGGAAACACTTTAATTTTTACTCACATGTCTAATCAAAAATACGAAACTTGTCAAAATACAGAAAGATAGACTAGAGAAGAAGAAAAATATAAATAAATAGAAATATATCTGTAGATAATTCAGATGCTGGAGTTTTTAGGCAGAATATTTAAAATAATAAGAGTCAATATGTCAAGAAAACAGAAGAAAATTTGGAGAATTCCAGGAGAGAATCAGAATCCATCAGAATTGTCAAATGGAAATTTGAGAACAGTTAAATGCAAGACTGAAACTAACAATTGAGTAGATGGCTGTAATGAAATATCAGCAGAGCAAAGGTCTAGTGAACTGGAAGACATGTCTTCAGAAAACATGCATATTTATGCATGAAGGAAAAAGAATGTAAAAGGAATTCAGGATACAACAAAAATGTGTGACAAGCATTGAATAAGATTCTAATCTGGGAGAATAAATAGAAGCAAATATTCAGTTAAGAGAAACATCAAGGGGCTTCCCAGGTGGTCCAGTGGTTAAGAATTTGTCTGCTAGTGCCGGAGTCATGGATTCGATCCCTGGTCCGGGAAGATTCCACACACTGTGGGACAACTAAGCCTGTGCACTGCAATGACTGAGCCTGTGGTCTAGAGTCCACATGCAGCAACTACTGAGCTTATGTGCTTCAACTACTGAAGCCCACTTGCTACAGCCTGTGCTCCAGGCAACAAGAGAAGCCACCACAATGAAAAGCCCGCAATGAAAGTAGCCCTTGCTCGCTGCAGCTACAGAAGATCTAAAACATCAGGTGCACAATAGAAACAAAAAAGTTTTTTAAGATCAATAAACTTGCTAAATCTCTAGCAAAAGGGATTAAGAAGAAGATAAATTATGCATTTTGCATACATTTGCAAAACTAATTATAGGAAGTTATTTTATTGGTTGACTAGGGTAAAATAATTCCTCCTAAATCTTGGTGGCTTAAAACTGTAATTGTTTATTGTTTCTCATATGTCTGTTGGGCTGCAGGATTTCAGCTGACAGGGCTGTGCCCAGCCAGGAGAACATAAAAAGTGAATGCACAGAGAGGCAGAAGAATAATTGGAGACATAATTCAACCGACCACAACTACGTACAACTTTATACCAATAAATTCTATAATATAGAAGAAACGGATGAATCACTTGACAAACAAAGCAACTGAATGAGAAAACATAATAAATATGAATATTCCTGTACTATTAAATAAGTTGAATACAAAATTAATATTTTTTCACAAGCATAATTTATGGTATACATAGCTTCACTGGTGAATATTTTCAAACATTCTAAGAGGAAATAACTCAAATGTTGCATAAATTCTTACAGTACATAGAATAAGATATAAAACTGCCCAGTTCATTTTTCAGGTTTGCATGACCTGGATAATAAAACTGACAAGAACATTGTAAGAAAAATTGCAGGCTATTATTTCTCATGACTACAGGCAAAAATCCTAAACAGAATTATAATAAATCAAATCCAATAATATTTTTAAGGAATAATATATGATTATCATTAATAATTATATCAGAAAATCTTGCAAGATGAGACTAGCATTCAAAAATTGATAAAAGTAGGTCACTGTATTAGCAGGATAAAGGAAAACACCATATGAGTCTCAATAGCCTTGTATTAAAGCCCATAAAATTAGGAATAGAAGGAAACTTCCTCAATCAAGTGAAACATATCTACCAAAAACATCACACTCAATGTGCAAACACTAAACTCTTTCACCTTGAGTTTGCAATCAAGTTGAAACTACTCAAAAAATTATGGAAGCTGGCAGGAGTCTTCAGGGTAGGGGTGAGGGAGAGGAGAGAGAAACATTGGCAATGACTAGGTCAAACTGATATCAATACAAGGTTTTAAGGAATAATAATGAAAACAGTTCATAATTTGTAAAATGGAAAGATGCCAGTTATTTGCTTTTTATCTTCCTTGATGGCTCAATTGTAAAGAAACCACATGCAATGCAGGAGACCCGGGTTCAATCCCTAGGATGGGAAGATACCCTGGAGAAGGGAATGGCAACCCACTCTAGTATTCCTCCCTGGAGAATCCCATGGACAGAGGAGCATGCAGGCTGCAGTCCACAGGGTCACAAAGAGTCTGACACAACTGACAGCATAACACTCAACTTGTGTTACTGTTTTTGTTTTTTTTTTTTAAATGATAAAAAACTATTTCTAGTACTCCTTTGGGGATGCAAGAAACGAAATGGATAAGGGGTTTTTATTTTTTTATTTTGCACTTAAATGTTTGCATTTTTCTAATTCTGTGTGTATTTTCCTTTTACTATTGCTATGAATAAAGTTGCTTGTGAAGTGAATTATAAAGTATTATTGTATCTCTTCTCTATACATAGATATAAAATCTGAACACATTTTATAATAAAAGGAAGGAAGTTGAAGGGCTGATCAGGAATAAACTTTAAGTTGTGTCACTGATTGAACAGTGCTAGGGCTGCATTCATAGGGTGTTAATATGCAGGTTCAATTCCTAGGTCGGGACTATCCCCTGGAGGAGGGCCTGGCAACCCACTGCAGTATTCTTGCCTAGAGAATCCCATGGACAGAGGAGCCTGGCGGGCTAGAGCCCAGGGTGTCTCAAAGAGTTGGACTGAAGCAACTGAGCACACAAGCATGTGTACCTCTCTATATATCTCACTAAGTGGAAGAAATCAATAGCTTTTTGCTTTTCTTTTTTTTTTAGGTTTCATAAAAGGAATTTTATCAAAGAGTCTTTTACCCCTGAGTCCTTTGAAAGTTCTTTCAGAAGCCCTGAATTTTTCTCAAGTACTGTCAGGCAGAGCTAACGTTCTCTGCATCCAATGTGAATGTTTCTTTTTGACAAGGGAGTAACTGGAAAACTTTGAAAACTTTTACCAAAAACATTAATTACTTCATCTCTGGAAGTCTCCTGTATGCTTTCATATTCCAGTAAATAGCTTGGTAACTTTACAGGAGCAGGAAATGAATTAAAATCATAAAACATAATAAACATTTCAAATGAGTTCACATCTCTGCTCAGCTTGTGGCCATGTGGAACCCTGGCAGCTCATGCCAGGAGAAGTGACAAGATTCTGCCAGCCTCCTGGCTACAAGGCATGAAGCTTTGCTGGAATGAAAGACTTCATGGAGTTGAAAATAAGAGCCTTTGCAGATGGAGAACCAGAGAACCTGGGAAGCAGGCAAAGAAAGCGGTCCTTGAGCTAAATTACCTAACCGGAAATTACTCACCCAGGGGCTCCAGCCTGTTAGGAACTCTGGGTCAGTTTGGGAAGAAATTAGCAGTTAAAAAAAAAACAAAAAAACACCTCCAGGTTGAACACTTTTTATTTTTAAAGTTTTTTAGTCATGAAACTAGAGAAAAAGGTGGTGTGATCCTTCTAGAAACATAATGAACTTGACTTTGCTTCTTTGTTTTTCTTTATAAAACATTTTTATTACTGTTTTTAGTGGCTTTTAGAAAATTCCCATTGAGTCAGAAAGAGTCTGATTTAAATCCAAGTTGTCCTGTCAGCTTAGGTAGAAACATTATTTAACTCCATCTCTTACGTCACTTTTATGAAGTAAAAAAAAAACAACAAGTATTTGGCTTGTTTAAAAGGGAAGAACAAATAATAGTAAAAGCGGAACAGGTAGTCCTTGTATTTCAAAGACAAATTCTTCAAAATATATATGAGTCACTTTTTGAAACTTGAAACAGTTTTTCTCACAGAAGGAATGTGAAATTGTGTGAAGAGAAGGTTCACAGAAGGAATAGTGCTATGCTATAAACATTACATATTTTAGCATTTGGGAAAATATATCCTGGGAATCTTAGTCAAGATGTGCAAGTAACAGAAACCAGCTAGCTGGCTGACTGTGAGATGGGAACTCATTAAAAAGAAGCAAGGTTATCTCTTAGAACTCAGGAATGTCTGGCGGTATGGGAACCAGGGCCAGGAATGATCTGTAAAACTGTCATTGCTACACTTGTGTCTTATCTCTGCCTCCTGGACTGAGCAGACAGCTGCATTGCCCTCTCTGTACACGGCAGGCAGGGTGTGGTCACCAAGAGCCTCTTAGGCTCATCTGCTCTCTTTGAAGAGTCCATGTCAAACTGATGGAACTAGAACTAACTAGTTCAGCTCTAGTTCCAGATAGCTCTCCAGGCTCCTCTGCCCATGGAATTTCCTAGGCAAGAATCCTGGAGTGGGTAGCCATTTTCTTCTCCAGGGTATCTTCCCTAGGAATTGAATCTGGGTCTCTTGCATTGCAGGAAGATTTTTTTACAATCTGAGCCAACAGAGAAACCCCATTAATAGCATTAATTGGCATAATTTCAGTCAGTTGTCCATCCAAAATCCAATTGGCTGCCAGGATAACAATTCTATGGCAAATATGCAGCTCTTAGAGAAAGAAGTAGTCTCGCACTATTTGGAAACATAAGATGAGCTTTAACTCATTGCATCCAAATGTAATACCATAGTGACGATGACTCCAGTGTCACGGTGGGTGCTGGTGATGGAGAAATGGGGGGACATAGTCAGTATGGCTCAGGAGAGGAGTTGGTAGTTATAAGGATACCTTGTTAATTCTTCAGTTTACATCCAAGGGAATACTTCTCTACACTTGGTGAAATATGAAACTCCACTACTTGGGCCACCTGATGCGAAGACCTGACTCACAGGAAAAGACCTTGATGCTGGGAAAGATTGAGCACAGAAGGAGAAAGAGGCAGCAGAAGATAAGATGGTTAGATAGCATCATTGACTTAATGGACACGAATTTGAGCAAACTCTAGGAGATAGTGGAGGACAGGGAAGCTTGGTGTGCTGCAGTCCATGCGGTCATCAAGAGTCAGATGTGATTTAGCCATTGAAAAACAACAATTAACAATCTTCATTTAAATAGAGTTGGGTGACCCAAAGTGGGTGCCCTCACATCCTGTGAGCAGAACCCAACAAGAGCAGAGCCCAATAGGAAGAAGACAGACTCTTCTTTCCTGGCAAGGACTCAGCTAATGAAAGACCATGAACTCTTTATTTACTATGGCCCTTCCAACTTTCCTTTTCCTCCAGGAAAGCTCTCTCTTTTTCTTGCCATGCCTGTGGCTTCCCATGGTTGCAAACCCGAAATTGTAATTTTCTGCTGATTTCAAATAAACCCATCTTTGCTAGAGAAGTAACTGACAATCCATTTGTTTCAGGTCAACAATATGTAGCCCTATAGGTCATCCTAAATGTGTCACAGAAGAAAGGGCATGTAGGGGTGAGAGAAATGGAGATGTTAGCCAAAGTGTACAAAGGTTTCAGTTATAAGATGTAAACATTCGGAGGATCCAATATACAGTGGTGATTATAAGTAATTATACTATTTTATATGCTTGACATTTGCTAAAAGAGTAGATCTTAAGTGTTTCCATCATACACACACACACACATGCACACACAAAGGTAATTATGTGAGGCAATGGATATAATTAGCTTGACTGTGGTAGCCATTTCAAAATGTATATGTGTATCAAATAAGCACATCGTATAGTCTTTGTTGCTGTTGTCCGGTTGCTTGCCAGGCTCCTCTTTCCATGGAATTCTCCAGGCAAGAATACTGGAGTGGGTTGCTGTTTCCTTCTCCAGGGGATCTTCCTAGCCCAGAGATTGAACCCACATCACCTATAAGTCTCCTGCATTGCAGGTGGATTCATGACTGCTGAGCCACCAGGGAAGCCCTATTGTATACTTTAAATAGATACAATTGCATTAGTTAATTATACTTCAAAAAAGTTAGGGAAAAAAAGTACAGTTCAAATTTCATGGAAAACTGGAATGATGTCTGATGTCATTTGTCTTGTTCATGTAAAATATAGATGTGTGCTCTTGTATAGTTGGGATCTGCTAAGTCTTTCATAAAAATATTTTCAAACTTTATTGAAATACTTATGTTCATTTGATCCCCATATCTGTCCTACAGTACCACTGATTTTTCTCCTTACTTTGCTGGGTAGAAACCTGAGTCAGAATTTATGTTCTGAGGTTGGGAAACTGATGGTAGACTCATGAGAGTGTGTGTAGATCCTGGGAAATCTCATGGATTCTGAACTGACGACTCTGTGCTTCAGTGCGATGACTGATTTTTAGAACAGGAAATGAGGATGTATGTTAATATCCTCCCTGCTCTACTGGTGAGTAAACTAAATGAGGGTACCTGTGGGAGTGTCATGACATGCCTTTTAATCATACCACAAAGACCAAGCACCTGACAAGTTTGTAATAGCTGTTTATTGAATGAACAATTGATAGAATAACAACAACAACAACAACAAAGCTGTTTGAAGGGGTTCAGACTCTTTTCAAACAACTATGGCGCTCAGATACTTTGTCGTGTCTGACTCTTTTGCAGCCCCATGGATTGTATTCCACAAGGCTCTCCTGTCCGTGGGATTCTCCTGCCAAGATTACGTCTATAGGGTGCCATTTCCTACTCCAGGGCACCTTCTTGACCCAGAGATCGAACCTGAGTCTTGTGTCTCCTGCATTGGCAGGGGGATTCTTTACCACTAGTGCCACCTTGGAAACCCCAAACAACTATATATTCCAACATAATAAATACGATGAGCATGCTTGTAATCTTAGTAAAAAGATGATTTATTCTAATTTCAAACTCCCCACCCCTCAGGACTATAACCGTTTACTATATTTGAAACAGATTTCTAATGACTATAATCTATGACTATTTGATTGCCACAAACATGATTTGGGAAATGGTTAGCTCTGAAAGATAAGGAATTACTTAAAACTTGCTTTAAAATTTAGGAGTTAGCCTAATTTGATCAGAGATCCTTTTGTGATGTGCTCTCAGCAAAAATGTTAAAGACCACCTACACTCCAACTGAATACATTTTCTACCCAAATTGCATCTTCCAGGTGTTTGCAAAGGAGGCATAAAGTCAAATTCATCACCTATTTTTTTTTTACAACTGCACTAGGTGAGAAAGTGGGCAGAGGAGTTAACTTTACCTGTGAAACTTTCCTTACAATTCTTTGAAGATCACTTCAAAGTCAAAAGAAGTGGATTGGAGGATAGGAAGTAAGGGGATCCATTTAACACATCATTGTCTAAAGGAAAGAAGTGTAGAAAGGGATGCTCTATAGTGGTTGAGTGAGTGAAGGATGAACCAGTTACCTTTTGTCCTTCAGCAGTCCATCTATCCTATCCCTCTTCTCCACTAATCTTGGAAATACTAAACTTTGCTCAAGCAGGGCCTAAATGTTGGAATCAGAAAGTTCTGGGACTTGGCTCTGGAAGTTATATGGAACGCTCAACAAGTTACTCAGTGTATGTTTCCCAGGGCTGATGTAAGTAACAGATGATTACAAACTATTTAAAACAACAAGATTTATTTCTCTATTTTCCAGAGGTCAGAAGTTCAAAGCCCAGGTCACAGCAGGGCTATGCTCCCTCCAGCAGCACTAGAGGAGAATCTGCTCCTGGTTATTCCAGCTTCTGGTGGGTACCAGCACTGCTGGACTTGTGGGTGCATCACTTCAAGGTCCTCATCTTCAAGTCTCCCTCTGGTATTTCTTCACCTCTGCACATGGTTAAATCTCACTCTGTCTCTTTCCTACAAGAACACACATGACTGCATATAGGGCCCATCTGGATAATTCCCAACATGCTCAGAAATCTGAGCTGGATATGCCAACCAGTCACTGAATTGATGCTTTCCAACTGTGATGCTGGAGAAGACTCTTGAGAGTCCCTTAGGCAGCACAGAGATCAAACCAATCCATCCTAAAGGAAATCATCCCTGAATATTCACTGCAAGGACTGATGCTGAAGCTGAAGCTCCAATACTTTGGTCACTTCATGTGAAGAGCTGAGTCATTGGAAAAGACCCTGATGCTGAGAAAGACTGAGGGCAGGAGAAGGGGAAGACAGAAGATGTGATTGTTGGATAGCATCACTGACTCAATGGACATGAGTTTGAGCAAATTCTAGGAGATAGTGAAGGACAGGGGAGTAGTCCATGGGTTCATAAAGAGTTGGACATGACTTAGTGACTGAACAGCAACAACACTAGTGCTCACATTTCCTTTAAGTCAAACTTTGTTGATCTTCTTGTGTGATATTAACTACCAGGGACATCTTAATCATGTGGAAATCATCTTAAAAACTTTTCTTCTGGGCACCAAAAGCAAAAATAACTGGACCCAATATTTTTCAAAACATGTCTTTTCTCCCTTAACCTTCTATTGTTTTCCACAGATCAGTTCTCCTGAGATGCTGATTTTTCTGCTCAGGATAAGAGTGCTTACAAGGAAGGCTTCTTGCACCTCCTGACAAATGCTAACACAGCATGACCAGACATGAGGTGGAAGAACAATAGTGTATCATCAGGAGGCTGCGTCCACGCTGCTTGTTTTGACTTTGTTCAAGATGACATAAAACGTGTCCATGTGAGAAATATGCAGGTCCAGAGATTCCTGGGTTTGATGACAGATGACTGATAAAATTACTCACAGGCCCACTAACACCAGCCTTTGAGCACCAAATCTGCCATCTTTTTGTCTTGTATAAGCATTTTCCGTGCTGTACTCTGTGCTGCTCATATAAAAGAATGCGATAAACTGTAAATTATTTGATATTTTCCTAATGTGCTTCTTTCCTCTGCAACCATAACCTCCACTTTCCATCAATGTTCCTGAAATAATGATCAAAACACCTTTCCTCAGATGTTTGCTTGCACTGTAGGATCTTGCAATCTGATTTATTCTACTAATATTACCAAACTGAAATCAATCCATGGAAATCACCCAATTTAATGTCCTTTCATAAACTTCATCTTCAGTACTAATCTATCATGTTTTGCACGATTTCTGACCCCTACTGTGTCCCCTCATAGTCTTCCCTCCTCACTTTTGTCTACCATCTCCAACAGTGTTCCAATTTTATTCTTTAGTCTTTCACTTTTTTTTTTCCTTCGTTTTTTAGTTTCATCTCTCCTTCTGGAACATTCCTCATGTTGTGACTGTGATATTCTCTTCTTGTCTCTATTCCACCCTTGACATCAATTTTGTGTTTTCAACAACCATGGCCATTTTAGTTTTAGACGTACTATCTCTCAGCCACAGATGTTGAAAGGGGGGTTGACACGAAGAAAGAGATATTTTCTCTAGTTCTGATCTTTCCCTTACACATCTCAATGCCCCATGCACATCTCCGCTTGTGGACATCTCCAACTCAACATGAACTTCAACCAATCTTTTCCCTTACTTCATATCATCATTGCCACAGTCTATTAACCTCTCAATCTGGTTTAATGCCTTTCATTCATCTGTATTTTTTTTCCCACATTCAATCAATCATAAAAATTTAGGAAATCTGTCTCCACAAGCCCATCCATCAAGTGCCCAAATATACTTTTGCAGCCTTCTTTTCTGGGCCTGCATGTTAAGTCACTTTGGTAGCTAAATCACTCTAGTCGTGTCTAATTCTTTGTGACCCTATGAACCATAGCCCACCAGGCTCCTCTGTCCATTGGATTCTCCAGGCAAGAATGCTGGAATGGGGGTGCCATTCCCTTCTCCAGGGGATCTTCCTGACTCAGGGATCAAACCCATGTCTCCTGCATTGTAGGCAGATTCTTTGCCAACTGAGCCACTAGGGAAGCCTTCTTTTCTACTGCTTACAGATAAAATCTAACATTTATCTCATAATAGCAGAGTTCATACATTATTTATTTATTTTTAGGGGGGAGAGTGGAGGGCAATGCTTCCATTATTCCCAATTATCAAATGTGTGTTGCAAAGATTATGTAGCTTGCTCAATGTCACATCTCTAATAAGTGATATGACTAGGAGGAGGGTTCAGGTCATCTTATGCCAAATATCCTACTTTTCGATTTTTTAAAAAGATTTGTTTTTCCATGTGGACCATTTTTAAAGTCTGTATTGAATTTGTTACAATATTGCTTCTGTTTTATGGTTTGCTTTTGTGGGGTTTTTTTTTTTTTTTTTTTTTGGCCACGAGGCATGAGGGATCTTACTTCCCTGACAGGGGTTGAACCCATACACCCTGCATTGGAAGGAAACATCTTAACCTCTTGACAGCCAGGAAGTTCCTTGAATATTCCACTTTTACAATATAAAATGAGGTTTTTCAGAGGTTTACTAAGCAAATACAGCATTCAGTATGCCCTTACAAATATTCTGACAAATATCCTCCCTAGTAATAGCAAATGCTATCTTGAGTCTCTTTTGGAATCATTCCCACACTCAACCATTTCCATGCAAAATGTTCTCCTAACCAAATCCCCAGTGAATGGATAACTGCTTCATTCAGCCCTTTCTCACCAGAAGAGTCATATCCTGTTGAATATCTGTGGCTCTGTGTTTACATTGCTTACCAGGCACAGGAGACACAGGACACGTGTCAGAGTCATTTGAGCACTGAAGTCCATTCCTCTTTAGGTGTTCACGTTCAGATCTTGTGTGTCTTCCTTTCCCACAGAAAAGAAATGTTTCTTGCAGAGCCTTGAGCACAGCATGTCCATAATAAATCTTGGCAGAGTAGGTCATTTCTCGATGAGATTTTTGTTTCTTGACTTAATAGTTTGAAATTTTAAATCTTTTATAAAATATTTTAGACATGCCAAAGACAAACAATGATATGGTGCATGCCCTTCAACACACTATCCAGCTTAGGAAAAAAATTACTCATCAAAATTTCTCTGTATCCTCTACCCATCCATGTGATCCTCTGTTCTGAATTGAATGTGTCTCTGTCTCATAGAGTCGGACATGACTGAGCGACTGAACTGAACTGAATTGTTTCATTCAGTCAGTTTTTACTTTTCCTACTTACTTATGATTCTTTAAATATCACAAATACACTCCCTACTAAAAGCAAATTCACAAGGAAGCTGAAGAAATGAATGAAACATTTCTCTAAGGCTCTCTGACTCCTAGATCCACAGTTGAATTTCCCTCAGGACAGGCTGGACTAATACTCAGTAGAAGCATAAGCCTAATATTTATTTTTAGTCTGGAAAAACATATACGGTCAGCATCTGAATTCCCTAGAGGAGAAATAGGAAAATTTTTGTGGCACCAGCTGTTTCACTGTGCCAGAGAAGTCTCCCTTAGTTATATTCCTTTGTTCTGTTCCTAGCTTATATATTTTTATCCAGAAATGAAGTATCTTTTATAATTTCCCCCACTACAAGAAATTAGACATGCTACATTATAGAGCCTTTTGAACTTTTTCTTTCTCTTTGTACTTTCAGTTTTGTTTTTTTGTTTTTTTTTAGTATGGACACAGTTTTTCATTAAATTTAAGATACTATTTACAATATAAATTATGGTTATATTAAGGAATTTTGTGGAATATGGGATATATTTGGCTTCCCTGGTTGCTGAGAAGGTAAAGAATCTGCCTGCAATACAAGAGACTAGGGTTTGATTCCTGGATCAGGAAGATCCCCTGCAGAAGGCAATGGCTATGCATTCCAGCATTTTTGCCTGGAGAATTCCACAGAAAAAGCCTGGTGGACTATAGTCCATAGGGTCACAAAACAGTTGGACATGACTGAGAGACTCACCCTTTCACTCTCACGTTTTCACTTAGGGTATACTGTAAGATCAAATCACATGTAATTTGATGTTCTATTTAAAGTATTTAATTTTAAGTATTCCTCTTTATCCTAAAATATTCATGTTCATTTTAAAGGACTATTTTTAAAGAATAATAATAAGATGAATACCCATGAAGTTACCACTCAGTTTAAGAACTAAATTATTACTAATTTAATACATGACTTCATGTCCTATGTATTTTTATACTATTGCAAAACTATTCCTTCTTTGTATTCCTTTGGAATTGCTCCAGTTCAACCCCTTCTGTCTGACTTACTGTGATTACTGCCACATCTTAATATCTGGTTCCAATTTTGTGCTACTCAAAAATGCAGAGAGATCAAAGAGTCAAGAAGACACAGATTAAAATATCAGTTGCTACAAGGAGTTTGTTTTTAATATGGCTAAGTAAATTCTTATCAGACTGACTCTACCCCAGATAGCAACTACAAACTCTGGACAAAATATGAAAAAAGCTACCCAAAGGCACTAGGAGGAGTAGGGAAATTCCAGAGGCAGTACTTGGAAGGAGAAAACAGCATGGGATGATACATTTTCTATTTCATAGCTTTACCATTAGCATGGTTTTCCCTGTGGCCTAGACAGTAAAGATTCTGCCTGCAATGCGGGAGTCCTGGATTTGATCCCTGGGTTAAGAAGATCCCCTGGAGAAGGGAACAGTTACCCACTCCAGTATTCTTGGCCTGGAGAATTCCATGGACAGAGGAGCCTGGCACACTACAGTCCATGGTCACAAAGAGTTGGACATGACTGAGCAACTTTCACTTTCACTGTTAGTATAGAAAGTGAAGAGGAACTAAAAGGCCTCTTGACGAAAGTGAAAGAGGAGAGTGAAAAAGTTGGCTTAAAGCTCAACATTCAGAAAACGAAGATCATGGCATCCGGTCCCATCACTTCATGGGAAATAGATGGGGAAACAGTGGAAACAGTGTCAGACTTTATTTTTGGGGGCTCCAAAATCACTACAGATGGTAATTGCAGCCATGAAATTAAAAGATGCTTGTTCCTTGGAAGGAAAGTTATGACCAACCTAGATAGCATATTGAAAAGCAGAGACATTACTTTGCAAACAAAGGTCCATCTAGTCAAGGCTATGGTTTTTCCAGTGGTCATGTATGGATGTGAGAGTTGGACTGTGAAGAAGGCTGAGCACCGAAGAATTGAAGTTTTTGAACTGTGGTGTTGGAGAAGACTCTTGAGAGTCCCTTGGACTGCAAGGAGATCCAACCAGTCCATTCTGAAGGAGATCAGCCCTGGGATTTCTTTGGAAGGAATGATGCTAAAGCTGAAACTCAAGTACTTTGGCCACCTCGTGTGAAGAGTTGACTCATTGGAAAAGACTCTGATGCTGGGAGGGATTGGGGGCAGGAGGAGAAGGGCCGATAGAGGATGAGATGGCTGGATGGCATCACTGACTCGATGGACATGAGTCTGAGTGAACTCCGGGAGTTGGTGATGGACAGGGAGGCCTGGCGTGCTGCAATTCATGGGGTCGCAAAGAGTCAGACATGACTGAGCAACTGAACTGAACTGATAGAGCAGGCTACAATCAGTGATACATGGGGTGAAAAGATTTCTTAAATAAGCGTCAATATTTCTATTCTGAAAAAAAACAAAGAATAGAATTCGGGGCAACAACAGCTAATGTTAAGGTAGGATGAGGTAAGGACGTCAGTGCAAAGCAAGCCAAAGAAAGAGCATCTCAAATTTGCTTTATAAACTAGTAAAATTTGTGGGTGAACTCTTAATCATGCATACATGAAGATTCAAAGCAGTGCAACTCAGGATAAAAAAACAGAAGCCAGATTTGAGTTACTACCTAATGAATGCCACATAATTTGTATTTGATTTAAACAAAGCAAATTTATTGCTAAAACAAAACAAACATCAACACTATTGAGGCTCCTAACTAACTCAATGCCTGTATATGATTTTAAATTATTTGATATACTAAGAGTCAGGAAAATGGGAGCCATTCTGAAGGGAACAGACAACAGATAGAAACAACTCCAAAATAATCCAGATACTGGAGTGGGCATTCAAATGTTATAACAGCTATCAAATAATGCTCACTGAGCTAAAAGGAAAAATTTGATTACGATGAATAATAAAGAGGGAAAAAATCAATAGAGAAATTGTTAAAAGAAAGAAATGGAAATTCTAGAACTTAAAAATAATGTATCAGTCATAGCAACCACATAGGATAGGCTTATTAGCAGAATAGAATTAAAAGAGAAAAGGTAAAGTGAGCCAGAAGTTGAGTTAATAGAAGTAATCAAATCTGGTTTTAGAGAAAAAAATATTGAAAAAAACTGACAGAGCCTCACAGACCTGTGAGACAGTAATATCAAGATTTCACTTATGTGTATAATCTGAGCTCCAGAAGGAGAGAAGAGAGGGAATGATGTAGAAACTATTTTGAAATACAAAAATCAAAATGCTCCAAAGTTTGAGGAAAGTAAGAAATTTTCAGATTCAGAGTATAGTAAACATCAAGAAAGATAAATCAAATTATGTCTAGTCACATCAATTCAAATTGTTAAAAGCCAGTTATAAATATATAGAAAGAAGCCAGAGAAGAGCGGTATAGTACATATAGAAGGACAGCTTTCTAGATGAACTTTAAGGTTGCACAAAAACCACAATACTGATACAGTGTAGAGCATAACATTAACTGCTAAAGAACAAATCTGTCAGCTCAAAGGTCTGCTGCTGCTGCTGCTGCTGCTAAGTCGCTTCAGTCGTGTCCGACTCTGTGGGACTCCATAGACGTCTGGCAGCCCACCAGGCTTCCCCGTCCCTGAGATTCTCCAGGCAAGAACACTGGAGTAGGTTGCCATTTCCTTCTCCAGTGCATGAAAGTAAAAAGTGAAAGTGAAGTCGCTCAGTCATGTCCGACTCTCAGCGACCCCATGGACTGCAGCCTACCAGGCTCCTCCATCCATGGGATTTTCCAGGCAAGAGCACTGGAGTGGGGTGCCATCGCCTTCTCCGTCACAGGTCTATAATAGGTAAAGATATAGTTTACTAATGAAGTTGAAATAAAAACATCTTTTAGAAAGTAAAAATAAGTGAAAACTTCTTCAGCAGATATACATGACAAAATATATCAAAGGAAAGTTTATGGGCTGAAAGAAAATGATACCAAATGGATACTTAGATATTCAGGAAAAATTGAATACCCGTTGAAATGGTAAAGTTATGGGGAGATACAGAAGACTAGATTTTCTTTTTAACCTATTTAAAGCACATGGTTCCTTAAAAGCAAAAATTAAAAAACATTGCCATGTGGAAATTATATATATTTTAATACAAATGGCAAATATGCGCAAAGAATATGGGGATGCATGACTGTATTCTGTGGCAAGATCCTTATATTTAACATGAAATGGTATGAAGTGAAGTGAAAGTTGCTCAGTTGTGTACGATTCTTTGCGACCCCATGGACTATACAGTCCATGGAATTCTCCAGGCCAGAATACTGGACTGAGTAGCCTTTCCCTTCTCCAGGGGATCTTCCCAATCCAGGGATCGAACCCAGGTCTCCCACATTGCAGGCAGATTCTTTACCAGCTGAGCCACAAAGGAAGCCCATGAAATGGTATTAATTAAGTTTAACTAGATTCTGCAAAACAAAGAACGAAACACCAGTAACTACTGCAGAGGAGTATAACTAAGGAATATATGGCTTAATGTATAACTCTAAATATTCAAATAATTTGAAAAGAAAAATCAGTGAAAACACAAAGGATCAAGAAATAGAGGGAGAAAGAGAAAACAATTAGTAATATGGTAGAACAAGATGTAGAAAATTATATGACAAAACTCAACACTCAAATATAATAAATATCCTCAACAAACAAGGAATGTAAAGGAACTTTCTTTATCTGAGAAAACAACTATGAAAACTTTATAGTTAGCATCATGTCTAATAATGAAATATTGATTGTTTTCTCCTGAATTTGGGGGACAAGGCAAAATTGCACACTTCCATTATCTTTATTTAAAATTGCAATGGAAATCTAGCCCATAAAAATAAGGGAAGGGAGGAAGAAAAAAAAATGTAAGCATCATAAAGTAATTGTCTCCACTTGCAGATGACTTAATTGTCTATGTGTAAAAACTTCAGGCATCTATAAAGTAAATCCAGATACTAATAAAGAAATTTTTCACCTATGATATAGAGTTAATATGTGTGTATGCACAGTCATGTCCGACTCATTTCCTACTCCAGGGTATCTTCCTAACCCAGAGATCGAACCCGAGTCTCTTGTGCCTCTTGTAATAGCAGGTAGATTCTTTACCACTTGGCGGCTTTGCTGGTGGCTCAGACAGTAAAGAATCTACCTACAATGAAGGAGACCCAGATTCTATCCCTGGGTTGGGAAGATTCCCTGGAGAAGAAGGGAATGGCAACCCACTCCAGTATTCTTGCCTGTAGAATCTCATGGACAGAAGAACCTGGCAGGCTACAGTCTGTGGGGTCACAAAGAGTTGGACACGACTGAGTGGCTAACACTCTTTACCACTAGTACTGCCTGGGAAGCCCAGAGTTAATATACAAAAATCAACTCTAAGCCAGGTGGCACTGGTGGTAAAGAAGCCGTTTGCCAATGTAGGAGACATGAGAGGCAGGTTCAGTCCCTGGGTTGGGAAGATCCCATGCAGGAGGGCGTGGCAACCCACCCCAGTATTCTTGCCTGGAGAATCCCATGGACAGAGGAGCCTGGCAGTGTGGCACAGAGTCAGACACAACTGAAGTGACTTAGCACAAATATGCATACTGGCAATAAATGAATAGAAAATAAAACAACCAATTATTGTACAATAGCATCAAAATATAAGGTTCTTAATATTACATTTAACCAAAGACACACAAGACTTCAACGTTGAAAACAATGATAAATTTTTAGGAGAAACTCACCTAAGAAATGGAGAGAGAAATCATGTCCACAGATTGGAAGATTTAACATTGTTGTCATTTTTTCCCTAAACTCACCTATAGAATCAACACAGTTTCAACCATTTTTTCAGTAAGTAACATTTTTGGTAGAAATAGAGATGCAAATTTTTAAATTTATATGGAAAGGCAGAGGACATAGATATCCCAGAGGATTTTTAAAAAATAGATTTCAATGTTTACAGTGCTTGGCTTTAATACTTCAAGTTATAGTAATCAAGAGAGTGTGATACAAATGTAAGTATTGGCAAAATGATCGATAGTATAGCATAAAGAGGCCCAGAACAGGCTCACACTTAAAGAGTCCTTTGATTTTCAATAAGGGTGCCAAGGGAATCCAAAGAAGAAAGAAAAGACTTTTAAACAAGTGATGATCCAAGAATCATTGGATATTCATGTGGAAAATAGTGAACTTTGGCCTCTTGCTTTCTACCACACACAAAAGTAGTTAGAGATGGAATACTGACCTAAATGTAAAAGCTAAAATTATAAAGGTTTTAAAAGAAAATGTAGTTGAAAAATCTTCATGATTCATGGTAAAAAAGCAGCCTTTGGGTCACAAAAATGCAATAAGAGAAACATTGATAAGTTATGTTTCATTAAAAAAAAATCTTAGCAAATTCACCATTAAGAAAATTAATAGACCATATGCTTGAAGAGAATATTCACAGAATACATCTGACATATGTGGGATCTAGGCTATAAAATTTTTACAACTTAGTAACAAAAATACAAACAACCCCATAAATTTGGGGCAAAGTTCAAGCAGACAGTCACAAAAGAAGACATACAGACGGGCCCATAAGCCTGTAAAAAATGTTCAACACAATGAGTCATTAGATACATTCAAATTTAAACCACAATGAAATACTACAGTAAAACAAAATGCAGAAATGAAATACTACTAGTCAACAAATGAAATACTTCATAGTCAACAGAATGGCTAGAAATACAAAGACAAATGATATCAGTTGTGGCTGAGGGTGTGAAGTAACTGGGATTTCCATGCATTTTTGGTGGGAAAGTTAAATGTCACAACTAGTTTGGATAAAGATCTGGCATTTTCTTATGGACACAAGTATATGCCTACTCATAATTTTTTTAATGTAGCTAATCCTGTGTAGTTACTCAAAAGAAATAAATGTTCACCAAAAGAATTTTGCAAGATTGGTCAAAACCTATTTATTCTAATAGCCCTGAATTGGAAACAGCTTAGGTATTCATCATTAGGAAAATAGATAAAGTGTGAAGTATTTACACAATAGGAATCCTAAAACAGTGAGCTGCTAATATATGGAAGCAATAGGTGAGTCTCAAAAGTATTATGCTAAATGAAAAAAAACCTTTACACAAGAATCCATACTGTATGTGTGATTCTATTTATATAAAACTCCAGAACAAGCAAATTTAATCTATGGTGGGAAAAAATCAGAAGTTGCTCTGAAAGTGAGGGAATAAAAATTTACTGGAGAGTGGTATAAGATAACTCTCTTGGGCTGATAGTAACATCCTAAACCTTGACAGAGGTTTTAGTTACCTCACTGTATATCTGTCAGTATTCAACATAGATATACTTAAAATGTGTGCATTTCATGGATTGTTTAGTTTATATCAAAATGAAAAGAAACTGTAATGGTATGTACTGAGAAACCTGTTTGCAGATCAAGAAGCAACAGTTAGAACCAGACATGGAACAACGGACTGGTTCCAAATTGGGAAAGGAGTAAGTCAAGGCTGTATATTGTCACCTTGCTTATTTAACTTATTTGCAGAGTACATCACATGAAATGCTGGGCTGGATGAAGCACAAGCTGGAATCAAGATTGCCAGGAAAAATATCAACAACTTCAAACATGCAGATGATACCACTCTAATGGTAGAAAGCAAAGAGGAACTAAGGAGGCTCTTGATGAAGGTGAAAGAGGAGAGTGAAAAAGCTAGCTTAAAACTCAACATTAAAAAAATGAAGATCATGGCATCTGGTGCCATCACTTCATGTGAAAAAGATGAGGGAAAAGATGGAAACTGTGGCAGATTTTATTTTCTTGGTCTCCAAAATCATTGCATATGGTGACTGCAGCCATGACGTTAAAAGACACTTGCTTCTACCAATAAAAGGTATGACCAACCTAGACAGCATATTAAAAAGCAGAGACATTACTTTGCCAACAAAGGTCCATCTAGCCAAAGCTATGGTTTTTCCAGTAGTCATGTAGGGATGCGAGAGTTGGACCATAAAGAAGGCTGAGTGCCAAAGAATTGATCCTTTGGAACTGTGGTGTTGGAGAAGACTCTTGAGAGTACCTTGGACTGCAAGGAGATCACCAGTCAATCCTAAAGGAAATCAACCCTGAATGTTCATTGGATGGACTGATGCTGAAGCTGAAACTCCACTACTTTGGAAAGAACTTAGGAGAAAGTTAGTGTTATGTTATTTTGAGGCATTACTTTTCTGTGCTTCAATAAATGATGGGTTAATCAATAAATGGGATTCCCATATGGCGCTAGTGGTAAAAATCTGCCTGCCAATGCAGGAGATGCAAGAGACATAGGTTCCATCTCTGGGTTGGGAAGACCCTCTGAAATAGGAAATCACACCCCACTCCAGTATTCCTGCCTGGAAAATTTGATAGGCAGAGGAGACTGGCAGGCTAAGTCCATGTGTCACAAAGAATTGGACATGACTGAGCAACTGAGCACAGAATGGAATCAATGGATAGAAAGATGGTGAAATGAACAGTTGTGTGTTAAAACATGTTTAGTAAAATGCTGATGATATTAATGTATAGGTATTTACTAGAAAATATTTTTAACTGCTATGTTTGCAATTTTTCATAATAAAATGCTAAACAAGGAGATAGAATAAAAATAAAATTAGATATGAGAAAGATATGTAAAATATAAAATTAAGAATCTTAATTACCAAAACAAAATGGAGGCTTCCTAAAAAACTAAAAATAAGTTGCCATATGATCCAGCAATCCCACTCCTGGACATATATCTGGAAATGATGAAAACTCTAATTCAGAAACATACACCCAGTGTTCATAGCAGCACTATTTATAATAGCCAAAACATGGAAGCCACCTAAGTGTAAATTGTCAGATGAATGGATAAAGAAGATGCACATATATATATATATGCATATAATATATTCTATAAAAAATATCATATGTACATATATATATATATAATGGAGTATTTTATGCAGTCATTAAAAATAATGAAATCATGTTATTTGCAGCAACATGAATGGACCTAGAAATTATCATACTAAACAAAATTAAGTCAGACAGAGAAAGACAAATATTATATAATATCACTTATATGTGGAATCTAGAAGACAGGACTTATTTACAAGACTAAAAGAGATTCACAGACATGGAAAAGAAACATGGTAATCAGGAGGGATGGAGGTGGAAGCGGGGTAAACTAAGAGGCTGGAATTAGCAGATACAAATTACTATCCATCTACAAAGCTGATTAAAGACAAGAACCTATTCTATAGCACAGGGAACTATATTCAGCAGCTATAATAACTTACAGTGGAAAAGAACTTGAAAAAGAGTATACATATACGTATACAAATATTTATATGAATCACTTTGCTGTGCTCCTGAAACTAACATAATATTTTAAACCGACTACACTCCATAAAAGAATTATAATCATTTCCCAATATGTATAAATACAGAATCATTATGTTGCACAGCTGAAACTAACATAATGTTAGATGAGAATTATATCTCAATTTAAAAAAGAATAATAAATCAGCTGATGCAGATGTTGGACAACGGGACTTTGGTGTGTTCGCCAAGTTGTAAAACTAGATTTAGACACTTGGTCAAGCAATCTGTATTCTCAGGACCTCCAGGGGCATCTGCCTGGGCAGTTTACAGTATGGCTGGGAAACAGCCAGGGATCTCCTAAATAAAAAAGGGAGGTAGATTGAGTTTCACATTCCCTGTTTTTTAACTTAAGTTCAGATATTCCTCCTCCTATGGTGAGAGTACAGTGAAAGGGGTGAAGAGAGGCCAAGAAATCCCTCAAAATTCTCTTCCTCAGTATCAGTGGAAATGGCAGGGATGAGGACCAGGCTTCCACAAAGACCCTGAAGGCTTCAGGGTACTGAGGGGAACTTCCCTTCTTAAGGAAACTAGAGCTTTAGTTCTTGACTTCATGCTGCATTTCTGAGTGGCTTGTGTCTATTCCAAATGAATCATGAATTTTGAACAGGTAGTAGGACATCTTTAATAAAGTTAAATAGGCATTTACACAAAATAATTTAAATTTGGAGAGTCAGTACATGCTACATGGATTGTGAAGCCGTGAGAGTAAATTCCAACAGAATAATAATCCCATGAAAGTAAATTCTTGATTACAGAATAACGACCCCCAAAGGAAGCCCCAGGAGATGCTTGCCATTAGGTAGTAGAAAGTGTGAAGGGATTCAAGAGAAAGGAGAATGAAACAGCAGGATATCAAACTAGGAAAGGTGGGAGAGAGTTAGAATAAGTATTAAGAAAGACTCAGAAAACAAGCAGAATAAAACAGTGCTAGCTTGTGTAAGTAAACCTTCATTGATTGCTTTCAGTCTGCTCCAGATACGAGGGAGTTAAGAAAGATGCCGAGTAGGTGGCTCAGATGTGGAAGAATCTTCCTGCAATGCAGGAGACCCAGGTTCAATCCCTGGGTAGGGAAGATCCACTGGAGAAGGAAATGGCTACCCGTCAATCCAGTATTCTTGCCTGGAGAATTCTCTCTCTGTTGACAGAGGCTGGTGGGCTACAGTCCATGGGGTTGCAAGGAGTCAGACGTGACTAGCAACTAATACACTCACCATCAGGTCTTAGTCCCTTTGGGCTGCGATGGTGATATATCCCAGACTGGGAAACCTATATACAATGGAAATGTAATTCTCACAGTTCTGGGGACAGGAAGTCCATGATCAAGCTGCCAGCATGGTTGAGTAAGGGTCCTCTTCTGGGGACATAACTTTGCCTTCTTTTTAATGTCCTCATGTGGTGGAAAGGGCTAGGAGTCTCTCTGCAGCCTATTTTTATCCGGCACTAATGCTATCTCTGAGGGCTCTAACTTTAGGACTTAAGCACCTCCCCAAGGCCCACCCATTAGCACCACCACTTTTGGGGATGAGAATTTCAGCATAGGAATTTTGCGGGGGATACAATCAGACCACTGCGAATAGACAGGACATACAGGAGGCAGATGTTTTGATTACCTAGAAATTTTGTCTCAAAAAACAGAAGGCTAGGCTAACCTCCCAGATCCCTCATTCTATCATCCAACAGCCTCCTAAGGAGCAGGGAGGGAATGCAGCTTTTACAAGGAAAATAACCCCTATCGTTGAAGAGCCCCTGGAGGGGGAAATGGCAACCCACTCCAGTATTCTTGCCTGGAGAATCCTACGGACAGAGGAGCCTGGTGGGCTACAGTGCATGGGGTCACAAAAGAGTCAGACGCGACGGAGAGACTAAACAAAAACAACATGATGAAAAAGTGTCCTATTTATAAAGTTTGCAACAAGGGCACCGGATGGTGTGGAGTCCACCCAAAGCAATTGTTTTGTCAATGGAAGTCACAGGCCTCACATGTGACTCATTAGACCGCATGTCCTGAAAGAGGGGAGACGGGTCCCTCACGGTCTCAGCAAGTCGCCTTCAAAGGGAGAGAAGCCTATGCCTAATCTCTGTTTGTGTAGCTGCCAAAACACATTTCAACACAGAAAGGCAGCAGTCAGTTGCACTAGGAGTGAATCCTTTTCTTGGAAAATGACATCTCAGCAGAGTCTGCCAAAAGAGCTGCGGAGATGCCCAGTCTTGCCAAGTAAGGGAAGCTAAGGAGCAGAGGGGCTGTCTTTTGCATCCTGTGTGAGGCAGGAGGGCTTAGGCAGTCAAGCAATTAACCTGAATTTACGTGGGGATCTTTTAATTGTTATTGGAGTGTAGTCACTTGACAACATTGAGCTGGTTTCTGCTGTACAGCAAAGTGAGTCAGCTCTGTGTGGGTTAGTCTCTCAGTCGTGTCCAGCTCTTTGCGACCCCATGGCCTGTATGTAGCTCACCAGGTCCCTCGTCCCCAGGATTTTCCAGGCAAGAATACTGGAGCGGGTTGCCATTTCCTTCTCTGGAATCAGCTATATGCTGACATATATCCCCTCTTTTTTGGATTTCCTTCACATGTAGGTCACTGCAGAGCCTTGAATAGAGTTCCCTGTACCGTACAGTAGCTTCTCATTCACTTCAGTTCAGTTCAGTCACTCAGTCGTGTCTGACTCTTTGTGACCCCATGGACTGCAGGACGCCAGGCCTCCCTGTCCATCACCAACTCCCAGAGTTTACTCAAACTCATGTACACTGAGTCAGTGATGCCATCTAACCATCTCATCCTCTGTCATTCCCTTCTCCTCTCACCTTCAATCTTTCCCAGCATCAGGGTCTTTTCCAATGAGTCAGCTCTTTGCATCAGGTGGCCAAAGTATTGGAGTTTCAGCTTCAACATCAGTCCTTCCAATGAACACCCAGGACTGATCTCCTTCAGAATGGCCTGGTTGGATCTCCTTGCAGTCCAAGGGACTCTCAAGAGTCTTCTCCAAGACCACAGTTCAGAAGCATCAATTCTTCAGCGCTCAGCTTTCTTTATAGTCCAACTCTCACATCCATATATGACCACTGGAAAAACCATAGCCTTGACTAGACAGATTCTCATTAGTTATTTTATACATAGTATCAATAATGTGTATATGTCAATCCCAGTCTCCCACCCACCCTCCTCCCCTTTACCCCTTGGTATCTATGTGCTATGCTGTGCTTACTCTCTCAGTCCTGTTTGACTCACTGTGACCCATGGACCATAGCCCACCAGGATTCTCTGTCCATGGGGATTCTCCAGGCAAGAATACTGGAGTAGGCTGCCATGCCCCCTCCTCCAGGGGATCTTCCCAACTTGGGGATCAAACCAGGTCACACGCATTGCAGGTGGATTCTTTACCATCTGAGCCACCAGGGAAGCCCCTTGGTGATTTTTAATCAGCACAATTGTGTCTATGCAGGTAATGTATAGACCTCCAGGCTGAACTATACATTTATCTCTATATACTTTGAGGGTGGGGAAAGGAAAAGGATATGTTAACAAAGAACAAAAACTTGGCCAAAGAGGAGTTCTTGGAAAACTGCATTCAACAAGCCTTTATTGGAAAGTGACCATATGCAATTGCTGTGTGTTGGAAGGAAGACTCAGCCCTGCCTTCTAGTCATTTATTCAATCATTATTCTGGGCCCCCAGCATGGGTCTCACCCTTTTCAGTTAAACACCTGCTTATTTAAATGTATGGCTAATACTTGACACAGGAAGTGGACCCGGAGGCAGAGTTGCGGTGTGGGGGTCAGAGACTTGTTGAGGAGAACAGCTTGGAGAGAAAAGGAACAGAAACTGGACAGGGCAAACAAAAAATGCAAGTTCAAAATAGTACCTCTGCACTGATCTAAAATATTCAATAATATTTAAGAAGACTAATGGTATGACTATACAATGTAATCTCTAAAGATGGGACCGATGGAAAATTTAAAAAAGATGTTTTCAGTGAAATAGCTCATATATTATAATTATATTTTATCACAATTTTTATTCCACAGTAGATAGGCAAATTCTTGTTCTTTTTATTTATTTTTAGAATTATTAAGGAAGAGAAATAGGTCTTAAATATCATGCCTATTCTATTGACTTTGGGAAATGACCATCAAAAAAGTCATATGGGTTCCAAAAGCCATGGGGACTTTCTGAAAGGTAAACTTTTTTTTTTTTTCTATTTCACACCACTTAATAGATTTTAATATTCTGATGATGGAACCTTGTTCTCAGAAACAACTTCTACTTTGGGTCATGATGAAATCTGCTCCATTCTCCTGCTCCTGAATCTTTCTTCATCCTTTCTTCCTGTGTCTCTTCTATCTCCTATCTGTCTCCTTCTCTGTCATCGAGTGCCTTCTATATACACCACATGGAAGGGTTAAGCCTCAGGAGAAATTGGAATGCAGTAATAGCATCCTCATTCTCGTGATAAAGCAATGAAGGCTTAGAGAGTAAAACAGGTATGCACATATCTCATTTCTCCACATCATCACCTTCTGTTTTATCTGCCTTTCTTTTTTTACCTCTATCTGTAAAAGTAGCATGACTAAGTACATTTAAAAATCTCACTCTGGCATTTTATTTACATGCTTTCCTGATTGGTTATTATTAACTGATGACGGACATTAGGGATGTGACTAGTGACAATGAAAATATCACAATTGAAGGCGGAAGAATTAGAAGAAAAGAGGGTGAGTTGAAATAAAGGATATACTCAGTGTAATTAAAACCTGGAACACAGATATTACTAAAGGAAAGAAATCTGGAAAGTCTGGAAAGGCTAGATAGCGTATGATTCCAACTCCATGACATTCTGGAAAAGGAAGAACCATAGAGACGGTAAAAATGACCAATGATTGCTAGGGTTGGGGAGGAGTGATGAATCAGTAGGATGTGGGATTTTAGGCAATGAGACGATTCTGTGTGATACCCTCAGGGTGAATGTCTGACATTATGCCTTTGACAAAACCCACAGGACCTACAATGCAAAAAGGGAACCCTAATCCAAACTATGGACTTCAGCTAAAATAATGTTATTAATATTATTCACCAGCTGTAACAAATGTACCTCACCAACAGCAGATGTTAATAATCGGGAGGACTGAAGGTGAGCTCTGTACTTTCTGGTCAGTTTTTAGGTTAAACCTATGGCTGCACTAGAATACAAAGCCTACTAATACTTTTTAAAGACTTCTTTAAAAAAAAAAAAAAGTACCTGGTACAGGAGGCCAGTTGGCCAATGCCTAGATGCCAAAATATCCCCCTATTTTAGGACACGTCTTAAAGTTGCTGGATAGCTTGCCTGCTAAATATCTGAGTCCCAGTTAACAACGCCAAGTGGCTTTACATCCCGAACAAAGGACAAAGAGAAACGGTTCTAATATAAATTTCCATTTTTCTCTATTCAGTGCAGATGGCGTGCTCCTGCCTTTAAGTCATGGACAGATGGCTCAGTGACAGGCAGTGGGTATTCATATGTGCAGGACTGAATCTCATTACACTCTAACAAGAAGATCATAATGGAGACAATCAAAACCAAGTCTGGCTAATCACATATGAGAGGCACTGTTTTTTTGAAACTAAGGGCAAGGACATTTTCATGCATCTGAGAAATCTGATGATGAATGTTGCCTTCATTATCTTTTACTTCGTTTGTTCCTTGAAAATCTATGCAATTTAAAAGCTAAATTCCAATTATACTACAGGTATTTTTATTATTGTGTTTTTCTTCAATATTGGGTAGGAGAAACCATCTCTTTTTTTTGCTTATTGTTATTATCTTGCTATAAGTTCTTTAAGACAGCTGCTATAAACTAGTTTTTAAGATACACACAATCAATAAAGAAAAAAATCTCAGCATAATCTGCTAGTATCATCATCCATAAATTCACCAAATTTCAGTATATAAATAAATGACACAGGCTTCTATTTTAGTTTATAATGTAAAGTACATGGAATGGGAGGAGTTACTTGCTTAAAAATGCATCAAAAATACTAGCAATCTCACTGATTTTGCAGAACATATTTAAGACTATGCATCCATGCAGGACAGCTTTGGGAGTAGAGGAAGTGAAAGGCTTGTTTTTTGGTGTTTTTTTTTTCTTTCAAAATTAGTCAGAACTTTAAAAATTCATGCCTATTTTAAAATGATCACTCCATGTCCTGTAAGCATCTGGGGACAGGTGGAACTTCAAGAAGCTCTTTCATCCATAAAACAGAACAAGTTTATTAACCTGAAATTTTGAACACTCCTAGTGCTGTGAATATATGTGAAAGCAATTGAATTAATAAATCATAAGAGAGGTGAAGGATGACAGGTGCTGCTTGGTGTAACAGGACTCCAGCAGGTATTAGGGACTGATGGAAGAAGTGAGGCTGGTGGACGCTGAAATCAGAAAATATTTTTGAGCGTCTGTATGATGACAGTGAAGTAGGGTGAGGATGAGATGGGAGTTAGTTTATACAAGAAGGCAGGCTAAACTGAAAAGTATCTAGAGACACAGCTCACAAAATGCCAGGTAAAGTGATGAAAGTATGATGTCCCTGGCATAGCTGAGGTGCCAAGAAAGAAGGCAAACCCTTGTGTGGCAGAGATAAACCACAGATAAGAAATGTGAGCAGCGGTAAAGCTCTGGGGGTAGAGAGTGTCAGGGAACGATGGTGACTGAAGTGGGGCACTGGGCTATCATTTCTTTGTACAGCCAAGAATAGAGGCCTTCTTAATGCGTGTATGTGGAATCTAGAGGAATGGTGCAGATAAACCCTATTTCCAGGGAAGGAATAGAGACACAGATGTAGAGAACTGACATGAGGGCACAGTGGGGAAGGGGAGGGTGGGACGAACGGGGAGAGGAGCACTGACATGTATATATACATATATGTATACTACCACATGTAAAGCGTAGCTAGTTGGAGCTGCTATATAGCACAGGGAGCTCAGCTCGGTGCTCTGGATGAGCTAGGGCATGGGATGGGAGTGCGATGGGGGTGGGAGGGAGGATTAAGTGAGAGGGGATATATGTATCAATATAGCTGATTCACTTCCTTGTTAGACAGAAACTAACACAATATTGTAAAGCAATTATATTCCAAAACAGCAACAAAGGCAAAAAATAATACATGTGCATCCTTAAGAAAAATCATCCACCTAACAAATGTATCCACCCATAAGAGAAGACAATAGCTAACCTTGTCTACTCTTTGGGGCTGGAAGGTAAAAAATGCTTCCCTGAGAACTCTAAAATGAGCTTCCCAGAGGGCTAAGGTGAAAACCCGCCTGCCAATGCAGGAGACACAGGAGAACTTGGGTTCCATCCCTGGGTAAGGAAGAGCCTCTGGAGGAAGGTGTGGCAACCCACTGCAGTATTTTTGCCTGGGAAATCCCAAGGACAGAGGAGCCTGGCTATAGTTCATGGGGTTGCAAAAGGTCAGACATGACTGACAACCCATGCATGAGAATTCTAAAATCCAGCCCTTGTCTACTCCAGTGGTTTGTAGCAGCATAGTGCAAATATCTGTGATCCAAGGACACAGGACACCAGAAATTTACATAAAATAGTTTTCCTCGAACTGTGGAAATATTACTTGGCATTTGGCAGCAGAAAAGACTATCTTGGATCCCATGCCACCAGGATCCCAGATAGAGCTCTGCTTAAGTTAGGTTCACAATCCACAATTATAAAACATGCAAGAGAACAAGCCACACAAGCAAGAGACAGCACATGAGATGCAAAAAAGCAAGAGTAGAATCCCAGGATTTTCTGATAAAATAATTGTCCGATAGAAGCTGCAAAATAAATAGATTTTAAATAATTAAAGGTAATAAGGAAGATGTTGAGATCACAAGAAAATGGTATCTCAATGAAAAAGCTAATTTGTTTTTAAAAAATGTGCGTCTTAGAAATTAAGGGCTTCCCTGGTGGCTCAGAAGGTAAAGAATCCACCTGCAATGCAGGAGACCTGATTTCAATCCCTGGGTTGGGAAGATCCCCTGGAGAAGCGAATGGCTACCCACTCCAGTATTCTTGCCTGGAGAATCTCCCTGGACAGAGGAGCCTGGAAGGCTACAGTCCATGGGTTCGCAAAGAGGTGGATATGACTGAGTGACTTTCACTTTCACTTAGAAATGAAAAGAAAACATAGTCATTTAAATTAAATTCTCAACCATTAGGTCAGATTATAGCTCAGATACAACTGAAGAAAAATTGGTGGGAAGCAAGATTATTAATTTAGATAGCAGCTCTCAGTCTTGGCTACATATTAGAATCTCCTGAAACTTTAAAATAGTCCCAGGGCCCATTTTACACTCACAACACTAAGATCAAAGCCTCTGAACAAAGGATCTAGGCATCAGCAGATTTTATAATTCTGAGGTTGATTACAATGTGAGGTTGCTCAAGCAAGAGCTGTGCCCAAGACAACATACAAGAAAGGGGGCAAAGCCAACAGCAAGATCCAGAGGACAAAGGGCACAAGAGCACATAAACTAGGTGTGCTTCAGTTCTGTATTGTTTTGATTGCCTTTTCTCTGCCAGATACCAGATAAAAAGATAAGTGAGATGTACAAATGAAGAATTTCAAGGTGCATCTTTGAGCACAGTTACTACAAAATGCAAACCTACCAACGTGCTGCTTTTACAGGAAATTAGATGCAGCTGAAATTTAACTGTACATAGAACAGCATTGCAAGCAAGGAGCATTCGGAAATCTCAACTCGTTGGGAAAACTGTGTCAAATGCTATGTGTTTCCCTAATAATCTACCCAGCTGAGCTCCACGGAACCTCCTTGGGCTGCAGTCCTCCACAATCATTGCCTCCTCTGCTGTGGGAATCTAAGCAGCAACTGAATTTCTACTCATCTGGGATCAGCTGTCCCCAGTCTTCATGCATGAGTCTTTGAGGTCTTCCCTTTCCTGGGGGACACAGCCCCACGTTCCCATTAGGAGAGGAGGGGTAAGCTTCCATGAACAGGAAATTCAGCACTTTGCCCCAGTCCCCCTGTAACGTATCTGGTGATGGAGGGAAAGGTGGTCGTAGTAGGGTCTGAACTGGAGCCTTTCAGGAAACCTGTGGAAAGGTGGAAGACCCCAGTGGTGATGCCTCTGATTCAAGAATGTTTCATTTTCCGCTTTAGGCTATCACCTGAGCCTGGGATCACTGGGCCCATTTCACACCACTCACACCATGTGTGGTAATGATGTGAAGATTCTTCACCAGCCCAACCTTAAAAAGAAATTAAAAATTAACAAGCCTTTTTCTCCTGCCATGCCCTTATCCCACAATAATAATTCATAGCACTTATTTTTTTTTTTTAAGAAAAGCATTGTACTTGATTGCTATACTTTTCCAATAATCTTGGTGAAATTCTTGAAATGCTTGAGAAATCCCCACCCCGTATGTTAGAATTATTCCTTGGGATGAATTTCACCATAAAGTTTAAAATGTTGTCTTTAAAAACAGTCAGAGAATTATTTTAATATCTCCCAACTCACTAGTTTGCTGTAATTTATATTGGTTAAGTAATTCACAATAAAGAAGACGTGACAAAGCACATCTCATTAAGGGACAGCTATGGAGCCTCGGTGCCTACGAATTTCTGCATTATACTGCCACCCAGTGGTTGGTTTTATTATAGAACACTAGCTAGAACTGCGGTGTTGAAGACTCTTGAGAGTCCCTTGGACAGCAAGGAGATTCAATCAATCCATCCTAAAGGAAATCAGTCCTGAATATTCATTGGAAGTACTGATGCTGAAGCTGGGACTCCAATACTTCGGCCATCTGATGCGAAGAACTGACTCATTTGAAAAGACCCTGATGCTGGGAAAGAGTGAAGGCAAGAGAAGGGGACGACAGAGGATGAGCTGGTTGGATGGCATCACCGACTCAATGGACATGAGCTTGAGTAAACTCTGGGAGTTGATGATGGACAGGGAAGGCTGGCGTGGTGCAGTCCATGGGGTCACAAAGAGTTGGACATGACTGAGCGACTACACACACAATGATTATTCAACACTGTTCATCTATCTCAACAAAAGAATCATAAAGTTAGTTTTTAAAATCACAATAAAAGAGAAAATGATAATAATAACTTTATTGAACTTGCTATGTTATACCTGTTTAATAAAATCAGTATGACAGTTTAAAGATATTCTGATAAAAGGGTATAAAATCAAGGATGTAGAGGGTTACCTTCAAATGTTGTTGTTGTTCAGTCACTAAGTCATATTCAACTCTTTGCAACCCCATGGACTACAGCCTCCAAATACTTTCTTTAAATGTGTTATTCTGTATATGAAAAAATCTAAGTCTAGAAAGGAAAATATATTATAATCAGCATTTGTTGAAGGCCTCATCACTAGTTGGTAAATTCAGATTAAAACCCCAAGACTTACTTAACTGTGACTCACAGCCAGGGAGTTTTTGGTAATTTGGCTTCATTCATTAAGAAAATTATCTCACCAATTTATTGGAGAGTGAGTCAGGAAGTCATGGAAATAATTATCAAGATGAAAGAAGCGCAATTATTTTATGGACTAAAATTAAAGGTCCCCTGAAATAACATGACGTGCACAAAGTGAGGTTTGTTGCCTGGAGAGGAAAAGAAAAGCTCGGAGACATAGATCCAGGGCAACGCTTAAGCCAAAGTGAAGCTCATTGCTGTCACATAACTAATATTTTCATTCAGGCAAATGATATATGTCATGGTTACTGTACTTTTTAACTCTGAGAAAGAAAAACATTCTATAAACCCTAGGAATTATATAGGAAAAACAGAGCTAGGCTGAACTGTCTTTGGTCTTAACACCCGATTCTACATTGAAAGCAAAGCAAAGGAACTGCCAAAGACAATTTTTACTTTTCCCCCCAAAACTTTGTATCCATTTCATCACAATTTCTCAGCATAAAAACCTATGTTATAGTTGTTTGAGGCTTTTAGAAATTTTGTTTTACTGCTAAACCATGTGTGAAATTGTCAATTCCAACTCACATGCAAAGAATGATCTGAATAATCCTTTCATTAGAATAACTGAGAAAATGTTGCTGAAGTTATTGCTTTTAAAAAACCCATTCAAATTAAAACAAATAATTTTTAAAAATCAAGTATACAATTGGGTGGGAATGATATTATTAAAAAACAATCCTGGGGCTTCCCTGGTGGCTTCGTGGTAAAGAATCTACCTGCCAAAGCAGGAGACATGAGTTCGATCCCTGGTCTGGGAAGATCCCATATGCCAAGGATCAACTAAGTCCATGTACCACAACTACTGAGCTCTAGAACCCAGGAGCTGGCACACCAAATGCCTGCTGGAAATTAACTCTAGAAAGTATCGCTTCAAGTTATTAAAAGGAATGCAGTGGATCCAGCAGGTATTCAAGGTAGTCAAAATCTAGACCCAAAGGGTCCTAAGTGGGTACAGCTGACAAATGGCTCAGCCAAACACATCCCAGCTCCTCTTTCCTTGGAAATGAGATGCACTCTTCACCTTGGCCCAGAGACTGGCACCATTAGGTCTCTGCTACACTCCCAGCCTCACTGCTCACCACAGCCCTAGAAAAGGACATAGACATGTTTAGCTTCAGCAAAATCACACTTGTCATGGTTCGGTGAACACACTGTGCCTCTTTCCTCTTCTGATCCTCTGGACACAGGGTCTCTACTGTCTAGCCCATCCTTCCTTCATTCCTAAGGGAATCTTGCTCTCCAGCTCCCCGCAGACAACTCCCGCTCCTTCCCACCCTGTCTGCAGGAAGGCGACTGAAGGGGTTAGGATGGCTACCTTGCCCGTTAGCTCCATGCAAGGAGGCTGGGTGAACAGGCCATATGCCTGTTTCTTTGTGCCTCACTTTTTTCATCTGACAAATGGGGATAAGCAGAGTTTCCATGTTGTGAGGGGCGTTTGTGAAGATTCTAAATGATCACTGCCAGAGAATACTCAGCACAGGGCTTTGTATATTCCAAACAAAGTATATAGCGATGAGTCCTTTTAGGGCTATGAATATATGCAAACCCATTACTCAGAGAAGTTGGGGTTTTGGACAGTTTTGTAACTGGACACAAATATAGTCATAATGCAGAAGCTGCCCCCATGAAGATAATCTGTTAGCCCAGACGTGGGGAGGGTGTGGCCAGGAGGCGGGGAGGGACCTGATAACCGCGCTCACGTTGCCCTCTGGTGGCAACAAAGAGGATGTGCTGGGAGAAAGAGCCATTGTTCTTACTCACCTGCCAATACCCACTCAGGCTCCACCCTTCTTCTCCCCTCCCTTCGCATCAGCATCTCTGGGGAGCCTCCAGACTAATGGAAATGATGCCAGAATACAATCACAGGATGGTCACAGTGCTGGCAAAACCTCCAGGCTTCCCCTCTCCCATTCCCATATCTTCTCAGGCATTTAGGATCAAGGCAGAAGTCTCCCTCTGGTCTCTAACCTTTACTTCCCCAGCTGAGTTAGGCACATCCCTTCTGTTCCCAAGACACTGGAGACGCAGAGATTGAAGCTCGTGCGTATTTACAGAGCCCTCTCTTCTTGTGGGCTTCCCTGGTGGCTCAGACGGTAAAGAACCTACCTGCTGCAGTGCCGGAGACCCGTGTTCGATCCCTAGGTTGGGAAGATCCCTTGGAGGTGGGCGTGGCAACTCACACCAGATTCTTTGCTGGAGAACCCCCATGGACAGCGGAGCCTGGTGGGCTGCAGTCCAAGGGGTCCTGAAGAGTCAGACACAGCTGAGCGACTGAATCACAGCCACAGTTCAAGAGACCCAAGAGGAAATGTGTGGGTATGCATCCTCATTTGAGATGATGCTGATGAAGGCCATTTGTTTAACAGAAGTCCAGAGCCCAGGGGCTTCAGGCTCAGTCCCTGATCTTTCCTTCCAGCAGGCTTCACCCAAAGGGGACTGTGGCCCCCAGTGTTTTGGGAATCCCTTTCCTCCCTCTCCCTTCTTTCCTTCCTTCTTTCTGTTGAAAGCTACCCATGAGGATATTTGGGGAAAGAACATTCCAGAAGGAGAGGAAAACAAGGAAAAATCTCCAGAAGTGAGAGCTGATGGTTGGCTTGATGATCAGCCCGGAGGCCAGTGTGGCTGGTACAGGGCTGTCCAGTCAGGTGCGGTAAAGCCTTTCTGGGGTCTCCCACCTCCCACACTGCTGTTCTTACCACGGTGCCCATCACATCTGTGAGAGAATGCATGACAAATTTCTCAGAAGGCCAAGCCATCAGCACAGAGTAATTCCTGTGGTTACTGTTGTTGTTCAGTCACTCAGTCATGTCTGACTCATTGCAACCCCGTGGACTGCAGCACGCCAGGCTTCCCTGTCCATCACCATCTTCTGGAGCTTGCTCAAGCTCATCTCCATTGAGTCGGTGATGCCATCCAACCATCTCATCCTCTGTGGTCCCCTTCTCCTCCTGCCTTCCATCTTTCCCAGCATCAGGGTCATTTCTAATGAGTCGGCTCTTCACATCAGGTGGCCAAAGTGTCAGAGCTTCAACTTAGGTCCTAACAATAACAAGAGAGCATTTGTGAGGGGAGGGTATTTTGTTTTGTTTGCTTGCTTTTATTAAGGTCCTTTATTTCCCAGCATCTCTCTGTCTTTGGGCACTAGGTCATTGTCAAAGCACCTTTTGGTCCTGAACGCAAGGCCTGTGGGAACTCAGGCTGTGGGTGGCTTCACGAGCAGGAAGCAGAGGAGAAGCATTTCACTCTTTTGCACACTTCATTGAGAAAATGACCAAATTCCACAGAAACATTTTAAGGTCCTTAGGGCCGAGCCCCTGCCCCCTTCACCTCTGAATTCCTTGTGCCCAGAGTCCCATCCAGCACTAAGGGAGACTCAGTGAACTGAAGCTAAACTTAGCTGAAGCAGAAAGGAGCATTTGGTGAATCCAAGAGGAAGCAGATAATCTGGCCAGCTGTGGGTTCCTGGTTAGCATTTTTAAGTTGGAATGTTCCAGGAGATGTTTGTGCTGCTGCTTGCATCTTTGCAGAAGGTCTCAAATACAGCTGCAGGCTTGGCAATTTTCAAGCAGCGCAGCTGGATGTTGGGGGTCTGGAATTCTTGCCCGACCCACACCTCGCCCACAGCCTCGCAGACCCGATCAGTTCAACCCCCAGATTGTTCCAGTCCCTACCCAGTAACCATCAGCAGATGCCTTGAGAAGATGGAGCTGGTTTGGTTTGATGGTAAACGAAACTGGTTTCTGAACTTTCCATCTCTCCTACAGCTCTCCCCTCCTAGGCGAAACCTGATCATCCAACCACGGAATGGAGAAAACAAGTGCCTGCAAACCGCTTGGAGGTCTTGAGTGTCTGGTCTGAACCACTACAGAAGAGCTTGCAGCAGCCAAATGAGTTACAGACACACAGGACGTTGGACTCTGCGAGAGGAATGATGGATATGCCAGGTCAAGTTCATGCACTCACCTCTGGAATGACTGGCAAATGTCACCGCACAAAAGGTTTTAGGTTTTATCATTACAGTCATTATGTTTCGTGTAATTTTTTTCCACCTTCTTATTGTTCATCTTGACCTTCAGCTGGCACTCCCGCCAACACAGAGGAATGGAAAGACAGGGCTTCTGCCACAGCCATCCAGTTGTGCCTCTGTTATTCTTGGCTTACCAACCATGAGCAGGTCAGAGAGCCTCCTACCACTCACCTTCCTCATCTGGAAAATGGGTACAATGGGCCTTCTTCCCCCATCGAGGCATTAAGGACCTATGTGGACATAGGAACATTTACAAATCTAAATTAAAAGTTTTAAAATTTCTGACACGGTATACAACTGGCAAGCATTTCTCTAATATTGCTGCCTTCTTTTAAATTTTTCCTGATTTTCAGCGTTTGGTCCTTTTTTCTTCATTCCTTAGAACCCAAATGCTAAGCAAATAAGCCAATGAAAATAAAACAAAGATTCCAAAGTATTTTATATAACTACATCTATATGTGTAGTTCTAGTAACTTTGAAAGATTTAAACCACGAAAGTCAAGGTTAAATCATTTACCTTATCATGTAGGCCACAGTTTTCCCAGCCGCAGAAAGGGAGGGTTTGATCATGGGATCGCTGAAGCTTCTTCCAGCGCTTAAATCATCTGGTTCTCTGAAGAAACAAACTTGTCACAATTAAATACGGGGCATGCTACCCAGAAAATCACGCCCAGTGTTTCCCAGATGCAACCACAGATTTTGCCTGTTTTTAAAATACAGATTTGAAGGTTCTGCCTTAGACATACCGAGTCCAATTCTTCTGGGAGGAGGCCTGAGAATCTGTATTCTTAAGCAGCACTCCAGATATTCTCACCTACCAGGCATGTTTCAGGAGCAGTGGTTTTATGGAAAGCCTCAAGGTCATCACCTTTCAACAGAAATATTGCGGTACCTGCCCTGAAATATCATGGGAAGCTCAAACTATCCTTTTTGGATAGTTGGAGTCTTTGGAGTCTTACTCTCCTCACATCATAAGATGGTGTATCTCTCTCCTGATTATAAATGACTGGCATTAAGATTCAAACTTGTAATACGTCTCTCAGTTTGTGTGTTAATAAATGCCAGCAGGCAAGTGTATTTGAATCTGTGCTTCCTGAGAGGTTTTGAAATCTCTATGCAGAGTTAGCAGACACAGACTGCCCAGTGCTGTATACTGTGTGACTTTGAGAAATTTGCTTAAACCCCATAGACTCCAGATTCATTACATGTTGGATACAGGTGAGAATCATTCCTTCATGCCCCAGAGATTATGTGAGATATGGATTCTGATCAGGTGTGATGTGTTTCCTGATACTAAAAGAGTTCATTTCACTTTGATTTTTTTTTTAATGAAAACACATTATTTTTAACTTGTATTCATAAACCATAGTAAATGTTATGACATTAAGGATAAAAGTACATTTTTTCATGACTATTCCATTTTTTACCCCTGGTGCTCTGCATGAATTTAGGTAAAATGAAATCCAGCTTTGAAATTCGGGCATCAAGTTCAGCTACCTTGGAAGGTCAGAGTGCACACCCCCTACCCACCCACCCACCTGCCCACCGCTCAGTGTTTCCTCTAGACAAGAACCTGGGGGCATTCTAGGTTTGGAAAATGGGTCGAATGATCTTTCCACCACACCAGCAGACCCCAGAACTCTGATCTGGGGTGAGGACACCCTCCCAGGAGCCCCTTCCACTAAGAGGACCTGGGTGGGTCCTTCACTCAGGCTCCCATCCATTGGTCACTAGACTGGACCCTAGCTCTGCCCATACTGACTTTCACTCCACTGATCCTGTCGCCTCAAGGGGCAGAGCTGGTCCACGTACGGGGTCTTCGTTTCTGCAGAAATTCTGAACCAGCCCCCTCAGGCATTTCAGCAGGGCCACTGCTCTCCTCAGCCCCCCAAAACACACATTTTCCAAATGCCCCTCTTCCTCCTGCATGACACCCACTCCATTGTATGGCCCTAAAGTCCTGAACAAAGGCCAGAGCAGGCCTCTAATGAACAAAAACACTGTTTTTAGTAAGCCACTCTTGCCAAAGAGTGTAGAAGGGGAATAGAACAAGGATAAATGCTGTGCTTTTGTCCTGTCTGCAGGGAGGGGCGACAGATCAGTAGTTTCCACAAAATTCATACAAAGCCAGCAGCGCACAGTTTAATGTCTAAAGTGGATTGCTTATTCTTGCCTTTGCCCAGATTGAACGCCTGGTAATAGAGATGGCTCAACAGGCCTGACTACTAGTTTTGCTGTTATCTGAACCTTCCAAGGCTGGGTTTGTGGCTAAATTGTAAGCCCGTCTCCATAAGCCAGACGTAATGCCTGTTCTCCTGGCTTCCCCCAGCATCGGTATTACCTACTACTGGAGCCTGCTCGCCTTCCTGTTTCCTTTGCTGTCCTGTCCTCTAGTGTTTCAAATCAGGTACTACATACTCAGTCATTTCTACCTGGAAGACAGCTCAGTTCAGTTCAGTTCAGTCACTCAGTCCAGTCCTGTTCTTTGCAGCCCCATGTACTGCAGCATGCAGGCTTCCCTGTCCATCACCAACTCCTAGAGCTTTCTCAAGCTCATGTACATCAAGTCGGTGATGCCATCCAACCATCTCATTTTCTATCACTCCCTTCTCCGCCTTCAATCTTTTCCAGCGTCAGGGTTTTTCTAATGAGTCAGTTCTTTGTGTCAGGTGGCCAAAGTATTGGAACTTTGGCTTCAGCATCAATCCTTCCAATGAATATGCTGGACTGATTTCCTTTAGCATTGACTGGTTTGATCTCTTTGTTATACAAGTGACTCTCAAGAGTGTTATCCAACACCACAGTTCAAAAAACATCAGTTCTTTGGTGCCCAGCTTTCTTTATGGTCCAACTCTCACATCCATCCTGGAGGAGAGCACAGCAGCCCACTCTAGTATTCTTGCCTGGAGAATCCCATGGACAGAGGAGCCTGGTGGGCTACAGTCCATGAGGTCGCAAGGAGTCGGGTATGACCCAGCCACTAAGCACCTCACATACATGACTACTGGAAAAACCATAGCTTTGACTAGATGGACCTTTGTTGGCAAAGTAATGTCTCTGCTTTTTAATATGCTGTCTAGGTTGGTATAGCTTTTCTTCCAAGGAGCAAGCTTCTTTTAATTTCATGGCTGCAGTTGCCATCTGCAGTGATTTTGGAGCCCAATAAAATAAAGTCTCTCACTGTTTCCATTGTTTCCCCATCTATTTGCCATGAAGTGATGGGACCAGATGCCATGATCTTCATTTTTTGAATGTTGAGTTTTAAGCCAGCCTTTTCACTCTCCTTCTTCACTTCATCAAGAGGCTCTTTAATTCCTCTTCACTTTCTGCCATAAGGGTGGTATCATCTGCATATCTGTGGTTATTGATATTTCTCCCAGCAATCTTGATCCCAGCTTGTGCTTCATCCAACCTGGCATTTCACATGATGTACTCTGCATATAAGTTAAATAGGCAGGATGACAATATACAGCCTTGACGAACTCCTCTCTCAATTTGAAACCAGTCTGTTGTTCCATGTCCAGTTCTAACTGTTGCTTCTTGACCTGCATACAGATTTCTCAGGAGGCAGGTAAGGTGGCCTGGTATTCCCATCCCTTTAACAATTTTCCACATTCCCCTTGGAAGTCTGGAAATGTATCCCCTTCACAGCAATAATATACTACAGTCAAGTGTCCCAGGCATCGCTGAGATTCAAACCCAGGATCTCCTGTTTACTAGACAGGTGCTTTAACTAGCTAAGCCACAGCACCTGTTGAAGACAGCTGGGAATCCCCAAACTAAAAAAGCTAAATGTGACGTTTGGGGTCATTATGGTTACATTTTCTCATTTGAAGATATCAAAAATTCAAGTGACCTGTTTTGGAGAAAGATGTACTAGAACAGAGAATTATTGTCTTATTAAAAAAAAAAGTTCATATTGTGTGTCTAATTTTGTTCATGTTATTTTCCCTTTCGTTTCAATTCAATTTAGCAGAGGCATCAAGTTATTTTCCACCTATATTAGTTCTCATGTTACTGCACTACTTCTTTATATTGATTAATTCATCATATAAACCGATGTCTTAATTTTATTTGTTTTATATTATTTTTACATTTTTAAAGATGAATAATTCATTTTTAAAGAGAAGAAAGCATAAATAAATGATTTAACTCTGAGTTCAGCTTTGGCCATGGACTTCAAATCTGTGAGCCATATGTGTGAGGGTCAGCCAACTATTTAGATATTTTTAAAATTTATAATTCATAGAGTTTTCTTATATATATTCATGTTAATAACATTTCCAATTCAGTCACACCATGGTGACAGTATATGGTATAAATATTTGGCAACTCCGACATTTTGAGCTATTATTTCTGGTCTAAAATCTTCTTGTGAACAACTCAAATTTTAAAAAATTGCGTGTGATGAAAGCTTATTTATTTTTTTACTGAAGTATAGTTGGTTTATATACCAGCAAAGGTCCATCTAGTCAAGGCTATGGTTTTTCCAGTGGTCATGTATGGATGTGAGAGTTGGACTGTGAAGAAAGCTGAGTGCCGAAGAATTGATGCTTTTGAACTGTGGTGTTGGAGAAGACTCTTGAGAGTCCCTTTGCCTGCAAGGAGATCCAACCAGTCCATTCTGAAGGAGATCAGCCCTGGGATTTCTTTGGAAGGAATGATGCTGAAGCTGAAGCTCCAGTACTTTGGCCACCTCATGCAAAGAGTTGACTCATTGGAAAAGACTCTGATGCTGGGAGGGATTGGGGGCAGGAGGAGAAGGGGACAACAGAGGATGAGATGGCTGGATGGCATCACTGACTCAATGGACATGAGTTTGAGTGAACTCCGGGAGTTGGTGATGGACAGCGAGGCCTGGCGTGCTGCGATTCATGGGGTCGCAAAGAGTCAGACACGACTGAGGGACTGAACTGAACTGAATAGTTGGTTTACAATGTCATGTTAATTTCTGATGTACAGCAAAGAAATTCAGTTATACATATGTCTATACATTCTTTCTCTATATTATTTTCCATTATGGTGTATCACAAAATACTGTCTATAGTTCCTTGTGCTATAAAATATATCTTTGTGTCTAATGGGGGTTTTCATTCTATCTACAGCATCCAAAGGTTGATTCTTTTGAATAGCTTTATAATTCACATCATAGATATATTCTGTGTCTTATCTTTGATAAAGTTGAATTTATAAGAACTAGTATTTGAGAATTATTTTGTTTCCATTATTTCAATTTTGCCCATTTATTTTCATATATTATAAGAATAATGTTCACTTTGAAAAAATTGAAAGCTATAGAAGAACACAAAGAATATATAAATTACATAGAATACAAAAAAGCCAGCCATCCGGATATTTGTGTATTCCCCCTTTCCATCATCTAATATCTATATATTAATGTATAGTTACATATATGTGTCAATATATAATTGATAGACTTATAGTTTCAGTTCAGTTCAGTTCAGTCCCTCAGTCGTGTCCAACTCTTTGCGACCCCATGGACTGCAGCACGCCAGGCCTCGCTGTTCATCAATAACTCCTGGAATTTACCCAAACTCATGTCCATTGATTCAGTGATGCCATCCAAATATTTCATCCTCTGTTGTCCCCTTCTCCTCCTGCCCTCAATCTTTCCCCATCAGGGTCTCTTCAAATGAGTCAGCTCTTCGCAACAGGTGGCCAAAATATTGGAGTTACAGCTTCAACATCAGTCCTTCCTTTAGGATGGACTGGATGGATCTCCTTGCAGTCCAAGGGACTCTCAAGAGTCTCCTCCAACACCACAGTTCAAAAGCATCAATTCTTGGGTGCTCAGCTTTCTTCACAGTCCAACTCTCACGTCCATACATGACTACTGGAAAAACCATAGCCTTGACTAGATGGACCTTTGCTGGCAAAGTAATGTCTCTGCTTTTCAATATGCTATCTAGGTTGGTCATAACTTTCCTTCCAAGGCGTAAGCATCTTTTAATTTCATGGCTGCAATCACCATCTGCAGTGATTTTGGAGCCCAAAAAATAAAGCCAGCACTGTTTCTACTGTTTCCCCATCTATTTCCCATGAAGTGATGGGATCAGATGCCATGATCTTCATTTTCTGAACGTTGAGCTTTAAGTCAACATTTTCACTCTCCTCTTTCACTTTCATCAAGAGGCTCTTTAGTTCTTCTTCACTTTCTGCCATAAGGGTGGTGTCATCTGCATATCTGAGGTTCTTGATATTTCTCCCTGCAATCTTGATTCCAGCTTGTGCTTCCTGCAGCCCAGTGTTTCTCATGATCTACTCTGCATATAAGTTAAATAAGCAGGGTGACAATATACAGCCTCGATTTACTCCTTTTCCTATTTGGAACCAGTCTGTTGTTCCATGTCCAGTTCTAACTGTTGCTTCCTGACCTGGGTACAGGTTTCTCAAGAGGCAGATCAGGTGGTCTGGTATTCCCATCTCTTTCAGAGTTTTCCACAGTTTATTGTGATCCACACAGTCAAAGGCTTTGGCATAGTCAATAAAGCAGAAATAGATGTTTTTCTGGAACTCTCTTGCTTTTTCCATGATCCAGCAGATGTCGGCAATTTGATCTCTGGTTCCTCTGCCTTTTCTAAAACCAGCTTGAACATCTGGAAGTTCACGGTTCACGTATTGCTGAAGCCTGGCTTGGAGAATTTTGAGCATTACTTTACTAGCATGTGAGATGAGTGCAATTGTGCGGTAGTTTGAACATTCTTTGGCATTGCCTTTCTTTAGGATTGGAATGAAACTGACCTTTTCCAGTCCTGTGGCCACTGCTGAATTTTCCAAATTTACTGGCATATTGAGTGCAACACTTTTGCAGCATCATCTTTCAGGATTTGAAATAGCTCAACTGGAATTCCATTACCTCCACTAGCTTTGTTCGTAGTGATGCTTTCTAAGGCCCACTTGACTTCACATTCCAGGATGTCTGGCTCTAGGTCAGTGATCACACCATTGTGATTGCCTTGGTCGTGAAGATCTTTTTTGTACAGTTCTTCTGTGTATTCTTGTCACCTCTTCTTAATATCTTCTGCTTCTGTTAGGTCCTTACCATTTCTGTCCTTTATGGAACCCATCTTTGCATGAAATGTTCCCTTGGTATCTCAGATTTTCTTGAAGCGATCTCTAGTCTTTCCCATTCTATTATTTTCTTTCTTATCTCTCCTTGCTTTTCTTTGGAACTCTGCATTCAAATGGGTATATCTTTCCTTTTCTCCTTTGATTTTTTCTTCTCTTCTTTTCACAGCTATTTGTAAGACCTCCTCAGACAGCCATTTTGCTTTTTTGCTTTTCTTTTTCTTGGGGATGGTCTTGATCCCTGTACAATGTCACGAACCTCCATCCATAGTTCATCAGTCACTCTGTCTATCAGATCTAGTCCCTTAAATCTATTTCTCACTTCCACTATATAATCATAAGGGATTTGGTTTAGGTCATACCTGAATGCTCTAGTAGTTTTGCCCACTTTCTTCAATTTAAGTCTGAATTTGCAATAAGGAGTTCATGATCTGAGCCACAGTCAGCTCCCAGTCTTGTTTTTGCTGACTGTATAGAGCGTCTCCATTTTTGGCTGCAAAGAATATAATCAATATGGTTTCAGTGTTGACCATCTGGTGATGTCCATGTGTAGAGTCTCTCTTGTGTTGTTGGAAGAGGGTGTTTGCTGTGACCAGTGCATTCTCTTGGCAAAACTCTCTTAGCCTTTGCCCTGCTTCATTCTGTACTCCAAGGCCAAATTTGCCTGTTACTCCAGGTGTTACTAAACTTATAGTTTAGTAATCTTTATTTATTCTTAACAACAGTGCATATTTTCTTTTGTTTTTCTATATGAATATTTGGTAATTGTTTAAATACATTCCCAGATTTTCTTCTAACACCTGATTGCACATGCTGTGTCTTAAGTGTCCATATCCCCACATCTTTGATTCAATAGGATATTATAATTTTTAAAAACTAACCAACTTAATTGATTAAATTTTTCTCCTCATGGTCCTGTGTTTAATTATGAATGAGGTTTCTCATTTTTATCTATTTAGTGAATTCTTGTATTTCTTCATATTTGTAGAACCAATTTGCTTTCCTTAACAATTTTTCCATTAACATAGTCTTGTTTTCTTGTTGATTTATAGATCCTTTTTATATATAAAGGATAGTATGCCAGATATCAGCAATTAAATGTATAAAACCAAAGAAGTTAGAAATACAAACAAAAAAGGACCAAAACTTCAACCACAGTGTAAGTGTTAAATGTGTCCCACTTAGTCTTTAATTATCATGTAGCTAGAGATAACAGAATATAGTGGATTTTAACAATATGCCTAACAAGATTTAATTTTTCTTATCTGTTGTTTAGTAATATCAGTTATCTGCATGTTAGATCTCTGTTGTTTTATCACAATAACTATATTTTTCTTCTTTTTGGTTTTCACTTTTTTTTTTTTCTTTTTCATCTCAGTTTGAAGCAGCCTTTGAGGCTTTGCTCTCACCTCATTGAATTTTCTGCAGTTTGTCCTTCTCTTAGATGCATCTACTACTATTTATAATGATGTGATGCTATCACTTGTACCTTCAAGTTGTGAGGGAAATTACTAGCCCTGCTATGAATCCAGAAACTGGTCCAATCCTACGGGTTACTGCAAGGACAGGTGTCTCCCTGCATCTCCATCATTAGCTCAGCCCCACCCCACTCTAAACACACTTGTTTTCTTCCAGCCCTTTTCAACCTGAGAGCCTTTGCACTTGGCATTTTAACTGACTTGAACAGCAAAGACTGTCAGAAGGAAGAACACCCCCCTCATGTTTCTCTCAACCAGCTCCACCTCACTTTTAAGATCTCCTCTGAAACATCACCGTGTTAGAGAGAATTCCTCTGATCATCCTACATCAGATCTTCCATCTTGTTATTTACTGGCTCACCCTGTTTTTCTCCTACATGGTAGCTACACAATTCACAATCACAGGTATTTTGTGGCACCCAGTCTCCCACTATTCTGACTTTTGATACCAAGACTCAGGACCCAAATGTGTGTGTGTGCAGTCGTGTCTGACTCTTTGCCACCCTATGGACTGTAGCCCACCAAGCTCTTCTATCCATGAAATTTTCCAGACAAGAATACTGAAATGGTTACCATTTCCTACTTTAGGGGATCTTCCTGACCCAGGAATCTAATCTGTGTTTCCTGTGTCTCCTGCATTGACAGGCAGATTCTTTACCACTGAGCCACCTGGGAAGCCCAGAGGCCATAACCAATTTACTGCTACCGTTTAGTTGCTAAGTTGAGTCCAACTCTTTGTGACCCCATGGACTATAGACTGCTAGGCTTCTCTGTCCCACATCTCCTGCAATAGTAAATGAATTCTTTACCAGTGTGCCAACTAGGAAGCCCCTAGGATTCAAATAGACTTGAATAAATTTTTAGATACACCCCTTGAATCTAAACTTTGTCATTTTACTCTTCAAAACGTAGAAATCAATTATATTCAGATAAAATAATATCTCTCACTAAAAATAAAATCCTTGTGAATAGAATAAATTTGATAGTAGATGATACTTGTATTAATCATTTAAGTTTTTTTTTTTCATTTTTTCCCCTCTAATGTGAGGCTGGGATCTCTTTTGTTTATTCCTGTGTACTCAGTGGTTTGCAAAATAAATGCCTGAATGCATGAATGAATGATACACGCCTAGCACACACTGCTTCTACTATTCTAACTTTTCTTGAAATTTTTGCATATGTAGCCAGCAAGCTTTACTTGGAATATGCTTACTTGTAAATTAAAAGATGCTTGCTCCTTGAAAGGAAAGTTATGACAAACCTAGATAGCATATTAAAAATCAAAGACATCACTTTGTTGATGAAGGTCCATATAGCCAAAGCTATGGTTTTTTCAGTAGTCATGTACAGATGTGAGAGTTGGACCATAAAGAAGGCTGAGCACCGAAGAATTGATGATTTTGAATTGTGGTGCTGGAGAAGACTCTTGAGAGGCCCTTGGACAACAAGCAGATCCAACCAGTCAATCCTAAAGGAAGTCAGCCCTGAATATTCAGTGGAAGGACTAATGCTGAAGCAAAGAGCCAACTCATTGGAAAAGACCCTGATACTGGGAAAGAATGAGGCCAGAAGGAGAAGGGGGCAACAGAGCATGAGATGGTTTTACGGCATCACCGATTCAATGTAGATGAGTTTGAGCAAACTCTGGGAGATACTGAAGGATAGGAAGCCTGGCATGCTGCAGTCCATGGGGTCATAAAGAGTCAGACATGACTTCATGACTAAACAACAAAAAGAAATGGTAGGGATGTGGGTGGAGGTAAGTGCATGGTTTTAGAATAAATTTAATGTGAATTTATAGGGCAAGTTTTAGGGGGGCAATTTTTTTGTTTATTTCAGAATTTGATGTATGTGGTGTGTTGTTCAAGAATATTTTTCTCATCCCACTTCATCAGTATTCCAATTAGCAGACATTCCTCCTGGAAATCAACTCATGGTATTCTCTTATCCTTATAAAATTGCCCAAATTTGTTTTCTTGTTGGTAAGAATGAGCTGAAAAAGAAGCTCAGGAAACACAGATCAGGCATATCCAGTCTGCCATCACGTCATTCCCAAATCTCAGATTTAGGTCTGCACTGAACTTGGTTGGTGCATTTGTAATTGCAACTTTAGAAGTCATTTGGCCTTTCTTATTATCCAGTTGAACTTAAATGATTTCCTAGATCTAATGTCAAAGATAAGATGACATGTTTCACTTACGAGGGGCACTGGTCAACCACACAGATCAGAGCTGCCTGTTTGTGGTGTGAAGGTTGAAAATGCAGATGGAGCTTACACACAGCTGCAGAAAAGGGAACGTGGGCCAGCTGGCTTGCCCAGAGGACCAGAAAGAGGTCCATTGTCTTCCCCCGTTAAAGTTTCTAGAAGCAGAGGTCAATTTGGGGTTTCCTTAGAAAATAGTATTGGTAGAAAAAGAAACTTAAACTGTGAGGTCTTTATGAAGGGAGGGCTTCCCAGGTGGCTTAGTGGTAAAGAATCAGCCTGCCCCAGTGCAGAAGACATGGGTTCAATCCCTGGGTCAGGAAGATCCCCTTGAGAAGGAAATGGCAACGCACTCCAGTATTCTTGCCTGAGAAATTCCATGGACAGAGGAACCTGGTAGACTATCGTCCATGGGGTCACAAAAGAGTCAGACATGACTTAGGGACTAAATAGCAACAGCAAGAAAGGTTAGGCCCTGGGGAACAGGCATCCTGGGGATCTTAGGAGTCATGAAATGGTTTTGGAGTTAGGTCCAGGCCCCAGACCATAAGAACCATTCAAGCAGAAAGGCCAGCTGCAAAGGGAAAAGGCTTTCATTTGAATGTGTGTGTTCTCTAAACACACATTTTAGAGAACTGTTGAGTGAAATTCACAGATGCTTTTCCAAATAGTGCTGGAATGAGGTAAATTTGCAAATCTCCTTATGTGATTTGATGTGGGCTGTGTTACAAAGGTTGGAAATTTGGGGGGCCACCTAGGTTTCCAAGAAATATTACAGTGCAGCTAGAAGCTGAGTAATCAGAGAGCCTCGGGAGAGAGAAAGGGAAGGCAAAAGAGACCAGACTGGTATCTACTTAATCAGGAACAACTGTGAGAATTTTATGGTTCCCAGAAAGAATCTGAAGTAATTCAGTCTGCATTCTGAAGGTTCACGCTTGACTGTATGAAAGTTACCTGAAGACATCATTTAAAAATACAGACTTCTGGGTCCCATCCAGACTAACTGTATCATAACTGTCTGGAGAGTGGTCTTATAACCTGTAATTTTTTTAAAAAAGCTCTCCAATGATTCTGTTTTATAGTCAGGTATGGGGATCTCTGATACAGGGCATAGAAATACACAAGAAAGTCTTTCAAATGGGGGAACATATTTTTCTGATACATTTTAATAAGAGAAACTTGGTTAGTTCACATTAAACTGTGTATTCTTTGAAGTCAGGCATTGATTTGTACTTCTCTGTTTTTTTGTATACCAATTTCAAATCCATTTTCTTAAACTTTTGCTTTCACAATAGGACTGCCTTCCTTAAAATCTTGTCATGATGTAATTTCAAACCATGATTTGATGAAATGGACAGGACTTAAATGTTCTGCTATAAAGAACTAGAAACAGGACAAAATATATAAAATAATTGCTTATAGATACTGGATTACAGACATCATAGAATTATGCCCTCTAGGAAAACAAAAAACAAACAAGCACAGCAACAACATGAGGTTAGCCTCAGGGTAATCATGGTTTTCCACCTATATACACATGCTCTAGACCATGATAGACAGAATTGACTCCAAGTAGATCCCGAGCAAATAATATTTGGAGTACCCGACATGTAATAAAAAATTACAAGACATACCGAAAAAGAGGAAAATGTGAATCATAACCAGGAGAAAAATCAGTCGATAGAAGTGGACAAAAAATGACAGACATGGTAGCATTAGTCGTCAAAGAATTTTAAAGTGTTGCTATAAATATACTGAATATAAACAAAGATTTCAAGAAAAACATGAATATAGTGATGAGAGAAGTGGAAGGCACAAAAAGGAATTAAATAGTATCTAGAGATAAAAATATAATACTTGAAAATTTCACTGGCTATTTAACTGCTGGGTATTTAATTAAGCACTGCAAGATAAAAGATTAATGAACTTTAACATTGCAAAAACAATTATTTAAACTGAAAATCAGATTATTAAAAAAAACTGAAAAAAAGAATAGACTTTTGAAATGGTGATGTGAAGAGCTCCATGAACGCCTAACCTGGTGAAACAATTGTAACTGCTGAAAATTGTATTATGAAAATAAAGCAGCTATTTAATGACACTAGAAATTGTTCCAAGGGCCTAGAGCAAATTTAAAACATTCATTCAAGGACATCTACTAAATATTAATAGGAATAGCAAGAGTCTTTGGCCTTTGTGCTATGACCCTACTCACCCCCACCTCCAACACAAGTCAAGTGTAGCAGAAATTCTATTCTGAGTATTTTGGGCCAATAATGCATTACCCTCAACTTCAAATTTAAGACTCACCTTACATTTTGTAGATACATAGGTAGATCCTTAAACAAATACCACAGTCAGCCTTTCTAGGTATGGCCAGGAAAAACCCCTATATACCTTTTTATGGTTTCATGTTAGTTTTGTAAATGGAGAAAAACAATATTGCAATAACATTTTATTCTGACTTATATTTTCTTCTGATATGTAGGCATGCAAAGATTTTTTTCTTAACCTGGAAAATGTTATTTTGTAAGAAATGGTGTGGAGAATGGGTCCAGTAATTGAATAAAAGGTCTGTGATCAATACAAAAGTTGCTTTTCAAAAAACATTCTGAATAACTGCAATAAGCACTTTTTTATTTGGAAAATCACCTTTTAAATGAGTTTAAAGTATGTTCTAATCCTTGAAGCACCTTGTGATTTCTGCAGAATCAAAACACCATGTTTTGATAGTTGACATGAGTCATCTTTGGTCCAGCTGCTGGTGGAATGCAAGGAGACAGGAAAGGGAAGGCGTGTATCTCGCTAGTGTCTGGATGCGCTTCTGTGGAAAAGCTCACCAGGTGTTTGGAGGCTGTTGCAAGTTCCAAATATTTTGGGCAAGACTGGCTGCCAGCTTAGAAATGGGACAGAGCTCCTTCAAAGAAGCAGACGCGGCCAGGGTTTATTCAAGTCTCTAGTGTGCCAATACATCAATGTGTCCTGGCCCAAATCCCCATCCATTAGCTGTGTAAACAAGAATCTTAATAGTCCATTCCTGTAGTGCTGAGTCTTTTAACATGATGACTATTGATGATATAAATGCTTTAAAATGAATCTTGTAAGGTGTAAGTTTCTGATCTCAAAAGTTAGAATTTTCCAGAAAACACGGCATGTGGAAATCTGTGTAAAGCAACATGATCCATTAAGAAGATGATGGATTTTGGAGCTATCTTAATACTAGTGTTTTTATCTCTGTCTGCCAAGTCAACATCTGCCTACATTTCAGTTTTCTCATCTCTAAAATGGAAATAACATTTGCTGAATTGATTCGTAAACTGCTTTGCAATGTCATGCACATGTTAGCTAAAGGAAAAAAAGATAATTTTCAAAACTATATTATTCCCAAACAGTGTATGTTTTTGGTTAGGTGATAATGAGGATTCAAAACCAAAATCTCAAAAAGGACTCCCTTTGGTTGTGCTAATTTTTCAGTGAATTAATCTCATGCAAGGAAGCTCTCTTCTTTGTTCCGCCTCATCTTTGCTCAGTCTATGGGCTCCCGGCTTCAAATCCTTTCCAGTCACTTCCCTGATGGTCCAGTGGTTAAGACTCTGCATTTCCACTGCAGGGGGCATGGGTTCAGTCCTTGGTTGGGAAACTAAGATCCCACTCGCTGAAGCACTGCTAAAGGGAAAAAAAAAATCTTCCCATCCTACAGAGGTTGTTGTTACAGTATTTTTGCCTTGACTGGGGACTCTTTGGGACAGTCAGTCAAGGATGCTTCACCGACTAGTTACAAGATCAGACAAACTCAGCTCCTTTACCTTCACCCAAATTTCTGCCTGTCCCCTCCCCACCCCTTCTTCTGTAACACATTTATGACTTGGTTTTGTCTTCACATTCAGTTCAAACAAGCACTTGCCACACTCGAAAATTTAGCCTACAGACCAATGGGGTCAAAACAGAGATGTTGTCACCTACCTAATGTTACTCGTCCAGCTGACAGAGCATCCTCAAACTGCTTTCCTAATTGAGGCAACTGTCCTAGTCAGCAGCCCTGACTTGATGATCTTGCCACGTCAAACATTTTTATATCACATTCAGTAGCAATATTGGATTCATTTTTTTTTAATTTGCAGAATGTAGAAGAAATACGATACAAGATCAAGATATTCTGAAAGATCTTGATGTGCTATTGATATCCAGATGGCATTTCTTTTCCAAAACATCCCATAATTCTGTACTTTAACAAATTACATTTTTATAAAATGATGAAAGGTTAGATCCTGGAATACTTTTCCATCAAAATGTCTGTTTAGAAGTTCACATTGTGATCTTAAGGCTACAAGATATTTTCTTTTAAATGTCCTTGGAATAATGTATATTTTAGTCTTGAAGCCACCTCCTCTGGTCCAAGGATCAAAGAAAAAAGAAATTAATATATTTAATTATACTTAAGATAGAAGTTAAAAATACAATGTGTCAAAATTGTGTGGGATGTACTGGAAAAGTGATTAGAGGGAAAATTATAGCATATGCCTGATTAGAAACACAGAAGTGTTTAAAATCAATGATTAAACTTTTACCATGAGAAATTAGAGAAGGAAGAGCAAATTAAACTCATTGTAAGAGGAGGAGTGAAAATAATACAAATAAGAGAAAGATTTAATGAAATAGAAGACAGATAATAATAGAAAAAAATCAATAATATAAAAGTTGGTTTCTATAAAAAAAAAAAAAGCTAGTAAAGCTGATCAATGCCTAACTAGCTTAATTAAGAAACAGAAAACAGAAATTACAGTATTGATAATAAAATAGGAAACATTATTACATAACTGATAAGCATGAAAAGGATACAGAAATCATTAAAAACCTTAAGCCATAAGCTCAACAACTTTGTTGAACTACCCACATTCCATGGAAAGGAACATAAATTACCAAAACTTATAGAAGAGGAAATAGGAAATCTGAATAGTCCAATATTTATTAAAGAAATTAAATCAATAATTAAATACCTTCCCCAAAGAAGCCCAAATGGCTTTAATCTGTGAATTCTATTGAACGTTTAGGTTAGAAATATTAACAGTCTTAAATTAATCATATATATATATATACACACACACACATATATACTCTTGACATCAGCTAAATTAAAGCTTTACTCACCAAACGAACCAAATGAAGTAAATAGCAAAGCCACAAGGTACAGAACATTCTTAGTCACACATACACCCAACAAATGACTGGTGCCCTGGATGCACAAAGGACACTCATCTGGCTTGAAGTCCTCCCTGTGGCAAGCTTTTCAGCAGTTTCTTATACAGTTAAGTATGTCCTTATCATGTGACTTGGAAATTCCATCTCTATGTGTTCACTTGAGCAAAGTAAAAATACAGAGCCCCCCCCCCCACACACACACAATGCACGAGAGGGTTCATAGCAGCCTTTTAAAAAATAATAAGTGATCAAATAAGCTATAACCCAATACAAAATAAATTTCAAATAAATAAATAACCACTAAGAGACCAGAAGGTGGTCTATTTGTAGAATAGAATACTACTCAGCAACAAAAAGGCTTCCCTTGTAGTTCAGTCGGTAAAAATCTGCCTTCAGTGCAGGAGACCCGGGTTCAATCCCTGGGTTGGGAACATCCCTCAGAGAAGGAAATGGCAACCCACTCCAGTATCCTTGCCTGGAAAATCTCATGGACAGAGGAGCCTGGTAGGCTGCAGTCCATGGGGTCGCAAAGAGCTGGGCACCACTGAACGACTCACACTTACTTACAGGGACAGAAAGGAATGCATTACTGATGTGTGGAACAACCAGAATGAATCACAAACCATGAAACTGACCCAAAGAAGTCAGACACATGTGAGTAGATAGCACCTGAATCCATTTATCTGAACCCCCACCCCCCCCCCAAAAAAAAAAAAACCACCGACAAAACTAGTCTGTTTTGTCTAGCACTAGTCTCTGATGCTAGAACACAGCACAGGGACAGTCTATGGCAAGGCAGGTATTCAGTGGGGAGGGAGCAGATGGGAACTTTCTGGGTTGATGGGAAAGTCCATTATCTGGTTTTGGTTGGTTGCTATATTTGTTCATTGTTGTTGTTCAGTCATGAAGTCATGTCCCACTCTTTGCGTGCCTGTGGACTGTAGCTTGGCAGGCTCCTCTGTCCTCCACTGTCTCCTGGAGTTGATTTCCTTTAGGATTGACTGGTTTGATCTCCTTGCTGTCCAAGGGACTCCCAAGAGTCTTCTCTAGCACAACAATTGATGCCTTCAAATCGTGGTTGTTATATACAATTGTCAAGACTCATCTCACTGAACAGTCAAGAGCAACTTATCTCCTTTTATGTCGATTAAACTTCAATAAAGAAAAACAATCACCCTTTGTGTCATATGGGATCTATCCCTGCTTCAACAACTTGCTCCCCCCAATTCTCTAACAGAATTACATCATAAATAAATATCAGTAACAAAAAAAATTCTATGGGTTGACTATGATATAATCAACTTTCAACTTTGAGTACAGAGCTCTCATACTTCTATATTTGTACACGTTCTGAGGGTTTAGTAATTTTGCTCCCTCCACACAGACATACCGCGTTTATCATTTCAAATTCAGAGCAACTCTCAAAGGCCACCTTTGAGCTGCCTCTGAGATAAAGCTCAGTGGGATTTTATGTCCCTGGCTGAAATGCCACATCAAAAAGCTGGACCAGGACATAGCCAGAAGTACCACTGAGCAGGCTCTGTCCACTAACACAGATGCTACTTAGAACCTATGCTTGAAGTGGCCAGTTTAAGTTCTGGAAGTTTGGCACAGGTGGGCCCTCTGTTTGAGGACGGTAGGGAGAAGAGGTAAATTATTGCATGTAAACATGAGAAAGCTAGTGTGTTTCTTCTCATTTTACTCTGCTGTTTCCTTTTAGTTCTTCCCACACTTGTAATATTATCATGGAACCTCAAGGAGGAGCCATCATCACATAGTTTCTCAGGGGCTCGTCTTCCCTCACTGCAGACAGAACCAACAGCTGCAGGTTTCATGTCTGTTGCCTCTTTGGTTTGCTCACCAAATTACACCAACTATTTCACTGACCTTGGAGGCCAGGGGTCAGTGAATCACACAAACCCTGTTTTCTGCCACGAGGCAAGACTCAATTTTGTCACCCCGCATAGAGAAACATTTGCTATGTGTGAAGAACTTTGTTCTTATCTATACTATTTAATTTCTTTTTTAAAATGTTGGCATGAAACATGAAATTTTGTTCAGAGCCCATTAATGCATTTCAACCTACAATCTGAAAAATACGCTTTCAAGTTTTACTCTCCAATGTGGTATCCAGGATTCAAATAGGGCTACTTTAACTGAAATTAAAATTAAATAAAATTTAAAATTCAGTCCTATAGTTGCACTGTGTACATTTAAGAACTCTGTGGTCACATGTGGCTAGCAGTTTCCATATTTGACAGCACAAATATAATGTATTTCCCTTATAGAAATTCCTACTGAAGAGTGCTCCTCTAAAGTAACTACAATGGTACTCTGAAGGGTAAGAGAGGATGTTTATCATCATGATATTTGAGGCAGAAAAAGTCTCCGGTCAGAGAGTCGTTCTTTACTTTGTTGCACTTAATTAAATACTGTGAAATACTAAACATTTTTGCTGATTTTATGATCATCTCTGTATCTTTATTTAGTCTCCCTATTATATTTTATGTGAAGGTAACTGGTGGCTGCAATGCGGGAGCATCTGGGTTCTGCCTGCAATGCGGGAGATCTGGGTTCGATCCCTGGGTCAGGAAGATCCCCTAGAGAATGAAAAGGCAACCCACTCTGGTACTCTTGCCTGGATCCCATGGAGGGAGAAGCCTGATAGGCTACAGTCCATGGGGTAGCAAAGAGTTGGACAGGACTGAGCGACTTCACTTTCACTTTCCTTTCACATATGCAAACGTAACTAAAGGAGCATTCTGAAAAGCAGAAGTCAGAGTCCAAGATCAATTAAAACTTCCTCTGTGATTCTAGGGTGCAGAATTCATGGGTTCAGTAAGCACTGCTAATATTAAAGCAATATTGTCTTAAATGCTCAAATGCAGTAATTCTTAAAGGATGAATGGAGCTCCAAAACTTACATTTATTAAAAAAAAAAAATAGAAATGGGACCCAGGAAGTAGTTATTAAAAATGTAGTGGGGTCAGGCATCTATGTTTTCAATAAAAAGCACTTTTAATTAAAAGATGACTAAGAACTGGTAGCACAAAAAATACGTTGAACATATTTTCAACAGTTCTTAACATTCCTTTATAAAGGAAACAACCAATCTAAGCTTGGTCTAAGCTTTGAAAAGGATGATCATCTATCTTGAACGAAGCATGAGAAGATTCTTTGAGCTCACGCAAAGATATTCAATTCCATCCAACAAACATTTTTATTAATTTTTTATTGGAGTACAATTGCTATGCAATGCTATATTAGTTTCTGCTGTACACTAAAGTGAATCGGCTATATGTATACTTATATCCCTTGCCTCTTGGACCTCCCTCCCACCCTACTCCCATCCCAGTCATCCAGGTCATCACAGAGCACCCAGCTAAGCTCCCTGTGCTTACAGCAACTTCCCACCAGCTATTTATTTTACACACGGTAGTGTATTTATGTCAAACCTAATCTCTCAATTCATCCCATCCTCTCCTTCCCCCACGCCCATACATCATTCTCTATGTCTGTATTTTTATTCCTGCCCTCCAAATAGATTTATCTGGACCATTTTTTTAGTTCCACATGTATGCGTTAAGATACATTACTTGTTTTTCTCTTTCTGATTTACTTCTCTCTGTATAATAATCTTTATTTTTATAATCCCTGGATGATTCTGATTTGCCCTGTAGTTTTACCATCACTGATAGAGTTTATTTGCATGTCAGAGTATATTAATATGTAATATTAAAGCTAAAAATTTCATGTAGCTTCTCATATTAGAGGAGACTGTTTCTCCGCCATCCGTCATGTTTCTTTACAAGGAGGAAACTTTTGTTCTCACTGAGGACAATGAATGGGAGGAACACTGCTGTTTAATTTTATTCCTATTCTCATTTCTTTCTGTGCAGGGAAGAATAGTTTTTCTGATTGGTGATATTGGGAGAAAAAAAAATTCTGCTTTTTTCTCTCAAGACTTTCTGTCACTTTGTGGGAGGCTGTTCTCGAAGGACACAGATCTTCTCTGTTGATCAGCCCAGTCATCTTACCAGAGCATGTCAGGGAATATCACCATGATCAACGCTCAAGCCACATTCTCCAATTCAACTTCATTCACAGAAGGGATGATATTCATTCTTCATCCAATTGGTTCCAAACTCAGGAGCTTGACTCTCTACATCCTTAACTAACATGATGGCTAGGAGTCAAACCCAAGTCAATGGCTTGGATTTAGTTCTGGAGGCTGTGGGATTACAGTTCTTACTTCTTCTGTCTGCCCTCTGATGGATAAGAGGCTTCTGCAAGCTTCCTGATGGGAGGGACTGGCTGTGGGGAAAACTTTTGCTCTCCTGGGCAGGGCCTTGCTCAGTAAATCTTTAATCCAGTTGTCTGCTGATGGGTGGGGCTGTGTTTCTTCCCTTTTGGTTGTTTGGCCTGGAGTCCTGGAGCCTGTAGGCTCTATGGTAAGCTTACTGGCAAACTTCAAAAAGGACTTTTGTCAACATGTACCTCCCAGGACTGTTGCTGCCAGTTCCTCTGTCCCTGCAGCAGGCCACCAGCAACCCATGCCTCCAAAGGAGACCCTCAAACTCCTGGAGACAGTGAGGGACAGGGAAGCCCAGCGTGCTGCAGTTCGTGGGGTCGCAAAGAGTTGGACATGAGTTAGTAACTGAATGACAGTTGCTTGGAGGGAAGTATGCTCAGTTCTAGAATTCAATTCTTTGACATTTACCTGCCCTGGTACAGACACACATCTCTACCACTTTGACATATTTTTGTTGTTCAGTTTCTAAGTCATGTCTGACTCTTTGTGACCCATGGATTGCAGCATGCCAGGCTTCCCTGTCCTTCACCATCTCCCAGAATTTGCTCAAACTCATGGCCACTGAGTCAGTGATGCCATCCAGCCATCCCATCCTCTGTCGTCTTCTTCTCCTCCTGCCTTCAATCTTACTGCTTCTTATACAAATAAAAAGTTTCTCCCTTCTTCCTCCTTGAACTGAAGAAACGTACCTGAGGAGTGGGAGTGTCCTCCTCACAGTAAGGGCAGAAGCCCTGATTTGATGTGTGGAAGTGATGGGGGAGTAGTTTTTAGCTCAGTAACCAGGAGAGATTTTTTTTCTGAAAGTTAATCTAGATTTCATGGAGCAGCATTCAGCGTTGGTGAACATCTTCACAGTTTCATATTCTGCTTTACTTTAGTTTTTGCTACAGACTGCTCCAGTCATTGGTCACAACAAGAGCTTATATTCAAGGAGTGGCCTGATTTTATAGCTTCTGACAAATCCATACGATTTTGTACTAGATGCTCACTGAAATGGATCAAATGGAGAAGGAAATGGCAACCCACTCCAGTATTCTTGCCTGGAGAATCCCCATGAACAGCGGAATCTGGCAGGCTACAGTCCATTGGGTCGCAAAGAGTCGGGACATGACTGAGTGACTTCACTTTCACTTTCTTTCACTCACTGAAATGGATCAAATGGAAATCTAACATCAAATATTATTATTATTACCACTAAGGCAAGATTCTGGTGTCAAACTGATTGACCTCTAGTATACAGCTGAAAACTGTAGTAGTGTTTTTTTGTTTTTTTTTTTTAAGTATGTCAAAGCCTCTTTTCTTTAATTCCTCTTCATGGAGTAATATTCCTTGTATCTGAGACCTTAAACAGCCTTTCAGTTAAAAACCTGAGTTCAGGACAGCATTTTAATAAAAGGTTAACATTGAATAATTGTTAAAACCATGAGTGTTAAAGTTATTCCTGAGAGTGAAAATTATTTTCAAATGTTAATTAATTCAACTTTACAGGAATCCTGACAAGAAAAGCAGCCAGTACAGAAAGCAGCAGCTCATCCGACCGCTTAACCCTCCTTCCAAAGGTTTTCCTATGGGAAATACTCAGAGGGTGCGTCTTATAATGGCTCATCACTCGTCAGTTCTCCTGAAAGGGCTGTTTTGACATCAAATTCACTTTGTGCACATCTTCAGCAGCAGCCCAAAGTGAGAGACTCCAAATGCTTTGCATGACAGTGCTGATAAGACTATGCCCAGAAAGTAAACAGAATGCTTGCTATTTCAGTGCCCTCTGCACAAAGGTTTATCAGATGAGAACCAAAGTCCTTGTATTAACCCTTGTGTTCTTTTCCCTTTCAGTGGGAAAAGTCATAGTCTAGAGCAGCAGAAAGTTTTATAAAGCTTATCTGATTTCTGGTTCAGAGTCCCATTTAAAAAAAAAATAATATCAATTAATCTATTTTGAATTCGGTCAGTATGGAAGCTGACAAGGAGACATTGAGTGCCAAGATTAGACTTATAAATTAAATCAGAAGCCTCTGCTAGAGCATCCTATAACATGTACACTTGTACATTGAAAATATGTACACTGTTTAAGCATAGTTGTCACATAGTTGCATGTCATATCTATAAGGTATGTATATGTGTTACAGATGCATTCTGTATGTCTGTTGTGTTCAGAGGTGTAATCTATGAAGCAATTTGGAGTCCAATTTTTTAAAAAAAATGCTGGAAGTAAGCTTAAAATTTCAACCCCCACCCCCATTCCATTTGTCAAGGCAAATGCCCCGGAGGAGGAAATGGCAACCCACTCCAGTATTCTTGCTGGGAAAAACCCTATGGACAGAGAAGCCTAGCAGGCTACAGTCCATGATGTTGCAAAGAGTCTGACATGACTGAGCAACCGAGCACACAAGCAAATGCATTCAACAACACACTATCATCTCCTCCCCACATCAAAATTACAAGTACTATGCAGTTTGTAGCCATTTTATAAGGATTTTATTGAGGCAAAAATGTAAAATGCACAGTGAAGCTGGGTTAACATCTAACACGTAGTAGCCGTGCAATAATTGTATATTGCTTTCTTTTAACATGAAGAAGTAGTCAAGGACAAAACAAAATCTTTTTTAGATTACTTGGATAAAAAAAAATATTTTCCATGATAATATCTTTGTACTCGGAAGAATAATCTCTTAAAGTTCTGGTTTGAACTCCGTAAATCCAAAGTTTTCTGTAGTTTCATGATTTATAACAATAATTTTTGCTGTTACTATATAACAGCTTACTGTACTAATGACCTCATAATTCAACAATATTATATCAATTACTTTTATAAAATCTCCAATTGAAAAATTATGAACTTAAACTTTAGGAATGGTTCAGATTTGGCAAATGTAGATGGGAACAGTTTTTAGTCATCTCTAACATAGATCTGTAACACTCTGTTCTAAAACCTATTTGAATTCCAATACTAAAAGTAATTTCTTTTCATTTCCACTAAAATTACAGATTTTAAAAATTTACACAGCAGTTGAAAATTACCTCATATTTTAAAACATCAATAAAATTCATGAATATCAAAAAAAGTCATAGCCTAAAGTGTATCTAGGGAATATAGGTTATAGCATTCTGTTTTAGGAATTGAAAATTAGACTCCAATCATTGAAATAAATCAACAGTTAGGCCATGAGTTGGCAATGACTCTAATTAGGGCAGTTCTAAGGGAAGCCATGGAAAATACAACAATTTAATAATACCTTAACGATCTGTGCTTTTCTCCAATTCAGAGGACCTATTTCAAGTTCCTCATGTGTTTGTACTTTACCTTACAGCTGCCAAATCTCCTCTTGGTGCATGTTCAGTCACTTTGGTCATGTCTGACTCTTTGCGACCCTATGGACTGTGGCCTGTCAGGCTCCTCAGTCCATGTGATTCTCTAGACAAGAATACTGGAGTAGGCTGCCCTGCCCTCCTTCAGAGGATCTTCCCAACCAAGCGATTGACCCAGGTCTCCTGCATTGCAGGTAGATTCTTTACCTCTGAGCCACCAGTGAAGACCCCTCTTGGTGAAGGATCTATAATAAATTCCCATTTACTAATTAAGATGCACATTTAGGTTTAGAAGTAGATCTGGGAAGTTCAAGGCAGGTAGCAGTGACAGATTTTATTTTCCTGGGCTCCAAAATCACTGCAAATGGTGATTGCAGCCATGAAATTAAAAGCCGTTTGCTCCTTGGAAGGAAAACTATGACAAGCCTAGACAGCATATTAAAAAGCAAAGGCATCACTTTGCCAACAAAGGTCCATATAGTAAAAGCTATGGTTTTTCCAGTAGTCATGTATGGTTGTGAGAGTTGGACCATAAAGAATGTTGAGAACAAAGAAATGATGCTCTTGAATTGTGGTGTTAGAGAAGACTCTTCAGAGTCCCTTGGACAGCAAGGAGATTAAACTAATCAGTCCTAAAGGAAATGAGCCATGAATATTCATTGGAAGGACTGAGGCTGAAGCTGGAGCTTTAATCCTTTAGCCACTAGATGCAAAGAGCTGACTCATTGGAAAAAACCCAGATGCTGGGAAAGATTGAAGGCAAAAGGAGAAGGGGATGACAGAAGATGAGATGGTTAGATAGCATCATGGATTCAATTGACACATGAATCTGAGCAAACTCTGGGAGATGGTGAAGACAGAGGAGCTTGATGTGCTGCATTTCATAGGGTCTCAAAGAGTCAGACACAACTTAGTGACTGAACAATAATAGCAAGGCACAGCTTCCAAATTTCTTTCTTAGTCACATGAGACACACTTTTTGTCTCTGGATGGTTAACTGCCAAGACACACACACAATTCCTTGGTCTCAGGGAAGTTATAGTTTCATCCCAAAACTTTATTGTTGTTTACAATCCTCTGGTCATGTTGCCTAAAGCAGTCTACAGGATCAGGTTTAATAACAGAAATTATGATAATAAAACCAAAACCAGTTGCAAACCATTAGCTTGTACATTTTCTCTAAAAAAGACTGACCAGTTGGTACATGATGCCTCCTTTGTATGTTTCAAATTTCTAGCATGGAAATGCATTAATCACTCTATATTTTATTCTAATATGGCCAAGGATTAACACTGTGGTTCCAGGTGTCCCCCAGAGATAAGCATAGGTAGAAATAGACTAGCTGAGATTAACTGTGTAATTATACACTAGCTTTATAACCTATGGCAAATTGCCCAGGCTCAATGTGACTCAATTTCTTCACACTCAATAAAACTAATAACTAAAGTAATACAATCATGTCATGCTTAAATTCAATAAAGTGTGTAAATTGCTATGATCAGTGTCAGGCAAGTAGTAAATAAATGTTAAAAATAAAGTGGCACTGCAATACATATTGTGTATTTGCCACAAGCAGAGCACTATCTTAGGCTGCTGATGTCATGCTGACACCTTAATTTGGCTTAGTGACTCACCCATCTCCTACTGGAAATCAATCTGTGAGTGAATTCAGGGAGGAAATGTGCAAGAAGTCCAGAATCATGAACTTTACCTACATTTTTATCTTCAGGCCATTTCTTTCACTTCCCTTGTTTCTCCAAATTTTGATTTTATTCTTTTTGCTGAATGTATGTGTCTATGTACACAGAACTCTCTTGTCATAGAGCTGTAACTCTGTGGAGAGAAAAGATATGCGTAGGTGTATGCGTAACTCAGTTTTAAACAAGAGATTCAAATAAAAATAATATGTATTTTTTAAAATTAGGAAATAAAGGATTATCTTTAAAGGATAATCAAAGTCCTGTCCTCAAAAGTTAATCAAATTTAAATTTTCTAAAAGGTACATGGGCAATGATAATTTCTATTACTCACCCTATTCTTTTGGTCATTAATCATAATTCATGTTGAATTCCTCACATGGCTATATAGCATTTGACATAAAACAGCACACATAGTCTGTGTGTTCTGCTACTTCTCTTATCTCTTGAAAGGGGTCGTAGTCCTCCCTTACCCATGTATTTTTATATTTAAAGAGGAGTCTTGTGAATTGAGTGCCATGGTTGACCTTGTGGAATAATGGCCTGTGGATGAAATGGGGGAAAATTAAACCAAGGTTCTTTCCATGCCAATCTTGATGTGTGCCAAATATAACACACCAAATACACATAGCCAATATGATAAAGTAAAAGCTGTGCTGGCTTTACACATTTGGATAAACTATTTTCAAAAAGTTATTGCTATGACTCCCTTTCTCAAGTGCAACTTCACACGAAATTCCAACTTGTAAACCAAGTACAGATGAAATGCTCTTGTTACAGCAAAGATTTGAGGCCTTGAGTGTAGGCCCACTCAGGGATTTAGTTCAAAAAATCTTAAAGCTAGAGCTACTCTATGGGTTCAAACTCTCATAGAAAATTAATAAATAATAATGATAACAACAACAATAATAATGCAATGTTATCTTATGTTCGCTTGGTTCTTGGAAGAAAAGCTATATGACAAGCCTTGACAGCACATCAGGAAGCAAAGACATCACTTTGCCAACAAATGTTCATATAGTCAGAGCTATGGTTTTTCCAGTAGTCATGTATGGATGTGAGAGTTGGACCGAAAAGAAAGCTAAGTGCCTAAGAATTGATGCTTTCGAACTGTGGTGTTGGAGAAGACTCTTGAGAGGCTCTTGGACTTCCAGGAGATTAAACCAGCCAATTCTAAAGGAAATCAATCCCGAATATTCATTGAAAGGACTGATGCTGAAGATGAAGCTCCAGTACTTTGGCCACCTGATCTGAAGAGAGGACTCTGATGTTGGGAAAGATTGAGGGCAGGAGGAGAAGGGGACAACAGAGGATGAGATAGTTGGATGGTATCACCAACTCAATGGACATGAGTTTGAACAAACTCCAGGAGATGATGAAGGACAGGGAAGCCTGGCATATTGCAGTCCATGGGGTTGCAAAGAGTTGGACACGACTTAGTGACTGAACAACAACAACATTTTATGTCCTGTTCTAAGTCATAGAGCTAGAAGAAACCTTAGCAGCTATGGTCGGGAGGTCAGAAGCTCACACACATTTAGCACTATGTGTAAAACACAAGCATGTCCCACTTTGAAGAGGCAGGATGTGGTCTTTGTGGTTGAGCACATACATCACAACTAATTTTTTTTAATTTATTTTAATTGGAGGCTAATTACTTTACAATATTGTGGTGGTTTTTGCCATACATTCACACGAATCAGCTGTGGGTGTACATGTGTACCCCATCCTGACCTTCCCTCCCTACCCCATTCCTCAGGGTCATCCCAGTGCACCAGCCCTGAGCACTGTGTCTCATGCTTCGAACCTGGACTGGTAATCTATTTCATATATGATAATATACGTGTTTCAATGCTAATCTCTCAAATCATCCCACCCTCACCTTCTCCCACAGAGTCCAAAAGTCTGTTCTTTACATCTGTGTCTCTTTTGCTGTCTCGCATATAGGGTCATCATTACCATCTTTCTAAATTCTATATATATGCATTAATATACTGCATTGGTGTTTTTCTTCCTGACTTACTTCACTCTGTATAATAGGCTCCAATTTCATCCACCTCATTAGAACTGATTCAAAAGTATTATTTTTGATAGCTGAGTAATATTCAATTGTGTATATGTACCACAGCTTTCTTATCCATTCATCTGCTGATGGATATCTAGGTTGCTTCCATGTCCTAGCTATTATAAACAGTGCTGCGATGAACATTAGGGTTCACATGTCTCTTTCAATGCTGGTTTCCTCGGTGTGTATGCCCAGTGGGATTGCTGGGTCATATGGCAGTTCTATTTCCAGATTTCTAAGAAATCTCCATACTGTTCTCCATAGTGGCTGTACTAGTTTGCATTCCCACCAGCAGTGTAAGAGGGTTCCTTTTTCTCTACACCCTCTACAGCATTTATTGTTGTAGACTTTTTGATAGCAGCCATTCTGACCTGTGTGAGATGGTACCTCACTGTGGTTTTGATTTGCATTTCTCTGATAATGAGTGATGTTGAGCATCTTTTCATGTGTTGGTTAGCCATCTGTATGTCTCCTTTGGAGAAATGTCTGTTTAGATTTTTGGCCCATTTTTTGATTGGGTCATTTATTTTTCTGGAATTGAGCTGCAGGAGTTGCTTGTATATTTTTGAGATGTTTCATTTGCTACTATTTTCTCCCATTCTGAAGGCTGTCTTTTCACGTTGCTTATAGTTTCCTTCATTGTGCAAAGGCTCATAAGTTTAATTAGATCCCATTTGTTTATTTTTGCCTTTATTTCCATTACACCTGGACGTGGGTCATAGAGGATCCTGCTGTGATTTATGTCAGAGAGTGTTTTGCCTATGTTTTCCTCTAGGAGTTTTATAGATTCTGGTCTTACATTTAGATCTTTAATCCATTTTGAGTTTATTTTTGTGTATGGTGTTAGAAAGTTTTCTAGTTTCATTCTTTTACAAATGGTTGACCAGTTTTACCGGTACCACTTGTTAAAGAGGTTGTCTTTTCTCCAATGTATATTCTTGCCTCCTTTGTTGAAGATAAGGTGTCCATAGATGCATGGGTTTATCTCTGGGCTTTCTATTTTGTTCCATTGATCTATATTTCTGTCTTTGTGCCAGTACTGTACTGTCTTGATGACTGTTGCTCTGTAGTAGAGCCTGAAGTCAGGCAGGTTGATTCCTCCAGTTACATTCTTCTTTCTCAAGATTGCTTTGACTATTTGAGGTTTTTTGTATTTCCATACAAATTGTGAAATTGTTTGTTCTAGTTCTGTGAAAAATACCATTGGTAGCTTGATAGGGATTGCATTAAATCCATAGATTGTTTTGGGTAGTATACTCATTTTCACTGTATTGATTCTTCCAATCCATGAACATGGTATATTTCTCCATTTATTTGTGTCCTCTTTGATTTCTTTCATCAGTGTTTTATAAGTAAGTAAGTAAGTGAAGTCACTCAGTCGTGTCCAACTCTTTGCAACCCCATGGACTGTAGCCTACCAGGCTCCTCTGTCCATGGGATTTTCCAGGCAATAGTACTGGAGTGGATTGCTATTTCCTTCTCCAGGGTTTTTGCAGTAAAATACACCATTAATGCTGCTCTTATTTTCCTTAGCTGGTAAAATATAATTTATTTTGAAATGTTGTTGTGTTCCAGCAACATACTGGAACACTTTTTTCAAAAGCCTCCTTCTGACGGGGACCCCAACCATCTTCAAGCCTCTCTGTGAGGTCACGTGATATGTGAGTTTCTACTAATACTCTGGTGCATTGACTTCTGTCAAAGCAACTGGCACGACCACCCCCTGCCGGTGCAGCTCTTGGAGAACATCCAGGATCGAATCTAACTCCATTCGGAACTTTTCCAGCTCCCGATTCTTCAGCTGAGCAAGTCTTCTCCATTTCTCAATTTCTTTGTTTTGCTCGGTTTCTACTACTTGGTATGTCTGCTGTATTATCTGCTGTTCTCTTTGCTCATGTCTCATTTCCATCTGTTTGATTTTCTTTTCTAAGACCATAAAATGTTTCATCTCCGGTGTATGATTTTCTTTGGCTTCTCTCAATTCTTCCAAGAGTTTTGTAATCTGTTTCTGTAGGATTTATAGTTTTCTATATATAGGTCTTTTGTTTCTTAGGTAGATATATTCTTAAGTATTCTATTCTTTTCGTTGCAATGGTGAATGGGATTGTTTCCTTAATTTCTCTTTCTGTTTTCTCATTGTTAGTGTATAGGAATGCAAGGGATTTCTGAGTGTTAATTTTATATCCTGCAACTTTACTGTATTCATTGATTAGCTCTAGTAATTTTCTGGTTGAGTCTTTAGGGTTTTCTATGCAGAGGATCATGTCATCTGCAAACAGTGAGAGTTTTACTTCTTCTTTTCCAGTCTGGATTCCTTTTATTTCTTTTTCTTCTCTGATTGTTGTGGCTAAAACTTCCAAAACTATGCTGAATAGTAGTGGTGAGAGTGGACATCCTTGTCTTGTTCCTGACTTTAAGGGAAAGACTTTCAATTTTTCACCATTGAGGATAATGTTTGCTGTGGGTTTATCATATATTGCTTTTATTGTATTGAGGTACGTTCCTTCTATTCCTGCTTTCTGGAGGGTTTTTTTTTTTTTTTTAATCATAAATGGATGTTAAATTTTGTCAAAGGCTTTCTCTGCATCTGTTGAGATAATCATATGGTTTTTATCTTTTTATTTGTTAATGTGGTGTATCATATTGACTGATTTGTGGATATTGAAGACTCCTTGCATCCCTGAGATAAAGCCCACTTGGTCATGATGTATGATCTTTTTAATATGTTGTTGGATTCTGTTTGCTAGAATTTTGTTAAGGATTTTTTCCATCTATGTTCATCAGTAATATTGGCCTACAGTTTTTTTTGTGTGTGTGTGGCATCTTTGTCTGGTTTTTGTATTAGGGTTATGGTGGCCTCATAGAATTAGTTTGAAAGTTTACCTTCCTCTGCAATTTTCTGCAAGAGTTTGGGTAGGATAGGTGTTATTGCTTCTCTAAATTTTTGGTAGAATTCAGCTGTCTAGTCATAAGGTCCTGGGCTTTTGTTTGTTGGAAGATTTCTGATTACAGTTTTGATTTCTGTGCTTGTGATGGGTCTGTTAAGATTTTCTATTTCTTCTTGGTTCAGTTTTGGAAAGTTATACTTTTCTAAGAATTTGTCCATTTCTTCCAAGTTGTCTGTTTTATTGCATATAGTTGCTGATAGTCTTATGATCCTTTTTATTTCTGTGTTGTCTGTTGTGATTTCTCCATTTTAATTTCTAATTTTGTTGATTTGATTCTTCTCCCTTTTTTTCTTGATGAGTCTGGCTAATGGTTTGTCTATTTTATTTATCTTCTCAAAGAACCAGATTTTAGCCTTGTTGATTTTAGCTATAGTCTCCTTTGTTTCTTTTGCATTTATTTCTGCCCTAATTTTTATGATTTCTTTCCTTCTACTAACTCTGGGGTGCTTCATTTCTTTTTTCTAGTTGCTTTAGGTGTAGAGTTAGGTTACTTATTTGATTTCTCTCTTGTTTCTTGAGTTAGGCTTGTAGTGCTATGAACCTTCCCCTTAGAATTGCTTTTACTGAATCCCATAGGTTTTGGGTTGTTGTGTTTTCATTTTCATTCATTTCTATGCATATTTTGATTTCTTCTGTGATTTGTTGGTTATTCATAAGTGTGTTGTTTAGCCTCCATATATTTGTATTTTTAATAGTTCTTTTCCCCCCTGTAGTTGACATCTAATTTTACCACATTGTGAACAGAAAAGATGCTTGAGATGATTTCAATTTTTTTGAATTTACCAAGGCTAGATTTATGGCCCAGAATGTGATCTATCCTGGAGAATGTTCCGTGTGCACCTGAGAAAAGGGTGAAATTCATTGTTTTAGGGTGAAATGTCCTATAGATATCAATTAGGTCTAACTGGTCCATTGTGTCATTTAAAGTTTGTGTTTCTTTTCTAATTTGCTATTTAGTTGATCTACCCATAGATGTGAGTGGGGTATTAAAGTCTCCCACTAATATTCTGTTACTGTTAATTTCCCCTTTCATACTTGTTAGCATTTGCCTTACATATTGTGGTGCTCCTATGTTGGGTGGACATATATTTATAATTGTTATATCTTCTTCTTGGATTGATTCTTTGATCATTATGTAGTGTCTTTGTCCATTTTCATGGCCCTTATTTCAGAGTCTAATTTTTTTTGATATGAGTATTGCTACTTCTGCTTTCTTTTGGTCTCCATTTGCATGAAATATCTTTTTCCAGCCTTTCACTTTCAGTCTGTATGTGTCCCTGGGTTTGAGGTGGGTCTCTTGTAGACAGCATATATAGGGGTTTTGTTTTTGTCTTTTGGTTGGGGCATTCAACCAATTTACATTTAAGGTAATTATTGATAAGTATGATCCCAATGCCATTTACTTTATTGTTTTGGGTTCGAGTTTATAAACATTTTCTGTGTTTCCTGTCTAGAGAAGATCCTTTAGCATTTGTTGAAGAGTTGGTTTGGTGGTGCTGAATTCTCTCAGCTTTTGCTTGTTTCTGTAAAGCTTTTGATTTCTCCTTCATATTTGAATGAGGTCCTTGCTGGGTACAGTAATCTGGGTTGTAGGTTTTTCTCTTTCATTACTTTAAGTATGTCCTGCCATTCCCTTCTGGCTTGAAGAGTTTCTATTGAAAGATCAAATGTTATCCTTATGGGGATCCCTTTGTGAGTTATTTGTTGTTTTTCCCTTGCTGCTTTTAATATTTGTTCTTTCTATTTGATCTTTGTTAATTTGATTATTATGTGTCTTGGGGTGTTTCGCCTTGGGTTTATCCTGTTTGGGACTCTCTGGGTTTCTTGGACTTGGGTGGCTATTTTCTTCCCCATTTTAGGGAAGTTTTCAACTATTACCTCCTCAAGTATTTTCTCATGGGCTTTCTTTATGTCTTCTTCTGGGACTCCTATGATTCAAATGTTGGGGCATTTAACATTGTCCCAGAGGTCTCTGAAGTTGTCCTCATTTCTTTTAATTCTTTTTTCCTCTCTGCTTCATTTATTTCCACCATTCTATCTTCTACCTCACTTATCCTATCTTTTGCCTCAGTTATTCTACTGTTGGTTCCCTCCAGAGTGCTTTTGATCTTAGTTATTGCATTATTCATTATTGATTGACTCTTTTTTATTTCTTCTAGGTCCTTGTTAAACTTTTCTTGCATCTTCTCAATCCTTGTTTCCAGACTATTTATCTGTAACTCCATTTTGTTTTCAAGATTTTGGATGATTTTTTACTATCATTATTCTGAATTATTTTTCAGGCAGCCTCCCTATCTCCTCCTCTTTTGTTTAGTTTGGTGAGCTTTTATCATGTTCCTTTACCTGCTGAATATTTCTCTGCCTTTTCATCTTATTTAGGTTGCTGTGCTTGGGGTGGCCTTTCTGTATGCTGGAAGTTTGTGGTTCCTCTTTATTGTGAAGATTCCTCCCTGTGGGTGGGGTTGGATGAGTGCCCTGTCAAGGTTTCCTGGTTAGGGAAGCTTGCATTGGTGTTCTGGTGGGTGGAGCTGGATCTCTTCTCTCTGGAGTGCAAGGAAGTGTCCAGTAGTGAATTTTGAGGTGTCTATGGGTTTGATGTGACTTTTGGCTGCCTGATTTTGTGCTCAGGGTTAGGTTCCTGTGTTGTTGGAGAATTAGCTTGGTATGTCTTGCTCTGAAAATTGTTGGCTTTTGGGTGGATCTTGGTTTCAGTGTATGTATGGAGGCTTTTGGATGAGCTTTTGTCAATTAATGTTCCCTGGAGTTAGGAGTTTTCTGGTGTTCTCAAGTTTTGGATTGAAGCCTCCTGCCTCTGGCTTTCAGTCTTATTCTTACAGTAGCCTCAAGACTTTTTCCCTCCATACAGCACCAATGATAAAACATCTAGGTTAATGGTGAAAAGATTCTCCATAGTGGGGGAAACCCAGAGAGGTTCACAGAGTTACATGGAGAAGAGAAGAGGGAAGGGGGAGATAGAGATGGCCAGGAGGAGAAGAGGGGGAATCAAAAGGGGAGAGAGCAATCTAGCCAGTAATCAATTCCCTATTTGCTCTCCACAGTCGAACACTCAGAGAGGTTCACAGAGTTCCATAAAGAGAAGAGGGAGGAAGGAGATAGAGGTGACCAGGAGGAGAGGAGGGGAAATCAAAAGGAGAGAGACCAATCTAGCCTGTGATCAGTTCCCTACATGTTCTCCACAGCCCAGAACACCCAAACAGATTCACAAAGTTAAGTAGAGAAGAGATAGAGGTGACCTGGGGGAGAAAAAGGAGAGTCAAAAGGGGAGAGAGCAATCAAGCCAGTAAGCACACTCCTAAGTAAAAATGGGTACTGAAGATTGGATCCTTAGAGGTACAAAATTGATAACAAATATGAAAAAGCATAAAGAAAAGATAAAAAATCTAGAGTAGAGGTTAGACTCTCAAAAATACAGTATTAAAAAAACAAAACAATATCGCAAAAGTTATTTAAAAAAAAGTATGAAATTTGCTTTAAAAATAGGGTCTTTTTTTACAAGGTAATGGTAGGTTTTAAAAATGAAAATTAAAGGAGTAATAAAGAACTGAAAAATAAAAAAAAAATTTAATGATGATAGTAAAATATATCTAGGAATTTCTCTGGAGCTGTTGATGGCAGTTTGGGGTCAGATCAGTTTCAGATAGTTCCTTGTTCCAGCTTATACTTCTTCTCAAGGTCTATAGGTCCCTTCCAATGTAACCAATACTAACTACAGGGTTTTAACCTGTTGCTCCTATCACTTCCAAAGCAGTTCCCTCTTCTTTGTTTATTTTGGCTTCCTCTGTTTGCAAGTCGCTTCATTATCTTCTGCCCTGACACAAGGGGGAAAAGGTGGTCATTTGTTTAGGCTCACTTGTTCAGTTGTGCTGTGGGGAAGGAGGAAAACCACAAACAAATATCACTGGCATGTGTGGAGAGTGCTTGCGATGTCTGGGCCACACTGGGTTTGCCCCCACGGCGTGTGCTATCCTGGTCTACACTGCTCAGGCTCCAGGTTGATCTGCAGGGGAACTGTCTAAGGTGGGCCCTGGGTTGCATGCACTTCCCACATCTAAGCTGCTCAGGTTAAGGTTCTTGGATATTCCACAAAAGCATAGATTCAGTTGGGCTTGCGTTTTGTGCCCTTCCTAGGTCCAAGCAGCTCAGGCGATGAGGTGCTTGGAGAGCGCACACTCCCCAGGTGGGGCGATGCGTCTTATCACCTTCCTCATCCCAGCCTCTTGGTTTCCTGGGTGTGCAGTGGGAGCGCTGTCTCAGGTGTACCATAAGTCTCATTTGGGGAGCTGATCTCTGGCTGTGACCCTCCTGGTGGATGTCACTGTCCAGGATCCCAGGAAGACTTAATTAGCAACTGGGAGCCTGTTCGCAGTTTGGTAGAGGATGTGGTCTCTGGGGCCGAGTTTGCCCCTTGCCTTCCGGCTCCGGCTGTCGCCCGCCTGCCTCTCTGCCTCTGGAAGGGGATGGTAGCCGGTCCAGTGCCGGCTACCTCTTCTCTGGTGATCGCTCAGTCCCAGCAGTGCCTTAGGTTAGGGCTTTTTGTGGGATAGTTCTCTCTCTCTCTCTCTCTCTGTTTTTTTCCTCTCTCTCTCTGGCTATCCCACAGTCTAGGCTCTTATCTCATGTTAGCTCCCTCAGATTGCCCTCAGGGCATTCAGGCCTGGTCCTTACCCTAAGCAACGCAGCCCCGGCCTCCCTGTTCAGCCCCTGCTTGCTGGTGGTGGACGCTAGCATCTGGGCTACTTCTCCTCTGGGAGTTGCAGTTAGGCACGTAATCTGTGGGTTTTATTTATTTATTTATTCCTCCCGGTTATGTTGCCCTCTGAGATTCCAAAACTCCCCACAGACCCGCCAGTGAGAGGGTTTCCTGGTGTTTGGAAACGTCTCCTCTTTTAAGTTTCCCTCGCCAGGATGGGTCTCCGTCCCTAACTCTTTTATCTCTCTTTTTATCTTTTATATTTTGTCCTACCTCCTTTTGAAGACAATTGGCTCTTTCTGGGTGCCTGGTATCCTCCACCAGCATTTAGAAGTTGTTTTGTGGTATTTGCTCAGCATTCAAATGATCTTTCAATGAATTTGTGGGGGAAAAAGTGGTCTCCTTATCCTATTCCTCCTCCATCTTAGGACCACCTCTCACAACTCATTTTTGTTAACATACAAACATAACATCTGTGATCCTAATGTGATGTCCAGTTTAAACCCTTAATCGAGTTTAATCTCTTCACTGAGTAGACAAGGGACTATAAAAAAACTCTGCCTGCAACCCAAGAGACCCAGCTTCGATTCCTGAGTCAAAAAGATCCTCTGGAGAAGGAAATGGCAACCCACTCCAATATTCTTGCCTGGAGAATCCCGTAAACAAAGGATCCTGGCAGGCTACAGTCCATGGGATTGCAAGAGTCGACTAAACCACCACATAAATGTAGAGCGATTAAGTGGTACCTTTAAAATCTCTCACATCCAAAAGCACTTCTAGGACTTCCCTGGAGGTCCAGTAGATTAGACTCTGTGCTCCCAATGCAGGGGGCAAGGCTTCAGTCTCTGGTCAAGGAACTAAGATTCCCTCATGCTGCATGGATAAAAGAAACAAAAAACTTTGCGCTCTTTGATCTCCTGACTAAAGGTGGGAATCTCAAACTATTTATGGAGAAAAAAAACACTTGAAAAAAAAATTTTTTTTTCTATTTTAAATCTGTTGGAGACTCAGAATTTGCAACATTAAAAATGAATGAATCACTTCAAAAATGAAATAATAAAATTCGCCTATAATGTGGAAGCCCCGTTTATTACAAAATTGTTAGAATCAATGCACATAAAAGTACCATTTTATTTGCTTTTGAAGAGTAATACAATTACTCTTAATTGCTATACCTATCTCCTGAGTGTACTTGGAGCATGTGGTGATTGGGCCTGGACCATGGGCCACTCTTCTAAGTAACACTGAAATAGAGGACCTGGGTGTGGACCATAGGTTAACTTAGAATCCCTATGGAGCAATTTGCCTATGCTTATCTAGGAATGGACTCAATCAACCATGTCCTTTAAACAGTGATCACTGACTCATTTTCATCTAGAGATGTCTATGGTAATGCCACATATGACATATGCCACATATGAGAGTTTGAAAAAACATCAGCCATAGGCTTCTATTTTTAAAATCATTTAAAAAAACAACAATATAAGGTAGGCTGTAATATATCCTGACCCTTAGAAGTAATTACAGAAATCAGAATGCAAAAGTATTTAATTGAAGTTTTGTTCCTCTGTTCTCTTTCCTTCTTCTAGAAACAACTTCAGTTGGGTCAAAGGTTCTTGCTTAATTATAGAGACAGAACAGAATAACTCAGATTTTCAAAAAACACAAGGCAACATAATAGCAGTTAGTCTCATAATTGCAAATTGTATTGTCCTTGTTCTTACATTCAGAATTAATTTGGGAAACTTCTTCATGATTAACCAGCAATGAAATTATTAAAGTGAAGCAAAACACAACCCTTCCCCCCAAAAAAAATCTTTTAAAAGTTTCTCTTGACTTAAAACTGAATTTCAGTTTTTGTATCATACTGAAATGTTGACTCTTGGAGAAGCTTGGGTTTTTACTTTTAAGTGATGAAATGTTGGAAAAGAAGAAAAGGGGATTTAAATACCTGACAGTTGCTCTATTTCTTCTGTTTGAATAAGAATATATGAACTTGGCTTCAGAAGAGATGCTGTTGGGAAAATGAAGTTTTTGATGCTTAAAGAAGTATTGATATCTTTGTCTTTCAGCTCCTGTGGTTTTTTCCATGACAGCTACGCCTAGAAATACCTTCCTCCAAAATAAGTCATTTTCTTCCTTCTGAATAAGAAGCTGAGCCCTTCAAAAAGATTGAATATTCAGGAGATCAGACTGACATTCAGATAGCATCCTTAGGAATTCCTTCATACAGATGTAAAATATTATCTTAGCATCTTAAAAAGTAAGTATTCTGGACAATTGTTCAACGATAGAGACTATAATATGTGGGGGTGTTCTACTGCAAATATCCTTGCCTCTCCTCTTAGAAAGCACACATTTTGAAGCTGGATCATGTTCTAACTGGTATGGCCTCCCTTTGCCCAGTTGTTACTGTGAGAAATCTTGAGTCTGTAGGTTTCTATTTTCTAGGCAATCAGTCAAGATCATTTGGAAAAAACTGCCAGTAAATTCTGAAACCCACTCTTATCAGAGTATAAGAATTTAAAATTAATCTCTTGCCTTTAGTGTGGTATCTGGTGTGCTATATCTCTTTATATGTCTATATCTCTATATATGCATATATGCTATATCTAGATATATATATATATGCTATCTATATATATCTATATATATATATGCTATATCTCTATATATGTCTTTACCTGAATGTTGTCTTATTTCAAACCCAACATACAAAACACAACAAACAAACATTTTTCCCCTCCATACATTCTGCATTAGGATCTCCATCAATACCTGCCCTCATGTATATAGTAAAGAACCTACATACTCAGTTACCCAAGTCTTACTAATTGCCTTTCCCCCTCCCTAATGCAGCCTAACACAGACTCCAGTTATTTTCATTTCCTCTAATTTTGCCATATATCCCATTTCTCCATCTCTTTATCTGAAGACTTTCCTATTTGTCTTTTCTGTATTGCCATGAAAACATAGCCCCTGGACTCACTGTCCTTACAATCAACTCTTACATCATCATTGCCAGATCAATCTTTCATCTTTTAGTTTCTAGCATGACCATACAATCTATCACAAAACACTTCACAGTCACCTCCCACACTTGTTAACTTCAGAGAAAAATCAAATTCCCCCAGTAGACAATGGGAGAATTTTTTTTCTAGGAACCTTAGCTTCTGCTTCTGCCTAGGTAGGAACTCTTAAATCAGCCTCCATTTAACTAATTCACTGCATTAGCCTAATTAATATACCCATAGTCAAATTGAAAACTTTTGTCTTAGAGCCAAAGAATGAATACATTACATAACTTAAGAAAAACTGAAACCTTGAATATATGTTTCATATACTTGCCCAAATAACTACCCAATAATCCTATTTGTCTTACATAAGAAGGCTTATAATGCATATTGCTATGCTATGCTTAGTGGCTCAGTCATGTCCTACCCTTTGCGACCTCATGGATTGTAGCTCACCAGGCTTCTTTCTCCCTGGAATTCTCCAGGCAAAAATACTAGAATGGGTTGCCATGCTCTCCTCCAGGGCATCTTTCCAACCCAGATATCAAACCCAGGTCTTCCACATTACATGTGGATTCTTTACCATCTGAGCCATCAGGGAGGTTTTGTGAATTTACTCGATGCTCATCTCTTCAGATTAGATCAGTCGCTCAGTCGTGTCCGACTCTTTGTGACCCCATGAATCGCAGCACGCCAGGCCTCCCTGTCCATCACCAACTCCCGGAGTTCACTGAGATTCATGTCCATCGAGTCAGTGATGCCAACCAGTCATCTCATCTTCTGTCGTCCCCTTCTCCTCTTGCCCCAATCCTTCCCAGCATCAGAGTCTTTTCCAATGAGTCAACTCTTCGCATGAGGTGGCCAAAGTACTGGAGTTTCAGTTTTAGCATCATTCCTTCCAAAGAAATCCCAGGGCTGATCTCCTTTAGAATGGACTGGTTGGATCTCCTTGCAGTCCAAGGGACTGTCAAGAGTCTTCTCCAACACCACAGTTCAAAAGCATCAATTCTTTGGCACTCAGCCTTCTTCACAGTCCAACTCTCACATCCATACGTGACCACAGGAAAAACCATAGCCTTGACTAGACGAACCTTTGTTGGCAAAGTAATGTCTCTGCTTTTGAATATGCTATATAGGTTGGTCATAACTTTCCTTCCAAGGAGTAAGCGTCTTTTAATTTCATGGCTGCAGTCACCATCTGCAGTGATTTTGGAGCCCAGAAAAATAAAGTCTGACACTGTTTCCACTGTTTCCCCATCTATTTCCCATGAAGTGATGAGACCGGATGCCATGATCTTCGTTTTCTGAATGTTGAGCTTTAAGCCAACTTTTTCACTCTCCACTTTCACTTTCATCAAGAGGCTTTTGAGTTCCTCTTCACTTTCTGCCATAAGGGTGGTGTCATGTGCATATCTGAGGTTATTGATATTTCTCCCGGCAATCCTGATTCCAGCTTGTGTTTCTTCCAGTCCAGCGTTTCTCATGTTGTACTCTGCGTATAAGTTAAATAAGCAGGGTGACAATATACAGCCTTGACGTACTCCCTTTCCTATTTGGAACCAGTCTGTTGTTCCATGTCCAGTTCTAACTGTTGCTTCCTCACCTGCATACAAATTTCTCAAGAGGCAGATCAGGTGGTCTGGTATTCCCATCTCTTTCAGAATTTTCCACAGTTTACTGTGATCCACACAGTCAAAGGCTTTGGCATAGTCAATAAAACAGAAATAGATGTTTTTCTGGAACTCTCTTGCTTTTTCCATGATCAGCGGATGTTGGCAATTTGATCTCTGGTTCCTCTGTCTTTTCTAAAACCAGCTTGAACATCTGGAAGTTCACGGTTCACATATTGCTGAAGCCTGGCTTGGAGAATTTTAAGCATTACCTTACTAGCGTGTGAGATGAGTGCAATTGTGTGGTAGTTTGAGCATTCTTTGGCATTGCCTTTCTTTGGGATTGGAATGAAAACTGACCTTTTCCAGTCCTGTGGCCACTGCTGAGTTTTCCAAATTTGCTGGCATATTGAGTACAGCATTTTCACAGCATCATCTTTCAGGACCTGGAACAGCTCAACTGGAATTCCATCACCTCCACTAGCTTTGTTCATAGTGATGCTTTCTAAGGCCCACTTGACTTCACATTCCAGGGTGTCTGGCTCTAGGTCAGTGATCACACCTTCATGATTATCTGGGTCGTGAAGATCTTTTTTGTACAGTTCTTCTATGTATTCTTGCCCCCTCTTCTTAATATCTTCTGCTTCTGTTAGGTCCATACCATTTCTGTCCTTTATCGAGCCCATTAGTTATACATATATGCATATCCAGGGCTTCCCTGGTGGCTCAGCAGTAAAGAATCTGCCTGCAATGCAGGAGACCCGGGTTCGATTCCTGGGTCAGGAAGGTCCCCTGGAGAAGGATATGGCAACCCACTCTAGCATTCTTGCCTGGAGAATCCCATGGACAGAGGAGTCTGGCGGGCTGCAGTCCTTAGGTTAGCACATGACTGAAGCAACTAAGCAGCAGCAGGATGTACATTTGCACTCTGTTTTAGATTATTTTCCCATATAGGTCATTACAGAATATTGAGTAGAGTTCTCTTGGCTATACAGCAGGCTGTTATTAGTTATCTAGTTTATATATAGTTGTGTGTATATGTCAGTCCCAATTTCCCAATTTATCCCTCTCTCAATTTCCCCCTTGGTAACTGTAAGTTTGTTTTCTACATTTGTGACTCTATTTTCATTTTGTAAATAAGTACCCTTTGTACAATTTTTTTTTTTTTTTTTAGATTCCACATACAGGTGATATCATGATATCCATCTTTCTCCGTCTGACTCACTTCACTCAATATTTCAATCTCTAGGTCCATCCATGTTGCTGCAGATGGAATTATTTTTTATTTAAGGAACATTTTAAGAGCAAACAAGTCTTTCTAAATGTATATGTAAGATTTCTAGATTAATTTATCCTCCCTATGAAGTCAGTAACTGAGTGTTCAGCAGAGTTTGGTAGGAGAGACAAGCCAGTCCTTAACATTCCTAAGTAGAGTAACAAAAAGTACATCCTTAATGTGCTTATTTAGTTTTCCTAAGTGGGAATGATTAACTTGACTCTGGGCCAGGCTTGTGAATTGTGAAGCTGTTTTTCATGAAAGAGCTTAATAGTTGTCTATCTCAATCTTCTTATACAGTATTACCAACAATCTGCTTTTCAGACTGTACTAGGATATACTCAAGACAACAAATTCCTTTATCTTAAAGTAATTCTTGATTGTAGCTTTTAAAGATCCCATAAACCCTCTGTTCCTTTAAGGAATTAAATATGAAGCCATTACATTGAAATATTAACTTATACAGTAATAGTAAAATATTAACTTTTACTATTAGCTGAGTGCTAGTGTAAGTGCTTTATATAAATTAACTTTGTTCAAGAGCAAAACTTAATAAAGCATAAGCAAAAACAAAACAAAACTCTAACTGTACTCTATGTTTTTATTGTTTCCTTACATCATCTAAGTGGGCAATTTATGACCCTCTCATGGAAGGCATATTGGCTAAGTCCTGTATGTTGTTTTTCTTTTTTTTATCATTCTCAGGGAATGCAAAATTTTCCAGTAACTTTTAACCCCAGGAATAATATCAATTTAGTAATTAAAATGCTTATCCCTGTTTAATACTTGTCTTAGCTCACTTAGGCTGCAGTAACAACAACCATCGACTGGATGGTTTATAAACAGCAGAAATGTGTATATCACTCTTCTGGATGATAGCAAGTCTGATATCAAGGTGTCAGCTGAGTCACTGTCCAGGGAGGGCCTGCTTCCTGGTTCATAGATGGCTGTCTTCTCACTGAGTTCTCACATGGCAGAAGGGGCAAGAGGGATCTCTGCAGTCTTTGTTTTTTTAATCTATTTATTTATTTTAATTAGAAGCTAATTATTTTACAACATTGTGGTGGTTTTGCCATATATTGACATGAATCGGCTGCAGGTGTACATGTGTCCCCCAACCCGAACCCCTCTCCCACCTCCCTTCCCATACGATCCCTCTGGGTTATCCCAGTGTACCGGCTTTGCGTGTCCTGTTTCATGCATTGAATCTGGACTGGTCTTCTATTTCACATATGGTAATATACATGTTTCAATGCTATTCTCTCTGCAGTCTTTTTTATAAGGACCCTAATACCACTCATGAAGCTTCAAATTTCATGACCTAATTACCTCTCAAATCAAAGCATTCTAAAATCATCTCAATGGATTTAGATTTCAACAAAAAAATTGTGAAGGGGGACACAAGCATCCAATCTACAGCTATAATCAAGACACCAAATCTCATTTAAAGCTAACCCTCCCCTCTGCCAGTGCTAGTCTGAGAAGTCCATGTTGGCACAGATGGTATGAGCCGTCTGTCCTTTTTTTTCCCCACCTAATACTCCCCTCTTCTCTCTCTTCCCTCTCCCCTCCACTCCAGCTTCTTGGCCATACATCTGAGACTTTCTTTCCAGCCTCTGGTGCAGTAAGTCTGGTTAGGATATTTCTCCCTTGAAAGACATAACTGTGAACAACAGTTGGTATTCTCCGAGCAAAAGGAGCTTCTGGTCAGAGTTCCCTTTAAATGTATTTTCTGGTTGTTTCTCCATTATGCACATTTCTGGCCATGAGAAGCATAATCCCCATCTTCCTTTCTGCCTTTACCTTGATGGAAGTGGTTTCCTGTCCTGTAGACTCCTTAGGGATGACTGCTGGGCAGTGTCTTCATAGGGTCTTCCAACATCCAGTATGTGCTCACACTCAGTCACTCAGTTGTGTCTGACTCTTTGTGACCCCATGGACTGTGGCCAGCCAGGCTCTTCGGTCCATGGAATTTCCCAGGCAGGAATACTGGAGTGGGGTGCCATTTCCTTCTCCAAGGGATATTTCTGACCAGGTATCAAACCTGTGTCTCTTACATCATCTGCATTGGCAGGTGACATTTTTTTACCACTGTGACACCTGGGAAGCCCCAAGTCCAGTAGAAGGTATCCAACATACTGAATAGTTTCCATAAAGTCTCTCTCATTTTCCTCTCTGCATCTCAGGATTTCCAAAGAAAGTATGGTGGCCTAGCACCTTATCTTGACATTTGTATATTAGCAAGGATCCACTTTACCAACCTGTGTCTTAAATCAAGATAAAATTATATTTAAAAGTCAAATATCATATGATATTGGTTATATGTGGAATCTAAAAAAAATAAAGTATTTATTTACAAAACAGAAATTGAGTGACCTCAGTATCAATAATCTCATATATGCAGATGACATCACCCTTGTGGCAGAAAGCAAAAAGGAACTGAAGAGCCTCTTGATGAAAGTGAAAGAGGAAAATAAAATAGCTGCTTAAAACTCAACATTCAAAAAACAAAGATCATGGCATTCAGTCCCATCACTTCATGGCAAATAGATGGGGAAACAATGGAAACAGTGAGAAACTTCATTTTCTTGGGCTCCAAAATAACTGCAGATGGTGACTGCAGCCAGCTCCTTGGAAGAAAAGCTATGACAAGCCTAGACAGTATATTTAAAAGCAGAGACATTGCTTTGCCAACAAAGGTCCATCTAGTCAAAGCTATGGTTTTTCCAGTAGTTATGTATGGATGTCAGAGTTGGACTATAAAGAAAGCTGAGTGATGAAGAATTAAGGCTTTTGAACTGTGGTGTTGGAGGAGACTCTTGAAAGTCCCTTGGACTGCAAAGAGATCAAACTAGTCAATCTTAAAGGAAATCAGTCCTGAATATTCATTGAAAGGACTGATGCCGAAGCTGAAGCTCCAATACTTCAGCCGCCTGATGTGAAGAATTGACTCTTTGGAAAGGGCCCTGATGCTGGCAAAGATTGAAGGCAGGAGGAAAAGGGGACGACAGAGGAGGAGATGGTTGGATGACATCACCAACGTGATGGACATGAGTTTGAGCAAGCTCTGGGAGTTGGTGATGGACAGGGAAACCTGGCCTGCTGCAGTCCATGGGGTCATAAAGAGTCAGATATGACTGAGTGACTGAACTGAACTGAACTGATAGATATATGTATACATATAACACTTACCTTACAGAAGAAACTAAATCAACATTGCATATCAACTATATCTCAATAAAAGTTAACTTAAAAAGAGTCCAAAGTTCATAATCAGAAATCTGGATTTGAGTCTTTTTTCCATTGTTTATGAGCAGAAAGTGAAGAAGGACTAAAAAGCCTCTTGATGAAAGTGAAAGAGGAGAGTGAAAAAGTTGGCTTAAAGCTTAACATTCAGAAAATGAAGATCATGGCATCCAGTCCCATCACTTCGTGGCAAATAGATGGGGAAACAGTGCAAACAGTGGCTGACTTTATTTTTCTGGGCTCCAAAATCACTGATGCAGATGGTGATTGCAGCCATGAAATTAAAAGACGCTTACTCCTTGGAAGGAAAGTTATGACCAACCTAGATAGCATATTCAAAAGCAGAGACATTACTTTGTCAACAAAGGTCCATCTAGTCAAGGCTATGGTTTTTCCTGTGGTCATGTATGTATGTGAGAGTTGGACTATAAAGAAAGCTGAGAGACAGCAAAAGAGACACTGATGTATAGAACAGTCTTTTGGACTCTGTGGGAGAGGGAGAGGGTGGGATGATTTGGGAGAATGGCATTGAAACATGTATAATATCATGTATGAAACGAGTCACCAGTCCAGGTTTGATGCACGATACTGGATGCTTGGGGCTGGTGCACTGGGATGACCCAGAGGGATGGTATGGGGAGGGAGGAGGGAGAAGGGAGGAGGGTTCAGGATGGGAACACAGGTATACCTGTGGCAGATTCATGTTGATATATGGCAAAACCAATACAATATTGTGAAGTTAAAAAAAAAAAGAAATGATCATTAGAAAAAGGCTACTGTCACATAAAAAGTTCTCTGAGGACAAGTCCAGTGTTGAGAAACATTTTGTGACCACTTTTAAAATCCCAGTGTCCATTTTTCCCTTGCTACCTTAGCAAAGCCAAAGTGAAAAAGTAAATAAAATTTTCCTTTCACTCCAATTAAAAAACAACTGTTTTCTGGAAAAAAATAAAAAAAGATAGCTGAGAGCCAAAGAATTGATGCTTTTGACCTGTGGTGTTGGAGAAGACCCTTGAGAATCTCTTGGACTGCAAGGAGATCCAACCAGTCCTTTCTAAAGGATATCAATCCTGGGTGTTCATTGGAAGGACTGATGCTAAAGCTGAAACTCCAATACTTTGGCCACCTGATGCAAAGAGCTGACTCATTTGAAAAGACCCTGATGCTGGGAAAGATTGAGGGCAGGAGGAGAAGGGGACAACAGAGGATGGGATGGTTGGATGGCATCACTGACTCAATGGACATGGGTTTGGGTAGACTCCGGAGTTGGTGATGGACAGGGAGGCCTGACGTGCTGTAGTTCATGGGGTTGCAAACAGTCGGACACGACTGAGTGACTGAACTGAACTGATGAGCTATGTGATCTTTGGCAAATTATTGAACCTGTCTAAGTCGCTCTTTTTTTTCCAATGGTAAAATGAAATAAGCATAGTATCTATTTCCTAACATTGATGAGAAGGTAAATTATGTAATTTAGGTAAAACAGTTAACACAGGACCTAGCAATAGCACTTAAATCTTTTAGCTGTCCATGAAAATTATCAAGCTAATTATTATTCTCAGGCACCTAGTCTCAGGAGTATAGGCTGCAATCCTGGGTGGTTTGCATTGTATTAAGGCAGTTGTTAAGCTTTCAGTCAGCTGGCAGCATCAGGAAGCAGGCACAGTTGCTATAGTGAGATGAAGGGAATACATGCAGAGATCTGAACCTGAATATCACATCCTGTTACACCTCTGCACCAAAGAAAGACAAAAATTGGTTTTCCCAAAGAGTATGGCTTCCCTGATGGCTCAGAGGTAAAGAATCTGCCTGCCAATGCAGGAGACACAAGAGACTTGGGTTTGATCCCTGGGTCAGGAAGATCCCTTGGAGAAGGAAATGGCAATCCACTCTAGTATTCTTGCCTGGGAAATCCCATAGACTGAGGAGCCTGGCAGGCTACAGTCCAAAGTGTCACAAAAGAGTTCGACATGACTTAGCAACTAAACCACTGCTGCTGCTGCTAAGTCGATTCAGTCATGTCCAACTCTGTGCGACCCCATAGACGGCAGCCCACCAGGCTCCTCTGTCCCTGGGATTCTCCAGGCAAGAATACTGGAGTGGGTTGCCATTTCCTTCTCCAATGTGTGAAAGTGAAAAGTGAAAGTGGAGTCATTCAGTCGTGTCCGACTCTTTGTGACCCCATGAATCACAGCATGCCAGGCCTCCCTGTCCATCACCATCTCCTGGAGTTCACTCAAACTCATGTCCATCGAGCTGGTGATGCCATCCAGCCATCTCATCCTCTGTCATCCCCTTTTCTTCCTGCCCCAAATCCCTCCCAGCATCAGAGTCCTTTACAATGAGTCAACTCTTTGCATGAAGTGGCCAAAGTACTCCCAGGGCTGATCTTCTTTAGAATGGACTGGTTGGATCTCCTTGCAGTCCAAGGGACTCTCAAGAGTCTTCTCCAACACCACAGTTCAAAAGCATCAATTCTTCGGTGCTCAGCTTTCTTCACAGTCCAACTCTCACATCCATACATGACCACTGGAAAAACCACAGCCTTGTCTAGATGGACCTTTGCTGACAAAGTAATGTCTCTGCTTTTCAATATGCTACCTAGGTTGGTCATAACTTTTCTTCCAAGGAGTAAGCATCTTTTAATTTCATGGCTGCTGTCACCATCTGCAGTGATTTTGGAGCCCCAGAAAAGAAAGTCTGACACTGTTTCCACTGTTTCCCCATCTATTTCCCATGAAGTGATGGGACTAGATGCCATGATCTTCATTTTCTGAATGTTGACCTTTAAGCCAACTTTTTCACTCTCCTCTTTCACTTTCATCAAGAGGCTTTTTAGTTCCTCTTCACTTTCTGCCATAAGGGTGGTGTCATCTGCATATCTGAGGTTATTGAGATTTCTCCAGGCAATCTTGATTCCAGCTTGTGCTTCTTCAAGAAGTCTACGTATGTCCATAAAGAGTACATTATTTGAAGATGAATTCCTTTGACTCATTATTTGATAATACTGAGAAATTCAGCATTGACTGTTGAGTCAAAGCCTTGTTACTTTATCTAAGTAAGGCTTGAGACTTGCTTTTGTGTCAAACCTATTATCTGTTTTCTCATATGATTTTTAGCTGTTGGTGCTGTGGGAGAGCCAGAGAGATCTCTGAAGCAGGCACTTGAGATGTTATAAATGTTTTAAGCACTGTGCAATCCAAGACGTTCCACCTGACATAGAAACAGAGTCCTTTTACATCTTTGATCCCTGAAGGTTTCTTTTAATTAAAATATACCTTCTGAGTATAGAAATCATGTGAGAATGTAAACAGTCTGTCTGGCAATATTTGGTAACTAGGACCAGTATTGGTAGCTAGTTATTTATTGTAAGTCTAGTATTTGACACTCTCCAGTTTATCTCATGTAATCTTCACAACAGTCCCATGAGGAAAATATTATTATCCTTTTTCTAGAGTAGAGGAAACTGAGAAATTTCCACAATTAGTTTGTGGCTGAGTTACCACTTGAAGCCTACTAGGTCTGTTTAGACTATCTTCCAAATCTGAAACTTTCTTGTTCATGGGTGTGTTTGCTTTCTATTACTATTACAAATGTAGCTTAAATAGCACAAATTTATTGCTTTATAGTTCTGGAGGTCAGAAGTCTGAAGTGCATCTCATTCTGCTAAAAATCAGAACTTCACTCCCTCTAGAAACCCTGGAGAGAATCTGTTCTTTGCCTTTTTCAGTTTATGGAGATTGGAAGCAATCCTGGTCTCGTGACTGCATCATTCCAGTCTCTGCTTCCTTCTTCACATCACCTTCTCCTTGATTTGCTTGTCCAAACTTCCTCTGCTTTGCTCTTACAAGGACACTTGTCATTGGATTTAGAACCCACCTGGATAATCCAGGATAAGTTCATCCCCAAAGCATTAATTAATTTTTTCCACATTAAAGTAATATTCATGGATTAGGATGTAGCCTTATCTTTTGGGAAGCCACCACTCAATCCACTGTCATTCTTGTTCGGTCGCTACCTCACGTCCAACTCTTTGTGATCCCACTGACTGCAGCACACCAGCCTTCCCTCTCCTTCACTATCTTCTGGAGTTTGCTCTAACTCATGGCTATTGAGTCCGTGATGCCATCCAACCATCTCATCCTCTGTCGTCCCCTTCTTCTTTTACCTACAGTCTTTTCCAGCATCAGGGAAAGATAAGTCAGCTCTATCACTAACAGTTCTATAACCTATTTACATACATAGAGTTTTACGCTCCCACCCCCTCCATCTCTGTCTTGCCAATGTAGCTAAGTTTTGACATTCAAAGAGAAATTTTCTGCTGACATCCCTGGAAACCCCCACCATTTCAGTGATGAGTCCTCTGTTAATGGAGCTGACCCAAGCCTTGCCAGTGTCAAGAGACTTCAGGTGCCTCATCAATGACTGCCCATCCCCCTAAGGACTGAATGTTCAGTTCAGTTCAGTCATTCAGTTCTGTCTGACTCTTTGTGACCCCATGAATCGCAGCACGCCAGGCCTCCCTGTCCATCACCATCTCCCAGAGTTCACTCAAACTCATGTCCATCGAGTTGGTGATGCCATCCAGCCATCTCATCCTCTGTCGTCCCCTTTCCCTCCTGCCCTCCAACCCCTCCCAGCATCAGAGTCTTTTCCAATGAGTCAACTCTTCGCATGAGGTGGCCAAAGTACTGGAGTTTCAGCTTTAGCATCAGTCCTTCCAAAGAACACCCAGGGCTGATCTCCTTCAGAATGGACTGGTTGGATCTCCTTGTAGCCCAAGGGACTCTCAAGAGTCTTCTCCAATACCACAGTTCAAATGCATCAATTCTTCGGTGCTCAGCTTTCTTCACAGTCCAACTTTCACGTCCATACATGACCACAGGAAACACCATAGCCTTGACTAGACGGACCTTTGTTGGCAAAGTAATGTCTCTGCTTTTCAATATGCTGTCTAAGTTGGTCATAACTTTCCTTCCAAGGAGTAAGTGTCTTTTAATTTCACAGCTGCAGTCACCATCTGCAGTGATTTTGGAGTCCCCCAAAAAATAAAGTCTGACACTGTTCCCACTGTTTCCCCACCTATTTCCCATGAAGTGATGTGGCACTGCCTAAATTTCTCTCTGGTGCATTCTGCTCTTTTTGATGTAGGAGCCTGCAAGAAATGTGAAGCAGTTCCCCTCACCTATGCTACCATGTTTGCCAGCTTTTGAGTCCTGAGTTTTAAATGTTTTATTTGAGGAGGATAGCAAATCTCTCATTGTAAAGCCAAATGTAGAAGTTACCAGGCACTGGGACTGTGGCCTCCATCCAGAATTTTTTTTTTTTTTTTAAGTACTGGCTGTGAAAAATCACAGTTGTTTAATCCAGGGAGGACAGAAGCTTTGGAAAGTTTCCCAAAAGGTAATAGAACTGGAGTTTTTAATGTGCAAGTATGATCATGAGTCTGAGTAAATGTGTGTGTACATTTCACCAGCACATGCCAAAGAAACCTGGATCTGTGCCATGGCTAACGTTTCAGGTTTCTAGATCTTTACCAGGAAATATTAAATCCACGTCTTTGGGAATTAGGTTCCAAGGCTCTGGGTATTTAACAGTCTTACAAGATGTCACAGTAAAATTTGACACACACCACTCTGGGATGAAGACAGCAAGGTTGTAAGCTCAGAGGGTGTTTGCGTTGGAAAGTCCAAGACGTGGGAAGCAGAATGACTGAGTCATGTGGACAGCAGATTCCCTTACTAGGTTGTTTATTTTTGTATTGCATGTATGGTTTTTGTTTGGTGAGCATTGTAATATTTTAACATACTAGAAAAACCTTCTGTCTGGGGAGACGCTGCACCTCCTGGGGTTAGACAATTCTTGGAGATAACAAAGGGCTGAGTTGGAGCATGTATTTGACATGCAAACTAACCAAGCCTCACCTTCTGTCTGTGGTCCATCCACTCAGGACAGAGTAGTCCTTCATCTTAATCAGTCCAGGGCCAGGTACCAGGCAACTAGAGATGACCTTTACAGCCCAAAGCTTGCTGAAATTATTCAAATTAGCCAATTTTAAACTCTTCACTCCAACCTGTTGTGTCTTTCCCTCAGAAACCCCAGTAAATATCATGATCTAAAAAGTCTCCCTGAGTCCCGCCTTCTAACACCTCTGGATCACCCTTGTGCTTTCCTGAATGACCCTAGATAGCAGACATGTCATGCTTCTTGACTCCAGGAATTGTGAGTGTAACAAGCTTCGTTTCTTGAGTCTCTCCTGTGTCTTCTCTTGTGACTGAACCTGACTGACCATTGCATAAAAGAATACAAAACAACTTTTAAGGAAGTAAACCTTTTCTTTTGTTTTTTCAAACTTGATTTATACAGGAAAATGATTAAATGTAGATAATAGAGCTTAACTACTGAGGGGAGATTTCAGTGTGGCTGGTTTCTGTTGTCATGAGAGTCAGAATTCTTTTCCTTCTGCATCTTCCCTAGGAAGGTGCAACTACTTCTCCACTGGTGTGCAGGGTTAGGCCTCCTCACTTTCAGGTCCAGTTTTATGCTGCCAAAAGTCAAGGAGTCTTACTGGCACACTTGACCTTAACATGGATATCATGTCGTGATGGGGCCCATAAACAAACCAGTTCATTGTTTGTCTGGCTAATATCTAGTTTCTCTTAGCTGCAGATTCCTGCTTATCCCTTAAGCAGAGATCCACTCATGGACCTGGGTTGCAGAGTCTCTTGCTGGTAGATACCCAAATGTCATCCTACATTCATAAAGCTGTCAGATAAAGTGCTAATTAAACCACTAAGCTACTTAGAAGCCATGCATCCCTGGGCAAGATATCCAGCCCCTCTGAACTTCATATCTAAAGGAGAGATTGTATAATATCATGGTGAAAAGTGGAAAAACTGATGCATACAGTGTTTATTATAAAGACTGACTCATAAATATGTTCAATAATTATCAACTATTATTTTCGTTGTGGTCCTTGTTATTCATTGGCCTGAGGTAGCCAAGGTGTAAGAGGGGAAGAGAAGCAGAAATATTTCTATCTGATTCCAACACCCACGCTCTTCACGCTTCCTCTAGCAGAGAGGAGAAATGTGGCCACCCCTCCATTTCAAACCAACTTCAATTGTGGTGGATTCCTGTTTGTGAGGCAGGGACATCAGGAGAATGGAGGTCTTGTTGGTGTGTTGGTGGGTTGCTAACTGCACAGTGTGACCGGAAGCACTGCCTGTAGAGGCTGTGGATTAACAGGAATTTCACATTCCCAGCTTTAAATAGCTACCATCATTTTAGTTTTCCTTGTTTACTTTAGCTAATGTTAAATATTTTGTCAAGTAAAGTGCTAGTGGTTATCATTTAACTCATGTCATTTATCTTCTTTATAGGAGAAAAAAAAGGCAGTTCTGTTAAAATGCCTCTAACTAAAAAGCTCTTCAAGTTGATATTCCCTGAGACAGAAATGGTTGAAATCTGTCAAAGAAACATGTAATGAAAGAAAAAAAAATACATGAATGTGTTTATTACACTCCAATCCTAGGAGAACTATTGAAACTAGCTCTAAATTGAGCAATGATTTTGTAGTGCTTTGAAAATTCTTCTGGGGGAAAATCTACAGAAATGTCTCTCAATAAACAATAAGGGTGGACATTTTTTCAAAATTTCATATTAAACAGCTTATTAATGTTTCATTTTTTTCAAAGCAATTTAATCTATTCAAGATGCCTCATGATGCAGAAATGTCTTTTAGTAAAGAATGAAAGTTAACATCTAGCAACTGATGACTAGTCCCCCAAATTATCTGAGGATAAAACAATAATCATCATTCTTTTCCTGCACAAACCATTTGGAGGAAAAAGATAATGTTCTTAATGCCTCTAGCATTTCAAATAGATGCTAGTTTATAGTTTATTGCTTCCACCTAAAAAATGCACGCAATGAGATGCGGAAGGATTTGAATCAGTCTTCTGATATTAAAGACTTTGCTTTTCATTGGTGGATGGAGGAAAACATGGCCAAGGTCTGAGATGGGCCCACAGTGCTCTCTACTTTTGAGCATGAACTCCCCCATTACCACTAGAAAACAAGAGCCTGCCATTTTGGTAGAAACTTTGTCAAAGTGTGCCAAGCCAGGATGCCTCAATAGATGAAATATCATGTAGGCCTAGTGCATGGGAAGCTCACTTCTTCTTGAGCTAAGTCAGTGAAACAATTTTCCATATTTACCTTCTTTCTCAGATATCCTGGTCCAGCTTTAGCCTTAAGCTGCCCCTGTGAACCTGTGTCTTAGGTGTGCGGCTTTCTTAATTTCTCCACCTCCTCCCCACCTCCACCCCTCAGACTCTTTCCTTGCTGTGCAGCAGGTCTTAGACTAGAGAAATTGCCCAGAATTTACATCACTGGACCTGGACTCTGTGACCAAGAGAGTTTCTTTCTTCTATTGTGGGCCGATTGGTCCCCATTGCTTCCACCTTCTGCAAAAGCAATGAATCTTTTTCTGGAATTGCAGAGTGTGGGAGGGTGGCTGGGCAGTTCTGCCCCTCTAACCCTGGTTCAAGGCTTTGTTAGTAAGAAGGAAGGATTTGGGGAGTAGGCAGGGTTCTTTCCAGTCCTAGGGCAGCAGTTTTCAGCAATCAAAGCATAAACAGGAGTGTCTCTTTGTTTCTGGTATTTTTTTAGCAGCTTTATTAAGTAAACTGCTCATATTTAGAGTGCACAGTTTGATATATCTGACATGCATACACCTCTGTCAAACCATCATCACAATCAGGCTAGTGAACACACCCACCACCCCTAATACCCTTTTGTGATCTTTCTCTGCACTCCTCCCTTCCCTGCCCTTTTTAATGCAACCCAAGATTTGCAGTCTGTCCTTATAGATTAGTTTGCATTTCCTAGAATTTTTATACACAAGGAATCATATATTATATACCGGTTAGGGAGGTGAGTTCTGGCTCTTGGCACAATTATTTTGAGACTAGTATGTAGTATGTGTTTCAATACTTCACTCATTTTTATTGCTGGGTATTATACCATTCTGTGGATGTGCTGCAATTTGTACATTCATTCATCTATTGGGCATTTGGATTGTTTCCGGTTTGGGGCCATTACAGTAAAGCTTCTGTGAGCATCTGTGTGCTTGACAACGTGCTTCCTTTTCCTTTTGAAGAAAAAAATGACTGAATCATATAACAGGAATAGGTCGACATTCTAAAAAATTCCTATAAATCAAATATACTTCAACAGAAAGTAGTGTCAATATTCAAAAAACATTTTAAATACTTCCAAAATATTTTCCAAAAAGGTTGTAGCAGTTGTCATTTCCTCAAGTAGTGTAAAAGAGTTCTGTTTCCCCATTTCATCACCACCACTTTGTATGGAGAAAATCTCTGTGACCTGGGGTTAAACAAAGATTTCTTAGCTAAAATATCAAAAGTACAATTCATAAAATAAATTACTGATGAATTAGATTGCATAAAATTAAAACTTATCTTCAAAAACACTGGTAAGAGAATGCAAAGTCATAGATTGAAAAAAAAAAAAAAAACCGCAGAAAGCACATATTTGATATGATCCCATAGACAGAATACTGTGTAGACAGATGTGTGTGCTAAGTCACTCCAGTTGTGTCTGACTCTTGCAAGCCCGTAGACTGTGACCTGCCAGACTCCTCTGTCCGTGGGATTCTCCAGGCAAGAATACTGGAGTGGGTTGCCATGACCTCCTCCAGAGGATCTTCCCAACCCAGGGATTGAACTTGTGTCTCTTATGTTTCCTGCATTGGCAGCTGGGTTCTTTACCACTAGCACTACTTGGGAAGTCCCTGTAGATAAATTTAGATTATATATATGTAAGTGTGTGTATATAGGGCTACCCAGGTGGTTCAGGGTAAAGAATCCACCTGACAATGCAGGAGACCCAGATGCGATCCCTGGGTCAGAAAGATTTCCTGGAGAAGGAAACAGCAACTCACTCCAGTATTCTTGCTTGGGAAATCCCTTGGACAGAGGAGCCTGGTGGGCTATGGTGCATGGGGTCACAAAAGATTCAGACACAGCTTAGCGATTAAACAACAAATGTTTGCATATATATATGCATATCCTCTCAAAACACAATAATAAGAAATAAAATAATCAATTAAAAGAATTGGATATTCTTCAAGAAGATTTGAACTGATGCTTTGTCAAAGAAAGCACATGCATGTGAAGTAAGTACAAATTATGCAAATTAAAACCACAACGGGATACCACCACACACCTATGAGGATGGCTGAAACTAAAGTAACTGAATTGTTTTACTTGCTTTTAACTTTTCAACTTTGTAGATTAACCTAAGATTGTAAGAAGTGATACAGAGAAATCCCCTATACCATTCTCCGAGGTCCCCCTGTAGTGACTCCTTGCAAATGGACAGTACAATATCACAACCAGATATAATCCATAGAGATTTCACCAGTGTAGCATGTACTCATTCGTGTGTGTATTTCATTCTCTGCCATCGCATCACACACGTGGGTTCATGTGTCCACTGCCAAAGTCAAGAGACAAAAGTCTCCATCATGAGGATCCCTGCTGCTCCTCTTTTACAGCCAGGCCCACTTCCCTCCCTGCCTCCCTCGCTCACTCTCCTGCCTGTGGTATTTTGTCATTTGTGTGTGTGTTTTTTTTAAGTTCTTGTTATCTTTCCATGATTACCCTGCCTCTACTCTGGTCCCCAGAACCTTGTGGTTCAAGTTATTGGCAGCAGTAAAGGCGCTAACAGAGTCATGTAGACAGTGCTTGAGAATTTTTCTGTTTGTGAAATTGGCAGTGAAACTTGAGGAATGCATGGGGAGTGAAATCAAACTTGACAAATTTGCTACTAATAAGCAGCTTATTCCACATGTACAAGTCAAAAGATTTTTCAAAACTGAACATCTAAAGCGGTGTCCTATTAAGTATGCTTAATTTAATGAACTAGAATCATTTACTATATTTAAATCACACATGAAACCTGGAGGAACATCACCTCCATAGAGATTACTTCCCTAGGACCATTGCTTCAGTGTCACCTCTCCTGATGGGTATTGCCTGCATGCCCTTTTCCTTCCACCCCAGATTTCCTCTCCTCTATTGTTACATACTCTCCTCATGTCATTTATTCCAATATAATTGACTGCTTCCTTTTCTGCTGCTCCCACATCGAGCAGTGAGGTCCTTTTCTAATTAAACCTTATCTTTTCTTTAAAGAGGACAATAGTCTTTACAGAACCCCTCAAAGAGACTTTTTCTCTTCATCCTACATACTTCTGATTTACAAAAAATAAAATAAAATAACACATCTTCTTGGCACCTTCATTTATATCCCTCAGGATACGGGATAATGCTGTCCTTAGATGCTGATAGGAATCATTTTATTATCCCTTGATTTCTGAAGCCTGTGTCTTCATAAATCCCAGCTGGAGGTTTCAGTTAAGAAACCTAGGTCACACCATATTACCTACAATGTATTGCGCATTGGAGCACAGCCTCACTACACTTACAACTTAAATGTGCGTGTATCTGTTTCCTAAGGAAAAAAAAATCACTCAGTGATATTCTTTCCTCTTGGCTTAGAATCAGCAGCACCTCAACACCAACTTTAATATTTATTTACAGACTTCAAAATAGCAATGTTATCCTTACATGGAGAAAATAAGTAAAGGGCTAACTTTCACATTTACCTACCCCAGCAAATTACACAATATGAATTAATTTTCAAAGCAGATCAGAATTTCTAAAAATGAAATGAAGTAACTAGTAATGACAATTTTTTGAAAGACACCTTCACCACTTCCTCGGTTCTCTCATCTCAAAGAGAACAAACCTTCCTGGTTGCACGATGGATTGACTTTAAAGACGAAATGAAAACAAAAGGGAGATCAAAGCATCTAAAAATTGTCTGCAGTGGAGGATATATTATACAAAACTATGATTTTTTTTTCTTTTCATACTGGTCATGGAGTTCTCAATGCAAGGATACTGAAGTGGTTTGCCATTCCCTTCTGTGGTGTTGGAGAAGACTCTTGAGGGTCCCTTGGACTGCAAGAAGATCAAACCAGTCAATCCGAAAGGAAATCAGTCGTGAATATTCATTGGAGGACTGATACTGAAGCTGAAACTCCAATATTTTGGCCACCTGATGCAAAGAACTGACTCATTGGAAAAGACCCTGATGCTGGGAGAGAGAGAAGGCAGTAGGAGAAGGGGATTACAAAGGATGAGATGGTTGGATGGCATCACCGACTTGATGGACTTGAGTTTGAGTAAACTCCAGGAGTTAGTGATGGACAGGGAAGCTTGGTATGCTGCAGTCCATGGGGTTGCAAAGAGTCGGACATGACTGAGCAACTGAACTGACTGACTATCTGATACTATCTATAGGCTTCCCTGGTGGTTCAGTGGTAAAGAATCTGCCTTCAATATAGGAGACTCATGAAAGATAGGTTCAGTCCCTGGGGTGGGACGATCCCCTGGAGAAGGAAATGATAATCCACTTCAGTATTCTTGCCTGGGAAATCTCATAGACAGAGGAGACTGGCAGGCTACAGTCTATGGGGTCAAAAAAAAGTGAGGTGTGATTTGGTGATTAAACAGCAAAATCAAAATATTTGTATATATAATTGGATGTGTACATATATAATGTATATACTCAATGGTAAGTTTCAGAGACATAGATACAGATACAGACATAGATATCTCTATAGATAAATACATATAGATATAGTAACAGATTCAATTTAAGGAACTGATTCATGCAATTGTGGAGTTTAAAATCTGAAGAAGGAAACCAGCAGGCTCAGGAAAGAGTTGCAGTCCTAGTCCAAAAACAGTCTGCTGTAGAACCAGGAACAGCTGGTGTGAAGTCTGAAAGCTATCTGCTGGCAGAACTCCCCCTTGCTGGGGGGTGGGAAGCCTTTTTTTCTGTTCAGGCCTTTATCCGACTGGACCAGGCTACCTACACTCTAGAGGACAATCTGTTTTACTTAAAGACCACCAGTTTAAATGCAAATCTCATCCAAACACATCCTCATAGAAGCAGGCAGAAAAATATTTGACCAAATATCTGAGCAGTATGACTTGGTCACTTTGACACAGAAAATTAACCATCACTCTCATCTTCAGATTCAACTTAATGGTAAAGCCTCCTGAAGTCACTGGCTCAATGAAACCACTTGCAAAGTTTTGGAAGACTATACTGGGATCTGTGTGCCCACTGGCCACACCTCTTACCCAGTGATCCATGTGAATCCTGGTAACCATACCAAGCTTCTGTCACCTAGGTTGACCAATGTCATGTTGAACTCAGGCAGACAAATATCAAGTGGACAATCCATAAATTCCCTGCAATCCAGTTACACCTCCTAGGATGTCTGCTACTATGATCTGTTCCTACTCACAGAAAACTTGACACCAAATGTGCATCTTGTTTTGTTTTTCTCACACCAAGCAATTCTCTAACACGACATAGGTGTCCTACAATTTGATTTAATTCTGACATCTTCAAACTGGAGTCAGTCATATTCCACAAGGGAAGGGCTTTGTCCTGCAAAACTGCCCCCACTTCAGATACCAATGGCAAATCCCCAGACTCCTGGATTTCTGACTGACAAGCTATAAATTGGGGGGGGGGGGCGGTGTTGCACAACCCCCTCATCAGGTATAATCATTTACTAGAACAGCTCACAGAATATAGGAAAACATTTAACTTTCTTCTACTGGCTTATTATAAAGCAGCAGTCCTCAAACTTTTTGGCACCAGGGACCAGTTTCATGGAAGACAATTTTTTTTCACGGACTGGGGAGATGGGGATGATCTGGGGATGATTCAAGCACAGTAGAGTTCACGCTCTTATGAGAATGTAGTGCTACCTCTGATCTGACAGGAGGTGGAGCTAATGTGAGCGATGAGTTGCTAAGTCACTTCAGCCATGTCCGACTCTTTGTGACCCCATAGACGGCAGCTCACCAGGCTCCCTCATCCCTGGGATCCTCCAGGCAAGAACACTGGAGTGGGTTGCCATTTCCTTCTCCAATGCATGAAAGCAAAAAGTGAAAGTGCAGTCGCTCAGTCGTGTCCAACTTAGCAACCCCATGGACCGCAGCCTACCAGGCTCCTCCATCCATGGGATTTTCCAGGCAAGAGTACTGGAGTGGATTGCCATTGCCTTCTCCGAATTGAGCGATGAAAAGTGACTGTAAATACTGTTAATAGAGATGAAGCTTTGCTCACTTGCTGATGTTCACCTCCTGCCATAGGGCCTGGCTCCTAACAGGCCACAGGCAGGCACCAGCCCATGACCAGAGGTTGGGGACCCCAGTTACAAAGGATATAACTTAGAAGCAGCCTAATGGAAGAGAAAAAGGTCTGTGGAAAGGGGCAGGGAGCTTCCATTCCCTCTCATTTTTACAGCGCTATATGTGCCAGAAAATTTTTTTTGCTTTAAGTTCCTGAAGTAGATGGAATGGCTTGTTCACCGTCATGTACCTCTTGCCATTCCTCCCTGTGTTCTTCCGTCATGTACCTCTTGCCATTCCTCCCTGTGGTCTTCTCAGGTAAAGAACCTCTCAGTGGTAAAGAACCTGCCTGCTAACATAGGAGATGCAGGAGACTGGGGTTTGATCCCTGCGTTGGGAAGATCCACTGGAGGAGGATATGGCAACCTACTCCAGTATTCTTGTATTCCAGTATTCTTGCCTGGAAAACCTCACAGACAGAGGAGCCTGGTGGGCTACAGTCCATGGGGTTGCAAAGAGTTGGACATGACTAAAGGACTGAGCACACAGCACAAAAGCATGCTGCCCTGTAGGCAGGGTACACGTCACTACTCCCTTGATGAGAATCTTCAATTTCAGACTTTCTTTGGACAATCTAATTGGAGTGGGCATTAATATTCCTTGTCTACACAGAAGTCTCAGATGCATTCGTGTGGGTTGTCTCTGTTCCTCTGGGGCTTCTGCCCTCCTCATGAGAACATCAAGACCCAGAAGTGTTCCTATTTCATTGTGGATCTGGAATAAAAAGACATGTGAGGCTGAGTCAGGTCTAACTGAGTCAAAGAGATCCTGCTAAGGCCCAACCAGCCCACAGCCTTCATATAATTGAGCAGGAAGTCAGTGTTTGTTTTATAAACCACTAAGATTTGGGGGCTCTTTGTCATTACAGAAAAAGTTGACTAATGCAATGTTAAACCAAGTTAGTCAATTAAGCTTATAATAACTCTCTGATGTAGTTTCTGTTATTATTACTCACATTTTAAAATGAGACAATTAGCAAACAGAAAAGCCAGATAACCTAGAAGTTTATTGGTCTATTGAGATGTCGAGCTGAGAACTGAACTCAGTCTGGCTGACTCCAAAATAGCATCTCACTGATTAAACATGAATAGGAATAGGCAACGTGACATTTCAATTTTAGCTGAAGAACTATATTTTGATAGATGTTTTTATAAGTTAAAAGCAAAGTGACTGTATATCCCATTTTGCCATGCAAAGTACTGGTTCATACCTGTTGTCCCAACAAAATTGTTAATAGCTTCTCCTCTTATTTTCAATATGTCCTAGTTTGGTAAGTTAAATATCTGCCCTATTTAAAACCCAGTCTCTTCCATGATAACATTTTTTTTTTCAAATCTTCTACTTCATCTCTGGCTTTTACCAACCAATAGAATAGTCCACATGGATGACAAATGACCGAATAGCTTAGGAGATGCTGTATTTTATATGATCTATCTGGCAGTGTTAGTGATGCTCCTCATCAAATGTTCTTCTTGGTGATCCACTGAGCAACTGTCTCTTTAAATGAACTCTAAAATTCTTATTATATGTGGAACTTTAATAAACATAGAAGAAAAAAGCCCAAAGATGGGTCTGGTTTAGCATCCTAGTTACGAAGATCACTTGTGTTCTCTTCCCTTGAGATTGAGATTAGTTAAAGATGCAGAAAACAAATTAGCAAAATTTAAGGAAAAATGCCTGGGCAAATGTTCTAAGTAAAAGAAAACGCAATCCTCCTGCGATCCCTGGGTAGGGAAGATCCCCTGGAGAAGGGAATGACAACCCACTCCAGTTTTCTTGCTTGGAGAATCCCATGGACAGAGGAGCCTGGTAGGCTACAATTCATGGGGTCTCAAGAGAGTGGGTCATGATGAGTGACTAAACAACATTTTATATTGGAGTATAGCTGGTTAACAAACAATGTTGTGGTAGTTTCAGATGAACAGTGAATGCACTCACCCATACATATACATGTATCCACTCTCTCCCACACTCCCCTTCCATCCAGACTACCACATAACATTAAGCAGAGTTCCCTGTGCTATACAGAAGGTCCTGTTGGTTATCCATTTAAAATATAACAGTGTGTACAAGGCAAACTGAATGTTAACAGAACCGAACTTCTGCAGAATGAGGAGCTAAGCACTGTTCCTTCAGTACTCTTCCCTCCTACATGGACTTAACTCCAATTTATCCCCCTTTTAAGGAGAATTCTACATTTGCACTAGAACTTCTACAATAACTTCTAAAACTCCTCTAAGACACATTCTCTAACTTAAGGGAATCACCCAAATTTTAATTTTAAAAGCCAAAATGTTTCATTTTTGCATTGTGTATGATTGCACAACACCTCCATTTCATATGGTACCATTTATAAAAGGCAATTAGAATGCCATCTTTAGGCTATTATAATTTGAACCTTTGTTGTGTCAGAAAATTTCATATTAACTTTTTTTCCAGCAATGGAAATCTTTTTAAAAAATACTACTTTCTGCCTTGCTTACTTATATTTGTCATGCACAACAAATATAGTTATAACTGCTGTCAGCCACTGACAAAATGCATGGAGACTATATTTATTGCTCTTGGCTGCTAGTAAATTTTCTCTTTTTGTTTGTCTGCAAGTTCTCTTATTTGTCCATTTTATAAGAAGAAATATTTTACTAAGTAAAAAACTATAGGTCCTGGAATTTTTTTCATCATTCTAAAGACATTATTTCATTGTAACTATTAAGTCAGCTGACAGTTCCACTGCCATTCCTTGGAAAGTAATACATGTTTTTCTTCTAGTTTAAAAATTTGGTTTCTACCTTTGATTTTCTGCAATTTCACTAAAATGGGTAAGCATTTTTCTTTTTCCTACTTGAAATTTTCTAGGTTCTTGGCACTGTGAATTTTTCAATAGATCTGAAAAGTTCTCACCCATTATCTGTTTCATTATTGACTGTCTCATTCTTTTCCTCTTTCTTTATGGATTTCTGATTTAAAATATAAAAATGTTTTAACCTATCTTTTATATCTTTTAACTTCAACTTCTCTTCATACTTTAATTTTGATTCTTTATTCTGTACTCTAATTTCCAATTCCTTAACTTTCTCATTAGCAGTGTCCAATTTTCTATTAGTTGCATGCATGGAGTTTTTTTTGAATGTTCATTATATGGGAATATTTAATATATACAAAATAATAAGAATCATAAAATAAATATGATATGCTTCTCATTCAATAGTTACCAAACATGGGCATTGTTGTTTTAAGTGTGTTTCTCCACCCCCTTTATTATGCAGTGACTTTTAAATTTCAGTTATTTTTTTATTCATAGTCTGCTTGTTTCCTTTTCAAATTTACCCTGCCATATTTTATATTTTTATGTTTTATACTAATATTTTCATGTCCTGGTCTCTCTTTACTAGGTTGCTTCTTTGTTTTCTCATTGATAAAGTATAATGGTAATTTTTTACTGCTTATTTGATGTTTTTAAGATTTAAAAACATATTTTATTCTTTGTATTTAGCTCTTTTCAACAGGAGGTTTGGTCCAGACTGCCTTCTTATTCACCAAAGTTGAATTCAGAAGAGGGAGAGATTATTTTTTAGTATTTACACAGAGGTTAAAAAATTCTAACGCAAAATATCCTCAAGTCATTTTTATTTTCTTTTCTGTTTCACTCATTCTCACTCTTGAAAAAGGAATGTATAAAGACTTTATATTTAAAATACTGTGAGATAACATATTCCAAGGGACTGCATTGTCCAATAATTATTTGGAAATTTTTTATATAGAGGTAAATTGGGCTTCCTGGTGGCTCAGACCATAAAGAATTTGCCTGCAATGCAGAAGAAGCAGGAGACAAGTGTTCAATCCCTGGGTCTGGAAAATCCCCTGGAGATGGGAATGGCAACCCAACCCACTCCAGTATTCATGCTTGGAGAATCCCATGGACAAAGGAATCTAGTGGGCTATAGTCCATGTGGTCACAGAGAGCCGGACATGACCTAGTACACCACCATGTAATGACTATTCACAATCATTTCTGTTGACAGTTAAAAGACAGTTCTAAGTGTAGCATTTATCATTTTGGGTTGGAAGTGTCATTAATCTTGTATCTGAGGTCTTGGTTTTATTATCTTAATTTTATTTCTGGTGTTCTCAGACAGAGAGAAGGTCTAAAACAGCGTTTGCCCCTATGGTCCAAGTCATGTTCTTAACTTCCTCTTATCATTATGATGAGCTTTTATTTAAATATATGTGTATATATTTTCACTGAAACAAATACAAGTTTTCCAAAGGCAGTACATTTTTTGTTATACCCTATAAAAATATATAAACATTTTACTTTCTGTCTGATCGGTGAAAACAGAATTCAGTTTTTTCTTCTGATATTGTTTGAATTTAAGCTTCTCATCTAATAAACATCCACAAAGCAATTAGTTGTGACAAGGTAGAAAATTTCCCTACTCAGATTGCTTCCATTTGCATGATACCTTTATTCATTTCATAAACTGTTTTAAATTGAGGATGTATTATTATTCAAATGATCTATTTTTACGTTTTTTTTTTTATGTTTTTGAATAACAATCATTTTATTTCTTTACACTCTTTAAAGTAAGTTGACACTCTGAAATCTAAACCCGTCTGTAGTCATATCACAAAATAATAACCACCTCCCAGATACATGACGGACCCACCTGACATCACATAAACCAAAAGCAAACACAAAGATCTCTTGTTTCCTCTGCAAGTGTCTTATTCTCTATCACTGCCGACAGAGCCATCACCTAATCACTACATATAAGGGGAGATTTATGAATCACTGTAGCATGAAAAAGTGTTTTGGTAGCAGCAGATATGCAATTAACTGAATTTTCAGCAAAATCCTGAAAGGAAAAAATAAAAACCCGGGGCAACATTTCTCTGGCAATGCTAAATGTGTATGAAATTCTCCAGCTTTTCTGTTTCATGCTTAAAACATATCACAGAATCCTTGAGAATCTGACCTAAGTGTCTTACTCTTGATTGTCTCCGTGTGTGTGTATGCTTAGTCCCTCAATTGTTTCCGACTCTGTGACTCTGTAGACTGTAGCCCACCAGGCTCTTCCGTCCATGGAATTTTCCAGGCGAGAAAACTAGAGTGTGTTGCCTTGCCTTCCTTCAGGGCATCTTCCCAACCCAGAGATTGAACCCAAGTCTCTTACATCTCCTGCATTACAAGTGGATTCTTTACCACTAGCTGGGAATTCTCTAGACATCTGAATATTTATTCTCTCTGTCTGTAAATGAAGCACTTTAACTTTTACAAATGTGTAATAAATAAGTAGTATTTAATGTCTATTTATTACATTTTGCAACTTTTCTAACAGGAGCATGGGGATTACCCAGGAACTTGTTAGAAATGCAGATTCTCAGGCTCTGTCCTGGACCCCCTGAATTGGAATCTGTGCTTTTAACAAGATCTGCAGGTATTTGCTTGACCTTAATGTAATTTCTGTCAATGTTAGGGAGAATTACTAAGATTCCATCTCCTTGTGGCAATGCAGGAGACCCAGGTTCAATCCCTGGGTCAGGAAGAGCCACTGGAGAAGGATGGTTACCCACTCCAGTATTCTTGTCTGGAGAATCCCATGGACTGAGGAGCCTGCCAGGCTGCAGTCCAGGGGGTTACAAAGAGTTAGACACAACTGAGCAGCTAACAACCCAACAACAACATCTCCTTTTAGAGCAGAATGAATGACTTTGGCAGTGGAGCTAAAGAGGTGGGCAGAGGCTGGACAGTTGAGGATTGATGGAAAGAACAAGACATGGCTTGGATTGGCCAAGAGGCTCTTTACTTTGTCCAGCAAGGGTCCTCTGGTCTAAGAAAATGTCCTCCATAATAGCAGTGAAACATATACATTACCATATGTAAAATAGATAACAAGTGCAAGTTTGATGTATGAAGCGGGGTACCCAAAGTCGGTGCTCTGTGACAACAAGGAGGTATAGGGTGGGGAGGGTGATAGGAGGATTCAGGATGGAGTGGGGCAGATGTGTATCTATGGCCCATTCATGCTGATGCATGGCAAAAAACTATCACAGAATTGTAAAGTAATTATCCTTTTAAAATAAATTAATTAAAGACAGCCTTCAGAATGGGAGAAAATAATAGCAAATGAAGCAACCGACAAACAACTAATTTCAAAAATATACAAGCAACTCCTACAGCTCAACTCCAGAAAAATAAACGACCCAATCAAAAAATGGGCCAAAGAACTAAATAGACATTTCTCCAAAAAAGACATACAGATGGCTAACAAACACATGAAAAGATGCTCAACATCACTCATTATCAGAGAAATGCAAATCAAAACCACTATGAGGTACCATTTCACACCAGTCAGAATGGCTGCGATCCAAAAGTCTACAAATAATAAATGCTGGAGAGGGTGTGGAGAAAAGGGAACCCTCTTACACTGTTGGTGGGAATGCAAACTAGTACAGCCACTATGGAGAACAGTGTGGAGATTCCTTAAAAAACTGGAAATAGAACTGCCTTATGATCCAGCAACCCCACTGCTGGGCATACACACTGAGGAAACCAGAAGGGAAAGAGACACGTGTACCCCAATGTTCATCGCAGCACTGTTTATAATAGCCAAGACATGGAAGCAACCTAGATGTCCATCAGCAGATGAATGGATAAGAAAGCTGTGGTACATATACACAATGGAGTATTACTCAGCCATTAAAAAGAATACATTTGAATCAGTTCTAATGAGGTGGATGAAACTGGAGCCTATTATACAGAGTGAAGTAAGCCAGAAGGAAAAACATAAATACAGTATACTAGCGCATATATATGGAATTTAGAAAGATGGTAACAATAACCCGGTGTACGAGACAGCAAAAGAGACACTGATGTATAGAACAGTCTTATGGACTCTGTGGGAGAGGGAGAGGGTGGGAAGATTTGGGAGAATGGCAATGAAACATGTAAAATATCATGTAGGAAACGAGTTGCCAGTCCAGGTTCGATGCATGGTGCTGGATGCTTGGGGCTGGTGCACTGGGACGGCCCAGAGGGATGGTATGGGGAGGGAGGAGGGAGGAGGGTTCGGGATGGGGAACACATGTATACCTGTGGCGGATTCATTTTGATATTTGGCAAAACTAATACAATTATGTAAAGTTTAAAAATAAAATAAAATTAGAGAAAAAAAATAAAATAAATTAATTAATTAACAGTACATTTAAAATAAACAAATTAATTTTAAAAAGAGAGAATTTGGTGACCTAAATAGGAAGAAAATCCAAAAAGAGGGGATGGGGGAGGGTGGGTGCTGCTGCCGCCACGGAGCTGCTACTCAGCGCGTTTTGTATGAAGATGGCGGCTCCCACCGTCAGCAAGGCAGCCTAGCCCTGGGCTGTAACAACAAGCCTGCGTTCCCGGAGCTGGATTTCAGGTTGGGAGCTCGGGTGGAGAAATTGAACAAACTCACCCAAGAATTTACGAAGCACGACCAGCAGGAATATGACGACCAGAGAGCACTGGAGATTCACACAGCTAAGGATTTCATCTTTTCCATGCCGGGAATGGTGCAAAAGCTGGACCCCAAACTGCCAGTGGCCAATGAGTACCTGCTGCTTTCTGGAGGAGTCCGAGAAGGCGTGGTAGACCTGTACTTAGATGAGCTTAATGTCTATGCCCAAGGGACCGCCTATGATATGGACTTCACTCTCCTGGTGCCAGCACTTAAGCTGCATGACCGTAATCAGCCTGTGACACTGGATATGCGCCACTCAGCCTTACGTCTTGGCTGAGCCTTCAGCTCTTCGACGAGGGGACGATCAGTAAATGGAAAGACCGCTGCACCATCGTAGATCACATCAACGGTTCCACCAACTACTTTTTCTCTCCAACCAAAGTGGCGGACTGGTTCTATGACTCCATCAGTATTGTCCTCTCAGAGATACAGAAGAAACCCCAGAGAGAGAAGCCAAAGGTGGAAAAAGTGGAAAAGAATGGGACCATCATCTCCATCATTCTGGTGTGGGGAGCAGTCACATGTTGTATGATATTGTTCTGGTGGTCTCCTTCAAAGGCTGGCCAGCAGTGGCCCAGATCTGGCTCATGGAGAACCACTTTTGGGATAGGAAGATCACTGAGGAAGAAGTCATCAGTAGTTTTACCTGGTACCAGCTTGCTCCTACAAGGGAAAGGACAATGAGTGGTGGCTGTCCTTTGCCAGGAGTGAGGTGCAGTTGAAGAAGTGTATCTCCAGCAGCCTCATGCAGGCGTCAGGCCTGCAAAGCCATCCTCATTAAACTCCTGTCCCGGCCCAAGGCTATCAGCCCCCTACCACCTGCTGAGCATGATGCTCTGGGCCTGCAACAGACTTCCCGCCAACTACTTGGCCCAAGAAGACTATGCAGCCCACTTTTGGCTGGGCCTCATCGATGACCTGCAACACTGTCTGGTCAACAAAATGTGTCCCAGTTACTTCATCCCTGAGTACAACATGCTGGAGCACCTGTCTGAGGAGACGGTCATGCTCCATGGGCGGAAGCTCCCCGTGGTCCGCTTAGACCCAGCAGAGCACTTGCGCACTGCCATCAAGCACATCAAGGCAAACAACCAGCTGACGCTGGAGCTCCAGAGGCAAGGGAGCACTACTAGCATCCCCTCACCGCAGTCCGATGGAGGGGACCTCAACCAGCCCGATGACCGTCTGGCCAAAAAACTGCAGCAGCTAGTGACTGAGAATCCGGGGAAGTCCATCTCTGTATTCATTAACCCTGATGATGTCACAAGGCCCCATTTCAGAATTGACGACAAATTTTTCTGAGCATTTTTGCTGCCTTTTTTTTTTTTGGCTCTGGTTCTAAAACTCTGGTAATGTAGTGTGGTTAGTGATGCTGTCTTTTGTTTTTTTTTTTTTTTTGCATATCCAGCCTGGATTAGATCTGTTAAGAACACATCTTAAGTTTCCTGGTTCTGCAGGATGGTGCACACTCTGAAACAGTATATTACTATTTCATATTCTGCCTCTGATTTTGCTGTTTACTTTTTGTAGTTATTATTTTGTTTTGGTGTTTTGGTTTTTTTTTTTTTTAAGGAGAACTTGAGCCATAGATGAATCTCCCTTCTTTCTGTTTCATACTTGGTGCAAAATTGTTAATGGGAGTGGGGAATCTCTCTTCCTGGTACTTCAGGATTCTATGTTTTGTTTTGCTTTTCTTTGTCTTTATTTTTTTAATGAGTGTTCATCACTACAGATATTTGAAAATCATCTGAATCTGGAAACTACCTGGCGCATTAGCTGGATTTGTCAATACTTTTTTCGACCAGTGGCCAGGGTAATTTCTCCCTCTCTGCCAAACAATGTAGACTTTGAAAGTGATAATGCTACAAATTATGTTTGGAGCAACTTCACTGAATGTAATTGTCCTCAAATTGGAACTTTGGATGGTTTGGAAAATTGTCTTTGACAATTTTCCAAGTAGAATTAAGGTTTCCAAATGGTAGTTTTAGCGTGTGTAATTATTTGAAGCCTTATTTAAATCCTATTAATGAACATACCACTATAATTGTTATTTGCACTAATGAAAACAACAACAACAACAAAAACAAAAAGAGGGGAGAAAAGTGAAAGTGTTAGTTGCTCAGTTGTGTCCGACTCTTTGTGACTCTGTGGACAATAGCCCAACAGGATCTTCTGTCCATGGAGTTCTCCAAGCAAGAATACTGGAGTGGCTTGCCATTCCCTTCTCCAGGGGATCTTCCTGACCCAGGGATTAAACCCAGATCTCCTGCATTACAGGTGGATTCTTTACTACTGGCTACCAGGGAACCCAATAAGAATGGATATATGATATGTATAGCTGATTCATTTTGCTGTACATTACAAACTAACACAACATTGTAAAGCAACAATGCTCCAATAAAAGTTAACTAAAAATAAAGAGAATGCAGAAGATGGGTGCTTACTTCTACTTAATTCCTTACCACTCTTTGCAATTTTTGGAGCACTGTCAATTGCAGAAAGCTTCTTCAAGTTCCAGGGCACTTTGATCCTAACAATAAAAACGTGGTTCTTTATATACAGCTTTTGCCTCTCCCTATAGGTGGGCATATTACTGAGGATAGGACCCATGTTTTTTTCAAGTTTCCACTAGCCCAAGGATAATATTGTGCACATAGTAGACTATAATGGCATCTGGTCCTATCACTTCATGGCAAATAGATGGAGAAACAATGGAAACAGTGAGAGACTTTATTTTCATGGGCTCCAAAAACATGGCAGATGGTGACTACAGTCAGGAAATTAAAAGATGCTTGTTCCTTGGAAGAACAGCTATAGCCAACCTAGACAGCATATTAAAAAGCAGAGACATTAATTTGCTGACAAAGGTCCATCTAGTCAAAGCTGTGGTTTTTCCAGTAGTCATGTATGGATGTGAGAGTTGGACTATAAAGAACACCGAGCACTGAAGAATTGATGTTTCTGAACTGTGGTGTTGGAGAAGACTCTGGAGAGTCCCTTGGACTGCAAGGAGATCCAACCAGTCAATCCTAAAGGAAATCAGTCATGAATATTCGTTGGAAAGACTGATGCTGAAGCTCCAATACTTTGACCACTGATATGAAGAACTGACTCATTGGAAAAGAACCTGATGCTGGGAAAGATTGAAGGCAGGAAGAGAAGGGGACTACAGAGGATGAGATGGTTGGATGGCATCACTGAGTTGATGGATATCAGTTTGAGCAAGCTCCAGGAGTTGGTGATGGACAGGGAGACCTGGCATGCTGCAGTCCGTGGGGTCTCAAAGAGTTGGACATGACTGAGTGACTGAACTGAACTGAACATATGTCAAGAGGCAGAAAAGAGAAATTTAAGAATCTAGAAGACTAAAAGACAGGAAGGAAAGAAGGGAGAAAGGAAAGACCTCACATATAAGATTAAAACTGGTAAATTTGGTCTAGATTAAGAACTTTACAGAAGTGTCAACAGAAGTGACAAAATGTCCATAGAGAACGCTTAAAGGTACTATTTATTGAGCATTTATAATCTATGTTAACACTATGCTTTTATATATAATATGCCATTTATTCTCTGCACTAATCCTAAGAGGTGGACACTAGCATGAAAAACATCTCAAGAGACAGTTAAAGACAGATCCCAAGGCACCACACCTAGATCTTTGGATGTATTCAGAAAATGCTTAACGTTCGCCCGCAATCTGCATTTGAGGAAACATCCAAGTTGATTTTGATGCACTATACCTTGATGAATCACCTAGAACTTCAAATACTATTTACATAATCTAAAATGATTAACATTTCTGGCAGCCACATCACAGTTTTCTCATGTTAATTTTGCTGTCAGTCAGAATACAAGTTCTTTCTGCACTAACTACTTTCAAGACAGGTCTGTCTCCCTCCAGTTTCATATTTGTACAGTTCAAACTGAAAACTGCAATGAATAATCATACAGCTATTTCTTATTGGTTTCATCTGGTTAATCTAATCCTGTCTGTTGAATACTTTTTGGATATTTATTCTATTGCACCATGAATTTATTATCTTTTTTAAACTTAGATCGTCCACACATTTGATAAGGGTGTCTCCCATTTGTATGACCATACAGATAGCCACAACGTCGTGATCACTCACCTAGAGCCAGACATCCTGGAATGCAAAGTCAAGTGGGCCATAGGAAGCATCACTACAAACAAAGCTACTGGAGGCAATGGAATTCCAGTTGAGCTGTTTCAAATCCTGAACGATGATGCTGTAAAAGTGCTGCACTCAACATGCCAGCAAATTTGGAAAACTCAGCAGTGGCCACAGGACTGGAAAAGGTCAGTTTTCATCCCAATCCCAAAGAAAGGCAATGCCAAAGAATGTTCAAACTACAGCACAATTGTACTCATCTCACACGCCAGCCAAGTAATGCTTAAAATTTTCCAAATGACACTTCAACAGTATGTGAATTGAGAACTTCCAGATGTTCAAGCTGGATTTATAAAGGCAGAGGAACCAAAGATCAAATTTCCAACATCCACTGGATCACCAAAAAAGCAAGAGAGTTCTAGAAAAAAAATCTGCTTTATTGACTATGTCAAAGCCTTTGACTGTGTGGATCACAACAAACTGTGGAAAATTCTTCAAGAGATGGGAATACCAGAACACCTGACCTGCCTCTTGAGAAATGTGTATGCAGGTCAGGAAGCAACGGTTATATTTGGACATGGAACAACAGACTGCTTAAAATAGGGAGAGGAGTACATCAAGGCAGTATATTGTCACCCTGCTTATTTAACTTCTATGCAGAGTACATCATGAGAAATGCTGGGCTGGAAGAAGCACAAGCTGGAATCAAGATTGCTGAGAGAAATATCAATAACCTCAGATATGCAGATGACACCGCCCTTATGGCAGAAAGTGAAGAAGAACTAAAGAGCCTCTTGGTGAAAGTGAAACAGTAGAGTGAAAAAGTTGGCTTAAAACAACATTCAGAAAACTAAAACCATGGCATATGGTCCTATCACTTCATGGCAAATAGATGGGGAAACAATGGAAACAGTGAGAGACTTTATTTTGGGGGGCTCCAAAATCACTGCAGATGGTGACTGCAGTCATGAAATTAAAAGACTCTTGCTGCTTGGAAGAAAATCTATGACCCACCTAGACAGCATATTAAAAAGCAGAGACATTACTTTGCTGACAAAGGTCCATCTACTCAAAGCCATGGTCTTTCCAGTAGTTATATACAGTTGTGAGAGTTGGACCATAGAGAAAGCTGAGTGTCAAGGACTTGATGCTTTTGAACTGTGGTATTGGAGAAGACTCTGGAGAGTCCCTTGGACTGCAAGAAGATCAAACCAGTCAATCATAAAGGAAATCAGTCTGGAATAATCATTGGAAGGACTGATGCTGAAGCCAAAACTCCAATACTTTGGCCACGTAATATGAAGAACTGACTCATTAGAAAAGACCTTGATGCTGGGAAAGATTGAAGGCAGGAAGACAAGGGGATGATAGAGGATGAGATGGTAGAATAGTATTATCGACTCAATGGACATGAGTTTCAGTAAGCTTTGGGAGTTGCTGATGGACAAGGAAGCCTGGCATGCAGCAGTCCATAGGGTTGCAATGAGATGGACACAACTGAGTGACTGAACTGAACTGAACTGAACTGAATAAACCTCCAATGATAAAAGGGTAAAGGACAGAACTCTGTAACTCATTAGCTCAGTTCAGTTCAGTTGCTCAGTCGTGTCCAACTCTTTGTGACCTCATGAATTGCAGCATGCCAGGCCTCCCTGTCCATCACCAACTCCCGGAGTTCACTCAAACTCACCTCAAACCTGTCCATCGGGTCGGTGATGCCATCCAGCCATCTCCTCCTCTGCCGTCCCCTTCTCCTCCTGCCCCCAATCCCTCCCAGCATCAGAGTCTTTTCCAGTGAGTCAATTCTTCGCATGAGGTGGCCAAAGTACTGGAGTTTCAGCTTTAGCATCATTCCTTCCAAAGAACACCCAGGACTGATTTCCTTTAGAATGGACTGGTTGGATCTCCTTGCAGTCCAAGGGACTCTCAAGAGTCTTCTCCAACACCACAGTTCAAAAGCATCAATTCTTTGGCACTCTCAGTGGGCAAGAGCTTTTACAGATGGACAGAAGGGGCTACATGAAGAAACAGCACAAACAGCTCTGGCTGTCATCTTGGAATTGGTCAACTCTCACATCCATACGTGACTACTGAAAAAACCATAGCCTTGACTAGATGGACCTTTGTTGGCAAAGTAATGTGTCTGCTTTGGAATATGCTATCTAGGTTGGTCATAACTTTCCTTCCAAGGAGTAAGCATCTTTTAATTTCATGGCTGCAATCACCATCTGCAGTGATTTTGGAGCCTCCGAAATAAAGTCTGACACCATTTCCACTGTTTCTCCATCTATTTCCCATGAAGTGATGGGACCAGATGCCATTATCTTCGTCTTCTGAATGTTGAGCTTTAAGCTAACTTTTTCACTCTCCTCTTTCACTTTCATCAAGAGGCTTTTTAGTTCCTCTTCACTTTCTGCCATAAGGGTGGTGTCATCTGCATATCTGAAGTTATTAATAATTAAGCAGGGCAAAGGCTAATAGAGGTTTGCCAAGAGAACGTACTGGTCATAGCAAACACCCTCTTCCAACAACACAGAAGAAGACTCTACACATGGACATCACCAGATGATCAACACTGAAATCAGATTGATTATATTCTTTGCAGCCAAAGATGGAGAAGCTCTATACAGTCAACAAAAACAAGACCAGGAGTTGACTGTGGCTCAGATCATGAACTCCTTATTGCCAAATTCAGACTGAAATTGAAGAAAGTAGGGAAAACCACTAGACCATTCAGGTATGACCTAAATCAAATCCCTTATGATTATACAGTGGAAGTGAGAAATAGATTTAAGAGACTAGATCTGATAGAGTGCCTGATAAACTATGGACGGAGGTTCGTGACATTGTACAGGGGACGGGGATCAAGACCATCCCCATGGAAAAAAAATGCAAAAAAGCAAAATGGCTGTCTGGGGAGGCCTTACAAATAACTGTGAAAAGAAGAGAAGCGAAAAGCAAAGGAGAAAAGATTAGAGGCTTCCTTAAAGGTGGGTTCATACCTATTTGTTGAGAATCTTCAGTTATGGCTATTCCACCAACTATAGAGTTACCTATTTCAGCTTTTCTGCAGTCTTTATTTCTCTAGTGGGTTAGGAAAAATGGCATACTTTATTAAATGCCTTGACTTGCTGACCAAGTTACAATATTTCTATTTCTTTCCCCTTTTGTACTATTAATAGTGAAGGAAATTATAGAAAAGGAGGTTTGTCTGGGATTTTGTTCAGTACACATTTTTGAATACCAGTCTGTGTTTTGTCACTGTCTAGTACTTAATGAAGAGATAAGGTTCTTTCCTTTTCTCCTAAGTAGTTACAAAGAATCCATTTAATAGCACTTTCTAGAATTGAAGTAGACAGTGCAGGTAACACAGTGCTTCCCCCTCATAGGGCTTTCAGTTGGTTCTCCATGTAGTTTCAGGTACTCCACGGAATTGTGAAGAGGATCATTTTAATAGAAAAAGTGACAAAGGGAGTTCTTGTGGAAACTTAGATTATGTACTTTAGACACATTCTTTTTGCTCCAAATTAACACAGGGATCAAATTAGAAGGGACTTTGGATACCAGGCATGCAAGTCTAGTGACACTTTTTCTATTTCTTCACCTGTTATTTAATGATTTTAGAGCTCTTTCTCCTCTATTATTGTTGTTTTTCAGTCGCTCAGTCATGTCTGACTCTTTGGGACTCCATGGAATGCAGCATGCCAGGTTTACCTGTCCTTCACCATCTCCCTTTATCTTTTATAAACATAGCCAATATTATCTCTAACCATGAGACTGTCAGTTTCTTAAGGAAAGAGGACTTGTTTTATTCTTTTAAAACTCTAGGACAGTGCTTTGTTCAGTGTTAGGGAAAAAGAACAAGAATTACTTGAAGAGTAAGAAATTTTAGCAGACATCTGAGAGATGAGACGGCCAGAGAACCAAGAAAAAGTAAGAAAATTATGGGAGAGAATTATATTGGAAATAAAGTAAATGATAGAGCTTAAAGTTTTGCCTTGGGTGCACTTGGGACTCACTACAGTCTCATAGAATTTAGAACACATAAAGTCACTGAAATTGCCCAGTGTTCAGCCTTTCACAAGCAATGAGAAGGCAATTTGATTGTAGAAGCTATCAAATGTATCTTACAAACCAGAATTTGATCCAAAGGTGAAATTAATTGCTTGCTTAACTATATGCCAGGTACTCTGCATGTATCATTGAAACAGAGCAGGACCCTATGATCCTTACCTTCCATGTCCTCTGACTGCCTTTTACCACTGGAAAACTTTAATCAAAGAATAATTGTAATCATGGCTTCCCCAGTGGCTTAACAGTAAAGAATCCACCTGCAGAAGACATAAGAGATGCCAGTTCAATCTCTGGGTCAGGAAGATCCCCTGGAGGAGGGCATGACAACCCACTCCAGTATTCTTGGCCTGGAGAATCCCATGGACTGAGGAGCCTGCCAGGCTACATTCAAAAGGGGCAAAGAGTCAGACACAACTGAAGCAACTGAGCACACGTGCAAACAAGTGTAATAAGAGAAGTGAAAAAAATGAAGAAGCAAAGAAAACAAGCCGACAGGACAAAAGAGCAATAGTTTAGTCAGTAACCAAAGTCAACGACCTTTAGTTCCTTCTCAAAGGCTATAGGTAATATTCTGAACCATATTCTCTGAGTTGTCTTATAGAGTCTGAAACCCTCAACAGGTAGAAGAAGTTAACTGTGAGTTGTCTTATAGAGTCTCATCAGGTGGAAGAAATTAACTACATGATGATCAAACTGTAGCTGTGACACAAGATGCCACAATTCCTAGAATTAGCTTCAAAAAAATGAGAACAATTTGACCCTGGAGCTGAATATTAATTGTATTTAAAATAAACAAGATGATGCTGGTCAGACCACTAATGACCAATTCCAAGATGACAGCCAGAGCTGTCTGTGCTGTTTCTTCATATAGCCCCTTCTGTCCATCTGTAAAAGCTCTTGCCCACTGACTGTCAGTGGAAGAGAGTCAGCCTTTGGACAGAAGTCCACCCTCCCCATTGGCTGCTGGCATCTGAAATAAAGAAAACTTTTTTTCCACCATCTTTGCCTCTTTAATATCTTTTAGTGGCAAGCAGCCGGGCCCCACTTTTGGTAACATGATCTCATAATTAGTGGTCAAAGATACCATCAACTGATTATTGTGAAAGTCACTCAGTCGTGTTAAACTCTTTGTGACCTCATGGACTGTAGCCTGCCAGGCTTCTCTGTCGATGGAATTCTTCAGGTAAGAATACTGGAGTGGGTAGCCATGCCCTTCTCTAGGGGATCTTCCCAACACAAGGATCAAACCCAGGTCTCTCACACTGTAGGCAGATTCTTTACCATCTGAACCAGGGAAGCCAGTGAGAGGAAGAAAGCACAACATGGAGATAATGGCCCAAAGTGAGTGGTGGAGCAAGGCAATTCCAACCCCTTGGAGTTTCCCCACACTCTCAACCTCTCAATCTGTGCTCCTCTGCACTTAATACATGAAACTTAATATGAACAATCTTTAATGCAATATCACAAGGAACTTATATTTCAGTCAGTTGTAACTGCTTATTCTTTGACTCAGCCTGATTAGGCTCTTGTGTGTTATTTACATCGAGAGTGGAAAAATGCATTGTCTTAGGGTGTTGGGATCATTTCACTGTTTAGAAGACCAAATCTGCTACAGTAAAAAAAAAAAAAAATTCATTACACTTAACAAAGAGAAAGGTTACGCAGCAAATAAAAATACAGTAGTACTGGTTAATGTAATTAATATGAAAATATATATACATACATATGCATATATATGTATATAATTATCATTTACAATCAATTAGACCCTCAAAGTCATTATTCTAGTGATAGGTGCACAAAAAGATAAATACTTCAAGATAGCCTTGATGAAAATTACAACAAAATTATACACAAATACGCATGTTTACAATTACCTCTTTCAACATTACTTTTGGTACTTTTAGTGTAATCTGTTAGAAATACATACAAGCTATTCTTAAAAAGATCCAAATATACTAGGAATTAAAAAAACAAAATAATAAGGTTAAACTAGTCTGATTCAACAATCTGATGGCTCAATAATGAAAATTATCTAGTATATGAACTCTGATGATAAAAACAGTTAACCAGTCAGGAGTTCATCATGGAAAAACACTGTGGTGATTATTCTCCTTTCCAGAACTCTTAAAACACTCTTAGCTTAAAGTGGACAGCTATTTCAATGATACTGCATTTGCTTCTGGAGAAGCATGCACCAACAACATAATTAACATGCCCAATTGAATATGCATTATGTACTCACTGAACATACTGTCTGAAAACTAATTTAACTCAATATGTTGTAGCAAAAATCTGAGTATATATGTTAAATACTAATAAACATATTAGTAAAGCCAACTTTGAAAAGTTGAAACCTGAATCTTTATGCCTAAACAAAAAAACAACTTTTACTTTACCTAATCAATCTTTTCACAACACAGAGGGAAAGGATTTCTGTATAGTCTGATGGATTTATCATACAGTTAGCCTTGTCCAGGGTAAAGATTTTAGTTTGGTTTGTCTATATCAAAGAAGTTAATTTGCTCATTACATAAATAGCATTTTACCCTGGGGAAGCATTGTAGTTTTTGACTGCTCTCAGACGGAGGTTCATGACATTGTACAGGAGACAGGGATCAAGACCATCCCCAAGAAAAAGAAATGCAAAAAAAGCAAAATGGTGTCTGAGGAGGCCTTACAAATAGCTGTGAAAAGAAGAGAAGCAAAGACCAAAGGAGAAAAGGAAACATACACCCATCTGAATGCAGAGTTCCAAAGAATAGCAAGAAGAGATAAGAAAGCCTTCCTCAGAGATTAATGCAAAGAAATAGAGGAAAATAATAGAATGGAAAAGACTAGAGGTCTCTTCAAGAAAATTAGAAATATTAAGGGAACATTTCATGCAAAGATGGGCTCGATAAAGGACAGAAATCGTAGGGACCTAAAAGAAGCAGAAGATATTAAGAAGAGGTGGCAAGAATACACAGAACTGTACAAAAAAGATCTTCATGACTCAGATAATCATGATGGTGTGATCACTCACCTAGAGCCAGACATCCTGGAATGTAAAGTCAAGTGGTCCTTAGAAAGCATCTCTATGAACAAAGCTAGTGGAGGTGATGGAATTCCAGTTGAGCTACTTCAAATCCTAAAAGATGATGCTGTGAAAGTGCTACGCTCAATATGTCAGCAAATTTGGAAAACTCAGCAGTGGCCACAGGACTGGAAAAGGTCAGTTTTCATTCCAATCCCAAAGAAAGGCAACGCCAAAGAATGCTCAAACTACCACATATTTGTACTCATCTCACATGCTAGTAAAGTAATGCTCAGAATTCTCCAAGCCAGACTTCAGCAATACGTGAACCGTGAACTTCCTGATGTTCAAGCTGGATTTAGAAAAGGCAGAGGAACCAGAGATCAAATTGCCAACATGCAAGAGAGTTCCAGAAAAACATCTATATCTGCTTTATTGACTATGCCAAAGCCTTTGACTATCTGGATCACAATAAACTATGGAAAATTCTGAAAAGATGGGAATACCAGACCACCTGACCTGCCTCTTGAGAAATCTGTAGGCAGGTCAGGAAGCAACAGTTAAACTGGACATGGAACAACAGACTGGTTCCAAATAGGGAAAGGAATACGTCAAGGCTGTATACTGTCACCCTGCTTATTTAACTTCTATGCAGAGTACATCATGAGAAACGCTGGTCTAGAAGAAGCACACACTGGAATCAAGATTTTCGGGAGAAATACCAAAAACCTCGGATATGCAGATGACACCACCCTTAAGGCAGAAAGTGAAGAAGAACTAAAGAGACTCTTGATGAAAGTGAAAGAGGAGAGTGAAAAAGTTGGCTTCAAGCTCAACATTCAGAAAACTAAAATCATGGCATCTCGTCCCATCACTTCATGGAAAATAGATGGGGAAACAATGGAAACAGTGAGAGACTTTGTTTTTTGGAGCTCCAATATCACTGCAGATGGTGAATGCAGCCATGAAATTAAAAGATGCTTACTACTTGGAAGGAAAGTTATGACCAACCTAGACAGCATATTAAAAAGCAGAGACATTTCTTTGCCAACAAAGGTCCATCTAGTCAACATTATGGTTTTTCCAGTAGTCATGTATGGATGTGAGAGTTGGACTATAAAGAAAGCTGAGCACCAAAGAATTGATGCTTTTGACCAGTGGTGTTGGAGAAGACTTGAGAGTCCCTTGGACTGCAAGAAGATCCAACCAGTCCATCCTAAAGGAGATCAGTCCTGGGTGTTCATTGGAAGGACTGATGTTGAAGCTGAAACTCCAATACTTTGGCCACCTGATGTGAAGAGCTAACTCATTTGAAAAGACCCTGATGCTGGGAAAGATGAAGCCAGGAGGAGAAGGGGACGACAGAGGATGAGATGGTTGGATGGCATCACCGACTCAATGGAGATGAGTTTGAGTAAACTCCCAGAGTTGGTGTTGGACAGGGAGGCCTGGCGTGTGTGGTCCAATGGGTCATGAGGAGTCGAACACGACTGAGCAACTGAACTGAAGTCCAGAAATACACTAACAATTACTGAATTGTACACTTTAACTGGATAAACTGTGCAGCAAGTGAAATATACTCAATTAAACTGTAAAAAAATAAGGTTAGTTAATGAAGACAACGCAAGAAAAAGTAGCCATATAGAACAAAATGAAGGAAGGAAGGGAGAAAAGAAAGATGGAGGGGAGGAAGAGAAGAAAGAAGGAAGTAATATACACTGGATTTAGTTTGGGTGGAACAGACAAGTAACTGGAAAAGAAGACCATGTGGTGAGAAAATGTTAGTTTCCAGTTTAGAGATTGATTCAAATGTGCTTATTGCACTACCAAAATAAACAAACATATTTTTTAAAGGTAGCTCTTTTTGATGAACAGTGATGATATTGGACCACAAACCAAGGATTTTGATGAATCCAATTCTGTTAATCTGAGGTCCAAAAAATAAAATTCATGATTTGAGAAAAAGAAAAGATAGAAGGAGGAAAGCCCTTGAAAAGACATGAGAATATAGGTGCCCAAACTTATCAACGTTAATCTTTTTTTACACCTAAGATTTCCATTAATGCTGGAACAGCCAATGAGGATAGTAAGCAATTAATAACTTCAACGTAACTCTAAAGAGTAGTTCAAATGCTGGACGCATAAGCCAAATGACATGAATTAAGTAAATTTCTCAATATTCTCATTGGCAAAAGAAGATCATTGGACTGAATGATTTATGAATTCAACACTAGCTCTAGGATCTGATAAATCAGAGGCATCTAAATGCCATCTCTTCTAGAATGTTATTCTTTTTTTTATTAAGGTGTCTTTATCCCTATGACTGGTAAGCAGAGATGTCATTCTGGGTGATCATGTGTTTACATGCTCACCATATGAAAATACCAACAAATATGAAAAACCAATTTTGTGCCCCATAGAGCTGATAAATATCAAATTTCCAAAAGAAAACAATTCAGCTGTAATGTGAGAATTTAATTGTAAATATTGTTTTATTCTCTCTGGATTTTTTGTCTATCAATAATAGTAATCTGACTAAATGATAATGAAGAAAGAACACTGAAAAACATTTCAGAAGGATTTTATAGAAAATTAAGGTTCAACATGGACTAGAAGAATGAGATCAGATTTTTTTATAATTACTGTTTGATATTAACTTTTCCATCAACATTGATTAATTGTAAGTAAAAAGGGGGAAATTAGTGGAATATTGGCCTGTTTTACAGCTAAGATTAAAATTAACAGCTGGAGTGTTGGTGAGGTAGTCATGTTCCTTGGCAGCAATCTTATTATTCATTTAGGAATGTCATTTAAAAAGTTGCTAATTGACAACTAATGGTGTACGGGCTCACTGCAATGAACATATCACTTCATATCATGATGAGTCTATGTTCCCAACTAAAGGTACCATGTGGTCTAGTGATCATATCCGGATATAAGTGAGTGCCAGCTTCTTAATTGGGCAGGCTTTAAGACAAAAATATAATCAAATAATTGTAGAACATTAGAGTTGGAAATAAATTTGTGAAAATGTTTCATTTTATAAATGAGAAAATTGAGGTTCAAGATGGCTAAATAACTTCTCCTCGATCATTTAATTTGGGATGATCTAGGATTGCAAATATCTTTAACTCTTTATTTGTTGTTATTTATTACAGAGACTATAACAGACCACTATAATTACTTGCTGCTGCTCCTGCTGCTGTTAAGTCGCTTCAGTCGTGTCCAACCCTGTGCGACCCATAGACGGCAGCCCACCAGGCTCCCCCGTCCCTGGGATTCTCCAGGCAAGAACACTGGAGTGGGTTGCCATTTCCTTCTCCAATGCATGAAAGTGAAAAGTGAAGGTGAAGTCAGTCAGTGGTTTTCTACTCTTAGCGACCCCATGGACTGCAGCCTACTAGGCTCCTCCATCCATGGGGTTTTCCAGGCAAGAGTACTGGAGTGGGGTGCCATTGCCTTCTCCATAATCATTTGCATTCTTGCTTTGACAAGAAATATTGTGGGAAAAGCAAGTTTACTTTCAGCATTTTCAGGGATTGTTTAGTGCAGCATTTAAGGGTGGATAATTGATCAACAAATGTTTAGAAATAAAATTTTCTAAGAATTCAGAGTTTATTATTTGCATCAACTCTGAATTCTTAGAAAATTTTATTTCTAAACATTTGTTGATCAATTATCCACCCTTAAATGCTACACTAAACAATCCCTGAAAATGCTGAACGTAAACTTGCTTTTCCCACAATATTTCTTGTCAAAGCAAGAATTGCAGCAGGGAAAATTAAACAGGAAAGAGTTTATTCAAGGCTACTTCAGTAGGAAAGTCCAGACCCTAGTCTGAGCTCAATTCCACTGTTAAGAGCGGGGGGAAAGAGGATTGTGGGTCTGCGTTTGTTAACTGGCTTTGTCCAGAGGAAAAGTGAACCTTTTCATTTATTAAAAAAGGCAGCTTTTTAACTTGGAGATGGATGAGCATGAAAGTTAGACTCCCATCTTTCCACCAAGACTGAGAGACAAGGATGCTATGCTCCTTGATAATTATGTTTCAAACTCCTAGTTCTTGATAAAGATGTTCCTGAGTTGTAAAACTAACAAGTGGCTTCTGAATATATTTTTATCTCAAAAGGGAGGAGAGTTTATAATTTTTCAGTTTTTTAAAGTGGGAAGATGGAGGGACCTCTGTGGTTAGACCAGCTGAATTCCAGGCTGGAATGAGAGAAGGGTCATGGGAATAGAGGCTAGAGGAAGCCTGTCTAAATCTTAGTTAAGATGAGTAAAACTTTGATGCCATCTTGGTCAAGCCCAAGAGTGGCTCCTCAGAGTAAGCTGATGTAATTTTTTACATGTTAATTATGTCAGGAACATCCACAATCAGCCAAAATGATTTAAAGCATGAACAGAATCACACTACCCTATGAAGACTTATGTAGAAAAAAAAAAAAAAAGGCTTAGGCAATCAACTTAGGCTTCAGACATTTGGAAGAGTCTATGTTCTCTTCTCACACAAAGAACCAACATTTTCTCTGTATCTTGTGGTGGAAGACACATTATAACTGTGCTAATTCCTCTCTAGTCTCTAATTCTTCTAATCTATAACTTTGCACACCCTGCCTCCAGACTATTTTTCCCCTTATTTTCCACTTCAGGACCCCAAATTTATTTTCTTCACCTCAACACAATCATTGTCTTTAAAAATAAAATTAGAAGAACTAGGAGTGGTCCCACCAAGGAATGGAATGACCATATTTGATGAGAGTGATTCTTATTTCTTATTCCTATTTCTGCTTCTGGTTAGAATTGTATACATTAAAACATTTGCAACTCTGTGAAAACTCAAGTTCTAGATTTCCAAAAATTTTAGAACATTTTGGCAATAAAACCTCTGCCACCATTTTTAGTCTTTCCTTTAAATTATAGCTTTCAGATAAAATGGTGATTTTCAAATTATTCTTATTGCTAGCATTTTATCATCCTTTAGTTTTTGCTTATGGATTTTGATAATTTATACTAAATTTAACTTTCTCTAATTTTCTGTAATTTTTTCTTTAGAATTACATGAGTGATTAATCTTCATTTTTATCAAAAATTATTAATTGAATGGACAATTTTTGAAAAAAATGAAAATGCTTTAACCAATAGAGTATTGTAATAACTAATTAAATTATTTAATAACTCTAAAACACTGTTAGATAAAATGTCATGCTTGAATTATCTTCTATATCCTTGGTTCCTAATCATTTTCAAGTAAAGAAGCAGTTGTTTATTTCCCTTCTTTATGTTTACCCTAGTAGGGATTTGACTTTCTGTTCCCAAGACAGTGAATCCAGCCTGGATTTTGACTGTTCCACTGAGCAAGGTGAAATTAATGTGAAGCCTCATCAAACAGCTATAGCACAAATATGGGAGATTGAAGGCACATAGGGTCCAGCGTAGCGGGAAATTGATGACCATGATGGGAGGAGAGGCAGAGAACATACGGGAGAGACTGGGGGGAGGAGGAGAGGCTCAGAAGAGAGCAGCAGGGTGATTGGCTAAGTCTCATCAGCCCCGGAGGATCATGACCAGAAACTGCCATCTGGATGGAAAGGCCACCTAATGGAATTCCTGAGTGGAAGAGTCATACCTGAACTGTCATCTCTACACCTGTGTGTGTGGAAACTTTGGCAAGTGATGGTGGGCTGGGTCAGTCACACAACTTGGGCACAAAGGGGTCTTGATCAAAATTACCTTGAAGCACTGGTCATCAGGTTTTGCTGCAGCTTTGTTATTAGGTGACATGTAGCAGTGCCCTCCAGAAGCAGAAGAAAACCATGGGATGGTGTCAAAGAGGAAGAGAAGAATATGTTGGTGGTTCCATAATTTCATGAACTTTCCTCTCTGATTCCTTAAAACTGTAAAGAACGGTAGTGGTCCCCAGAGCAGACCAGTGCCTGGGACTGAGGTTTTCCTCAGGGAGACTGAGGAAAACCAAATCTGCATATGGTTAAATCCAGGGTTCTTCAATAAAGTTAGCCAGTGAAGCCAAATCTGGTCTCCATATCCCAACACTGAGTTAAATCTCAGGGCCAGAGTTTTGGGTGAACTGGTAAAGAATAGCATTATTGTTTTGCAGGCAAAGGGGGCCACAGCAAGGTAATAACCTCCAAATCTGTGTCTCCCATTGTGGATAAGTTAGTGGGAAGAGGACATGATCAGCTTGTGGACAAGCTTCTGACTTCTTGGTGGTATGGCAATTGGGAGTCAGCATCATCAACCTTCTGGTCCCAATCTGTCCAGGGTCTCCTCGTGGGCAGCAAACCATTAATTTCTCTCACTTTGTGGAGGTTTCATTACTGGCAAAATAGTTCAAAGCTACTGTTATATACATCCCTTGAGAGGGAGCCAGGACTTCACCCCAAGGCTGCACTACTGTTTCTTTTGACTGGTCATCCCTTCCCTGATTAGCATCCGTTTAGATCTGCTCTTGCAACTCAGTGAAGGTTAGAGAGGCTGAATGAAGCCAATTTCCTGTAATCGAGAAATCGGGGACACAGAAAGGCTTTTGTGCCCAGGAGAGCTCTGCAAAGTGCTGCTTGGTATCACTGGGAGGCCTAGCTTGTTGGACCCACAAATTAGCACAAACTCTGTTTTGGTTTTCCTCCATGATCACCACTCCAAGCAATTAGTCTCTTAGGGGGACAAAATTAAGGTCAAGAAAGACAGAGACTAAGAGACCCAGAGAAAAAAATCATACACTGTGAAGTCTTTAAATTGAGTATTTTTGAGTATATCCAAGTAATTAAATCAAACAAACAAAAGAGATATTTGATGGAGTGTCCTAAAGCAGTTTTTCTCCTAAGCTGACTCTCAGATTAGCATCTGATTGAGTGCTGTTTATTTGAAAGGGCATTCTTGAAAACACCTGTCAGTCAGGAGCCAGGAAGTGAGATGGGAGGACTGGAAGCCAAGAAGTGGAGAGTCAGTGATCAGGTGTCACTGCAGATACCTCTGTGGACGTCTGGGAGGTGCTTTGAACATGCTTGAGCAATCTCTCCTAAGAGACAAGAAATTTACGGTATATATCCATGAAATTCTCTGTATTGGTTAAGCATTGCTGATAGGAGAGTAAACCCCCTGCACTTCCTACTTGTCTTGAATAGAGGCTGAGCATTTTTCTGCTGGCCAGAGAAATTTCTCAACTGGAGTCATAAGAGTTTGCCATCAGGGGGTTGCTCAGTCATTCTGTCACATCAGACTTTTTGTGACCTGTGAACTGTAGCCTGCCAGGCTCCTCTGCCCATGGAATTTTCTAGGCAAGAATACTGGGGTGGGGTACCGTTTCCTACTCCAGGGGATTTTCTGAGCCAGGGATCGAACCTGCATCTCTTGCATCTTCTGCATTGGCAGGAGGATTCTTTACCACTAGCACCACCTGGGAAATGCATTAGGAGGTTGGGATGGGGCAAAATAATACTACTGATAGGAACAGAGTGAAGGGACAAAGTAAGTGATTAAATAGTTAATCCCACTAGGGGATTATGAATAGGAAAAAAAATATGGGAGACCCCTGTAAGTTAATGATTACTCAAAAAACAGATTTGTTTAACCACAAAACCAAGCAGCCTTGCTCAGCAAAAACACCATGCAGTAGTAGCATGAGACAAGCCCCAGAACAATAGGACAGTGGTGGCATGACACCTACAGCCTGCCCAGTGAGCTCAGTAAGTTAATGATCCCTAGGACGTGCCCTCTGCACACATAAAAAAAACAACAGCAACAATATTTGTGGATCTAGTTCGACCTTGTTAAGGACAAGAAAACTACCCCCTACTCAACCTGGAGGAGAAGCTGATGATGGACACTAGATGTCTACTCAAGAAAGACAAAGAAGTTCTTTCTCCCCCTACTTTTTCCTTCATATATATGAAACTGTAGCCCAGTAAGTTCTCAGGGTACAGCATTTTTGCCCACCCACTTGTAGACCTCACAAGCACCCTGTTCTAACAAATCACTCCTTATCTATCACTTTGTCTCTCGCTGAATTCTTTTCTGCACTGAGACATAAAGGACTATGGTACCAGACCGCTTTGAAGCCCCCTGAAATGGTGCTAAATGGTTTCACTACTGCAAACAGGAAGACAAGGCAATTGATAAAGAAATATTGAAAATAAAAAACAATGCAGACATTGAAAAAAAAAAAAAGATGGACAAGAAAAGGTTTGTACCAGACCCAACTAAATAACAAGTTAATTTAATGAATTATAAGTTATTTGTAGGTTGTGTGTGTGCATGCCAAGTTACCTCAGTTATGTCTGACTCTTTGCAACCCCATGGACTGTGGCCCACCAGGCTCCTCTGTCCCTGGGATTCTCCAGGCAAGAATACTGGAGTGGGTTGCCATGCCCTCCTCCAGGGGCTCTTCCTGATCCAGAGATCAAACCTGTGTCTCTTATGTCTCCTGGGAGACATAAGGGTTCTTTATCACTACCACCACCAGAGAAGCCCTCTGGGTACTCACATATTCCATCGAATAGAAACTATGCAAATCAAAATATGAAGAGATAATACTAAATTTGTGCATTAAAAGAGAGAAACTTCTATTGATAGCAGAATGGAGGAAATCCCAAAAATAAATAAATAAAAAATCTGAATATAGTATTTCCAAATATTTATTTTTAATGTCACAAAGGAGCTGACAAGTTAACAAGGCCAAAAGCTAAATGAAGACAGTTACCCAAAGAGGCAAGTAAAGACTGAAATCTGCTTTCCCCTTGGGAGAATTTGTCACACTGGGTAAACTTGAATTTCAGTTATTACAGCCTCATGAGATATCAGGGCTAGAAACAAGTCCAGATGGAGAATGCTATAGGCAACAGTCTCAGTGTAAGGGGAACTAGATATAACCCTTTCCTTTCCCACCGTACCATCCCATTTATTCATCAATTCATCCATCATCCATCCTTTTCTCATGCACACACCTACCAGAAGACTGTAGAAAACAAAGCAAACAGGTAAACATAAATTACAAAAAAATAACTTACTTGTTAGGAGCTTTGGCAATCAGTGAGATACTGGAGGGATTTTCTTTTCCTAATATAATTTGTGACTACAAAAAAAAATTATATTTTTTCTCATATGATTTTGCAGCTTGAATTTATAGTAGCTGGGTGATCCTGAATGACTTAAGCCATTAACTTAGCTTAAAGTAGTCCTTCTGCATGATTCCACTTACATGAGGTATCAAAAATAGTCACATTCATAGAAGCAAAGAATCAAATGGTGGTTACCAGGAACTGGGGATAGGGAGGGGATGAGAAGTTGTTAATCAGCTGATATAAAATTGCAGTTATGCAAGATGAATAAGTTCTAGAGAATTGTATCCACATTCTTAGTGAATCGAGTTACTTTCTTTTAAACTTGTTGTTTTAGGGCTAGAATAGAAGGAACTGCTTATTAGTCTTCATCTGGGCTGCAATTTACCCTCTCCTCCATAATCTCCACCATTTTGGAGGAAAGAGTAGCCAACATTGCTGAATAATAAAAAAACATCGCTCTCCCTAGCCCAGGCCGTGCAGGGACCACGGTTTTGCTTCTTGACAGCAGTCCCAGTCACTTGACACCATGGATTACAGTGGCCACTTAGTGACAGAAAGCAGTATGATCAGACACCAAGAGGAACAAGAAACTTCCAGAATTGTAACTGTGGCAGAGTAAAAACCATACAGTGGCACCTCATTAAGTCAGTATAATCTCAGCATTCACATTCAGTTCTTTAGTAACTGGTGGTAGAGAGCAGAAGAATGGGGGGATAAAAATGTCAGCTCCTCTCTCAGGGCAAGTCATTAGATTTAGCTCAGCCTGTCTACACCGCTTTGTAGCTGCAGACAACATGGGTTCCTGCCAAGCCCCTGGGAGTGAGAGGTGCCAACACCCAAATGTTCTTGACTGAGTGGTTGCTCGCGTACATCTGTGTCTTTGGCTGATAGCTGATCAATCCCAATTTTGATAGCCACTTTTGCAAGCACATAAAAGCAAAATGAACCAAGCTGTTTATTTTCACTTTTTAGCCTTCGCCTATTATGCCGCATTTATTTCTCCAACTCATACCATTTACTGATTCTCTAGTAATCTTGTTGCCAAATCTTGGGAGTAGAAGAAAATAAATAACATTTATTTTTTGTAAAGAAAAAGAACTTTGTCCAAGATATTTGAAATTTTAATGCACATGCTATTGAATAAAATTTAACAAAATAGTACACTCATTTTATCAAAAGATAGCTTGGTTGAAGAGTGAGAAAGGCAAAACATACAAGCTAAAATACAAGTGAGGCTTTAAAAGAAACTCTATCTTCAAAAATATGCATGGTATTCTTTTTCTTTTTTTCTAAGCAAAGTTATATGAAGCGGAACCCAAGATGTTTATATATACTCTAGGCACAAAGTTTTGAATTTTATAATGTCCCAATAATGAAAATATAATTCAACCCATCACTTAATAAATATGATTGATTTTGATGGACTTCATAGCTGAAAGTTGATAAATATCTCCCTTTAAATTCATCTTCTGCTTCTGAAACTAGGAGATACAAGTATACATACATGATTTTATTAAGTGAATAGACAACTTACTCTGAATTATTATAAAAGACTCTACATATCTGTGACAACCTATTACATCCAGAAAGAACACATTTGGAGATAAGTTCTTATGGTTTCTTGTATTTTATATGCTATTTCCCCAGTAATACAAACCTTTTTATAGCATAAATTTGGATTATTCCTATGACATTTCTGCTGATTCACATGCTGGTAACTAAGATTCAGAATACACCTCAGTTTCAGGAAAGTGCTTAATGGTTTAAAATTGGAGCACTAATTCAAGAATCTTCTGGCCATTTTGATAAACATTTGTTGAGAAGGAAATATGTTGTTTTTGAAAACAGCCACACTGCTGAGAAAAATAACCTGCTTTTGAAAGAATCAGATAAGGAAACTCTACTCCACCCAAGTACCTTTTCATTTAGAAAAGTCAACATCGTTTTCAGCTCCCGCATCATCCATCCTCAGTGATCCGTCTCCTGCCTTTGTTGTCAGCTGGATGCTATCGTTTGCATATCTTCCTTGTGCTAGATCATTTTGTAATAACAGCTAGATATGAATGAGTCCCATATTTGTCATACACACTTTCAGGTCTATCTGATAGAACGTGGTTTTTAAAATCTGAGCTAAAAAATAGATCTTTCACAGGGAATTAATTCTATTCATTTAGGAGTCATTCAGAAAATAAATGCTACTTTGATATAAAAGAATTTTGTTATCTTTTCCAGTTTATACATCTCTATCCCATATGTGATTCACCTGGGCTTTTAAAAGGAAAGCTCTGAAGGCAAATATACAAGAGCTTTTCTGTTCATTGTTCTGGACTTATCCATGAATTCTCATGGATAAGTGAGCAGGTGGAACGTGAGTTTGTTGTTTAGTTGCTAAGTCGTTTCCGATTCTTTGTGATCCCATGGGCTGTAGCCTGCTAGGCTCCTCTGTCCATGGGATTTTTTTAAGCAAGAATATTGGAGTGGGTTGCCATTTCCTCCTCCAGGGCGGTCTTCTTGAGATATAAGTGGCTGAGAGCTCAGTGGTGTTGGTACTGAGTAATTTACTCAGTACCTGTAAAATCACGGGCTGATAACCTCTTGTTTACTATACCTCTTGCAGAAATTAATTCCAAAATTTTATAAAAAATCTCCATATTCCTGCTAAGAAGACTCCTTTTCCAATTTATGGTCTTCAAAGAACTAGAGCAGTTTTCTGTATTGTACAGTGAGTAGGAAATATAGCAGTGTTCAAGAAAATGAGTTGGTTTTAAAATTCCCACTTTGTTGTTATCAAAGACCTCTTTGGAAGCTGTTTTTTTTTTTTTTTTTTAAGTTAGTGACCACATTTTTACAAGGTACATGTATTGCATGTTGGATGTAAAGGTAGAAAACGTGAATTGGGTTGGAAATACGACATTTACATTTCCTGCTGAGGAATTAATCTGTCTAGCACATGGAGAAGGCAATGGCACCCCACTCCAGTACTCTTGCCTGGAAAATCCCATGGACGGAGGAGCCTAGTGGGCTGCAGTCCATGGGGTTGCTAAGAGTCAGACACAACTGAGTGACTTCACTTTCACTTTTCACTTTCCTGCATTGGAGAAGGAAATGGCAACCCACTCCAGTGTTCTTGCCTGGAGAATCCCAGGGACGGGGGAGCCTGGTGGGCTGCCATCTATGGGGTCGCACAGTGTCAGACACGACTGAAGTGACTTAGCAGCAGTAGCAGCAGCACATTAGAAAATCCACTGGGGTTTATATATACTCCTACAGATATACACAGCTTCAGTTAATACACTCAAGCTTGACAAAAGGTGTGTGTGTGTGTGTGTGTGTAACCTTCATCTTGCCCTAGAGTAAACAATAGCATTTTATCTGTACAATACACCTGTAATGTTTGCTGAAATGCCCTGCAGTAGCTACAGCAGAGCGTTCTACACAAGGGCAGATACTGTTCCCAGTACTTTAGAAAGAATCCCCATCCAATATCATGGAGATCTTCCACTTTGAAATATCTGATCTAGAAATATCTAGATTAAAATGAATATCAGGAGCAGTGTTTAAGAAAAATAAATCTGAAGATTCAAATAATGCAGTCTCTGAGAGGATCTTGGCTACAGGAAGCAAGAAACTGAAGTCTCTGAGACGTTTTCCCTGCTGGATTCTCTGCAGATATTTTAAACACAGCTAGAATCCTTCAGTTCAACACTGTCAATCTTCTGTCTCAATCTTCTTTGCCTTGTTTTCCTCTAGAAGATGATACTGTCTGTATGTGAGAAGTGTAAGACATGGTGGTGAACACTGCAGACCCGGGAGCCTTGCTGTCCGGGCTCTAATCCCAGTTCTGCTGAGCACCAATCACATAACCAGTCACATAACTGGATCTGGGCATAATGAGAGTAATATTATTGGACAGTAATAATGCTGATCTCATGGCGGGGGGCAGTTGTGAGGCTTATATAATTTAATATATGTAAAATACCAAGAATGATGCTTGGAAAACTTTGTTGTTCAGTCCTTAGTTTCATGTCCAACTCTTCGCAGCCCCGTGAACTGTAGCACACCAACTTCCCTGTCCTTCACCACCTCCAAGAGTTTGCTCAGACTCATGTACATTGACTTGCCAGGTGGTGCTAGTGATAAAGAATCTGCCTGCAATGCAGGAGACGTTAGAGACACAGGTTCAATCCCTGGGTCCATAAGATCCGCTGGAGGAGGGCACAGCAACTCACTCCAGCATTCTTGCCTGGAGAATCCCATAGACATAGGAACCTGGTGGGCTACCATCCATAAAGTCACGAAGAGTCAGACACAGCTGATGTGACTTAGCACAATGCATGTCCATTGAGTCGGTGATGCTATTGAACCATCTCGTCCTCTGCCACCCCCTTCTCTTCTTGCCCTCAATCTTTCCCACTGTTAGATTTACATAAATCATACTATTTACACCACTTAATTCACTATTTTTCTATGTCAGGTACTCGTTCTCCAACTGGCAATATGTAGCCCAGAAAAAATAAAATCCTGTCTAATAAAAACAGTACATCTTTAATATAAAAATGGAATGAATAATGCCAGTTGTTGATTTCTCAGAAATATGAGCCTGTTAATAAAACAAGACTAGACTGTAGTCTTAGTCGAGTCCAGGAAGAAGAAGTCAGAAAGGGCATTTAACGGTCTTTGACATCTGGGTTTAAGTGAATTAGGACATGTCTTTCAAGAAGGAGAAATGGATTGGTCAGTATTGGAGATGTAATAGTTTAGAATTGGTGGATATAGTGAGGGTGAAGTGAGGTGAGGATCTTGGAGTGAATCTTGATAAGCAAACCACAGTTTGGTAACTGAGTCATTTGCCCAGGTGAATAGACTGTTGCCACAGATAAATCACTTTCCAGGAAATTTCTGAGACAAACATTGAATTCATTTATTGGTTTATGGTCTTATCTTTCCTTGGTAGTGGTTTCCTGGAATAAATAACAAAGTCATGATACCATCAGTGAACCCAGTTCTGGGTCCAAATGGCTATGTCATGTTTATGCAAGTGATTGCAATTTTCAAAACAAAGTTTAAATCACCCTTGATGTTAAAACTTATCTGCTACCATGCTTAACATTTTGATGTATTTTCATTCAGTCAACATTTACTTACAATATTAAGGACTAAGTAAACACATTTACATTCTGATGTTTTATGTAATATTATATTGTACATTTTTCCATTTTAATAAAATGACAGTAAGAATTTTAATGACCATCCCTGTAGCTCAGATGGTAAAGAATCTGCCTGCAATGCAGGAGACCAGGGTTCAATCCCTGGGTCGGAAAAGATCCTCTGGAGAAGGGAATGGCAATCCACTCCAGTATTCTTGCCTGGAGAATCCCATGGACAGAGGAGCCTGGTGGGCCACAGTCCACGGGGTCGCAAAGAGTAGGACACAACTGAGCGACTAACACGACCACTACACTACTACCAAGTTCACCTTATGCTTTCATACAACTTATTATCTGTGTTTAATCTCCATACAGATTTTAACGCTACATCATTATTTTTAGATTTTTGTAAACTATGCAATGATGAATATTCTTGTATATAAACTTTGTGTTCACTATTTCTGTTTTGTTAAAACAAATTCCAACTGAGAGCAAAAGCTCCCATTCAAGGGGTACAGGTCTATTTATATATATTTCCAAATTGCACTCAAAGTATTACAAAGTTTGGTAAAATTTATTTAAAAACAAAATTTGGAGAAGGAAATGGGAACCCACTCCAGTATTCTTGCCTGGAGAATCCCAAGGGGAGAGGAGTCCGGTGGGCTACAGTCCATAGGATCACAGAGTCAGACATGACTGAAGCAAAACAGCAAGCACGAACACTCATTTTAAAAATGGCAGTGATGAAACTATATGCAGGGCAGAATAGAGACTCAGACATTGGGCTTGTGGACACAGCGAGGGAAGAGGGACGGGTTGAGAGAGGAGCACTGACATGTATGCACTTCCACGTGTAAAACAGATGGCTAGTGGGAGGCTGCTGTATGACGCCGGGAGCCCAGCCTGGTGCTCTGTGATGACCTCAAAGGGTAGGATTGGGGGAGGGTGGGAGAGAGGCTCAAGAGGGAAGAAATATTTGTGTACTTATGGCTGATTCACATTATTGGACAGAAGAAACAAACCACAACATTGTAAAGCACTTATTCTCCAGTTAAAAAAAATATTTTAATAAGTAAATAAGCAAATGAGCATATGGCCATGGCTCACATGTATTTTTTTTACTATATTTTATATACTATATTTTTACTTTTTTTTTTTTACTTTACAATATTGTATTGGTTTTGCCATACATCAACATGAATCCACCACGGGTCCATGGCTCACATATTTTAATAACTTTTTTGGAAACGTGAACTCAGTCACTCAGTCATGTCCGACTTTTTGCTATCCCATGGACTGTAACCCTCCTGGCTCCTCTGTCCATGGGATTTCAAAGGCAAGAATACTGGAGTGTGTTGTCATTTCCTCCTCTAGGGGATCTTCCCAACTGAGGGGACTGAACTCACATCTCCTGCACATCTTCTGCACTGGCAGGCAAGTTTTTACCACTCGAAAAAAAAAAAAGAAAGTTTCTCAGTCCTGTCTGACTCTTTGCGACCCCATGGACTATGCAGTCCATGGAATTCTCCAGGCCAGAATACTGGAGTGGGCAGCCTTTCTCTTCTCCAGGGGATCTTCCCAACCCAGGGATCAAACCCAGGTGTCCCACATTGCAGGCAGATTTATTACCACTGAGCCACCTGGGAAAACTTTATTGGAATATTGCCTTGCTGCTGTTGCTGCTGCTGCTGCTAAGTCACTTCAATCGTGTCCGACTCTGTGCGACCCCATAGACGGCAGCCCACCAGGCTCCCCCGTCCCTGGGATTATCCAGGCAAGAACACTGGAGTGGGTTACCATTTCCTTCTCCAATGCATGAAAGTGAAAAGTGAAAGTGAAGTCGCTCAGTCGTGTCTGACTCTTAGCGATCCCATGGACTGCAGCCTACCAGGCTCCTCCGTCCATGGGATTTTCCAGGCAAGAGTACTGGAGTGTGGTGTCATTGCCTTCTCCAGGAATATTGCCTTAGAACATATCAAAAAATCATGCAAGAAAGATATTTTTAAACCCAATATCTAATTTTGTCAAAAATCTTATTTACGAGAATTGGCTGCAAGTAAATTTTGCCTCTTTACAAGACTCAAAACTTTTATCAAAGAAAAAAAATAACTTCAGTAGGATTATTTTAAAAAGTATATCACAGATTACCAAGCCATACAGATTTGTTAAATATTGAGAATAATAGCTGTGTTGTTCAAAATAGCTTGATACCTAAAGAAAGATTTTTTGATGTAGTCTTTTTCTTTTTAATATAGATTTTGACTCATTTTTAAAATTCTAATATCTTACTAAATTAAGCAAGCATTATTGACCACCAAGGCATGATTACATGAAGGAAGGCAGATAAATTTTCATCCCAGACCTTCAGGTGTGTACCAGAAGCATGAACTTCTATATAATAATGAAGTGGAAGCTCCTAGGAACAAAGCTCACCAGGGCTGCCCTGGTGGCTCAGCTGGTAAAGACTCTGCCTACAATGTAGGAGACCCAGGTTCCATCCCTGGGTTGGGAAGATCCTCTGGAGAAAAGAATGGCTACCCACTCCAGTATTTTTGCCTGGAGAATTCCACAGACAGAGGAGCCTGGCAGGCTACAGTCCATAGGGATACAAATGAGAGACTATCACCTTCCCAGGAACAAAATTCTTATCTATCCTTCCTACTTTTAGCACCTAGGCAAACCAGCTACTCCTTGAGGTCTCATGTTGGCTTTTTTGTAAGACTGAAATAACACAGATTTCTGGAGGTAATTGCATAGTATGATGCATGCAGAGGTACCACAAGGGCTATAAAAATAACAGAAATTCAAGAGATTGGTATTATCTATGTAAATGTATCATCTTTACCTTAGAGGTCTTAAGATTTTAACAAAGTCTTACAAAGTACTGAAAGATGCATTGAGGACATTTTTAGCAAACTCTATAAATTCATAGGTAACATTAGCGATGAAATCTTTTTTCTCCTTCCCTTTATTTTGATGGAATCAAATTGCATACCAATAGAGTAAATGACTAAACAACAATGACAACAGAAACAAATTGTATTGTAGATTGACTGGTTTCTTAAAAACTGTAGATGTCTTGAGTCTTCTAACTTATGCTGTTTGTTTATCTGTACTGACCAACACATGTGGCTATCAAATATTTGAAATGTGGCCAGTGTGAACCAAGGAATGCTATTTCAGTATAAAATATGCCCTGGATTTTGAATACTTAGTATAAAAAATACAAATAATATAAATATTTCATTAATAAATTTCCTTTCATATTGATTGCATGTTGAAATGATAATACTTTAGATATATTTGTTTGAAAACAATGTATTATTAAAACTAGTTTCACCTGTTAATTTTGACTATGGTTCAATGTCACTATTAGAACGTTTTAAATTGCCTGTGTGTCTCAGTGTCCCTGTTGGACAGTTCTGGATTAGGTCACTTGTTCATTTTAAATTGCCTCAATCCAAAGCTTTTCATTCACTTTGCCAAATTCCAAGGGCATCTTTGGTGAAATACATCATGGAACCAGCTGGGTTGAGGTCAATGGTGGCTCAAGGCCTGTCAGTGTCCAGAGGTTAACAGACAGCTATTCATTCTCCATGTGCTTTCATCTCCCAGAGAAAGGACACCCAAGGTTTCTTGTTTGATTCATTATTTAGAAGCTTATCTGTTCAAGAAAGCAAATTTTTCAGAGTTATTCTGCTCTTAACTTTTTTTCCTTAGAGTTTTTAAATCATCTTTATAGTGGGATATTTCCTAGGTATATCATTTCAGATCTTTACTACACCAAGGGTAAGATGATAACACTGAGACTTTCTAGGATTTGGGGCAGGGAGACATGTCATTCACAAATAAATGAGAAACACTGTCATTAGACTTTTTGCCTACAACTTTGGAAACTGGAAACAATTGGACAATTCCTTTCACGGTTCTTGAAGAAAACAATTTCTAATGAAAATCTTATATCTAACAAAAATATGGATCAACTGTCCAGGTTTAAACATCACAAACAAATCATCTAATCTGCAAGGGAATAGAAATGTAGTCCTTCATTTAAGAAGAAACTTATTTGCTAATAATGGATGGTATTCCAGAGAATAGGAAGAAATAAGATCCTAGTGACAGGGCATCCAGCCTCAGATATCAGTGAAGGGGATTCTGCAAAGGGATGATGGTGAAGATAATCACAATGGTGTGATCACTCACCTAGAGCCAGACATCCTGGAATGTGAAGTCAAGTGGGTCTTAGAAAGATCACTACAAACAAAGCTAGTGGAGCTGATGGAATTCCAGTTGAACTCTTTCAAATTGTGAAAGATGATGCTGTGAAAGTGCTGCAGTCAATATGCCAGCAAATTTGGAAAACTCAGCAGTGGCTAAAGGACTGGAAAAGGTCAGTTTTCATTCCAATCCCAGAGAAAGGCAATGCCAAAGAATGCTCAAACTACCACACAATTGCACTCATCTCACACACTAGCAAAGTAATGCTCAAAATTCTCCAAGCCAGGCTTCAGCAATACTTGAACCGTGAACTTCCTGATGTTCAAGCTGGTTTTCGAAAAGGAAGAGGAACCAGAGATCAAATTGCCAACATCTGCTGGATCATGGAAAAAGCAAAAGAGTTCCAGAAAAACATCTATTTCTGCTTTATTGACTATGCCAAAGCCTTTGACTGTGTGGATCACAATCAACTGTGGAAAATTCTGAAAGAGATGGGAATACCAGACCACATGACCTGCCTCTTGAGAAATCTGTACGCAGGTCAGGAAGCAACAGTTAGAACTGGACGTGGAACAACAGACTGGTTCCAAATAGGAAAAGGAGTACATCAAGGCTGTATATTGTCACCCTGCTTATTTAACTTCTATGCAGAGTACATCATGAGAAACGCTGGGCTGCAGGAAGCACAAACTGAAATCAAGGTTGCCTGGAGAAATATCAATAACCTCAGATATGCAGATGACACCACCCTTATGGCAGAAAGTGAAGAGGAACTAAAAAGCCTCTTGATGAAAGTGAAAGAGGAGAGTGAAAAAATTGGCTTAAAGTTAAACATTAAGAAAACGAAGATCATGGCATCTGAGCTCATCACTTTATGGCAAATAGATGGGGAAACAGTGGAAACAGTGGCAGACTTTATTTTTGGGGGGCTCCAAAATCACTACAGATGGTGACTGCAGCCATGAAATTAAAAGACGCTTATTCCTTGGAAGGAAAGTTATGACCAACTTAGCATATTAAAAAGCGGAGACATTACTTTGCCAACAAAGGTCCATCTAGTCAAGGCTATGGTTTTTCCACTGGTCATGTATGGATGTGAGAGTTGGACTGTGAAGAAAGCTGAACGCTGAAGAATTGTTGCTTTTGAACTGTGGTGTTGGAGAAGACTCTTGAGAGTCCCTTGGACTGCAAGGAGATCCAACCAGTTCATCCTAAAGGAGATCAGTCCTGGGTGTTCATTGGAAGGACTGATGCTAAGCTGAAACTCCAATACTTTGGCCACCTCATGTGACGAGTTGACTCATTGGAAAAGACCCTGATGCTGGGAGGGATTGGGGGCTGGAGGAGAAGGGGACGACAGAGGATGAGATGGCTGGATGGCATCACCGACTCAATGGACATGAGTTTAAGTAAACTCCGGGAGTTGGTGATGGACAGGGAGGCCTGACGTGCTGCGATTCATGGGGTCGCAAAGATTCGGACATGACTGAGCCACTGAACTGGAACTGGATGATGGTGAAAGTCAGTGCCCAGATGACAGTCCAAATTAGAACCAAGTATGAAAGTCTTTAGAAAGGAGTTCTTTAGGAAAAATGAAATCAATTGTAAAATACAATGAAAAAATTGTAGAATGCTGAAAAAAAAGTATGTCCTTGAGTATAAACTGGATGAAAAGGAACACCTACCTACCTTAAGGTTTGTAATATTTATATCTATAATAGGATAATGTTTGTTATTATCACAGTCTTGTTAATGTAAAAGATAACTTTATACTGCTCAGATTCTTTTTATTGAATTAACTTGTCTTTGCTTCTCTTGGTGTGACTAATCTGTCCTCTTCACAGAGTAGAGTTCAATAATAATATAAAACCATACTTTAAAAATCATTTTGGTTTTATTGTATGCTAAAATCTTACAGTTAAAAACTAAAAAATTATATGAGTTAATGATAAATAATCAGACTATTCTTAAGTAATATCTTTCAATCTCCATGCATAGATAAATAGATGCTAGATAGAATAGATAGATTTAGGCATGTAGATACAATGCTCTTATTAAAAATGGGATAATATGTATTAACTATTAAGATTATATTTGTTCCTATTTAGATTTAATGAATAAAAAGCTACTGTTGTGTGAGACAGATTTGCTGAACAGAAGATAAATCATCCTTAACTTGTAGAAGTCATATCCTTAAACACTGAGCAAGATCAAGATGTTTCAAGGTGTAAAGAACTAAAATATTGAGCACAATAGACAATGCAGTGGTTTAGGTGATGCTGGTTTGTTTGAAGGTGGTGGTGTTGGAAATGGAAATAAAAAGATATATTAGACATTAACTTAGAGACAAAGATCTATAACATATATGGAAATAAGAAAATTAGTAGCAGTCTGAGTGATGGGTATGAAGAAAGTCAACTAGGGAGTTATGAACTCCTTAAAAGATCAACTGACAAGCTGTTAATTAGGCAAAACTAGAATTAACTACAGAAAGAGGGAACATCAGCTTAATGAAGTCTCAACATTGTATCAGAATCTGGGGAAGTTAGAAATGAAATGTCACCAGAGGTTTGGATGTTGAGCTGCCATGCTTTAAGGCAAATATTTTAAGCAGAGGAACTGATCTGGAGTGAGGAAAGTTTATGATATAATAGTTTAGGATTGGTGGACACAGAGAAGCGAGGGACTGGACGTGATACTTGATAAGCATACTGCGGTAGATAAGCAAATTGTTTGTTACAGGTAAACAGTACCCTGCCCAATAAATTGACTTGTGGGACTGTTCCAAAGAAAACTGCCTTATTTTTCTCCTGGGCAAGTGACTAGTCTTGTTGGCAAAGGTAGTGTTATCTAAGTAATATTGTCAGAAGAGACGAATGTAGCTAGAACTGAGCCCATCAGTTCAGTCAGTTCAGTTCAGTCACTCAGTCGTGTCCAGCTCTTTGCGACCCCGTGAATCGCAGCACGCCAGGCCTCCCTGTCCATCACCAACTCCCGGAGTTCACTCAGACTCACGTCCATCAAGTCAGTGATGCCATCCAGCCATCTCATCCTCTGTTGTCCCCTTCTCCTTCTGCCCCTAATCCTTCCCAGCTTCAAGGTCTTTTCCAATGAGTCAGCTCTTCCCATGAGGTGGCCAAAGTACTGGAGTTTCAGCTTTAGCATCATTCCTTCCAAAGAAATCCCAGGGCTGATCTCCTTCAGAATGGACTGGTTGGATCTCCTTGCAGTCCAAGGGACTCTCAAGAGTCTTCTCCAACACCACAGTTCAAAAGCATCAATTCTTCAGCGCTCAGCTTTCTTCACAGTCCAACTCTCACATCCATACATGACCACTGGAAAAACCATAGCCTTGACTAGACAGACCTTTGTTGGCAAAGTAATGTCTTTGCTTTTGAATATGCTATCTAGGTTGGTCATAACTTTCCTTCCAAGGAACAAGCATCTTTTAATTTCATGGCTGCAGTCACCATCTGTAGTGACTTTGGAGCCCAAAAAAATAAAGTCTGCCACTGTTTCCACTATTTCCCCGTCTATTTGCCATGAAGTGATTGGATCAGATGCCATGATCTTCCTTTTCTGAATGTTGAGCTTTAAGCCAACTTTTTCACTCTCCTCTTTCACTTTCATCAAGAGGCTTTTGAGTTCCTCTTCACTTTCTGCCATAAGGGTGGTGTCATCTGCATATCTGAGGTTCTTGATATTTCTCCTGGCAATCTTGATTCCAACTTGTGTTTCTTCCAGTCCAGCATTTCTCATGATGTACTCTACGTAGAAGTTAAATAAGCAGGGTGACAATATACAGCCTTGATTTACTCCTTTTCCTATTTGGAACCAGTCTGTTGTTCCATGTCCAGTTCTAACTGTTGCTTCCTGACCTGCGTACAGATTTCTCAAGAGGCAGATCAGGTGGTCTGGTATTCCCATCTCTTTCAGAATTTTCCACAGTTGATTGTGATCCACACAGTCAAAGGCTTTGGCATAGTCAATAAAGCAGAAATAGATGTTTTTCTGCAACTCTCTTGATTTTTCCATGATCCAGCGGATGTTGGCAATTTGATCTCTGGTTCCTCTGCCTTTTCTAAAACCAGCTTGAACATCTGGAAGTTCACGGTTCAAGTATTGCTGAAGCCTGGCTTGGAGAATTTTGAGCATTACTTTACTAGCCTGTGAGATGAGTGCAGTTGTGTGGTAGTTTGAGCATTCTTTGGCATTGCCTTTCTCTGGGATTGGAATGAAAACTGACTTTTTCCAGTCCTGTGGCCACTGCTGAGTTTTCCAAATTTGCTGGCATATTGAATGCAGCACTTTCACAGCATCATCTTCCAGCATTTGAAATAGCTCAACTGGAATTCCATCACCTCCACTAGCTTTGTTCGTAGTGATGCTTTCTCAGGCCCACTTGACTTCACATTCCAGGATGTCTGGCTCTAGGTCAGTGATCACACCATCGTGATTATCTTGGTCGTGAAGATCTTTTTTGTACAGTTCTTCTGTGTATTCTTGCCACCTCTTCTTAATATCTTCTGCTTCTGTTAGGTCCATACCATTTCTGTCCTTTATAGAGCCCATCTTTGCATGAAATGTTCCCTTGGTATCTTTAATTTTCTTGAAGAGATCTCTAGTCTTTCCCATTCTGTTGTTTTCCTCTATTTCTTTGCATTGATTTCTGAGAAAGGCTTTCTTATCTCTTAACACTTATATTTAAAAGACATGAGAGGAGGCTTCAGCAAGAAAACTACAAAGAGACAGGAAAAACATCTGCAGGATTTAATATCTTAGAAACCAGTGGAAGGAGTTGTTGAACAGTGTGAAGGGGTGAATGAAGATGAGAACTGACAAATTCTCACTGAAGTTAAAACGTGAAGATCACTGGCAATTTTAGGCAGAACCTTTCAAGGGAAGCCAGATTAAATTAAGTCAAAGAATGAACCACTGAAGATGTGGAGAGGGTATGTTCAAACTATTGTAAGAATTTATCAGTTTCAAATTAATTTTTAAAGAGATTTTAACTCTCCCCAGTTTTGAACATTTTAATAGTAAGTGTACTTAATAGAAATAAACTAAATGAAATTACATATATAGAAATATAAATATATAAAGATAATAGACTTTGATATTTTTTACCCATAGTAAGAAAAAAACACTAGTAAAAGAGTAAAGGGAACTGCCACAAAACATTACACAAAATTGTTTTTGTCAAAGACAGTGTTCATAGGAGCACGTTTACCAGCCAAACATCATCCAGGAATAGACTTGCCATGAGGGGGTCATGCCAAAGGATATTGACCTTAGTCAGGTCATGATGCTAACATATTAATATTTTATAGCAAATCTGGGTACACTCAGCCATAAGTACTAAACAGAAACTGGTATATTTATTTTCACTTCTCAAAATTGTTCATTTTCCTTTGATCCTTCTTGTGTTTTCCACTGCTGCTTGCTCCCCATGTTGTCAGCACTCTGGCACACAGAACAGGGATACTTTTGAGACAGGGCTTTCTTGTTAAAGTAGCAGCTCCTCAGGTAATATGCCTGGTCTCCCACTGAGTATTCAGCTACATTACATCTTCCTTAGGAAAGATAGATTAGTTTTTTTCTGGGTTCCTTGGATTCCTTGGTTTTCTAACTTGCCTGAATATGTCTGGTTCATGACACTGTCAATAGGTCATTTAATTCCTGTATCAGTCCCAGATCTGTGTTGAGAATTCCCTTTATCAGATGCTCTGTGGAGCTCAGTAACTTGTTTGAAAGAGATGCATGGAAAGAAATAAATTATACATGACTAGACAAATGCCACACAGGTCTATGAGTCATTTTATCTCCTCATCGCTTTCTTTATTCTGCATCTTATAAATTTCTTCATGAGAAGGGCATAAACAGTATCTGCTTTAGTCCAAAATACCCACAGCAGGTTGTCAGGCAAATACAGGTGCTCAGTTAAAATTGATTGAATAACTAAATAGGGATGTGATTAAAGCAGCTTAGGAGAACCAAAGACAAGATAAAAGATGAGATTAAAGATGAGATTAAAGATGAGAAGGACTTTATCAGGGTATGAAGCAGCATTCTGGCAGGTGCTGTGGATTTAATGGGGTGGAAGGACCATAGGGTCTGGAGTGCTTGGGAACAGGAGCAAAACACAGGTGTTGGAGGACATGCAGCTGGAAAGTGGAATGTGTTTCTTCTGGAAGGTTCTGGGGAATCCACTTCCAAGCTCTTTCAGGTTGTTGATCGAGTCCTGTTCTTTGTGGTTGGAGGGCTGAGCTTATCCTTTCTTTATTGGTGGTAGTCAGTCCGGCTATAGCATTTGCTTCTAAAGGGTGCCACAGTCCCTCTCATGTGTACCACGAGCTTCTGTCTGGCCCCTGCACTTTGATTTCTACATCTCAGGGCCAGTAACAGTGCATCATGTCAAGTTCCATGGGTGCTTCAGATGGCTCTGAGTTCTCTTTCTGCTGTATCTCTGACTCCAACAAGAGAAAGTGCTCTGCTTTAAAGGGCCCATGTAGTTTGAGTAGGGTCATACAGAGGTGTCATCGGAGTGATTTTCCTATTTTAAGGTCTGTAAACGTAATTACACCTGCAAAGTCCCTTTTGATATGTATTGGGTTGTCCAAAAAGTTATTTTTTTTAAGATGTTATGGAAAAACCCAAATGAACTTTTTGGCCAACCCAGTGTCACAACATATTCACAAGTTCCAGAGATTAGGGTACCAACATTTTTGAGAGCCTGGTAATCTGCCCACTACAGACACAATCAAACATGAGCTGTTACTAGAGTCTGTAGTAGATCACATGGCAATATGTCATTGAGAAGCAATGTAGGGAACTTCACAAGTGCCCTGGGCAGACACTCAACATTGATTATATTCACCTTTAGTCTTGCAATAACAAGAAGGATATTTTCTACCTTATTTTTAATTTCTAAAATTCAATTTATACATGCTATTTTGTACATCTGCACTCCATCATTGTTAGCTAAATGATGGACATTGAAACCAAATTATCTGTAAATGGTAACTTCACCACTTAAGAAGTGACTCTATCACCAACAGTTGTTGGTGTTAACTCTCACAAACAGTGCAAGAGGGTTCCCTTTTCTTCACACTCTCTAGTATCTCCGAAATAAACAAGCAATTCATAAAGCTCAATATCAGAAAAACAAACAGCTCAATAAAGCCTTGAGCTTTTAGACAGAAATCTTCTGCAAACTTTTTTATTGAGTTGTTTGTTTTTCTGGTATTGAGATTTATGAGGTTCTTATATATTTTGGAGATGCTATAGAGAGTGTGGAGAGAAGGGAACCCTCTTGTACTGTTTGTGGGAATGTAAATTGATACATGGAGAAGGCTATGGCACCCCACTCCAATACTCTTGCCTGGAAAATCCCATGGATGGAGGAGCCTGGAAGGCTGCAGTCCATGGGGTTGCTGAGGGTCGGATGCAACTGAGCGACTTCACTTTCACTTTTCACTTTCATGGGTTGTAGAAGGAAATGGCAACCCACTCCAGTGTTCTTGCCTGGAGAATCCCAGGGACAGGGGAGCCTGGTGGGCTGCCAGTCTTATGGAGATTCCTTAAAAAAAACTAGCAATAAAACTACATCTGACCCCAAAATCCCACTACTGGGCATGAACACTGAAGAAATCATAATTGAAAAAGACACATGTACCCCAAAGTTCATCGCAACACTATTTACAACAGCTAGGACATGGAAGCAACCTAGATGTCCATCAACAGATGAGTGGATAAAGAATTTGTGGTACATATGTACAATGGAATATTACTTAGCCATAAAAGGAACACATTTGAATCAGTTCTAATGAGGCAGATAAGCCCAGAGTCTATCATACAGAGTGAGGTCAGTCAGAAGGAGCAAAACAATCACATATTAACACATATATATGGAATCTAGAGAGACGATACTGGTGAGCTTATTTACAGAGCAGCAATGCAGATGCAAACATAGAGAACAAACAGATTTGTGGACACAATGGGGGAAGGGGAAAAAGGGATGAATTGAAAGAGCAACTTTGAAACATTTACATTACCATATGCAAAATAGATGGTGGGAATTTGCTGTATGATGCAGGGAGCCCAAACCTGATGCTCTGTGACAACCTAGAGGGGTGGGATGGGATGGGAGGTGGAAAGGAGGTTTAAGAGAGAGGGGACATATGTATACCTATGGCTGATTCATGTTGATGGATGGCAGAAACTAACGCAGTATTGTTAAGCAATCATCCTCCGATTAAAATTTTAAATAATCAAAATGAATAATTATGCAACTATTACCCTATCTGCATCAGTGAATTCTTTTTTGATGTGGTAAGAGTCAGTGAAAATAAAATGAAATGTAAACATTGCCTTGCTTCTACATATGTAAGAAGTGACAGAATGCTTTCTCTTCATTTTGTGGCAAAGCTCAGCATGATAATCACTTTTTTCTTTCTTCCCAAATTAATTCTCTGGCCTCTCCATCTTTAATCTGTATCCCAAGAATCTATATTTTCCAGGTTTTTTGTTCTCTGGTTTCTAGATACAATTAGCCAATGAGAAGCATTCAAGGAAGATATGGTGGTGGAGAAAGGGAGAAGACAAAGTTTTTCTTTCTTCTATCTGATGTCTTTGGCATCTCCTTTCAGGGTCTAGAAGTCATCAGATAGACTTTCACCAGGTGGTCTTGCAATCATCTTCTTTCTTCCCCCTCTTTTCATTTTGGATAATGAAAGAAACTGTAAGAAAGGTGCAAAAATACTCGTTTAAATATAGGCAGAGGGTTTTACCCAAATCTAAAATTTGTCATTTGTGCCTGTTGCCACTCCAGAGTTAGATTGTGTTTCCATGAGTAATAAACAAGAATAAGACACACTGTGGTTTAGGATGTTTGGGATGTATAGCTTTAGAAATTTACTGCCTGGCTTATGGGTTCTCAGTAAGATGGCGTGAAAAGACATGACAAGTTAGCACATGAGTTTAGTCTATTACCATTTCAAATGTCCATACCTTGACTCGATGCATACCACTGGATCATGTCTTTTATCTGCTTCCCTATAAATAACTAGACTTCACTTACCGTCACTTCTATTTACTCAGTATCTTCAACACAGGGAAGAATGCATGAAGCTGTTGGTGAGCTTTTATTTCACAGTGCCCTGCAGAAGAAAACAGATGGCATTTGAAAAATAAGTGTGTCCATCTATATTTGATCCCATGGTTTAACGATAGCTATTACAGACTAACAAAAGGCATGTGGAAAGTCGGTGGAAAATTGAACACCTTTCTTTTTAGTATATATTAAAGCATCACTACGAACAAAGCTAGTGGAGGTGATGGAATTCTGAGGAGGCCTTACAAATAGCTGTGAAAAGAAGAGAAGCTAAAGGCAAAGGAAGAAAGGAAAGATAAACCCATTTGAATGCAGACTTCCAAAGAATAGCAAGAAGAGATAAGAAAGCCTTCCTAAGAGATTAATGCAAAGAAATAGAGGAAAACAATAGAACAGGAAAGACTAGAGATGTCATCAAGAAAAATTAGAGATTCCAAGGGAACTTTTCATACAAAGATGGGCTCCATAAAGGACAGAAATGGTATGGACCCAACAGAAACAAGATATTAAGAAGAGGTGGAAAAATACACAGAGAACTATACACGAAAGATCTTCATGACCCAGATAACCGTGATGGTGTGATCAGTCACCTAGAGCCAGACATCCTGGAATGCGAAGTCAAGTGGGCCTTAGGAAGCATCACTACTAATAAAGCTAGTGGAGGTGATGGAATTCCAGTCAAACTATTTCAAATCTTAAAATATGATGCTGTGAAAGTGCTGCACTCAATATGCCAGCAAATTTGGAAAAGTCAACAGTGGCCATAGGACTGGAAAAGGTCAGTTTTCATTCCAACCCAAAGAAAGGCAATGCTAAAGAATGCTCAAACTGCTGCACAATTGCACTCATCTCACACACTAGCAAAGTAATGCTCAAAATTCTCCAAGCCAGGCTTCAACAGTACCATGAAATGTGGACTTCCACGTGTTCCAGCTGGATTTAGAAAAGGCAGAGGAACCAGAGGTCAAATTGCTAAAAACATCCATTTGCTGGATCATCAAAAAAGCAAGAGAGTTTCAGAAAAGCATCTACTTCTGCTTTATTGACTATGCCAAAGCCTTTGCCTGTGTGGATCATAACAAACTGTGGAAAATTCTTCAAGAGATGGGAATACCAGACCATCTGACCTGCCTCCTGAGAAATCTGTATGCATGTCAAGAAGCAACAGTTAGAAATAGACATGGAACAAACAGACTGGTTCCAAATCAGGAAAGGAGTACATCAAGGCTGTATATTGTCACCATACTTATTCAATTTATATACAGAATATATCATGACTAATGCTGGACTGGATGAAGCACAAGCTGGAATCAAGATTGCTGGGAGAAATATCAATAACCTCAGATATGCAGATGACACCACTTATGGCAGAAAGTGAAGAAGAACTAAAAAGCCTTTTGATGAAAGTGAGAGAGGAGAGTGAAAAAGTTGGCTTAAAACTCAACATTCAGAAAACTAAGATCTTGTCATCTGGTCCTATCACTTCATGGCAAATAGATGGGGAAACAATAGAAACAGTGAAAGACTTTATTTTGGGGGGCTCCAAAATCACTGCAGATGGTGACTGCAGCCATGAAATTAGAAGACACTTGCTCCTTGGAAGGACAGTTATGACCAGCCTAGACAACAGTTTAAAAAGCAGAGATATTATTTTACTTACAAAGGTCCATCTATTCAAAGCTATGGTTTTCCTAGTAGTCATGTATAGATGTGAGAGTTGGACTACAAAGAAAGCTGAGTGCCGAAGAACGGATGCTTTTGAACTGTGGTGTTGGAGAAGACTCTTCAGAGTCCCTTGGACTGCAAGGAGATCCAACCAGTCCATCCTAAAGGAAATCAGTCCTAAATATTCTTTGGAAGGACTGATGCTGAAGCTGAAACTTCAATACTTTGACCACCTGACATGAAGAACTGAGTCATTTGAAAAGACCCTGATGCTGGGAAAGATGAAGCCAGGAGGAAAAGGGGCCAACAGAGGATGAGATGGTTGGATGGCATCACCAGTGCAATGTACATGAGTTTGAGGAGGCTCTGGGAGTTGGTAATGGATAGGGAAGCCTGGTGGGCTATAGTCTATGGGGTCGCAAAGAGTCGGACACAACTGAGCAACTGAACTGAACTGAGAATTGTCTCTACAGTTAAATATTTTTATATCACTTCAAATGTACTGAGTCTCAAAGAATTTTTGAGCTCAAAAGTATTAGGAATAAGGCAAATATGGTGTTCCAGTTTGGGTATGTGTATAGTCACCTTTCAGATAAATTCCAAAAGTTTCAGTGAGTTTGTGTGTTTGGCCCCAAAGTAGACCCGCACACACACATACACACATACAGAAACACGTATTTACAAAAATGGATGTACTGATTACCTTTGGCTGCTGAAACAAAAAACACCTAAACTTGCTGGCTGGAAGCAATAACAAGTTTATTATTTTAGAGTTCTGGAGGTCAGAAGTCGGAAATGGGTCTCACTGGGTTAAAATAAATGTATAGGCAGGACTGTGCACTTTTCTGGGGGCTGTAGGGAAGAATATGTTTTCTTGCTCTTTCTAGCATCTAGAGCCTGTCAGCATTCCTTGGCTTGTGTTGTTTCATCTTCAAAACCAGCAGAGGCTGTTCTTGTCTTTTTCACGTTGTGTCCCTCTGACACTGACTCTTCTATCTATAGTGTCTGACTGTTTGTAACCTCATGGACTACAGCCCGCCAGGCTCCTTTGTCCATGGAATTCTCCAGGAAAGAATACTGGAGTGGGTTGGCATTTCCTTCTCCAAGGGAATCTTCCAGCTCCAGGAATCAAACCCAGGTCTCCTGCATTGCTGGAAGGTTCTCTACTGTCTAAGCCACCAGGGAAGCTCCAATAGATAGACCTACTATCTATCATCTATCTGTCGATCAATCAATCTATCTATCTATCCACAGTGGCCTCTTCCCCTACCTCTTTGGCTCAGTCCCTCAGAGCTGATATGCTATCTCTCAGGATATAGTGCTCAGTAAGGTCCCCAAATAAAATTGAAATTCACAGCTCTCAGGTTGTGTGTTCATCTCAGTTGAGACACACGTTCTCAGTGGCCTCCCAGCTTTTGAGAGCTCTCTTAGCAATTCTGACTCCATTTCAATTTTCCAGTCACAGATGGGACTTGGATTTCTTCAGTTAACAGCATCAAAGCCAGAAAACCACATACCATCCAAAGGGAAAGAGTTGATATTTTTCTGAAGACAGGTTTTACATAGTAGGCTCTTTTCTGGCTGTATCATAATACTCTTATTCTTTCAGAGAAATATTGTCTGTTTTTAGGCAGAAAAGCAAATTTAAAGTATATAATAGGGTCAAAGACACACTTATTTTGAAACAAAATTTAGCATTTTGTTTGTATAATTTAAGTGGAGAAATTAGTACACCCTCTAAATGTTAAATTCCTTACATTTGATACAATCTAGTCAACATGTTGATGGCTTTCACAGTCTTCAAACCACACAATATTTTAGAGCAGGTGAAGACTGCAAGGAGAAAGGACAAGTTTCTCTCACTGATGACAGTTTTAATTACCCAGATCTTTTAATGTATGTGCTATGCATACTAAATATTTTTGCTTTTGTTTAAATTAATGAGTAGGAAAACAGGAGTCAGTATTCATTTTTAAATCTATGTTCTAATGAAAGTGAATAGATTCCAATTAGTTTAACGTAGAATTAAAAAGTTATTTTAAAAGTTATTTTAATTATAAAACACTGCACATTCATGGAATATATTAACTTAATATCTTTATTCAACTGCAGACTTAATTGCTGAATCACTGTGTCCTTTAGCTTAACATACAAAGACCAGAACTTGTTAGAGGTTTCTTAATCATTATTAGAGCTCAATTAAACTTTTAATATATTTTATCTAGTGGTGATTATGAAGCCAAGGTGAAGGAGGTCAGTACACCAAAATTCCTGTCATCGAAGCAGATTTGAAGGTGTTAGGAGTTAGCAGCTCTGGATAGAACTTGATAATGGCTTTGGAATGTTATCAGCCTGAAAGTGCTTAGAAAGTGTTTAGAAAATGCCATAGGACAGGACAACACAGTGACAGAAGACAGTACAGTGGTCCTCTGGCAGCTCTCCAGAAAGTCTAATTGCACTGATGTAGCTTTGCATGGAAATAAAGGAGTGAGACTTCCCTTGTAGTTCAGCATTTAATCTCCCTGCTTCCACTGGAGCGGCACATGGGTTCAGTCCCTGGGCAGAAACTGAGATCCAGCATGCCCTGTGGAACAGCCAGGAATAAATAAATCAATAAAACCAAAATTCCTTAAAAAAAAAAAAAAAAAGAATATAAGGAGAAAAACATGGGGAAGTTGGTGTCCAGAAATACTGCAAGGGAATCTGTGGAAAGCAGCAAAGTGAATCACACACATTTCTGGACTATTTGCATTTCCTTCCCTAGTGGCTCAGTTGCTAAAGAATCCACCTGCCAATGCGGGAGATCCAGGTTCAGTCCCTGGGTTGGGAAGATCCCCGGGAGAAGGAAATGGCAAGCTACTCCAGTATTACTGCCCAAGAAATCCAATGGACCTAGGAGTCTGGTGGTCAAAAGCCCATGGGGTTGCAAGAGTCAGACACCACTTAGCGAGTAAACCACCACCAAGAAGATAAGCAGGAATGCTTTGCTATCAAGCCTCAATGATTACTCAAGCAACATACTCTGAGGGTTGCCATCTGGTTAAAAAGTAAACCATGTTTCTTAATGGAAATTTGAAAAACGTCTCAAATATATATATATTCCTTTTAACTAAAAAATTGAAGCACCAAGGCCAGAAACACTGTTAAAGCTTTGAGAATGTATGTCAATCTCTTTTTTTCCTCTCTCCATTTTTGTCTCTCAATGTCAAATCTGGTGTAAACATCACTATATGATGAGGATATAGAAAACACCACATTTAAACAAAAAAATTTTTTTACATGAAATTGCAAATAACATGAGTTCTCATCCCCCAAATTAGGAAAAAGTCCTAAAGGGAAACCTTGAAGACTCCTCAGTGAAGAAATTTTGTCCTTCTTCATTCTCTCTCTGTTCCATCTGGTCACTTCCAAACCACGCCCTCTCCTTCCTTAAAGCTCTTCTTACCAGAAAACTTCCCTCCTTATCACGATCTATCTATCTTAGATCACTTTCCATCCATTTACTCTCCCAAGCTCAGAGGCTATTTGATACCTTTTCTCTCCTTAAATCAAGCATTTCCTCTCAGAAATAAAAGATAATGTTGGGTTCAAGTGCATGTGGGCAGGGAGATAAAATGATTAGTGTCTATGGAATTTTCTTCCAACTGTTTCACATTTTTCAATAAACTAAAAAGCAAGATTGTCATCTGAGAATCAACATGGGGGAAGAGAAGAGGGAGAGTGACCTACACCAGAAGCTGTGTTGCTATATTTTTTAAAATCATGAGGGGTAGAAAAAGGTTATTCTCATTTCTACAGGAAAACAGGGTGGCTGCTTACCAGAAAGCACCCAGCTATTACTGACAGAGTGTTCTTCAGCCCCTGGGGCAGTAGGGGAGGAAATAAACACCTCCCACTAATTCCAGATGAGTCAACTCCCCAAGAGGCACTGTGCTGAGGGAGCATGTGTGCAGGTTTTGTACAAAGTACAGGATTTTGATTTCTTCCTGCTCGGGTTGTAATTTTGGCCTTATCACTTCAAACTGTGAGACTCGGCAAATTATGTAACTCTTTGGAGGCTCAAGAGTCCTTTATAAAAAATGGGAATAATCTTGAGTTGCTTTTTGCAAAGACTAAGTGAGAAAACATCTGTCAATATGCTATCATCCTGCAGGGCACTCGGGAAGTCTTCGATAAACAGGTCTCAGCGGGAACCCATCACTGGAAGTACAGATGCAGCGTGGCAATTAAAGAGACATCAACTGAGTTTTCTACAACTCAGCTTCTGCTTCAAGGCTCCCTTTGCCTGATGGCAAAAAATGTAACTTTCATTAATTCAGTGTGTTTTGTTGTTCAGTAGCTAAGTCGTGTCCAACTCTTTGCAACCCCATGGACTGCGACACACCAGGCTTCCCTGTCCTTCACCATCTCCCAGAGCTTGCTCAAATTCATGTCCATTGAGTCAGTGATGCAATCCACCATCTTGTCCTCTGCAGTCCCCTTCTCCTCCTGCTCAATCTTTCCCAGCCATCAGGATCTTTTCCGATGAGTTGGCTCTTCACATCAGATGGCCAGATTATTGGAGTTTCAGCTTCAGCATCAGTCCTTGCAGCGAATATTCAGGGTTTATTTCCTCTAGGATTGGCTGGTTTAAACTTGGTGTAAACTCATCTGGTTTGAGTTCAATGGACTTTCCCTCACTCTACTTATCCATGGAGAGATTACTTCATTCTGTAGACTTGGCGTCACAGCAGAAGGAAGCTGCTACCTGTTCACACAGGCAACATCTGAAGTGCTCCAGGTCTGGTCTGGTCCATGCACACTACCATTTGCCTATACTCACATCCCAGGGCTCCCTGCCAGCTTGTCTGTTCTCCAGTCAACTGGTCCATTCCCTCCTCAGAGGAATTCTCCAGCCAAAAATCTAGGTGTTTTCTTTTTTTCCCTATAGATTTGTCACATGTCCAGTCTATGCACCTCCAAAACAATACTCTGAGTACATGTACTTTTCCATGATTCTCTTACCACCACCCAAGTCCAGTCATCAGTACTTGGATTTTTTCCAGCAGCCCCCTGGTTGGTCTTGCTTTTTTTCCTCTACCATCATTTTCAAATACATTACAGTGAGCCACAGGCATCTTTCAAGTACGTAAATCATATGTTTTACACCCCTATTTAAAATCTCCCATTTTCTTCTCATCTAATATAAAATATGACCTTCTTTCCCTGGTATACCAAGTCCTATATGACCTGGATCCTGCTTTTCTCTCTGACTTCATTATGTATCCATCAACCTATAATGCATATTATATATGTCTTATTCTTTGTTATATAACTTTACTGATATATGATTGACATGTAAAAGGCAGTGCATATAAAATGTATACAACTCACTGAGTTTTCAGATATTATCTGTACCATCAATACCATAGATATGGCATCATTTATCAGTATCCCTTCACCCCCTTTATTATCATTATATTTTTTATTGTGTATATGTATTAAGATCATGTAGCATAAGATCTACCCTCTTATCAAATTTTAAGTGTATAATACTGTACTGTCAGCTATCAGCATTTTGAGATTACAATTTCAATTCCTTTGAATAAATACTAAGAAGTAGGATTTCTGAATCATGTGGTAGCTCTATTTTTCAGTTTGTGAGAAATCTCAATACTATTTTTCATTTTGGCTGCATCAATTTACATTTCTACCGACAGAGTACAAAGGTTCATTTTCTATATATTGTCAGCATTTGTCATTTTTTAAGAAAATGATAGCTATGCTATCAGAAGTGAAATTACATCTCACTGAGGTTTTAATTTGCCTTATAAGATAACAGTCCAGGAGTTAGGATTTTGGTGAGGAAATCATCTGCATTTCTCAACCTATTATAATCATGTTCTACTAACACTGATCTAAACTAATACAGAAATACCTGTGAGAAATTGAAATTGGAAAAGTTCTACTCAAAAATAGAAAAAATCTATTTCTTAATTTATATGTTTTCATTAATTGCAAATGAAACTTTCCAAAGTTTAAAGGCATTGCTGAACAACCTTGTTGTTCTCATTATTTTTTGAGAGAGTGGTGATGGGATGGAAATGTTGAAGGTACCAGGCCAGAGGACTGCTGTGCTCAAAAGACAGTCAAAATCTGATGCCACAGGAGTCAATGTTTTTAAAAAATCTTTTCAACTCCAGAGCTTCTGGAACAAGCTATTCAGAGATGCTTTAGCACAGCATAATGAAGTCAGCAGAAGGGAAACATGGTGTGAAAGGTGGCTGATGCCCAAGGCTCCTTAGCAGATTTATGAGTGCTCTGCCACCGAGGTGGGAAACATAACAGGAGTGATAGAAAAGAGACTTCTTGCTGGTGTCCCTTGTGATGATGGAAATAACAGAGCGGCCTAAGCTTAAGTGCTGTTAAATCTCTTCTGGAGACTGGGGCACATGATGGGAGGATAGGCAGTGGGGAAGGCAAGTTTCCAAACAACTTTTACATTTCATGCCCACTGACTGAGGGGCAGTAGAATGGATGATCCAAGAAAGGGGAGGGCTCCAAGCACTGCAGGACGTAGTGACCAGAATCTCAGAGGAAAACGGTAGAGAAAAATAAACGGATTTTTATATCTTTTCCCAAGAGAATTGTAAAAAATAATTAGAAGAAGACCACAACCATTATGTACACAATACTCTTGATTAGGGGTTGGCTGAAAGGGGTGGGGGGTTCCGAAATAGCAGCAAAGGATTGGCCCAAACCATTCTCCCCAGTGAAAGGGAAGTCTGTGGGGATGTGCTTAGTGACCAGGGACCAAGGGACATAGGCCATCCAGTCTGTTACTTATTCTTTATATTTCTTTGAGCTACAAAAGTACCAATAATTTTATAGACTATAGCCTGGAGGCTCCTCTGTCTGTGGAATATCCTAGGCAAGAATATTGGAATGGGTTGCCATTTCCTTCTCCAGGGGATCTTCCTGACCCAGAGATTCAAACCATGCGTTCTGCTTGGCTGGAAGCTCAGCTGGTTAAAGAATCTGCCTGCAATGCAAGAGACCCCCGGTTTGATTTCTGAGTCTAGAAGATACGCTGGAGAAGGGATAGGCTACCCACTCCAGTATTCTTGAGTCACTTCCCTGGTGACTCAGATGGTAAAGAATCTGCCTGCAGTGTGGGAGACATGGGTTCAATCCCTGGGTTGAGAAGATCGCTTGGAGGAGGGAATGGCTACCCACTCCAGTATTCTGGCCTGGAGAATTCCATGGACAAAGGAGCCTGGCAGGCTACAGTCTATGGGGTCACAAAGAATCAGACATGACTAAGCAATGACTAAGCAACTGAGAGCCACAACTGAAAGAGAGAGAGAGAATACTTCTTTGATCTACAGAAAGAACAAATAAGTTAGGCAAGGTATTGTGGGATTAAAAGATCTGAAAGTTGTGCTTAGCCCAGAGATGAGTAGAAGATAGAGGTGCCTGGCTTAAAAGTTAGTTAGAATATAGCTCCCCTAGAGTGACAAGAAAAGGGGCTTCCTGTTGAAGTGTTTTCCTGGAAAAATCAAAGTGTGATCTAGATTTTTTCATGCAAAATTGGCAGTTATTCTTATTATTCTCTAAATCTCTTTCTCACGTGCAAAATTTTTAAAAACATGTTTTAGGTAACTATTATCTTTTTTAAAAGGAACAATATTTCATACTCTTCTACACTCTAATTTTAGAAAACAAATATCATAAAAGTATTATGATATCCCTCTTGGCTATTACAAGGATAATTTTGAAGATCAGCTTTCTTGCTAAAGATCGATACCTAAGTACAAAAACCAGAGTTGTTCAGATTTATTAGGAAGATGCAGCAGCAGCAAAAACCAAGCTAGAAAACCTAAACGAGAAGGAAGTGTTTGCTGCCTGAGTTATCCCATTACTTCAGCACATGTTTAAGTAAGTAATACAATGGCAAGTGTCCAATTTAACCAGAAGGTATATCATAATTAAAAGAGGCTTTCAAAAAATTTTTGCATATGAGAGATCCACAATTTCCCTTGAGTGGAATTAGAGCCTAAACGCACACCAATACTCCCTCCTGCCCTCATTTTTAAGGTAATGCAGATTTTTTGGAGCAAGCTTTTTTATTTATACTCAGTCACTTGGAGTCAGTAGTTTTTCAGTGAACCTTTTGTAGCATATGTCTCTTCCTGTTCATGCTTTTTGGTCTACATTAAAATTATTCTTTCTGTGATAAGAAGATTCTTTCACTCATTACAGATCTCAGCTTAGGTTACTTTCTTTATCAAAAGTATGTTCCTTGAAGCCACATCGTTATGATGGTTTTGTGCTCTTGTACATTGCATGGCTTAAGCTGAGTGCAGTTCAGTGGATACTTTCTCCTCACAGGAAGGTACTTCTTTCCTTCAACAGGGTGATCCGACCTGTGACAAATCTGTACCATACACTGTGTAAATGGCTAACAAGTCAATTGCAGATCACTGAATGTACAAATCTTAGTGCTGGGGCAGAAATCTCTTAAGAATAGTCATCATTCCCACCAACAGTGTAAGAGGGTTCCCTTTTCTCCACATCCTCTCCAGCACCAATACAGTATACTAATACATATATATGGAATTTAGAAAGATGGTAATGACAACCCTGTATGTGAGACAGCAAAAGAGACACAGATGTATAGAACAGTCTTTTGGACTCTGTGGGAGAGGGAGGGGGGGATGATTTGGGAGAATGACATTAAAACATGTATAATATCATATAAGAAATGAATCGCCAGTCCAGGTTCGATGCAGGATACAGGAAGCTTGGGGCTGGTGCACTGGGATGACCCAGAGGGATGGTACAGGGAGGGAGGTGGGAGAGGGGTTCAGGATGGGGAACATGTGTACACCCGTGGCGGATGCATGTTGATGTATGGCAAAACCAATACAAAATTTTAAAGTAAAAAAAAAATAATAATAATAATAAAAAAATTTTAAAAAAAAGAATAGTCATCATGGTCTCAAAGTTTGTTTCAAAATTTGAAAGCATCATGTGTCATTCAAAACTGAAGACAGGGTACTTAGGGATGTTGAATTCTCATGCTTTAGGTGTGCTTCCTTATAAAAATGTTTGGTTCTGTGCTATTTTTACTATAACGTTGCATTTACATTTCCTACATGTTAAGCTTGTCTGTGTGATTGAAATAAATTGCAATATATACCTAGAAAAAAAAAAGAAATTCTCAAAAGATAAAGATTCTTTCTGTAGTAGCTTCCATGTGCCTGTCCACCATCCAGTATTTATTGCTGTATATGCAGGGTTTAGTGAGAGTTCATGCAGCTGCTTCCATTGGTCCCAATGCACCATCATTTTCTTGCGGTTCTCTCTGGGCTACTCCCAGTCAACAGTCAAGCATAAGCAGGATACTAGAGACAGGCCATATCTGTCCACTGTGGGGCCCCATCAGAGAGCATCAGCCTGCCAACAATTTCTCTGAGCCGCACTAGAGCCAGCTGAATCATTTTTCCTTCTCTCTCTGCTTTCCCAGGCATTGAGATCTGTATGTGATTTGAAAGGTCTTCTTGTCTGAGTCATTTTTAGTTTATTCTTTCCACACCTTTAAAGTGACATCATGCTGTCTTCTATTTTTCCTGTATTCTGACAAAAATTCTATTGTCAATTTTTTTTTCAAATTCAGTTCTTTAATAGCAGGCTTTAGAACTTTCTAGATTTAAAAAGTAGTAATTTATAAAGCATGCACAACAATATAACAATGAATAAAATTTATTGGTTAGCAATAAAAAATTGTATAATCAATGAACACAACCTAGGTAATTTTTTTTTTTCATATTCACTTCAGTAACTCGACTCCACAGATACAGGCAGTATGCAACCAGAAAGTTATGAGTAAAAACAGATTATACATGAAAATTTTTGTTCATAAAGGTCATGTGTTCAAGTACATGAATGAAAAGCATGCATAGCTTATGACCAAGCTGTTTTTACAATGCAAAAATTCAAAACTACATTTTGAAATTATAAAGTATAATATTATAACAATTATAATTATTAATTCAAAAATTAAATGTTGCTTACACCAGGTGTATGAGAGCAACAGGATTTAAGAGGCAAGCAATAAGAATTCAGGAAATTAATACTAGTGAAAAAGAACTGGGACATTTTTACATTTCACTGAAAATACACAAACTACTAAAATATGAAATCTAGGAGGAACTTAAGGCAACTATTGCAAAATCTAAAGCAAATCACTGAATATTCCTTATTCATTCTTAAATAGTAGCGTGACATTAAAAGAAAGCTGCACCTGGATTTAAATTGCCAATCTCACATGACTGTCATTTGAATTGTTTGGTTGTTCCTTTATATGAAATGTCTTGTCTGTCTTTGGCTATTTTCAATATGTTATCTTTAATATTCTGCAGTTTGCTTATTATGCCTTTTGCTATATTTTCCTTTGAACTTACTTTGTTTTTCAGTGAACTTCTTGGATCCTTAAATTTATGTCTTTCACAAAACTTGGGGGAGATTTTGGCTATTATCTCGTGTTTTGTTTTTTAGTCCCTGAGTTGTGTCCAACTCTTTTGCAACCCCATGGACTAGCCCACCAGGCTACAAGAGATTTCTCAGGCAAGAATACTAGAATGGGTTGCCATTTCTTCCTCCAAGTATCTCATCAAATTGTATATTTTTCTGGCCCATTCTCCTCTGACCAATCGCCTTAGATGATGTATCTTGAGTAAAAGGAACTGCTGAAGACAGGCCTTTAATAATGCTGTGGTGAGGTGGGGGTGGGGTGGGGAGTAGTCTATACTCCTATGATTAAGCTTCAGTTTTCCAGTAAGCTTATGAACTGCCCAAGTGCTTCTCATTATTTGTCTCTTCCCTTATGTGGGACAGGATGATTAAAGTGGACTGGAATTGGATATTTCCCTTCTCCAGGTCAATCAGTCTCTGATAATATTCCAGCAGGTAATTTCTAGTTAATTAACCCTAAAAGCAGACCTTGTTAAGAACAGAGTACCCTAATATATGGGTTGGCCAAAAATTTCATTCAGATTTTTCCATAACCTCTTACGGAAAACCCAAATGAAACCAGGTTTTCTGTCTGTCCCCTCAGTCTTGGGGCAACAGTTTGCCCCATATCCTCCCCTCCCTTGTATATCCAGGAAGAGTCGATTTTTCAGTCTGTTAAGTACATTACTTGATGTTAGGACAGAATGGTGACTTCCAAGCTGCGTACATGTGGGACTAAAACTAAAGGTCATCATACAGTCAGTTTTAGAACCTTTCTTCTCTACTCTGGAAACACAACGTCTATTGCATTAAATTTTAGGGTACTCATTCCTTATTATTTTTGCTACCTCTGTTCTAGTCTTAGTGAGTTTTAGACAGACTGTGTAAGGGATAATACACAGTTTAAATAAAGTAAGTTAACTATTTCAGGAATTTGGTTACTATTCACTTGGCTAGATAACCATTTTCGTCTTATCTCTCTTCTCTTCTACAACTGTCTTCCCAATGCAGAACTGTCATTACATCATTTTGTTCCAAGTAAACATGTAATGGCTCTTCTTTGTCTGTAATAGATGTCTTTTGTTGGTTTTATTACATGATATTCAAAGCTTTTCACTTTCTGGAAACAACTTCCATCTCCAGATTTTTTTCTCACTCTAAACTCTATAATGTATTTGTAATGAATGTGGTATTTTTTACTCTTCTGATTTAAATAAGAGAGTTTTGTGCAGCTAATAATAGAGGGAAAAACATAAGTGTGATATAACTAAAACAAGTCAGGATGAAATGAAAACCCAAGAAAGAAAAAAGTAGATTAAGAGAAAAAAAGAAAAATACTACAAAAAATAAAAAACATCATGGCCGAGGAAAGAAAATGTAACAGAACACAAAGGTAGATTTTTAGTTTTCTAACAGGATTGATAAAATAGGAAATATATTGGATAATATATTGGTTGCATTGGTTAATTCTTGGAATACTGTTGTTTGCACATATTGATTACTTTTTTCCCAAAGCAGTCTTTTTGATTTCTTGAATTTGATTTTTACTTAGAATTTCCCACTCAAATCAATAGTTGTAAAAAGCCAATTAACCCATTAAGATAGCATTAAACTACATCTCCTCCAGGAGGTCTCCATGAAGCCAAGCCCCTCTGTCAGGATATTTCCTTTTATTTGCCCATTTTTTTGGTTTTTGCACTTACTTATGTGCTGCCTTACTCGCTACTTTATAGCGAATGCCCTTTTTTTTGTCATCATCCTTTGTTCGAATTTCTTTTGACAATCATAATATTGTAGACAATTTTGTTTTCATTGAAGTCTCTCCCTTAAATATTAAATCCTAATTGAATTCAAAGGAAATGGATACATGACTTATTTACATTTTCAAAATCTTATGGCTTGGTTGGAGAAGAATAAGAAGCAATACATAAATAAGCCAAATAGTTTGCAAAGATATTTCACTGAAATTTCATACTCCCAAGATGAGATGCTCTTTCTATGAAGAATCAACTCCCATTGATTTGTAGATTACTCTGTGGTTTTGGGGTCCATCTAGTCAAGGCTATGGTTTTTCCACTGGTCATGGATGGTTGTGAGAGTTGGACTGTGGAGAAAGCTGGGTGCTGAAGAATTGATGCTTTTGAACTGTGGTGTTGGAGAAGACTCTTGAGAGTCCCTTGGACTGCAAGGAGATCCAACCAGTCCATTCTGAAGGAGATCAGCACTGGGATTTCTTTGGAAGGAATGATGCTAAGGCTGAAACTCCAGTACTTGGGCCACCTCTTGTGAAGAGTTGACTCATTGGAAAAGACTCTGATGCTGGGAGGGATTGGGGGCAGGAGGAGAAGGGGACGACAGAGGATGAGATGGCTGGATGGCATAACCGACTCGATGGACGTGAGTTTGAGTGAACTCCGGGAGTTGGTGATGGACAGGGAGGCCTGGCACGCTGCGATTCACGGGGTTGCAAAGAGTCGGACACAACTGAGTGACTGAACTGAACTGAACAAGTTGGGACCAGGGAGCATCTTGTTCAGTGGCACTTAGGCATATTTTATAAACATCTAGCAGGAAATAATCCAAGACAATGATGCAAGCAATTTTTTAAAAGATCACAAAGGAGAAGGAATCGTATTATGAGGTTTCAGATGAATAATGTTAAGAAAAATAAGACAAGTACATGAGTAGTTTATATTCTGAATTCTACACATGAAATTCCCATGTTCAAAGTCCAAACTCTAAAATCTGGTTAGGTTATAATAAAACATTATAAAATCCAGAAAATCATATGACCTTTCTGCACTCAAGACAACAGCCTATTTTTTTTTTTTTTCCTTTTTTGACTTCACCATGTGGCATGCCAGATTTTAGTTCCCCAACCAGGAATTGAATCTGTGTCCCCTACATTGGAAATGGGGAGTCCTAACCACTGTACCACCAAGAAATTCCACCAACAGCCTAGTTTTATGTCCAAACCACCATGTTCTTTACTATTATTTGATGTCTAACAGGAGCTATTTTTATTTTCTATTGCCATCCTTCACTTTTCTCTTTATATTTTATTCTTGGGAGTAGACTTTGGCTTAAAAATATCTTCTATATTTATTGAGTTCTTGAGCTCCCTTTTAATCACTACTATCATTACTGTCATCAGTCACGTATTAAGTTTCTATGTTTTGTAAGTTCCTGGGGATTTAAGATATATCATCTATACATTGGTACTCATCATTGTAATTAGTTATGTACATAGTAATTTATTTAGAAGTTTAGGAAAAGTAAGTCTTAGCTAAGGAAAAGAAAAGAAAATCATTCTAGAAGAGAAAAATGAGGGAAAATATCAATGAATATGCAGGACCAATGTCATGAAAATAAATTGTTCACATACAGGAGTAAGGGAAGGTATCACTGAAATATATTTAAAGGCAAAATTTTATGGTGCTTTGCATGTCAAGAAAATAAGTGTAGACTTTATCCTGCAATGGGGAAATAAACATTTATTGGAGTAGGCCACAAACGTATCTATTTACAGTATATGGAATACAATTAGTACCAAATGCTTAGAATAGAAAAATAATAGATGCACTACCTTCCAAAGGAACTGTGCATGGCAGAGGGCAAGAAATTGCCACACGGAAATAACAGCATATATATATAAAACTGTATGAATATATTTTCCTCGGGTCAGGTAAATGAGAGTGATTTTTTTCTACTTAAGAGGAAGTATCTCAGACAGTTCAGTTCAGTCGCTCAGTCGTGTCCGACTCTTGGTCAGACAAGGGAATTATAAGTATAATTTCTTTAACCTAACCAAGAAGGAGAAAAGGCAATTTCAAGTGGAAAGAACAGTGAGCTAAATGACACAGAATCCTGGAAGGTCAGGAAATACTGACAAGACAATATGATTGGAGCTTCATAAAAAGAGCTGACTCTGTAATAAACATTACTTTTACAATATGTTGAAATAGTTAATGGACTTAAAACATTGGCAATAAAATAATTTATCGAGTGAAATGAGTCAGAAAGATAAAACAAATATCATGCATTAACATATATATATAGAATCTAAAAAATAATGATACTGATGAACTTATTTGCAGGGAAAAAATGGAGACACAGATGTAGAGAATGGATATGAGGACACAGGACACAGCAGGGGAAGCAGAAGGTAGGCTGTGCTGAGAAAGTAGCACTGACATATGTGCCCTATCACGTGTAAAATAGATAACTAGTGGAAAGCTGCTGTATAACACAGGGAGCCCAACTTGGTGCCTTGTGATGACCTGGAAAGGTGAGATGGGAGGAGGGAAGGGGGCTTAACAGGGAGGGAACATATATGTATAATTATGACTTATTCGCGTTGTTGTATGACAGAAGCCAGCACATTGCAAAGCAATTATCCTCCAATTTAAAACATTAATTAATTAATTAAAAATAGTTCATTACAAAGATTGCAAGCAGATATTTGGCTCAATACTACACAAGCATAGAGTAGAATTAACTTACATAAATGTACAACTACTCTTGAATTTAATATAACATGGAAAAAGTTGCTGTTAATTGTGTACTCCATGTGTTCTGTTCCCTATTGAGCACTTCATATTGATTTACATTCTGAGCTAGCTAGTACACCAAAAGCTACTTCATTCTTTCAATAAATATTTACTGAGAGCTTACTATATGCTAGGCTCTCTTAGGGGGACATCAGTGGGCAAAACAGGGAAAATCTCATTCATTGGAATGCTTATGCACCTGATGGAACCATCTTTGTCACTGCTGTACCTTAAGGGCTACATACACTGCTTGGTATAGGAAAGGTCCACCTGGACCTCTAGTCAAGACCATCTGGAGCATACCTGAGGTCAACAAGTTTGAGTTTATCATTAGTTGCAATGAGGGAGATTACATACCATAGGGAATCTTGGACATCTTGACAAAAGAGTGATTTTTTCATAAAAAGACCAATTATGGGATTGGAGTTTGTGTTAGGTGATTTGGGGGAATTTTTAAGGAAGCGAGAGTTTACTCTATATTAGATGCTATCAGATAAAGAACAATCCTACAACTGGGAATAATAAGTCTTGTCTAGGAGGGGACACTAGAGCCAGGCTAAAGCTGTAATTGAAAAAAATAAATTGGAAAAGAGATAGCAATCACTCATGTTAGACAAAAGAAATGAATATTTGGCAGTTGGATACTTGTTGCAGCTTTCACAGTGACCTGGTTTTCATTTATGCTGAGACAAAATGATGAGCGGTCTTGCTTTTTGTTTCACTTCATCATGGTTACAGAATGATTTTGTCTGATGTTGGTGTCCTGTGAAATTATCGATTTCCAAAAGGCTAACAGCATGGCAGAACTGTAAGGACCTGGCCAATTCCTAAAAACACCAATAATTAGAGTCAGGATGTCATGGGTGCTCTTCCCTTTCTTCTAGTTAACTGTTCAACCACAAAGCTATTAGACTAGAAATCAACTACAAGGAAAAAAAAAAAAACCACCGCAAAAAAAAGTATACCTGATAAATAATAGGCTTTTAAAAGCCAATAAGTTACTGAATAAATCAAAGAGGAAATAAAAATATACCTAGAGACAAATGATAGTGAAAACTTAATGATACAAAATCTACTGGGCTTCCCTGGTGGCTCAGTGGTAAAGAATCCCTTGCCAATGCAGGGTACTCAGGTTTGATTCCCAAAACCAGTGGGACACAAAAGGAGTTCTAAGGAGAAAGCTTACAGTGATACTAGCTTATCTCAGGAAATAAGAAAAATGTCAGATAACCTAATCTTACAGCTAAAGTAGCTAAACAAGAATAGCAAATAAACACAAAGCTAGTAGAAGAAAAGAAATCATGAAGATCAGAGCAGAAATAAATTAAATAAGAACTATTAAAAAAAATAAAAGATCAATGAGACTAACATTGGTTTCTTTAAAACAACTATGACAAACATTGATGCAAAGTACTCAATGAAAATTAGCAAACTAAATTCAACAATATATTAAAAAGATCATTCAACTTGGTCTATTGGTATTTATCTCAGGGATGCAAGAATGGTTCAATATTCACAAATGAATCAATGTGATACACCATGTTAACATATTGAAGAATAAAAGCATATGGTTATCTCAGTAGGTGCAGAAAAGATTTTTGACAAAATTCAACATTTATATGACAAACCTAGACAGCATATTAAAAAGCAGAGACATTACTTTGCTGACAAATGTCCATACAGTCAAAGCTATGGTTTTTCTACTAGTCATGTATGGATGTGAGAGTGGGAACATAAAGAAGGTTGAGCACAGAAGAATTGATGCCTTTGAACTGTGGTGTTGAAGAAGACTTTTGAAGTCCCTTGGACTGCGAGGAGATCAAGTCAATCAATCCTAAAGGAAATCAATCCTAAATATTCATTGGAAAGCCTGATGCTGAGGCAGAAGCACCAATACTTCGGCCACTTGATGTGAAGAGCTAACTCATTAGAAAAGACCCTGGTGCTGGGAAAGATTGAAGGCAGGAAGAGAAGGAGACAACAGAGGATGAGATGGTTGGATGGCATCACTGACTTGATGGGCATGAGTTTGAGCAAACTCTGGAAGATGACAAAGGACAGGGAAGACTTGTGTGCTGCAGGCCATGGGATTGCAAAGAGTTGGACACAACTGAGCAACTGAACAATGAAGAACTTTTAACAATGTAAGGGAACACACTTCAACATCATAAAGGCCATATATGACAGGTCCACAGCTAACATAGTAGTACTTAACATTGAAACAATGAAAGCATCTCCTTTAAGGTCACAAACAAAACAAGGATGCCCACTTGCCACTTTTATTCAACATAGTATTGGAAGGTCTCAGACAGTGTCAACAAGAGAAAAGAAATAAATTTAATACAAACTTAAGTTAAATGATCACTTTTTGCAGATGACATGATTTTATACATGGAAAATCCTAAAACCACCACCAGAAATTACTATAACTCATCAATGAATTAGGTTAAATTAATGCTAACACACAGACATTAATATATATAAGTCTGTTGCATTTCTATACACCAAGAATGAACCATCAGAAAGAGAAAATTAAGAAAGGAATTGCATTTATAATTGCATTTATAATGAAATAGGCCTATGACAAAAGAGGCAAGAATATACCATGGGGAGAAAGGCTTTTCAATAAATGGTGTTGGGAAGACTGGGAAGCTACATACAAAATAATCATACTGGACTGCTTTCTCATACTATATACAAAGATAAACTCAAAATGCATTAAACACTTAAATGAAAATCCTGAAATCATAACACACGTAGAAGAAAACATAGGCAGCATTCTCTTTGATATCCTTGGCAATATTTTTTGAATATGTTTCTTTAGGCAAGGGAAACAAAAGCAAAAATAAACAAATGGGACTACAATAAAATAAAAAGCTTTTGCACAGTGAAGGAAACTACCAGTGAAATGAAAAGTTCACCCACTGAATGAGAGAAGTTTGCAAACAACATTCAAATAAGGGGATAATATTCAAAAGATACATAGAACTTATACACCTCATCACCAAATAAAAAGAAAAAGAACTTATCAAAAAACAGCAGAGGATCTGAAAAGACTTTTTTCCCAAAAAAGACATACAGATGGCCAACAGGCACATGAAAATATGCTCGATGTCACTGACCATCAGGGAAATGCAGATGAAGACCACAATGTGATATCACCTCACATCTGTCAGAATGGCTATCATCAAAAGACAAAAAATGACAAGTGTTGGCAAGAATGAGGAGAAAGAGAGTCTTGTGCACTGTTGTTTGAGAATGTAAATTGGCACAGACACTATGGGAAACAATATGGAGATCCCCATCTCCAATTAAAAATAACATTACTATGTGATCCAGCAATTCCACTCCTAGATATTTATCTGAATAAAATGAAAACAGTAATTAAAATTAAAATGAATGCACCTCTGTGTTCATTGCTATCTTCCACCTGCTATATTCACTACTATGCTCACCCTGGGGCTTCTCAGGTGGCTCAAATGGTAAAGAATATGCCTGCAATACAGGAGACCCAGGTTTCATCCCTGGATCAGGAAGATCCCTTGGAGAAGTGCCGGGAGCCGGCGAGAGGCACTCCACTCATGGCAAAGGTCATGAGGAAGGAGGCTCGGCATATGCAAAGGTGGGATCTGAGCCTCAGGAGTCCCCCTGGATATTCTCGAGCATCTACCCCCAAAAAACCAGAGTCTGCCTACTTTATTGCTTTGTGCTCTCACCTCTGACTTTACTGGGGGATGTCCCCCACCACCATCTCGCTCTCTCTGACAGAGAGTTAACTTACAGCTCCAGTTAATAAGTTCCTGGGCATTGCTGCTGTTAGGAGTGTTTAAATCTAAACCCCTCAGATAGCTCTCTAACTCGCCTGACAAGTTTACCCGGACTCCTACAGCTATGCATACAATTGTTTACAGTCTCCCACTCTCGAGAGGCATGGGAAGCTTAAGATATTCAAATAGCTTAGAGCCTCTCAGAGAGTTAGAAACTGTCAGAATAAAACTAGTAAAAGATTTCATTGATGAGCCAATGCTCGCTGCCAAGTTTCCACATCCCCTGTATTGTATCCTTGAATGTGTATTAATTAATATAGTTGGTATGTAGAAAAAATAAGTAGTGACCTTGGTGTTAGCAACTTTAGACCCTTAAGGTAATAAATTCTTTGCTTTGTTGTAAACCCATTACACCTTTGCCCTATAGGAATGCAATTTTATCTAACACCTTCGGAAGATGGTGCCAAACCTTAAAATAATTACTCTTAGAGAAAATAAGTCTTACGGTTGACAAACCTTTGTCAAGAGTCACAAAATGTTAATAGGCCTTCTGGCCAGAAGATGATGTAAATCACCTAAACCATTTGTATATGATAAATTTGCAGGAAAGAAACCCTAGTTTTTGATAAGGATCAAAGACTGCTGACTTTGCATGATTTCACATCCCCTATTATCCTCTATGTGTAACTTAGGGTATAAAAGCCCCTGTTGAAAATAAAGCTACCGGCCTTGCTCACCGAAGCTTGGTCTCCCCATGTCATTCTTTCTTTTCACATTCTGGCTGAAGTTTCCATCCGGAGCACGGAGGTCCTCTGCGACCATTTATTTGCCTGGGCTTCTAAGACCCACTCGAGAAGGTGTCTAAGGTGGGGCACCTTCCGCTATTCAAGAGGGCGCCTGCGGCCTCCGTGGTCAGAGCTAACCTGGTGTCACAGGTTATATTGATTTTCCGCGTAAACCAAGCTACTCAGCCTCTTTTCTCCACTGAATTTTCCTACTGAGCTATCCTCATTCTACTACTCTTTATATTTCTAATTAATATTTAAATAAATCGCCAACGCCATCTCTCCTTTGAATACCCTGGATCAGCCAGGGCTGGACCTCGGCAGAGAAGGGCATAGCAAGCCACTCCAGTATTCTTGCCTGGAGACTCCCAGAGGAGACTGGCAGGCTATATTCATGGGGTTGCACAGAGTTGGAACTAGACTGAATGACTAACACTTTCACTTTTCATGTTCACTGAAGCTTTATTTACAAGAGCTAAGATATGTAAACAACCCAAGTGCCCATCAGTAGATGAATGGGTAAACAAAATGTGGTGCATACACATAATGCAATATTAGGCATAAAAATGAAGGAAATCTTGCCATTCGTGACATGCATGGACCTAGACGGTATTATGCTAAGTGAAACAAATCAGACCAAGAAACACAAATACTGTATACTGTATGTGGAATCTAAAAAAATGAAACACATAAACAAGCATAACAAACAGTAACAGAGCCATGAATACAGAGAACAAGCAGGTGGTTGCCAGAGCAGAGGGAGGAGAATGAGAGAAATAGGTGAGAGAGACTAAGAGGGACGGACTTACGGCTGCAAAACAAATGAGTCACAGATACGAACTGCAGTGTGGGGGATATAGTCAATAACTATGTGTTATCTTCTTAAATTTACATTTGGAAGCTAGACTCATTGTGGTGACCAGTTTAAAACATACAGAAATATCGAATCACTAGGCTGTGTAGTTAAGAACTAACATAGTGTTGTAGGTAAATTATACTTCAAAAACAAAAAAAACAAACCAAACTCATAGTAAAAGAGATCAGATTTGCAGTTACCAAAGATCGGTATTGTGCGGGGGGCGGAGTGGGGTGGGGTGGGGAATTCAATGAAGTCAGTGAAAAGTAAGAATCTTTCATTTATGAGATAAATAACTACTAGGAATGGAATGTACAGCATGATTAATACAATTTACACTGAAATGTGTTATATATAAAATTGTTAAGAGGGTAAATCCTGAGTTCTCATGACAAGAAAAATTATTTTTTCTATTTCTTTACTCTTTTAGCTGTATGAGATGATGGGTGTTCACTAAACTTATGTGATAATCATTTCATGATTTTATGTCAAATCATTACACTGTACACCTTAAACTTAAAAAGTGTTGTATGTCATTTACATCTCAGTGAAACTGGAAGAAGAAAATAAAGGGGGGAAAGGAATTAATTCTAATTAATAAAGAGCTAATGTATTCATTCCCAAAGTCCTATCCAATGATCACATAGGAAATGGCAGTCGGTTTAGTTTCTTGCCAAGTATTGCTATTTTCTGGGTTCACATTGACTCTGGACTCCCTATTGGTTCTAGAGGGACTTGCTGCCTTCTAGATGTACAGCCACAAAAATAGTACTAGTCATAGTGGCCCTGGGAATAGCCTCAGCCCTGGTGTCTCAGATGGTAAAGAACCCGCCTGCAATGAGGGAGACCCAGGTTCGATCTCTGGGTCAGGAAGATCCCCTGGAGAAGGGAATGGCAATGCACTCCAGTATTCTTGGAGAATCCTGGAGAATCCCACGGACAGAGAGCCTAGCAGGCTACACAGTCCATGGGGTTGCAAAGAGAGGGACACCACTGAGAGAAATTAACACTTTCACTACAGACTAAAATATTTTTCTGGAGTGATTTTTCTTTTTGGTAGGTAGGTAGTTTCAATTGTTGTCTCAGTGCTTCTCCATCTAAAGTTAAGACCATTGCCAGCACTATTTTTAGAGTTTGTTTTTGCATTTTCTCATTTGTATTCTGCGCTTCTGAAAAGATGTTTGTGTTGTCATCCTCAATTTAAAAAAGCTTTTTTATTTTCTAGTTTTCTTTCTGCATTCACCCACGCTGGCCTATGCTGAGATCTCACAAAGGTAAGGTGCTGCCAGTGTACCCTCCTGCCAAACCTGTCCAACAGGACTGCTAAAGAGGTAAGATATGGAACCTCCTACCCACAGACACCCTCACACCGAGTTGATGATGTCACAAGATTGCTGTCCTCATCACAGACTCTTGGCACTCAGTCACCCCTCTTGGCTTTACTAGCAAGAATTGCCAACCCATGTGTCAACTTGTAAGGCTTCCTGCTAAGTGGCTTCACACCCTGCTGGCTTTTTCTCACCTAATTTCTCAAAGATATGTCTAGTCCTTTCCATACACTGAGAAATACCAGGAATCTGACATTTTCTTTCTGAGTAAAGAAAGTCTTTCTGGGCATGCATGGAAAGTTGTCTTGAGGACACAAGTGACCCTTTGCCACTATTTATACTTCTATCCCTTCAAAAATTATCTAGTTTGCACACACAGGTGCTGTATTGACTTGACAAGCTGCCACCTTCCTAGCAGATGATCCCTTCTAACAATCTTCGGATTCTTGAACACTTTCTCGCCCCCAATCCATGTCAGTTTCTGTATAAATGTGCTGCCCTGTCTGAGTCTTAGCAGCTGAATTGGGGTATATTACATTCCAATGAAATGAAAAGGGTATTTAGATATTTTGTAGAATATTAAAGCAAACACACAGAGAAGTCCCACAACTCACTTGGCAATAATTCACTATTATGTATGATTTCTAATTAAGTGTGTGATTTCTAAATCATATGTGATCTAACGCTAGGCGAATGTGTCTTCCTGAAGCCAGGCAGACCGTGTGCTTGATTTAAGAAATCTCAAAAGTCCTTGGTTCTTTGAGGCTGCTGCTGCTACTGCTGCTAAGTCGCTTCAGTCGTGTCCGACTCTGTGCGACCCCATAGACGGCAGCCCGCCAGGCTCCTCTGTCCCTGGGATTCTCCAGTCAAGAATACTGGAGTGGGTTGCCATTTCCTTAGAAATTACGTGAAACAATTCTAAAGATCCCATTTATAGTTTCCACAATGTCCCACGATGCTTGTACTGTAACCAGCTGTTTCAGTACACACAGTTCTTTTTTTCTCTTTCCTGCCTGCTGTGTGCTATGCAGTAGTGTGTACTTTTTATTATTCAAAGTAAATTGATTTGCAGTTGGGAAAATAACCTCTCTAGAGATCAGTCGATGCTATATTTGCAGAGATAAAAGAATACAAGAAAACTATATATGCTAAAAATACAAAAAAGTCCCAGTGTACATGTAATTCAATTTCTTCTCTCCACTTGTTTTATTTTAATTTATATTTCCTATACCTGTCCTTTAGCACCATACTCTTGGACTATTTTCTTGCAAAAGAATACTAGGGACTCTGAGGATCGATCGCTTAAGCATAAACAAATGGAAAATAAAAACACCATCTAGATAAGAAACTGCTAAATTGGCTCTAAAACCTATTCAAAATCCAATATAAAATCAGAGGCATGGAAAACATAAACAGGAGGCTTATGTTTCTAAACGTTTTCTCATCTCAATTTCACATTGAAAATTGCTTCATAAAAGACATAGGTGACAGGTCAGGAACGCAGGAAACAATTTTTTCTATCTTCTGATACCAAAGATAGTTACCTTTTTCTTATTGCAAAAGATGCAAATTTCCTGATTTGGGTTTTCGTTTTCTTGACTCTGTCTCATAAAAGGTGCTGAATAATAGGGAGGAAAAGGAAATTATTCATCCTGACATATGATGTTTATAATGTTCCCACTGAGCTACACATCTGTCACTGGAGTGCAGTATCACAACATGGTAAAGGGCATTCGATATATTTTTCAGCCTGCATGTAATATAAACCACTGGACAGAGACTGGAGAGGAATTAACAAGCAAAGGAAAAAAGGCTTTCACTGTCAGAAGCCAATGTCAAAAGCAAACAGCAATTAAATGAAAAAAAATCAACATTCAAATTTTAAAGTACCATTGCTCTCTCATGAACATAATGTCCTGCCTGTGAACACCAGTGCAAAATAGAGTTTTGTTTTTAACATCGGCCAGTCCTAAAGTGAAGTAGACCAAGAATACTATTTTTTAAGAATGAACAATCATTTCATTAAGAAATAGTTTGTAAAACTTCAATTAAGCAAGATATAGAATTCAAAGATTAAACGCATTTTAAGACAAAACTGAAAGCTTTTTTAAAATTTTCAAACAGGTACAATTTAGATCAGAAAAAAATTTTGAATGTTAAAACTATTAAAAAGTGGAATTTTCATAAAATAAGCTATGAAAAAGTTTTAAGTTAAGAAGAGGAAATTAGAGGTTAAAAGAGAAATGATTCAAATCAACTACTGGCATTAATTTGTTTAACTGCTTATCGGGTATTTTTAGCTAAATGCTAATTAAATACTGAAAAAATACTGATGTAACTATAAGTAGCTTATGCAACTATACAGTAGATAGATAAATAGATAATATTAAGCCACTGCTTATGTTTTTCATGATCTTCTTATCTCCTCTTGCAAGTGCTATAAGATATGGAACGCTTTTGGTCTAAGTTTCTTGACCTACGTACGTCAATCCCTGGGAAGCTGACCCCTGCCTTAGAAATGAGGAAACACAAAAAGGATAAAGATGTTAGGAGACTGTCACAAGGCAGTCAATGGAGAACCAGAAAGAAAATCTAGCTCTTCAGCTTCCTTCCCTTGGATTAATGAGAGCTGCCTGGCTTTGTTATTTACTAAGTGATCATTTTTATGTTCCTGTGAGGTAGGTTACCAACGTAAATGCTCCGATTTCTGGTCATAACACTCAACTTAGAGTTGAAACCAGCTCCACCATTCATTAATTATAAGATCTTTGAAAAGTTACTTAAACTCTGTGCTTCACTTCCCCTTTTTCAAAATTAGACTACTAAGAGTATCTGCTTCATTTAGTAACTGTATTAACGGAGTTAATAGAGCATAGGCATTGTATGCCTGGCAGGAAATAGTTGTTCTTCTAGCTGAGGTATCATATTAATAAATGATTTGAAATTGACATATGCTCAAACCCAGGTTAAAACTGCCTTAAGCCATCTATAAACATGTGGCACAGTTCACAGTACTTCCCCATTGTAGTGCTCATCATATTTTAATGGGATCATTAATTTTAAAATTAGTTTTTTACTCTCAGTTGCCTCAGATAACATACACTTTGTGAGGGTAATGATTTATTTTTAGTGTTCATAGCAATATAGAAATAATGACCAATAGTCACTGAACAAAACAGACAATATATGCTTGCTTAACCTTTATATTTTACAGTTGAGGAATTAAAGGTAGATAAGCTAAAGTGACTTGCCATAGATCACAGGGTTAATGACACATAAAGACACATTAGAAGCCAGAGTAATGTTAGAGCAGCAATTACCCATCACCAGGGCTAGTTCTGTGGGTGTGTGACTTGCACAATTGCACAGGACTCTGTCTCATAAGAGCCATACACTTTGGTTAGTACTCAACTGTGCTGTCATGAAATTCTTAATAACTTAATTTTTTATTATTCTTAATAATTTTTGATAAGGAGCCCCACGTTTTCATTTTGTACTATGAACATTATATGGCCTATCTTGACCATCATGCAGTCTCATAATTCAACTTTAAAAATAGACTCGAAGGTCCTAGACTGAGAAAAGCCTTCCACAGATGAAGGCAGAGTTGCACACTCTGGACTCTTGTCCTACTAGAGCAGCAGGAAGAAAGACTTCCTTCCCTTCAACTCTTCTCCAGGGGCCATAAACATTCTTTGTTTCAGAGCTGGTGGGGCCAAATGACAGTGAGAGTACACTGGAGAGAATGACTCTACCAGTCCCAGGCACCCCAGTGAGACAGCACAACTGGTCTCATCAGACCTGAAGGCCATTCCTGAAATTTAAAAATGTAGATAATAAATAACATCATCTTGCACATGAAATTCTTAGCAAATGTTATCAATTGCTACATCCTCCTGTGTTGGAGCTTCTCTGTCCTCCAGAATGTAAATGCTCACTGGTTTCCTAGTGTATTCATCTGCAAAATGTCATCAGGCTTTGTCTGTCTTAGAGAGTGCTCCATGCTGCCAGACTCCTAGAGCTACTGACAAGATAAACTCATAGAGGAACTAAAATTGGAAATAACAGTGACAAGCCTGGATTTGAAACAGTATCACGGATAAAAACCTGTACCAACCTCCTATTCTGCTCCAGCCCAGTGATGTTCCTGGACCATAGACACACCAGGCAACACTCCCCATCCTGAATATCTCCCAGAGGATGGCAAATTCTGATATTTTCACAATCTGGAGGTCATTAGTGGACTTATAAAATGAATCCCTGCTTGTATGCATGCTCAGTCCCTTCAGTCATGTCCAACTCTTGGACTATAGCCCGCCAGGCTCCTCTATCCATGGGATTTCCCAGGCAAGAATACTAGAGTGGGTTGCCATTTTCTCTTCCAGGGGATCTTCCCAACCCAGGGATCGAACCTGCATCTTGCTCCTGTATTGGCAGGTGAATTTTTTAGCACTGAGTCACCTAGGAAGTCCCATGAATCCCTAGTAAACTGCAAATTATCAGGACAAAAGAGTAAGCTAAGTCATACTTGTACTGCACTGTAAGTATTGAGTGTTTTGGTGTTTTTTTGTTTGTTTGTTTGTTTGTTTTGGAGTCTAGGTTTTATAGTCACTGATTGCAAAGCTAGAATAGAGGAGTTGGGGAAGGACAGGAGGAAGAATTAGACCCTCAACGCTTCTGCAGCAACTTGCTTACCATTCTCCAGTAGATCATTCTTCCTCTCTGAATATCTAAATCCTTTATGATTTCCTTACTTGACCCACCTCGCACCATGATTTACCCTTCTTCCCTTATTTTCAGCAGACAACTGTGGTTCTCTTTTTTCCAGGGAAAACATACACTAACAGGTGGACCTTTCTCCATCAAACATACAAACCTACCTGTAGCTTTACCCTCCCATTTTAATGGAGACAGTGTCTCTTCTGAACCGCTAGCTGTTTCATCTTTGGAGACTTCATATCAGCACTTAAACATTTCAAGTGTTTCCAATCTTAAAAAGTAGACCCCAAACCCATGGCTTATATCCATGCCTCCAGCATATATGACCACAACTCTATCCCTCATGGTCAAGTGTTCAAAAGGTTTCTCTTACTGTCTTAGTCTACTTTCCCTTTCACTGACCATTTGAGCCATTTTTATCACACATCTGGAGAAGGAAATGGCAACCCACTCCAGTATTCTTGCCTAGAGAATCCCGTGGACAAAGGAGTCTGGCGGTTGCCGTCTATGGGGTCATAGAGTTGGATATGACTGAAGCAACTTAGCAGCAGCAGCAGCAGCAGTACCACACACCATCCAGCTCTGTCCCCATTCTCCATCAGTGCCCCCTCTAAGTGGGCCTCCATGTTTTTCAACACAAAGCGTTTTTCCACTTTCATTTAACCCAATTTCTTGGGCAGAACTTGACATTGACATATATTCCTTGAAATACTCTGGTCGTGTTTTTAACTTATCCTTACATTTCTCTGGTCAATATTTCAATCATCTTGTTCTACCTCTTTTAGACTAATTTAAACTATTTGGAATTTTTCAGGATTCCACTTCATGGATCTTCTGATTTCATTTTTTCTAGGTTATCTTAGTGTATCTACATACACTCTTATGATGTCATTTACAATATTTATGCTAATAGCATATATTTCTATGACATATAATGTTTCTTTCAAATATTTATTTTCATGACAAATTTCTCTTCTGTATTCAAGGCCTGCAGGTAACCATGATAGTTGACATGCCCACTGCAAATCTCCAGACACTTGAAACTCAGTGTATCTAAAACTGAACTCATGTGTTTTTTTCCCCACAAAATATCATTGCTTCTTTTCCTTCTAGAACTCCTGAGGTCAATAAATGATGCCAATGTAAATTCCATTTTTCATGCCAGAAACATGGAAGCCATTCTTGACTCTTTGTACTTCTTCAGTCTTTGCTTCTAATCAATGACTAAATCATGATGATTCTAAATTCAAAATCTGTCTCAAAAAAGATCTATTCTTTTTCATATGCACCACTTCCACCTCAGTCTGTATCACCACCATTTTCTCTTCACCTACTGCAATAGCCTCTAACTGGTATCACACACACAACCTTTCCCCTCCAATCTAATTTTTGCTTAGAAGCAAGGTAGATGCTTTTCAAAAGGATCCTAATCTCTGATACATTTCAATTTAGAAGTCACTCAGTTTGTGTCCTGTTACTTTTGATATTGATCTGAGACCCTAATCCAGACTATGACTCCTTTCATGATACAAATAAGTGCCTGCCTTATCTTGTGTAACATTTCAATTCTCTATCCACCAATCACAGCGGAACCTTGAACATGACCTGTTTGTCTTTTCCTCAGGGCCTTTGCCATGTTGTTTAATTTGCTTGGAAATTTCTTCCTCATCTTTACCTGGCTACATCCCACTCATCTTTGAGTATGCCACTTAAATAACACTTTCTCAGCCAATCCCACACAATCCTCCACACCAGGCCCTTTCTTTATATTTTTATAGTACCTTGTTTTTCTTCTTGAGTACTCAAGTACTTGAGTACCAGAATTTTAATTATTTGTATAGTATCCATCACATCCCCATCACAACTCAGCCAGAATGCTCTGAGAGGCAGAGGTCATATCTCTCCCCTCTGTTACTGCGAACCCTGCACTTAGCCTTGTATCTTACACAGAATAGGGGCTTCCTAAATATTTGTGAACTGAATGAATGGATGAAAACTATAGCTACTAAAATCCTGCTTTGGGATTTAATAAAGCAAAACCAGGATTGCCTTCAGGCTGGACCTTGAGCTCCTAGAAGAAGCAGAGGGAGTATTATATACAACTAGGAAAAGTAAAATATCTGGTTTCATAAAATTTTGTCAGCTTATACATGGCCCTAGATCCACATTTTATGGGTATGCAGCTATGCTGAGTCCAAAGATGCTATTGTAATAAGTGCATATGATTCAAATAACCTCTGCAGTTTGTTTCTAAGATGAATTGGGTCATATTACTTTTATACACATCATGGGGTAAATCCTGGGGCTTATGAGCTCAGAGTGTACCCATAGATTCACACAGAGGCGTTAAGATTCAGTATTCTCAGCCACAATGTGTTCAAGTCACAGTGTGTATTTTATAGGGATTTTCAATTGTTTTGCTGCTACATTTCTTTTCTCTTTTTTTTTTTTTTTTTGCTCTTTTTGAGATTAGAAACAACAACAGTCATGTCACTTCCAAAACATACTGGCAATAAAATAGTTTGATTTGTTTGTTTTGTTTGTTTAAAAAGCAGAAATACTCCACTGCATGAGAACAGATGTTTAAATCAGTTGTTTCCCCTTTATGGTTCAGCATGTTACTTTTCTCTAGATCTTTCTGAGAGAGCTAATTATATATGATGTGGGGCGTTTGTAGATTTAACTGTACCAACTTTTTTTCTGTGAAGGAAGATGCTGAGAATGTAATGGGGAAATGTAGTATTTTATGGTATTGGTTCACCTTTAGAAATAGGAGTGCACATGGTAAGTCACTTCAGTGATGTCCGACTCTCTGCAACTCCATGGGTTGTAGCCCACCAGCCTCTTCTGTCCACAGGATTCTCCAGGCAAGAATACCAGACTGGGTTACCATTTCTTCTTCCAGGGAATCTTCCTGACCCAGGGATCGAACCTGCATCTCCTGTGTCTCCTGCACTGCAGGCAGATTCTTCACCACAGGAGGAGGATATGCAATGTATTTCCTGATCCTTGAAAGTGCTCCACATTAGAAAATTAAATTCATGAAAATATAGGTCTAGACTGTGTGTGCCTATTAACTTATATAGCAAAACATTTTTTTCCCCTAGGAATCTGCTAGTAGATAATGTTTTACAGATACAAACTTTCAGATTCTTATCATTAAGCAGCAGCATAGCATTATTAACTTGATTTTTTTCTTTTCTCCCATAGATTTCTTTGTTTCTCCTTCTATTTAATGGGATGCTGGTTGTCTATGGTCACTTCTTTCTCAATTATACTAATAAGAGCACTGGCAAGAATATGTTTACTTGTTTGCATCAGTACTGCTTATATTTGTAAAAATACTTTTTAAAAAGTGTCCGTGTTCACATTGATGCATGAGGGTAATAGCCCTCTCTGACTTTTCCTCATTTCTAGGAAGAATTCAGAAGCTACACATGGTCTCAACTAAAGTTAAAGCTTTGTCTGCTTCATCCAAGGAAGACTGAGAAATCTTAAGATAATTTCCAACAGCACGGAGACCATGTAGAGTTCAACTATGTATTATATTACATTTTTCTTTGGCCTCATAGACAGCAAAAAAAAAAACATAGACTAAAGGAAACAGAAGGTCATCTGTAGAGGGACACAGAAAAAAATTGTATGTGCTGGCTGAACTGATAATTACCTCACATCAAAAACTTTGTTAGTATAAATTGGATATCATTTTCATCCATTCCACTGACAAATTTTAGGACAAATGGTAAGGAAAGCACTTAGATAAAATGCAGAGATTCTGGAAAGATCTGGAGAATGCATTATTCTTTCTTTTCACAAGAATACTTTTGGCTCACCTGTCAAAATGGCTGTGAGAGGCAGTAGATTCCTGGGTATAAGAAAGGTTTTTACTCTGCAAATTGAAGATCTTTAGAAAGATACTTGTGAAGGGCTTCCTTTCAGAGGCTTGAGGAGACCCTGGTAAGAGATCCTTTAAGAAAAGATTATGGAAGATATTGGAAAGGACTTGACTTCCAAAAATTTGTGGATCCTTGGGGATTTAGATGGGACAAAATTGAACGTGTGTGTTTGCATGCACTCACACACATGTCTGGACTGGCTGGCCTCCTTAGCCTTCGAAACAGAAGACAGACCAAGAACCTTAAAGAATAAGAAGAGGTTGTCTGTATGACTTTGAAACTGTGGCTGAAATATCATCTGTTTTAGCCTTTTACTTTTTTCAAGGAAGAAATCAGATATGTGACAAATCAGACAATAGCAATAAGGAGCAAATAAATCTTAAAAAATATGAAATAGGTGATTAGGATTGACATACATGTGCTTAGTCACTCAGTCATGTCCAACTCTTTACGACCTCATTGAGCATAGCTCACCAGGCTCCTCTGTCCATGGGGATTCTCCAGGCAAGAACACTGGAGTGGGTTCCCACACCCTCCTCCAGGGGAATCTTCCTGACCCAGGAATCAAATCAGGGTTTCCCACGTTGAAGGTGGATTCTTTACCATTTGAACCACCAGGGAAGCCCAAGAATACTGAAATGGATAGGCTATCCTTTCTCCAGGGGATCTTCCTGACCCAGGAATCGAACCAAGGTCTTCTGCATTGCAGGATTCTTTATAAGCTGAGCTACTTGGGAAACTCCACACATACATACTACTATATATAAAATAGAAAACTAACAAGAACCTATTGTATAGCACATGGAACTCTTAGTCAATATTCTGTAATGGCCTATATGGGGAAAAAAGCTTTAAAAAAGAGGAAGTATATGTATAACTGATTCACTTTGCTGTATATCTTAAACTAACACAAAATTAACTAAATCAACTATACTCCAATAAAATATTTTAAAAAAGAGAGAAGGCAGAGCTGAAAAGGTGAACTGATACCTTGGAGGCTGAGAGAGTACAAGACAATCATGTCACAGGTAGGCTTCTTCCTGCTGCCTGCCTCTTGGCATACCTTTAGCCTAGAGAAGTAGATGGTCATTCAGCTTCCATTCCTTCATAGTGTTCCTCCACTTAATGCACTTCAACAACCAAGCTGATTCCTAAAGAGATCACAAGAAAAAATAATCACTATCTGAGGGATTTCTATACATCCAGCAAAGGAAGATAAGATTTGAGCCTCTGGGGGAGACAGATGAAGGTTCAGACAACAGGACTATCTGATAATAACATGGTAACGAACAGCTATGAAGATTCAAGTTAAGCACAAAACAGGACTTCTCCAAATATAAACTAAATATGTGAAGTAGAGAATTCAGTAGATGAGTTAAAGATATGGGATGATTGTTGTTAAGACTGGGATTAGTAGCGTAGGATAATGAGTGCAAGAATATTATCTCAAAGTACAGACTAAAAATGTGAAAAAAGAGCGAATTTAAAAGATGTGAGATCTGGAGAACAGATTTCAAAGATGTGATACCCAAATCACAACAATTTCAGAAGGAGAAAAGGAAACTGATGGGAGATATACAATAACTATACTAGTGACTGAAGAATGTTTCTCTGAGATGAAGACTGCTTTCTACAGAATGAATGGAAAATTACATTAAGTTTCTGTAAATTGTAATGAGAAAGTCATATGCTAGATTCTTGAACTCAAGACAAAGGGAAAAGTAGGATGGTTCAATTAATTTTGTCTGTTATCTACATAGTAACTTGGTAAGGAATAGGATGGGAAAAGATTTTTACACACTGTGACATTTAAATATTCATTTGTACCACAGTCAATCCTAAAGGAAATCAACCCTGAATATGCATTGGAAAGAATGATGCTGAAGCTGAAGCTCCAATACTTTGGCCACCTGATACGAAGAGCTCACATATTGGAAAAGACCTTGATGCTAGGAAAGATTAAGGGGAGGAGGAGACTGGGGTAATAGAGAATGAGATGGTTGGATGGCATCATGAATTTAATGGACATGAGTTTGAACAAACTCCGGGAGATAGTGAAGGACAGGGAAGCCTGGCATTTTGCAGTCCATGGGGTCACAAAGAGTCCTGAGTGAGTTTTTGAAATATTTCTCTTTATACATTGTTATTCTAATACACTAAACAGTTTAATGAAAATAAATCAAATGTCTCCAAAAAGTTAAACTTATACAATTTCCATTCTCATTTAGAAATTAAATCAATATCTCAAAGGAACATTGTGCATAGTGTTTATATGGGTTATTTCATCAACTGTGACTTTAAAGAGAAAAGAGAATCTGAAATTATAAAAGAGATTGCTTTAAAAGTATAGCAATGATGAGAGTTATAAGACCACTGGTGCCATAAAGTATTCATCATTCTTTCTCTCATAGGGTTATTTTCAAAATAGCAGGACATCAAGTACTTTTTATTAGAATTCAAATGACTTGAGAAATAAATGTTTTGTACAAAATGATAATATTTTAAAACATATTATTGTCAGCAAAGATATAAGTGTAGAATTAATGCTGTGGAAAAATAAGCTATAACACTTAAAGCAAGCAGTTGCTTCTAACACTGCTTCTGTTTTCCATGAAGTGTAACATTGGTCATCACAATAGAAATGCAGGTTCCCATTCTTCCCCCTCTTCACCTGCAGGGATTTGAGAAACCAAACTTATTTCCCTGAACATTCCTCTCCTTTTGTAAAACAAGAAGAATGATAGTTTCTATGTAAGGATTATTAGAGACAGTGCTTATCCATATAAAGTACTTAATATAAAACTTGGTGCAGTGTGAGTGATGAAAAATATGAATGGTGTTCGTGACTAATGACATCCCTTGTTTACCCACAGGGAGATGTGACAAGACCAAGGAACTTAGAAATAGACACAACTAGGTTGAAATTCTACTCTGTCTCTTGTTATTTTTGTGGTCTTATAAAAATTAATTCATTTTTCAGAGTCCCTTTTTCTTATCAGTAAATGACAGGCCAATGAGTCTTTCTCATTAATGATGAGGATTAAGTGAGATGAAAAGTGGAGACCACCTAGTAGCAATCAGAAGAATAGAATAAACTAATATAGGCTTCCTTTTTTTCCATTCTTATTCTCCCCAGAAAATAACTACTTAACAACAGATATACTGACAGATTATGAAATTTACAAGGAAAAACATTGATGTTGGTGACATTCTTGTATAGGATATAGACTACGTTGCTCAGTCATGTCCGACTCTTTGCGACCCTATGGACTGTAGCCTACCAGGCTCCTTTGTCCTTGGGATTTTTCAGGCAGGAATACTGGAGTGGATTGCCATTTCCTTCTCCAGGGGATCTTCCCGACCCAGGGATCGAACTGGGTCTCCCACATTGTAGACAGGCACTTTACTATCTGAGCCACCAGGGAAGTCCAAGCTTATAGGATATAAGCTATGACAAATCTAGACAGCATATTAAAAAGCAGAGACATTACTTTGCCAACAAAGGACGGTCTAGTCAAAACTATGGTTTTTTCCAGTAGTCATATGAACGTGAAAATTGAATATAAAGAAAGCTGAGCACCAAAGAACTGATGTTTTAGGACTGTGGTGTTGGAACAGACTCTTGAGAGTCACTTGGACTGCAAGGAGGTCAAATCAGTCAGTCCTAAAGAAAAGCAATCCTGAATGTTCATTGGAAGGACTGATGCTAAAGCTGAAGCTCCAATAATTTGACCACCTGATGCGAAGAGCTAACTCATTGGAAAGGACCCTTATGCTGGGAAAGATTGATAGCAGGAGGTGAAGGGAATGACAGATGACAAGATGGTTGAATGGCATCATCAACTCAGTGGACATGAGTTTGAGCAAATTCCAGGCAGATGGTAAAGGACAGGGAAGCCTGATGGGCTGCAGTCCATGGGGTCACCAAGAGTTGGACTCGACTGGGCAACTGAACAACAACTATATATATATATATATATTCATATAGATATTTGAAATATATGCAATAAATACATTCATATATATATATATGAAAAATGGTAAGAAAATGACTATCAATGATGAGCACAAAATTCTGAAAGAAAAATTTGAAATAATTGAAATAAGTAACACAATGGCTCAAAGTGGGATCATGCTTGTACTGCAAACAACATTGTTTTCATGTTAAGAAATAAACTTGTCAAAATTGAACTAAATGAAAAGTGTCAAGAAACCTTTAAAGTGCTTTTCATTAAAACTATATCAGAATTGAAAATCTTCCTCAGGGAGTTCTACGCTTACTATTATTTCTACTAGAATGTGAACAAACAAGACTTTTTTTGTGATGCAGGATGACATAGTGGTGGGAGTGCAGTCTCTGAACTAGGACCATCTGGGTTCAAATTCCAGCACTTTGGACACTTTCTCACTACAGGACTCACTCTAGGACTTTGGGCCACTTCTCAAATGTTCTGCACCTGTTTCCTCATCTGTTAGGTTCAGATACGAGTAGTAGATTCTTCGCAGAAGACCAGGAGATGAATATATTTGATATACTTAGAACTATGCTTAGAACATATCATTTTATAACTGTTGATTATTTGGGCAGTAGTACTATTTTTGCTGCTGGGCTACCAAGGTGGTTCAGTGGTAAAGGGTCCACATGCCTATTCAGGAGACAAAAGTTCAATCCCTGGGTTGGGAAGATACCCTAGAGAAGACAATGACAACCCATGTCAGTATTCTTGCCTAGAAAATGTCATGGACAGAGCAGCCTGTCAGGCTACAGTCCAAGGGGTCTCAAAGAGTCAGATATGACTGAGCACATATGCACTATTTTTGCTACTATCAGCCAAAAAACTATTTATTGAATGGTCATGTTTATACGACTCTAACATGCAGAAACAGCAAGCTAAAAATACACTAATTTATCATCAGAAACCTGTATTTCATTATGAGTCTGTCATTTACTGGGCATGTGATCTTGGACATTTTACTTTGCCCATCCTTGAATCAGTTCAGTTCAGTTCAGTAGCTCAGTCGTGTCTGATTCTTTGCGACCCAATCAACTGCAGCATGCCAGGCTTCCCTATCCATCACTAACTCCCAGAGCTTGTTCAAACTCATGTCTATTGAGTTGGTAATTCCATCCAACCATCTCATCCTCTGTCGTCCCCTCTTGAATGATGATGTTTAAACACTCGACTAGAAAAATGGGACTGATTAATTTGCCTTGAAAATCAGAAGCAGTTTTACAAAAACATAAATACTGAGCTTGAAATTTGATGTGCATGTAGAAATAGTAGTGATGATATGCATAAAACAGATAAGCAACAAGGATTTATTATATAGGAAACTATATACATTTAGTTCAAGTCAGTTTAGTCACTCATTCATGTCTGACTCTTTGCAACCCCATGGACTGAAGCACACCAGGCCTCCATGTCCATCACCAACACCCAGAGCTTGCTCAAACTCATGCCCATTGAGTTGGTGATACCATTCAACCATCTCATCCTCTGTTGTTCCCTTCTCCTCCTGCCTTCAATCTTTCCCAGCATCATGGTCTTTTCAAATGAGTCAGTTCTTTGCATCAGGTGGCCAAAGTATTGGAGTTTCAGCTTTAGCATCAGTCCTTCCAATGAACATTCAGGACTGATTTCCTTTAGGATTGATTGGTTGGATCTCTTTGCAGTCCAAGGGACTCTCAAGAGTCTTCTCCAACACCACAATTCAAAAAGCATCGATTCTTCAGTGCTCAGCTTTCTTTGTAGTCCAACTCTCACATCCACATGACTACTGGGAAAACCATAGCTTTGACTAGACAGACTTTTGTTGACAAAGTAATGTCTCTGCTTTTTAGTATGCTGTCTAGGGTGGTCATAACTTTTCTTCCAAGGAGCAAGTGTCTTTTAATTTCATGGCTGCAATCACCATCTGCAGTGATTTTGGAACCTCCAAAAATAAAGTATCTCCCTGTTTCCATTGTTTCCCCATCTATTTGCCATGAAAAGATGGGACCAGATGCCATGATCTTTGTTTTCTGAATGTTGAGTTTTAAGTCAACTTTTCCACTCTCCACTTTCACTGTCATCAAGAGGCTCTTTAGTTCTTCTTTGCTTTCTGCCATAAGGAAGGTGTCATCTGCATATCTGAGGTTATTGATATTTCTCCCGGAAATCTCAATTCCAGCCTCTGATTCATCCAGCTCAGTGTTTCTCATGATGTACTCTGCATATAAGTTAAATAAGCAGGGTGACAATATACAATTGGGACCAGTCTATTGTTCCACGTGCAGTTCTAACTATTGCTTTCTTGACCTGCATACAGGTTTCTCAAGGGGCAGGTCAGGTGGTCTGGTATTCCCATCTCTTTCAGAATTTGCCACAGTTTGTTGTGATCCACAAAGTCAAAGGCTTTGGCAAAATCAATAAAGCAGAAGTAGATTCTTTTCTGGAACTCTCTTGCTTTTTTGATGATCCAGTGGATGTTGGCAATTTGATCTCTGGCTCCTCTGCCTTTTCTAAATCCAGCGTGAACATCTGGAAGCTCACGGTTCATGTACTGTTGAAGCCTGGCTAGGAGAATTTTGAGCATTACTTTACTAGCGTGTGAGAAGAGTGCCAATGTGTCATAGTTTGAGCATTCTTTGGCATTGCCTTTCTTTGGGATTGGAATGAAAACTGACCTTTTCCAGTCCTGTGGCCACTGCTGAGTTTTCCAAATTTGCTGGCATGTTGAGTGCAGCACTTTCACAGCATCATCTTTCAGGATTTGAAATAGCTCAACTGGAATTCCATAACCTCCACTAGCTTTGTTTGACATTATATTGATTATATTCTTTGCAGCCAAAGATGGAGAGCTCTATACAGTCAGCAAAAACAAGACCAGGAGCTGACTGTGGCTCAGATCATGAACTCCTTATTGCCGAGTTCAGAGTTAAATTGAAGAAAGTAGGGAAAACCACTAGACCATTAAGATAGGACCTAAATCAAATCCCTTACAATTATACAATGGAAGTGAGAAATAGATTCAAGGGATTAGATCTGATAGACCGAGTGCCTGAAGAACTATGAACAGAGGTTTTTGACATTGTACAGGAGGCAGGGATCATGATCATCCCCAAGAAAAAGAAATGCAAAAGTTTTCTGAGGAGGTCTTACAAATAGCTGAGAAAAGAAGAGAAGCTAAAGGCAAAGGAGAAAAGGAAAGATATACCCAATTGAATGCAGAGTTCCAAAGAATAGCATATTATGTACATTCAGATGTTCAAGCTGGATTTAGAAAAGGCAGAGGAACCAGAGATTGCCACCATCTGATGGATCATAGAAAAAGAAAGAGCATTCCAGAAAAGCCTCTATTTCTGCTTTATTGACTACGCCAAAGCCTTTAACTGTGTGGATCAAACAAGCTGTGGAAAATTCTTCAAGAGATGGGAATACCAGACCACCTGACCTGCCTCCTGAGAAAATTGTATGAAGGTCAAGAAGCAACAGTTAGAACTGCACATGGAACAAAAGACTGGTTCGAAAATGGGGAAGGGGTACATCAAGGTTGTATATTGTCACCTGCTTATTTAACTTATATGCAGAGTACATCATGAGAAATGCCAGGCTGGATGAATCACAAGCTAGAATCAAGATTTCCAGAAAAAATATCAATAACCTCAGATATGCAGATGACACCTTCCTTATGGCAGAAAGCGAAGAAGAACTAAAGAGCCTCTTGATGACAGTGAAAAGGGAGAGTGGAAAAATTGACTTAAAACTCAACATTCAGAAAACAAAGATCATAGCATCCAGTCCCATCACTTCATGGCAAATAGATGGGGAAGCAGTGGTTGACTTTATTTTGGGGGGCTCGAAAATCACTGCACATGGTGACTGCAGCTATGAAATTAAAACATGCTTGCTCCTTGGAAGAAAATCTATGACCACCCTAGACAGCATATCAAAAAGCAGAGACATTACTTTGCCAACAAAGGTCTGTCTAGTCAAATCTTTGGTTTTTCCAGTAGTCCATATATGGAAGTGAGAATTGGACTATAAAGAAAGCTGAGCAGTGAAGAATTGATGCTTTTGAACTGTGGTGTTGGAGAAGATTCTTGAGAGTCCCTTGGGCTGCAAGGAGATCCAACCAGTCCATCCTAAAGGAAATCTGTCCTGACTATTCATTGGAAGGCCTGATGCTGAAGCTGAAACTCATACTTTGGCCACCTGATGCAAAGAACTGACTCATTGGAAAAGACTGTGATGCTGGGAAAGATTGAAGGCAAGAGAAGAAAGGGATGACAGAGGATGAGATGGTTGGATGGCATCACCGTCTCTATGGACATGAGTTTGAGCAAGCTCTGGGAGTTGGTGATGGACAGGGAGGCCTGGCATGCTGCAGTCCATGGATTCGCAAAGAGTTGGACACAACTGAGCAACTGAACTGAACAGGAGCTTCTGCAGAAGAACCTTTTACTAGGTGAATTTACTTTACATGAATTTCTTTTTTTTTCATAGTTTAGAAAAATAACTTATTGAATGGGCTTCAAAGCATATCATTTTACAGCAAAAATGTACTATTAATGTATAGTAAATTTCAATTTTTATTTCAAACTTTTTACTATAAATAAAGAAAGAAGAAATATACACTTATTGAACAGATAATTATGTTAGAGCACTTCAGCCAGGATTCCAGCAAGAGACAAATGGGACATTCAGCAAGGTAATTAAGATTTTTAAAAAAAACAGTTTACCAAAATGAAGTTAAAGTTAAGAAAAAATGGTAAAGCAAGAAATGATGAATCAGTGGTGACCAATTATCACACCTAGATCCAAATGGGACAGGAAGAGAAGCAAGTATCAGTTACAGTGTAGGAAAGGGCCCCTGTCAGAAGCTGTGTCCTTTTGTGGAGAAACACAGCCAATCCACAACCAGGGGGGAGCCTGGGAAAGGGTACCCTAGTCTTTCTCCTTTCCCATCCTACAAACATCTGCCACTGTCTTTGATCAATAGGACCTAACAAGAAGTTAGAGAGTCAGTTGATTCACGACTATAAAGGTCAGCAGATGAACACAATTTGAGTATGTATCAAATCTACCCAGTATACAAATCTTTTATAGATTACAAACATTTTTATATTTTTAAAAAATCTCACAATATCTTTCTTTGTCAATAAATTTGTGAAGATAAGTACATAAGCAATGAGGACTTGTTACGACTCTAGAAATGTCATTTACTATAATGTTATATGTATTTACCAAGTAGTCCTATCTAGAAAAAATTAAGACTTTCAATTAAATAAACAGTCAACATCAGCCACTTAAAAAAATCTTAGTTACTGAGTAAAGTATGCACAGAAGGACAGAAGAAATTAATACCATAAGATGATGGGAAGCAAGATCCAAAAGGCCCTTCTTCAAGATCACTATGACTAAAACTAGACCTTCTTATTTTATTTAGTTTATTTAACACATATGATATTTAGGTAAGCTGGGACTAATTATTTCTTTTGCAATTAATTTTGTCTTGGGTGACATATTCAAAATACTAAACTTAGTTGTAGCCATATCTTGCTAAGAATATGAAATTATATCTAATTAATCTATAATTGAAAACATACTCAACATCTACACTGAAACATACTCAACATGACTTTCCTATTACTTTTACAAAATTTGACGTAAATATTATGAATAATACTTTATGAATTAAATACATGCAATTATTTTAATGCATGACTGAACTAAGGAAAATGAGTGGTTTGATTTCAAAGTCATTGTATGTCTATTAAAATACATCCTTAAAAATGTGTGTGTGTGTGCTCAGTCATGTCTGACTCTTTGTGACCCCATGAACTGCAGCCTGCCAGGCTCTTCTGTCCGTGGAATGTTCCAGGCAAGAATACTGGAGTGGGTTGCCATATCCTACTCCAGGGAATCTTCCCAACCCAGGGATACAACCCAGATCTCTTGCATCTCCTGCACTGGCAGGTGGATTCTTCACCACTAAAGGTAAAGAATTAGTCCTTAAAATAACATCTGTGTTTGAAGACCTATCAAATACCTCAATAGCCTCATTCAGTTCAGTTCAGTTCAGTGGCTCAGTCGTGTCCGACTCTTTGTGACCCCATGAATCGCAGCACCCCAGGCCTCCCTGTCCAGCACCAACTCCCAGAGTTCACTCAGACTCACGTCCTTTGAGTCAGTGATGCCATCCAGCCATCTCATCCTCTGTCGTCCCCTTCTGCTCTTGCCCCGAATCCCTCCCAGCATCAGAGTCTTTTCCAATGAGTCAACTCTTCACATGAGGTGGCCAAAGTACTGGAGTTTCAGCTTTAGCACTACTAAGCTGGAAATATGAACTGGTCTAGGTATTCAAGAGAAAAAGTGATATTCATGAAATGCTATGAAATAGGCATACATTTTAACTAACTAATTTTATTTCTGGGAATTTATCCTAAGAATATAACTAGATATTCAGACAAAGATTTATGTAAAGAACTTTGTTCACCTGTAGGAAAAATGAATGGTAAGAAATTATCAAAGAAATAATACAAGAAAAGTTTTTAAGACTGAAAGAAAACAGTCAAATTGAAAGGAATGCTAACAAGTATGATTAACAAATACCCATACCTAAACACGTGATATTCACAGCTTAATGGATAAAAATAATATTTTTTAAGTTTCCCAATGGAAAAAAAAAAGAGTATTATCACATTAAAAGAATGAAAGTCAGACCAGGTTCATCCTTCTCAGTAGAAAAGACTGATCACTTGAAAAAAATAGAAGGGTAGTTTGAAAATTCTGAGGAAATGTAACTCTTAGGGCGGGATGATTTGGGAGAATGGCATTGAAATATGTATAATATCATATATGAAACGAGTCGCCAGTCCAGGTTCGATGCACGATACTGGATGCTTGGGGCTGGTGCACTGGGACGACCCAGAGGGATGGTATGGGGAGGGAGGAGGGAGGAGGGTTCAGGATGGGGAACACATGTATACCTGTGGCAGATTAATTTTGATATATGGCAAAACCAATACAATATTGTAAAGTTAAATAAAATTTAGAAAAATTTTTTAAATTAAATGTGAGTATAATTGAATGAGAACACAGACAAATGCTTGGTCTATACATCCTAACATATATCCTACATCTCCACTTCAAGGAGAAAAGAGGAGTAGAAAATCATGTTGACTTTAAACTGGAAGTGAATAAGAAAACTCAGAAGTGTCTGAGTTTATCTGGAAATGACCAGGCTAATCTTTCTGTCATCCTGGACAATAAAATTCAAGAGAGAAGTTAAATTCAACTGTAAAAAAGTAATTTTTTTCTTTTTGCACATCTGAGTATGTGGTTTATTAAATTCATAGCTATTAATAATACCATTGCTATGTTGTGTGTTAGTTTGTGTATGACTCTTTAGGGCTTCCCTGGTTGCTCAGAGGTTAAAGTGTCTGCCTCCAATGCAGGAGACCTGGGTTCGATCCTTGGGTCAGGAAGATCCCCTGGAGAAGGAAATGGTAACCCACTCCAGTATTCTTGCCTGGAGAATCCCATGGATGGAGAAGCCTGGTAGGCTATGGTCCACAGTGTTGCAAAGAGTCAGACACGACTGAGCGACTTCACTTTGCAACCCCATAGACTGTAGCCTGCCAGGCTCCTCTGTCTGTGGAATTTCCCAGCCAAGAATAATGGAGTGGATTGCCTTTCCTTCTCCAGGGGATCTTTCTGACCCTGGTATTGAACCCTGGTCTCCTGCATTACAGGTGGATGCTTTGCAGTCTGTGCCACCAGGGATGCCCAATTACCATTGCTAATAGCAATTATTTCTGAATACTTACTATGTATCAGATACTTTGCTAAGTATCCTAATATATAAGCACATTAAATCCTCATAATTTTATGAGATTTAGGTATTATTATCTCCAATTTAGGATGAGAAAATTAAGGTTCAGTAAAATTAAGTAACTTTCTCAAAGTCACATATTTAGTAAGTGGTAAAGTCTGAATAGGAAAAGGAGTGTGTCAAGGCTATATATTGTCACCCTGCTTATTTAACTTATATGCAGAGTACATCATGAGAAATGCTGGGCTGGAGGAAGCACAGGCTGGAATCAAGATTGCCGGGAGAAATATCAAGAACCTCAGATATGCAGATGACACCACTCTTATGGCAGAAAGTGAAGAAGAACTAAAAAGCCTCTTGATAAGAGTGAAAGAGGAAGGTGAAAAAGTTGGCTTAAAGCTCAACATTCAGAAAACGAAGATCATGGCATCTGGTCCTACCACTTCATGGGAAATAGATGGGGAAACAGTGGAAACAGGGTCAGACTTTATTTTTTGGGGCTCCCAAATCACTGCAGATGGTGACTGCAGCCATGAAATTAAAAGATGCTTGCTCCTTGGAAGAAAAGTTATGACCAACCTAGACAGCATATTCAAAAGCAGAGACATTACTTTGCCAACAAAGGTCTGTCTAGTCAAGGCTATGGTTTTTCCAGTGGTCATGTATGAATGTGAGAGTTGGACTGTGAAGAAAGCTGAACACTGAAGAATTGATGCTTTTGAACTGTGGTGTTGGAGAAGACTCTTGAGAGTCCCTTGGACTGCAAGGAGATCCAACCAGTCCATTCTAAAGGAGATCAACCCTGGGTGTTCTTTGGAAGGAATGATGCTGAAGCTGAAACTCCAGTACTTTGGCCACCTCATGCGAAGAGTTGACTCATTGGAAAAGACTCTGATGCTGGGAGGGATTGGGGGCAGGAAAGAAAGGGGATGACAGAGGATGAGATGGCTGGATGGCATCACTGACTTGATGGATGTGAGTTTGAGTGAACTCTGGGAGTTGGTGATGGACAGGGAGGCCTGGCGTAGCAAAGAGTCAGACACGACTGAGTGACTGAACTGAACTGAACTGAAAGTCTGAATTCTTAACAAATCTTTGTGACTCTCAAGCCTATTGTCTTAAACATCACTGTAAGTTTTGACCAATGTCCAACTGACTGTCCTCAAAAAATAATACATATATATATATATATTCCTTGACTTTCCAATAATTCACTGGTTTCTTAAATATTCACATCTTTGTGTGTTTGGAGATAAATAATTAAAATCTTTTCAACCTTGAACTCCAGAACATTCCTGGCATTCTCCTTTTCAATTCTCTCCCTGAAGTTATGACTCATCCCTTAAAAATCTCCCCTATGCTGAAACCTAGAGGAGAAAAGGACTCTTTTCAATTAGTTCTAGCATTCTCTGTTCTCTGCTGATAAGACAGCAATGAATAAGTACCTGTATAGAGTCACGTGGAGTTGGCTGAATTCATACCCAGTGGCATTTTACTCTGTCAAAACCTTTCCAAAAGTCCTGGGGAAAAGCTTGGAGGGCAGTGGTAAGTATTATGGAAAAATGATGAAAGGGTATTTCAGCAAAAGAGAAAGATCTTGTTATTTTCTACTAATAAAGGCAAACACTGAACTTTATGGAGCTCAAAACGTCTAAAATTGATGATAGCATTTCTCTTGGATATTAGGCCATTTACCTTCCAGGATCATTTAAATAATGGTTAGACCACCTGCTCTTCCTTCTTTTCCCCACCTTTCTGAAGTCAAACTCCATCCTCAACTTGGTAGAGTAGACATAGAATGCTCTGTAAGAGTCTCCTTTACACTACACAGGCCTGGTGACAGAGGTATTTTGAAGCTCAAGTTGATTGCTAGTCTTAATGCAGTTTGAACATCACAGTACTACGTTCACAGTTGAGGGTTGCTTGTTCACTTTCCATCTTACTATTATTTTGTTTTTGCCTTTAAATGATATTATAAATAAATACAGTCCTTATAATTGTATGTAACAATGGAAAAAATGAATAATTTGTTTTCCCAGTTTACTTAATTCCATATTAAAGTTTCAAAGCATATACCAAATATAATTATCCTAACATCTTTAGGGCCCTTATTTCCTGTTTTGCAACTCTTGGAAAGCCTTGCAATTCTTTCTAATACATCTGGTGTATTACATTTATATTTTCCACAACATTATAGTCACTAATAGGGAAGCATATTGAACTTTCTTTCACTTGGGTAGGAATCATTTGATCCAAGGCATTTTCCTGTCTGACTTTGTCAGAAGTGATATCAACTTGGTAACTTATATTCTGCAGGCTCTTGCAACCACTTGCTAATGCACCTTCAGAGACCTTCCTAAGCAATGTCAGAGCACCCTGGAAGTCTCTCAAGTATGCTCTGAAAGAAGATCACGAAGTTCTCTGCTCTACTACTGCTTCACAGACCTTGTTCCCCTGGCCCTCATCCCTGTTTCCTGCTTAATTGTCATCTGTGGAGTACGCCTGTGGCCTCTAGGAACTGTCAGTCATCCAGCAACCCACCTCTGCTTAAAGCATCATCATTTTTGTCAATCACCTGGTTCACAAATATTTATAGGGCACCTACCAAATGCCCAGCACCGATGTATATATCAAAGATGAAAACAAACATCGTTTTCCTAAGGAGTCTTACATTTCAGTGAAAGGTGCTGGGGAAAGTATAATGAAAAACCACCTCTCCTTATCACCCTAGAAAAATTGCTTCACAAAAATAGAAAACATTTTTGTTATTAAATAAGTATTTAAACAAAATGTAATGTATGGCACAGTCAATCCACAAAAAGAGACTGCAAAAGCAGAAAGAAATATCATCCTCTTATTCAGTTAAATAGATACAATTTATTACATGCATGTTCTCAGGAGAAATAAACTAGTCCTCATGTGAGAGGGCATGACAGCACCATTTGTCATAGCTCATTTATCTTAAATTTACTGGTAATTAAAGTATCCACTTGTTTTGCAAATGTATTTTTAAACAATATTTTTCTCACATCCCTATGACATGAAGTAGTTTGCAAAGTGGAACCAGTACCCACTGAAGTTAGTCTTAGCATCCCAGGAAACTCGGGGATGGGATAATATTTTCCTTGATGATTACATTCCAAAGAGATTGTTCCCAGGTTCTTTTTAAAATATTTTTATTGGAGTATAATTGCTTTAAAATGTTGCATTAGTTTCTGCTGTACAATGAAGTAAATCAGCCATATGCATACATATATCCCCTTCCTCTTGGACCTCCCTCCCATCCCATCCCCTCCCCAATCCCCTCCACTCCCTAGGTCATCACAGAGCACTGAGCTGAGCTTCCTGCAGTTTATGGCAGCTTCCCGCTAGCTATTTTACCCATGGTAGTGTATATATGTCGATCACAGCCTCCCAATTCATCCCACCTTCCCCTTCACTCCCTCTCTGTCCACATGCCCACTTTGTATATCTGCATCTCTATTCCTGCCCTGCAAATGGGTTCATTTATACCATTCTTCTAGATTTCATATTTACCATTAAATACACAATGTTTGCTTTTCCCTCTCTGACATTTTACTCTGTAGGACAGGCTCTAGGTTCATCTGTGTCTCTACAAACGACCCTATTTCACTCCTTTTAGGGGCTGAGTAATATCCCATCGTGTATGTTTACCACATCTTCTTTATTCATTCATCTGTTGTGGGGCATTTAGGTTGGTTTCATGTCCTGGTTATTGTAAACAGTACTGCAATGAACATTGGGATAGGTTGCCAGGTTCTTAAGTAAATATCCCTGACTGTAAAATGAACAGAAGACCAATTTAGCTCTTTAAAATATTTACATACATTTCAAAGAGACAATGAACTTATAAGTTTTCTAAAGTAAATGCATTAAGAAGTGGGAAGGAGGAACCTCTTCCCTTATTTTCAACAAAGCAAACTAAGTCCCTTATTTTTCATTTATATTTGCCTTTTCTTTTTTTTTAAATTTTATTTTATTTTTAAACTTTACATAATTGTATTAGTTTTGCCAAATATCAAAATGAATCCGCCACAGGTATACATGTGTTCCCCATCCTGAACCCTCCTCCCTCCTCCCTCCCCATACCATCCCTCTGGGTCGTCCCAGTGCACTAGCCCCAAGCATGCACGATACTATATTTGCCTTTTCAAGAGCAATAGGCCATCAAGAAATAGACATGATTTCAAGATTTCTGGTCTTGGTAAGTAGCAGTGTCATTTATTAAAATTGTGTCTGTATTTCAGGTGAGATTTTGGAGGAAAGTTAATTTATGGCATTCAAATAGTAATATTGGGTGGTAAAAGGGTCTGGAGTTATGAGAAGAATGTGTATCTGCATTTTTTTTGTTTCAGGTTTGCTGTGACTTGTAATATTCCCACTGGGCATTGCTAACTCTACTGGGCACCTATGCACTCTAGGTATCAAGGTTTTAGGATAATCTATCGCCTATGAGTGGTGAGCAAACCTCTGTTTTTGATGTTACTTTTCCTATTCCTCTAATCTCTGTGAAATCTCCTTTGGCCTCATCTCTCCAGTGCATACCTCCTCTGATGCCCTCTTCTGTAATCAGCTATAGAACTTTCTTTGCTTTTGAGGTCTCCTGGAATTAGACTGGATGTACCCAGGTTATTCTCCTTATTTTAAGAAACTGTATGTGGTAATTTTAATTCCAACAGCAGAATTCCCTCAAAAGGACTAGAGTCATGTTTGATTAAACAACTAAAGGATAAAAATCTCAGAAAGAAAATTTTAAAATCTTGTCTGCCCAGTTCTTCAGTCTTAAAAGTGTCCTTTTGTTGAGCTGACCCATCAATTCTTTAATCCTACACAGATATGTCTTCATCTCAGCAGCTGACAGCTCAGTGCCCAAGTTAGGATAGCAGCTACAATCACATAATATTCATTCAGTTATTCATATATTTAATAAGTATATTTTGAGCTCTTTTCATGTTTTGAGTATTGGGGATATAGCAGTGAATAAGAGAACAGACTTTTGTTCTCTTATAGTTTAAATGCGAAGGATAGATGGTAGCAGATGTCACTTTTGATATCTTAATGAGACCAGTAGCTGAAAAATAGAGAAACTTTGACTAAGCATCAGATGTTCCAGCTTGCTTTTAAAACATTATTCTGAACATGATCAAATCAATGTGTTGGTCACTTGCCTAGTGCCTCTCTTTGCCATGATCAGAACAGAAATAGCAGAAATAACCTCTTTCCACGTCCTTTTTCTCTTAAACATAGCTCTATGTAGAGTTCATCTGCAGAATAATTGGGGGTAGAAAATGCCACATACTCCAAGGAAATTGACACTTCAGCTATTCAACAGGCACCTAGGAGACTTACTTTGCAAACAGCAACAATCTCTAAGATTCTCAAAGACACAGATAAGTGGATTCATAATGGAATTGATGGTCTGTGAGTCATACGGAGCATACAAAGAAATCTAAATGAATCAACTTTTTGAAAGAGCAAATGGTGGCTTGAGGAGAAGTAGGTGATGAAACAAACTTTCTTCTGACCTGCTCTGTTGTCAGGTCTCTGGTTTGAGCCTGGAATTGGGTCACCTTTCCTGAAGTGGCTTTTCTTAATTCATCTCAAATCCCATCTGAGCCCTTGGTTATAATTCTTTTGTATCCATGCAGTACCACATGCACCTCACAAGATCGATACGTCATATCAATGACAAAAGTACAAGTAGATTTTGTATGTGTGTGTGTGTGTGTGTGTGTGTGTGTGTGTGTGTAAACTCAGTAATGTCCAACTCTTTGTAACCCCATGGATGGTGGCCTGCCAGGATCCTCTGTCTATGGGATTTTTCAAGCAAGAATATTGGAATGGATGGCCATTTACTCCTCCAGGGGAATCTTCCCTACCCAAGGATTTGCATTGCAGGTGGATACTTTACCACTGAGCCACAGGGAAGACATTCTATCTCAAATGGCAAACTGGTTAAAAACAAAGAGCAATGCTACCACACTACTCACAACCCAAGTAAGTTAATTTGCCTACATCATCGATTGCATGTTAAGGGTTACATTTTGTTGGGTTCCTTGATATCACCCACCCTGCAAATTGGAGGTTTAAAGAGACGAGGCTAATAAACCTTGATAATAGATAGATTAATCAAATTTAGACCAGTTGAATTGTTCGTTTTTGTTTCAGTGCGGTAAATTTTAGTCATGTTTAATTTATAGTAAAAAGGAAGAAAACGTGGAGGGGAGGCACAGGAAAGGCAACATGTCTTCAGGCTTTTGGAGGCGTTTTGCTTTAACAATGAATGGCTGTGATGGCTCTGCTTTCTGAAAGGGAAAGGGTTTGGTAGAGTTCCACAGTTTTGTCAGTTCCAACTGTGCAATAGTCTTTTGAAATGATGAGCTGTTGAAAATATGGTATTTAGAAATCCCAGAGAACTTTCCTGTTCCCCATTATCCCAGTCTGTCAGAAATCCTTTTGAAAAAAGGTGAGTACCAAATTCTGATAAAAACAACCGTCAGCTCATGGGAGCAAACTTTTATTCAGTCTCTACCAAGTCCCAAGCACTCCTTGACATTATCTTAAAGTTCCATACCATTCTATGAGAGTAGGAAAATCTCCACTAAAAGGCAGATTTGGTGATGACTGGGCCACACTTGGATGACCATACTAATCCTGTCTCTCCTTCCACGTTTCTTTAGAAGCCAGACAATCCTTCCAGATATGCCAGAAACTATCCAAGTTTGATAAAAGGCAAGAGGTTTCCAAGTGTAAATAGTTAAATAATTTTAACACTTGTTGATGTTAACCATACAGTAAAAATGATTGGGATGGCTATGCTATTCTTTATCATAAGCATTCAACAAATAATGTAATTATTAGTTGGAGTTCTTCCACTGCCCCCAACTCATGATAAAATTTGAGTCATTTGTATACTATTGATTTGTAACCCAAGCTTAGGGAGAGGCTTGCATTCCCACATGAAAATAAATTTCAGTCAGGAAAAAAAAATCCAAATGCCTTGTGTACTTCTGTTCCTCACTGTTTGCTTTCTCTTTTGCCTCACTGAGCTTTTCTACTCAAGGATTTTTACAGGTTATTACAAAGATGGAGCTCCAGAGTGGTAAGGACATGTGATTCTGTAATGTATGCAGACATACTGAAAGTTATGCCCTGGAGATTTTACCAAGACAAAATTATAATGAGCTTGTTATTTATTTGAGAAGAGAGAAAAAACAAACAGAACAAGAGCAACACAGGAATATTGGGTTGTTTGGTAAGTTTTATTTTATTTTCTTCCAATACTCTCCTCAGCCCCAGAGACAAGAACATGTCTGCTCTTGAGAAAGGGGTAGGAACTCTAAATCCTCACTGTATGTTTGCACCTGTGGTAAAATATCTGGACATATGACACCCATGAAGAATGGAGGGCAGTCATCAGCCCTCCCGTGGAGGAGGAGGAAGACGTGTTCTTACATTCCTTTCCATCTGCTCACCACCAGTATAAAGCCTTCATGATTTGAATCCACCAGGCTGAGTAACCTGGGAGTGGGGGTTTATCAGTTCAGTAGAAAAGGTTTCACTCCAGTACCCATGCAAGGAGCATTACACAACCTCACGATCTTTGCATAGAGTTCCACATCATAAGAGATAACTATTTCAGTAATCAGATTCATAATGGACTTGTGCTTTTACCTTACATTTATTGACTTGTAACTCTACACAACTCTCACCCTTGTTCACTAAGATAAACAAAACTGAATGCTCTCCACTCCAGCAGGATAAACCCTGCTTGGGTAACCTCATGTGAAACAGAGATTAGAATCCAAGGTATGGTCTGAGAATCTCTAAAGGTCAAGTATTAGCAAAATGTTATGAGAGCAAGGAAGAGTGTTTGATGTCCCAGAGTGAGAAGACCACAAAAGTTTTCATGAAGGAGGTGGCAGCAGGATTGAACCTTTTCACCTAACCATAAACTTTGTTGATACTGTTGCAGTCCCTCAGTTGTGTCTGACTCTGCCACCCCATAGACTGCAGCCCACCCAGTCTTCACTATCTCCCAGAGCTTGCTCAAATTCACGTCCATTGAGTCACTGATGACATCCAACCATCTCATCCTCTGTCATCCCCTTCTCCTCCTGCCTTCAATCTTTCCCAGCATCAGGGTTTTTTCTAGTGACTTGGCTCTTCGCATCAGTTGGCCAAATATTTGAGCTTCAGCTTCAGGATCAGTCCTTGCAATGAATATCAGGACTAATTTCCTTTAGGATTGATTGGTTGGATCTCCTTACAGTCCAAGTGACTTTCAAGAGTCTTCTCTAACACCGCAGTTCAAAAGCATCAATTCTTTGGCACTCAGCTTTCTTTATGGTCCAACTCTCACATCCATACATGACTATTGAAGAAAACAAAGCTTTGACTAGACGGCCAATTGTTGGCAAAGTAAAATCTCTGCTTTTTAATTTCGCTGTCTAGACTTGTCATAGCTTTTCTTCCAAGGGGCAAGTATCTTTTAATTTCATGGCTGCAGTCACCATCTGCAGTGATTTTAGAGCACAAGAAAAAAAAAAAAAATCTCTCACTGCTTCCTTTGTTTTCCTATCTATTTGCCATGAAGTAATGAGACCAGATGCCATGATGTTAGTTTTTTGAATGTTGAGTTTTAAGCTAGCTTTTTCACTCTCTTCTTTCACTTTCATCAAGAGGCTCTTTAGTTCATCTTCACTTTATGCCATAAGGGTGGTGTCATCTGCATATCTGAGGTTCTTGATATTTCTCCCAGCAATCTTGATTCCAGCTTGTGCTTCATCCAGTCTGGCATTTTGCATGATGTACTCTGCATGTAAGTTAAATAAGCAGGGTGACAATATATAGCCTTGACATACTCCTTTCCTAATTTGGAACCAGTCCATTGTTCCATGTCCAGTTCTAACTGTTGCTTCTTGACTTGCATACAAGTTTCTCATGAGGCAGGTAAGGTGGTCTGGTATTCCCACCTCTTTAATAATTTTCAGTTTGCTGTGATCCACACAGTCACCATAATTATGTGTGACTCAAAAGTTTAGAAAGAAGGCATTCTCTGACTGATATTATTGCTAGGAAAAGTACCGTTGTTTGAAAGCACTTTGAGTATTAGGAAATTACATGTATAATGGTGGGGTGATAGTTAATTTATGTGTCAACTTGACTAACCCACAGTTTCCCAATAGTCACTCAAATACCAGTCTAAATATTGCTGTGAAGGTATATTTCAGATGAGGTTTGCATATAAGTCAGTAAATTTTGGGTAAATCAAACTACCCTTAATAAGGGTAAGTTTCTGTGAAGAAAAGCTATGACAAACCTAGACAACATATTAAAAAGCACAGACATTACTTTTCCAACAAAGGTCTATGTAGTCAAAACTATGGTTTTTCCAGTAGTCATGTATGGATGTGAGAGTTGGACTATAAAGAAAGCTGAGCGCCAAAGAATTGATGCTTTTGAACTGTGGTGTTGGAGAAGACTCTTGAGAGTCCCTTGGACTGTAAGGAGATCCAACCAATCAATCCTAAAGGAAATCAGTCCTGAATATTCTTTGGAAGAACTGATGCTGAAGCTGAAGCTCCGATACTTTGGCCACCTGATGCGAAGAACTGACTCATTGGAAAAGGCACTGATGCTGGGAAGGATTGAAGGCAGGAGGAGAAGGGGTGACAGAGGACAAGATGGCTGGATGGCATCACTGACTGAATGGACATGAGTTTGAAAAAGCTCTAGGAGTTGGTGATGGACAGGGAAGCCTGTCATGCTGCAGTCCATGGGGTCGCAAAGAGTTGGCCATGGCTGAACTGACTGATCCTTAACAATATGGGAGAGCCCCCGTTCAATCAGTCACAGACATAAGAGAAAAAAAGATGGTATTTCCTTAAAGAACGGAGAAATTTGCTTCCAGACTGCCCTGAGAGTCCACCTGCAGCATCTCCAACTTGCCGTTCTACCATGCAGATTCAGTACCTATCAGCCTCCACGGTCCGTGAGCTAATTCCTTACCGTGTCTATCTACCTATCTATCCTGTTTCTCTGTAAGACTAAGGCAATTGGGCAGTTTTCAAATGGGCCAGGAGAATTGTGGAAGCAGTAGGTGAGAAAAAGGAAAGAGTTCTATCATGTACTATCTGGATTTCTAGTATGAGGAACCTACTTTTTACAACTTTGCATAGTGAAGCCAATCAGAGATGTTTGAGCTGGGGGTTTTGTGTGATGAGTTAACATTATTGCTGTTGTAAAATATGATCTAGAAAGAGCTGACAGTAATCAGAAAGGGTTATAGCAGTTTAGTTATTAAGTAATAATTAGTAACAGTTTAGTTGATGAAACCTTGGCAAAGAATATTAGCTTTTGAAAGGGAATGTGAACACTGGCATTTCCAAAGTTTCTGAGTCTCTGGATAACTTGTGGATCAGTCATTTGATGGTAGAATGTCAGTGAATCCTAGGGATTTTAGATTACACAAAATACACATACTAGAAAGTTCTTATTCACTTTCAGTCCCACTGTATGTGTTATTCACTTAGCCGTGTCCGACTCTTTGTGACCTCATGGACTATAGCCCATCAGACTCCTCTGTCTAAGGAATTCTCCAGGCAAGATTACTGGAGTGGTAGCCATTCCCTTCTCCAGGGGATCTTTCCAACCCAGTCAGTCAGTCAGTTCAGTCACTCAGTTGTGTCCAACTGTTTGCAAACCCATGGACTGAAGCATGCCAGGCTTCCCTGTCCATCACAAACTTCCAGAGCCTACTCAAACTCATGTCCATCACGTTGGTGATGCCATCCAACCATCTCATCCTCTGTTGTCCCCTTCTCCTCTCGCCTTCAATCTTTCCGAGCATCAGTGTCTTTTCCAATGAGCCAGTTGTTCACATTAGGTGGCCAAAGTATTGGAGTTTCAGCTTCAGGATCAGTCCTTCCAGTGAACATTCAGGACCGATTTCCTTTAGGATGGTCTGATTGGATCTCCTTGCAGTCCAAGGGACTCTCAAGAGTCTTCTCCAACACCACAGTTCAAAAGCATTGATTCTTTGGCACTCAACTTTCTTTATAGTCCAACACTTACATCCATATATGACTACTGGAAAAACCATAGCTTTGACTAGACAGACCATTGTTGGTAAAGTAATGTCTCTGCTTTTCAATATGCTGACTAAGTTGGTCATAGCTTTTCCTCCAAGGGGCAGGCTTCTTTTAATTTCATGGGTGCAGTCACCATCTGCAGTGATTTTGGAGTCCCCCAAAATAGTCTTTCACTGTTTCCATTGTTTCCCCATCTATTTGCCAAGAAGTGATGGGACTGGATGACATGATCTTAGTTTTCTAAATGTTGAGCTTTAAGCCAACTTTTTCACTCTCCTCTTTCACTCTCATCAAGAAGCTCTTTAGTTCAACATCCTGAAAGTGTCATCTAGCTATTTCTCACATGAGCCTAATAAAGGAGAACCAGCTGCAATTTATACTCCTTCTCTTTTTTTCTACTTCTCTTCTATTCCTCAATTCCAAACTTCTGCTGAAAAACCCATTTGGTGAAGCTATATTTACTACTGCCTAACTTGAAAAAAATAACTTTTGTGTGTAGAAAGGATGCTACCTCTGGATGTTCCCAATTTAGAGTTCTTGGGATGTCAGACTGACATGAGAGTCCAAGTGGGATTGAGAGGGTCCCCTTCTTCAATTCATTACCACACACTGTCCTTTGGGAATACAGAGACATAATTTTTCCAAGTCCTTATTAAAAATATTTGTCAGCTTCTACCTCTAACTTTTATCATTATGATGTTCAACATCATCCTGTATGGTCCCTTGTGATGAAGTTTTCTCCATTAAATTTATCCCCATTAAAACTTGAAAAATAAGTGTCCAATTTCTATTTATCTAGTAGCTGCTTTTAAAAATTTTAAGTGACACACTGAACCAACTATTTTCACCTGCATATAGCTAAAAATCTCACTTTTACCTTAAAATAATAAACAATATGCACTCCAGTATTTTTAAACAAAGGTTTTCAATGAAGGCATTTTAATATAACATAGAAGAAAATTAAAAGAAGCTAAATTTGTAACAGTATTAAAGTTTTCCAAAGCAATTACATGCTCCAATTAGATTGATAAGTTTGAATAAATGCTCATATACTTTTATGATGGACATAATATAACCAAAATTTCATAATAATTTTCTTAAAAATTTAATTGGTAACTCATTTCCAAGAAAAAAATTAGCGAGAGACACAAAAACCATATATATTATTTAATTCAGTTCAGTTCAGTTCAGTTCAGTCGCTCAGTCGTGTCCAACTTTTTGCAACCCCATGAATCGCAGCACGCCAGGCCTCCCTGTGCATCACCAACACCCAGAGTTCACTCAGACTCACGTCCATCAAGTCAGTGATGCCATCCAGCCATCTCATCCTCTGTCGTCCCCTTCTCCTCCTGCCCCCAATCCCTCCCAGCATCAGAGTCTTTTCCAGTGAGTCAACTCTTCGCATGAAGTGGCCAAAGTACTGGAGCTTCAGCTTCAGCATAATTCCCTCCAAAGAAATCCCAGGGCTGATCTCCTTCAGAATGGACTGGTTGGATCTCCTTGCAGTCCAAAAGACTCTCAAGAGTCTTCTCCAACACCACAGTTCAAAAGCAGCAATTCTTCAGCGTTCAGCTTTCTTCACAGTCCAACTCTCACAACCATACATGACCACTGGAAAAACCATAGCCTTGACTAGACAGACCTTTGTCGGCAAAGTAATGTCTCTGCTTTTCAATATGCTATCTAGGTTGGACATAACTTTTCTTCCAAGGAGTAAGCATTTTTTAATTTCATGGCTGCAGTCACCATCTGTAATGATTTTGGAGCCCAGAAAAATAAAGTCTGACACTGTTTCCACTGTTTCTCCATCTATTTCCAATGAAGTGATGGGACCAGATGCCATGATCTTTGTTTTCTGAATGCTGAGCTTTAAGCTAACTTTTTCACTCTCCATTTTCACTTTCATCAAGAGGCTTTTTAGTTCCTCTTCACTTTCTGCCATAAGGGTGGTGTCATCTGCATATCTAAGGTTATTGATATTTATCCCAGGAATTACAAATATGCATATATGTCTTTATATATTTCATGCCAAATTAAATAATTCCTTATAATATGAGTAAAAAGAATGAATAAATATACTAAATGAAAGAGTGGTGATCACTCTTTGGTGATATAGTTTAGTATATGTAATTTTCAACTTTTTACATGGTTCATATATAATATTCATAACGAGATTTAAAAAATAAATGTGATTTGGGAAAGGGTCAAGTTAATAAAAAGTAGTAGCAGGGATGGTTACTATGAACAATTGAGCTCATTACATCAATTTAGGAACTATTTTGCCAAAAAGTAGATGATGGTACCTACCAGTAATTCACATCTTTAGTCATATATCTCCTGTTTTATGATATCTCTATTAAGAATTTGAGATATATGAAGTTCAACCATCAGAATGCAGTGAGAGACACTGTGGACCATTGTAAAGTTAGACAAGTATGAACTAAAATTAACCCTGATGATGCCACTGCAATGATCACTGAAGGTGACAATGCTCAACCTCCCTGAATCTCAGTTTCCTTATGTGTGAAATGGGAGAGCAATATCTACCTTGTCAACTTTTCTTAAAATATAAAAAGTAGTAGTATAGTCAAAGGTATGGTTTTTCCAGTAGTCATGTACAGATGTGAGAGCTGGACCATAAACAAGGCTGAGCACCAAAGAATTGATGCTTTCAAACTGTGGTTCTGAAGAAGACTCTTGAGAGTCCCTTGGACAGCAAGGAGATCCAACCATTCCATCCTAAAGGAAATCAACCCTAAATATGCATTGGAAGGACTGATGTTGAAGCTGAAGCTCCAATATTTTGGCCATCTAATGTGAAGGGGGGATTCACTGGAAAAGACCTTGACGCTGGGAAAGATTGAAAGCAGGAGGAGAAGGGGGCAACAAAGGATGAGATGATTGGATGGCATCACTGACTCAGTGGACATGAGTTTGAGCAAACTCCGGGAGATAGTGATGACCAGGGAACCCTGGATGGCTGCAGTCCATGGGGTCGCAAAGAGCCGGACATGGCTGAGTGACTGAACAACAACAGCAACAAAAAAGAGAATAGCTAACTAAGCAATGATCAGTACTGCTGGGGAGCTGTTCACTCACCCAGTTGGTTGGGTTGAATTTGGGCAGCAAGTGTTACACCAGCTGCTTCCTTCAGAGCTGAGTGGCAGCTGCACACAGAGCACAACCTCAGCTTGCTCTAAATGCTGCAGCATTTCCGTGGGTGGCTGTTATGGGGACAGAACTAAATGGGTGCAGCCTGGCCATCGACTTCTGAGAGTGCTTTCCAACCGCAGTTGATGGTGTCAGGCATCAATATAAAATAAATGGAGCCTGAAATGAAAATTCACAAAGCAAGAGTCACAAAAGGTTTAGGTGAGAAAATCAAAGTTGGTTGCTGAGTGAGAGAGAACACAGTCTCAGGAAAGAGGCAAGATCTAAGCCAGGGCGTATGAAAATCACAAGGCTAAAATTCAGTGCCAGGCTTGCAACCTGAGGAGAGATCAAATTGGAACAGGTGAGCAGCTAATAAAATACTGAAACCTGGTTTAGCTATCAGTGCATTGATTTTGTTTTATGTGAATAAGTCACCAGTAACTTCATCTCTGGGGCAGCCTAACTTGGGGAGAAGCAGTGGGTCGTGTGTCTGGAGCTGACACAGTGTGTGCTGCCATCCATCTGCATAATCTTCTCACTGGGTGAAGAGAAGGCAGGAAGGGAGTAGAGACCATTAGTCTAAAGATTCTCCTGCACTCTATACCATCTCGCTCATCATCTATCTTAGTTGCTTGGGCAGCCATCGTAAAATTTGATAGACTGGATAGCTCAAGCAACAACCCTTTATTTTCTTAGGTTTCTGTAGACTGGAAAGTCCAAGTTCAAGGATCTATGAGGGTTATGTTTCTGGTGAGAGCTCTCTTCCTGTCTTCCTGTGTCCTCATTTGGCAGAGAGAGAGAGAGAAATCTGGTGTTTTGTCTTCTTCTTATAAGGATATCGCTTCTACCAGATCAGGGCTCCGCCCACCCTTTTGACCTCATTTAACCTTAATTACCTCTTGAATTGCCCTATCTCCAATTCAGTCGCCTGGGAAGTGCAGTTAGGACTTCAACATGTGAATTTGGGAAGGAGGATGCAATTCAACTCATAGCACCATCTACCTCCTGTGAATCATTGCTCTGAACCAGTGCATATAATTGTATAATCTGTATAAGCAATTTCTTGCATTACTGTTTTTTATTATTATAAAGTGACTCTGGAGCTTCTGATCAAAATGGTTCATGGATCACATTTTAAGAAGCATTTTTTAAAATATGCTTAAAGTCTAAAGTCTATCCCTTTATATTACAGACATTTGGGAGAAGATTTATTTTGCTCACAATAAGTATAAGAAAGTATGTTTTCTCTATGAATTGGTAATCTGAAACTAAGTGGATCTGATTGACTTATAAAACAATGTCATGAGCTGTGCAAATAAATTGCCAAAATACATAAGGAGTGTTGTTTCTCAGCTCCAGTCAAGACTCCAATTGCAAATGGGTGGAAAATCTTAGACAAAGACTAAGGAATGATCCTTTATTACATTTCCCAGAGTCTCTTATCAGTTAAGTTTTGGTTTGGTTTGCTATTGAAAGGTACTAGCAGGATGTTGGAAGAAGGAAAAATAGACGAATATGGCAGTGAAAAGAAAGTGGTACTCGCTTAGTCACGCCTGAATCTTTGAGACCTGCCAAGCTCCTCTGTCCATGGACTTCTCCAGACAAGAATACTGGAGTGGTTAGTCATTCCCTTCTCCATGGATCTTCCTGAGCCAGGGATTGAACTCAGGTCTCTCACATTTGCCGGCAGATTATTTACAGCCTGCACCACCAGGTAAGCCCAAGAGGGTGTCTGGGCTCCTGAGCATCTGTTCAGTTGCACTGGTGCAGTTTCAAGGCAGTGACATTGTCTTCCGTGGAGTAGAGACAAGTGAGAGCTGGATTCCAGCCCAGGGATGGTTACAGCTTCCACCTCTCTGGATAAGCTCTTCCTTGCTTGGGCTCCTCTAGTGGCTTCTCTGTCCCATTCACTTCTCCAGACTTTCTGACATCTATATTAGCAATTCCTTGAATTACACCCCTTCCTGCCTGATGAACCTGGAGTGGCTTCCTATTCCCCTGGCTGGATGCTGGCTGTTACAGCTGGTAAATTATTAAACCACTTCAAGCTATTTTTGTCCGCCATCTGCTCTATACTTTTAAGAAAATCCAGGAAAACAAATGGAATAGATAAGGATTATGTACCTTCCCTTTATTTTGAAGTAAAAATGTCATCAGTCATCATTTTGCAGCTTATAAATTACTTTCTAGAGATTGTCTCATTTAATTCTCACGTTAATGTTGGTGTTTTGATTTTTTTTAAAATCACCATTTGCTTCATCGTTAATGGAGACTGTAAGTTATTTGCCCAGGTCATATACCAAATTGCAGAAATGCAGCTTGAACTTTTATCCTTTAACTCTGTTCTCTCCAAGAACAAAGCCCTTTGTCTTAAAATTCTATCACCAATTTAAGAAAACCACATTTAAAAGATAAATCTTTAGATGTTATGAATTTTTATGATCCACAAGAATAAAAATCTATTCATCAGCCCCAAAACACATCCTGTTTCTACCCATATGGTTATAGTATTTTATTATTTGGGCATACATTAGAGCAAATTCTCTCTCTGGATCTTAGCATCTCAGGATAGATGGTTGTAAATAGGATAAAATAAAACAGAAAAGGCTCCTTTCTAACCATCAAATTCATATACTTCTCTATTCAGTGACTCTTAATTGCTCATCTCAGTGGTGTGTTGTTGAGGAAAATACAAAATTTTAATTATTGGGGATAATGAGAGACAGCATGCAGCCTCCACAGAATAGTGTCCCAAGCTTGCAGAATTTATTCACACAAGATCACACTTTTACACTGTGACAGGTTACACCATTTCCCAAGATGATGTACCATCTGGCCCAGGGATGAAAACAAGTATGGGCTCTGTTGTTGTTTAAAGCACTGCTGTTTTCAAGCTAAGATTCAATAAATATGCACCAAGCCATACACGAGACTCATAGGTTCTTTTAAATCACAATCTTTATTTATATCTGCCATCAGGCCATGGATAGCGGTAAATATCAACAATTACATTGTTCTGAAATTATTGAACAATCACTTTATTTTTAAATCGTAGTACCAAAGATTTATAAACTGAGGGCATAAAATCTTAAAGGAAAATTTTCTCCATTTTGTTTTTGGAATATAACTTTACAAGTTGTCTTAATATGAAAGGCATATTAAATTGTCCACTCATGGTTATTGCCACTGGTACATGTCTCCTACAAATCCTTTACGCATGTGCATGCTGTCATGTCCAACTCTTTGCAGCCCCATAGACTGTAGCCTGTCAGGCTCCTCTGTCCATGGGATTATCCCAGCAATAATACTGGAGTGGGTAGCCAATTCCTCCCCAGGAGATAAATGTTTTAACCAGGTACCAGTTGCTTTTGACTAGAGCCCTGACTTGTGATGATATTATAGATATCCTGACAGGAACACAGTATGATACATTTAAAGAAAGTTTCTTCCAAGACCACTAGAATAAAGTGAATGACATTCCAGTTAATCGCTATTGTAAAATTGTTCTTATTCTTTACTCCTTAATGGTACATTTTCTCTTTCCAATTTCCAAAATTGAAACCACATAAAAGTTTGAAAGCTTATTGAGGGAAGAGAAACATGGAGATTTTAAAAAACTTTCCCAACTAGAGTTAGATTTTAAAATAGTTTTGAAGATTAGATAGATATACTTTAAGCATAAACTCATGTGGAAAAATGTGGAGAAAGGAATGTACTAGGGTAGATAGAATCATCAGATAAATTTCTATTCACTTTTTCTTTAGTGTTCCAAAGGGATCATAGCAGTTTTAGGCTTCTTGGGGGTTCAAAATCAGTGTTTATTGATTTTTTTTTTGAGTGCCTGTTGATTTGCAAGAGGCTCATAGAACCTTGCCCTTGGCAGTGCCCTCCTGACTTTTTTGACTCCAGGGAAAATAGTACAGGTCAGTAGTTAAGAAAGTGGGTTGAGGAGTCAGGTCCCCTGATTAATTGTAATTGCTTCTCGCTCTGGCTCATTGTTTGAAGTTGTGCAAGTTAATTCCCTACTCAACACCTGAAATTTCCAGTTAGTTGGGGCAATGCTTTATGAGGTTTGCAAAGATCTTGGAAAGCACTCAGAACTGGGGTCTATCATAAAGCGCGTTTACTAACACTAGGACACTGGGAGATTGAGCTCAATAGTCTTTCAATCCTGTTATTTCCTCATTATGGCAGTGGGCATGTATTTAGACCACAAAAGATAATACAGGAAACTAAATTACTTAAATTCTTTTAATATTTATGGCTAACTTTGTCCCACTTTACTAAATTCCAAATGTGCCCTTGACTTCATTGCTAATATTGTCAATCTTTACTTAATTCCTGAAAAAAAAATTCTTATGAGCTGTTTCTCTTTTTCTTGAATTTGAGAAAATTTGAGCACAATACTGATAACCAAATATTTAAGTCTACATGTTAACCTTTTTACATTATAGTATATACTATATATTACTATTTTTATATAATATCCTACTATATTATAACATATCTTATGATTAGTTAGGATTTTAAACTATGCATGTACCCTTACCTGAGCCTTCAATTAATGTAATAATATAAATGAAAAGTTACATACAAAAACCAGCACTTAATGGGAGTAGAAAAACTTATGCTCTAGCTAGTTCCACATGAAAGAGTGTCAAAAGCCAAATTTGTGGATGGTTTGAGGATAAGACCAGAGTGCTTACAAATAATGACTCAATTTTCAAGCTGTGAATATCACAAACCTAGGATATCACCCATTGATTTAGTCAATGAGAAAATTTAAATACTTTTAAGTTTCTCTATTATCTTTTTTGCTCTAATTCATGAAATACCACTTTTCTCTTAATAGGTTGTTCATTCAATTGCTAAGTCATGTCCAACTTTTGCAACCCCATGGACTGTAGCCCACCAGGCTCCTCTGTCCAAGGGATTTCCAATTTTTAATGTTAACATGTTTATATGATATCATGAAATACACACTATCATGCACTTTGGTGGTAACTTAATTTCAAGAAAATTGGCACCCTTCATAAAAAATTGTACTTCCTCCATGTCTGCTAGGAATTGCTTCCTGGATGCTAGCAGATATCTAAAGATGTTCAAATCCCTCATATAAATTGGTGTGTATTTGTATTCTTGACATAGTATTTATATATAACCTACACACATCTTTCCATATACTTTAAATCACGCCTAGATTATTTATAGTACTTAATGCAATGTAAATGATGTTTAAATAGTTACCAGCCCAAATTCAAGCTTTGCTTTGGGAAATTTCTGGATTTTTTTTCCAAATATTTTTCATATGCAATTGGTAGAATCTGGGGATGTCAAACTCACAGATACAGAGCTCTGACAGTGTCTGTTAAAATTTAAAACACACCCATACTTTGTTAGAGTATGTCAGAGGTTTATAACTACACACACACTGTTCAATCTTTTCTTGTCTGTCCCTGATGAAAACGTTATGCTAGTATTCAAATTCTACTATGGCCTTCCTGTAGATTTTGTATATTGAAATTATACCAGAGGACAGACTAAACTCTGATGAATTTCAGCCATATTTTGTCAGCTATTATTCACAGCTGAATGCAAACTCAAATGTATGCACATAATTTCATTTCTAGGAAATGAACATGTAAATACCGTTTCAAATGTGTCCAATTGCAACAGTATAAATCATATCCTTAGTAGCTCAGATGGTAAAATCCACCTTGAGTGCAGGAGACCCAGGTTCAATCCCTGAATTTAGAAGTTCCCCTGGAGAAGGAAATGGCAACCCACTCCAGTATCCTTCCCTGGAAAATTTCATGGACAAAGGAGCCTAGTGGGCTCCAGTCCATGGGGTCGCAAAGATTAGGACATGACTGATCAACTATCACACACACATAAGGAGGCAAAATGCTTAAATATCCATCCATAGAGGACTATTTAAATTAATAAGAACATATATTAATCTATTAGTAGTTATGCTGCCTTTTAATAACCAACAGAAAATCATCTCTAAGATATATTACTTGATAAAGAAATAAAATATAGAGTCATATATATAGGAGGCTGTTATTTGTGATATATAATTTAAACAGAAGCTCAAATACACATATACACAAATGCACACAAATGTAAACACATGTACACTCCCAGCAACCCATCCTATACAAATTTACTGGCCAAACATCTCACAGCTACACACAAATAGACAACAGGCACACACAAACACTGTTGTATATGCTTAGAAAACTTCTGAAAGGAAAATCAAGAGATTATCAACAAGATGAGGGGTGTTTTTTTTTGGTAAAATTTTTTGCATTATTATGAAATTTAAAACCAAATAATTAAAGAGAAGTAAAAGTCACCCTAATGCCAAGAAAAAGTCTTCAATGACTTTTTTTTTTCAATAAAACTAATACCTTCTCAACATTTCTGTTCAGTTAAAACAGTCTTTAGGAATTCCCCAGCGCTTCAGGGGTTAGGACTGCACTTTTTTCACTGCCAAGGGCGCCAGTTCCATCCCTGATCATAGAACTAAGATCCCACAAGCCCCGCAGCATGGCCCCAAAATAAAAACAAACAAAAACAATTGGTCTTCCTGCTCATTTAATTAATACTTTTCTTTGTCAGCCTCTTATTCATTACAGGGCATTTCTAAAATGTCAAGTACAGAAGAAATCAATTGAAGAGTAAAACTGACAACATGCAAATGATAGAAGATTTCCTAAACCAATGCAAATGATAGCGATGTCTATTCCAATCAACAGAAATGTCAGGAACATTTGAGGACCTAGTAATAGCAGAGTCTGGCTAAATAACCATTGGAGTAAAGAAAAGACACAGGCAACACAACTATCAGTGATTAGAAGTAAAGAATTTAAATATCAGAAGATGCAGGCTAGTCATTTATTAGTAAAATATACTCATGTGGTGTTTTATTTTATGGATTCAAATATAAAATAAAAGATGTTCTGTTATGTTTATGTATTATTTTAAAGTGAAAATTACTGTGAAAAGGAAAAAAAAAGCAATGCAAAATTCATTTGAGGGAATTTACCCAATATTATAACTATAATTTTCTGTTAAATACAATCTATAACTTGCATTTAGCTTCCAAGCCAAGCCATTGTAAGACATTTTCTTTATATAAGATTGCCAAGTTAAGATAGGATACATAGTTAAATTTGATTTTCACATAAACAATGAAAAAATTTTAGAATTAGTGTGTCTCACATATATATCTTATGCAATGTTCTCGTGGGACACGCTGATTCTACAAATAATATTTGTTGTTTTTCTGACATTCTAATTTATCTTAGCATCCTCTATTTATATTGACTAAATCTGTCGGCCTCAATACAATAATATGCTAGTTCCCATTTTAGTTGAATTCTGTTTGCATCATTTTTGTAGCACCAATTACCTCAGGAAAAGGAGAACTTTCTGAATGGTACTTAAAGGCTAGAAGGAATATCAGCTTGTTTCTGTTTTTACTTTCCCATATTGTCCAAAGTTTCTACAAAAGATAATTACACTTATATTCAGAAAAATGGTGCTCCAAAGTAAAATAACAAAACAACATGCTAGACTGGCCAGAAATGCCTGGAGTTTAGACGGAATAAGTCCAATTACAAAGGCAACACATCTAAAATGGAAAAAAAAAAAAAAAAAAAACCCTGAGGATTGGGGGATGGGACATAAAACAAACATGTCTTTTTCTTTCTTTTTATTGCATTTTTGTTATGGTTTCAGGCAGTGTTTCGATTTGAACTCTCTGGAAGCTTATAAAATGTGTTTGTGCTTTCACACCCTGAAAAAGTGAGAAACAGATTGAACAGATTGATCAAGGGTGACATTGTGTATGAGTTTAAACATTTAATAAGGAGTAGAATTTGTACAGAACACTGTATTTTTAAATATGCAAGAGAATTTAAAAACATATGTTGGGAAATGATATTAAATAAAGAGGAAGTATATGTTAGTATATTTAGTTATCAAGTCCTGCTTGCAAATTCATTCTAATGTTAACTGTTTTGAATTGATCCATGGCTTCCTTGAGTGCCTACAATTATGCTTCTAACAGAAAAGATTATTAGTCAATGTCTGCTAAATCACTGATGAATAAACAGTGAGGGAACAAACCAAATAAAAACAGAGTATGTGGCTGCTCCATTGTTTAGAGGCTGTTGCCAGTCAATAATAGCTGCTTTACATTTTATCTGAGTAGCAGGATCTCCACTCTGTACAATCACTAATAGAGTGCAGCATATTTTACAGAAACAAATTGCTAAGATACATACCATTAGAGATGCTTCTTTCTTATACTTCCCAGATGGAACTGAATATTGAACACCAGTGCCTCAATTAAACTCATGGTAATATAATGAAATATCTTTGGAAACTTTCCAGGCTGTTCATGTTGTAATATCTGGAAGTCAACTTTGAAGACTTCCTTTAAATCATTCTGATGTTCCTCTAATCTCAGGCAATAGTAGATCCACTAAGGTCATTTACTTTGCAGTATGCTGTGTGTCACACTAAATAATATAGACAAAAGGTTAATTTTTCTCACCTTACTTAGTTTGCATTTTCCCTGGTAGGATTGCTGCTGCTGCTGCCAAGTCGCTTCAGTCGTGTCCGACTCTGTGTGACCCCATAGACGGCAGCCCACCAGGCTCCCCCATCACTGGGATTCTCCAGGCAAGAACACTGGAGTGGGTTGCCATTTCCTTCTCCAATGCATGAAAGTGAAAAATGAAAGTGAAGTTGCTCAGTCGTGTCCAACTCTTCACGACCCCATGGACTGCAGCCCACCAGCTCCTCCGTCCATGGGATTTTACAGGCAAGAGTACTAGAGTGGGTTGTCGTTGCCTTCTCCATAGGTAGTGGTTACCTGAATGGAAAATGGAAACGTTTTCATGTTGCTCTTTTTTTAAGAATTTTTCATTTCTGTATTGAATTTTGTCTTTGGCTTTAAAATGTTATAGGAGAGGAATAATCTGCAACTAGGTTCCTTGATAGTAACATTTTCTTCATATTATCCCTTAAAAAAAATTGAAGGATAACATTTTGAAGGCATTCTTTGCTTAGACCAACATAATAGCTTCTTAATGCTATTAACAGCTTTAAAATCCCATCCAAAGAAAGAAATCCACAAAATCATCAACAATCTGGACTTGCTCATCTGTTTTGGCCTTAGATTTTCTATCTTAAGCATCATGGCCAACAAATGTTTCTTCTTTGGAAAGGCTTTTCAGATCAAGGCATGCCAGGCTACTAACCAGAAATGGTGAGTGCTGAATTGTTTCATGTGTTGGAATACATCTAGAATTTGTTCTGCTACAAGAATGTCTCTGACTTGATCCAAAATGAAGACTATGCCCAGATAACTACTTTACAAGACAAGTAATTACGAAGGATATAATCATCGAAAAAGCAAGAGAGTTCCAGAAAAACATCTATTTCTGCTTTATTGACTATGCCAAAGCCTTTGACTGTGTGGATCACAATAAACTGTGGAAAATTCTGAAAGAGATGGGAATACCAGACCACATGACCTGCCTCTTGAGAAACCTATATGCAGGTCAGGAAGCGACAGTTAGAACTGGACATGGAACAACAGACTGGTTCCAAATAGGAAAAGGAGTACATCAAGGCTGTATATTGTCACCCTGCTTATTTAATTTCTATGCCGAGTACATCATGAGAAACGCTGGGCTGGAAGAAGCACAAGTTGGAATCAAGATTGCTGGGAGAAATATCAAGAACCTCAGATATGCAGATGACACCACCCTTATGGCAGAAAGTGAAGAGGAACTAAAAAACCCTCTTGATGAAACTGAAAGAGGAGAGTGAAAAAGTTGGCTTAAAGCTCAACATTCAGAAAACTAAGATCATGGCATATGGTCCCATCACTTCATGGGAAATAGACGGGGAAACAGTGGAAACAGTTTCAGACTTTATTTTTTGGGGCTCAAAATCACTACAGATGGTGATTGCAGCCATGAAATTAAAAGACACTTACTCCTTGGAAGGAAAGTTATGGCCAACCTAGATAGCATATTCAAAAGCAGAGACATTACTTTGCCAACAAAGGTCCGTCTAGTCAAGGCTATGGTTTTTCCTGTGGTCATGTATGGATGTGAGAGTTGGACTGTGAAGAAGGCTGAGTGCCGAAGAATTGATGCTTTTGAACTGTGGTGTTGGAGAAGACTCCTGAGAGTCCCTTGGACTGCAAGGAGATCCAACCAGTCCATTCTAAAGGAGATCCATCCTGGGTGTTCTTTGGAAGGAATGATGCTGAAGCTGAAACTCCAGTACTTTGGCCACCTCATGCGAAGAGTTGACTCATTGGAAAAAACTCTGATGCTGGGAGGGATTGGGGGCAAGAGGAAAAGGGGACGACAGAGGATGGGATGGCTGGATGGCATCACTGACTCGATGGACGTGAGTCTGAGTGAACTCCGGGAGTTGGTGATGGACGGGGAGGCCTGGCGTGCTGCGATTCATGGGGTTGCAAAGAGTCGGACACGACTGAGTGACTGAACTGAACTCAACTGAAACAACAACCATGCTTGCTTCTCAGTAGGCATATTAAATTCATGAAACACCTACAAAGAAAGGCTTGTCCTGATGAAATGCTGACAGTAATGTTAGGGGAAGCACATTGACTGAAACTGCCACACTGGTCAGGCCCTTTAGTAACCATTTGCATGAGTTTTTTAATGACAGGAGATCCTGGTAAGGAATACAGAACTAATAAGCCACCACCAACTGAAAGAGTTCAGGAAAGGTCAAAAGGAGACGCCACGTGTCTGTCCACTTCCCAGAATCCCTCTCGCCTGCATCCATCTTGGCTGAGTGATGCGTGCACCATGAGGAAAGACTCTGAATTAGAATGATTGGCCAAAGACCACCCGGAAACGAATCCCATCACCATAAAACCCAAGACTGTGAGCCATGTGGAAGAGCAGTTCTCCTGGGTTCCTTACCCTACTGCTCTCCACCTGGGTGCCCTTTCCCAATAAAATCTCTTGCTTTGTCAGCACATGCATCTCCTCGGACAATTCATTTCCAAGTGTTAGACAAGAGCCCAGTTTTGGGCTCTGGAAGGGGTTCCCCCTTCCTGCAACAGTAAGGCCCCAAGATGGACTTGTTAGTATGAAATGAGGGAGGAGAGTTATGAAGTGGTATTTGAGCTTATATCCTTCAGCTTTCATATGGATTACATTTTTCTTTACTAACCAAAATATGTATATAAATTTAGTATGTATTTTTAACAGTGCCTACTGTCTGTGCTCAAATCAGTTATCATTTCAGCTCTTTTTTTTTCTTTTTTTTCCTATGTGCACTGAACTAGTTCTGTTGTGAGATTTATCACCCTCTTGCTTGGGAACTAATGATGTGTGAAGGACTTAACAGGCAAGCAGTATCTGATTCTCCTGAGGATAGTATGGTGAAATAAAAGCTGTTTTATTTTGGAAATCTGTTGCACTAAGTGAAATGACTGTGCCTAAGGTGTTTTGGGGTTTTTTTGGTCACTTTAATCTATCACATAAATTAGTTTTAAGACACTTTAAGTGAGCACAAAAATAAACCTATCTGATCATGAAGGAGCACTGACTTTTAGATGACCCTGAGATGTGGAAAAGTACCAACTGAGTCCATTGGACAGCAGCTTTGGAAGAGTCACAATCCCACTGGTATTTAAACATTCAGTGAAAAGGATGCAAGAAGTTACAAAACAGAAAATGATGGTCTGTGTGTGAGATTTCTGTAAGATACAAAGGCATTTGTATAACTTAGGAATGTGCCAGGGCTTCCCTAGTGGCTCAGTGGTAAAGAATTCACCTGCCAAAGCAGGAGATGGGGATTGGATCCCTGGGTTGGTAAGATCCCTTGGAGAAGGAAATGGCAATCTACTCCACTATTTTTGCCTGGGAAATCCCATGGATAGAGGAGCCTAGAGAGCTACCTTCCATGGGGTTGCAGAGTCGGACATGATTTAGCAACTAAACAGCAACAAAGGACTGTGTTATCAGGTGGCTAATAAATCAGTCTTCTCACTTCTTTCGGTTCGAAAATGCCATCTGTTAAAATCACCTGCTCAGTCCTTCCTGACTGCCTACAGAAACAAAATAAAAACCAACACTTTACAACACTCAGGATTGAGCATTAATTGGTTTCCAAAATCTTCAGGAAATTTACAATAGACACAAAAATGATGGTCTAGCAATTAGCACTAAATTGAGACATGCAATAGATGACCCCAGACAAGCGTCCAAACAGCATAATTTCATCTAGAAAAGAGAAAAGAATCTTGTGACCCACTGCTAATTTAGAATATACAACCTCTGCTGTTCCGGGTTTTCTATTTGTGGGACATAAAGCGAATCCCACTCATAACTACCATCTTCAAAGAGGCATTCACTGATGTCTTACCATCCTACTATATTTTTATACTTCTTTATTCTCTCACTATGTCATAAAACTACTCCACATGCTCTTCTAATTGCAATCCCCAAGACCTCTTGCCCCCCTTCATTCTCAGATGATGACCATTCTTCTTATTTCACAGAGAAAACAGAAACAGTGAGGAGAAACTTTCCACGTGTTTCCAACACAAAACTGACTGATCTATTCACATGTGTGTCCATTTTCTCTTCTTCGCCCTAATGCATCAACTCTTCAACATTGAACTTGGTTCCAGATTCTCTCAGGAAACTGCTTTCGAAATTAGTCCTCAAATATCTCTCTGCATAACATTCTCACCTGCATAAAAACATGCTTATGAACTTCCTAAGTACACACATCCACACACACAATGTCCCTTAATTTCATTTTTTCTCTGGTCACCATCACATTTTTATGCCCTTACTGAATGAACAAATCTTTGAATGTAATTGTTATAACTCCATATCCATGTGTTTCCTTTCATCCTCTCTCTTTTTTTTTAAGGTTAGAAAAATTAGTTTATGAAACCTTAAGAAGCATTGAGTATAATTGAACTGTAGTCCAGAGTTAGATACAATTTAATAAAATAATAGTTCAATTTCAAAATAAAAGTTATTGTAGGTGAGACCATGAAATTTCCTAACACGTGATTTTAATACATTATGCTAAATTTTCTAAAACAACTCAGAGAAACTGATATTTACAGTAAATGGAGTATTTATGAAAAATCTGGCGTCAGCTATATTATATATATGTATATATAGAACCCAAGATTATTTGAACTAGGAAACAGATGTTGTATATCTCAATAGCAGTACTGGAATGCAGAGTTTAAGACTGGGATTTACACCATGGGATTTGGAAAGGGAGCAGACATCTTGTTTTCAAAACCTGAAGTTTTTCTCAAGACCAAAATCAACATTGTAACTGCCACAGACAGGAAAAAGGGAAGCTTTGCTCACTTTAATTGTTCATCTGCCTCAGAAAGTCCAGTATCCCTGAGACAGGAACCACTGCAATAAGAAGAGAGTGAATAGGTTCTCCCAGAGGAGGATTGTTGCTTAATTATGCCTCCTGCCCTGGAACCAGGAGCAAACTTTGGGTTTCCCAACCTAATGCTTGGCAGCACCGAGACATTTCAGTAATAGTTCATCAAAAACCCAGAATTCTCCATCTTCATGAAACAACCTTGTCTCCCATTGAATTTCCTTTTCCTTCCTTTCTCAGGCTTCTGCTCTTTGTCTTTCTTCAAGTCTATGCTTGGCTTCAGATGCTGCATCAATGTCTCTGATTTTTAAGTTGAGAATGACATCCTTCCAAAGGCAGTGGGATTCATACTCTTTCTGATCTTCCAGCTTCCTCACTTTCCTCTTGATTATACGCGACTTCTTGGTATCTATAAAAACTGCATTTTCCCCTGTTGAGTATTTTGCATACATTACACCATTCCATTCCCCTTCAATTGAGCAGGAAGACTTCTTGTCATTTGGGAAAAAAATCTCAGTGGTAATTTTGTGCTTCTTGCCCCCATAGAAAGGTTTAGTGTGGAAGATGATGTTTGCACTATAGGCAGATTTGGAACAACTAATATTGCATTCTCCACCTAGTTCCACCCAGGGCACTGTAAACATTGGGGAATGTGAGAATGTAACATTCATCATGCTCTAGACACGAGACACAGCCCTGCCCTATGTTGTGCACCCCAATTGACATCCTGAGGAATTTTGATTTGGTCCAGATATGAGCATTGGATTGTATCTTTTTATTAAAACACTCAGCATAAAAGGCTGAAATGGGTGGATAATGAGAAATCTGCTCAGCCACGAATGTTACACTATTCTTGGAAACCCAGGGAACTGGTCCTTCTGAAACTAGCCCAACATTCTCTTCAGTATCATTTGATAATGTTCAGTGACACTGAAAGATTTCACCCAAAATGGGGTTGTATGGCTTTTTGGCAACTGATCCTCTCCTTCCTGTGTGAAAGGCTGAGAAATACCATTTCACAACCTGAACCATTCAGTCTCTGCCATCCTTCTGGTCACTAATACTCACAAGTAGATCAGGATGTGCAAAAGTCTGCGTACATTTCTAAAAGAGATCTTCTTTCAAGAATAAATGTTGAAAGAACTACCTTCATAAGATCCATTTCAAGTCTAACTTGTGACAACAGATGCATGACAACACTCTTGTGCTTTTCCATCGACCCTGCCTCCCCTTGGTCATTTCTATAATCATGTGAATCAAAAAGGTCAGGATCGCTTGTTCCATTGGACATGGAAGAATTAAGTGATTTGTGGTATCTAGGAACTTTAGACTATTTCCTGAGCCACTGTGTGTCAAGACTGAGGCAGATGCAGGCAGATTTATTAAGCGCTTTGGGGATGAGCCACTCTGAAGGAATTCATCTGCATCATAGAATTCATCTTCACTGCTAGAGTAAGAGAACTCTGGGACTGTGTTTGGAGACAGGTTGACATGGCTTGGAGAAGTCAGACTGCTACTAGGTGGTGAGTGGCCACTGCCTGTACTATTTGGTGTTGGAGTCTGATGATGTCCCAAGATTGTTAATACAGGTCCAACTGGTAGAGAAGACAGACGCTGCTCTGAATCACACAACTCAGAGTAGGTTCTGGAGGTAAGACAGTCTGGGAAGGCACTGTGTTGACCACAGGTTCCAAGGGACCAGGTTGATATATTGCATCCACAGGATTAATAGTGCTTTTAGCGATCTGCAGTGATATAATGTAGTGTTTAATTGATTCTACCAAGCTATTTGTTGTCTCTTTGAGGGTTTCAATTTTCTTTCTCTGTTCATCATCTCTGCAGTTTTGAAGTTTGTCATCAAAAAGCTTCAACTAACAAGATTTGTAGATAAGCATCAGCTTCTGTAAGCTTGTTGTCAAAGTCTTAGAGACTAGGAACAAATCCTGAATCCAAACTCCCAGGTGGTGGTGGGATGGAGGCAGGGAGAGAATCTCACACTCGAGCCCACAGCCTAGGCAAGCAGCAGGATCCCTGGGAACTCAGGGATGGGAGCCGGCCCCTCTCCCAGACACTCTGGGTCTACTCACTCCACAAGTGACCAGCAAGAAAGCCATTCGCCAAGACCCCTGCTCTCTGTACCTCCAGGGGAGGAAGCAGAGGACCACTTCCAAGCACCCCTTTTTGCCGCCCTCAGCCGAATCACCACTGCGATGCAGTTGGTCTCATCAAGTCTCCTTTCATCGTCTCTTGATTGCAATTAGCCTTTAGTTTTCATCACTCCAGCAAAATTAATTTTGTACAGGTTACCAATAGTTCCATATTGCTGAAGACAATAATTAACTCTCACTACTGATATTACTCATTTTCATTATTATGCACACTATGAAAAAGCCTCAAAAAAAAAAAGAAAAGAAAAAGCCTCACCATATGTTAAAATTTACAAATCTGCAAATATATAAAGTTTGACAGAACTAAAAGGAGCAATAGACCAATTTGTGTTATACTGGGAGATTTTACCATACCTCTCTCTGTAACTGGGAGTTCAAGTAGAAAAAGAAAATCAAGAAATGGTATTTAAAATTTGAACATCTCCATTCATAAATGTAAACCAATTGAAATTGTATAGTGTGAAATACAGATTATTTTCAAAGTGCACAAGTGATATTTACCAACATCATACAATAATGCTTGATAAAATAAATCTCAATAGAATGTTATAGTAATTCCAAATTTGGGGCTTCCCAGGTGGAGCTAGTGGTAAATAACATGCTTGCCATTGCAGGAGACGTAAGAGATCTTAGCGTTGGGAAGATCCCCTGGAGAAGGAAATGACAACCCTCTCCAGTATTCATGCCTGGTTAATCCCATGGACAAAGGAACCTGGCAGGCTACAGTACATGGGGTCGCAAAGAGTTGAACATGACTGAAATGATTTAACATGCATGCACATTTTCATGCCACAGAAAAATTAAGAAATCAATTTTAAAAAGATATCTTAAAACATCAAAATTTGAACCCTAAGAAATACACATCTAGACATCTTTGGATTGGAAGAAGCAATTAAATGCGAGGCTTCCCTGGTGGCTCAGACAGTAAAGAATCTGCCTGAAATGCAGAAGACCAAGTTTCGATTCCTGGGTCAGGAAGATCTGCTGGAGAAGGAAATGACAACCCACTCCAGTATTCTTGCCTGGAGAATCCCATGGACAGAGGAACCTGGTGGGCTTCAGTGCATGGGCTAAAAAAGAGTCAGACACAACTGAGTGATTAACTAAATGGAATTTAGAAAATGTTTAGCATAAATAATTATGAGAAAGATGTAGGATGCAACTAAACAATGCTGAGGAAGGTGCCTCAGGTATAAAATAAGAGAGAAGAAGGCTAAAAAAAAAAAAACAATAATGATCTAAGTAGACATCTCAAGAACTTATGGGGAAAAAAAAAAAAAGAGCAAATTAACCCAAAGAATGTAAACAGTAGGAAAAAAATAAAGATAAGAGCAGAAACTGGTAAAGAAAACAAATGCACAATGAATAAAATTAACAAATCCATAATATTAAATTTTAAAAATACTAATAAATTTCATAAGTCTCTGGAAAGGCTAATCTAAAAAGAAGTAGAGAGAAGAAAGGAGATAGAAAAAAAGGGAGAGGAGAGAGTGCTTGGATGGAGAGAAAGTGATAGCTTAATTATTAGTGTTGGAAATATAAAAGAAGATATATTAACCTACATACGTACATATGTGATTTAAAACAGTTGAGCATAATATTGACAACTATATGTCAATATGTTAAAAAACTTTGATAAAATGCTTAAATTCCCAGAGAAACATAACAGAAGTAGAGTCCTAAAATAAATAAACATAGGAATAAAACTTTATATATAAAAAAAATTTGATTCTTAAATTAAAAATCATGCCATAAGATCTGAGTAAATTGCATCTAGCAATGCATAAAAAGAATATCAATACATCATGACAAAGTGATTATTCACAAAATGCAAAGCCATCTTAACACCTTAAAATCTAATGTTATTTTTCACATTAACTCAATAAAAAGAAAAGCCTTGCAATCATCTGAAAAGGTATAGAAATTCATTTATATTTCCCAGAAAAGCTCTTAACACACTAGGAATAAAAGATTGCTTTCTAATCTAATAAAGAATATCTAGGAAATTCTATAGCAAATATCATATTTAATGATGAAGTATTTAAAGATTTCCTATGAGACTGAAAATGTTACCTTATCACCACTTGTATCTAACATCATTTTAAACGTCCTTGCTGTAGCACGTGTGTGCATGCTAAGTTGCTTCAGTCATGTCCAATTCTTTGTGACCCTATGGACTGTAGTCCACCAGGCTCCTCTGTCCTTGGGATTCTCCAGGTAAGAATACTGGACTGGGTTGCCATTTCCTTCTCTAGAAGATCTTCCTAACTCAGGGATCAAACCTGTGTCTCTTATCTCTCCTGTGTTGGCAGGTGGGTTTTTTACCCCTAGGGCCACCTGGGATGCCCCCCTTGTGGTAGTATAATGTTATAAAATGAAATAAGATTTATGGTTATTGGAAGTTCAGTTCAGTTCAGTCACTCAATTGTGTCCAACTCTTTGTGACTCCATGGACTGGAACGTGCCAGACTTCCCTGTCCATCACCAACTCCCAGAGATTGCTCAAACTCACGTCCATTGAGTCAGTGATGCCATCCAACCATCTCATCCTGTCTTCCCCTTCTCCTCATGCCTTCAATCTTTCCCAGCATCAGGGTCTTTTCAAATGAGTTAGTTCTTTGCATCAGGTGGCCAAGGTATTGGAGTTTCAGCTTCAACATTAGTCCTTCCAATGAACACTCAGGACTGATCTCCTTTAGGATGGACTGGTTGAATCTCTTTGCAGTCCAGGGGAATCTCAAGAGTCTTCTTCAACACCACAGTTCAAAAGCATCAATTCTTTGACACTCAGCTTTCTTTATAGTCCAACTCTCACATCCATACATAACTACTAGAGAAACCATAGCTTTGACTAGATGGACCTTTGTTGGCAAACCTTGTGTGCCCTAGGAACCAGGAGAAAGGAGCAGTGATCCCACAAGAGACTGAGCCAGACTTGCCCGTGAGTGTCCAGGAGACTCTGGCAGAGGTGTGGGTTGGTGGTGGCCTGCTGCAGGGTTGGGGCACTGAGTGCAGCAGTGCCTGCATGGGGCCTTTTGAAGGAGGTCCCCATTATCTTCATTGCCTCCACCATAGTTTGGCCTCAGGTCAAACAACAGGAGGGAACACAGCCCGTCTCATCACAAAAAATTGGATTAAAGATTTACCGCCCATCAGAACAAAACCCAGTTTCCCCCTCAGTCAGTCTTTCACATCAGGAAGCTTCCATAAGCTTCTTATCCTTCTCCATCAGAGGGCAGACAGAATGAAAACCACAATCACAGAAAACTAAGCAATCTGACCACTTGGACCACAACCTTGTCTAACTCAATGAAACAATGAGCCATGCTGTGTTGGGCCACCCAAGAAGGTCGGGTCATGGTGGAGAGTTCTGACAAAACATGGTAAAACACTCCAATGTTCTTTCCCTGATAATCCCATGAACAGTATGGTTATTAGAAAGGAAGCAATAATTTGAAGACTAGTAACTGAGTAGTTAGAAAATCAAAAGAATAATCTATTAAAATTAATACATGAATTTAGCAATATATCTAATATCAACTAGAGTCTGCCTGCAATGCTGTGGAGCAGCAGGAGACTCAGGTTTGATCCTGGGGTCCAGAAGATCGTGTGGAGTAGAAGATGGCAACCCACTCCAGGATTCTTACCTGGGAAATCCCATGGACAGAGGAGCCTGGCGGGCTATAGTCCACCGGGTCACAAAGAGTCGGACATGACTGAGCAACTGAGCCAACAACAGCAGCTAATATCAATACATAAAAATCACTTGCATTCCTGCACTTGTATCACTTGTATTCCTGCACACCAGCAAAAATACCAAATAAAATATTCAAATAATACCCTTTAAGCAGCATCAAAAAATAATCACGTATCTAGGAATACATCTAATGAAAGAATTCTACTTTGTCCAACATATAAAAGCTAGAAAGGCTGTCTGTCCCCAACTAACAATTAAAAAAAAATCAGATAAATGATAGTTACAACTTTCTGGAAGCCTGCAGAAAGCTGAGGTCACAGAGTAGCAAGGCAGCATGGATTTCAGTGAGGCACAAGCTTCCCCTAGAGGAAGGAGAGGTAGGGCTGGCTCCCCTATGGCTGGGCTGGAGTACGGCCATCGTGCAAGAAGCAGGTTAGAAGAAATCTGCTAACTCATTGCTACCAAGGCAATGTTAGAAGAAAGAAAAGACAAAAAATCCCCATACCTCTCATTGGTGATCTCTTGCAGCTGAAAAAGAGGCAGGGGCATCTCTCTTGAACAAGAAATTCCACAGATACAATTAGGAGCACGACTGACATGAAGAGGGAAAGTTAAAACACACACATTCCCACTTAGACACAGGCAAGGCCATGAACAAAGAAGAAAAGGACATCTAAAAGCTGTAGAACAATGAGAAATGATGTATCACACATGTAATTGGTGTCCTAGAAGCAGGAAATAGACAAAATAAGGCCCTGGAAATTAAATAGCTAGCAGTGAAGATCCATGATTGCTGAGAGAAGGGAAACAAATGGGATGAGCCCTCCTGTTGGCACAGTTTCTGTCTGCTAGAGTTTCAAGATCACAGGATGGATCTGGACTGCGGGAGACAGAGGTGACTACACTTCATAGGGCAAAACCCTGGAGAGGAGAAAACTGCATAGACAGGAAGCTTAAGAATCTGAGGCAGGTTCTGGGGGGGTCTCAGAATAGATCAGCCCATGTGAGGAAGCTAATCAAATCTGGAAAAAGAAACAGCAGACATTCCTGGGGTTTCTCCCAGTACTTTCTTACTATACTATGCTATCTTGACAGCCCATGGAGATGGCTGCTTTGTGTCTGAGTTCTATTCCACTTACTAGGGAGTGAGCTAGGAAGAACCCTCAGGTGAGAAAACCATTTAAATGTGAATCTCACCCCCTGGCTTTCCCTTCTTTCTTGATTTGTGACCCCTCTGATCTCTGCCCTCCCTTCATCACTCTCTAGTACTTTCAAATATTTGCTTTTTACCTTTTGTCTAAAGGATGTTATTTTTGTCAGCACTGGGGTTGATTTGACATGTTACTCTGTCGTTATGGAATCTCTATGTCCCCACAGTTGTAAACGCTCAAAGCACAGATTGAATATGTTTTCTGCCATTAGACTGGTCTTGCCAAGTTATTTATTGTCAAGTGACTTAATCAAGTTGGCACACAGTGGCACATCCATTGTTGTCATTCTTTTGCTTGTTTTTAGGCAGCTGTAAATAAACAACTGGGAATAACTCAAGGACTGTCTCTAATTTAAAAGCCCTTAGCCAACATTAGGGCTTCCCCAGTGGCTCAGTTGTAAAGAATCCGCCTGCAATGCAGGGTTCAGTCCCTGGGTCGGGAAGATCCCCTGGAGGAAGAAATGGCAATCCACTCCAGTATTCTTGCCTGGAGAATCCCATAAACAGAGGAACCTGGTGGGCTACAGTCCATGGGCTCGCAAAGACATGATTGAGCACACATTTTCCCAACTGTGTCAATACTGAATGAAAATTTGACTGCATTCATTGTTGGCAAGAGCTGAAGTTTTTATATCTTTGGGAAAACTGTTGGGAGATTTTTCTAACAAGTCAATGCTTCCAGCAAGTATGCTTCATCTGCTCTGGAAAGTTCCTATCTGAAAAATAAAAGACACGTCTATATCCTCACCTTTTCCAGTCACATAAAAATACCCGGTTTAATCCCAAAATTCTTTTGTATGCACAAAAATAACACATAAAGCTAGGTGAGAAATTCATTTACTTACTTTGTATACATTATGTACCAGATCTGCATCAGGAACCACAGTAAAACTTACAATGTATTTATATCTATGTCTTCTTAATTAAGAATATCACTTTAGATATCAAGGATTTCATTATTGTTAACTGTACAGCTATCATAAACTTTTGTATTAAACAACCCTTTTTGTATTAAAAGAACCCTTCCATACATAAGAAAATTCATTGTGAAATCTACAAATACAAATTTTTTTAAAAGTTGTAAGATTTTATATTTTCACTGAGTTAGGAATAAAAATGTAGTAAGATCAGGCTTCCCAGGTGGCTCTAGTGGTAAAGAATCTGCCCGCCAATGCAGGAGACATGGGTTCAATCCCTGGTCCAGGAAGATCCTTGGAGTAGGAAATGGTGACCCATTCCAGTACTCCTGCTTGGAAAAATTCCATGGACAGAGGAGGCTAGCAGGCTACAGTTCATGGAGTCACAAAGAGTCAGACGTGGCTGAGTGGCTGAGCACACACACATTGTTATATTCATCTAGACTTCAAATTCCAATGTAGACAAAATACACTGTAACCTGTAGTTAAAAAACAAAAATTGAAAGACCAAAACCGGAAAGCTGAAGATAGGCACTAGCATTATTATGTATTTTTTAGACATTTTGGGTAGTTTTAAGATAAACTTATTTTGGCCGAGTACGACCCCTCTCAGACTTCTGAGCTCCAAAATATTAAGATAATAATTCTATGTTATTGTAAGCCAGTGAATTTGTGATTACTTTCTTTTACAGAAGCAATGGAAAATTAAAGCACTCTACTTCCAGAGTAAGCTGTAGAAAACAAATTCACAATATAAAAAAGGCAGTGAAAAGGACTGATAGGTTTACTTAATCTGATTTTTCAGAAGTATTTAAAGAAGTCAAGTAGTTCAGACTTCAAGCTAGTTTTATTTTTTCCTTGCTGATAAATTTATTTTATTGTTGCATTTTCCTATGATTAAGACATCAGGTGACCTTAATTTCTGGAAGACAAGATTCCTGAAGGAGTCTTGATTTCAATACTAGAAAGGAACAAAATAAGACTTTGATCTTGGTAGTGGTTAATATATTTATTTTTCATTTGGTTATAGCTTGCTTCTCCAAGTACACTGGCACTGTGAAATCACTTAGCAACTTGAAATGAAGTATGAAATAACACAGAGATTGGCCAGCTGCACTCACTTGGGTAGGAGAGAATAGACTTTGAACTGCTGTTTGCAGTGCTACCAAATGAAAACTTTCACATGAAATGCAGCTGGTCATTCCAGTAGAAATATGGAAACTTTGAGGTAAATACACTTAATATAAAAGATGTGGTTTATAAACTCCACCTATTCTAAGGTGCAACATACAGTCAAATCTTTAGACTAGGTTTTGATTGACCTACAATGGCAGCAGCTGGATTTAAATAAATTCTGTACCTTTCTCATGCAACTGAGAACCATGGGGACAGTTTAGTTTTTAATGGTAGAGACTGCTGATTCCTTTACTTTTTTTTTTTTTTTTTTTTACAGAATCACAATTTTGCTCATATGTTTCAGAGGAACATGGCTCCATCCCAGCCCCAGGGGAAACCTCTAATTAGTTTAAACCAACCCTCCCATTATTTCTCTGGTAACTATTTTTGGTCCAGGAATAGCCTCCTAACCTAAGTTAGCCATTGTATGCCATTCATCCCTGATTGCCACTGGAGGTTTATTGTGACAGCAAGAGGGACCAGCTCTAGACAAAACTGACTAAAATGATAGCACTGCTGGAAAATGGAAAAATAACCAAGTTGAAAAAAAAAAACACCTGATGCCCATTCCACTGAACGGATTGTGTATGAAAATTATATCATCACTTAGGCCATTTTTAGTCTGTTTTTCTTTTACTTACAGGTGCTGTTAGGATGCTAATGAATGCTAAGATATCTACCTATTTTCCACTAACATTAGCTCTCAGTATGTTAGTTTGAGTCCTCTAATAGTTAGGATAGTCTCCCAACTTTTTTATTGGGCAAACCAGTTTCTCAATGCATCTCAAGAATCACTAACATACCTGTAAGCTTCATAAAACCTTCTTGGCTCAGTTGTGACCTGGTTTAGCATACGAAAACCTAGTTGTGAATTCCCGCCTCACTTCTGACTCCCTAAATGTGGTCAACAAAACAATGCCTCCCCAAAGATGTCCAGGTCTTATTCCCTGAAATATGTGCTTGTGTTACTTTACTTGGCGAAAGGGAATTTTCAGCTATAATTAAGTTAAGGGTCTTGAGACAGGACGGAAGATCCTCTGGAGGAGGGCATGGCAGCCTACTTCAGTATTCTTGTCTGGAGAATCCCATGGACAGAGGAGCCTGGTGGCCTCAGTCCATGGGGTCAGAAAGAGTCAGACACAACTGAAGTGACTTAGCATACACACGCACTTGTGATGGGAAGATCATTCTGGATTATCCTGGCAAACCTGATGTAATTACAAGGATCCTCATAAGTGAAAGGAAGAGGAAGAAGAATCAGGGTCAGAGAAGATGTAATGATGGAAGTAGAAGTTTAAGTGATAAGAGAAAGGGGCCATGGACCAAGGATGCAAGTGGCCTTCAAAGGATGGGAAAGGCAAAGAAATAGATTCCATTCTACAGCCTCCAGAAGCAGTTCAGCTCTTTTTACCTTGATTTTAGTCTGGAAATACCTATTTACTCTGACCTCCAGAGTAACGAGATAATAAGTTCATATCAAGTCACTAAATATGTAATAATTAGGAAACAAATACACCAAGTTTCACTGCTATTTCAGGTCCACAAAGCATGGCTCTGTTTGGTCTTCTGGAGTGAGTGCACTAGAGCACAGCTGTGCTGTGTTCTTTTTTCCTGAAAAGCTTCATGAAGACCAGAAATTCAGAGGATCCTTCAGAATTTTCCTCCTACAGATTCTGTCCCAGGAGTACAGAGTACGCTGAGCTGCTCTCCATCACCTGCTGGTGGAGGCTGACTCAGTGACTTCTCTATTCCTCTGTGTTCAGCAGTTAAGTCAAGTCTGACTCTTTGTGACTCCATGGACTGCAGCCTGCCAGGCTTCTCTGTCCTTCACTATCTTCCGGAGTTTGCTCAGACTCATGTCCATTGAGTCAATGATGCCATCCAACCATCTCATCCACTGTCACCCCCTTCTCCTCCTGACTTCAATCTTTCCCAGCATCAGGGTCTTTACCAATGAGTCTGCTCTTTGCATCAGGTGAGGTGATATCAAAATAGCACAATTTAGCTTTCAGTTTAAAAATAGGGTGATATTATCCACAAACCCTTCTGGGTGAAGTATATATGCCACAGAGAACTGTTTCTCTTGCATCTCAGAACTAAATTATTCCTTAAAAATAGTTTGTCTAAAGTTTGCTGTGATAGAAATGCCATTTTTATGATTGTTATAAAAAAATTACCGTTGAAAAATAGGTCACTATCTTTGGCTGCTGCAAGTTACTGTTTGCTTCTTTGGACTTCAAAGCTTCACAGTATGATTTTTCTGTTATTTTTTTTTTTCCTATCTGATGGGAGTCAGAAATTAGTAATTTGTAAGTGATATATATTTTTAAATTGAAAATTTAAACATATGCTACAATTTGACTTTATTTTTCCCTGATATTTTTCTATTAGGTTATAGATAACTGAACTCTTCTCTGTTACATTTTTTTAAAGCTTTATTTCTATTCATGACAATAAACAAGATTTTTCCATTTCATTTGAAATGCGTACAAAGATTAGGAAAACCTAAATATAAAATTACCTCCCTAAACAATCTTCACTGTACCCACCAGATTACATCTTTTCATATTCTGGAACATTATGTCTAGGCATACGAGTATTCTGTATCATTATTCCAAAAATTATTTCTCAGAACTTTGTTAAAATGTATCCAAATGTAAAGTTATATTTCTTACCAGGAACCACACCTACATTCTTTTCCTTTTATTTTTTAAACAAAATGATGTCCAACCTAAATTGTAAGATATTTAAATTTACTGGGATAAATGATCCATCTCCTTTCTCAACTTTGATCTTGATCATCAATATTTCTGTTTATTCATATCAAGTATATCCATGTGAAATTATTATGGACTCTTAGTTCTAGCTTCCTATTTCCATATGAATCACCTAGCAGCTCTCTCCCCAGCAGACTAATCTGGGCAACCAAATTTAAAGACAAAATGATAGAACGATGATAAAATAGATGAACAATGTTTAAACAATAACTATAATAACAAAATTCCCTGAGATCTATAAAAATTTATAGTTATCCCAGTCTTTTCCATCCACACTTCATTAGATACTCATAATAACCCTATAAAACAAACAATTGGTCATTACTGTTTCATTTAACACATGGAGACACAGGCTCAGAATGGGTAATGGCTTGTGCCTGAGGTCATAATATTAGCAAAAGATAGAGCCAGGACCAGTGCTCATTAATTTTTGAACACCAACCCACATTCTTTCTGGTATTTTCAGGGGGAAATAATTCTCAGGCTATAAAGAAAAGCATAGAAATAATTCAAGGCTATGGAGAAACCCAGCTACAATCCATCTGAGTAAAAAGCATGATGAAAAAAAATGTCTTGTTATGCAACCCTTAAAAAAATGAAGTTGGGATATTTTGAGTAAAGCCTCAGGGTTAACCCTAAGTCTAAGAAAACCACACTTTAAGTAGCAGCAGGCACTGAGAACAATGGCCAGAGCCACCAACACAAAGATGCACTTCACAGGGGCTCAGTATGGGACCTCTGTTCTCAACACTGGCTCCTCCAAATCCCCCCATCCAAAATGACTCTTGCTCTTCTCAGAATCCCACAACACACAGCATTCCTCTCAGGGCAGGCATTCACTCCACCTCACTGACTTGTCACTGGCCTCACCTCTGAATTGTGTGTTGAACTTTTGAAACTATATATAAGCCTGGTATCCACAGTATATCACCTAAACCAGTTTTCCTGATTCCTGTTCCGAGAGGCAAACTCTCCACTCCTTTACAAGCCTTATCTGTTCTTTACCTGCAGATTACCAGATAACCTGCTACTATTGTATCTGTGGGCTTCCCTGGTGGCTCAGATGGTAAAGAATCCACCCACAATGCAGGAGACCTGGGTTTGATCCCCGGGTTGGGAAGATTCCCTGGAGGAGCTTTTGGCAACCCACTCCAGTTCTCCTGCCTAGAGAGTCCCCATGGACAGAGCACAACAGTGCTGTTTCCCTGTGGCCCTGTGGTAAAGAATCCTCCTGCGATGTGGGAGACATGGATTCAATCCCTGGATCAGGAATATCCCCTGGAGAAGGAAATGGAAACACCCTCCAGTATTTTTTTCCTGGAAAAATCCCATGAACAGAGGAGCCTTGTGGGTTACAGTCCATGGGCTGGAAAAGAGTCAGACAGGAGTGAGCATGCACACACACACATGCACTGTATCTGTTGAGTTTAGGATTGAGCCATATCCATTGGTTTGTGTATACTATTATCCTCTTGAATCACCTCTATATTCCCCTCTTATCTTCAGTTATAATAATGCACATTATTTCAGTGAGTAAATCAATATTCAGTGTTTGATTTATTATACCATGTAGACATTAGCTATGGTTTTTCCAGCAGTCATGTATGGATGTGAGAGTTGGACTATAAAGAAAGCTGAACGCTGAAGAATTGGTGCTTTTGAACTGTGGTGTTGGAGAAGACTCTTGAGAGTCCCTTGGACTGCAAGAAGATCCAACCATCCTAGAGGAAATCAGTCCTGAATATTCATTGGAAAGACTTTCATGCTGAAGCTGAAACTCCAATACTTTGGCAACCTGATGTGAAGAACTGACTCATTTGAAAAGACCATGATGCTGGGAAAGATTTAAGGCAGGAGGAGAAGGGGACAACAGATGATGAGATGGTTGGATGGCATCACCAACTCGATAGACATAAGCTTGAGTAAGCTCCAAGAGTTGGTGATGGACAGGGAAGCCTGGCGTGCCACAGTGCATGGTGTCACAAAGAGTCAGACGTGACTGAGTGACTGAACTGAACTGAGACATTATTATGTGGTATAATAATACAGCCTCCCAGGTGGCTCCATGTTAAAGAACCCACCAGCTAATGCAGGAGATGCAGGTTCAATCCTTGGTGGGGAAAACCCCTTGGAGTATGAAATGACAATCCACTCCAGTATACTTGTCTGGGAAATCTCATGAACAGAAGAGCCTGTCAGCCCATAGGGTCACAAAAGAATCAGATACAATTTAGTGACTAAGCAACAACAGACATTATTAAAAGATAAGCTGTGCTGCTGTATGCTAAGTCATTTCAGTCGTGTCCGACTCTTTGAGACCCCCATGGACTGTAGTCCTCCTGGCTTCTCTTCCCAGGGAGATTCTCCAGGCAAGAATACAGGACTGGGTTGTCATGCCCTCCTCCAGGGGATCCTCCCAAAAAACAAGCTACTAATTCTAAATTAATGTGCATTTTTAGATTGCTTTTTGATGTAAACAGTTGTCTTTTTTGGTTATTTAGCTTTATATATGCATATATATTTTATACACACACATATATATATGTTTCTTTTACTTCATATTTGTATGTGTGAATAGGTATATGCATATATTAACTCTTAATTCAGTTACAAATATAACAGCTCAAGTCAAGTCTTATAACCAAACACATCAGGTTAGCTACGCATTCATTCCCGTTTTGGAGACAACTCTCCTGGGCCCTGTGGTCCTTCTGCTTCATGACAGTCTGTTTGTTCTCACACCTGCCACACATGTGCATGTACACGTGATCCTGTCTGTGTTACCTTTCTGTCTTTCTCTGTCTTGATTGATACTACACTTTCAGTGAACATTCTTCCTATGGCTTTTGAGAAGGGCCATTACCTCTGAATATTTTTTAGTCTACTTTCATATTTGATAGATCCTGTTTACACTCAGATGGGAATTCTCTGGTGACTCAGATGCTAAAAAGAAAAATCCACCTTCAGTGCAGGAAACCTGGGTTTGATCCCTGGGTTGGGAAGATTCCCTGGAGGAGGAAATGGCAACCCATTCCAATATTCTTGCCTGGAGAATTCCATGGACAGAGGAGCCTGGCAGGCTACAGTCCATGGGGTCACAAAGAGTTGGACACGACTGAGCTAAGCAGTACATCAAGGCTGTATATTGTCACCCTGCTTATTTAACTTATATGCAGAGTACATCATGAGAAACGCTGGACTGGAAGAAACACAAGCTGGAATCAAGATTGCCGGGAGAAATATCAAGAACCTCAGATATGCAGATGACACCACCCTTATGGCAGAAACTGAAGAAGAACAAAAGAGCCTCTTGATGAAAGTGAAAGAGGAGAGTGAAAATGTTGGCTTAAAACTCAACATTCAGAAAACGAAGATCATGGTATCTGGTCCCATCACTTCATGGGAAATAGATGGGGAAACAGTGTCAGACTTTATTTTTTTGGGCTCCAAAATCACTGCAGATGGTGATTGCAACCATGAAATTAAAAGATGCTTTCTCCTTGGAAGGAAAGTTATGACCAACCTAGATAGCATATTCAAAAGCAGAGACATTACTTTGCCAACAAAGGTGCATCTAGTCAAGGCTATGGTTTTTCCAGTAGTCATGTATGGATGTGAGGGTTGGACTGTGAAGAAAGCTGAGTGCTGAAGAATTGATGCTTTTGAACTGTGGTGTAGGAGAAGATTCTTGAGAGTCCCTTGGACTGCAAGGAGATCCGACCAATCCATTCTAAAGATCAGTCCTGGGTGTTCTTTGGAAGGACTGATGCTAAAGCTGAAACTCCAATACTTTGGCCACCTCATGTCAAGAGTTGACTCATTGGACAAGACTCTGATGCTGGGAGGGATTGGGGGAAGGGGATGACAGAGGATGAGATGGCTGGATGGTATCACCAACTCAATGGACGTGAGTTTGAGTGAACTCTGGGTGTTGGTGATGGACAGGTAGCTCTGGCATTCATGGGGTCACAAAGAGTCAGACACGACTGAGCAACTGAACTGAACTGAGCCACTAACACTTAGATTGGGATATAAGTCTAAGTTAGAAATAATTTCTTCTATTTTGAAAGCATTGCTTCTTCATCATTTGTTAACCTGCTGCTATTTAGAAGTCTGATGTCATCAGATGCCCAATCTTATGAAAGTTACCAATACTTTCTCTGAAATTTGAAACTTTTTGTATCAGATATCATTGGTTATTCTACTGAGAAGTCACTAGAAAATGAATCTTTTGAGATGCTTAGATAGAGCCACTAATGTTCAGATCCCTCCACATCTCTCCTCTAAATTCAAATTTCATTAAGTGAGGTCTGGGCACCATTTTTTAAAAGTTCCCAGACAAATTCCATGGTGCAGCCAAAGTTGAGAAGCACTGCTCTCGATCAATGTTTTTCAAACTTAAATGTGCATATAAATTGTAAGGATCTTATTACAATGCCGGTTTTGACTCAGAACATCAGAGAAAGAACTAAGAATTCACATTTCTATCAGGTGGTATCCCCGCTGATGATGGAGGCATATTGACTCTGAACGCACTGATTGAAGAGTTTATTCTGTGAGAGTATGTTAGGAAAGAAGTAACCTGAACTGCAGACTATATGGATCAGTATCTGTTTCTCATTCTGATCTCTCGGTGACTTTCAGTTCAGTTCAGTCACTCAGTCCTATCTGACTCTTTGCGACCCCATGGACTGCAGCACGTCAGACTCCCTGTCCATCAAGAACTCCCAGAGTTCACTCAAACTCATTCCCATTGAGTCAGTGATGCCATCCAACCATCTCATCCTCTGTCGTCCCCTTTTCCTCCCGCCTTCAATCTTTCCCAGCATCAGAGTCTTTTCCAATGGGTCAACTTTTCGCATGAGATGGCCAAAGTATTCAGCTTCAACATCAGTCCTTCCAATGAACATTCAGGACTGATCTCCTCTAGGATGGACTGGTCAGATCTCCTTGCAGTCCAAAGGAGTCTCAAGAGTCTTCTCCAACACCGCAGTTCAAAAGCATCAATTCTTCGGTACTCAGCTTTCTTTATAGCCCAACTCTTACATCCATACATGACTACTGGTAAAACCATAGCTTTGACCAGAAAGACCTTTGTTGTCAAAGTAATGTCTCTTCTTTTTAATATGCTGTCTACATTGGTCATAACTTTCCTTCCAAGGAGTAAGCGTCTTTTAATTTCATGGCTTCAGTCACCATCTGCAGTGATTTTGGAGCCCCAAGAAATAAAGTCTGACACTGTTTCCACTGTTTCTCCATCTATTTGCCATGAAGTGATGGGACCAGATGCCATGATCTTAGTTTTCTGAATGTTGAGCTTTAAGCCAACATTTTCACTCTCCTCTTTCACTGTCATCAAGAGGCTTTTTAGTTCCTCTTCACTTTCTGCCATAAGGGTGGTTTCATCTGCATATCTGAGGTTATTGATATTTCTCCTGGCAATCTTGATTTCAGCTTGTGCTTCCTCTAGCCCAGCATTTCTCGTGATGTACTCTGCATATAAGTTAAATAAGCACAGTGACAATATATAGCCTCAATGCACTCGTCTTCCTATTTGGAACCAGTCTGTTGTTCCATATCCAGTTCTAACTGACCTGCATACAGATTGCTGTTTCTTCCTGACCTGCATACAGATTTCCCAGGAGGCAGGTCAGATGGTCTGGTACTCCCACTCTTTAAGAATTTTCCACAGTTTATTGTGATCCACACAGTCAAAGGCTTTGCCATAGTCAATAAAGCAGAAATAGATGTTTTTCTGGAACTCTCTTGCTTTTTTGATGATCTAGTGTATGTTGCCAATTTGATCTCTGGTTCTTCTGCCTTTTCTAAAACCAGCTTGAACATCTGGTAGTTCACAGTTCACATATTGTTGAAGCCTGCCTTGGAGAATTTTGAGCATACTTTGCTAGCATGTGAGATGAGTGCAATTGTGTGGTAGTTTGAGCATTCTTTGGCATTGCCTTTCTTTGGGATTGGAATGAAAACCGACCTTTTCCAGTCCCATGGCCACTGCTGAGTTTTCAAAATTTACTGGCATACTGAATGCAGCACTTTCACAGCATCATCTTATAGGATTTGAAATTGCTCAAATGGAATTCCATCACCTCCATTAGCTTTGCTTGTGGTGATGCTTCCCAAGACCCACTTGACTTCACATTCCAGGGTATCTGGTTCTAGGTGAGTGATCACACCGCTGTGATTATCTGCATCGTGAAGCTCTTTTTTGTACAGTTCTTCTAGTATTCTTGCCACCTTTTCTTAATATCTTCTGCTTCTGTTAGGTCCATACCATTTCTGTCCTTTTTGAGCCCATCTTTGCATGAAATGTTCCCTTGGTATTTCTTATTTTCTTGAAGAGATCTCTAGTCTTTCCCATTCTATTGTTTTCCTCTATTTATTTGCACTGATCACTGAGGAAGGCTTTCTTATCTCTTCTTGCTATTCTTTGGAACTCTGCATTCAGATGTTTATATCTTTCCTTTTCTCCTTTGCTTTCTGCTTCTCTTCTTTTCACAGCTATTTGTAAGGCCTCCTAGGACAGTCATTTTGCTTTTTTGCACTTCTTTTTCTTGGGGATGGCCTTGCTCCCTGTCTCCTATACAATGTAATGAACCTCTGTCCATAGTTCATCAGGCACTCTATCTATCAGATCTAGTCCCTTAAATCTATTTCTCACTTCCACTGTACAATTGTTAGCAATTTGCTTTAGGTCATACTTGAATGGTCTAGTGGTTTTCCCTACTTTCTTCAATTTAAGTCTGAATTTGTCCATAAGGAGTTCATGATCTGAGCTACAGTCAGCTCCTGGTCTTGTTTTTGCTGACTGTATGGAGCTTGTCCACCTTTGGCTGCAAAGAATATAATCAATCTGATTCAGGCCCTGCAGCCACAAGTGTTTGTTTTTTTTTTTTTTTTGCTTTGGAGAACCTTTTGAAAATGGTTTGCTGAATCTGATTCTTTTTTCTCGGGGGTAGAACTTGTATTTCAGACCATACTTTAAGAGGACAGGACAGGAGGAGAAAAGTGATGGGGGAGAAGTTTCCTCTCATCCGGCAGAGTTCGCCCTCATTGTGCTGTTGGCCACTGTGAGACCACTGCTCTGGACTAAGAGCTTTAACTTTGAGGGTGCTCATGGGGATTTTGTTTTGAGGTTTTGGGTTGTTGGTGGCTGGTTTTTTTTTTTTTTTTTAATTTTGATGTGTGTGCATGTGAGTGTATCGTGCTTAGGTTGCACATTTAACCTTCACCTTCCAAGAGATGGCCGCCCTCTTGGACGGCCACTCAGTGGACCATTAGACTCAGAAAGAAGACCCTGCTGGTGGCTGTGCCTCCTGGGTCCTCTCACTCATGTTTTGACTGTGTGCTCCCTTCTGCTGGTGCTCTTGACAGCTGCCTGGTCATCGTCTGCCTGTGGAAGTTGGAAACAGGTATTGTAGACCCAACACACATTCCAAATTTATAATGAGTAATAATTGGAAAAAATAAAGGTTCTGTACCCAAAGTGACTCTCTTGGGAAAAACAGCTTTTTTTTTTTTTCAGAGTGAGACTGAATAGGAGGAAAGGATTCAGAAATATGACATAGAATTTTGAAGGAAGAGAATTTTCTCTCCTGTATATGTTAAGAGGATATTCGACAGTTTCAATGCCTGCTAATCAAATGTTTACTCAGCTAACCATGTGTCCAGGTTGCTGGCAGAGTTTCTTTCAGATCTGAGTGGTGCCTGCTGAATTTAGAGAAGTTCAGACAGTAGCTCTGTGGACTTTTGTTTTTGTTTTTTGCCACAACCAATAAGACGATTGACAGAATGTGGTCCACTGGAGAAGGGAATAGCAAACCATTTCAGTATTCTTGCCTTGAGAACCCCATGAACAGTATGAAAAGGGAAAACGATAGGACACTGAAAGATGAACTCTCCAGGTCAGTAGGTGCCCAACATGCTACTGGAGATCAGTGGAGAAATAACTCCAGAAAGAATGAAGAGACGGAGCCAAAGCAAAAACAACACCTAGTTATGGATGTGACTGGTGATAGAAGCAAGGTCCAATGCTGTAAAGAGCAACATTGCATAAGAACCTGGAATGTTAGGTCCATGAATCGAGGCAAATTGGAAGTGATCAAACAGGAGATGTCAAGAGTGAACATCGACATTTTAGGAATCAGCAAACTAAAATGGACTGGAATGGGTGAATTTAATTCAGATGACCATTGTATCTACTACTGTGGGTAAGAATCCCCTAGAAGAAATGGAATAGACATCATAGTCAACAAGAGAGTCTGAAATGCAGTACTTGGATGCGATCTCAAAAACGACAGGATTATCTCTGTTCATTTCCAAGGCAAACCATTCAATATCACAATAATTCAAGTCTATGCCCTGACCAATAATGCTGAAGAAGCTGAAGTTGAATGGTTCTATGAAGACCTACAGGATTTTTTAGAACTAACACCCCAAAAAGATGTGCTTTTCATTATAGGGGGCTGGAATGCAAAAGTAGGAAGTCAAGAAATACCTGGTAAATTTGGCCTTGGAGTACAGAATGAAGCAGGGCAAAGGCTAATAAGAGAACACACTGGTCATAGCAAACACCCTCTTCCAACAACACAAGAGAAGACTCTACACATGGTGACTTTAATGCATATTAATGTTTGAGAAATGTTGTTCTAAATCAACTACTTTAGAAATAAAGAAGAAAGGATTAAGTGGATTGACTGCTAACATAGTAATCAGATCAGATCAGAACCCATGAATCGCAACACGCCAGGCCTCCCTGTCCATCACCAACACCCGGAGTTCACTGAGACTCACGTCCATCAAGTCAGCAATGCCATCCAGCCATCTCATCCTCTGTCGTCCCCTTCTCCTCCTGCCCCCAATCCCTCCTAGCATCAGAGTCTTTTCCAATGAGTCAACTCTTCGCATGAGGTGGCCAAAGTACTGGAATTTCAGCTTTAACATCATTCCTTCCAAAGAAATCCCAGGGCTGACCTCCTTCAGAATGGACTGGTTGGATCTCCTTGCAGTCCAAGGGACTCTCAAGAGTCTTCTCCAACACCACATTTCAAAAGCATCAATTCTTCGGCACTCAGCCTTCTTCACAGTCCAACTCTCTAACATAGTAATACAGTTTAATTAAGCCATAGAATTTAAACCTCGTTTAGACTTAAAAAATCTAATAGTTGGGGAAGCTGTACATGTGTGCAGGCTGGGGTATAACGGAAATCTCTGTACCTTCTGCTCTGTTTTTCTGCAAATCTAAAATTGCTTTAAAAAATAGGTCTATCAAAAAATCTAATTAAGACAATGGATAGTGGTTACATGTAATAATACTTAACATCTGTGGATTGTGGTTTTTTTTTTTTTTTTCTTCTTCTAAGAATCTGATTAAGACTATGGTCACTTTTTTCAGGAAAAAACATGCACAAACAAATATTACACATAAAGTTTTGCATAGAATCAGGGATCCAAGAATCACCCAATGACTATGATACCTCCAGATTAAGAACTCCTGGATAACAAGATATTAGGCTCTTATTTCACAGAACAAACATTGATAGAGCTCCTAAGATATACCGAGAGTGCTGTTTTAGGGTCAGGCAGGGGTTACCTGTGAACAAATAAGTAACTTCGTTTTAAAGGTATTTATATTCTTGTGGATGAAGATAAACATGCCAAATAAACATACAGGGATAAACAATGTGATTAAGTAAATTACATGCTGTGCTGTGCTAGGTCACTTCAGTCATGTCCAACTCTTTTCGACCCTATGGACTGTAGCCCACCAGACTCCTCTGTCCATGGGATTCTCCAGACAGGAAGTGGGAATGGGTTGCCATGCCCTCCTCCAGGGGATCTTCCTGATCCAGGGATCGAACCCATGTCTCCCTTGGCTCTGGCATTGTAGATGGATTCTTTACTGCTTAGTCACTGGGGAAACCCCAAGGAAATTACATAAGCCAGAGTTATTAAAGTGTTCAGTGCCAGAAGGGAAAAAGGGGCCAGCAGGGAAAGTGTGATCTTACACCTGAGGTCCAAGGGCTTTGTGGAACTGGGGATATTTTAAGTAAGGGGTTCAGGTCGGGCCTCTCTGAGAAATTGACTTGTGAGCAAACAGAGGTAAAGGAGTTGGTCAATAAGAAGTTGAGGAAAATGATGTTTCAAGCAGAGAGGCAGCCTGTGACAATGTACCAAAGGTGGAGCGTGGCTGGTGAGAGCAAGGAACAGTAAGGTCAGTGCGGCCAGAGCAGACTTATTGAGCCGGGAAGGATAAGGAGAGAGGTTGGAAAAGTGAGGCCTCGTGAGAGGGCTTTAAAATGGTGCTTGTTTTTACTCTGAATGTGACAGGGATCCGTTAGAGGGTTTGGAACGCAGGAATTATTTTACTCAACAGAGTTAAAGAGATAGTTGTGTTAAGTAATTACTGTCAGAAGAAGCACAGGGCATGAGTGAAAGTCGAAGACCCAGCAGGTGAGAGGCTTCAGGCAGGTTAAGTGCCGTGAAGGTGCTGAGAAGCTGTCTGACTCTAAATTGTGCTGAAGGCGGGCCAGCAGGATTCCTTCACTTCTTTAAATAACAGATTTATTGAGATACACATACCATAAAGCTAATTCTTCTAAAGTGTACAAGTCAGTGGCTTTCAGTACATTCACAGAAGTATGCACTGATCCCCACTCTCTAATTCCAGAATAGACTTAAATTTTTTTCGACTTTTTCAGATATTATTTTCAACCTTTGTTTCTAAATACCAGCTTCCCTTGTGGCTCAGCTGGTAAAGAATCTGCCTGCAATGTGGGAGACCTGGATTCAACCTCTGGGTTGGGAAGATCCCCTGGAGAAGGGAAAGGCTACCCACTCCAGTATTCTGGCCTGGAGAATTCCATGGACTGTATAGTCCATGGGGTCGCAAACAGTTGGACATGACTGAGCAACTTTCACTTCACTTTCTAAATACAGGACTGAAACTTTTTTTAGTATAGAAAATAAAAGTGGGGGAGTAGAAGGCAGTTATGAGAGGGAGGGGATGTATATATATTTAGCTGATTCAGGGCTTCCCAGGTGGCTCAGTGGTAAAGAATCCACCTGCCAATGCAGGAGATTTGCGTTCAATCCCTGGGTCAGGAAGATCCATGGAGAAAAAATGACAGCCCTCTCCAGTATTCTGCCCTGGGGAATCCCATGGAAAGAGGAGCCTGGCAGGCTACAGTCCATGGGTCACAGAGTCAGACACGACTGAGCAACTGGGCACACATGCATAGCTGATTCAAGCTGTTGTACAGCAGAAACTAACACAACATTGTATATCAATTATACTTCAATTAAAGGAGGGAAGGGATAGTTGGGGAATTTGGGACCGACATGTACACACTGCTATATTTAAAATGAGTAACCAACAAGGATCTACTCTATGGCACAGGGAATTCTGCTTCATGTTATGTGGCAGCCTGTATGGGTTGGGAATTTGGGGGAGAATGGATATATTTCCTGTCCACCTGAAGCTACCACAAGATTGTCAACTGGCTATACTCCAAAACAAAATAAAAAGTTCTAAAAATTAATAAAAATAAACATAAGAAACATTTTTAAAATGAAAGAAAAGAAATGTATGGTTTTGTTCCACTATCCAATGTACTTGTGTTGAGAAGAACTTAAGTGGAAAGGGTGTACTGACCAAATATGACATAGGAGTGACTGTCTCAGTGTCAACTCTGCCCAATTTGTAGTTGTACCTAGGTACCTGTGTTGGGTGTATGCAGAGGAAACATTCAAATTGTATGTGACATGGGTATGGCATGAGAGAGTCATGGTATGCACACCAGGTTGGCTTGGAGACCTCTCTTGATCAGATAAGAGCTCTCCCTACCAATGTGCCATCACAGAGCACCCCACTTGCTGCCATATGTGCTATCTGAAGTAACACATTATAGTATATGACTTTAATGCCATAGAAAGTAAAATGTATCAACCCCTCTATAATGTTAAACTTCAACAACTTTCAGTGATATGTTCATTTAAAAATACATTTTTCACACTGATCTGACCACTAACTGTGTTATTTTAAACTCACCATTTGATTTTTCTTACTTTCAGTCCCTCCCTGATCAAATTCCATGTTGGATCTGAGCTGGTGTCTAGCATGTGTTTGCAGGAGCTCAGCGTCCAGCCTGCTATGTGGAGCGTCATGACCATTTCATCCAAGTGGCGCACATGTTGTCATAAAGTTAGCAGCACTGAGTAAAGAAAGACCAAGCAAAACTACCATTAATTTTAGAATTCTCAGTATATTTAAGGAAATGAATGGTAGCATTTTTATCGGCGTGTTTGCATGAAATTTCGAGATCAAATTATTAGTATTTGAAAAGCCATACTGGAAAAGGCAAAAAGTATATGCAGCAACAAAGAGCCAAACTACAGTAGAGTCCTAGTTAATTAAATCCAAACTTCATCCACAGAAATATGCTTCTCAGAAGGAAAACTGTCTCACAATTACTCATTTCTAGAAACTTTCATTCCATCACAAATTAACTGAACATCAAAATTGAATAAATGGCTATTCAGCCCTTTTCCAAGTCATATATTAAAAATATAACTTAAAAATATCTTTGGGAGAATTTCAGTTAGGAACAACTAAGAAACAGCTGTAGAAGCTTATTTTCTCTGAAACCAGTAATCCTTTATAAGACCTAGATAGTATTTATCAAACACTCTGGGTGACTGAGGAGAACTAAAATTATATTAAATAAGACAAGGGTCTTAAGATGGCTGTAACTATAAACTTATGATTTTATCCAGTTCCTGATGGTTAAAAATTATAATTATTTTCTACTTTTGAACAAAATGTTGATAAAGATTCTTATGTTTCCATTCTAGCAGATAGAGGAGAAAAAACTAGTTTATCATTTGTGGTTAATTATCTGTAGAACTATTTTCTCTCTCCAGACCTATTTTTATGAATACCATTTGCAGGCATGGGGTAGGAGAAGGACAAAAAAAGGAAAAATAAGAAAGGGAGAAAAAATAGGGATAAAATAAATATGTCAAAAAAGAAAGAAATAATGAGTGAGAAAATGAGAGTGTAAGAGTTAAGAGAAAGAAATTGAACCAAAAAGTGAGCAGATGTAGGGAGATACCATAATTATCTTCAAGAATTGTTCAGGGTCTTCATTAAATCTGTTTCTTAAAATACACCTAGATTCCACCAGAATTTTCATTACATTTGCAACACTATAGAATAAAAACAAGATATATCCCAGACTGGAATTAGGTAACTGTCTGTGATGAAACAGTAGGGAAACAAATGAAACATAAGGAATCAGGTCAGCTAAACATAGAAGTAACTCACGCTTTAGTAATGATCAGTAAGGAAGTACCCCCAAAGCTAAATGAATATATTTATTCTAATTGAATTGATGTGGAAGAAAGACTGGAGTACAAACGGCAACAATGAAACCTTATCCCTTTCGTTTTACTCTTTATTAAGAAAGATGGTACTAGAAAAAGGAGAAATATCCTCTTGGAGGCTTCAAAGAAGGAGCTCTGAAATGCTTTGCTTCCAGCCTATACCGAGACACAGGATAATCTGCAAGATGGCCCAAATACCATGTCTTCAGGGTGGACATATTACCTTGGTGAACATGATGTAAAGATATGACAGCTGAATGGTACAATTATTAATGCCTTGAATTCACAAACAACCTCTAAATGCCAAATAACATCTCACACAAGCTAATCTCCAAGGAGAGATTACATTGACTGGTAGACTATAGTGTATGGTCCTTGTGACACTTCTTCAGTACAAATTACTAAATTGGCTTTGTGATTTCTATATCAATCTATTATAACATTGATTGTGTGTTTAGTCAGTCATATCTGGTTCTTTGCAACCCTTTGTACTGTAGCCTGCCAGGCTCCTCTGTCCATGAGGTTTTTCAGGCAAGAATACTAGAATGGGTTGCATTTTCCTCCTCCAGGTCATCGTCCGGACCCAGGGATAGAACCCATGCCTCCTGTGTCTTCTGGATTGCAGGCAGATTATTTACCTGCTGAACCATCTGAGAAGCCCTATAATGTTGATTAGGGAACCTAAATTACTCTGCACACCTGAAAAAAAAAAAAAAAAACAAGTTTCTAAAACAAAAAGGACACAGACCTGTCCCATGATGATGGTAACCACAATGATATACCACCATCTCTGCAGTGCTCTGTGATGACCAAGTGTTCTTTCTAAGGACACAGCAGGCCATTCCATTATATTTGCAAAGTCTAAATTCCATGCTTCTTCTTGAAGTTTGCCCAAAGTTTTACCTAAAAACTTATAAAAGACTAACACATCTCTGAGTAATGAAGTCGAAAATAAAGTTGAATCACTGACATAATGTACATATTTGAAAAGAAGGGGATGTGGAATAGCTATGCCCTTATGCAATTACAACAAACTCTGCAAAACAAGCCATTGGGAAATTATTTTCCTTTCTTCTTAACCTTCTCTAGTTTATGTGGCTTTGGAGAGGTGCATAAAATCACAATCACTGTTTGTAAAATGTTCCATCTGTTCCTGCCTCTTATTCCCCCACTTGAAGACTAAATCCTTTGGCTCCCCAATTACCCTCAGTATCCAACTGTGATGATGGCAAAGGAGATGGTAGAAGAAGGATGAAGAACTAAGAAATGGCAATTGAGTTTTCATCAAAATATGTCTAGTAAGAAATATATGTAGAGGGAGAGGTGCAGAAAATCTAGACAATATTATAGGAGGTTCATAATTATTCCAGCTTCATTTGCATATATTGGCTTCCAGGTGAATTTGTTCCTTTGTACAATGTTTCTCTCCTATGTATAGAAACCTGCATATATTGACTATGATATATAAGAAGAAAGAGACCTAGCATATGTCAAGTAGCCGCTGTGTCAGGAATCATATACACATAATTATATTTTAGGAGGGCTTCCCAGGTGGTGCTATTGGTAAAGAACCCTCCTGCCAATCCAGGTAGATGGCACACACAAGCACACTTAATCTTTCCCACAAGCATTCTCAATTTTAGGATGAGGGAGATAAGCCTTATGGATGCCAAGTCAAATGGCCAAGATTACATGAACTAACTAAGTAGTAGGATTGGGAATGAGACCGGACTGTCTAATATTGTGATTCATGCTCTTTCCACTATACTACCTTGCCCCTACTAGTGAGTGGCAATTTCCCATGAGAGTGAAAAGCTCAGGACCTTATAATAAGACACGTGAATTTTAATCCTAAACCTGCCATTTTCCAGTGTGTGGTTTCTGGTCAGTTAGCTTTCTGAATGCTTCCTTTTCTGTAAAATCTATATAATAATGAAGTCTAACATATAGGTTTATTGTGATGATTGTGTCATAATGTATTTAAACTATTCGGCATATTAGTTGTATACTTAATAATATTAGCCATTTAGTCAGAGATATCATTAAAGAAAGAAACATACATCAGAATCAAACTGGTCCATTGTAAGAGGTCCCACAACTCTAAAATTCTTAATGTTATATTTTATAATCAACCCTAATTGATTAAATCAGATTTGTACCAAAAATAACTTGGAGGGGAAATGTTTCTATGGGCCAGAAACATTTCTATTATACTGCTTCCTATATTTCTTTATTTGCAGATGGTGTAGCCCTCACATGTAAAATACCATCCTTGAACAAGGAATAGAGGATAGAGACAGGACCACAAAAGCAACCTATTTGTCCCAAACTCACTCTCTAGTGTTTTGCTCTTTGTTGTTGTTCAGTCAATAAATTATGTTCAACCCTTTGCAACCTGATGAACAGTACAGCAATCTTCCCTGTCCTTCACTGTCTCCTAGAGTTTGCTCAATTCATGTCCACTGAGTCAATGATGCTAGCCAACCATCTCATCCTGTTTTTTCCTTAAGTTCCAGTTATATTTGAAATAGTTTCCCCTTGATATCTGTGGGGGATTGGTTCCAGGAGTCCTGATGGGTAATAAAATTCACAGAGGCTCAAGACCATCATGTAAAATGTCTCAGTACGATGAATACAGTGCAGCTTCCATTTGTCAGAGTTCCTCATCCTCAGATTCAACCAACTATAATCCGAGGATACAGAAGGCCATTTGAGTACGTTTCTTTGAAGCTCAAGGACATCTTGCCTTATTTATTATATGATTATCTTCTAAAATGTTTATAGGTTAACAAAACTCTTGAGCCTTATATGTTTATTTTGAAATGTATACTTGCCTATATGGCTTCAAGCTACTTCTTCAAAAGCAGTATACATTAAACACTTAAGTTGCAAAGAATAATTGATTTACTTCTTGAAGCTGTTAGTCTGAGAAGACCTAAGACCTAAGACTACAGAAAAGACAATAAAGTGCTATACCATCTCATGAAACTTCTAAGTCAATGGCAAGTTAGTTAACTTTTCCACACCAGACTCCTCTATTTTCTGCTTATAGAAATAGAAGGAACACCACTCATACCCCTTATAAAAGACACAGGGAATAAGAAAGAGAGGATTTTCATATTTCCAGTGTTGATTACCTAGGATTAGTGCAAATAACAGCTATGCTGCTGCTGCTGCTGCTAAGTCGCTTCAGTCGTGTCCGACTCTGTGTGACCCCATAGACTGCAGCCCACCAGGCTCCCCCATCCCTGGGATTCTCCAGGCAAGAACACTGGAGTGGGTTGCCATTTCCTTCTCCAATGCATGAAAGTGAAAAGTGAAAATGAAGTCGCTCAGTCGTGTCTGACTCCCAGTGACCCCATGGACTGCAGCCTACCAGGCTCCTCCGTCCGTGGGATTTTCCAGGCAAGAGTACTGGAGTGGGGTGCCATTGCCTTCTCCAAATAACAGTTATAGGTACTGCTTTAACAAAAGCACTGTGAGATTGAGTTCAGTTCTCCTCCCCAGTACTTAGCATCTGGGTGACTTCAGCCAAGTTACTTAAACTTTAAAACAATTTCCTGAGATGTAAATTAGAGCTGTGAACACCTGTTTGTCAGTACAAGGCAGCTAGAGCAAGATGCTGGTGAGATATGGATATGAAGGAAGTAAGAATGTTTCCTGAAAGATAAATTCAAAATAGATTTGAAAGAGATTACAACAAGTAATAGCAAAAATTAGAAACAATGCAACAAATGATTCAGATGTTGAGATATTCGACTGTAACACTCATCTATAGAAAAAATATATCAATTAGAAATGGAGATGGTGTTCTAAAAACATCATAAAAGACAAAAGTTGGAAATGTCTATCCAATATCTAAGAGGAAATTTGATACCTATTTTGAGAAAAATGCATGAAGTTATATCTAAGTCCATGAAGTTATACTAACTTCTCTTATTTTGATTGGATCCTCACCAATCAATTTGATGATTAAAAATTGGCATCCCTGAATTTCTGCCTACAGAGTGGGAAACAGCTGCTCATAAAAACTGTCTTCTGTCATCTCTAATTTTTTATGGTGTTGACTATTACTGCTCCTATAGTAATTTTTTCTCATCATTAGTCAAAAAGTCAATGCCTACCTGTTAAGTATCCATGATGTGCCTAGAAATTCATGACAGGTACTAGGAACAAAGCAGCAAATAAAGCATGTGCTATCCCAGATTTTACAGAGCAAACTAGGGAAATTTCACTGCACATTCATCAATCTCCATTCTATTTTAAACATCATTTTCATGATCATGTTCAAATGTTAATTGATTTTATATTATCAGGACATCAAGCTAATGAAACTGACAAACGGATGGCCAAGTTCTCAACTTACATACAGTCACCAAAAAGCTATTTGCTTTCATTTTACTTTTCTTAGGAAAATTCTAAGCGTTAACATGAGTGGTAAAGTCTTAAATCCACAGTTGGCTGAGTGGGATATCTATTGATGATTTGTTTTCAAAGACATCTACATAAATGAATGAAGATTAAAGTGAAGTTATTTATTACATCTCATATAGTATCGTGTCTAATAGATGCTCATAAATGATAACAGTAATAACGTTGATAATAATAACTAGCACCAATCTGTATCATTCCATTCAACAATAATTTTCAGGTGAGCTAACAGACACAGAACTGTAAAGAACTTTTCACAATGCCAGACTGTTAGTGATTGTTCAGTGGAGATAATTTTGAACTCAAGCAGTCTTACTTCAGGCCCTGTGCTTTTAACACACTGTATACTTATTTTCATTTTATTATTATGTTTTTATTATTATCATCATACCAGGAAAGCCTCTTCCCTAATAGATTAGCAACTACTTAAAGTCTTCTGTGCCCAGAAGCCCCTCAGGGTCCTACTGGGTTACACTTTCACCAACCTCTAACTGAAATTAGCATTTTTTTTTCAATTTCAAATGTGGGTAACAAAACACAGAACTGTTAGAGCACCTGTGACTTTGTCACCAACAAGAATCACAAGCATTGTTATATAATAATTACTGTAACAATCTTGAAAGTCTTTTATACTTATTACAATACTTTGAAACTAGTCCCAAAGTCCACTGCTAGACTTTGCTATTTAACACACTAATTTAAAAAAATCACACATATTCAGGGGTGGGAGGGTTAGTCACTAAGTTGTGTTCAACTCTTGAGACTGCATGGACTGTAGCCTGCCATGCTCCTCTGTCCATGGGATTTCTAGGCAAGAATAGTGCTATTTCCTTCTCCAAGGGATCTTCCTGACCCAGAGATGGAACCTGGGTCTCCTGCACTGCAGGCAGAGTCCTTACCAACTGAGCTACAAGGGAAGCCAATCCCACACACAGTGTGTTACAAACCACCCAGATGGCCCCGCAGGTAAAGAATCCGCCTGCAGTGCAGGGACAGAGGAGATGCGGGCTCCACCCCTGGGTGGAGGAGATCCCCTGGAAAGGGAAATGGCCACCCATTCCAGAGTTTCTTGCCTGAAAAATCCCATGGACAGAGGAGCCTGGTGGGCTACAGTCCATGGGGTCACACAGAGTCAGACATGGCTGAGCATTATTATCATCATTATTTGTATCATTATTATTTAGCTTCTTCATCTGTGACCCAAAATTCCTAAGAGAAAAATGACACTTGATTGACCTATTTTAGCTGTTCCTTGAGAGTGGATTATTTCAGCATGGTTTCAGAAATTTGTAGTCATAATTCTTGGTGGGCTCACACTAAAAACAGGCCATGAAATGGATTTTTTAAAAACCATAATGAATTATTGTGCAAAATAATTGACTAGTATACTTTTACTCTAGCAATATTTCTACCAAAGAGTAAGACAAAATATTTGAATGCAATACAATCACAATAACATTACTACAGAATTGTTTTTACATGTAAAAAGTAAAAAAGCTGATCTGAGAGGATAAGCATGTAAATATGGCTGGGAATATTCAGAGAAAAGAGCAAGAATGAAGACACACTCTTTCAGAAATCACTTTTTCAGTTTATTCTAAAGATATACAAAATTAGATTGTAAATATAAAATAATATAAAAAGTCTTAAATTCATTTAAATTATGAAAGAATTTAACATATAAATATATGTTAACATAAGAAAATTTTGATATCAAAAATAAATGTGAAAAAATACATACTTTATAAAGTGGTTCTGAAATTACTAGCTAACCATTTCTAAATCCAAATTGGAAAAGAAGAAGTAAAACTCTCACTATTTGCAGATGACATGATCCTCTACATAGAAAACCCTAAAGACTCCACCAGAAAATTACTAGAACTAATCAATGATTATAGTAAAGTTGCAGGATATAAAATCAACACACAGAAATCCCTTGCATTCCTATACACTAATAATGAGAAAACAGAAAGAGAAATTAAGGAAACAATTCCATTCACCATTTCAACGGAAAGAATAAAATACTTAGGGATATATCTACCTAAAGAAACTAAAGACCTATATATAGAAAACTATAAAACACGGGTGAAAGAAATCAAAGAGGACACTAACAGATGGAGAAATATACCATGTTCATGGATTGGAAGAATCAATATAGTGAAAATGAGTATACTACCCAAAGCAATTTATAGATTCAATGCAATCCCTATCAAGCTACCAACAGTATTCTTCACAGAGCTAGAACAAATAATCTCACAATTTGTATGGAAATACAAAAAACCTCGAATAGCCAAAGCGATCTTGAGAAAGAAGAATGGAACTGGAGGAATCAACCTACCTGACTTCAGGCTCTACTACAAAGCCATAGTTATCAAGACAGTATGGTACTGGCACAAAGACAGAAATATAGATCAATGGAACAAAATAGAAAGCCCAGAGATAAATCCACGCACATATGGACACCTTATCTTTGACAAAGGAGGCAAGAATATACAATGGATTAAAGACAATCTCTTTAACAAGTGGTGCTGGGAAAACTGGTCAACCACTTGTAAAAGAATGAAACTAGAACACTTTCTAACACCATACACAAAAATAAACTCAAAATGGATTAAAGATCTAAACATAAGACCAGAAACTATAAAACTCCTAGAGGAGAACATAGGCAAAACACTCTCTGACATACATCACAGCAGGATCCTCTATGACCCACCTCCCAGAATATTGGAAATAAAAGCAAAAATAAACAAATGGGACCTAATTAACCTTAAAAGCTTCTGCACATCAAAGGAAACTATCAGCAAGGTGAAAAGACAGCCTTCAGAATGGGAGAAAATAATAGCAAATGAAGCAACTGACAAACAACTAATCTCAAAAATATACAAGCAACTCCTACAGCTCAACTCCAGAAAAATAAATGACCCAATCAAAAAATGGGCCAAAGAACTAAACAGACATTTCTCCAAAGAAGACATACAGAGGGCTAACAAACACATGAAAAGATGCTCAACATCACTCATTATCAGAGAAATGCAAATCAAGACCACTATGAGGTACCATTTCACACCAGTCAGAATGGCTGCGATCCAAAAGTCTACAAGCAATAAATGTTGGAGAGGGTGTGGAGAAAAGGGAACCCTCTTACACTGTTGGTGGGAATGCAAACTAATACAGCCACTATGGAGAACAGTGTGGAGATTCCTTAAAAAACTGGAAATAGAACTGCCTTATGATCCAGCAATCCCACTGCTGGGCATACACACTGAGGAAACCAGAAGGGAAAGAGACACATGTACCCCAATGTTCATCGCAGCACTGTTTATAATAGCCAGGACATGGAAGCAACCTAGATGTGCATCATCAGATGAATGGATAAGAAAGCTGTGGTACATATACACAATGGAGTATTACTCAGCCATTAAAAAGAATTCATTTGAATCAGTTCTAATGAGGTGGATGAAACTGGAACCTATTATACAGAGTGAAGTAAGCCAGAAGGAAAAACACCAATACAGTATACTAACGCATATATATGGAATTTAGAAAGATGATAACAATAACCCTGTGTACGAGACAGCAAAAGAGACACTGATGTATGGAACAGTCTTATGGACCCTGTGGGAGAGGGAGAGGGAGAGGGTGGGAAGATTTGGGAGAATGGCATTGAAACATGTAAAATATCATCTATGAAACGAGATGCTAGTCCAGGTTCAATGCACGATACTGGATACTTGGGGCTGGTGCACTGGGACGACCCAGAGGGTCGTATGGGGAGGGAGGAGGTATGGGGAGGGAGGAGGGAGGAGGGAGGTGGTATGGGGAGGGAGGTGGTGTGGGGAGGGAGAAGGGAGGAGGGTTCAAGATGGGGAGCACATGTATACCTGTGATGGATTCATTTTGATATTTGGCAAAACTAATACAACTATGTAAAATTTAAAAATAAAATTAAATTTTAAAAAATAGGAAAAATGAAGTATGTGTTTCTCACACCAATTCATGGAAATAATTCCAGAGGTATCAATACATGAATGTAAAATATGAAATAATATTACTCATAAAATACAGATGAATGTCAATTTTGGTGATAGAGGTAACCTTTGTAAGAGCCATATAGAGCAAAATCATATGTAAGAATAAAAATAAAGGTCACATAATTTTTTAAATGATTAGACATCAAAAATGTCAAAGTTGGATTGAAAAATAAACTAGGAAAATAATTTTAACTTATATGAAGTTTAGAAGATTAATACTTTTAACTAAAAATAACTCATAAAAAGAGCTCTTATAATTAATAAAAAGAAATTGCTAATTGAAAAATATTCAAAGGTATTAACACATAAAATACAGAAAAAATAGTCTCCACACATTAAAAAAAGCTATTTCATTTGAATAGAAATCAAACCAATGGGAAATATTTATACCATTTTTTCCTACTATAATTCATGCAATTATTTAGGAACTAAAAATAGTTTTGTACTTTTATGACCAATCATGATACAGTAGTTTGTGGCTGACCAATGCTTTTGCCAAGAACAATTAGAAAATACAGGTAAAACCCACATAATATCTGTTTGAAATTATCAGAGAGTTGATGAACCACCCAAGACTTTAGTAGACAATATCCATGAAAAAACAGAACATCAGAGGGGTGAAGTGACAAGCTGTAAGTTGCTTTTTTCAAAGAGTATTTGAAGGTCCTTGATGCAGGGCAGGAAACTGAGAAACACAGCAGAAGGCCAAGACTATACGGTGGAGAAGAAAGAGAAGCTTCTGAAAATCCCAAGGGAATCAAGAGGGCAGATGTGATATTTGGGGTTGCCTATCTAATCAGTTTGAAGAACCAAACCCTAGAAAGATGAGAAACAAGGACGGGAAGTGCAGTACTATCTGTTTCAGCTGCATGGAATTTGTGAAATTCTTAAACTGAGAAGGAAGAGAAACTGGAAATATAAGCAGACGTCTTCTAGGTATAAAAACTGAGTTTAGAGTAGTATGGTCTTCGAAGACAAGAAAATTAAAGTTAGGATCCACCAAACCATCCCTAATAAAAATTCTAGTTCTCAGCTATGTCCCATGGAGAGTTTCACTCCTAATAAACAGGATGAGCTAGATGTACACTAAAGCCTGCTGAAAAACTGCAACCCAGCCTCAAGGTAGACTCATTCTCAACAGCATTAAGGTGATGTGCTTGCACTCAGCTACATCATAGAGGATAGGTAAAACTTTTCTTTAAAAAAAAAAGTATATATATATATATACACACATACACACATATGTTATGTACGTGTGTGTGTATATATATATATATATACACATATATGTTATGTGTATATATATACACATGTCATCCAAAGTCTTCAATTTTTTATAAATATTGTCCAACATTTAAATGAAAAAAATCACAAAGCAGTCTAAGAAGTAGAACAATCCTCCCCTCAAAAAACCAGTCACACAATATCACAGTCCACTTATTTGAAGTTACCTGGTACTGACTTTTACCTGATGTAATTAACATTCAATGAATAGATTAAAGGTGAAGAATATCATTAGAAAACTATTTTTCAATAACCAGATAGAAATTCTAAAGCTAAAGCAATGTAATAATTGAAATTAGGATCCCAGCAGGTAGATTCAGCATGGGTTAGACTTAGGGCTTCCCTGGTGGCTCAGATGGTAAAGAATCTGTCTGCAATGCAGGGGACCTGGGTTCAGTCCTTGGGTTTGATAGATCCTCTGGAGAATGATGCTTACTCCTTGGAAGGAAAATTATGACCAACCTAGATACCATATTAAAAAGCAGAGACACTACTTTGCCAACAAAGGTCCATCTAGTCAAGGCTATGATTTTTCCATTGGTCATGTATGAATGTGAGAGTTGGACTGTGAAGAAAGCTGGGTGCTGAAGAATCGATGCTTTTGAACTGTGGTGTTGAAGAAGACTCTTGAGATTCCCTTGGACTGCAAGGAGATGAGATCCAACCAGTCCATCCTAAAGGAGATCAGCCCTGGGTGTTCATTGGAAGGACTGATGCTGAAGCTGAAACTCCAATACTTTGGCCACCTCATGCGAAGAGTTGACTCATTGGAAAAGACCCTGATGCTGAGAGGGATTGGGGGCAGAAGGAAAAGGGGATGACAAAGGATGAGATGGCTGGATGGCATCACCAACTCGATGGACATGAGTTTGGGTAAACTCCGGGAGTTGGTGATGGACAGGGAGTCCTGGCGTGCTGCAGTCCGTGGGGTTGCAAAGAGTTGGACACTACTGAGCAACTGAACTGAACTGGAGAAGGGAGTGGCTATCCACTCCATTATTCTTGCCTGGAGAATTCCATGGATAGAGAAGCCTGGCGGGTTACAGTTGAGTAACAGGGTCGCAAAGAGTCAGACATGCCTGAGTGACTAACACTTTTAGACTTAATAGAAACGAAGACCAGGAAGTGGAAGAAAGATTAACAGAAAATATCCATGTTAACAGAATAGAAAAAAAAAAAAAAAAACAGAGAACAAAAGAATCTAGATAACATGTTCTAACATATATGTAATAACATACCTCAAAGAGATGAGACAGAAAACAAAAGAAGAAACAATGAGTAAAGATTACCCTCAAAATTGAAGAGCTAATGGCTAAAATTATCCCTCAACTAGTTAAAACACACACACATTTACACAATAGTAAAACCACTGAAAACAAAACTGAGAACATCTCATAAGCAACTAGGGTTGGGGTGGGGATGGGGAAAGATGCTTTCTCTAAGGAGAAAAGTCAGCCTGTAGGAATGGTGGATGCCAGAAGACAAAGGAACAACAAACTTTTAGTGGCAATGGAGGGTAAGGACTGAAGAGAGACATAAAGGAAACTTCTAGACTGCTGGTAATGTTCTCTATCTCAGCCTGCTGCTGCTAAGTCACTTCAGTCGTGTCCGACTCTGTGCGACCCCATAGATGGCAGCCCACCAGGCTCCCCCATCTCTGGGATTCTCCAGGCAAGAACACTGGAGTGGGTTGCCATTTCCTTCTCCTAGGTTATGTATATATGAGTATGTCCACTTAGGAAAAATTCCTCTAGCTGCACACTTATGAGTTGTGTACTTCTCTTTGCGTATACTTAAAAAAAACTCAGAAAAATATGTAAAACAATATTAGTGTCATGGAATGATGCCCACACCAGATTGTCAAGGCATGTTTTAAAACAGCATGTAGAATATGAGCCCACTTTTAATTTCTGAAAACTTATATCTACATTTATAGGTTTCCATATAAATAAAAATGCATAAAGAAATGTCTAAACACAAGTTCACCATAACGTTGAATATTATCTCTGGGAGGTAGATTTTACTTTCTTCATGATACTATTTTTTTCTGTATTGCTTGAATTACATTTTAACTGAGCATGATCTATTTTGGGTAATAAAATGAGAAGGATATTTTCATTTTGTAAAATTAAAAATTAACATCCCAACTCTGAAGTTCTCTCCATGTTAAATATGTAAATGGGCTCGTGCCAACTACAAACAGAACACTTTCTGGCCTTAACTGAAGCCCCAGAAAATCTGGTAGCCAATATTTCTATTTAATGTTCTTCCCTCCACTTTTCCTTAACACCCCTCACCTCCATTTCTACTTCTTATATTTTAAGGTTGCCAATACATCTTAGGTTATTTTTCTGTAAGCTAATTTTATTTTTAAAAACAATAAATAACAGCTATTGTTTTAAATGGAGGTTTAAAGCCCAGCAGAATATGAGGAATGCATTTCTTTTCCACTGAATTTAATTTCACAAATCTTGCCCCACTCAGAAGAAAATAATCTTGCATTGATTTTTCTTCATAAATCACCTGGATTAGGTCCACTGTTTCTTCGATATATGTCTTGATATTTTAACTTATTTCTGCATGCTTCTTTCTAGGTGAATGTCAAGGAAACAGCTTTAATTTGGTACCATGAGATTATAACCATGTATTACTTATTCAGGTTAAAAAATATTTTTCTTAATAAACTATGCTCATGCAATCTCATTTAATCCTCACAACAGCTAGATAAATTGAAGCTGTTTTATTATCATTTGGCAAATGTAAGAGCTGAAACAAAATCTTATGAATTTATTAAGTTAATAAATTCTTATTCAAAAGTATATGTTATTTCTACAACAGATTTTTCACCGTGCTTATTTAACTTATATGCAGAGTACATCATGAGAAACGCTGGACTGGAAGAAACACAGCTGGAATCAAGATTGCTGGGAGAAATATCAAGAACCTCAGATATGCAGATGACACCACCCTTATGGCAGAAAGTGAAGAGGAACTCAAAAGCCTCTTGATGAAAGTGAAAGTGGAGAGTGAAAAAGTTGGCTTAAAGCTCAACATTCAGAAAACCAAGATCATGGCATCCGGTCCCATCACTTCATGGGAAATAGATGGGGAAACAGTGGAAACAGTGTCAGACTTTATTTTTGGGGGCTCCAAAATCACCGCAGATGGTGATTGCAGCCATGAAAGTAAAAGATGCTTACTCCTTGGAAGGAAAGTTATGACCAACCTAGATAGCATATTCAAAAGCAGAGACATTACTTTGCCAACGAAGGTCCGTCTAGTCAAGGCTATGGTTTTTCCAGTGGTCATGTATGGATGTGAGAGTTGGACTGTGAAGAAGGCTGAGTGCCGAAGAATTGATGCTTTTGAACTGTGGTGTTGGAGAAGACTCTTGAGAGTCCCTTGGACTGCAAGGAGATCCAACCAGTCCATTCTGAAGGAGATCAGCCCTGGGTGTTCTTTGGAAGGAATGATGCTAAAGCTGAAACTCCAGTACTTTGACCACCTCATGCGAAGAGTTGACTCATTGGAAAAGACTCTGATGCTGGGAGGGATTGGGGGCAGGATGAGAAGGGGACGACAGAGGATGAGATGGCTGGATGGCATCACTGACCCGATGGACGTGGGTTTGGGTGAACTCCGGAAGTTGGTGATGGACAGGGAGGCCTGGCGTGCTGCGATTCATGGGGTCGAAAAGAGTTGGACATGACTGAGCGACTGAACTGAACTGAACTGAAGCAAAATTAAAAGATAAAGAAAAATCTCCTTCTTTCATTATTTCTACAAGTTAGCTTTTGATTCCTACAAACTCATATAATACTGACTGAAATTAAAAAGTTGGGTCAAAAATATCCAATAGTGGATATTGACAACTTTATTTATAAATTGGATGGAAAGTATCAAGGTCATAATGGCAATAATATTAAGACTAAATAATTTGAAAATTATAGACTTCTAAATTATGAAATTTAGAGAAGACCTTTGAGAGTCCCTTGGACTGCAAGGAGATCAAACCAGTCAATCCTAAAGGAAGTCAATCCTGAATATTCATTAGAAGGACTGAACTGAAGCTGAAACTCCAATACTTTGGCTGTCTGATGCGAAGAACTGACATATTGGAACAGACTCTGATGCTGAGAAAGATTGAAGGCAGGAGAAGGGGACTCTATGGACATGAGTTTGAGCAAGCTCCAGGAGTGGGAGATGGACAGGGAAGCCTGGCATGCTGCAGTCCATGGGGTTGCAAAGTGTCAGATATGACTGAGGGAATGAACTGACTGAAATTATGAAATATAACATTTTATTTTTCTATGAATCAATCTTTGTATGATAACAAAATACTATGTAACATAACCAGTGGAGAAAATAAAAAACACAAACATACATAGAAGTAAAGACAATTTCTATCTAAGCTGTCCATGAAAAAAGGATTCTTCTGGCTCACATTTTTGTTATTGTTGTTCAGTTGCTGAATCATGTCTGACTCTTTGTGACTCCAAGGACTGCAGCACAACAAGCTTCCTTGTCCTTTACTATCTCCTGGAGTTTGCTCACACTCATATCCATTGAGTCAGTGATGCCATCCAACCATCTCATCCTCTGTTCCCCCCTTCTCCTCCTGCCCTCAATCTTTCCCAACATCAGAGGGTCTTTTTCAATGAGCTGGCTCTTCACATCAGGTGGCCAAAGTATTGAAGCTTCAGCTTCAGCTTCAGTCCCTCCAATGAATATTCAGATATTTTTAGTAGCATCTGATTACCTTAAAAAAGCATTCATACAGTTAAGGTGGAATTTATTGTTCCTAGCTTAATATCATCCTAATTAACACAGATCTTCTTCTACTTTGTCTGGGTTAAGAATGATAGTGAAGCATTCATTGTTTCTCCACATGATCAACTGGCAGACTAAGAGCTGATACACCTTTCCATTGTCCAGCATCACTACAGACTATCTTGGTGGCTCAGATGGGATGGTAAAGACTCCCCCTGCCATGCAGGAGACCTAGGCTTGATCCCTGGGTGGGGAAGATCCCTTGGAAAAGGAAATGGCAATCCACTTCAGTATTCTTGCCTGGGAAATTCCGTGGACAGAGGAGTCAGACATGACTGACGAGTAACACACACACTAGAAATCATCAGGCCACATATTGCTGTTGGAGAAAGGGTAAAAATTCAAAATTTGAAGTACAGTTTATACTGAATGCCTGTCTTTTCTGCACCATTCTAAAGTCGAAAAGTTAAGTTGAACCATCATAAGTCAGGGGCCATCTGTATGTGGACATAGTTCACTACAAGTTATGAACTGCAGATTGTGAATTCTACAGGAGAAAAGTTAGTGGCTTGTGGTTACATTCTGAATTTAGACTTTGTTTTAAATCCTAGTTCTGCCATTTAGTCACACGCACCTTAGTAATTTATACAACTTCTCTAAGCCTTGGTTTCCTTACCAGTAAATCACTAGTACTGCACACTTAAGACTGTGCCTATGATTAAATGACATAAGGCCGTTAAAACTAAGCAAGGTGCCAGGCATAAATATTTTTCTCAAAGTCAGTTATTAATATTGCTGTTTCATAAGATATGAGGTTGAGAAGAAACATGCTTATTGATGGAATGCCTTGGTGCATCATTTATTGTAAAATGGTTAAAAGAAGAGAATATTTTTTAAAAATTGCTACCATACTCTAATCTTCATTCTGTAACAAATATTTCATGTTCTATGAGATAATTTAATAACCACTCTCACTTACTGCTTCCCCTACAGTAAATGGAAAACAAAACGTGTGTCGCACTGAATTTCAGCTTCTTTCCAACACTGTACTTTGCCAGTGACACACCCACAGAGCATATGGCCAAAGGAACATTCTCTTCTACATTCTGCACTTAAATCCTCCCCTTAGCGAGGTCCTCTTTTTTTCCCCCAGCTTTATTGAGAAATAATTGACATACATCACTATATAAGTCTGGGTTTTCCAGGTGGTGCTAGTGGTAAAGATCCCACCTGCCAATGCAGGTGCCAAAAGAGACTGGGGTTCCATCCCTGGGTTGGGAAGATCCCCTGGAGAAGGAAATGGCAACCCACTCCAGTATTCTTGCCTGGAGAATCCAGTGGACAGAGGAACTTGGAGGGCTACAGTCCATAGGGTTGCACAGAGTCAGACACGACTGAAGTGACTTAGCCTGCACGCACTATATAAGTTTAAGGCATACAACACGATGGCTTGATTTCCATATGTTTTGTACTGATTACCACAGTATGTTCACCTAACATTCATCTTCTCATAGAGATTCAATAAAAGAAAGAAGGAAAAAGAGAAAAAAGAAAAACAATTTTCTCCTTGTGATGAGAACTTTTAGAATTGACTCTCTTAACAGCTTTTTTGTATATCACACAGCAGTGCCAGCTGTAGTCACCAGGTTAAGTTCCTCTTGCTTTAAGAGGTACTGCACTTTTTCAACTACTATTTAGTAGAAGAGAAGGAAGATGCACTCACCCGCAGCCTTCACTTGATTTTGCATGGATGTGTAGGAATCTGTTTGATGTGTTTTACCTGATATTATACAATATCTTTTGAAGAATCTCACTGCATTTGCTCAGTGCAAAAAAAAAAAAAAAATTGACTTGGAGTCCATTTATTAAGTGACCCTTTTTAAATGGAAATAGTAGTGACCAGTAAGAGAATTTTTGGAGGAAAAGAGAGGCAACAACTATCAATTACAAGAAGTTCACTTCAGTTCAGTCACTCAGTCATGTCCAACTCTTTGCAAATCCATGGACTGCAGCACACCAGGCTTCCCTGTCCATCACCAACTCCCAAAGCTTGCTCAAACTCATGGCCATTGAGTTGGTGATGCCATCCAACCTTTTTCTCTGTCTTCTCCTTCTCCTCCTGCCTTCAATCTTTCCCAGCATCAGGGTCTTTTCCAATAAGTCAGTTCTTTGCATCACATGGCCAAAGTATTGGAGCTTCAGCATCAGTCCTTCCAATGAATATTCAGGACTAATTTCATTTAGGATTGACTGATTGGATCTCCTTTCAGTCCAAGGGACTCTCAAGAGTCTTCTCCAGTGCTACAGTTCAAAAGCATCAATTCTTCAGTGCTCAGGTTGCTTTATGGTCCAAATCTCACATCCATGCATGAATATAGGAAAAACCATAGCTTTGACTAGATGGACCTTTGTTGGCAAAGTAATGTCTCTCTGCTTTTAAATACGCTGCCGAGGTTTGTCATAGCTTTTCTCCAAGGAGCAAGCGTCTTTTAATTTCATGACCGCAGTGACCATCTGCAGTGATTTTGGAGTCCCCCAAAATAGTTTGTCACTGTTTCCATTGTTTCCCCATCTATTTGCCACAAAGTGATGGGACCAGATGCCATAATCTTTGTTTTTTGAATAATGAGCTTTAAGCCAGCATTTTCACTCTCCTCTTTGACTTTCATCAAGAGGTTCTTCAGTCCCTCTTTAGTTTCTTCATTAAGGGTGGTGTCATCTGCATATCTGAGGTTATTGATATTTCTCCTGGCAATCTTGATTCCACCTTGTGCTTCATCCAGCCCATCATTTTGCATGATGTACTCTGCATAAAAGTTAAATAAGCAAGGTGACAACATACAGCCTTGACATACTCCTTTCCCAACTTGGAACCAGTCTGTTGTTCCATGTCCAGTTCTAACTGTTGCTTCTTAACCTTCATACAGATTTCTCAGGAGGCAGATAAGGTGGTCTGGAATTACCATCTTTTAAAGAATTTTCCTCAATTTATTGTGATCCACACAGTCAAAGGCTTTGTCATAGTCAATAAAGCAGAAGTAAAGTTTTTTTGGAACTCTCTTGCTTTTTCAATGACCCCACAGATGTTGGCAATTTGATCTCTGGTTCCTCTGCCTTTTCTAAATCCAGTTTGAACATCTGGAAGTTCTCGGTTCACATACTGTTGAAGTCTCGCTTGGATAATTTTGAGCATTACATTACTAGCATGTGAAGTGAAGTGAAGTGGCTCGGTTGTGTCCGACTCTCTGTGACCCCATGGACGATAGCCTATGGGATTTTCCAGGCAAAAGTACTGGAGTGGGTTGCCATTTCCTTCTCCAGGGGATCTTCCCTACCCAGGGATCAAACCCAGGTCTCCCGAATTGTGGGTGGGGGCTTTATCCTCTAAGCCAACAAGGAAGCATGAGGTGAGTGCAGTTATGTAGTAGTTTGAACATTGCCTGGGTAGTTTGGGCTTCCTTGGTGGTTCATCTGGTAATGAACCCGCCTGCAATGTGACAGACCTGTGTTCGATCCTTTGATTCAATAGATCCCCTGGAGAAGGGAACAGCTACCCACTCCAGTGTTCCGGCCTGGAGAATTCCATGGTCTAGTCCATGGGGTACCAAAGAGTTGGACACAACTGAGCAACTTTCACTTTCATTTTAAACATTCTTTGGCATTTCCTATCTTTGGGATTGGAATGAAAATAGACCTTTTCCAGTTCTGTGGCCACTGCTGCATTTTCCAAATTTGCTGGCATATTGAGAGCAGCACTTTCACAACATTATCTTTTAGGATTTGAAATAGCTCAGCCGGAATTCCATCACCCCCACTAGCTTTGTTGGTAGTGATGCTTCCTAAGGTTCATTTGTCTTCAAACTCCGTAATGTCTGGCTCTAGGTGAGTGATCACACCATTGTGTTTATCTGGGTAATGAAGATCTTTTTTGTATAGTTCTTCTGTGTATTCTTGCCATCTCTTCTTAATATCTTCTGCTTCTTTAGGTCCACACCATTTCTGTTCTTTATTGTTCTCATCTTTGCATGAAATGTTCCCTTGGTATCTCTGATTTTCTTGAAGAGAGTTCTAATCTTTCCCATTCTATTGTTTTCCTCTGTTTCTTTGCATTGATTACTGAGGAAGACTTTGTTATCTCTCCTTTCTATTCTTTGGAACTCTACATTCATATGGGTATATATTTCCTTTTCTCTGCCTTTTTGCTTCTCTTCTTTTCTCAGGTATTTGTAAGGCTTCCTTAGACAACCATTTTGCCTTTTTTGCATTTCTTTCTCTTGAGGATGGTCTTGATCCCTGTCTCCTGTACAATGTCACAAACCTCTGTCCATAGTTCTTCAGGCACTCTCTCTATCAGATCTCATCCCTTGAATCTATTTGTCACTTCCACTATATAATCATAAGGGATTTGATTTAGGTCATACCTGAATGGTCTAGTGGTTTTCCCTACTTTCTTTATTTTTTTTTATTTATTTATTTTTTTGCCGAAGCCTCCCAACCACCCCCGCTTTACACGAGGCCTCAGAGACTTCTCAAGGTGAGGCGAAGCCTCCGGGCACCAGCTGAAAGTGGGGCCCTACTTTCTTTAATTTAAGCCTGAATTTTGCAATAAGGAGTTCATGATGATTTCTTTTATGAAACTAATTTACCTGATTATGCTCTTAAAGTCAGTTCTTGCATAGATTCTAGACCATGGCAAGTACCCCCTTTATATATGAACCAATTTGGCTGAGTGTATCTGGAGGCAAATATTTCTGCTTCAGCATTACCTGCAAGAGATTCCTTAACGTTGGTCTCTGGACAGGAAGACATAGTTAATTGAGGTAAAGTAGAAAATGACATCCATGTGAACTATATATAGTATAACCAACAACTTGTTAAGATAAGTAGTAAGACTATAGACTCTGTAAATGACAAATCTCTCTTCACCAAATAATTGCCATTATGTTTTGGATACTAGTATTTGTAGGTAAATCCTTAACCCAGTATCTGATTTTTAATTCCCTTATTTGTCTTGATTGAGTTAGTTGTCTTCTGAAATGCTGAAGATAAGTGAGATTATCTCCATTTACTTGTCTGTTTCTAAGGCATAGATTTCTTTCAGGGTCTCTATTGTTTTTCACTATCTTGTCTAGATAATTGTATGTATGTAATACACCTAATTCTCTTAAAACCCTGTTGGATGGGAAGTATTTCTATCTATGCAGAAGTACTTAGACTTACAGTTAGGTCCTTGTTGGTTATCTATTTTAATTAATAGCAGTGTGTACGTGTCAATCCCAACCTGTAGACTTTTTATTTTAAAGGCTTTATTTGTTAAACCATACAAAATTGTCAGTATTGACCACTTTTGGCCTAAAAAATAATTTCATATAATTGTATCTAATATTTTTACTACCTAATATTTTGCCTAATATGCTTTATTCATGTTATATTCTCTACTTTTGAAATTACCTTCTCTCTTGTATTGTAGGGACAGGTGTTAATCTTCTAAGAAAACTTCTGTGATTATATTATTAAGTGAAGTCGCTCAGTCATGTCCGACTCTTTGCAAACCCAAAGACTGTAGCCTATCAGTCTCCTCCATCCATGGAATTTTCCAGGCAAGAGTACTGGAGTGGGTTGCCATTTCCTTCTTCAGGGGATCTTTCTGATCCAGGGATTGAACCCTGCATTGCAGGCAGATGCTTTAATATCTGAGCCACCAGGAAAGCCCCAATATATATTATTAATGATACCATTAAATGTACATGTTAATTACCATGTTGACCAAATGGCTGGTATAGTCATGTTAGTTAGACTGGTCTCAGAGTAATTCCACCCTGGTCTTCATGTGTTTTTCACACTGACCTTCAGATATCAGTGATTTCTCTGACTTCTATACTTTTCATTATATACATCTTTATAAATATTATTTTATTATTATGGCAGAAATGTACATAGCCTTTACTGTGTATCAATGTTATTTTCAGCTTTTTGCATATACCAACTCATTTAAACAAGTCATCTACTACCTCAGCTAGATGGAGGCTGGGTGAAAGAATTGAACTAACTTGAACTATTACGCAACAGATAGTATATATTGAACACACACCAGTCTGTCATGTGAAAAATGATTTCTTAGTTCAATAAATAAAATAACTTTTCCCCTAGACACATGATAATGAATGAGCAAACAAAAACCTCAAAAGAAAATTTCAAAGGCAGAGAGATCCAAAACGTATTACTTATAAAGGACTAGGAATTGAATTAGCAGCAAACTTCTCAAATGTTGTAAATGAAAACATAGGAAATAGACAAAGAGCATCAAAATGTTGAGGGAAAATAGCTGTCAACCTAGAATTTGAAAACTTACTGAGGCATCATTGATAAATGAAAATACATATATTTTCAAACAAAGATGGAGAATGTAGGAGAAAATTATAGGTAAGAGATTCTAACATTCTTAAACTTTTCAGAAGTCAGAGAATTTTTTATTGATTATATTATTTAATTATGTTTACTGACAGAATAGAAGATGAATGTGTAATTTCCAAAGTAGTTGAGAACAAAAAATACAATATAGAGTATGTTAAATTTGATCGATTTAGTAGAAAGCAGGGAAGGACAAAAAAAGCAGTTAAATGACTTTAAGAATAACATTTTTTCAAAAAGAAAATTGAAGAAATAAATTGAAGTGCCAGTGATTATGCTAATGAGTTAAACTCTCATATTAAAAGACTGAAAATATCAGAAAAATAAGCATAGTTATATAATGAAAAGAGAAAGTTTGAGAGAAAGGAATGGGAAAAGATGGAAAAGCTATACTATATGAATACCAGTTAAAAGCTGTCCAAAAAAAGAGACTCCATTTCCAGAAGCATTATTAAGGAAAGCTTATTATAAAAGAGAAATTTCATTATGTAGATTTTACAGTCCTGAACTGATACAGATTCATTTAAAAAACCTTAAAATACATTAAGTAAACATTAAAAATGAGATAAAATTAAATATAAAATATTTCACTTTTCACATGTATAGAGTATATCTTTCTTAAAATTGATAAAATTTAATGCTTAAGTTATTTAAGGGATAAATTAATACCCATCCATATTTGAAATTTGCAATTAAAAGTCATTGTATATACCCTAAAACCAGTGAATTCTTTTCAAGCACACATGGAAAATTTTACAGACTGACTATGAACTAAACTCAGAAGATCAGGATCAGAGGAAAGACATTTTTCTGACATGACAAAATAAAATTAGATATCAATATATGTACTAATATTTAAACTCATTTCAGAAATATCAATTTTAAGTCATATATTCATCATAAAAGGAAAATTATAAAATATTTATGAGATGATAATGACTCCCACCTTTATATATCTAACCTGGCCTGACTTCTGGAATTGATGCTGGTACATCCAATGATCTACTCAGGATCTCAATCAGATTGTGTAATAAACATCTTAAAATTTAACATGTTCAAAATAGCTCCTGATCTTTCTTCCCAAATTTGCTCTATCTACAGTTTTCTCCATCTCATTTATGGCAAGTCAATTTTCTTCAATGTCTGAAGCCAAACATCTTAGAGTCACTATCAATTTCTCTCTTACACACTCAGTTTGCAACCATCTACAAATCCTATACAGGCATCTTCATTATAGAACCAGAATCTGGCCCTTTCCATTTCCCTCTCTGCCCTTACACGCACACACACACACACACACCACAATCAATTGGAATATTGCCAAAGACTCAAGTATAAAAGATCTCCTCGCTTTTACTCTTGGTCCCCTACAGTCTATCCTCAACACATTCCTCAGTGATCTTTTGACCAACAAGTCACGTCACATCACTCCTCAATTTAAAGCCCTTCATGCATGTACGTGTGCCCAGTCGTGTCCAATTCTTTGCCACTCCATGAACTGTAGCCTGACAGGCTCCTCTGTCCATGGAGTTTTCCAGGCCAGAATAATGCAGTGGGTTGCCATTTTCTTCTCCAGGATATCTTCCTGATCCAGGGATCAAACCCACGTCTCTTGTGTCTCCTGCATTGGCAGGCAATTTATTTACCAGCTGAGCCACTAGGGACCTTCTCTCCCAAACTAAGAGGCTTAAAGTGGCCTACAAACCCTGGCACAACTAGTTAAGGGGAAAGAGTACCACTATCTCTCTTATTACTTCTTGTCTTCTCCCTCCTCTCTCACTTCTCTGTAGCCTCATTGACCTTAGAGCACAGGAGTTCTTGGAGGGTAGGGGGTAGACTTCTGCTGATAGAGTTTCTGAAACTCCCTTTCTATTTGTCTAGAACACTCCTTCCTCCAGTTATTAATGTCTCTCTCCCATTTTTCCAGTCTTACCTCAAATACTGTTTTTACTTTGAGCCTTCTATGTTACCTTGGCACTTCAAATCTACAGCCAATCAAAATCTAGGTATCTTATCTCACCGTTAGTTTCATTGTAATTAATGGGATTTTAATATCTTTGTCTTAGCATATCTTCCCTTCCAAACTTTTTGCTGAGAAGTGTTTATGAATCTATCCATATATTTATGTATATAAAAGGATATATATACATATAGTGGGTAAATAGGTCTTTTTCATATCATTCATTGCTAAGTTGTATCTTTAGGAAAGAATAGATTCTAATATTTTCTCACAGTCAAAACTCTATTGAGAAGAAATTTATACAGTTGACATGTCTTAACTTCCGTTTTTAGGACAATTACAGTCATTTCTTTTCTCTTGTCAGAATATATTACTTAGAAATAAAATTTTAGTTGAATTATTTTTATAAATAATATTGTATTTTTCATGTGTACATTTTCAGTAATTTAGTATAAAATTAATCACAAGCACAACTTGTGCTTTAGACAATCATACCTATGAAGTACAGGGACTTCATAGAATGCATAGAATACAATGAAGTGGCCACCTCTAGAATACAGCGGCAAAGAATGCTTCCTGGAAGTATACAATGTTTGGTCCCTTTGTTTACATAGAAGTGAAAGAGTAAGAAGTGAATTGAATTATGGGCACAAATTATTATATCTTTTATAACAGAGTGATGTGCCCATAGTCATGGCTTTGGGATTGTTAGTGGATGTGATGCAGTCAGAGGCTTTGAGAGGAGTTTACGTGGTTAGTTTCTCTCTGCAATGAGAAGAACATGCCACATGCTCTGGTTCAAGAAAGATGACAGACTTGTGGAGGAAAAACTAAACCCATCTGAGCCCAACCTAGATCAGCCAAATCTCCAGTGACACACAGATGCCTGAGTGAGAAATAAATTCTTACTGTGGAATGACATGAGTTTTGTGGGCGTTTTTACAGTGTTAATATGATGATGACTGACTGTTAAAATGATCCAAAACTGAAATAGCAAAATTATATAGCAAAATGTGTTTGTGTCTGTTTTATGCGAAGGTTATATTGTGGTGAATTTTCCAGTAGTTCATACTGTACCATCCTTGCTCCCATAGCCAACATCATTTATTAGACAGATACCTTACCCCTTGTTTAGTAGAATAAACATTCATTTGGCATTTCCTGGATTCTGGGACTCCTGCTGATTTCTGGGGCACAGAGATGTATATGGTATCATCACTGATCTCATGAAGCTTATATGCAGTTGAAAGAGATAGACCAGTAACATAGTAATGAAAAATCATATTATAAATCATTATTTAAAAAGCCATCTGCAAAGGTAACAATTTCATTTCATATGCAATAAGCCAGCACTGGGGCTACTCGGTGATAGGGGGTCTAGGCTTTTGGCTACATGAAATCCAGCCCACATTATGAGAACTGAAGCCTTTCTTGGGCCTCTCAACTGCACTACACTCACTAGAACTGGCTTATGAAACTGCACTTACTCAGAACACAGTTCGCATACTAGAAAGAAGTTTTCAAAACTTCCTAAATGATAATATAGATGTCACAAGTTTCATGCATTGAAGTTCATCTATTTTACTCATAATATTTGCCTTAAGACCCTCTAGTGAGAAAGCACTCATTTCTACAGGTACAAATCTCACATTCTGTCTTAGAGTGGTTGGAAAGCATGTATTCAGTCAGAACAGTGAACGAGGGCATATATGTAAAACTGAAATCTATAAATGAAATTGACTGAAGGGCTACTCTATGGACCCAGTGATTTCTTGTGATTTAAGGAGGGAAAATAATGACCTCTATAATGAGAAAGTCCAATGTCTGAACCAAAATAGAAGAGCAGGTAGAACAGAGGAATATGGCTTTGGTTGGTTGGAGAACTGGCCCCTATAAAGGTATACTTGTTAATTACCTTCTATAGAGAACTTTTAGTCTGATCACCAATATTTCACTTATTTCTTTTGCTATGTTTCGTCTAACTTTTTTTTTTTTTTTTGTCATCCTTTAACTAACAGTGATGTTAACAAACGTTGTTCTGAGACACTTCTCTCCTTCACACCACCCTTCCCACTATGCTTATTTATTTGCGGGTCAACTGTGCCACATTCTTGATTTTTCTCTTTGGGAATCCCCTTGTTTTTTTTGCTCCTAAATGTCCTCATATGTAAAATAAGAATAAGAATATTTAATGTGTAGAGTTACACTGAGGATTAGAGATCATGCATGTAAAAGGCCCATCACGGTATCTGGCATGTAGAGTGAGCAGAGAATAAAAAAACGTTTCTTTGAATAGCGAAGTTTGTAAACATGAGCTAAACTCTAATGGAAGTTTAGTTTAGTTTTGTATGAAATACAACAAGCACCAGATGCTGTTCAGTCACTAAGTTGTGTCTTACTCTCTGTGAACCTATGGACTGTAGCACAATATGCTCCTCTGTCCTCCCTGATCTCCTAGACTTTGATAAAATTTATATCTACTGAGCCAGTGCTGCTATTAAACCATCTCATCTTCTCCCACCCCCTTCTCCCTTCACCTTCAATCTCTGCCAGCTTCAGGGTCTTTTCCAATGAGTCAGCCCTTTACACATCAAGTGATGAAAGTATTTGAGCTTCAGCTTCAACATCAGTCCTGTCAATGAATATTCAGGGTTTATTTCCTTTAGGATGGACTAGTTGGATCTCCTTGCAGCCCAAGGGACTCTCAAGAGTCTTCTCCAACACCACTGCTTGAAAGCATCAATTCTTTGATGCTCAGCCTTCTTTATGATTCAACTCTCACATCCATTCATGACTACTGGAAAAAAGATAGCTTTGATGATATGGACCTGTGCCGGGCAAGTGATGTCTCTGCTTTTAAATTTGCTCTCTAAGTTTGTCATAGTTTTTCTTCCAAGGAGCCAGTGTCTTTTGATTTTGTGGCTGCAGTCACCATCCATAGTGATTTTGGAGCCCAAGAAAATAAAATCTGTCAGATACTATTTCACCATAAAAATAGTTGAACTATATCCTGTTGCATATTTATCTTATATGTTGAAGTCATCAAAAACCTTCAAATAAAGGAATCCATCACTGTCTTCAATTAAATTATTATGTAATATTTTTTTTTAATGGGCCATATCCTGAGGAGGTGTTACAAAGAGTTTAGAAAAGGAGAGAAGTGAAAGGCAAAGGAGAAAAGGAACGATATATCCATCTGAATGCAGAGTTCAAAGAATAGCAAGGTGAGATAAGAAAGCCCTCTTAAGTGAGCAATGCCAAAAAAAAAAAAAAAGAGGAAAACAATAGAATAGGAAAGACTAGAGAGCTCATCAAGAGAATTAGACATACCAAGGTAATATTTCATGCAAAGACGGTCACAATAAAGGACAGAAATAGAAGCAGAAGATATTAAGAAGAGGGGGCAAGAATGTATAGAAAACTGTACAAAAAGATCTTAGTGACCAGATAACCACGATGGTGTGATCACTCACCTAAAAACAGACATTCTGGAGTGCAAAGTCAAGTGAGCCCCTAGGAAGCATTACTATGAACAAAACTAGTGGAGGTGATGGAATTCCAACTGAGCTATTTAAAATTCCAGAAGATGATGCTCTGAAACTGCTGATTATGCCAGCAAAATTGGAAAACTCAGCAGTGGCCACAGGACTAGAAAAGATCACTTTTCATTCCAGTCCCAAAGAAGGGCAATGCCATAAATGTTCAAACTACTGCACAATTGATCTCATTTCACATTCTAGAAAGATAATGCTCAAAATCTTCAAGCTATGTTTCAACAGTATGTGAAACAAGAATTACTAGATGTAAAAGCTGAATTTAAAAAAGGCAGAGGAACCAGAGATCAAATTGCTAACATCCATTAGATTATAGAGAAAGCAAAGGAATTCCAAAAAAAAAAAAAAAAAACTACATCTGCTTCATTGACTATGCTAACATCTTTGACTGTGTAGATCACAACAAATGAAAATTCTTCAAGATATGGGAATACCAGATCACCTTGCCTGCCTCCTGAGAATGCAGGTCAAGAAGCAACAGTTAGAACTGAACATGGAGCAACAGACTGGTTCCAAACTGGGAAAGGAGTACATCAAGGCTGTATATTATCACTTACTTATTTAACTCCTATGCAGAGCACATCATGAAAAATGGCAAAATGAATGATTAATCACAAGCTGGATGAAGCACAACCTAGAATCAAGATTGTCAGGAGAAATACCAATAACCTCAGATATGCAGATGACAACAACCTAATGGCAGAAAGCGAAGAGGAACTAAAGAACCTCTTGATGAAGGTGAAAGAGGAGAGTGAAAAAGTTGGCTTAAAACTCAACGTTCAAAAAATGGAGTTCATGGCATCTGGTCCCATCACTTTATGAAAAATAGATGGGAAACAATGGAAATAGTGAGAGACTTTATTTTCTTGGGCTCCAAAATCACTGCAGACAGTGACTGAAGCCACGAAATTAAAAGATACTTGCTCCTCGGAAGAAAATCCATGACAAAGCTAGACAGTGTATTAAAAAGCAGAGAGATTACTTTGCCAACAAAGGTCCTTACGATCAAACTATGGTCTTCAGTAGTCATGTAGAAATGTGAAATTTGGACCATAAAGAAGGCTGAGTGCCAAAGAATTGATGCTTTCGAACTGTGGTGCTGAAAAAGACTTGAGAGTCCCTTAGACAGCAAGGAGATCAAACCAGTCAATTCTAAAGGAAATCAATGCTGAATATTCGTTGGAATGGACTGGACTGAGCAACTGAACTGAACTGAACTGATTCATTGGAAAGACTGATGATAAAGCTGAAGCTCCGATATTTTGGCTACCTGATCCAAAGAGACGACTCATTGGAAAAGACCCTGATGCTGGGAAAGATTAAGGGCAAGAGGAGAATGGGGAGACAGAGAATGAGATAGTTTGATGATATCACTGACTCAATGGACATGAGTTTGAGCAAACTCTGGGAGAGAGCTAAGGACAGGGAAGTCTGGTGTGCTGCAGTCCATACGGTTGCAAAGAGTTAGACATGACTGAATGACTGAACAACAACATATCTTCACTTTGCTAATACCTTTAAATCTAAATAGGAGTATTTCTAGAGTGACTTGTTCATATCTATGCACAAGTTGAGGCAAAAGATCAGCATTTGTTGTAGCTTTGCTAACTTTGAAGAAAGTGAAGAAAAAGTGGAAGTCACTCAGTCATGTCTGACTCTGTGACCTTGTGGACTGTAGCCTACCAGGCTTCTGTGTCCATGAAATTCTCCAGGCCAGAATACTAGAGTGGCTAGCCGTTCCCTTCTCCAGAGGATCTTCCCAATCCAGATTTCCTGCATTGTAATTACAGGAAGATTCTTTGTAGTCTGAGCCACAAGGGAAGCCCATTTCTAACTCTAACAGCAGTATATTTGGCCTGATTTGTTTCATTATTTCAGTGCTGCTGACTGCCATGCATATCAGAGGCCTTAATTGCAGAGGAAAGACATGATTCACAGTTGATAAGAAAGAAAGTCATCAGAATCTCACAAGCAACCTGGTTTTCTGAGCACTGATGTGGTCTGATTGAGAAACATTAACATTGTAATTATGGTGGCCTTTTAGGCATGATTGTAACTGTCAAAAATTTGTCCTCTGACCACAGCTGCTTTTTGTTCATGAGATAAATTGTCTCTTGTTCAGAACTAACATATCTTTGTGCTTTGTCTTGATTTGCCAGATGATCAAGAACTCAACAAAATTTGTAGTTGTTTATATTTCACTGAAGCAAATATTGAGAAGGAGTGAATATTGTTGGAGTTATTTTGGTAATTGTTTCCACTGAAAAGCTTGAAGGACTATTAACTGCCATTCATGTGACACAAAAGAAATGAGCTTTCATTTTGAAATGCAGCTGATTTCAGCCTGGGGATCCATTAAAAATATTGGGAATGGTAAGTTAGAGTCAAATGATCAGTATTTATTTTAAAGCCATTCTCGTGCTCGCATGCTCAGTTGCTTCTGTTGTGTCCAGCTGTTTGCACCCTGTGGACTATAGCCCACCAGGCTCTTCTGTTGATGAGATTCTCCAGGCAAGTATACTGGAGTGGGTTTCCGTGTCCTCTGTGAAATGAAAATATCTCCTGCCATATCAATAAATAAGAAATGTCACAGTCATCAGTGACTTCTGGCCTCCAAATGGGAATGAGGGCCCCCAAAACTGAGATCCAGAGGATCCTGCCACCCCTCATGGTGATTGCGGAGGAGCTGGGGGAATGCAAGAAGCAGCCATATGCCACTTCTTAATGAAAACAAGAAAACAGGGTTTACCCTAGATAGCCAGGGGGCATATGAAAAGAATGAATTCAGTGAGCCCAGAGGCTTGCATCTTCCCATGCATAGAATAGGAAAGAGCAGTCTTCCCTAGTGGCTCAGATGGTAGAGTCTGTCCGCAATGTGGGAGACCCAGGTTCGATCCCTAGGTCAGGAAAATCCCCTGGAGAAGGAAATGGCAACCAACTCCTGTATTCTTGCCTGCAAAATCCCAAAGACAGAGGATCCTGGCGGGCTACAAGTCCATGGGGTTGTAAAGAGCAGGACATGACTGAGTGACTAACACACACACATACACACATACACATATATATAGAATGCTAAATTCCTTAACTTTGATGTTCAGACTGCCTGCTCCTTTTGTTGCAAACTTGCATATAGCCTGACTCTCTCTCCTGCCTACTTGGAGCAGTTTTCTCAGAGCTACTGAGATGGTATCTCCCAGGGCTCAGAGTCCTAAACAGTCTCACCAAATAAAATAACGCTGTACTTTCAGATTGTGTATGTTTTAGTTGACACCTCCTCAAGAGGATTTCCCTGACCCAGGGATAGAACCCAAGTCTCCTGCTTCTCCTATACTGCAGGTGGATTCTTGACTGCTGAGCCACCCTGGGGAGCCCAGAGTCATTCTAATTGACAGGCAATCACTTATTAGTTCAATTTATAAAATTTAGACAGAAATTCCCAAGTGCAGAATGTCTGTTATAATAAGCTTTTCACTTAATCTGCATTTTTTTTTCCTTAGTGATAAATGGAACCCCAAACTCATACCACAGACGTCCTTGAGGGGATGGCTTATAAAAGTGTTGATAGGTGGGTGTGCTGTGTCCCCATGAAAATCTTCCTCCAAACCTCAAGTCATTTATTTCTTAAATCACACTTAGTTTTGTCACATACCTTAATTAGAATTGCAAGCCCTCTCTAGGGATCTCTCATTTGTCATTTATGAAATGCTTTCTAAGTGCAATCAGTAACAAATTATAAAACGATTATCTCACTAAGGGAATTATTCCACTACAGAAGAATATAAGACTTGGAATAACCACCCCTTTGTGATTTAACACAGCATTCCCCATCACCATGCATCACTTAGGCACGCACACACACACACACACTCTCACACACACCTCTGAAAATGTAGCACCTTGGAGGTGGAAGGAGGGATGTTGAAGTCACTTCTATTTAGGTCAGCTCCTTTCACCGTGATAATTAGCTTTCAGTATCCTGGCAGACTCAGGTATATTTTAAGATTTCAATTCTGTGCAACCATCTGAGTTATATATAGACTTTTCCCTACAAATTTCTAATTTATTTTCCTCATTACCAATCTAAAATATTCCTCCTTTAGTAATGCAATGCTGTTTCTTAGATATCAGTCCAAGAATTGAATAGTCAAGGATAGTTACAAAAAATGTTTATTTGTTTCAAGTACGAGAAACCTTGTTCTTTATTTTTTTATTTTATATTGATGTATAGTTAAATGGCAACCCACTCCAGTGCTCTTGCCTGGGAAATCCCATGGGTGGAGAAGCCTGGTAGGCTGCAGTCCATGGGGTCGCTGACAGTCAGACAGGACTGAGCGACTTCGCTTTCACTTTTCACTTTCTTGCATTGGAGAAGGAAATGGCAACCCACTCCAGTCTTGCCTGGAGAATCCCGGGGACAGGGGAGCCTGGTGGGCTGCCGTCTATGCGGTCACACAGAGTCGCACATGACTGAAGCGACTTAGCAGCAACAGCAGCAGCATAGTTAATTAACAGTGTTAGTTTCGGGTGTATGGCAAAGTGATTCAGTTATACCTATATAGGTGTGTGTGTGTGTTAGTCGCTCAGTCATGCTCAACTCTTTGGGACCCTATGAACTGTGGCCTTCCAGGCTCTTTTGTCCATGGAATTTGCCAGGCAAGAGTATTGGAGTGGGTTGCCATTCCCTTCTCCAGGGGATCCTCCTAACCCAGGGATGGAACCCAGATCTCCCACACTGCAAGCAGATTCCTTATAATCTGAGCTACTAGGGAAGCCCCATACATTACATATGTGTCTATTCTTTTTCAAATTATTCTCCCATTTAAGTTATTACAGAATATTGAGCAGAGTTCCCTGTGCTATACAGTAGATATTTATTGGTTATCTATTTTAAATACAGTAATGTGTATATGTCAATGTAAAACTCTGAATACCTTGTGTTTATTAGTTTTAGGTAGGCAACACAATGATTTGATACTTGTGTACATTGCAAAGAGATCATCGCAATAAGTCTAGCTAACATTGTTAACACCTGGGAATTAGCATTTTAATTATTACAGCATGTCTGAAATTTGGTATTTTATGTTAAAATTCAAAACATTAGAGCTTAATACATATTTAATGTATTTAAAGAATAGATTAAAATGGATATTTGTTTTTAAACAGTTCAATAGCAACATCTATGTACATATATTTATGAGTCAACAAATCTGTAGTCATTTTATTGGATTTCTTTGGTCTTAGCTAATATGAGAGCTCTTGTATTTTTGATAAGAAACTTTGCTTCGTCTACATTTATCATGATAAAATATGTCATTGTTGTCTTTTTGCGCACATTTTCCTCTTAGCTATATGCTCTGACATTGTTTTTAGCAATTTCAATATTTTACCTTATGGGCATAGAGAAACATTTTATTTTGACACAGTACTTACTAAGTACTTGCTTACTTACTTATCATTTATCTTTGAAAATAGCTCAAGTTTTTCACCCTGTTTTCTTACAATTCAGCACTTACCATGCTATTCTCTTGCTTGAAGTTTCCTGAAGTCTTTTCAGCAATGAAAGAATAGTACCAATTATACTGAATTCCTTGCTCTGGCTTACAGAACCCTGCGCAATCTCACCAGCCAACTTCTCTCACTTGTCTTTAATCGCACTCCCCACTCTGCTCCAACCACACTGATCTCCTCCTCACTGTATTTTAACGTCACCAAGCAATTGCTTGATGGCCTCTGCAATAGAAAATTCAGAATCTCAGTTTAGAGATCTGATCAGTGTCCCTGATCACCAAATCTGGACCACTTAGAGTGGCTGTCATGATGGCCTCCGTGACATCAATGCATCTTATTCCTCTGCATTGTCTTTTTTCATTGACACTTTCCTAATATTGTTCTCTCTCTAATATTACAGATGTTGGTGTCTCCAGTGCAAGTTCTGGTATATCTTCTTCACCATTTTATCTTTACTTCTTTAGGTGTAGCCAGTCAGTCATATTCATGAACAATGTAAATGAGTAGGTACTCATGAGGTAGATTTCAAGGAAATGTTATCCAAATGGATGATAATACTTGGTGTCATCTGGTCTGTTACTTCTGATATAAAAATAGGTCTGGAAAAGTAGCCTATTCTACAAAGATTACGGTTACCTAAATCCACTTTTGGGCTTCCCTGATAGCTCAGATGGTAAACAATCTGTCAGCAAGGAAGAAGACCTGGGTTTGATCTCCGGGTTGGGAAGATCCCCTGGAAGAGGGCATGGCAACCCACTCTAATATTCTTACCTAGAGAATCCCCATGGACCGAAGAGCATGGTGGGCTACAGTCCGTGGGGTCGCAAAGAGCTGGACATGACTGAGCAACTAAGCACAGCACAAATCAACTTTTATTTGGCCAATTCATTGATGGATTAATGAACAAACAAAATTATGTATTATAGTGAAACAAAAAAAAAATAATAGATAATTAGTCCTGAAAAGGTTTATCAGGGAAGACTTCAAGGAAATCCATGGCCCCAAAACATGTAGCAACCACAAGTGTTTTCCCAAAATAGCTATTTTAGTCCTGTTTAAATTACAAACCTACAATTTGTTTTGAACGAGTGAAATATTCCAGAAACATTAGTATTTTGGATTTCAGACAGTATACTCAGAATTCTCATGTGTGAAAGAGGTTTGAAAACTTTTTCAGCTTATGAATCCAGTTTTACACTTGGCAAATAGGCAATATCTGGATTTTCAGTAGGGTTATGGTTGCCAGAATTAGCGAATAAAAAGAGGACACACAGTTAACCAGCTAAATCTGAATTTGAATTTCATGTGAAAAACAAAACAAAAAATAATGTAAAAGTTTTTGATGCAATATCTAGTGCATACTTATGCTTAAAAAAATTGTTTGCTCTTTATCTAAAGTTCAGTTTTAACTAGGTATTCTGTGATTTATCTTGCAACCCTGACCAGAGTATCTTGCTGAGCTGTATCTATCTCCTCTAATTGGTACACTTAGAATATCCATCCTATTTATAAAGCAGGAAAAGAGTAGCGCCTAGTTCTTGGTGCCTCTGGCTTCCTGAATATAAAAGAACATATTCATTGGCTGCTTTAGACTCTGGATCTTAATGGGCCTTTTGACACTTAGTTTAGTAATAAATTGTACCCGAGATGTGAAAATAAGCTTTGGTACATTCCATATCCATGTTTGTTTCTGTTAATGGTACATTCTCTTTTTCTCAGAATCTTCTGAGACTCCATTAGAAATCACTTGGCTCCATCATTCTCCAAACAAATTGCTGCCTAGTCAGTTATTTAGTCAAAAATCCAAAGTGTTTTAAGATGATAGCATGAGTGGGAAATGGTTTATGTTTCCCAAACAGTGTAAAGTACACCATCGACCTTGATGGAGCATAAAACTTGACAACACTAGGAAGTTACCTCATTTATGGGCAGTGTGAGCTAGGAGTTTTCACTTAGCTGGCAGGAATTTTCAGGCACTGGGGAAATACGATAGCTATATGCTATGTTTCTTTTTTAATGATCATGTCCTCAGTTTGCTAATTCAATTTTCCTTTGCTTGTTGGCATTTAATGTGGGAAAAGAGGACATAAAATGTGAACCTTTCAGATTTCTGCTAATAACACATTAATATAAATGTGTCTACATGTCTACCTTCATTTCTTCTATTTATAATAGGGGCAAATGCAGGCTTAATATTATTTCCCTACCTGTTCTCTCAGAAACCTTAAGCTAATGAGTATCACTTCTCTCTGTTGTACAGACAACCTCCTTCAATTGGATACTTCATATTGGTTTAGAGAGTTTTTCAATTTCCCATAAAATTATACTTCCTAGATTCCAAACCATGCACAGCCACACTCTGCTTCCTCTTACTCACAACCAAGCTTCTCAGAGTTTTCCATGGTCACTCTATTTCTCACCGCCCACTTCATTCTGCATTTACTGAACTATTACTTCCACCCCTCGCATCCTCCCAAGAAACTCTCTCCAAGATAGTCATCATATTACACATCCTGTGGATAAATCCTTAACTTTTGTGGCAGGCAAAATAAGTGCCCCCAAAGACATCCACCTCCTAATTCCTGGGACATGTTATGTTAACATATTATGTTATGTGGGAAGCGAATTAAGAAAAGATGTATATACAATTGCTAATCAGATGAACTTTAAATAGATTTTCCTGGATTATCCAGGAAGGCTGAATGAAATTGCAGAGGTTTTTAAAAGTGGAAATGGAGGCAGAAGAGAGAGAATTAGAGAAAAATAAAAAAGGCAGCATGAAAAGGACTTGGCTTGATGCTGCTGGCTTTGAAGATTGAGGAAGGGGCTTTGGGTCAAAGAATGTAGCTAACCTCTAGAAAATGGTAAAGTCAAGAGAATGTATCTTATCTAGAGCCTTCGGAAAGGAATGCAACCTACTGTTGCCTTGATTCAACCCAATGAGATCTGTGCCAGAGTTCTAACTAATAGAATTGTAAGATAATGTATTTGTGCTATTTTAAATCAGTTAATTTGTGACAATTTGTGACAGCAAGAGGAAACTAATACAAATTCCTTTATCTAACTTTCCTCTATTTAAGACTATGGACTTCCAAGGTGATGCAGTGGTAAAGAATCCCTCTGCCAATGCTGGAGACACAAGAGACTCTGGTTTGATCCTTTGATCAGGAAGATTCCCTGGATAAGGAAGTAGCAAATGGCTCCAATATCTTGCCTGGAGAATTCCCTGGACAGAGGAGCCTGGTGGGTTACAGTCCATGGGGTCACAAAGAGTTGGAATGACTGAGCACGCATACATGCATTTAAGCTTATGCGAGGGAATTCCAGAAAAACATATACTTCTGCTTTATTGACTACTTAAAAGCTTTAGACTGTGTGGATCACAAGTATGGAATGTTATTAAAGAGATGGGAATACTGGACCACATTACCTGCCTTCTGAGAAAACTGTATGTGGGTCAAGAAGAAACAGTTAGAACCAGACATGGAACAACCGATTGATTCAAAATTGGGAAAAGAGTCTGATAAGGCTGTGTGTTGTCATCCTACTTATTTAACTTGTATGCATAGTACATCATGCAAACTCCAGGCTGGAGGAAGCACAAAATGGAATTAAGATTGCCAGGAGAAATTTAAACAACCTCAGGATTGCAGATGATACTACTCAAATGCTGGAGGAACTTAACAGCCTTTTGATGAGGGTGAAAGAGAAAAGTGAAAAGACTGGCTTAAAACTCAACATTCAAAAAATTAAGATCAGGACATCCAGTCACATTACTTCATGACAAAAGATGGGGGAAAAGTGGAAACAGTGCGAGATATCATTTTTGGGGGCTCCAAATTTTCTGTGGATTGTGACTGCAGCCAGATTGCTGGGAGAAATATCAATAACCTCAGATATTCAGATGCCACCACCCTTATGGCAGAAAGTGAAGAAGAACTAAAGAACTTCTTGATGAAAGTGAAAGAGGAGAGTGAAAAAGTTGGCTTAAAGCTCAACATTCAGAAAACGAAGATCATGGCATCTGGTCCCATCACTTCATGGCAAACAGATGGAGAAACAGTGGAAACAGTGTCAGACTTTATTTTTGGGGGCTCCAAAATCACTGCAGATGGTGACTGCAGCTATGTATTAAAAGACTCTTACCCCTTGGAAGGAAAGTTATGACGAACCTCAGTTCAGTTCACTCAGTCAGTCATGTCCGACTCTTTGCAAACCCATGAATCACAGCACACCAGGCCTCCCTGTTCATCACCAACTCCCGGAGTTCACTCAAACTCATGTCCATCGAGTCCGTGATGCCATCCAGCCATCTCATCCTCTGTCGTCCTCTTCTCCTCCTGCCCTCAATCCCTCCCAGCATCAGGGTCTTTTCCAATGAGTCAACTCTTCGCATGAGGTGGCCAAAGTACTGAGTTTCAACTTCAGCATCAGTCCTTCCAATGAACACCTAGGACTGATCTCCTTTAGAATGGACTGTTTGGATCTTCTTGCAGTCCAAGGGACTCTCAAGAGTCTTCTCCAACACCACAGTGCAAAAGCATCAATTCTTCGGCACTCAGCTTTCTTCACAGTCCAACTCTCATATCCATACATGAACACTGGAAAAATCATAGCCTTGACTATATGGACCTTTGTTGGCAAAGTAATGTCTCTGCTTTTCAATATGCTATCTAGGTTGGTCATAACTTTCCTTCCAAGGAGTAAGCGTCTTTTAATTTCATGGCTGCAGTCACCATCTGCAGTGATTTTGGAGCTCAAAAAAATAAAGTCTGACACTGTTTCCACTGTTTCCCCATCTATTTCCCATGAAGTAATGGGACCAGATGCCATGATCTTAGTTTTCTGAATGTTGAGCTTTAAGCCAACTTTTTCACTCTCCACTTTCACTTTCATCAAGATGCTTTTTAGTTCCTCTTCACTTTCTGCCATAAGGGTGGTGTCATCTGCATATCTGAGGTTCTTGATATTTCTCCCAGCAATCTTGATTCCAGGTTGTGTTTCTTCCAGCCCAGCTTTTCTCATAATGTACTCTGCATATAAGTTAAATAAGCAAGGTGACAATATACAGCCTTGACGTACTCCATTTCCTATTTGGAACCAGTCTGTTGTTCCATGTCCAGTTCTAACTGTTGCTTCCTGATCTGCATACAGGTTTCTCAAGAGGCAGGTCGGGTAATCTGGTATTCCCATGTCTTTCAGAATTTTCCACAGTTTATTGTGATTCACACAGTCAAAGGCTTTGGCATAGTCAATAAAGCAGAAATGTTTTCCTGGAACTCTCTTGCTTTTTCCATGATCCAGCGGATGTTGGCAATTTGATCTCTGGTTCCTCTGCCTTTTCTAAAACCAGCTTGAACATCTGAAAGTTCACGGTTCACATATTGCTGAAGCCTGGCTTGGAGAATTTTGAGCATTACTTTACTAGCATGTGAGATGAGTGCAATTGTGTGGTAGTTTGAGCATCCTTTGGCATTGCCTTTCTTTGGGATTGGAATGAAAACTGACCTTTTCCAGTCCTGTGGCCACTGCTGAATTTTCCAAAGTTGCTGGCATATTGAGAGCAGAACTTTCACAGCATCATCTTTCAGGGTTTGAAATAGCCTCACTGGAATTCCATCACCTCCACTAGCTTTGTTCATAGTGATGCTTTCTAAGGCCTACTTGACTTCACATTCCAGGATGTCTGGCTTTATGTCAGTGATCACATCATCATGATTATCTGGGTCCGGAAGCTCTTTTTTGTACAGGTCTTCTGTGTATTCTTGACACCTCTTCTTAATATCTTCTGCTTCTGTTAGGTCTATACCATTTCTGTCCTTTATCGAGCTCATCTTTGCATGAAATGTTCCCTTTGTATCTCTAATTTTCTTGAAGAGATCTCTAGTCTTTCCCATTCTGTTATTTTCCTCTATTTCTTTGCATTCTTTCCTCTATTTCCTCTATTTCCAGGATCCTATGCAATATTGCTCTTTACAGCATCAGACCTTGCTTCTATCACCAGTCCCATCCAAAACTGGGTATTGTTTTTGCTTTGGCTCCATCCCTTCATTCTTTCTGGAGTTATTTCTCCACTGATCTCCAGTAGCATATTGGGCACCTACTGACCCAGGAAGTTCCCCTTTCAGTATCCTACCATTTTGCCTTTTCATACTGTTCATGGGGTTCTCAAGGCAAGAATACGGAAGTGTTTTGCCATTCCCTTCTCCATTGGACCAACCTAGACAGCATATTTATTAAAAAGCAGAGACATTACTTTGCCAACAAAGGTCTGTCTAGTCAAGGCTATGGTTTTTCCAGTAGTCATGTATGGATGTGAGAGTTGGACTATAAAGAAAGCTGAGTGCGGAAGAATCGATGCTTTTGAACTGTGGTGTTGGAGAAGACTCTTGAGAGCTCCCTGGACTGCAAGGAGATACAACCAGTCCATCCTAAAGAGATCACTCCTGGCTGTTCACTGGAAGGACTGATATTGAGGCTGAAACTCCAATACTTTGGCCATCTGATGTGAAGAGCTGACTCATTTGAAAAGACCCTGATGCTGGGGGAAATTGAGGGCAGGAGGAGAAGGGGACAACAAAAGATGAAATGGTTGGATGGCATTACTGACTCAATTGACATGAGGTTGAGGTTTGAGCAAGCTCCAGGAGATAGTGAAGGACAGGAAAGCCTAGCATGCTGCAGTCTCTGGGGTCACAAAATTTCATACAAGACTTAGTGACTAAACAACAGCAACAATAACAGTACATGACTTGATTTGAATACTGTGTTAGCTAGGAAAAGATAGGCTTCAGGTACAGCAAAGCATTAAAAAATGCCATTTTGGGAAGATAGAAGAAAAAAGTTTTTTTACAGTGAGTACTAAGAAGATTTAATAAAAAGAGTTATAAAATAGTGACATGAGATTTATAACAATAAGTGTATTTAATAAAAATGAATCCTTCTGTACATAAAATAAACAAGGGCCTACTGTATAGCACATAGAACTGTTATATTTAATATCTTGTAATAGTCTATAATGGAAAATAATTTGAAAGAATACAGATATATATGTATATCTATTTACACATAACTGAATCACTTTGTTGTACAGCTGAAACGTTATAAATTAACTATACTTCAGTTTAAAAATAAAGGATGCTCTATGATGCTTGTGACATGCCAGGTACTCCTCCAAGATGTTCATGTGTATTAACCCATTTAATAATCCCTACATACACAAGCACATTTTTCCCATGTGGCACTAGTGGTAAAGAATCCACCTACTGTTTTAGGAGATGCAAGAGATGCAGGTTTGTTCTCTGGGTCAGGAAGATCTGAAGGAAATGGCAATCCAGTGTTCTTGCCTGGAAAATTCCATGAACAGAGGAGCTTGGCGGTCTACAGTCCATGGGGCTGCAGAGTCAGACACGACAAAGACATGACTAAGCACACACACATAACTTAGGAGGACAGTACCATTACTAACAGAGGAATGAGGACATTGAGGCACAGAATGCTGACAGCATGCCCAGTCAGGGGCAGGACCGAACATGCTGAATCCAGGCCTCTGGCTCTAGATGTGTCCTGTTGACCACCACAAGTTGTACGTAGGTTAAAGAATGCTTTTGTATTAAGAATTTAATGGTAAGTAAGAATTTGAAATTTTGGCTGCATGAAGCATTTAAAGGTCCAGGGAGAAGTTTAAGTGTGTCAAAAGAATTTGGAAATCTAGCTAACAGAAATGTAATCTCAGGGGTTCGTAGGGCAGAATTGCCTTGTGTATAGCCTCCTAAAGCTTAAAGCTTGATTTTCCTGTACTACCGGCCAGGGTTTTTATTAGCTGAAAAGAATCCAATTGTTATTTCTAGTGAAAGACATTTCCAATGGTTATGGGAAATAAAGCTGTAATTACTCAATATTAAGAATGCCAATGATTGGCTATAACTTTGAAAAACTCTCAAATTAACACTGCTTGTAGTTTATTTCAAATGTAAAAAAGGATCACAGTTCTAATAATTAAGTCTTTGACCTATTATTCTTTGTTCTTTAATTGGCTATAATTTTTTCTACAATTGTTTTATTTTTAGTTTTTTTTCCCTTGAGGGAGGGTAGCACAATCAATAAATTCTAAAAGGACAAAAATTTAAGGTATTCTCAAATCCTATCTTTTTTCCTGTTCAGTGATTTTATGTTTTAGGATTAAAAATACCAATGGCTAAATACTATTTTAGGCAAAGAAAGGAAATGAACAAATCTTCATTATTTTAAGATGACAGCATTTTGTAGAAGAAACAATGGCCATGAAATTTAACCAGATTGTGATTTAGTTATACAATTTTCCATCATACTGAACTATGTTGACAGAAGAGTCATTGGAGAGAAGATTGTGTTTATGTTGCATTATTATCTTTTGCTTCAAGTAACAACAATTTATCATTTTTCAATACTAAGGAACTTGTGAGGGTATTGTGTTGCATTTATCACCATGTTATAAATAATATGTTAAAAAACAGGAAGACATATAAAATTCCGTAATAATCCTATTTAATCTAATAGCAAATAATTCCCATTGAATATAAAAGAATTAACTGTACAGCATCAACCAATGTGCTGTATAACACACTAAACACTTCTCGGGAAATCATTTTTTTTAAGCAATTTAGTAATTTGAATGTGATGATACATTTGCTATGCAGCATTCTAAAATGCAGAACTTTGAGCAAAAATGTACAAAGTATAAAATAGAAAGTTGATTCAATTATAGAGAAAAATACCCCATAAAAGCTATAATTTGTTATCATATAGTCAAGATACAAAGGGCAGAAATCACTTACTGTGAATAAAAGGGTGAAGATCAGTTGGAGAAGAGGGATAGGGAGACAGGGAGAGAGAGGTTTGTTTCATGAAGAAATGTGGCAATACATAGACACATTTTAGTTGTTGAATTTTGTGTAAGTGGGAGGTAGGTAATTTTAAAGTTGTATATCAAGACATTTTGACATCTTAAAGTATCTAGAAAATTAGGGTATTGTAAGAAACCTTGACACGCAAGCTGAGAAAACTGTCTTTTCAGGACAAATTAGGAAAACCAAAAAAAAAAAAAAGCCAGTTGAATTGATCAGTGGAAGACTAAATCTAGAGAATTGTGTACCCAAGATCATACATCACTGATATTTCATCCAGGTTTCTGCCCTATTTGCAGCTTATTAGTTCAGTGGAGTAAAAACCAAGGCTTTAAAAGAGGAAAAGGCAAGTCTTTCTTTTAAAGTGCTTTTGAAGTTTTTCCTCATGGATTGTAGATTGTGATTACAAGTACCATTTGAGAAAAGATCAAACTTTTGCTCATATTTATTTTTAGAAAAAGAGGACTGTCTCTTTTAAGAACAGAAATAAAATAATCATTTAAATTTACATAATTTTTGGACAAGGAGCAAACTCTTAAGAAAGTTGACAAAATTCAACATCCATTTATGATAAAAACTCTCCAGAAAGCAGGAATAGAAGGAACATACCTCAATATAATAAAAGCTATATATGACAAACCCACTGCAAACATTATCCTCAATGGTGAAAAATTGAAAGCATTTCCTCTAAAGTCAGGAACAAGACAAGGGTGCCCACTTTCACCATTACTATTCAACATAGTTTTGGAAGTTTTGGCCACAGCAATCAGAGCAGAAAAAGAAATAAAAGGAATCCAAATTGGAAAAGAAGAAGTAAAACTCTCACTATTTGCAGATGACATGATCCTCTACATAGAAAACCCTAAAGACTCCACCAGAAAATTACTAGAAATAATCAATGACTACAGTAAAGTTGCAGGATATAAAATCAACACACAGAAATCCCTGGCATTCCTATACACTAATAATGAGAAAACAGAAAGAGAAATTAAGGAAACAATTCCATTCACCATTGCAACGGAAAGAATAAAATACTTAGGAATATATCTACCTAAAGAAACTAAAGACCTATATATAGAAAACTATAAAACACTGGTGAAAGAAATCAAAGAGGACACTAATAGATGGAGAAATATACCATGTTCATGGATTGGAAGAATCAATATAGTGAAAATGAGTATACTACCCAAAGCAATTTATAGATTCAACGCAATCCCTATCAAGCTACCAACAGTATTCTTCACAGAGCTAGAACAAATAATTTCACAATTTGTATGGAAATACAAAAAACCTCGAATAGCCAAAGCGATCTTGAGAAAGAAGAATGGAACTGGAGGAATCAACCTACCTGACTTCAGGCTCTACTACAAAGCCACAGTTATCAAGACAGTATGGTATTGGCACAAAGACAGAAATATTGATCAATGGAATAAAATAGAAAGCCCAGAGATAAATCCACGCACATATGGACACCTTATCTTCGACAAAGGAGGCAAGAATATACAATGGATTAAAGACAATCTCTTTAACAAGTGGTGCTGGGAAATCTGGTCAACCACTTGTAAAAGAATGAAACTGGACCACTTTCTAACACCATACACAAAAATAAACTCAAAATGGATTAAAGATCTAAACGTAAGACCAGAAACTATAAAACTCCTAGAGGAGAACATAGGCAAAACACTCTCCGACATACATCACAGCAGGATCCTCTATGACCCACCTCCCAGAATATTGGAAATAAAAGCAAAAATAAACAAATGGGACCTAATTAACCTTAAAAGCTTCTGCACATCAAAGGAAACTATTAGCAAGGTGAAAAGACAGCCTTCAGAATGGGAGAAAATAATAGCAAATGAAGCAACCGACAAACAACTAATCTCAAAAATATACAAGCAACTCCTACAGCTCAACTCCAGAAAAATAAACGACCCAATCAAAAAATGGGCCAAAGAACTAAATAGACATTTCTCCAAAAAAGACATACAGATGGCTAACAAACACATGAAAAGATGTTCAACATCACTCATTATCAGAGAAATGCAAATCAAAACCACTATGAGGTACCATTTCACACCAGTCAGAATGGCTGCGATCCAAAAGTCTACAAATAATAAATGCTGGAGAGGGTGTGGAGAAAAGGGAACCCTCTTACACTGTTGGTGGGATTGCAAACTAGTACAGCCACTATGGAGAACAGTGTGGAGATTCCTTAAAAAACTGGAAATAGAACTGCCTTATGATCCAGCAACCCCACTGCTGGGCATACACACTGAGGAAACCAGAAGGGAAAGAGACACGTGTACCCCAATGTTCATCGCAGCACTGTTTATAATAGCCAAGACATGGAAGCAACCTAGATGTCCATCAGCAGATGAATGGATAAGAAAGCTGTGGTACATATACACAATGGAGTATTACTCAGCCATTAAAAACAATACATTTGAATCAGTTCTAATGAGGTGGATGAAACTGGAGCCTATTATACAGAGTGAAGTAAGCCAGAAGGAAAAACATAAATACAGTATACTAACACACATATATGGAATTTAGAAAGATGGTAACAATAACCCGGTGTACGAGACAGCAAAAGAGACACTGATGTATAGAACAGTCTTATGGACTCTGTGGGGGAGGGAGAGGGTGGGAAGATTCGGGAGAATGGCAGTGAAACATGTAAAGTATCGTGTGGGAAGCGAGTTGCCAGTCCAGGTTCGATGCATGGTGCTGGATGCTTGGGGCTGGTGCACTGGGACTGCCCGGAGGGATGGTGTGGGGAGGGAGGAGGGAGGGGGGTTCGGGATGGGGAACACGTGTATACCTGTGGCGGATTCATTTTGATATTTGGCAAAACTAATACAATTATGTAAAGTTTAAAAATAAAATAAAATTGGAAGAAAAAAAAAAAAAAGAAAGTTGAACATGTAATGGCTTTTATTTAAAGTCATATGTTATGTCTAGATGGAGAAGACAATGGCACTCCACTCCAGTACTCTTGCCTGGAAAATCCATGGACAGAGGAGCCTGGTAGGCTGCAGTCCATGGGGTCACAAAGAGTCGGACACGACTGAGCGACTTCACTTTCACTTTTCGCTTTCATGCATTGGAGAAGGAAATGGCAACCCACTCCAGTGTTCTTGCCTGGAGAATCCCAGGGACGGGGGAGCCTGGTGGGCTGCCGTCTCTGGGGTCGCACAGAGTCGGACATGACTGAAGTGACTTAGAAGCAGCAGTAGCAGCATTATGTCTAGTATGTCCAAACCTGTGATTTTGAATCAAGATGTTCCAAACTATTATTTACTAATAATAATTCTTTACTTCTAACCTTAAAACAATTTGAAGTTATCATAAATTTCTATGTGCTAGAGTAGCTTTTTCTAAAAGTGTAGAGATAAAATATTAAAATAAAATGTTCAGGGTTTTTTTTTTAATTTTTTGTGATCACTATTTTTCTTTGTCCTCCTTTATATTTCTTTATAAGCTGTTCACATTTCACTTTCTAGTATTTTAGATTAACCAGAGTAAAAAGTTGAATCCATAATTTAGTAAATATGATCCCCACAGGTAGAAATTCTTATTCAGTGTCTGGACTACCTAAATGAACATTTAGATGTTATATAGACCCTGATGCTGGGAAAGATTGAAGGCAGTAGGAGAAGGGGATGGCAGAGGATGAGATGGTTGGATGGCATCACCAGCTCAATGCACATAAGTTTGAGCAAACTCCAGGAGATGGTGAAGGACAGGGAAGCCTGGCGTGCTGCAGTCCATGGGGTCACAGAGAGTGGGACACGACTGAGTGAACAACAGACACTTAATAAAAAGGGAATTATATAGTCAAACACAAAATTTCATTTAACATGTAGCAAAGCAAAATAACTTATCCAACCATCTCTTCTATCATGCAGATTATCATAATCATGAAACATTTATACTTGGAAATTTGTTCACATGACTATCATTTCCTCAGTGAACTAGACTTTCTCTGAATATACCATTAATTGATATATTCAGATCTATTATTTCTCACCCAGATCTATTATTTCCTCTTAATTATACACTGAGATATGAGTTACTTGAAATTCAGTTGACTCAGTTACTTTTTTCCAAAGACAACAAGTTAAAATCTAGTCCCTAAGGAACAAGCATTTTTTTCTATCAGTCTTGACCCTACCTTTATTTTTATATTATTATTTCTTTTCTTAATTGTTTCAAAAAACAAGGAAATAAAATATTAGTTTGTGAAATTCTGGAAAAGATGATGATTTAGGTTTTGTTTCACACAGTTGGAAAAAAATATCAACATCCTAAACCTCCAAACAATAAACTTCTAAATACTTTAAAAATGGTGGTAATAACTAGACATATTTTGAAAACAAGAATGAAAGAAAGAAATTGAAATAAGACATAGTAGAATTTAAGAATAATCCATATTGTACTGGATTGGAGTTGGAGGTGTATGAGCTCTAGATTCTGTAATCGTGCAGTAAGATAGTCTACACTGAAATTCAAAAGCAGAAGTTAGAATATGAGCTATATTAAAAACAAAACAGAAAAATAAATTGTAAATTTTAAAATATGCAATTTATACAGCTTTTTAAAATACAATGAAACACATATATGTACCTTTGGAAAAAAAGTAAAATTTTATTGAAGGATATTAACAGGACCCATATTATTTTTCATGGCAAATTTAAGCCATTCACTTGTAGACAACAAAAAAAAGCAAAATTAAAGAAAGTTCAAAGGTTGAATAACATGCATATTTTTGAAAAGTTCCCACTCTAAAATAAATGCTTCTGATAATTGCTATTATCTAATTAAAATGAACAATTAATGAATAGATATGAAATGTTACACAAAATACTACTCAGTAGAGGATTCACTTGAGTTGGTTGAAAAAAACATTCTTTTCCATAGACCCTACTGATTAAACTAGAGATAATGAGTAGAAATACTATGAGTTAACCCAATTTCTATCAATAGGTGGTATATACATTGGTTAAAATACAAGCTGTAGTGTAAGACTATCTTACACTAGATTTCTGGACTATCTATGATATTTGAAAAAATAATAATACTTACCTTAAAGAAGTATGTTTTTAATTAAATGACAAAGTATGTAGCCTAATGCCTAGCACATAGTAAGAACCTAGCTAACAATTTATAATATGAGTGTCATTAATTAAATAAAAGGAAATATCCAAGCAGTCTATGAATATGAGAATCTAAATGGTTCTATAAAGGGTAAAGATATACTACCACAAGCCCACATCTGTTGGAAAGGATCTTTCATTTATATTGCTCTGCTATCTGACAGCTTAGCACTTAAGAAAAAGAAGTTAACAGAGTACCTGCTATTCAGCTTAAATCCCTCCTGACTTCACTCTTCAAATAAGCACAAATTATTGCTATAGCCCTTCTGTATTCCAGAATGTTAAGTGCTTTATTTCCCAGAGGAAGCTGACACCCTCACATTAAATTACACAAAGAAAAACTGATATAAAGTATGTAGTAATTTTCTACCAAAATTCAGCATTTAAAAATAGCCAGAGATATACAGTATTGCTCTCACATTATGTGCCATATGTAAGAAACAAATTTTCTTATATATGAACTGACAATTTTCCCCATATTCTTTTAGGAGTTTCCAGGTTTAAAATGTCAAGTGCCTTTAAATACGCTAGATGGTGGCCTATAGATATTTTAACGATAGTTTAAATTATACAATTTCTGTGCAAATAATAATATTGAACAGAAATAAAGTGTAAAAGTAATTGTACATGTGCGCTCAGTTGTGTCTGACTCTTTGTGACTCCATGGTCTATAGCCTGCCAGGCTCCATTTGTTCATAGAATTTTCCAGGCAAGAATACTGGAGTGGGTTGCTGTTTCCTACTCCAGGGGATCTTCCGACCCAGGGATCAAACCTGTGTCTTTTGTGTCTCCTGCATTTTCAGGCGGATTTCTTGCCACTCTGCCACCTGGGAAGCCCTTATTTTTACATGTAGTTCAATCCAAAACTAACTAGAACTTTATGCAGTCCATGTTAATTATCAGTATAATGAAAGAAAAATAGATAACAAAGTTATGCAAAAGGGACCTTGTTTTGCCCTGGGGTTTTTAGTCTGCTTTTTCAACTCACCTGTATACAGGATTTGACTTTTGGTGTGTGTGTTTTTAACAACAATAAATTAATATTACAATAGCAATTGAATAACAAGTTACTATTGTTTTTATGTGTACATTCTTATATAAGATACATAAGCATGTACATATATAAACATATATTTAAGCACACAGATGTGTGTTATGTGAAAAGTGAAACACTGAAGCAGCAAATATTAACGTTGATTTCTCAGTCACTGTTTCTATGGAAACATCACAGAGAAGAGAAATATATAACATCTGAACTCCTTTGCAATAACATCGGTAATACAGTTTTCCAACTCATTTCTTAACAAAAGCTGTAGTGCTGCTCAGCTTCAAAATTATGACCTTCAAACCTTCAAAATTACGGTTTCATGACCAAAGCTAATGGGTCACTTAGAAACCACCTCCTTTCTATCTCAAAACAAATTCATTTTTTTATTATAGTGATTTACTTTTAAGTTCCTCCTTGAAAAATATATCAAAGTATTCATAAAATCCATGATTATAGTCTATGAATAGATGCCATACCTGTAACCACCTGATACAATGCCCTGCAGAGTGTGTTCAAAATTATTTTAAGTTCAAAGTTTTAAATGGGGAACATTTAATATATTTCTTGATAGTGATACAAGATGACTCATCCATTTTTTAAGTGATAATTGAAAGTATTTTAAAAGAAAAGCTGCAAAATAAGTATAAGACATTACGTTAAGCACATTGGTATCCAGCATAGGCAGGCATTGAGTATCTTAAGTGTGTTATTTACCAGTTAGCATAAATGTCATATTTTAAAAAAAGAAAAACTTTTAAAAGAACTATAATATAGTCAAGAAATTTATCCTTAAAATTTGGATGTGTCGGTTTTTTAAATTGTGGTATGTTGCTTTACAATGTTATATTAATTTCTGCTATACAATGAAGTGAATCAGCTATAAGTGTACATATATCCCCTCCCTCTTGCATGTCCCTCCTACCCCACCTCCTATCCCACCCATCTAGGTCCTCACACAGCACCAAACTGGGCTCCCAGTGCCGTACAATAGGTTCCCACTAGCTAGCTATTTTACACACAGTAGCGTATGTATGTCAGTCCCAATCTCCCAATTCTTCCTGCCCCCCTTACCCTTACGTTCATAAGTCTGTTCTCTATGTCTGGGTCCCATTGCTGCCTGCAAATAGGTTCATCGATACTACTTTTCTAGATTCCATATACATGTGTTAATATACGATATTTATTTTTTCTCTTTCTAACTGACTTCACCCTGTATGACAGACTTTAGGGCCAACCACATCTCTACAAATGACCCAATTTCTTTTTTTTTCTTTTTTTTGTGGCTGAACACATATTTTTCATCTTAATTCAGAAAGCATTTTGATATATTGCTTAGAAGATAGTCCTGACATTTCTGACTTTCCCATTTGCCTAAAATAATTTTTAGAAATTTCAGCTGATTTTAACAGAAAATCATTAAATATCTCACAACTGTTAGATGTTAACTATATATTCTTGCCTCAAGAACCCCATAAAGATCATGAAAATGCAAAAAGATATGACACCGAAAGATGAGCCCCCAGGTCGGCAGGTGTCCAATATGCTACTTGGGAAAAGTGGAGAAACAGTTCCAGAAAGAATGAAGAGGCCAGGCAAATGCAGAAACAATCCTCAGTTGTGGATGTGGTTGGTGGGGAAAATAAAGTTTGATGTTGTAAAGAACAATATGTTAGTATTCTTCCAAAAACACAAGAGACAACTCTATGCGTGGAGATCACCAGATGATCAATACCAAAATCAGATTGAGATGTTCCTACTTCAAAAAGGCTACTTCATTTGAGCCTTATACTACCCCTTCTGAGATAAGTGTGGAGTCCAGTTATAGTTAAGGAGTTTGATATTATGGACTGTAACTTGATGGATGGTTGTTTAGTTGTTAAGTCATGTCCGACTCTTTTTCAACCCCATGGAGTGTAGTCCACCAGCCTCCTCCTCTGTCCACAGGATTTCCCAGGAAAGAATACTGGAGTGGGTTGCCATTTCCTTCTCCAGGGATCTTCCTGGCCCAGGGATCAAGCCTGTGTCTCTCACATTGGCAGGCATAGTCTTTAACACTGAGCCATCAGGGAAGCCCAAAAGGTATTCTAGGAAATGTGAACCCAGAATATGAACTGAGGGCTATCAAACTTGAGAGATTATTTTATTATGCATACTCACAAAATACGAGGGTTTTTTTTTCACCTCCCTATAGAGTTTAGACCTTGTTGTATAAGCAAATCCTTTCATTTTTAGAGTAGGAGAGTAAACCAATCAGTGAGATGATTTCAGGATTACTTCTCTCCTGTGTAACTAGTTGGGTGGGGAGCTAGAAAGAAGGATGTGGTTGCTGCTGCTAAGTCGATTCAGTCGTGTCCGACTCTGTGCGACCCCATAGATGGCAGCCCACCAGGCTCTTCTGTCCATGGGATTCTCCAGGCAAGAACACTGGAGTGGGTTGCCATTTCCTCCTCCAATGCACGAAAGTGAAAAGTCAAAGTGAAGTCGCTCAGTCGTGTCCGAATCTCAGCGACCCCATGGACTGCAGCCTACCAGGCTCCTCTGTCCATGGGATTTTCCAGGCAAGAGTACTGGAGTTGCGTGCCATGAAGGATGTGGAAGTTATAGTAATTGTTCACATGAAAGGGAAAAAGGCTCTGATTGCTGATGTATTGACAATGAAGAAGAGAGAACAGATTTGAAAGATTTTTCAGAGTGAATCTTAACTGATTGCATGGTGAGCAAGGCAGAGGGTGAGGTAGCTATGAGGATGGTATTGAGTCAAACAGAAATAGAGGGCATAAACTTTGTTCTGTATTTTCCAGGTCTCCTGTAAAGTTGTTATCATACTTTCATAATTTAAAAAATAAAAGAGAGAAAAGAAAGAAATAGGGGACTTACTGATCAAAACATTTATTACCCTTTACATGGTTTGATTTTGATGTTTCATGGCTTTCCAGGTAGAAAATAATACTGACCAGTTGGAAATTCAGAATGATAATAAAAATTCTGTCTCTATGAATATATACGACTCTTACAATTTTGATTAAAAGAATTAACTTTAAAGTTTAACAACCAATTGACAGTACCTGGCTTAGTTAAACTTAATTTCGCAGAATATACAAACCCTGATGAAAGTGAAAGTTGATCAGTTGTGTCCTACTCTTTGTGACCCCATGAACTATACTGTCCATGGAATTTTCCAGGCCAGAATACTGGAGTGGATAGCTATTCCCTTCTCCAGGGGATCTTCCCAACCTAGGAATTGAACCCAGGTCTCCTGCATTGCAGGCAGATTCTTTACTGTCTGAGCCACTGGGGAAGCCCACAAGGCGTGATGTGGATCTGATAAACAATTCAGTGTCATCCAGAGAAGTAGATGACATAGATTTGAATGATCAACGATGTCATCAGAGGACTCTGAAGTCTAATATAGAAATCTAGAATCTGGAGTGCTAGAGACAAAATGCCATTTTTGTTTCTGACAATGAATAAAAGACAAATGAAATGTATTTTTTGAAATAAAAAGTGTGATGTGATATTTACTGTTCTCAGCTTAGTTTTCAAAAAAAAAAAAAAGCTTTTTCCAATATTAAAATGTTATCAATATTGGCTTGGTGGTTGAGTGAATGTCAAACCAGGGGAAGTACTAGAAGTAAACGTAGTGAATAAAATTTTTTAAATCACAGCATTAATACTTCTACATCAAATTTAGAAACAATTTTCTGCATTTGACATTTAAAATAGGATAATGTGGTCTTATTAAATATTTAACAGATTAGCTATATAGTTCCAACATAAACTCTGACATATTTTAAATTTATGACATTTGGTTGAAAGGTGTGCAAGAACTGTACTAAATTTGTAAATTATGTTGGAATGATAGATGAATTATAATTTTTCAGTTGATTTAACTTATGAAATTTAATGTAATTTTTTTTAAACAGTGAGAAACTTGTAGCAAGCCTTGAAGAGTTTCTATAAATTTATAAGTGGAAACAATGAAAGAAACTTAGTTTGGTAAATATTAATCAAGGAGACGTGAAATTGTTAAAATTTACTAGATTTATGAATAGGATACTATTTATACAGTATACTTCAGGCTCAAGGAAAATCTTTTGAATTTGTAGCATAAATAAGTCCAATATTCATTTAAAATCTTAATGGGTAAAGGGTTTCAGTTTTGTTAAATGAAAAAGTTCTATATATCTGCTCTACAACATAGTGTCTAAGTTAAAAACACAAGAATTTTAAAATTTATTAACAGGGTAGATCTCATGTTAAGTGCTCTTACAACACACACACAAATAAAAACAGAAACAGGAAAGCAAAAATATACAAGGAGATGCTGGGAAAGGTTAGTTACATCTATTACCTTATTGTGGTGATCGTGTCATGGGTGTTTGCATGTATCCAGACTCATTAAATAGTACGCATTAAATGCATGCAGTTCTTTGTGTATCAATTATATTTCAACAGAGTTGTTAAAAAGTACCCTAAGGAACAATGAAATAGGTTTCTCTGTATATAAATATCACATATGAACATAAAAGTATAGTTGTAAAATTAGCCTATACAACTGCTTTTATTACCAGAGACTGAAAATAGCATGTACTTCAATTGCTATTATTAACACCACAAAATCCTTATTTCTCTGCATTGGATATTGCCATATTATTAATGACCATTGTGTTTCTGTCATTTTAAAATGTTTGCTTTAATATTTCCTTTCTTTAGAAGTAGAAATATTTCTTTTTAATATTTTTCAACTCATTCACGCAATAAGCATTTCTCAACTACATGATGAGTGTATGGGTTGAAGACAAAAAATAAAGCAGTCATCCTCAACAGAATAATTATTTTGTTATAAGAGTAACAGGAGAATTTGCTGGACCTTCCTCTCTTTTCAGGATACAACCATAACCCAGTTGTTACAGAGGGGTTGATATTTTTTAAAGGCTACATCACATTGTGACTCCAACCTACTTCATTTGCTAACATTCTCCATCCTATCCAGTAGTGGAGAAAGACTGCTTAAATATATAAGGTCTTATCTGTTTAAGGACATTCGAGATGCACTATGAGAGGCTAGGGCAGGAGTCATTACCAAAGTAACTAACTGGCTTGGTTTAGGCACTGATCATCAGAGCAGATCCAGCCTGGTCGCTGGAGGAGTCCTCAGTGGTCCCTTACTGTGTCAGATGTTAACTCTTATTGCATCGTGGGGAGGTTCTGGAGAAGTGGTGGGCTGACTAGGGTGAAAATGGGGCACAGGCAGAGTCATGAGTAGGTGTTATTTGTCAACTGTTACAAAAATTTTATCGTATTTTTACAGGAAGTTTAATACCATTGCATTCTGGCCAAACAGCAGCTCTGGATTAAGTCTTTGCCATGGAGTTCTGACTATGCCCTACATTTTTTCTGCAGGTATCATTGTATTCCAGGAAGATAAGATGACCTAAATTTCTGTTTAGGAAGTAATATTTCTCTTATTGATTAGCAAATCAATGCTCTTAACTTAGAAATAACTGTGCTATTACGCTGAAGAGCCCTTGGTTTATTCCTCCTCTGATCTTGGTTATATGAGCTTTACAGGAGAGCCTCACAAGCTTTGCTTTAAATAGCTTCACTCTCTGATTTGTAGAGAGAGATACTAGTGTACATCAAACTCCACTATGCCTCATTTCCCACCCAAAGGAGTGAGAGCCACAGTCAAGTGTAAGAAATGATATGTGTCCATCTGATCTTGGGAACTAACCCTATTTGTTATTCTCACTCTTTTGCTGAAATCCCTGCAGTTTTGGCCTTAGCACTTCCTAAGCTTCATCTCACTTCTTATCCCATGTAATTGTCTCATTTGCCCTTGATTCAGGTGTTCATCTGAGAAGGCAATGGCACCCCACTCCAGTACTCTTGTCTGGAAAATCCCATGGACAGAGGAGCCTGGTGGGCTGCAATCCATGGGGTCACTGAGGGTCCGACATAACAGAGACTTCACTTTCACTTTTCACTTTCATGCATTGGAGAAGGAAATGGCAACCCACTCCAGTGTTCTTGCCTGGAGAATCCCAGGGACAGGGGAGCCTGGTGGGCTGCCGTCTATGGGGTCACACAGAGTCGGACACAACTAAAGTGACTTAGCAGCAGCAGCAACAGGTGTTCATTTAAGGAAGATTTGTTGTCCATAATACGTGGTTATTCAAACAAAGCATATTTCTACATTTTTCTGCACCTGGACAAAACACAAACAAACAAAAAACACAATAATTTGAAAATTCTGTTAACATAAGAATTAAAAGCCTGTTTTATTCTATTCACCAATTTTTATCCTATTACCATTGCTGAATTATCAGACTGAATACAGTAATAGTAGCATTTTGTGGTTAACTTGTTACTTTTTTTTAATTGTAACAGAAGAACATTATAATTATATTTATTATAAAAATTTACTTGAGTCTCTTTCTTTTCTTGTAGGTTAAGGGGTTCACTGAGCTGTTGCTTAAAATAGAACAGTTATTTGGGAGTCTGCCATGGCATTAAATTGAATTTTCTTCAGCTGTGTTCCAGGATATATTAATTTTGCTTGTTTGAAAAAAAAAAGTGACTTTTCCAATCATTTATTCTTGGTCCCTATCTTACTTGGCTCTGGGCTACTGTAACAAAATACCATAGTTTCATTGGCATAAGCAACACAAACATGTTTCTCACAGTTTTGGAAGCTGGAAGTCCCAAGATTATAGTTCTAGTCTGGTCAAGCTCTGGTGAACTTGTGCTTCCTGGCTTGTGGGCAGTGCCTTCTTGCTGTTCCTCTTCTGGTCAAGAGAAGGTGCTCTGGTCGCTTTGTCTCATAAGGACACTAAACACAGCAGGCACTCTACCCTCATTCGCGCAGTCACTCAGTCGTGTCCCACTCTTTGTGATCCCATGGACTGGAGCCCGCTACATTCCTTTGTCCATTCCATGGAATTTGCAAGGCAAGCATACTGGAGTGGGTTGCCATTTTCTACTCCAGGGAATCTTCTGAACCCAAGGAGCCAACTGATGTCCCTTTGTGTCTCCTGCATTGGCAGGCAGATTCTTTACCACCGCACCACCTGGGAAGATGCAACCCTCATGACCTCATCTAAATATAATTAACTCCCAAAGGTCTTATACCTTAATACCATCCCAGTGAGGAGTTAGGGCTTCAACATAAAGATTTGGGGTGGGAGGGTGGGAACACAAAGGTAGTCCCAAGTTGTAATGCCTAGAAAATAAAGGAAAAGTGAGGTATAAATGTTCTCAACAGCAGACTCAAGATAGCACAATCTGTAGTTGAAATCCTTGTACCATTTACTTTAGCTTAATTGCTCAGAATGGTGATTGCACAATACTAAAGGAAAGTTTATTTCTGATGAATTATAAAATGTATAATTTTTACTTTTTTTCCTTCTTAGAAAAAAATAAAATCTTAGGTTAAGCTCTTAATTAGAGGAATAGAAATACTTGATTAGAAAGATGGATTATCTGAAACAACTCTTTTCATCCTTAAATATTCAAACTTTACAGAGAAAAAATCACTTATAAACATTCAGTATACATGATCAATTCTAACTTTTAGGAAAAGCTGTTAGAAAATTAGGGAAAATGTTTTTAGAAATAAATTATATCTTTTACAATTATTTAATATATACAAGTAAATTTTATCTATTGTATCTATAAAGTATCTAATAGATAACAATTCTAAATTGCATCTAGTGTATCTACAAATATCTAATAGATACAAATCTAAATTGTATCTATTGTATCTACAAAGCTGTTAGAAAATTGGGGAAAAAATTGCTTTCAGAAATAAATTGTATCTTAAAGGTAACTTGGCATTTTATCATATTAAACAAGACAACATACAATGCCAGTTAGGGAATGTAAAGTTTATAGAAATACTTTTAAAAATTCATTATAGTTCCATTTGGTACATGTTGCCAAATAAACAATCTAATTAAATGTGACACTCATTAAGCAAATGATTTAAATATAGTATAGGGACACATTCTTTTCTGTATATTTTGTGTTTTAAATGACTAAAACATTGAATTCATCTTACTTTCCATCTCTTCAAAACGATGTAAAGATAAGAAATAAAACATTACAGGTACATTTGAAAGGATCTTTGGTTCTTTTCCAGCATCCACTCTACCTTCTTCACTAGGTTCCAATAATATTATTGACTTGATGTTTATAATTCCAAAATTTTAAAGAATAGTTATTACACAATAAAGTTTTTCTCTGATTTTAAAAGTTTTACAAGTGTTATTATTGAAAATGCTCCATTAGTACATCTAGCTTTACGCAGTCTGCATTTTATTTTCAAGATGTTCATATGTGTTTAATTTATTCCTTTTAACTCTACACAATGTTTCATTTCATAAATATGTCATATTTAAATTATTTATTCACCTGCTCAACAATAATTTCTGTTGTTTCCAAATTTTCAGTATTGCAACAATGCTGCTGTAGATATACCTTCGCATACATGTAAAAGTGTCTTGGGTTATTATACTTGGAAATGGCTTCTGGTCTAATTTTGGCAGAATAAATTGTTCTCTCACATATCTGTGTTTCCTCCTAATTTCCCAGCCTTCTTTGCAAGTTGTATTGGTCATATAACTGAGCTCTAGCCAAAGGAATATATGCAAATGTAATATATGCCACTTTTATGATGGCTTCTTAAAAGATTTTGAGTCATTTTCTTGAATTCTTTTTGCTCATTGGGGTTCTCCAGGCAAGAACACTGGAGTGGGTTGCCATTTCCTTCTCCAATGCATGAAAGTGAAAAGGGAAAGTGAAGTCGCTCAGTCATGTCCAACTCTTCCTGACACCATGGACCGAAGCCTAGCAGGCTCCTCCATCTATGGGATCGATAAGAGTCGGACACAACTGAGCAGCTTCACTTTCACTTTTCACTTTCATGCATTGGAGAAGGAAATGGCAACCCACTCCAGTGTTCTTGCCTGGAGAACCCCAGGGATGGGGTAGCCTCTTGGCCTGCTGTCTGTGGGGGTACACAGAGTCGGTTGAGTAGAGGAATTTTAAAAGCCCTGAAATAGGAGGCAAGAGGGTGATTATCTTTGATTACTTTTACACACACACACACACACACCCCCCAAAACTAAACTCTTTCCCATATCCTCACTGCTGTATACCATATCCAAGACATCAGTATCATCCACATGAACCCTGTAATGGCTACTCACCCTGCCCTGCAATCTCCATATAGCAGCCCCAGTGAACTTACTTTTTCAAAGATTATTTCATTCCCAAGATAAATTTTTCCATTCCTTTCTATTTCAAGCAGAAAAACAAATCCAAAGCTTCTCATACAAGTCTCAGTGTTTCTCATTAGGAATGGTATTAGTATTTTGCAGTAATCTTTTTATGTAAAGGACCTGTCTCACACATTATAGAATGTTTGACATCTTTGGCCTCAGACATCCAGATCCATTTCAGTCACTCAGTCGTGTCCAACTCTTTGCGACTCCATGACCGCAGTATGCTGGGCCTCCCTGTCCATCACCAACTCCCGGAGTTTACCCAAACCAATGTCCACTGAGTCAGTGATGCCATCCAACCATCTCATCCTCTGTCGTCCCCTTCTCTTCCTGCCCTCAATCTTTCCCAGCATCAGGGTCTTTTCAATTGAGTCAGCTCTTTGCATCAGGTGGCCAAAGTATTGGAGTTTCAGCTTCAGCATCAGTCCTTCCAATGAATATTCAGGACTGATTTCCTTTAGGATGGACTGGTTGGATCTCCTTGAAATCCAAGGGACTCAAGAGTCTTTTCCAACACCACAATTCAAAAGCATCAATTCTTCAGCATTCAGCTTTCTTTATAGTCCAACTCTCACATTCATACTTGAGCACTGGAAAAATCATAGCCTTAACTAGACGGACCTTTGTTGACAAAGTAATGTCTCTGCTTTTGAATATGCTATCTAGGTTGGTCATAACTTTCCTTCCAAGGAGTAAGCGTCTTTTAATTTCATGGCTGCAATCACCATCTGCAGTGATTTTGGAGCCCAGAAAAAAATAAAGTCATAATGTGTCATTAACATTGCTCTTCCTCCTCATGGTTTATTACAATAATCCAGAAGACCCTGCCACCATCCTCACAAACACATGCACACACGTACACTTCCAGCCCTTGGATGAGAAATACTTTGGCTCTGCTTACTTTTCTAACATCAGTCTACTTATATTGTTCCTCTTGTTCACCAAACTGGAGATATAATAGAACTCTTTCTACTCTTTTAAACATTGAGGCTTATTCCCCATGTTCAAACCTTTGCACTTGTCTGCCCTTCTTCTTAGAAAGCTCCTTAGAAATTTGCTTGGCCAACCTCTTCATTGTCCAGATACCCAGTATACGATTAAAACACTCAATATAAAACCACACTCTGTAAAATGCCAACTCCTATAACTCTCACTTTTAGCCCTCTTGTGTTGTTTACATTGGCTTCCCTGATAGGTCAATTGATAAAGAATCTGCCTGCAATGCAGGAGATCCCAACTTGATTCCTGGGTCAGGAAGATCCCCTGGAGAAGGGTTAGGCTACGCACCCCAATATTTTTGGGCTTTCCTTGTGGCTCAGCTGGTGAAGAATCCATCTGCAGTGTGGGAGACCTGGGTTTTATCCCTGGGTTGGGACGATCCCCTGGAGAAGGGAACAGCTACCCACCCCAGTATTCAGGCCTGGAGAATTCCATGGACTATGCATTATCTGCTTCCCATATTACAATGCAATAATTTTTATTAAGATTTTATTTTTAGGGCAATTTTAGGTTTACAACAAGATTGAGGTGAAGTATAAGATTTCCTATATATCCACCGTTCCTACAAATGCATAGCCTCACCCATTATTAACATCCCCACAAAGTGGTACATTTGTTATGAATGACGAACCTACAGACGCATTCTAATCATCCAAAGCCTCTAATTTACACTATGGGTCACTCTGGATGCTACATATTCTATAGCTTTGGAGAAATGTATAATGAACGGCATGTATTGATCATTTGATATCAGGAATTTGGTCCTTATTTTCATGAAAAGTTTTCTTCTTTCTATCTAGAACTTTGTCTGGACCATGTTGGATATTTTATAAATATTAACTATACAAAAGGAAAAAATCATGAATGAATATAAATTTCTATCTTAAAAAACTGTCCCTGATCAAACTAGCTAGAGTTGTTACCACCCCACTCATTTTTATTATAAAATTCTGCAGCACATATTGGTATCTAAGCTGTTGAATTTAATAAAATGAATTTGTTGTTTTTCTCCACTAGAATGCAAGCTTCATAGAATAATGATTAAGTCTTATAATCACTCTAGTTCTATCTCTAGATATTAGAAAATTCTCAAAAAATATCACTTGAAAATTGGCTTTTCTTGTTGTGTTTATTGATTATAAGTTGGGCTTCACTGGTAGTTGAGATGGTGAGGAATCTACCTGCAATGCAGATGTAGGTTAGATCTCTAGGTCAGGATGATCTCCTGGAGAAGGTCCCACTCCAGTATTCTCACCTGGGAAATCCCATGGACGGATGAGCCTGGTGTGCTATGGTCTCTGGGGTCATGAAGAGTCAGACACAACTGAGCAACTACCACCTTCCCTTTACACTTGGGTTTTGACAAGTTATTATTAATATTTCACTTGGAAGTATGTACCTTTGTTTTAAAGAATTATGAATTATATATAGATTTTAATAATTATGTAGAGTTGGTTCTATGTTTAAATGATTTAGTTGCTCCGATAGTCCTAACAGCTTACAGATTCCCATTCTTTAATCCTAAATTTTGGTTCACTTCATGAGTGGCTGGAGTAGTATTTTAAGCATTTTATTTTGTGTTTTACTTTATATTATTTTTCTCTAGGGATCATACAAAATGTTATCTATTCTGTGTGATTCCATATTTGTGAGGGAAGGTGTGGGCTAGGACAACAGCTTGAGCAGGAACCACATTAAGAGATGCCTGCAGATTCCAGAACAGAAATAGCTGTTTCCTGAAATTCCCCTGAAGGTGACCCTAAGACCACAGAGAAGAAAGTCTGTTATCTGGAAAGAGGAAACTTAGATGGTCTTGAAAATTCACCTTGTCTTGGGTGTGCCCATGTTCAGCAAAATGATACTAGACCAAAGCAGACTATGTGCAGAGAGACAATAAACCTGATGACAATAACCTGTGCAGGCTGATATCCAAAAACCAGGGGACCCCTTACTCAACTGAGTGAGACGACAGAACACAACCCAAGGCACAACCTGCAGCAATGTAGAGAACAGGAATGAGGAGGACAGAATGGAGAGGGGGACAGAAAGCCACAGATTATATAGATTGTTGGAAGAATTCATTTCTTTATGGTTGTGGCACTGAGGTGCTTAGATCCTAGAGTCACTCTTATACAATGGCAGTTCAAAACATGACTGGGTGCTTCTCCCTAAAGCCAAAAGGAAGATCCTGTGGATGTTTTACCCTGCTTGAAAGATTTTACCTGATTAGTTCAAACCCACTGAGGATAATCTCTCTTTTGATCAACACAAAGTTATCTAATTAGGCACCTTAATTATATCTGCACATTCCTACCATATTTACCTTGAGTGAGTGAGTGAAAGTTGCTCAGTCATGTCTGACTGTTTGTGACCCCATGGACTATACAGGCTAGAATACCGGAGTGGGTAGCCTATCCCTCCCCCAGATCCAGAGGATCATCCCAACCCAGGGATTGAATCCAGGTCTCCCACATTGCAGGTGGATTCTTTACCAGCTGAGCAACCAGGGAAGCCCAAGAATACTGGAGTGGGTAACCTATCCCTTCTGCAGGGGATCTTCCAGACCCAGGAATCAAACTGGTGTCTCCTGCATTGCAGTCAGATTCTTTACCAACTGAGGTATCAGGGAAGCCCTTAATAACTTTTTTTTCTTTGAAAAAAAATTTTACCTTGAAAGTGAACCTAATCAGAGTGGTGACATCTATCACATTCACAAATCCTATCCACATTCAATGGGAGACGATTATACAAGGATGTGGGCCTTTAAGAGTCATCTTAGAATTCTGTTTACCACCCAGTCTGTTTCTTGATTTATTTCTCTCCTCTTTCAGTTTATAATAACCGGCAAGAATAAAACAGGCAGCACCTTCAACATTTTACTTGGAAATCTCCCTGCTTAAATCATCAAGTTTGTTAGTCAAAGTTCTGATTTCCACATAACTGTAGATGATAATGTCAATAAATGTTCTGCCACTATATAACACGGATCTTTCTTCCTCTAATTTTGCAATAACAGATTTCTCACTTCCTTTTAAGCTTGCACTGGCAATATTTCCAAAGTCTATAATTTTACTAGCAGTCTGTTAAAGACAATTTTGGCTGTCTCTAATATGATATTCAAAAATCTTTTCAACCATGTCCAGCCTGTCCTTTAAATCTCTACCTACTTCCTGGTTCCTAAGCCACTGCTTAGGGATAGGAATATTTAGGTATTTGTTGTGATATTATCCCAGTCCTGTATTGTAACAAAATCTATGTTAATCATCTATTGCTGAATAACAAATTGTTGTTCAGTTGCTAATGTGACAAATACAGTGATAGCTCTATAAAATAACTGTCTTAATCTCCCTCTTCTATTATATGATGGTGGGTGTTTCTATCTATTTCTACCACCTTGTAACCATTACTCTTAAGGTTTTGTTACAGATTTTTTAAAATCTGATGAAATGTAATTGCGGTCATCTCACACGCTAGTAAAGTAATGCTTAAAATTCTCCAAGCCACACTTCAGCAATACGTGAACCGTGAACTTCCAGATGTTCAAGCTGGTTTTAGAAAAGGCAGAGGAACCAGGGATCAAATTGCCAACATCCGTTGGATCATTGAAAAAAGCAAGAGAATTCGGGAAAAACATCTATTGCTGCTTTATTGACTATGCCAAAGACTTTGACTGTGTGGATCACAATAAACTGTGGAAAATTCTGAAAGAGATGGAAATACCAGACCACCTGACCTGCCTCTTGAGAAACCTGTGTGCAGGCCAGGAAGCAACAGTTAGAACTGGACATGGAACAACAGATTGGTTCCAAACAGGAAAAGGAGTACGTCAAGGCTGTATATTGTTACCCTGCTTGTTTAACTTATATACAGAGTACATCATGAGAAACGCTGGGCTGGAGGAAGCACAAGCTGGAATCAAGATTGCCAGGGGAAATATCAATAACCTCAGATATGCAGATGACACCACCCTTATGGCAGAAAGTGAAGAAGAACTAAAGAGCCTCTTGATCAAAGTGAAAGAGGAGAGTGAAAAAGTTGGCTTAAAGCTCAACATTCAGAAAACTAAGATCATGGCATCCAGTCCCATCACTTCATGGGAAATAGATGGGGAAACAGTGGAAAAAGTGGCTGATTTTATTTTTCTGGGCTCAAAAATCACTGCAGATGGTGACTGCAGCCACAAAATTAAATGGCGCTTACTCCTTGGAAGGAAGGTTATGACCAACCTAGACAGCATATTGAAAAGCAGAGACACTACTTTGTCAAAAAAGATCCATCTAGTCAAGGCTATGGTTTTTCCAGTAGTCATGTATGGATGTGAAAGTTGGACTATAAAGAAAACTAAGCGCCTAAGAATTGATGCTTTTGAACTGTGGTGTTGGAGAAGACTCTTGAGAGTCCCTTGGACTGCAAGGAGATCCAACTAGTCCATCCTAAAGATCAGTCTTGGGTGTTTATTGATAGAACTTATGTTGAAGCTGAAACTCCAATACTTAGGCCACCTGATGCTAAGAACTGACTCATTTGAAAAGACCCTGATGCTGGGAAAGATTGAGGGCAGGAGGAGAAGGGGATGACAGAGGATGAGATGGGTTGGATGGCCTCACCGACCCAATGGATATGGGTTTGGATGAACTCCAGGAATTGGTGATAGACAGGGAGGCCTGGAACACTGTGATTCATGGGGTCACAAAGAGTCGGACACGTCTGAGCAACTGAACTGAACTGATAAACCTTAACTTTAAAAAACTGATGTGCCATGCCTATTTTGTCATAGGACATTATAGGCACATGAACTTCTTGATGTCAATCCATTCAGACATCTCTGCCTCAAGGATTCACACCCATATAAACTTGTTCAATTTTTTAGTGAAGTCTTGCTATGCTTCCACAGTATCACAGCTTTATCTCTCATCCATAGAACTCTCCATAATAGTTCCCCTTAACCTGAAATTTCATGTAGTATTAATCACTTTGTTTGCCTAGGTCTTTAACGTAGCTCCAATGGTAGAACACACACTATGTTTTCTAATAATTAGTTATGTCAATACATCTCCCTTTTTTCCTACAAGACTTGGTGATTCCAGAAAACTGAGACTTAATGATTATATCCCTAGTTACTCATCCTGAGCCTGACATACCATAGCCGATGGCTGATACTTGATGAAAAAAATCAGTGCATATGTGACAAGGAACTTTTATGTTTTACCAATATTGAATGAACCTCTTCTTCAGATCATGTAAAAACTTAAATAAGTTGTCACAGACCCATCTCAATTGGTTAGACTGTCTGTATGAATAATAAATAGTAAGTTATAAATTTAATGTAGTGGCCTCCATGGTCAAATAACTGGCTAAGAACCACAGATCAAGGCTTAAGCAACCTCAAATTTCACAACATAAAGGTATAAGAGGGTGGACTATTTGATGACCTCTAAGGTTCCTGTCTGCCTTGAATTACATTCATGTATTCAAACTTCCTTGTTTCCTGCAAAGGACCAGATAACATTTTAGAATATTTTAGCTTTGTGTGATAAGAGGATGCATATTCTACCATGGTAATGCAAAAGCATCCATAAACATTATGTATCATGACTATGTTCATGTTTGATACAAGAGAGATATGGCAGGATGTGGCCCATGGGCTGCTGTTTGTCAGCTCTTGTTTTATTCAAACAAATAGGGAACATTTTATGAACATAACATAACATGACATTACACAGAATACTTAATGGAAAATGAAAGAAAGAGAGAGAGAGGGATGGAGGGAGGGAGGAAATAAGACAGCAAGCAAGCAAGGAAGGAAGGGAAAAAAGCAAAAAAGTACCTTCCCTCTAGTACTTTGTCATCAGATTGAAAGAAACTGACCTTGTATTGCATATGGAAAAGTTCCCACTAATAAAAGGAAACTCATGAAAATGCACTATGATTTCTTTCATAGAGAGTAGCAAATCAACAAACAAATCCACAAAGAAAACCAATTCCAGTATCAGGAGTGAGGAGATAGAACAGTCACATAAAAAGGAAGCACTTTTTAATGATATGCATTATAGATGATTTATATCTATAGTGATTTTTGAATATGCAAGTATGCCCACGAATTCTTAACACTTCTCCCTTCAAAAAATAGTAACTAATTATACCCACATTCTTTGAATGAGTAGCAGACTTAGTGACTCAATTCTATTGAATGATAAATGGCAGAGACGACATTCAAGGCTATGTTGTAAAATGGATGGCTCATATGCAATTTTCTCTTAAATTGCTTTCTTTTGAGGAAGTCATTCAGCATGTTGTAGAAATGTTGCTGTTCAGTCACTAAGACATGTCTGACTCTTTAAGACTCTGGACGGACAGCAGAATGCCAGACTTCCCCGTCCTTCATTATCTCCTGGAGTTTGCTCAAAATCACGACCATTGAATCAGTGATGCCATTCAGCCATCTCATCCTCAGTGGCCCCCAACTCCTCCTGCCCTCAATCTTTCCCAGCATCAGGGTCTTTTCCAATGAATTGGCACTTCACATCAGGTGGTCAAAATATTGGAGCTTCAGCTTCAGCATCAGTCCTTCCAATGAATATTCGGGTTGATTTCCTTTAGGATTGACTGGTTTGATCTCCTTGAAGTCCAAGGGACTTTCAAGAGTCTTCTCCAGTACGACAATTGTCAATTATTTGGTGCTCAGCCTTCTTTATGATCCAACTCTTACATCCATACAAGACTACTGGAAAAAACATAGCTTTGACTGTATGGATTTTGTTGGCAAAGTGATGTCTCTGCTTTTTAATAAGCTCTCTATGTTTGTCATAGCTTTTATTCTAAGGAGCAATTGTCTTTAAATTTCACGGCCTCAGTCACCATCCACAGTGATTTTGGAGCCTGAGAAAATAAAATCCGCCACTGTTTCCAATATTTCCCTTTCTTTTTGCCATGAAGTGATAGGACCAGATGCCACAATCTGAGATTTAAGCCAGCATTTGCACCCTCCTCTTTCACCTTCATGAAGAGGCTCTTTAGTTCTTCACTTTCTGCCGTTAGAGTGGTATAATCTGCATATCTGAAGTTGGTGATATTTCTCCTGGTAATCTTGATTCCAGCTTGCGATTCATCCAGCCTGGCATTTCACATGATGCATTCTGAACATAAGTTAAATAAGCAGGGTGACAATGTACAGCCTTGATGTACTTTTTTCCCAATTTGGAACCAGTCCATTTTTCCATGTCCAGTTTTAACTGTTGCTTCTTGACGTACATCCAGGTTTCACAGGAGGCAGGTAAGGTGAGCTGGCATTCCCATCTCTTTAAGAATTTTCCACTTTGTTGTGATCCACACAGTCAAAGGGTTTAGTGTATTCAATGAAGCAGAAGTAGATGTTTTTCTGGAATTCCCTTGTTTTTTCTATGATCCAAAGGATATTGGCAATTTGATCACTGGTTCCCCTGCCTTCTCTATATTCAGCTTTTATATCTGGAAGTTCTCATTTCACATACTGTTAAAGCCTAGCTTAAAGGATTTTGAACATTACCTTGCTAGCATGTAAGAGGAGAGTGGTTGTACAGTAGTTTCAATATTCTTTGGCATTGCCTTTAGGATTGGAATGAAAACTGACCTTTTCCAGTCCTGTGGCCACTGTTGAGTTTTCCAAATTTGCTGGCCATATTGAGTGCGGCATGTTAACAGCATCATCTTTTAGGATTTGAAATAGTTCAGCTGGAATTCCATCACCTCTACTACCTTTGCTTGTAGTAATATTGCCTAAGGCCCATTTGGCTTCACACTCCAGGATGTCTGGCTTTAAGTGAGTGACCACACCATCATGCTTATCCGGGTCATTAAGATCTTTTCTGTACAGTTTTTCTGTGTATTCTTGCCACCTCTTCTTTATCTCTTCAGCTTCTGTTAGATCCTTGCAATTTCTGTTTTTGATTGTTCTCATTTTTGCATGAAAGATTCCATTCGTATCTCTAATTTTCTTAAAGAGATCTCTAGTCTTTCCCATTCTATTGTCTTCCTCTATTTCTTTGCACTGTTCACTTAGAAAGGCTTTCTTATCTCTCCTTGCTATTCTCGGGAACTCTGCATTCAGTTGGATATATCTTTCCCTTTCTTCTTTGACTTTCACTTCTCTTCTTTTCTCAGCTATTTTATGGCCTCCTCAGACAACCACTTTGCCTTCCTGCATTTCTTTTTCTTGGGGATGGTTTTGGTCAGTGCCTTCTGTACAATGTTATGAACCTCTGTCCATTGCTTTTCAGGCACTCTGTCTACTAAATCTAGTCTCTTGAATCTATTTGTCTCCTCCACTGCATAATCATAAAGGATTTGGTTTAGGTTATACATGAATGGCCACTGGTTTTCCCTACTTATCTCAATTTAAGTCTGAATTTGGCAAAAAGGAATTCATGATCTGAGCCACAATCAGATTCAAGTATTGTTTTTGCTGACTATATAGAGCTCCTCCATCTTTAGCTGCAAGGAATATAATCAATCTGATTTTGGTATTGACCATCTGGTGAAGTCCTTGTGTAGAGTCATCTCTTGTGTTGTTGAAAGATGGTGTTTGCTATGACTAGTGTTTTCTCATGGCAAAACTTTGTTAACCTTTGTCCTGCTTCATTTTGTATTCCATGGCCAAACTTGCCTATTATTCCAGGTGTCTCTCGACTTCCTACTTTTGCATTCCAGTCCCCTATGATGAGAAGAATATCCTTTTTGGTGTTAGTTCTAGAAGGTCTTGTAGATTGTCATAGAACCATTCAACTTCATCTTCTTCAGCTTTAATTGTTGGGACATAGACTTGGATTACTGTGATATTGAATGGTTTGCCTTGGAGACAAACAGAGATCGTTTTGTCGCTTTTGAGATTGCACCCAAGTACTGCATTTCAAACTCCTGTTCACTATGAGGGCTACTCCTTTTCTTCTAAGGGATTCTTGTGCACAGTAGTAGATATAATGGACATCTGAACTAAATTTTCCCATTCCTATTTATTTTAGTTCACCGACTCCTGAACGTCAGTTCACTCTTGCCATCTCCTGCTTGAGCACAACCAATTTACCTTGATTCATGGACCTAACATTCCAGGATCCTATGGAGTATTTGTTCTTTACAGCGTTGAACTTTACTTTCACTATTTTGGCCACATGATGCAAAGAACTGACTCATTGGAAAAGATCCTGATGCTGAGAAAGATTGAAGGCAGGAGGAGAAGGGGAACACAGAGAATGAGATGGTTGGATGGCATCACCAATTCAATGGACATGAGTTTGAGCAACCTCTGGGAATTGGTGATGGACGGGTAGGCCTTGTGTGCTGCAGTCCACGGGGTCGCAAAGAGTAGGACATGATTGAGCGACTGAACTGAACTGAATTGAACTGAACACATCTCAAGTTCTTGGAATTGTACAGATAAACTAGATCTGGAATATTGTTTTCTTCCCTGGCTCCAAGGGGTTCCTGTTTCACCTGCACAGAGGTCAGATCCTGAGCAAATGTCCTGAAGGTAAAACTCAAGTTTGTGGGTAATTTGGAATTCCGTCAGTATAACAATGTGTATGTCACTCCCCACTTCATCTGTCAAACATCAAAGTAGTAGCCTCCTGCTTGAGAACCTGAAATTCTTGCTCTAGTGGAGACATCTCTCTTCTGCAACCTGCTCATCTGGGAAGTAAACATGTAAAAAGCAGAGGTAGCCTCATAAGTGGAATAACAAGAACAACAAAAGCAATAAATACTTCAGGAAAAGATTGAATCCTGGAATGCTAGCAAAGATTGTTGAATTTAGCCTCTTCTCGATTTCTGTCTTTTATCTCTACTACCCATTAAACTTACTACTTCACAACTTCTTCCTCAGTTTGTCCAACATATGGATTGGCATCTAAAATAGCAGTTTATTTTCTGCAGTTCCTATGTTGGGAATTTTCAGTAGGTGTTGGAATCTGCATTTGCTGCACCAACAATTTAGGATGACTTTTCCATATTTCTCTGCTGGTAAACAATATCGTATGGTAATAATAATTTAAAATACCCCCTGGTGTTAATGTCCCATGTATCATTTGGGTGAAGGTGGTAGTTATCTTCTGTTCTCCTCATGTGAGAAAAATGCAGAATTTCCTGACTGAGAGAATGTGTCTTTGGCAGAAGACAGACTTGCATCTCTCCCAGCCTTCTCATGAGAAATGACCAAGCTTCTACATGTGTAGTTTGTGACCATGTCAATGATCCTTTTATCCACTTTATTTTGAGTTTCCCATAAACCTACTCTGAGACAAGTTCCCATGTGCAGATGGGTTGGGGGTTACTCTTGGATGACATCCATAAAGAAGTGAGGAAGGCAGGATGCAGCAAGAGGGCAAAGTTGACCTGCACTGACGTCGTAGTTAAGGCTTTAGCTAATTCTATACAACACTCTAGAGCTGGGAAAGACCTTTGGTCTTGCCCCAAATTTTTAAAGTTTGCTTACACCTTTGTATTAATATCTTTACATCAGCCAGTCATTAGAAGCAAGTCACCCCAGACAGAGCTTATAAGCCTGAATGAGACAGCTTCTTAGGGCTTGCTGCAGCAATTCCCAGAGAAAGACAAAAGTATTATCAAGTGTTAATATTCTCAGAGGTTGGTGGAAGAGAGAAATGGGTGTATCATCCCTGAAGAAGAAATCAGGTAGTCATTGCAGATCCCCAGAGAAATTAAACCGTATGTCATGAACTCACTAGCTCTTGTCTACACAGCTAACCAATCACTGAAGTCAGGCTAACCAGCTTATTTCAGTGCTCAGAGTACCACTTAATCTAGTTGGATTATGTAACTCAGGAATAGGAGAAAAACACAAAGGAAATGAAAGTGAAACTCTTAAATTCTTTATGGATATAAGCTAGGAGAGAGTTACAACTATTTCTCTTTAAATACTATAAACAGAATTTGGTTAGATAAAATAAGCGATCAATATAAATTAATGCAGAGTACGTAGGTCTCACTTCAGTATCGTGGAGTGAACATCAATATTCAGCTGTCTAGTATTGCATCAACACTTACTTAAAGAAGGTATATACCAAGGTTTTCTCGGTGCCATATCGTTATCTCAGATATTGGTCTTCAGTTTCACTTGCCCGTCGATTTTTGCACCACCCCCTCTTGTCCTTTGTGCCTTTGTCCCTCCCCAATTTCATATACAGAAGTCCCCTACACATGAACAAGTTCCATTCTGAGAGCATGTTCCTAAATTCGGTTCGTTCCCAAGTCCAACAAAGTTAGCCTAGGTACCCAATAAACGCAATCGGCTGTATAGGAAGGTACTGTAATAGATTTATAGTACTTTTCACACAATACATAAAAACAAACACAAACATTTAAAAAAAAACATTTTTGATCTTACAGTAAAGCACCTTGAGAAGTACAGTAGCACAGTACAACAGCTGGCATATAGGGGCTGGCATCAAATGAACAGGCAAGAAGAGTTACTGACTGAAGGCGGAAGAGGGGGTGGGAGATGAAGAGCTGAAGGATCATCTGCAATAGGAGATGGCCGGCAAGTTACAATTGCACTCACACCTGATGTTGATGGAACAGGCTCTGGTTCCTTGCTGGATTCAATTCTATCTACCCTTTTTAGAAAAAGGAGCCTACCAGGCTCCTCCATCCATGGGATTTTCCAGGCAAGAGTACTGGAGTGGGGTGCCATTGCCTTCTCTACCTAGAGTATAATGCCTTTTCTCAAATTCTAGTGCCTGGAAAATTCGGCTCTATCCTGAGGTCACAGAGCCTAAGAATCTATAGGTTAATCAAATCCTTGTATAAATTTAGCTTATAATTAGTTACTAATAATTGCTATCTTGTTGCCCAGGACTTTCGTTTACTGATTGCTTTTCTATATCTGTTTTTAACATCTACTGAAGATAAAAATAGTAACCCACTTCATACTTCTGCTTAAAAATTGGGTTTCTTATATAAGTAGCCTTATGCAAAGCCCTTCAATGTAGAGCCGTTCAAATACTCCTTGGAGTATTTGAAAAATTTTATTTAGGAAAAATAAAAACCTAAAAGGTCTTCATGACTATCTTGGTTGTGCATTACTGCCTAATAGACCATCTTGAAACTTGGTGGGTTAAAATGACAATTTATCATTACCTGTCATGTTTCTGTGGATTGACTGGTCTCAACAGGATGGCTCTCAGGACACAAGAAGATGACAGCTGCAGTCAGACAACAGACGTGACTGCAGTCATCTGAAATCTAGATTAGGCTGAATGTCCAAGGAGGCTTATTCACATGGCTGTCAGCTTCCACTGGAGATCTTCTGGGAGCCTAGCTGGAGCTGTTGAGCAGAGTCCACACACAGTGTCTTTCTGTGTAACTTGAGCTTCTAAGAGCATGGCAGTTGGGTTTCCAGGGGGAGTGATCCACAGAGGGAGTGTTCCAAGAGGCAGGAAACTGAGGCTATCAGTCTTGTTATGGGCTGGGTAGAAACTGTATGCTGGGGCTGTGCTGTTCTCAGTCATGTCCTACTCTTTGCGACCCCATGGACCTTAGCCCCCAGGCTCCTCTGTCCATGGGATTTTTCCAAGCAAGAATATTGGAGTGGCTTGCCATTTCCACCTCCAGGGGATCTTCCTGACCCAGGAATCGAAACCGGGTCTCCTGTGTTTCCTGCATAGCAGGCTGATTCTTTATAGAGAAACTGCATAGTGCTACACTATTCTTTTGCTCAAAGGAATTGTAGAGTCTGCCCAGCCTTCAGGGGGTGGGGGTGAAAAAGCAAGTGGCATCTCTTGTAAGGGAATAGCAAGATCACATCACTGAAAATGTGAATGCAATCAGCAACAGTGGCTTAATAAAACCTGCAGCAAATAGTACTTATTGGAAAGTGAACTAATTTCAAGCAGGAAGCAAATTTTATGATAATTTCCAAGTATCAATTTTGACATGTGTCACAAGAATTTTCAAATTAATTGGCAGTTAAAAGGAAATGCTATTTAAACTAGATTATTGGCTTTCATTTCAATAAGACCTCTTGGTTTAAATCTTCATATGGTGCAATGTTCCCTAAGATAAGCTAAGCCCTGAAATTACTATAAAAGGCCAGAGGTTACACGGGCTGAACAATCACCCAGTGAGCAGAGAATGAAAAAGTCTTGCCATCTTAGAAAAAGTAGATAGATCACTTTTTAAAAAAGTGGCACGTTTAAGGATCAGGCTTTGCCATCATTCAGAATTGGGTTTGAATTCCAACTCTGTCCCAAGACAATTTCCCCTTTTGAAACATGGGTATTTCCCACCTCAGTGTATACTGGCAAGCAGTAAATGACACTGTGTTTCTTGTTTACAACTTTTATTATTACTATTTTTTTGAAAATTATGTTTTCCATCATCTTTAGTGAGAAACTTGTCACATGCACAGAGCAGCATTTTATCTGCTCTCTATGTACATTACTACAGCAATTTCCTGATGGAAACCATTTTCATAGTTCCACAGAGAACAGACTTCTGTTTTTAGAGTTTATTTAAAAACAGAGAGAGGAATATCAATGCATATGTTGCTTTCCAACATCATGACACTTTGTAGAACAATGCTCATAAATAGTGTCATAAATTAGTTGTACATTAATGTTTATTAATCTAACAACATCTTTAATATTAATAACACTCATCATCATCAAAATTGTACTCTTTAAGTAACCATTTGCTTGATCCTAATGAGGGACAGAATTATGCTGCTTAAAGAGGTATTAAATCCAAATCATTTATTATTGTTCAGTCGCTCAGTCTCATCCAACTCTTTGCTACCCCATGGACTGCAACATGCCAGGCTTCCCTGTCCTTCACTATCTCCCGGAGTTTGCTCAAACTCATGTCCATCAAGTCAATGATGGACATCCAATCATCTCATCCTCTGTCATCCCCTTTTCCTGCTCTGTCTTTCCCAGCATCAGGGTCTTTTCAAATAAGCTGGATCTTCGCATCAGGTGGCCAAAGTATTGGAGCTTCAGCATTCGCATCAGTCCTTCCAATGAATATTCAGGATTGATTTCCTTTAGGATTGACCAGTTTGATCTCCTTGCAGTCCAAAGGACTCTCAAGAATCTTCTCTAGCACTACAATTAAAGTATCAATTGTCCGGTACTCAGCCTTCTTTATGCTCCAGCTCTCACATCAGTATATGACTACTGGAAAAACCATAGCTTTGACTACATGGACCTTTATCAGCAAAGTGATGTCTCTGCTTTCTATATGCTGTTTAGGCTTACTCCAGTATTCTTGCCTGGAGAATTCCATGGACAAGAACCTGGTGGGCTACAGTCCATGGGGTCACAGAGAGCTGGACATGACTGAGTGACTAACACTTTCACTTTCACTTTAGGTTTTTCATAGCTTTTCTTCCAAAGAGCAAGTATTTTTTTTAATTTCAGGGCTTCAGTCACCATCCACAATGATTTTAGAGCCCAACAAAATAAAGTCTTTCACTGTTTCCATTTTTCCCCCATCTATTTGCCATTAAGCAAATCATTCTAGTGTCTTCTAATAATTGAGTTGATTTCATGTATGGCACTAAATTATGTTAATGGTTTTCATTCACTAATTGCTTTACCTCTGTTCTGCTGTCAGTCTTGAGCATTATCAAGCATGTATTTGACCTTACATTTAGACAGAAATAGCCCTTGCTAAAATTGTAAATGCCATGTCTTGGTGCTAAAAACAGTTTCATAACCCTTTGGAGATAGCTAAACTTCAGTTCTCATTACTGACTAAACTAATCCCATGTTAGTTTAACAAACTGTATTTTGGTTTGAAATATGAATTAGTGGCCATATTTATTAAGTATTAGTAAATTCCCATTCAGCACATGGCAGACTAAACTCTAATACAATCTCTTCTAGAAAAACTTGGTACAAAACTAATAAGGTAAAATTCAGCAATAGTATATGTATAGCCCTAAAATAAGATGATTCAAAATGAATCATACCAGACCAAATGGGAAAGATTCTTTTTAAGATCAACTCATATGAAAAAGATACTCCAAAATTTAGCTAAAGTTAAGAAGAAAATTATGTAGATACATAAAAATTGAAAAATGGCACGCAAAGAAACAGTATCTTTACTGTAGTACAAGCCACTGCACCCCACTTAAGAACCATACAAGTAGGGTGCAGTGGCTTGTACTACAGTAAATAAAGATACTAAGTTTCTTTTTCACATGGGTTGACCTTAAAAAGAATCTTTCCAGAATATAACATTGTAACAATAGCATGAAGATAGGTACATAGACTTATGAGAACAAGAAAAAAGTAGAATGATAAAGCCAACTGAGAAGGCAATGGCACCCCACTCCAGTACTCTTGCCTGGAAAATCCCATGGGTGCAGGAGCCTGGTAGGCTGTAGTCCATGGGGTCGTGAAGAGTCAGACATGACTGAGCGACTTCACTTTCACTTTTCACTTTCATGAATTGGAGAAGGAAATGGCAACCCACTCCAGTGTTCTTGCCTGGAGAATCCCAGGGACGGGGGAGCCTGGTGGGCTGCTGTCTCTGGGGTCACACAGAATTGGACACAACTGAAGCGACTTAGCAGCAGCAGCAAAGCCAACTGAAGCAGGGCTTCTTTTGTGCCCATGATAGAATAGTCAGCATTTAATCTACCACTCTGCTGCTAATAGGGCTTCCCAGGTGGCTCAGTGGGTAAAGAACACGTCTGCAATGCAGGAGACACAGGTTTGATTCTTGGGTTGGGAAGATCTCTTTGAGGAAGGCACGGCCACCCACTCCAGTATTCTTGACTGGAGAGGACAGAGGAGCCTGACGGACTACAGGCCATAGGGCTGCAAAGAGTCAGACATGACTGAAACACCTGAGCATGCACACGCGCACTGCTGTTAATAAGTAATACATTTGCATGTGTGTTTTGTAATACTGTTTGCATGTTTCCAAGCATTGGACAGAAATCAACACTAAAATCCTTGAAAGAAGAGATGCAAAACAGGTGACCCACATTCATTTGGCTTTTTCATTCAAGATATTCTTCATAACTATAGTGCAAAGAAATAGAATACAGGCAGAGAACAGAAGTCTTTCTTGATGGAAAAAGGAAAAAAAAAAAAACAGAAATTAAAGTTCAGATTGGTAAGGCAGTTGGGAGCAGATTACTTCAGAGGAAGGACCTGCAAAAAATTAGCCCTGAACATCTACAAAACAAAACCAAAAAAATCACCTCTGTTCCCTGGATGAATCATACCTGCACTCCTATAGAGGAAAACTTTGGAAAGCTTAGCAGGAAATAGCCAAGAGGGGACCCGAGAGATGAATGTAGATTTCAGAGAGCTCAACATGAAGGGAGGTTTGGGAATTTGGCTATAACTAGAAGGAGAGAACTTGGTAAACATCCGGGGTTGCCAGTTGAGACTCCAAATGCTCTCCAATTAGAAACTATAATCAAGGTTTCCCTGATGGCTCAGTGGTGGAGAATTCACCTGCCAATGCAGGGGGCACAGGTTTGATCCCTGGTCTAGAAAAATCTCATATGCCACAGAGCAACTAAGCCAGTGAGGCACAATTTCTATAGATCCTGTGCTCTGGGTTCCAGCACCCACAACTACTGAGTCCACGTGACCTAGAGCCCATGCTCTGCAACAAGAGAAACCACATGAATGAGAAGCCTGTGCACTTCAACTAGAGACTAGCTCCCTTTCATCACAACTAGAGGAAAGCCAGTGCAGCAATAAAGACACAGCACAGTCAAATTAAAATAAAATTAACTTTTAAAAAAAGAACCATCATTCAGGAGACTAAAGTCTATTGTAGATGCATCAGGTGAAAAGCAAAAGCTGTAATATAGGACATTCAGCTGTGAACACAGCAGCAAAATGTCCCTAACCGTGAGGTCTAAGTGGATTAGGCTAGCAGTCTTTCAAGGAAGTGCCTTATCACGCCAAGTGCGGTTCAGAATACATTATGTCACTTGCCCTGAAGGTGAAATGAGATCCAGTGCTGCCAGGCAATGGGCAAGGAACTTAGGGTTTTGCAAGCATTTTGATAGAAGAAAAGTTCATAGGACAAGCAGCCAGCAATTTCAGAATATATTATTCAGGGTGGCTCAGTTGGAGGCATTGTTGCAAGCTGGCCCCAGGCCATTTCCCTCCTGGTGAGAAGGCACTCTGCAGAGGCAGAAGTCATAATGTCTAATAAGGTTGGAGTGTGTTGTCTTCCTTCATTGTTCTCTTGGGCTGGAGTGACGTCATGTGAGGCACCAGTGAACTTGAAGGTGTTGGAGGCTAGCCCATAAACAGGGGGTATGTGCTAGTCTTCCCAGGTGGAGACTCATGAAAAGTAGGTAGAAGTATCTGACTGGTGTGTAAGTCCTGAGTATATGTGCCAGAAGTCTGGCTCAGGATGGAATTACAAATATAGGCTTTACGGCTATTTGAGCAGATCTCATTAAGTTCCTTTGAATCATCAGGGATTCACCTTGCAAAGGACCATTGCATATCCTGACTGAGCTTTGTGGGGACTCTCTCTGTGACACATACATATTTTGGACACATTTGTTAAGGGCATTTTGTGGATGGAAGCTTTACAATCCTGATTTTGTCCCATTAAAATTATAGTGAGATACGTAACAGACAAACCTGCCAGCCAGATGCATCTGATTTGGTTCCTTTGCAAGAGTTATTCCTCCTGGGATATAATTTGAGGCAGAGTATAAGGAGAAAGAGACTTTTAAGCATCATTTCCATTGGCACAATTCCAAGTCAAGAGATGTGAGCTCTGGTTCAGAATCCATGCCACGTGGCAATCTGGCTGAAGCCCTTCTAATAGAGCTTGCCAGCACCTGGTGCTCAGTTATCCTGGGTGCATTTGTGCACCTGGCTGAATTTGTTCCAGTGCATCTCCTGGGACAGAGGTAAACTTTGAGGGGTCTACTAGCAACCTTATTATCCAGGTAGTACACAATAACAGCAATAGCCATGACTGCTACTGCTAAGTCGCTTCAGTCGTGTCCAACTCTGTGCGACCCCATAGACGGCAGTCCACCAGGCTCTGCTGTCCCTGGGATTCTCCAGGCAAGAACACTGGAGTGGGTTGCCATTTCCTTCTCCAGTGCATGAAAGTGAAAAGTGAAAGTGAAGTCGCTCAGTCGTGTCTGACTCTTCACGACCCCATGGACTGCAGCCTACCAGGCTCCTGCACCCATGGGATTTTCCAGGCAAGAGTACTGGAGTGGGTTGCCATTGCCTTCTCCTAATAGCCATGACAGAGGAGTACATTTCCATTTGTATTCATTTTCAGGGGCCTCCTTTAGGGCAAGAAATCTGGGTACTGACCCATGGAGAAGTGTGGATACTTTGAACAAGAATATTGATTCACTTGTGTAAAGTGGGGCCCTCCCTGAATCTGCTGATATGACCATTGGATTCTGGGGTTCTTTTGTGGTATAGGAGAGAAAAAATAATTTGTGCTCCATCCTTCTGTGTTCTGACTGAGATTCCTTCTAATAGAAGAGAAATTAACAGGGGGAAAAAAAGCAGAGTTTTAATAACATGTATGCGCCCTGTAAACCAAGCTTGGGTCTGCTCACCTGAAGCACAGTAAAGCTAGTCTACTGACACCAGGTTGCAGTGAAGGAAGGTACGGCATTTATTGCAAAGCACAAAGCAAGAAAAATGGGTAGCTAATGCTGAAAACCAGAACTCCCCCAGTGGATTCCAGGGAAGGGTTTTTAAAGGCAACATTTGGGTTTCTAGGGTGTGTGACTTTTTCTCATTGGTTGATGGCGAGGTAATGGAGTGATGTTTGGAAATCTTAATCATCAGCCATCTGGTTCCAACCAGTCTAGGGTCTACGAGCGTGTGGTCAGCATGTAGTCACGATACTCCATGTACGGTAGAGGGGTATTAGTTTCTGCAGAAAAAACTCAAAGATATGTATCGGATTGTTATGTATATCACTTGAGGAGGATCGAAGACTCTGTCTTAATGCTGAACTATTGTTTAAATTTCCCTTACTTTTCTTGCTTGACTGTTTTCCTTTGTCTCTGCATTCCTTCACTTCTCTAGGTAGTACCTGCTTGAGTTTGCTTTTAGGAACTCAGAGAAGGCCTAGGAGACTGAAGCCTTTTTCTATAAACATGAAACAGGGGACACAGGAGGATTTTGCACCCAGGAAGACCCTGCAAGGTCCTGCTCAGTTTCAATCCCTCATTTTCTTTGCTCCTCCTCAATCCTCAGGGGGACGGGGAAGAGACAAGAAAAGGTATAACGTTTTGGATAAAGAGGTTAATCGTAAACTTGGCAGGGGAACTCAGTTTTAGAAAACCTCTGTTTCAGAGATACCCAGTTACTCCCAAGATGGATGAAGCATTTGTTGCCCAGTTATGTCTGATTCTTTGAATCCCATAGCTTACCGGGCTCCTCTGTCTGTGGAATTCTCCAGGCAAGAATACTGGAGTGGCTTGCCATTCCTTTCTCCAGGGGATATTCCTGACCCAGAGATGGAACCAGGGTCTCCTGCATTGCAGGCAGATTCTTTACCATCTGAGCCACTGAGAAAGCCCAAGATGGGTCAAACCACCATGTTAAAGAGTATCTCTAGCTAAAAACACGAAATACTGGGGAGGCCAGTTATGGGAGGTAGCCAGGAAAAGTATAATGTGCAAGTATATGGTTATTATGCAGATTTAAATCCAAGTTTTTTCCATTAATAAGAGTTTCTAGAGATTTGATCACCCTCCTCTTCTAGGAACAGAGAGTAAGATTCCCTTACAATGGAGAATTCCCTTGTAAGTGCTAATATCTCTTACAAAAGAGTAACTTCTCACTTTCCAGAGCTTTCCCTGCATTTGCCTTTTCCAAAAACTAATCAGCTTAAAACAATCCTTTTGGCAAAGGGGCATAATTTTGGGTGGCAATTTCTGCTCCTTTTAATGGATTTTACTTCCTACTGTGACTGGCATCTACTCAGCAGAGGGCCTCTTTTCCTCTCTCTTTCTCTCTAAGATCCACATAGTTTCACTAGTGGATCCTGGGGCTATATTTCCATTCTCCTGCAAAATTTTTGATGAATATGGTTTAATTAACCAGTTTTTATAACCCAAACAGTAAGGCAAAGCTGGTTGCCTTAGCCTTGCAGCTGGTATTGAGCTTTTGTCTGAGAAAAAATAAATCTGTATAATCATGATTTCAAATAAATTTACTAAGCATTTGTCCCCTTAGGCTATTATAAGAAGGTCATATTGCACAAGGAAAAAAGTTATAAATAGCTTGTGGTAGCTCAGTTGGTAAAGAATCCATCTGCAATGCAGGAGACAACGGTTTCATTCCTGGGTCAGGAAGATCTGCTGGAGAAGGGATAGACTACCCACTCCAGTATCCTTGGGCTTCTCTTGTGGCTCGGCAGGTAAAGAATCCACCTGCAATGCAAAAGACCTGGGTTTGATCCCTGGATTGGAAAGATCTCTTGGAGAAGGGAACAGCTACCCAATCCAGTATTCTGGCCTGGAGAATTCCCAGGCAGAATTCCCAGAACTATACAGTCCATGGGATCTCAAAGAGTTGGACACAACTGAGCAACTTTCACTTTCACGTCACAAAGTTATAAAAAATTACAACAAATTTAGTGGCTTAACAAAACACAGATTTACTATCTTACAATTCTGTAGGTTGGAAATTCTAAAATCAAAGGGTCATCAGGACTGCATTCATTCTGGAGTCTCTAGGGGAGCATCCACTTTCTTGCCTTTTCTAACTTCTAGAGGCTATCTGCATTCCCTGGCTTATTCCCTCCCTCTGCTTTGATCTTGTCGTCTCCTACTCTGCTTCTAACTATCACTTTCTTCTATAGAGATTCTGATGATTATAAAGGAGACAATCTGGATAAACCAGGAAAATCCACCATCTCAATATCTGTAATTGATTTACTTTGCAAAGTCCTTTTAACTTAGTCACACATTTACTGGTTTTGGAGATTTGGACATGGATATCTATAGTGGCAGGGGAATTATTCAGCCTAGTGCCTGTGGCCAGGAGAGCAAGGGACACAAATAATGTGCATAACAACAATCAGCAGGTGATAGGTGTGCCAACCTGGAACTTCCCTTCAAGAAAGAACTTGTAAGATGGGCACTTAGCTGACATTCTAAGTTGCAGCACCGTCTGTAGGCACCACAGCTTTGGAGCAAATGCAAGGCTCTTCCTGGACAATCTCCAGCTGATGGGTGAGCACAGAAAGCCTACTAGAGCCTCTAAACCCATTTCTGCCCAACACAAGACTCTCTTAATAGGCAATCTTTGCTCTCAGTCTCCTTTTCTGCTGACCAAAACTGTCAGACCTGCATCAAAGCTGAGAGTTTCCTTGTCTGCTTCTGCTTTCTGCTCTCTTTCCTTTCACAGATGTCAGGTCTACATCACGATTGGAAGCCTTTTCCTGCCACATCTTGAGCCCTTTCTCCATTATCTTTCCCAGGCACCTTCTCCCCATAAACCTCTCAATTTCTAACTCCATCTGAGTTCTTGGTGAACTGTCATGAAACATTATACTAGGAGCACCCAATGACCACTGGACTTTATGTGATTCAGGAGAGAAAAACATAGAATGGAGAAATTTGGTAGAACTTTGTGGAAGGAGAAGTTGGATATATTCAGAGGCTTTATGGGATTTTCATAAGCAGCAGAGAGAAGACAGGTCAAGTTTGGTGAGAGGAGCACAAGGAAAGTTCAGGCAAATATAAGGTGTCCTTAGGACAAGAGGAAGATCCTTCTTCCTCAGAGTCTAACTTTCAAAAGTTAGAAGTGAAAAGTCTTCATAATAAGAGATATGTGAACCCTGATGCCAGTGTCCAAGATGTCTGTTAAGACATGTTGGTCTAAGAGCATCTTTATGGGTTCAACTTAAAGTCTAAATACGTAAGATTTACTTCCCTTGTATTTATCACAGTCTTTTGTTTTCTTTGTTAATTCAAAAGAGGAAGCACACTGAGTTTGTTTTCAGGCAAAAGTGAGACAACCATTCTTAGTTGTTAAACCTTGAGTGAAGCACAGAATATAGTGTTCTTTGAAACTCCTTTTCTAAATAATCTTAGAGTGAGTCTTTACTCTTACAGACTTACATACTTCACTCTTATAGGGTGCAGACAAAACATTATTTTGTTCATCTCTTTCTACTGAAATTAGACAATGGCTGGTCTAACTTCTAGGCTCTTCAGGTTTAAGAGGAAAAAGGGGTCATTTGGTTAAAAATTCACTCATTAAATATTCCTTTTAAGTTCAGGAATTAGGTTCACAATGACTTTATAAATATGGTGAAAATGGATCCTTTAGTTTTGAATCTGGACTCTCCTACTCATGGATTATTCTTAAATTACATTTTCAAATTAGTATAATATGTTCCCTGAAGAAGGCATGATATAGTCAATCCTCTTTTCAATGACTTATTCTGCATTAGTGTCAAATTTTAATATCCTACCATCCTCTTTAAGCACACCCTTCCCGCATGTATGTTTATCTCCTCACCCCAATAGTCCTTACTTCTAATGAAAATGAGAAGGGAAAAGGGAAAGGCCTGATGAGTTACAGACTTCATTTTAACCTTAGAAACAAGCCTGAAAATGATTCACCAAAGGGATAAATTGAGTCCCAAAATAGTAACATACTTCTGCTGACAGATGGAGGTGCGGATGGAGGAACGTGTAAGGCAATTGCTGCCTGAAGCACTTCCATCTGTCACCAGGTCTCTGCTGTGTCTGTACGTTCAGAATTGCTCTGTCCACTAACAGGCTTTCTACCTGTTTTCTTCATTCATTTACTATGAAGTGGGCTAAATGGCTCGTAAGGATCTCTGAAGCAACAATAATTAAAAATATAACCAGAGTTCTATCTCTCTAGAACTAAAAGTTACCATTTTAAAAGAGCCTCTCATGATTTTCTCCAGATAATAAACCTAGGGGAGAAAGGAAGATGAGTTGAATGGGAAGGGAGAGGGAGAGGAGGACAAAGAGAGAATAATCTCGCAACTCAATTGCCAAGAAATTATGGTTTCTTTACTTAAAACACATATATATATACATTGATACTATGTATAAAGTAGATAACTAGTGAGAATATACCATATAGCACAGAGAACTCTACTTAATGCATGGTGGTGACCTGAATGGGAAGGAAGTCCAAAAGGGAGGAGATATATGTCTATGTATATGTGTACGTATGGCTGGTTCATTTTTGCTGTATAGTAGAAATTGCATCTAGCAATGTGGAGAAGGAAATGGCACCCCACTCCAGTACTCTTGCCTGGAAAATCCCATAGATGGAGGAGCCTAGAAGGCTGCAGTCCATGGGGTCACTAAGAGTTGGACACGACTGAGCGACTTCACTTTCACTTTTCACTTTCATGCATTGGAGAAAGAAATGGCAACCCACTCCAATGTTCTTGTCTGGAGAATCCCAGGGACGGGGGAGCCTGGTGGGCTGCCGTCTATGGGGTCGCACAGAGTTGGACACAACTGAAGCGACTTAGCAGCAGCAGCAGCAGGAGCAGTAGAAACTAACACAATATACTCCAATGAAAGTAATTTTTTAAATTATTTTTATTTCTCTATTTATACAATAAAGAATAGCCATATGAATGTCAAAAATCAAATTTATTATTCTTGTTTGTGGGTAACACGGTAAATATGAACACAGAGTCTGCAACCAGATTATCTGCCAAAACCCAGGCAGTCATTACTCCTAGCACTGGTGATGGTGGTGGTTGGTTTAGTCACATAATCCTGTCCGACTTTTGCGTCCCCATGGATTATAGCTCACCAGGCTCCTCTGTCCAAGAGATTTTCCAGACAAGAATATTGGAATGGGTTACCATTTCCTCCTCCAGGGGATCTTCCTGACCCAGGGATTGAACCATCATCTCCTGCACTGCAGGTGGATTCTTTACCACTGAGCCATCAGGGAAGCCCTGGGACCTTGGGCAAACTTCCAAACTCTCTGTATCTCAATTTTCTTATCTGTGAGAGGGAGATTAATAAAGCTATTCCATTTTATGAAGGTCAAATCAATAAATACATGCAGAGCTCTCAAAGCAGTGCCTGGTACGTGATCATTCCTGACAAACCTAGAGCTGCCATCGAGCTTGTTGACACCAGCGCAGACCTGCCTGGGCCCCATAACACTTGCTGAGGCATGATATGAATGCCGTAGTAGCTTCTGGTGGCCACAACCTCAAGGAGGCTCCCCAGGACTACAGCCTAGCATCTCCAGCCAGCCACAGCCTATCTGACCACGATCCAAAGATGGCCAGATAATTACCAGTACCCAGACTTTCTTCTTGCCTAATACAAAAAGCTTGTGATATTTTGGCTTTAAAAGACTTACTTTGGATGGGTGGAGACACAGGAGAGTCAAGAGTCACACTTTCAGGTGGGCAGCCCACACATGAGAGAACAATCCTAATTGCAGAGAATCTCTCCAAGGAGTGCAGGGTCTGAGCCCCACATCAGACTCCCCAGTCCAGGTGTCCTACGCCAGGAAGACAAGCCTTAGAAGAGTTTGACTTTGAAGAGCAGCAAGGAGAACAGGAGGGTTTTGGAATCAGTCTCACGTGCTCTGAGACCCAGCAGCAGCAGCAATTTTATCATGGATTGTCAAATAATAAAAGCTGAATCTTTACACAGTTTTAAAATACCTACCTACATACGTACATACCATCCTTTCCCTATTGTGTATTCTTACCTCAATTGCCATAGATTAATGGACCAAATAAGTGTCCCTGATCATTAAGAGTACATGGACAGGAGCTTGATAAAAATAGGTTCATGAGGACTTTACAAAAAGTGTGTTGGCCCCATTCAGGGTAAGGAGAATGATGTGATAACTACTACTATCACCATCTTTCCATAACATCTGACCTTTGTCACTTCAAAGCTCTCAAGCTTTCTAGGTACAATTATTCAACCTGGGAATTTGTTCACTTGTCCGCATCCAGACCCAAATGCCCAGATGGACTGGGGATGGTGACAAATAATTGTTACTTGCAGTGAGAAAAAAACCACAGTGAAAAGATAAACAGTAACACACTTTCCTCTCTCATATTTTTCCTCTGTTTTCTCAATTTCCTTGAAGAGTTTTAAATCAATAGAACCCAAATTCCTTGGAATCTTCCAAATAAAAAAAAAAAATGTAAACCACAAACAGAAAACCCAGGACTATGGCTATAAATTTACCTTTCTGTTTTGTTTTTTTTTAATTTGTATGGAAAACAAACAGTTACTTGCAGAAGACAGGACATTTCTAGATGTTGTTTGAAGTCATGCAAGTAGCTCGTAATGGTACTTCCTATTAAGTGTAGGAGCAAGGGATAAAACTCTGTGGGTTATGCTGAATGAGAAACAGTAAAGCTGAGTGTCCTCTTAATTCTGAAACTCAGTTATCTTATAAATGCACTCATTTGGCTTGTAAATGGTGGGAGGTGGACCAGATCAATTAGCACAAGGAGGTCCTCTCTCCAGGCTGCCCTACTTGACATTCCTCTAGCTTCTCCCTTCCATCCAAGGTTTTCTCCATAATTACTCTGACCTCCCCAGTCCCAACCACAACCCTGCTATTGTATAGGTCTAAGGTACCTTCTTATACAGGTCAGTGCTGCCAGGAGAGGGTCTTGTTTGAGACCTTTTTATGCATCCAATCCTTTTCCAGAAAAACTCAATTTCTTAGTTCTATATACACCCATAACTGATCAATATACGAAAGAGGACACGACACAGATTTCTAAATAAGCAAACTTTTCTTATTCTAATGACACAGGTAATATTAATGTCCCTAGAATTAGAAATATCTTTACATATTTTTCAGAAAAAATAAATCCTCTAGTATAAATAGTCGTTGACAAAATTAGCGATGAAACAACAGCTTCCTTTGAGAAGATTAAAGACTTCTATTTTAATATAAAGCATATATAAAATATTTTCCCACAGTGTGTCAAACCATCTATATCTGTGTGTATTTCTCTTGTGTGTATATTAACTACTGAAGCAAATAAATTGCAAAGGTTTATTGTGTATTATAATGGCCAGCACAGTCTAAGATCGCAATAAATACTGATAAATAAATGGTTGGGATGAATAACTTTCAAGCATACTGCAAATATTTGACTTCACATTTCAACATACACTTACATATTTACTTCTGACCCTTTGAATGTAAATATTCAAGCATGTTAAAGGGATTTAATAAATATAATTCTGTAACATTAAATAAATTTAAGTTTTAACTTCTAGTTATAGTATTTTAACATCAGCTTCTGATTTGAAATATAATAATTTAACCTAAGAGATGAATTTGTAGGTTAAGACAATAAATTGGTAGCTACAAAAGTCAATACATTTGAATTATTTAAATGATTATTAAACAACTCTTATTTCTTTGCTATATCAAACTTAACCTCATTTTATTTTCTTTCACACTTATTTTTCTAAGCCTTAATTCACTGTGATTTTAAACAGGATAAAAATCAATGCTGGGTAGAATGCTAGTTTTCTGAAACATGGAGTTTTGTGACTTACCGAATTTTCGTAAATTGTCAGAACTCTTTCATGTTATGAAAATTTGCCTTTGTTTTTCATATATGTTGCATTTTGTCTATTTATATTAGTTGTCTGACTTTTAAAATAATAATCTGGAGAACTTAGAAAGGTTTATTTTTAAGTGGTCAAATTTATATTCTTTTGTGGCTTGTTGTGTTGGGACATGCTTAACCCAAGGCTTTTTAAAAATTTCCTCCAATGCATTTTTAAGAACTGTTTTTATAAATAATTTTGATTTATTTGTAATGTATATTTGATTTATTTCAATAAAATATTTTAATAAAAATATGTCATCTGATTTCTTACAATGCATGCGATTGTAGATTTCTTCTGTATTTGAATTTTGATCACCAGAAATATTTTAGTAAGTCAAATGCAATAGGATTTTTTTCTTATTTTTCTTTTCAAATGGCTAATCAACATTAATAATTGATTAAATTCATGTTTCACCAATTACTCAAAATGCCATCATTATATGTGAAATTTTCATATCACAGTCTCCATTCAGTTCCGTAGACTTTTTTTCTCTTTCTTCTTTTCAAATGTTTTAATTAATATAAAATTTTAATACACTTTATATCTAGTCAGACCAGATATATATTCTGCTCCTATTGCTTCTCATTTCTAGAGCAGTCCTGTATATGTCCGCATGATTCTTTTTCCAAAAAACTTTCAGCTTCAGTTTTGGGCTTTTTGTGATTTTTTTTTTTTTTTTCCTGAAATCCCATAGACCAAATTTCCACAGACACTTAACTGGATGGCTTTGAATTTATTCACTAACACAGGGAAAGCTCCATCTTTACAAAAGTGAATTTTTCATTCTGTGGTCAAATATGTTTTTGCAATGATGTTCATAATTTAATAAAAATGGATCAGACTGGAACAAAAATAGGCCTATCTTCATTCTGTCTTGACTATGTTTGGGGATAGATTTAGGAACTAGAATCTGAAAGTCTACCTTAGACAACCTATTTTGTGAGAATTAGGTTATTCAAAGACTTCAAATAATACTTTTGACAAAAAGAGTGGACAAAATAATTTATAAAAATAGATCGCCACTTTATATATTGATACCCTGGTGGCTCAGAGGTTAAAGTGTCTGCCTGGAATGCAGGAGACCCAGGTTTGATCCCTGGGTCGGGAAGATCCCCTGGAGAAGGAAATGGCAACCCACTCCAGTACTGTTGCTTGGAGAATCCCATGGAGGGGAGGAGCCTGGTGGGCTACAGTCCATGGGTTCGCGAAGAGTCGGACATGACTGAGCGACTTCACTTTCACTTTATATATTGAAGAAGTATTTCAAACATAAATTGTACCATAGAAATAATTGCTTCTCTTCGAGTACAAAGTAATTACTGACTCCTATCCCTAAGGTACAAGGATGTTTTTTCCTCCAGAGTTGATGGAGATTTCACTGAACCAGCCACATTTTATCACTGGATTCCCATTAGGAACAATGACACGACTTGTCAAGAGGCTGTTTGGCGCTTGTCTGGGGAGGCAGCTTGAGCCCTTGGATATGAACAAAGGTAAAGGGATTAAGCTGATCTGCTGGTCCCAGCTGTAACTCTATTTTCTAACCAACTGAGCTAACCAGCCATGGGTGTCTTTTGCACAAGTTTCTCCTCTCTCTTTTTATGCCACCTATAAGGTCGCTCAGGTGTAAAGAATCTACCTACCAATGCAGGAGACACGGGTTCTATCCAGGAATCAGGAAGATCCCCTAGAGGAGGAAATGGCAACCCCACCCCAGTATTCTTGCCTGAGAAATCCTATTGATAGAAGAGCCTGGCAGGCTACAGTCCATGGGATCACAAAGAGTGGGACGCAACTAACCACACGGCATACACACACAGAATTTTCTGAAATAAGAATGGATGCTGAACTCCTTTGATACATATTCATATTGTTTGTTCAGAAATGTGAAGTTCAACAGATTCAACAGGATACAATGAAACAATTTTTTAATGTCAGCCATTGAAATTAGAAACATAACACATGCTTATTTTAACAATTCAAGCAATAATTGCTTTAATAATTGAAACAATAAAGAAACATTCAGTTTAGTACCAGTGCTCCAAGTAAGCACTTCTATCCACTTGATTTAGATGCAAAAGAATATACATATATAAAGATGTGGATTTTCCATGGATTTCACTTCAGCAGAGCCAAGGAGGAGTCACAAAATATGTATTTAGGTACTTCCCTGGTGGTCCAGTGGTTAACATTTAACCATCCAATTCAGGGGATGTGGGTAGGACCCCTGGTCAGGGAGCTGCCTAGTGGCCAAAAAGCCAAAACACAAAACAGAAGCAATATTGTAACAAACTTAATAGCGACTTTAAAAATTGTCTACACACACACACACACACACAAATGTTTTCAAAATAATATGTATTTAAAGGGAGAGCAATGGATAGAGACGGACTGACTGCCTGGCCCCTCACCTCAGGGCTCCTCAGTTCTGAACAGGGGTGAGGCAATTGCCTTCATTCATGGCAGTGCAGGGCTGACACCACAATAGCCCCTGAAATTGGAACTATTTTCTGACATTTTCCAAGTTCTGAGTAAAGGTTGGCATTCTCTGCTTTAAAAAAAAATGATACAATCAACCAACAGACTCTTTATTCTAGCATCATAACACCAGATTAACAAATCTGAGATGTCTAGAACCCCTTAGCCAATCTTTCTTCTCTTAAGTTGACCAGCTCCCTCCAAACATCCCCTTAATCTTTCCACGGCAACTCATGCCATTTATTGTCTCTCCCATTCGTTTTACAGTTGCTCTGAGTCTTTTGAAGGACTTCCCAGGTAGCACTAGTGGTAAAGAACCTGCCTGTCAATGAAGGAGACATAAGAGATGCAGGTTTGATCCCTGGGTCAGGAAGAGGACAGAGGAGACTGGCAGGCTACAGTCCAGGGCTGGAAAGAGTCGGACATGACTGAGGTGATTTAGCAAGCATGCGCATGATCAGTCTTTTGAAACTGTTGGCATTATCTATTTCCAATGTTATTTATCATTCTGTAGGTCTTGTCTCTTTAACTAAGATACAAATTTCCTGAGAAAAGGGACTTTGTATTTTATTGATTTGTATTTATCCTGCTGCTGCTACTGCTAAGTCGCTTCAGTCGTGTCCAACTCTGTGCGACCCCATAGACGGCAGCCCACCAGGCTCCCCCGTCCCTGGGATTCTCCAGGCAAGAACATTGGAGTGGGTTGCCATTTCCTTCTCCAATGTATGAAAGTGAAAAGGGAAAGTGAAGTCGTTCATTCATGTCCAACTCTTAGAGACCCCATGGACTGCAGCCCACCAGGCTCCTCCATCCATGGGATTTTCCAGGCAAGAGTACTGGAGTGGGGTGCCATTGCCTTCTCCGTGTATTTATCCTAAAGATACTTATTTATATTTGTCCAAGACACCATTATGCATATAACAAGCACTTGATAAAAAGTGGTCTCAAAGTTTAACACACACACACACACAAACACACACCCTTCTCTTTGACTTGTGTCAGTCATGAGCTGTGGAATTTTGGGAAAGTCACTCAGTTTCCTTGTTGATAATATAGGGATAAAATATCCACTTTACAGAACTGTTGTCAAGGCCAAATACTGCCTATAAGTGCTTCACTATTTATTATACAGATACAGACATAAATATAGTCAGATACAGATATAGTCGATCAATATTTATTGAAAAACTATACTGAAGTCCTAGTTTATAATCACTAACATAATTTGTGAATAAGATTTGAAAGTCATCTTAGAGGTTACCTCTTCTAATCTTATTTGACAGATGAGAAAAAAAAAAACCCACAGAAATGACATGTTCCAAACCTATACTAATATACATATTTAATAAAATTTTTGTTACATAAGTTTTCACACTTTCATGTCTATTAACTGTTAGAATAATCTGCTCCAGGTCAAAAAATATTTTATTTGTGACTAACCTAGAGTTGATTATAATCATTTTAGCAACCACCCTGGTTGAGAATTTTGTAAGTATGAATAGACCCTCAGTAATGAATCTGCTCAGTATCCTTAATCTGTTGAAGATATCAGGTTGATGATTTGTCTTTGAGCTGTTTTGTAGCTATCTAAGGCTAGGAAATATGAATGCACTTGATGGTAAATTGAAGTGTACTCGCATAACATCTAATGTATGCAGATTTAAACATGCATATTGTGAAATCAACCACATCTCCCTGAAGCTGAAGAAGAAATACACTTTAAAAAATGAACAATGCCCTATAGAGTTCCAAGCTCCTTGTTATGTAATAATTATTCAGCTAATTATAATACCGAGATTTTTGAAAAAGGAAAGAAAGCACATATCCAGTTTCTTCTGTTTCTGTGTGTGCATGTGGCTGAGAGTCCTGGGCAAGACATGTAGGGCAAGTGTGGAGATTCTGGGGTCCCTGAAAGGAGAGGTGACCATCCACCCATCTTGACAATTATCTGCTTTTGCTTGCTTCCTCTATGTTTAAATCTGCATGATTAAAATACAGCCTTGCTGGTGGAAAAGGGCTGGCTGAGATTTCTGACAACTGCATATTTAACTAGCCTGCAGTGATAATGCATGATACAATATCTGTCAGCACCTTTGCATTTGCCAGGAGGAAGGGCAAGAAAACTGTACTTTAAATGCTCAAGCTCAGAAAATCATTAGGCCAGCAGTTCATTTTAATGAAGAACAAACAAGCTTTTTCAAAGAGAAAAAGAAACACAAAGACTTCATTTTAGGATTTGCCTTTTAAAACTCTTTAATGGGATTATCATGGGAAATCTCCATTATATCTCTTCATTAATGCTGGTCTCTGAAATTAGGTAGAGGATAATTACTGAAAGACTTACTAGCATTTCAATAACTTTACACAGTCTTTATTTCCATGTCCAGTCTACCTGGACAGATAGGCGCTTATCATTAGGAGTTTGGACAGTTCAAACACAAGAGGCACAAATGCAATTAGACACCTTCAAAGGATGACTCTAGGAAGAATCTCCCATCTAAAATACTACTTCCTATCTTAGATTCCTGCTTCACAGCTGCTAATTATTTTTTTGTTTGTTTTGTTTTATCATTCAATGTAAATATGTTATCTTTGGAGAAAAAAAATCTAAATTTTGAATGAAACTGGTTTGAAGATATGGATGAATGATACCAAATTCATCTTACCATCTCTCCCTCCCTTCCTTCTTCCTTCTCCTCCCCCATCCATTTTTGGAAGACAATTGAGGCAGAAAAGAAACTATTCAGCACTTGAAGACTGGCATGCAGGTAATGGCTTCACAGATGGGAAAATCAGCTACTAAAAAAGAGCTGCTGACAACACCAAAACCAAATTTTGCCTGTTTCACAATTTCTCTCAGACCTAACCATTAATAATATAATTAATGTTAATAATATTTCTCTAATAATAGAGCCTTCTATTGTCTGTTGAATTGCAGCTTAAGACAATCTGGAAAGATGGATTAATTTAAAAGGGATAAAGGCAGCTATGTTTTGTTTTAATTCCATTAATTCCCCTTTCAAAAACAGGATAGTTACTAACTGCAGTAATCTTTTCCTAGCCAAAAAATGAATACTAAATTCAACAGACAGATTTAACTGAAAAACATAAACTTCATTTCATTCTGAATTTGAAAACTGTATTACATAAACAGGTAACTTCTCTGTTGTATTAGAGCCATAAGTATACAGATGTTGTATTACACCAAGGCTAACAATATTGGCAGACTTTCAAATCAGAAGCTCAAGGGGTTATTCCATACGGAAACATCAGCACACCCTTTCCTTCTTGCATTTTTTAACTGTTTGTGAATGATTCGTAAGTGTAAAATACTGAGATTTATTTTTCAGCATGAATGCACCCAAAAAAGAGGGAGGAGACTGTATCCTAATCCTAGGAGTTTACATCTTTACAATTAGCTCGTTCTCAAAGGATTCTTGGGTAACAAAAGCATGACAATTTTAACATGATTTTTTTAAGAGTATTTCTACAGAAACTCCTAGGCAGCTCATCAGTGTAAACAGACTCACAGAAGAGATAAGTTCTTTGGACCAAAAGTGAGATCAGACAAGTGTCAGACAGCTCAGCATAGATTTTCATGTTTGAGTAGATGAAAGAAACAGAAAGAAATGCCGCATCTGAATCCTTCTGCTTATCACTGAGCCAAATTCTTCTTTCTACAATTATTCCTCAGAGTTTTGGTGCCCAGGGAAATATAAATATCTGGAAGTTCACATAAAAAGTCCTGCTCACCTGCTCCATCCCTGAAGATCCTGCCACAATAGATCTGTGGCTGTGCCTGGCAATCTGTGCTCCCCAAAGACCACAGATAATTTTGATGCAATGCAGCCTCAGACCAAATTCTCAGCATCTCAAAAGCATAGTGAAAGCATGAGATTTGAACATTATAACCACAGGTGGAAAGAGGAGAGGGAAAAAAAAAATACTCTTTGCTACTTTTAACAGAACCTTTCACTGGAGGTTAGTGTAGATGGCTCATCTTTGGGTTGTGGGCAAAGAACCAGAATCAGCTCCCACAACTGTGAGGGGTGGTCAGAATGGAAAAGCTCTCTCTGCTGGCTGCAGCGATCGCTGGTAACAATGCTGGTTGGGAATGGGGAAAGGTACATCACTGAAGACAGCTCCTGGGAAGTGAAACTTCTCTTCCTCCCTCTTAGTACTCAGTCACTCTGGCCAGTGTGACATTTTACCTTATTAATAGTAATGCTTACACTGGTATAAAAATCTTTCAAAATGCAAAGCACTGGGGAGTTCCATGGTGATCCAGTGGCTAAGACTCTTCACACCTAAGGCAGGGGGCCTGGGTTCAGTCCCTGGTCTGACAACTAGATCCCATATGCCACAGCTGAGAGTTCTCAGGCTGTAACTAAACATCCCACCTGCCACAATTAAGAACTGGTACAGCTAAATGAATAAAAATAAATATTCTTAAAAATTATTTTAAACTTGAAAAGCATTGTAAAGTCATTTCTAATTCTTGGTGTCTCAAACCCACCTGCCAATGCAGAAGATGTAAGAGACGTGGGTTCAATCCCTGGGTCGGGAAGATCCCCTGGAGAAGGGTATGGCAACCCACTCCAGTATTCTTGCCTGGAGAATCCCCATGGACAGAGGAGCCTGGTGGGCTACAGTCCATAGGGTTGCAGAGTCGGACATGACAGAAGCGACTTAGCATACACACAGCACTGAAGTGTACAAAGGTCAAGGGCTCAAGCCCTAAGAATTTCGATATTCTGTAACTCAAAAGTCAAATAGAACTGAATTTGTTTGTGTGTAGTAAAGACTTGTGGGGGTGGGGGGCTTCCCAGGTGGCTCTAGTCGTAAAGAACCTGCCTGCCAATACAAATGACTCAAGAGATGCAGGTTGGATCCCTGGGTTGGGAAGATCCCCTGGAGAAGGAAATGGCAACCCACTCCAGTATTCTTGCCTGGAAAATTCCATGGACAAAAGAGTAGGACCATGGGGTCACAAAGAGTAGGACATGACTGAGCGACTGAGCACACACATACATCATACTTTCCTATAGTTTTCCTCCTCTCTAGCTTCCTTGGGCCATTTCTATCCAAGATGTTCCACCCTTAACGTACCTACAATGGTTACTCAGCATCTAAAATAAGCAGGTGAACATTAGAATTAGAATTTTTCTGTCTGGGTTGTTTCTTCTTAGAAATAAAGAATGTGCTATATGTGGTTCAGAAGATGGGTGGTACAGTCCATTGATGGTACTTTTGTCTTTGGGTTTCATACTCAGGGTGCATGGGGAGTCGTTTTCCCATCAGGAAAATTTTAAGGAATAAAACATGGTGTTTTATTTTGAGGGCTTTTGAAAAATTCAACAAGTTCGTACTTAGCAGAGTAAAAAGAGGACAGTGGAGGTAACTGTTTAAGAGTTGTGTGCTGCTATGTATAACGTGAGGAATAATTTATGCAGATTTTGTCTGATGGTGGTTGAACGGAATATTCTCTTCTCCGCACTACAGTTTGACTTCTGGATAAAAGTTGATGTATTATGTGGTGCAATAACACCAATTATATTAATTAATCAATTAAAATGTGCACTGAATGTTGGCTATGAGCCCAGTGCTCTTCTAAGTAATACTAAGAATATATCACTGAAGATAGCAAGAAAATAAGAAATTCTTGCTTTGGTAAAACTTACATGCTATTATAGGTATACAGAAAATAAACATAGTGAGTAGGTAAATGATACACCATGTGGGAATGTGATAAGTGTGTGTTAGTCAGGCTTCCTTAGTGGCTCAGATGGTAAAGAATGTGCCTGCAATGCGGGAGACCTGGTTCGATCCCTGGGTCGGGAATGTGATCGGTAAAAAACAGGGCAGAGTTACAGAGGATCTACTGAAAAATAGTTGCCTTTTGAGCACCTAATCAGTCAGGTACTATGTTAGATATAAAGGATTTAAGTATCCAAGAGAGAATCCTGAACCCTAAGGCTTAAGAAGCCCATGCTGTGGCTGTCGTAAGCCAGAGTTTGTCAAGATCAGTACATGGATTGTCACGCAGACTAGCCTGACCATGGAGAGTACTGAGCATGGATCAGAGAGCACGATTTCCCACTGGGTTGCCCAGTTCTTCTCAATACACAGCTTCGTGAATACACATGACACATGAATTAGAGCAGGGAGTTGAGGGTAACACATTTTACAACCTGAATACAATCAGTATAGGGTGTCCCAGGTGTCTCAATGGTAAACAATCTGTCTGCCAATGAAAGGACCACAGGAAACACGGGTTTGACCCCTGGGTGAGGAAGATCCCCCAGAAGAGACAATTGCCAAACCTCTCCAGTACTTTTGTGTGGGAAATCCCATGGACAGAGGAGCTTGGGATGGGGTCACAAAGAGTTGGACATAACTGAGCACACACAGAAGCCAACAATCAGTATAAGGCTCGAAGCTGATCAGTACATGACTACATAAAACAGAAAGCCACGTCTGTCAAAGAGAATGGCCTTTATCCTATTAGCCCATGCATAAAAATTAACTCATTAATCTGCATTAGTATTTTATGACATTTACTCAATAAAGCTTTTTCTTTTTAGTTATTTTACTAATGAGGCTTATTACATTTTCTCTTGAGTGATGAATACTATCCCAGGAATAAAATATTTCCCCCAAATATTGTATATCTAATTAAAACATAATATGTAGTAAATAAATATAACTCTATTTAGCAAAAATTCAAAATAACAAAAACTTTGTCAGCAAATACTATATGTCACAGAAGACAGAGCATCAGCAATGTATGATAAATTCTCTGACATCCTTTTCCTCCATTAGTAAGAATACTGATGAGTGAAATTGTGCAGTAGTTTGAAAATGCCAAAGAATGTTCAAACTACTGCACAATTGCACTCATCTAACACTCTAGCAAATTAATGCTCAAAATTCTCTAAGCAAGGCTTCAAGAACATGTGAACCAAGAATTTCCAGACGTTCAAGCTGGATTTAGAAAAGGTAGAGGAACCAGAGATCAAATTGCCAACATTTGCTGGATCATAGAAAAAGCAAGAGAATTCCAGAAAAGTTGTCTACTTCAGCTTCATTTCCTGCAGTAAAGCCTTTGTGTGGATCACAACAAACTGTGGAAAATTCTTAAAAAGATGGGAACACCAGACCACCTGACCTGCCTCCTGAGAAATCTGTATGTAGGTCAAGAAGCAACAGTTAGAACTGGACATGGAACAACAGATTGGTTACAAATAGGGAAAGGAGTATGTCAAGGCTGTATATTGTCACCCTGCTGATTTAACTTATATGCAGAGTACATCATGTGAAATGCCGGGCTGGATGAAGCAAAGCTGAAATCAAGAATTCAGGAAGAAATATCAATAAGCTCAGATACACAGATGACACCACCCTTATGTCAGAAAGCAAAGAGGAACTAAAGAGCCTCTTGATGAAAGTGAAAGAGGAGACTGAAAAATCTAGCTTAAAACTCAACATTCAAATAACTAAGATCATGGCATCAGGTAAACAGTGGATACAGTGAGAGACCTAATTTTCTTGGGTTCCAAAATCACTGTTGATGGTGACTGCAGCCATGAAATTAAAAAATGTTTGCTCCTTGGAAGAGAAGCTATGATCAGCCTAGACAGCATGTTAAAAAGAAGAGACATTACTTTGACAACAAGGTTCCATCTAGACAAAGTTATGGTTTTTCCAGTAGTCATGTATGGATGTGAGAGTTGGATCATAAAGAAAGCTGAGTGCAGAAGAATTGATTCTTTTGAACTGTGGTGTTGGGGAAGATTCTTGCGAGTTCCTTGGACTGCAAGGAGATCAAAGCAGTCAATCCTAAATGAAATCAGTCCTGAATATTCATTGGAAGGACTGATGCTAAAGCTGAAGCTCCAGTACTTTGGCCACTGATGTAAAGAACTGACTCATTGGAAAAGACCCTGATGCTAGGAAAGATTGAAGGCAGGAGGAGAAGGGGATAACAGAGGATGAGATGGTTGGATGGGATCACCAACTAGATGGATGTGAGTTTGAGCAAGCTCTGAGAGTTGGTGGTGGACAGGGAAGCCTGGCATGCTGCAGTCCATGAGGCCGCAAGGAGTCAGACACGACTCACAGAATTGAAGTGAGCTGAAGAATAGTGATGGCAATCCTTGACGTCAGATACTGTGTGATTATTTTGTGTGTGTATACACACACACACATATATTTATTCTTAGTCAATCACATTGATCATCATGATTTTTTGTTGCTCTTTAGTCACTAAGTGACTAAGTCATGTCTGACTTTTTTGTGACCCCATGGACTTTAGCCAGCCAGGCTCCTCTCTGCATGGGATTCCCCAGGCAAGAATACTGCAGTGGATCGTCCACTTCCTTTTCCAGGGGATCTTCCCAGTCCAGGGGTCAAACTTGCATCTCCTGCATCAGCAGGTAGATTCTTAACCACTGAGCACTAGGGAAGCCTATATACATATAATAAGGAAGGGGAGAGATTTAAAATAACTAAGACACTATTGTCACCAATTATTTTTAACAGAAGACTGGGACCTAGTTCCTTTAAGATAATAAAGAAAAGAGAACAATAAACCATACTATCAAATAGTCAATAATTCATATTCAAGGACAGATCCAGTCCTGTGAATACTAAAACTTATACAATTGTAGAGGCCCTGTTTACAAAAAGAATACAAAGTTATAAATACAGAGTTGAATTATAAACTAACTTTGCTGTTACATGAGTTGTTATTAAGAATTAAAAAAATTAAAACAAGCTTGTATATTTTAAAAAGCTGATGCATGACAAGCATCATAAAATTCATAAAAATAATATGCTGTTATTAATTAAGTAAATATGTAGTCACCAAAGGTCATCTCTTGGCAAGTAGAACTGGACACAGGATTGTGAAATTAAACAGCCACAAATATAGCATCATTTGGAGAGTTCTGTCCCAAAATGTTTTTCACTTTTCAATTAGCCATTGCCATGGCAATACACAATGTTGAACTGAAATTCTTATTAAATATCTAGAAGGGATATTTTGACCTGGAAGCAAAGCATTCTGAAATGATCCTTGCTTGCAAACAAAGTAGAACACAACTTGAACCCATTCAAAGGATGGTTAGGCAAACAGGCCCTAGAGTCAAAATGACTAGATCCAAATTCCAAATTTCTAATTTATTTGGATCATAGAATATTGAAATTTTGTGTTTATTTTAAGTTAATCTTCAACAGTCACTTTGTTCTAACTTGTACAGTTTATAAGGAGTATGTGACTTCTATGATTCTAATTTTAAAATAATTTTCAGAGACATAAAAATTTGTTTAATTAGGGCTAAATTAGGGAGTGCATAATGAGTTAATTTTCTGAAGGTCTGTGGATAAAATTACTCCCATTTGGAAAGTACAGTTTACAGCTTTAATTAAACATATTTTGACAAATGCAGCTTTTTTAAACAAGTATCTTTAATTTTAATGATAGACAATCCTTTAAACTTTTTGAAATAACCTTTAGTTATACAAAAAATTTCATCTCTATTTTGTAAAAAAAACTTAAACTGAAATTAGTGGCTAAACAAAATAAATATAGACTAGAATAATTGTGGGGTCACTGCTCCTTTCTCCTGGGTCCTGGTGCACACAAGGTTTTGTTTGTGCCCTCCAAGAGTTTGCTTCCCCAGTCCTGTGTAAGTTCTGGCGGCTCTGTGGTGGAGTTAGTGGCAAGCTCCTCCAAGAGGGCTTATGCCACACCCAGGTTTGCTGCACCCAGAGCACCGACTCCACTGCTGACTCGCACCTCCGCAGGAGACACCCAAACACTCAAAGGCAGGTCTGGCTCCATCTCTGTGGGGTCTCCTGGTGCACAGAAGGTTTTGTTTGAGCCTCCGAGCATCACGGGTAGGTATGGGGTTTGATTCTAAATGTGATTTCACCCCTCCTGATATCTTACTGAGGCTTCTTCTTTGCCCTTGGAGGTGGGATATCTGTTTTTGGTGGGATCCAACATGCTTCTATCAGTGGTTGTTCAGCAGTGAGTTGTAATTTTGAAGTTCTCACAGGAGAAGATGAGCGCACATATTTCTACTCCACCATCTTGTGTCAGAAGTTTCAAATCAGGAAAGGAGTACATCAAGGCTGTATATTGTCACAGTGCTTATTTAACTTATATGCAAAATACATCATGCGAAATGCCAGGCTGGATGAAGCACAAGCTGGAATCAAGATTGCCAGGAGAAATACCAATAACCTCAGATACACAGATGACACCACCCTTATGGCAGAAAGCAATGAAGAACTAAAGAGCCTCTTGATGAAAGTGAAAGAGGAGAGTGAAAAAGTTGACTTAAAACTCAGCATTCAGAAAACTAAGATCATGGCATCCGGTCCCATCACTTCATGGCAAATAGATGGGGAAACAACAGAAACAGTGAGAGACTTTATTTTGGGGGTTCCAAAATGACTGTTGATGGTGATTGCAGCCGTGAAATTAAAAGATGCTTGCTCCTTAGAAGAAAAGCTATGATCAACCTAGACAGCATATTAAAAAGAAGAGACACCGCTTTGCCAACAAAGGTCTGTCTAGTCAAAACTATGGTTTTTCCAATAGTCATGTATGGATATGAGAGTTGAACCGTAAAGAAAGCTGAGTGCAGAAGAATTGATGTTTTTGAACTGTGATGTTGGAGAAGACTCTTGCAAGTCCCTTGAACTGCAAGGAGATCCAGGCAGTCCATCCTAAAGGAAATCAGTCCTGAATATTCATTGGAAGGACTGATGCTAAAGCTGAAACTCCAATAATCTGGTCACCTAATGCAAAGAACTGACTCAATGGAAAAGACCCTGATGCTGGGAAATATTGAAAGCAGGAGGAGAAGGGGACGACAGAGGATGAGATGGTTGGATAGCATCACTGACTAGATGTATGTGAGTTTGAGCAAGCTCTGGGAGTTGGTGAAGGACAGGGAAGCCTGGTGTGTCCATGGGGTCACAAGGAGTCGGACATGACTGGGCAACCGAACTGAACTGAACCGAAAATAACTGTTGTGGTAATTTTATGTAAATATTCACTGACATTTTCTTTATCTGTTCAAACACACTTGAAGGCTGAATATTTATCTCCTAGAAGCACCTGTATCAAAAATTTCCCTTTGCTTTGAATTATTATTGTTAAAACATTGATTTTACATTGACTGATCGATTCAAAGGAATCCTAATCAGTATCCTAGTTGACATTTTTTGAGAAATTGATAAGCTGATTTTAAAACTTATATGGAAACTCAAAAGGTTTAGGATAGCTAAAACATTTAAAAGGTGGAGAAAAATTGGAAGATCTATCACAACCTAATTTTAAGACTTCTCATAAAGCTACAATAATCCATCATTGTGTTATTGATGTAAAAACAGACTAATGGAATCCATTAGAGAATCTAGATACTCTCATGAACACGGTAAATGTATTTTTGACAAAATGTCAGTATATCCAATAATTTATTGAACATAGTATAATCTTTCACCAAATTATGTTGAAACACGAGTAGCCGTATACAGAAACCCTTGGTCCTTATTTCCCACCACATACAGAAATTTAATTGAAATGGATCATGAGAACTAAAACTATAAAAATTCTAGAAGACAAGAAAGGAGAAAATATAGTAACTTAGGTTTAGCAAAATTTCATAATAAGACGCAAAGAGTACAAGTTGCAGATTTATCAAAATTTTTTAAAAAGCTTTTACCCTTCAAAAGACACCTTTATGAAAATGTAAAGACAAGCCAGAGACTGGGAGAAAATACTTGTAAAACATATCCAACAATAGACTCCTCTGTCCATGGGATTCTCCAAGCAAGAATACTGGAGTGGGTTGCCATTTCCTTCTCCAAGAATTGTATCTTAGCAATAAAATAAGCCAAATTAATAACAGAAAAGTAAAGAAATTAATAAAAATGAAACTTCAAAGTATCTAAACATATGCTTCACCAAAGAAAAACAAATAATTCACCAAATACATGAAATGGTGTTTAATAAATTTAGTCATTAAATAAATACAAATTTAAACTACAGTAACATATCATTTCACCATTAGTATGCAGACTAAAGTTAAAAAGCCTGACTATACCAATTATTATTAAAAATATGGAGGACTTGTGGAGCTGGAAGTCTCATATACTGCTAGCAAAGACATAGAATGGGGACTTCCCCTGGTAATCCTGTGGTTAAGACACCCCACTTCCAATGCAGGAGTGCAGGTTCCACCACTGGTTTGGGAACTAAGATCCCACATGCCTTGTGACATGACCAAAAAATAAATAAATAAATTTTTAAAAAGAATCAGGAAAAATAATAATTCATTGTTGTTAAAAAAGGAAGATATAGAATGATACAACTACTTTAGAAAACATTTTGGCAGTTTCTTACACTCTATGACCCAGGGAAGCCTGGCGTGCTGCAGTCCATGAGGTCACAGAGAGTTGGACACAACCGAGCAACTGAACTGAACTGAACTGATGACCCAAACACACGAGCTTGCCTGGTGGCTCAGATGGTAAAGAATTCAACTGTAACACAGGAGACCTGGCTTGGATCCCTGGGTGGGGAAGATTCCCCTGGAGAAGGAAATGGCAACCCACTCCAGTATTCTTGCCTGGAAACTCCCCATGGACAGAGGAGCCTGGCGGGCTACATTCTATGGGTTCACAAGGAGTTGGACACGACTGAGCGACTAACCACATGATCCACTCATTCCAGTTCTAGGAATTTACCCATGAGAAATGAAAAAACATACTTACACAAAAACTTGCATGCAAATATTCATAGCACTTTTATGTGCAACAGCTAAAAGCAACTCAAATATCCATCAGCAGGTGAATGACAAACCCGCTGTACCGTTTCCACACGTTGGAATACTACTCAACAGCAACAAAAAGGAGCTACAGGCCCAAGTACCAACGTGAATGCATTTCAAAATAATTATACCGAGTGAAAAAAAACAGTCAAAATAAATGCACCTACTATATGATACCATTTACATAAAATCGTATCACATGCAAGCTAGTGTCTGGTGACTGAAACTCTATCAATGGCTGCCTCAGGGTAGTGGCAGGGGGTGCAAGGAATTTAGGGGTGATGGCTATGTTTATTATCTTGACCGTGGTAATTATTTCATGGGTGTTTGCGTATGTCAAAACTATCAAACTGTGCATTTTGAATATGTGCAATTTACCATATTTTAATTATACCTTAAAAAAGCTTTTTTTTTTTTTTAAAAAAAAAAGAAAGGTTAAAAAGAGTACTCTAGGAGGTATACATTAGGAAGTGTATATCAATTTGCCTGGTAGCTCTTCCGAGCCAGTTTTGTCCCTTATAGAAAATTTTTGTAAATTTGGAACTCCAAAAAGTTCCTAACAAAACAAGCCTAGGGATTTCTCTGCTGATCCAGTGATTAAGACTTCACACTGCCAATGCAGGGGGTACAGGTTCAACCCCTGGTTGGGGAGCCAAGATCCCACATGCCAAAAAAAATAAAAGCCTAATAAAATGCCAGTGTTCATCTCTAACAATTAACACTCCAAATACTATACTTAAGAAAAGATACCATGTAAATAACACCCACAGATGAGACGTTGATCATACTTCTTTAATTTGGTATTGCGATGTTTACTTTTTTTTATAAGTTGGCTGGTATCAAGATGCCAACAGAAGAATGGAGGGTCTTGAAGAAAACTTTTACTTAAGAAGGTATATTTTTACAGTCTGGCATCATATCTGACACGTGTTCTTTGTTAGCAATTTTCCAAGTTGGTGACATTTCTGAAACACAATAAGTACCCTGTCAATCAATGTTTCAAAGTATAGAGAAGCTTGAAATATTTCAGATTAGATAGATTGAAATGCCACTAACTCGTGAAAGTATCATTATCACATTTTTTTTATTTCAAAGATCAGCCATTAGAAAAGCTATGCTTTATCCAAAGGGCTTCTATTAATCATGACTAAAAATTATACATATATATATAGCTAAATATATGTAAAGTAAAGTAAAGTTAGTCACTCAGTCGTGTCTGACTCTTTGTGACCGCCTAGACTGTAGCCCACCAGGTTCTTTTGTCCATGGAATTCCCTAGGCAAGAACTCTGGAGTGAGTTGCCATTACATATATATATATATATATATATATATATATATATATATATATATATATATGTTTCAGTTCAGTTCACTTCAGTTCAGTCGCTCAGTTATGTCCGACTCTTTGCAACCCCATGAATCCCAGCAAGCCAGGCCTCCCTGTCCATCACCAACTCCCGGAGTTCACTCAGACTCACGTCCATTGAGTCAGAGATGCCATCCAGCCATCTCATCCTCTGTCATCCCCTTCTCCTCCTGCCCCCAATCCCTCCCAGCATCAGAGTCTTTTCCAATGAGTCAACTCTTTGCATGAGGTGGCCAAAGTACTGGAGTTTCAGGCTTAGCATCATTCCTTCCAAAGAAATCCCAGGGCTGATCTCCTTCAGAATGGACTGATCGGATCTCCTTGCAGTCCAAGGGACTCTCAAGAGTCTTCTCCAACACCACAGTTCAAAAGCATCAATTCTTCGGTGCTCAGCCTTCTTCACAGTCCAACTCTCACATCCATACATGACCACAGGAAAAACCATAGCCTTAACTAGATGGACCTTTGTTGGCAAAGTAATGTCTCTGCTTTTCAATATGCTATCTAGGTTGATCATAACTTTCCTTCCAAGGAGTAAGCGTCTTTTAATTTCATGGCTGCAGTCACCATCTGCAGTGATTTTGGAGCTCAAAAAAATAAAGTCTGACACTGTTTCCACTGTTTCCCGACCTATTTCCCATGAAGTGATGGGACCCGATGCCATGATCTTTGTTTTCTGAATGTTGAGCTTTAAGCCAACTTTTTCACTCTCCACTTTCACTTTCATCAAGAGGCTTTTTAGTTCCTCTTCACTTTCTGCCATAAGGGTGGTGTCATCTGTATATCTGAGGTTATTGATATTTCTCCCGGTAATCTTGATTCCAGCTTGTGTTTCTTCCAGTCCAGCGTTTCTCATGATGTACTCTGCATGTAAGTTAAATAAACAGGGTGACAATATACAGCCTTGACGTACTCCTTTTCCTATTTGGAACCAGTCTGTTGTTCCATGTCCAGTTCTAACTGTTGCTTCCTGACCTGCATATAGGTTTCTCAAGAGGCAGGTCAGGTGGTCTGGTATTCCCGTCTCTTTCAGAATTTTCCACAGTTTATTGTGATCCACACAGTCAAAGGCTTTGCCATAGTCAATAAAGCAGAAACAGATGTTTTTCTGGAACTCTCTTGCTTTTTCCATGATCCAGCAGATGCTGGCAATTTGATCTCTGGTTCCTCTGCCTTTTCTAAAACCAGCTTGAATCCCATAAAACTGCTACCTAAGTGACTATCATAAGGCTAATTCATCTTACACATCTACAGGGGACAATTTTCCTTTAATAAGAAAAATATTTTGATACTTATGAGATATGTAGTTGGCTTTAAATAAATAGGTGAAAGCACTGTTAAGTATCCAAGCTCAATACTATCATCCACTTGAGGGTAGAATTTAGACTAAAGTTCTACCTAATCACATAGAATAAAGTGACTACTTATTTAGACTATCAAACTGACATAATGCTCACTGTACACTTCACTGGCCTGTATCCTAAAGTTGCCTAATAAATGCCTTCCTTTCAGTTTTCAGCAACTTTGCTGTTTTTTCACAAAGGGTTTTGAAAGCCTCTGTATCGTTGTCCAAACCTAATCACTCATTTCATATGGTGTCTATACAGATGATCTCCTTACCAGGAAGGAGGCATGGAACCCTAGCACATTAAATGGATCTTGGTGCTTGTAGAACTAATTACATGCATATCAGGACATCTGTGTGATCCCATAATTCTCAGAGTGGTCACCCTCCTCAGACATCAGTGATTCAGTGGAATTCTCAGTCTTTCTGTTAAAACCTCTTCTCTAATTTTGATAGCTCATTGTATTAATGAAGCATTTCCTAAAAAATAGTCCAAACATATACATTCAGTTCAGTTCAGTTCATTCACTCAGTCGTGTCCAACTCTTTGCAATCCCATGAACCACAGCATGCCAGGCCTCCCTGTCCATCACCAACTCCCGGAGTTCACCCAAACCCGTGTTCACTGAGTCGGTGATGCCATCCAACCATCTCATACTCTGTCGTCCCCTTCTCCTGCCCTCAATCTTTCCCAGCATCAGGGTCTTTTCCATTGAGTCAGCTCTTCACATCAGATGGCCAAAGTACTGGAGTTTAAGCTTCAAAATCAGTCCTTCCAATGAACACCCAGGACTGATCTCCTTTAGGATGGACTGGTTGGATCTCCTTGCAGTCCAAGGGACTCTCAAGAGTCTTCTCCAACACCACAGTTCAAAAGCATCAATTATTCTATGTTCGGCTTTCTTTATAGTCCAACTCTCACATCCATACATAACCACTGGAAAAACCATAGCCTTGACTAGACGGACATTTGGTGGCAAAGTAATGTCTCTGCTTTTTAATATGCTGTCTAGGTTGGTCATAACTTTCCTTCCAAGGAGTAAACATCTTTTAATTTCATGGCTGCAATCACCATCAGCAGTGATTTTGGAGCCCAGAAAAATAAAGTCAGCCACTGTTTCCACTATTTCCCCATCTATTTGCCATGAAGTGATGGGGCTGATGCCATGATCTTGGTTTTCTGAATATTGAGCTTTAAGCCAAATTTTTCACTCTCCTCTTTCACTTTCATCAAGAGGCTCTTCAGTTCTTCTTCACTTTCTTCCATAAGGGTGGTATCATCTGCATATCTGAGGTTATTGATATTTCTCCCAGCAATCTTGATTCCAGCCTGTGACTTGACCAGTCATATACATCAGACTTGACCAGTGCTAACTGACAATGAAGATTTCTAGATCTATCACTAGTATCAAATTGAATATTCATTTTTTATTGGAGTATGGTTGGTTTGTAATGATCTGTCCATGAAATTCTCCAGGCAAGACTACTGGAGTGGATAGCCATTCCCTTCTGCAGGGGATATTCCTGACCTAGGGACTGAACCCAGGTCTCCTGCATTGGAGGCAGATTCTTTACCTTCTGAACCACAACGTTGTGTTATTTTCTGCTGTACAACATGAATCAACCATATGTATACATATATCCCCTCCTTCTTGGACCTCCTTTCAATCCCCCCATCCCACCCCTCTAGGTCATCATAGAGCATTGGAGCTGAGCTCCCTGTGCTATACAGCAGGTTTCCACTAGCTATCTATTTTACACATGGTAGTAAATGTATATATATATATATATATATACACGTCAGGGCTATTTTTTCATTTTTAATTAGGATGGAGATGATTACTTGCCATACTGAAGGACTGAAGGCCAGTCCTAGGGTGCTGTTCAGTTCTTCATGGTCTTGCTTGTTCCTCATTCTACTGACAACTGCAGTTATTAAGAGAACTTTAATATCAGAGAGACACTACTAACATTTTTCAATTGCAAGGAAATTATTTCAAGTGAAAATAAAACATAGGAACAGGGAGGGAAATTCATAGTTGAAAAATTAGGTTGTTTTTGGAAAGAATATATAATAGAAATCTAAATCTTCTTAGTACAGGATTTGATTGATATTGCCAAATAAATAGCTTTAAACCGTAAGAAAGAAAGAAAGACTGAAGAAATGACCCTTTAGAGACATGAACAAAATCAAAATTGGCAGTGTTGTTTTGTTCGGTGAAAATGAAATCCTAAAGTATGAACCTTCCATTAGGAAGCTAGTCGTAAGCCACTGAGAAGACTTCAGTATTATCTCTCAGGACATTCCTTTTTAAGAGCAGAGATACATTTTTAGGCTTTTTCACTAATTTGCATTTTAAAAAATATTTCTATGTACACAAATACTGGTATTACACACTAAAATAGTCAAAGCTGGAAATTTCACATGCAAATGTTAGATAATTTAAATTTTTAAAATTCAAGACAGGTTATCACATTCATTCCCCACTGAAACATCATGCCGTTGTGAAAAAGATACTACTACGAAAGACAGTGATATCTTGGCTGCAAGACTGGGACAGAAAGGTCACTCCAAAGAAAACATTGGAATTTCTAAAACTGTACCCTTGGTACACAAAACACATTTCCTTCTTATTTGTGATTATATTCTTGATCTAGTACTTATCTTTGAATGAAGCAAAATGAAAACATCATTCTTTTCTCTCCATAGAATTGTTGAATGTGGAATGATAGTGTAACGGTGCTAGATTATTAGTTGTCTCATATATGAGTATCAAGGGAATGATGGGATAGTAAAGGGAAGAAAGTATCTTCCCTGGTGGCTCAGCGGTAAAAAATTCGCCTGCCAAGCAGGAAACACAGGTTCAATCCCTGGGTCAGGAAAGGCAACCCACTCCAGTATTCTCGCCTGGGAAATCCCAAGGACAGAGGAGCCTGGCGGGCTACAGTCCGCGGGGTCACAATGAGTTGGACCCGACTGAGTGACTAGATAGCAAAAGGGAAAAATAATTTGATAATGCGTGGAAGATAATGCAGAATACTACAAGACTTCCAACAAGGCAAATTTTCAGAGATTCAAAGTGTCCTTTCTTCCCTGCCTTATCCCAAAGAATAATTTTAACCTTCATATTCATGTTTTATTGAGTAAAATTTCTGTTTCACTCATGTAAATGTGAGGAATCTGTACTCAGCCACTGTGCGGAACAAAAGCTTAAATTATGGACCAGGGTAGATAATGACTCAGTTCCAGCTCTTCTACTTAAAACCATATGAACTTCAGTTTTTTTTACTTCAACCAGTCTCGTTCCATTTTTTTTTTTCCTCAGTAAGAAAATAAGATTCTGTATCATTCCTAGAGTCACAGTGAGGAAGAAAGTAGTTATACAAAAAAGCAACTGCCACAGTCCTTGGCACACTGTAGGCACCAGTTATAAGCACTCTATCATTCTCGGCTCCTTGTAGAGTTGATCTCCTGTGTATGCACAGCATCCTATAAAGATGCTCAGAGCACCAGTTTAGTAGTTTTACCTTCTATGAAAATCTATGATTTTAAACCAGATTTCAAAAGATCAACTGAGATAATGGCCTTTTGTCTCCCTATACTGATGTTTAATATGCCAGAGATAAATGTGAAGCTACAGCAAAACCATGCTTGACTATTAATTGCCTCTTGAGTAGATAACATATGAAAAACAGTAGGTATGCACACAGTGTCTCCTTAATTTGTGTTTATATATTCTAGCAACACAATTAGAGCTTAGGCTGAATTTTTTTAATTGAAGGATTGAGAGTTCTTTTGGACTCTTTCTGAGATTCCATATATAGATTAAGAAATGGGTTGGCATATATACACTACTAATATTATGTATAAAATAGATAACTAATGAGACCCTACTGTATACCTCAAGGAAATCAGTGTTCTATGGTGACTTAAAGAGGGGATATAGGGCTCAGACGTTAAAGAATCTGCCTGAATGCAGGAGACCTAAATTCAATCCCTAAGTGGGAAGATCCCCTAGAGGAGGGAATGGCTACCTACTCCAATATTCTTGCCTGGAGAATTCCATGGGCAGAGGAACCTGGCAGGCTATAGTCCATGGGGTCACAAAGAGTCAGACGTGACTGAGAGACTAACACCTCCACTTTTCACATATGTATACATATAGCTGATTCACTTTGCTGTACACTAGAAAGTAACACAATCTTGTAAAGCAACTATACTAAAAAAAAAAAAAAAAAAAAACAGAAAGAAAGAGAAAAAAAAAATCATACATTTAGGCCATGCCACTATAGTTTTCATCTCAACCAGAGAGTGAGAGTTTGTCATTGTACCATAATTTCATATTAGGTACCCGACAGTAACAGCTTTTCCTTCCACTGAATAGGGAGAAAAACAATTTTTCTTTAAAGTGTCTGTGATCCAAAACCTCTGGGCCTTGGCTAGAATTTAGTGAATGATGTACCATTTGGAAAGCAGATTGCTTGAATGCAATTTTATACCCACTTAGTAAAATATATTCTCCATTTGTTAGGTACATCTATTATGTCTGCAAATTGAGCAAACCCAAGAAACATAAAGAAGAGGAGATACAGCCCCCATTCCGATTTAAAAGTGAAAGGGAGTCCTTATTCCACTTTTCTATTGACATAACCAGCTTTGCTTTATAACATTCCAAATTGAAATGTACATTATTGGCATCCACCCATGAATTAAAATATGCTTGCTCTTTGGAAGAAAAGCTATGACAAACCTAGACAGCATATTAAAAAGCAGAGACATCACTTTGCTTACAAAGGTTTGTACAGTCAAAACTATGGTTTTTCCAATAGTCATGAATGGATATGAGAGTTAGATCATAAACAAGGCTAAGCAACAAACTGATACTTTTGAATTGTGGTGCTTAGAAGACTCTTGAGAGTCCCTTGGACAGCAAGGAGATCAAACCAATTAACCCTAAAGGAAATCAGTCTTGAATATTCATTGGAAGGGCTGATGCTGAAGCTGAAGCTCCAATTCTTTGGCCACCTGATGTAAAGAGTCAACCCACTGGAAAAGGCCCTGATTCTGGGAAAGATTGAGGGCAGGAGAAGAAGGTGGCAACAGAAGATGAGATGGTTGGATGGCGTCACCAACTCAATGGATATAAGTTTGAGCAAACTCTGGGAGATAATGAAGGACAGGGAAGCCTGCTGTGCTGCAGTCCATGGGCTCACAGAGTCAGACACAACTTAGCAACTGAGCCAAAACATATCACCAACTTCATGCTTCTCCACCACCTTTCTCAAGTCGGACAGCTAGTTACACCCACCTTTGATATTAACTCTTTCTTTTCTATCAACTCTTCTCAAACACAATTTCTCACCTAAATGCCATGACCATTACCCTTTACACTGATGTGGGCTAAAATCATTTTTTTAAAAACTAGCCAAATGAAAGTCACTTGACAAACTAAAATATATTATCCTAGCTTCATAGTGCTTTTCTAGTGTCTAATGGAAATGTTAAAATTTTGTCATTTTTTTCTTATTTACTGTAATTTACTTATTTACTGTAAGTAACTTTGGTTACTAAGTCAGTGATATAAACATCAACTGGAAACCATTCAAAACAAACTTGAAATATATGTGAGAATCAGTTCAGTACAATAGCTCAGTCACGTTCAACTCTGTGACCCCATGGACTGCAGCACACCAGGCTTCCCTGTCCATCACCAACTCCCAAAGTCTACTCAAACTCATGTTCATTGAGTAGGTGATGCCATCCAACCATCTCATCCTCTGTTGTCCCCTTCTTCTCCCGCCTTCAATCTTGCCCAGCATCAGGGTCTTTTCCATTGAGTCAGCTCTTCACATCAGGTGGCCAAAGTATTGGAGTTTCAGCTTCAACATCATCCTTCCAATAAATATTCAGGACTGATCTCCTTTAGGATGGACTGGTTGGAACTCCTTGCAGTCCAAGGGACTCTCAAGAGTCTTCTCCAACACCACAGTTCAAAAGCATCACTTCTTTGGTGCTCAGCTTTCTTAATAGTCCAACTCTCACATCCATACATGACCACTGGAAAAAGCATAGCCTTGACTAGACGGACCTTTGTTGGCAAAGTAATGTCTCTGCTTTTCAATATGCTGTCTAGGTTGGTCATAACTTTAATTCCAAGGAGTAAGAATCTTTTAATTTCATGGCTGCAGTCACCATCTGCACTGATTTTGGAGCCCCAAAAAATAAAGTCTGCCACTGTTTCCCCATCTATTTGAAGTGATAGGACTGGATGCCATGGTCTTTGTTTTCTGAATGCTGAGTTTTAAGCCAACTTTTTCACTCTCCACTTTCACTTTTATCAAGAGGCTCTTTAGTTCTTCTTCACTTTCTGCCATAAGGGTGGTGTCATGTGCATATCTGAGGTTACTGATATTTCTCCCAGCAATCTTAATTTCAGCTTAACCCTGCCCAATTTTATCATTTCAGTGGTAAGTACTGTGCAACAAACAGTTAATATAGCATGTTTGATGCTGTGGTGTTGGAAGATTCTGCTTTGAAAGTTGCATCTTCTGAAGCTTTCTCTACCTGATAGGGGTGTTTCCTTGTGCTTACACAGTTGGTATATAATATGTGACCTATGTTAACCATCTGCTGAGAGTCTGGAATTTTGCTAGTTGCTAGACAGATAATGCCTATGTGAGCAGCTACAAACAGGTTTCCTTGAGCAGAAACATCACACATGTGTTGCTGCATTTTGCTCCTGGAAGGAGAATGTTCTCTCTGTGATCCCTTAAAGAAAGAAGAGAGCAGAGAAAGGGGATGCATATTTATCTGAATTCCTTCTGTATTGTTTACCTAATAGATCCAGCTGTATACATGTAATAAATCTTAGGTGTACGTATGACTTTATGCTGCATCCCTGAGTTCTAGCAAATCACTAAAAACATATGGACAGCCTTGGGGAACCCCAAAAGAATTATTCATTAAATAACATACTAGTGTACAAAATAAAAATAAAATTTGCTTTTTCAGTCTCTCTAGACAGAGACAGTAACTTTTTCCTTCCTTTTCCCATAACACATACATTAATTCTCTGCTTAAATACCTGCCATTACAACCCACTGTACTTGATTCCAGTTCCTAATGAGTACCTACCTACCCCGGCCATAACCTCATCTCAATTCCCTTGTTCCCTTGTCCACTGGAATTCAGTGATGTTCTCTACCTGAAGAGTCATGCATTATATCAACTCACCAGATAAGCCTACATATCTCCTCCATTCTCTCACAAATGCACTGCTCTGCCACAGCCCTAATATTCATTTAATCTGAAGCACAATTAGAGAATGTGGGCATTGGATATTAAAATTAATCTTCCAATCTCCAAATTATGCTTTCTCATAATTAATTAGGAGCCATAAGATATCTAAAACTATATTCAATTGACAATCCCTTTATAAACTCCTACAGCTGGTACAACATCTGCCAAAATGTCAGCATTCACAGTTTTTAATAAGTTAAGGTTTGTTGCCTGAAAATGAAGGTGCACCTGACCATCTGTGCCTTAAACCATTAAGATAGTGTAACTCACCTGCCGTGGGCTCTGGTATAGGTGGATTCCTGGTTTGCCAGGAGCTCTCACTGAGTTGGTGTTTCTGCATTTCTCTTAGCCTTCCCTTTTTAGCTGCAATTTGGCAGCTGCTATTCCAGACATCGCACAACTATATTCATGTAGAAAGCAGGGGGCAGGTGATATGTTGGTGGTAAAATAGCTTTTTCTTCACAGGACTGGCTCTCTCTTTTATCAGGGAGCAGAATCTTTTCCACAAGAGAACAGTCAGCTTATTTTATAATGCATTGGCTAAAAGTAGTTAGCATACCCTCCCCTACAATAATCCTGCCCAAGGTAAATAGCATTCAGAAGACTGGCTTAGACCAAGCAGGACTTGTCCCAATGCCCAGAGGACAGACCTGAGCATATTGTTACTGAACAAAGCAGTTACATTAGCAGTAAATGATGGGCAGATCTAAGGTTTGATCACCGTTTGGTTCATCATAGTCATCTGGAGTATTGATTAAACCACAAATCTTGCATCCTGATCCTCTGAGTTTCTGCTTCAGTGGGTCTGACGTGGCACCAGAGAACTTTCATTTCTAACAACTTCTCAGGTGATGGCTGCCATGGTTGCTCTGGATACCACTGGGCACCCAGAAAGGTAAACTTTAGCCTCTACTGCACAACTCCATAGGTTCTAGGTAGCATCAAGGGTTCAGTTCAGTTGCTCAGTCATGTCTGACTCTTTGTGACCCCATGAATCGCAGCACGCCAGGCCTCCCTGTCCATCACCAACTCCTGGAGTTCACTCAAACTCACGTCCATCAAGTCGGTGATGCCATCCAGCCATGTCATCCTCTGTCGTCCCCTTCTCCTCCTGCCCCCAATCCCTCCCAGCATCAGGGTCTTTTCCAATGAGTCAACTCTTCACATGAGGTGGCCAAAGTATTGGAGTTTCAGCTTCAGCATCAGTCCTTCCAATGAACACCCAGGACTGATCTCCTTTAGAAAGAACTGGTTGGATCTCCTTGCAGTCCAAGGGACTCTCAAGAGTCTTCTCCAACACCACAGTTCAAAAGCATCAATTCTTCGGCACTTAGCTTTCTTCACAGTCCAACTCTCACATCCATCCATGACCACTGGAAAAACCATAGCCTTGATTAGACGGACCTTTGTTGGCAAAATAATATCTCTGCTTTTCAATATGCTATCTAGGTTGGTCATAACTTTCCTTTACTATTGGCTTATTTACAGTCACATGTAAGCGTTAGTGTGGCTCCCACTTGTAGATGTAGACAAGGTTTATCACTGGCCTCACCTACAATTGTAGGCAAGAGTTGATGCTAGCCTCAAATTCAGAATAGAAACATGATTGAAGGAGTGCCAGTCTTCATAGTTATAAAATCAAATTTGTGATGTGCTTCATAATCTCAAATATATAGGGAAACAAATTATAAAATAACAAATACTTAGTACAAAACCCATCAACTTTAACTCAAAATGCTGGCCAGCCCACATCATTCAAAAAATCAAGAATTACTTTAAGAAATGTAAATGCAGTATAATACTGTATTTTCCCAAACTCCTGAATATGCAAAATGACAAGGATAATAATACTTTACATTCTCTAAAGTATTAATCCTGTAATGGACTCGGCATGGATAAACAATCTCAAACCAATTATAGGGTTAGGAAATCAATTTAGTGAATACATTTTTATGTGTAGAGTTTAGGGAAATTAAAAAAGCATGTCTAAGAGACTATGAAACATATATTTTCATGTTTTATATTTTTATAAATATAAATATTTTCAGTTCAGTTCAGTTCAGTTCAGTTGCTCAGTCATGTCCAATTCTTTGTGACCCCATGGACTGCAGCGCACCAGGTTTCCCTGTCCATCACCAACTCTCGGAGCTTGCTTAAACTCATGTCCATCAAGTCGGTGATGCCATCCAGCCATTTCATCCTCTGTCATCGCTTTCTCCTCCTGCCTTCAATCTTTCCCAACATCACAGTCTTTTCCAATGAGTCAGTTCTTCGCATCAGGTGGCGCTTCATTTTCAACAGGTGGAGTTTCATCATCAGCATCAGTCCTTCCAATGAATATTCAGGACTGATTTCCTTTAAGATTGACAGGTTTGATCTCCTTGCTGTCCAAGGGACTCTCAAGTGTCTTCTCCAACACCACAGTTCAAAGCATCAATTCTTCAGTGCTCAGCTTTCTTTATGGTCCAACTCTCACATCCATACATGACCACTGGAAAAAAACATAGTTTTGACTAGATGGACCTTTGTTGGTAAAGTAATGTTTCTGCTTTTTAATATGCTGTCTAGGTTGGTCATAGATTTTTCTTCCAAGGAACAAGCGTCTTTTAATTTCATGGCTGCAGTCACCATCTGCAGTGATTTTGGAGCCCCAAAATTAAAGTTTCTCACTGTTTTCAATATTTCCCCATCTATTTGCCATGAAGTGATGGGACCAGATGCCATGATCTTCGTTTTCTGAATGTTGAGTTTTAAGTCAACTTTTTAACTCTTCTCTTTCACTTTCATCAAGAGGTTCTTTAATTCTTGTTCTCTTTCCACCATAAAGATGGTGTTATCTGCATATCTGAGGTTATTGATATTTCTCCTGACAGTCTTGATCCCAGCGTGTACTTCATCCAGCCTGGCATTTTTCATGATGTACTCTTTAGTTTTATGTTTTTATCCATAAAATATATATAGAAATAATTTGCATAAATTTTTATTATAGTAGGCAGATATGAAGGTGGCAGGTAAGATTATTAATGAATATCTGTTAGCATCACAGGCCATCATCATGGACTTGCTGATTACGTGTTAGGTATCTAGTATGACAATATTGTCTTGTTGTGTGTGTACTGGGCTTCCCTGGTGGTTCAGCACTAAACAATCCACCTGTCAATGCAGAAGACAAGGGTTTGATCCCTGAGTTGGGAAGATCCTCTGGAGAAAGAAATTGCAACCTACTCCATTATTATTCCCTAGAAAATCCCATGTACAGAGGAGCACGGTGGTCTACAGTCCATGGGATTGCAAAGAGTCAGACACGACTTAGCAATTAAACAACAACAACAAATGTGTGTGTCTGGACAGTCTATAGAGGCAACAAGGTGTACCCACATGAAGTCTCTAAGCAGCAAGTAAAGGTACAAGGAAATACACATTTCGATGGCCACTGATACAAGTACTGTGATAAAGAGTATGCACATGCCTTGTTGTTGCTGTTCGGTCACTAAGTTGTGCCTGACTCTGCGACCCCATGAACTGCAGCACACCAGGCTTCCCTGTTCTTCACTGTCTCTGAGAGTTTGCTCAAACTCATGTCCATTGAGTCAGTGATGCCATCCAATCACTTCATCCTCTGTCACCCTCTTCTCCTCTTGCCCTCAATCTTTCTCAGCATCAGGGTCTTTTCCAATGAGCTGGCTCTTCACATCAGGTGGCCAAATGACTGGAGCTTCAGCTTCAGCACCAGTCCTTCCAACCAATATTCAGGGTTGACTTTCTTTAGGATTGACTGGTTGGATCTCCTTGCTGTCCAAGGGACTCTCAAGTGTTTTCCCCAGCACCACAGTTTGAAAGCATCAATTCTTCAGCACTCAGCTGTCTTTATGGTCCAACTCTCACAATACATGCCTTGTAATTGATAGGAAATGCTTCACAGAGGAAAGTTCTGTCTCAGAGAGGACAGGATATTTACAATTCAGAGGAAGAGAAAAAAACCAGTTAGGACTATAGAGAGGTGTAAGAATATGCCACAAAATGAAACAAGTAGAAACCACTTTATCTGGATAATAAAGGTGAAATTTGCCTCACTCTGGGATAAGAATTATAATAATTAAGAGCACAGTGGCTTTTGTTTTGTTTTTTTTTTAAACACACAGACTTTTGAACTCAGTGCTTTATCCTGAAGAAGTACATATGTGAGTAAACAAACTGATGGTGAAAATCTACTCACCTAAGCATTTTCACAGAGTAGATTTCTGAAGTTACCATTTTAACATTAAGAAGTTATTGAGTGTAAAACCGAGTTCTATATAAAATAGAGACATGCTTGGCTGTGCCTAAGGGATTATCTTATAAACACACATAACATTTTACATGGGTTAGGAGCCAAAAAGTCCCATCTGTGCTCAAGATACTATTTAACCATCTAGAAAGAACTCAAGTTCTGCCTGAGCCCTATATTTGGATAAACACTTATGATCCCATGTAACTAATTGCTCTTTTGTCATATATACTTTCGTTTTCCTCTTAAGTCTCATATTTTTGTTAATTTTTACTAGCACTTCCTACACAGTGCCTGTGTTCTTTACTTAAGAAATCTAGGCTAATATCATAAAATTGGTTTAACTTGTCTTTTCAAAGATAAAGAATCCTAGGAGTGAGAGTGAGGGAAGTAAGGCTTTCTCTTTTCACTTCATGGAACTCTATATTGCTGGGAAATTTTAACAAGCATTTACTATTTTTGAAAAATTTTAAACTAATATCTTTTTAATTGGGATAAAATGTACATATCATAAAATTGATTTTTAACCATTTTTAATTGCAGGATTCATTGGCATTAAGTATTAATATATTTACATTGTTTTGCAAGCTTCTTTAGTGTCCATATCCAGAACTTTTTCATCACCCTAGACTAAAACTTCTACATCCATTAAACAATATCTCTTCATCCTCTCTCCCCTCAGCTGTTAGAAACCACTATTCTACTTTCTATCTCTATGAATTTGACCACTCTAGGTATACAAATTAAGTAAAAGTATACAATATTTCTATTTTTTGTATCTGGCTTATTTCTCTTCCATAGAATTTTTAAGATCCATCTATGGCATAGCATGTATTGGAATTCTCTTCCTTTTAAAGGCTGAATATTCCATTTTATGCCTATACCACATCTTGCGTATTCTTTCATCCATAAATGGACACTTGTACTGCTTCAAGCTCTTTGGCTATTATAAATAACGCTGCTATCAGTACACAAATATATATCTATGTCTTTGCTTTCAATTCCTTTGAGTATACACATTTAGCAGCAGAATTTCTGGATCATACAGTAATTCAATGTTTAATTTTTTGAGGAACCACCATATCAATCTTTCCATATCAATCTCACCATTTTACATTCCCACCATTAGTGCCAAGGGTTCCAATTTTTCTACATCCTTCCTCATCAATACTTGTTGGCTTTTTTCTGTTTTGTTTTATTTTTTTAATAGTAGCCACTCTATTGGGTGCAAAGTGATTTCACTGTGGGTTCGATTTTCACTTTCTTAAGAGTTAGTGATATTGAGCATCTTTTCATGTGCTTGAAGACTCATTTGTATATCTTCTTTGAAGAAATGTCTTTTCAAATGTTTAAACTGGATTATTATTTTGTTGGTCTTTGGCTTTTTGCATGTGGATATCCAGTTATCTTAACACTTAGTGGGAAAGATTGTACTTTCCCCACTGAATCATCTTGGCATTCTTGTTGAAAATCATTTGACTACATACACAAGGGCTTATTTCTTTTCTTTCTCTTCTATTGCATTGTGCTCTGTGTCTATCCTTATGCCTTAACACACTGTTGTGACCACCATAGCCTTGTTGTAAATTTTGAAATCAGGAAATTTGAATCCTCTTACTTTATCCCTTTTTAAGATTTATTCTGAAAAGTAATTACCTCTGTCATTTTGCTACTTGTTTTCTATATGCCTAACAGCTTTTTTACCCCTCATTTCCTGCATTACTATTTTATTAGTGCTTATTTGATTTTGTTTGTGAGATTTTAGAATTCCCTTTTCATTTCCTTTTAGTGCATATTCTCAAGCTATTTTCTTTGTGGCAACCTTGGGAATGACCTTAGTTCCCTAGAGTTTTAACACTCTTACTTGAATACCAGCTTGATTTCAATCACATACAAAAAGCTCTGCTCCTATACAGCTCTATTCCAACTCCCTTGAAGTTGTCAAAGTCATAAAACTCCATCTTTATGCTTTGTATTTGTATATCCAAAACTCGTATGCTAATATTTTTAATGTATTAGTCTCTTGACTTAAGTAGAAAATGAATAGTAGAGTTAAACCAAAATTACAATAACACTAGGGATGCAGCAGTTGACCTTAATATTTATGCTGAGGATAAATCTGTCAGCATTCATAAAATTTTTGATCTAGAAAATATGGTATGAATATTTATATTGCAATATGAAATGGCAGGTTAAACTTATAGCTATTTAAACATTTAAGTGTTGGCATCACTTGAAATCACATACTTAATAAAAAAATTTTTTATTTATTTAGAATATTTTCTTAGAAAAATTTACTTTAATTTTTATACAATGGTTGGGTCAAATCATTCTCGTAAAGTAAGTTAACATACCTAAGCTTTAAATTTCTTCTCATAAAATGATTGGTTTTTATCTTTAAAATTCAATAGTAATATTTAAGATTTGCAAAATGTTTTCAATTCTATGATAAATGTTTTCAATATGTCTTGCAGTCTTAGGATCAAATTACAGGAAAATATATTAAATAAAAGCCACCAGGTAAGAAAACACACTGAAATATAAATCACATTTGAGCTAGAGTTCAGAAGGACAGTTCCGCTTCAAATGAATATTTTTCCTCTTGAGTGTTACAGGGAGCAGCTATTTTTTGGTCAGTCTCCAGCTTTAATTACTGGCACCTGTTAAAAAGCTAATTCCTTTCATGGTTTCTTTCTTCAATGTATTTCAAAACATAGGACAATATCAATAAATTAAGATATTTTTATGAGACTGCCAGATTAAACATGCTTATTTACACAGTTTTTCTTTTAGAAATTTGCACATTGTTTTGGCAAGTAGAGAATTGAGTCCTAATTCTTAATCCAAAGCTCTCTTTGCACAAGTATCGGTGGCTGTATAGTATCTAGTGGCTCAGATGGTAAAGAACCTGCCTGCCACGTAGGAAACCTAGGTTTGATCCCTGGGTCAGGAAGATCCCCTGGAGAAAGGAATGGCCGCCCACTCCAGTATTCTTGCCTGGAGAATTCCATGGACAGAGGAACCTGGTGGGCTATAGTCCCTCGGGTCAGAAAGAATCTGACACAACTGAGCAACTAACACTTTCACTTTTGCACTTACAGACTAGGAAGAAAAATCCTAAACCAAGATTAAAGAGCATTGTGTCAAAAAGCTGCTATTGTGTGTCAATTTCCACATTTTGTAATATTAATGCAGTGGTAATATTAGCAATAACTTCTTTTTTTTTTTACTTTTTTTCATTAAATGATTTATTTTTTTAATTTTATTTTATTTTTAAACTTTACATAATTGTATTAGTTTTGCCAAATCTTCCTGTATCCTAGACACTATCCTTCACACCTTTCATTACAATGAAAGGTGTGAAGGATAGTGTCTAGGATACAGGAAGCATTCAATAAATGCTAATTATTACTATTATTCTGAAATATAATTTTCAAAAAAAACCCTGTATTCACTGAAATGTTCAAATAATTCTCCTGTAGATATTTTGTGTTCTATTTTATGGCTGAATAGAGATACACTGCTAGGGCAGAAAATAGATGTCTCAGATCAGATCAGTCGCCCAGTCGTGTCCGACTCTTTGCAACCCCATGAATCACAGCACGCCAGGCCTCCCTTGTCCATCACCAACTCCCAGAGTTCACTCAGACTCACATCCATCGAGTCAGTGATGCCATCCAGCCATCTCATCCTCTGTCGTCCCCTTCTCCTCTTGCCCCCAATCCCTCCCAGCATCAGAGTCTTTTCCAATGAGTCACCTCTTCACATGAGGTGGCCAAAGTACTGGAGTTGCAGCTTTAGCATCATTCCTTCCAAAGAAATCCCAGGGCTGATCTCCTTCAGAATGGACTGGTTGGATCTCCTTGCAGTCCAAGGGACTCTCAAGAGTCTTCTCCAACACCACAGTGCAAAAGCATCAATTCTTCAGCGCTCAGCCTTCTTCACAGTCCAACTCTCACATCCATACACGACCACAGGAAAACCCATAGCCTTGACTAGACGGACCTTTGTTGGCAAAGTAATGTCTCTGCCTTTGAATATGCTATCTAGGTTGGTCATAATTTTCCTTCCAAGGAGCAAGCGTCTTTTAATTTCATGGCTGCAGTCACCATCTGCACTGATTTTGGAGCCCAGAAAAATAAAGTCTGACACTGTTTCCACTGTTTCCCCATCTATTTCCCATGAAGTGATAGGACTGGATGCCATGATCTTCATTTTCTGAATGTTGAGCTTTAAGCCAGCTTTTTCACTCTCCACTTTCACTTTCATCAAGAGGCTTTTTAGTTCCTCTTCACTTTCTGCCATAAGGGTGGTGTCATCTGCATATCTGAGGTTATTGATATTTCTCCCGGCAATCTTGATTCCAGCTTGTGCTTCTTCCAGCCCAGCGTTTCTCATGATGTACTCTGCATAGAAGTTAAATAAGCACGGTGACAATATACAGCCTTGACGTACTCCTTTTCCTATTTGGAACCAGTCTGTTGTTCCATGTCCAGTTCTAACTGTTGCTTCCTGACCTGCATATAGGTTTCTCAAGAGGCAGATCAGGTGGTCTGATATTCCCATCTCTTTCAGAATTTTCCACAGTTGATTGTGATCCACACAGTCAAAGGCTTTGGCATAGTCAATAAAGCAGAAATAGATGTTTTTCATAGTTACAAAAGAGGCAAGGAAACATCCCTACCAAAACCTCCTCCTCACTTTACAACACTCAATTTACTTTTCTAATATGATCTGGAATCAGATCAAGATGCTGGGACTGAGCAGTGAACAGTCAGGGAAGAAGGGTTATATTTAGGGCAGAGGTCAACAATAACTCAATTAAGGGAGATTAAAAAGGAGCCTTGAGAGGCAGCTTGTAAATAACCTGAGTCTGACAATCCCATCAGCTCAATTCAGTTCAGTCGCTCAGTTGTGTCTGACTCTTTGCAATTCCATGGACTGTAGCACGCCAGGCTTCCCTGTCCATCACCAACTCCCAGAGCTTGCTCAGACTCATGTCCATCGAGTCAGTGATGCCATCTCATCCTCTGTTGTCCCCTTCTCCTCATGCCTTCAATCTTTCCCAGAATCAGGGTCTTTTCCAAGGAATCAGTTCTTTGCATCAGGTGGCCAAAGTATTGGAGTTTCAGCTTCAGCAGCAGTCTTTCCAATGAATATTCTGGACTGATTTCCTTTAGGATTGACTGGCTTGATCTCCTTACAGTCCAAGGGACTCTCAAGACTCTTCTCTGACACCACAGTTCAAAAACATCAATTATTTGGCACTGAGCTTTCTTTATAGTTCAACTCTCACATCCATACATGACTACTGGAAAAACCATACTGAGTCATAATAGGAAAGAAGACAGAAAAGACCCATATTAGGAATATTCCTTGGCTATTGACAAAGTAGGGGCAAACCCTCTTTAGAGAAAAATTATCCTAATTAAAGCATAAAGATATTCCACAGATGAGGTCCAACCAACAAGTCCACAAATATCAGCAAGCAACAAAGAAAACATGAGACCCAATATGCCACAGCTACCAGAAATAGAAAATTATATTCTTATTTTTTCAAGGTTCAAACATATTGAATTGTCAGATTCAGAATGTCAGACAGCTCTATGTGCAAGTATTATGGAAATAAAGTTTCAAGGGAAAGCATGCAAAAACAGATCATAAAAACAGAATTATTGTACTTAGAATATTTAGTGACACTAAAATAATTTTTTTAATTCGATAGGTAGCCTAAATATCAATTTAGAAATAGTTGAAACATTTAGTGCAATAGAAGGTATAGAACCAGAAGATATATCAGAAATTATAGAATGACAAACACTGTATGATCTCTCTTACATATTAAATCTAAAGAAGTAAAAACTCATAGCTATAGACAACAAATTGGCAGTTGCCAGAGACAGAGGGTTAGAGTGAGAGAAATGGATTATGAGGTTCAAAAGGTTAAAAAGAAAAAAGAAATACCTTAGTAGATGAAATAGATGGAAAATAAGCTACCAGGGGCACACAGCAAACATAATTACTCATATAAAAATAGTATTTCCACAAAAACAGGGAAAACATAGCATTATCTTCTACCTCTGTTATCATTCTAAGGTATAATAAAGTCTTACTAAATTAATAAAATCAGTATAAAAAAGTAGCACAGAGATTGAAAGGAAAGACTCAGCTGTCACTATTTGTAGACAATATCATCATCTGGGTAGAAAATGCAAGAAAGTCAAATGAAAAACTGTTAGAAATTACTAGGCTTATAAAAAAGATACAAAATCAATACACCAGGATTCTATTCATTATTGTCACACATACAAAATTATTGGAATTCTTAGGCATATTTATTATCAGAAACTATGTAAAATATGAATAAAATTGTAAAAGTTTATTGAAGGACACAAAAAAGGGTACAATATGTCAAATATGAAGGAGTCTAGATGGGAGAGGAGTTTCAAGGAGAATGGATACATGTATATGTATGGCTGAGTTGCTCTGCTGTGCACCTGAAACTCCCAACCTTATTAATTGGCTATACTCCAATATAAAAAAGTTAAAAGAAAAAAATAAAGAAGTGGAAAGACATTCTAGCAGTTGAATGAGTTTTGTTACTGTATGGATGTCAATTCTGCTTCAAGTTAATCTATAAATTCAATTCAATATTGATCAAATTTTTCTTAAATTCTTTGGTTATTAACTAAATTCTTTGAATTCTTAATAGACTTATTTTAAAGTTCAAATGTATGGACTATTTCTAGAAGAGCATATAAGAAGCTGGCAACATTACTTGCTTCTTGAGAAAGAACCAAATGATAGGCTAAAGGAGACACTTTTTTTTTTTTTAATTGGAGGCTAATTACTTTATTGTAGTGGTTTTTGCCATACATTGACATGAATCAGCCATGGATGTACGTGTGTTCCCCATCCTGAACACCCCTCCCACATCCCTCCCATCCCATCTCTCAGGGTCTTCCCAGTGCACCAGCCCTGAGTACCCTGTCTCATGAATCTAACCTGGACTGGCAATCTATTTCACATATGATAATACACAGGATTCAATGCTATTCTCTCAAATCATCCCACCCTCACCTTCTTCCTCAGAGTCCAAAAGTCTATTCTTTACATCTGTGTCTCTTTTTCTGTCTCACATATGGGGTCATTGTTATCATCTTTTTAAATTCCATATATATGCATTAATATACTGTATTGTATTGGTATTTTTCTTTCTGGCTTACTTCACTCTGTATAATAGGTTCCACTTTCATCCATCTCATTAGAACTGATTCAAATGATTCTTTTTAATGGCTGAGTAATACTTCATTGTGTATATATACCACAGCTTTCTTATCCATTCATCTGCTGATGGACATCTAGGTTGCTTCCATGTCCTGGCTATTATAAACAGTGCTGCGATGAACATTGGGGTACACGTGTCTCTTTCAATTCTGGTTTCCTCAGTGTTACTTACTAATTGTTTACCTCCTGTGTCTTGTATATGGTGCCAAATGTATTTTTCCCCAGATAACAAGCAAAATAAAATTAAAATATAGGTTTCATGTGAATATCTATTTTAAAAAAATCAAGTTTTTTCAGGAAAAAAAGTGTAATAATATCAGTAGAAAAATATACAATAAATAAAGTCATAACAAAAGGCTTTGTTATTGAGGCCAAAACAGTTGAATGCATCAATGGAGCAGAATAGAGAATTAAAAGTAGAGTCATGTATATATGGTGATTCACTTTAGGTTAAAGGTGGAATGTTACATAAACCAATGGGTTAAATAATGGACTAGTGAAGAAATACTGAGCATCTTAGTTTTCTCTCTGTAAAATCAAGGTTAGGATTCTTGAGAGGATTCATTGAAATAATGCTTGTTTAAAAGAGAAATTACACAGAATGTATCACACAGTGGCAAAAATGGGAAATGTGAACAAATCTTAAGGAATGTGAAGAGAATGAGATACATGTACATAACTGAGGTTTCCTAAGAAAAGAAAAGAGAAAAAAAGAGGCAATGGTTGAAAAGATAAAAATGCAAATATTCTAAATTGTCTAAAAATATCACACACACACATATATGTATGTATATAATAAACACTCATCCATGAAGATAAATTAAATCTTCAAATTAAAAGCATAAATACTAGAAAATAACAATCGAGCTAAGTAGTAAACTTTTAATCTGCACATGATATGATTATTTACATAATACTCCACAAAAATCTATAAATTGGTAAAATAGTAAAGATAATTTAAAAAGATGGCTAGACATAAGGTGGATATAAAAAAACTCAGTTGCATTTCTAAATGTTAATCTATCTTTGGAAGGAAAGTTAGGCCAACCTAGATAGCATATTCAAAAGCAGAGACATTACTTTGCCATCTAGTCAAGGCTATGGTTTTTCCTGTGGTCATGTATGGATGTGAGAGTTGGACTGTGAAGAAAGCTGAGCACCAAAGAATTGATGCTTTTGAACTGTGGTGTTGGAGAAGACTCTTGAGAGTCCCATGGACTACAAGGAGATCCAACCAGTCCATTCTAAGGGAGATCATTCCTGGGTGTTCTTTGGAAGGAATGATGCTAAAGCTGAAACTCCAGTACTTTGGCCACCTCATGTGAAGAGTTGACTCACTGGAAAAGACTCTGATGCTGGGAGGGATTGGGGGCAGGAGGAGAAGGGGACAGCAGAGGATGAGATGGCTGGATGGCATCAGTGACTCGATGGATGTGAGTTTGAGTGAATTCCAGGAGTTGGTGATGGACAGGGAGGCCTGGCGTGCTGTGATTCATGGAGTTGCAAAGAGCCGGACATGACTGAGCAACTGAACTGAACTGAAATTAGTAAAATAGCAAAGATAATTTAGAAAGATGGCTAGATGTAAGATGGATATAAAAAACTCAGTTGCATTTCTAAATGCTAGCTACACTCTTTTAAAAATATACTCATTATAATAAATGTGTATACTAAAATGTATAAAAGAATTCATCTAAGATAGGCTTCATGTATATCAAGAAATTATTATAATTATATTTAAATATATTGAAGAGACCTTAAAAATAGAGTTTTTACTTTAATAGACAGGTAGGATAAATTTTCCATTTTCCAAAATTTTATCTAAACACACAATATAATTTCAGTAAAAATCCAAGTAGCATTCTATGTGAAATTTGACAAAATTATTTGAAAAACAAAGGGAAAAAGTATATACCAAACATTCCTAAATTTATAAAAAGAGTAAAATGTGGTTTTTTTCTATCAGAAAAAAAAACTTATAAAACTATAAAAATTAATATAGTTAATTTAGGTGTGCTGCTAAGTCACTTCAGTCGTGTCCGACTCTGTGTGACCCCATAGACGTCAGCCCACCAGGCTCTCCCACCCCTGGGATTCTCCAGGCAAGAACACTGGAGTGGGTTGCTGTTTCCTTCTCCAATGCATGAAAGTGAAAAGTGAAAGTGAAGTCGCTCAGTCGTGTCCAACTCTTAGCGACCCCATGGACTGCAGCCTACCAGGCTTCTTCATCCATGGGATTTTCCAGGCAAGAGTACTGGAGTGGGGTGCCGTTGCCTTCTCCGAATTTAGGTGTAGGAATTCCCAAATAGTTCAAACACTGAGTCCAGGAACAGTAATTATGATACATGATAGAAATAACATTGAAGATCATTAGGAAATTGAATAATTATTCAATCCATAAAAACTAGATAATAGATTACACAATAAAAAAAATACACAAAGAATATGCAAAAGGCTTTATGCTGTGCTGAGTTTCTCAGTCATGCCCAACTCTTTACGACCCCATGGACTGTAGCCCACCAGGTGCCTCTGTCCATGCGGATTCTCCAGGCAAGAATACTGGAGTGGGTTGCCATGTCCTCCTCCAGGAGATCTTCCCAACACAGGGACTGAACCCAGGTCTCCTGCATTGCAGATGGATTCTTTACTGTCTGAGCCACCAGGGAAACCCATAAATACTGGAGTGGGTAGCAGATCACTTCTCCAGGGGATCTTCCCTATCCAGGAATCAAACCAGGGTCTCCTGCATTGCAAGCGAATTCTTTACCTGCTGAGCTATGGCTGACATATGAAAAGACATTCAACCTCATTATTGATGTAAGAAATGTGAATCAGGGTCACAATAAAATACCATTTTACATTCATTTTATGGACAAATACTTAGGAACTTGACAATGCTGATATGTATATGGAGCAATAAAAACAGGTACTCCTCTGGAGGTTGTGATTAGTACAGCCACTTTGGAAAAACAACTTATTTTCCATTTTGTCAAAGTGAAAACAAGTATAAACAGAGTCCAGGAAATTCCTATCCTAAGGAAACTTCTGCATACTTTCACCATAAGAAGGACACAAGAATGTTCCAAATGTCCAGTGGGGAAAACTCATCCATAGGAAAAAGAAACGAATTTTGTGTAATCGTCGTGAAGTACTATACAACATAGAAAAATGAATTAATTTCATTTATCTCATCTAAAAATAGCTTAGATGGATTTTAGAAATATCACATTGAGTTAAAAATACAAATCATAGGAGACTACATATAATGCTTACAACAAATAAAAATTAATCATTTTACTGTTAGACATAATTATATATATGGCAAAATTATTTTTTAAAGCTGGAAACTGATAAAGATATGATTACATTGGAGGAAGAGTCAGGGGGATAAGATGAAGAATCCATATACAGGCAAAAGTCATTGTTGAAGGAAATATATTATATGATTATAAGGAAAAGAAGCCCTCTCACTTAAGAAATCTACATATTGGATTCCCATCCCTAAACACATAAATCAAGCTTATGGTCGGTTCCCATCAGGTAAACTGGGAAATTCAGCCAAATGTTGTAAAAATGAGAAATTATTCCTTAAAGTAGACATATCTGACTAGCCTCATTTTCTACCATAAGACATAATGGTATAAAAATGCCAATCAATTCAGGGAGAAAAGACTTCCTTCCCGGAAAACTACTTAAAATGACAGCATTTTCCTAGTGTTTTAGGTGGCTTTTTAATGGATGGCCACATGGTTTCAAAGGGCAGTTTGTCCACTAAAAGTATGCTGGTTCAAGGCTACCATTATAAAAGATTGTTTTAGAATATGTACATTGTGATGAAAATCAAATACAAAAAAAATGTGATGACTCACCAGTTGGCTAGAAACATCTGTCACTGAAATAATAGAAATGGCAAGATGGTGTTCCTCCAAAGATAAAACAAAACTTTCTATGGCCTTCAACACACATTAGCACAGAAGTGTGCTGGCTGCAACGGACCGCACAGAAGCGTGGTTGAGAGGAGCTATCCCACGTTCAACGTCAGGAGGGGCAACCTCGTCCAAGGTAAGGAGCAGCGGCTGCGCTTTGCTGGAGCAGCCGTGAAGAGATTCCCCACGTCCAAGGTAAGAGAAACCCAAGTAAGACGATAGTTGTTACGAGAAGGTATCAGAAGGCAGACAGACTGAAACCATAATCACAGAAAACTAGCCAGTCTGATCACATGGACCACAGTCTTGTCTAACTCAATGAAACTAAGCCATGCCGTGTGGGGCCACCCAAGATGGGCGGGTCATGGTGGAGAGGTCTGACAGAATGTGGTCCACTGGAGAAGGGAATGGCAAACCCACTTCAGTATTCTTGCCTTGAGAATCCCATGAACAGTATGAAAAGGCAAAATGGTAGGATACTGAGAGGAACTCCACAGGTCGGTAGGTGCCCAATATGCTACTGGAGATCAGTGGAGAAATAACTCCAGAAAGAATGAAGGGATGGAGCCAAAGCAAAAACAATACCCAGTTGAGGATGTGACTGGTGATAGAAGCAAGGTCCCATGCTGTAAAGAGCAATATTGCATAAGGACCTGGAATGTTAGGTCCATGAATCAAGGCAAATTGGAAGTGGTCAAACAGGAGATGGCAAGAGTGAACGTTGACATTCTAGGAATCAGCGAACTAAAATGGACAGGAATGAGTGAATTTAACTCAGATGACCATTATATCTACTACTGTGGGCAGGAATCCTTTAGAAGAAATGAAGTAGCCATCATGGTCAACAAAAGAATCCAAAATGCAGTACTTGGATGCAATCTCAAAAACGACAGGATGATCTCTGTTCGTTTCCAAGGCAAACCGTTCAGGATCACAGTAATCCAAGTCTATGACCCAACCAGTAACTCTGAAGAAGCTGAAGTTGAACGGTTCTATGAAGACCTACAAGACCTTTTAGAACTAACAGCCAAAAAGGATGTCCTTTTCATTATAGGGGACTGGAATGCAAAAGTAGGAAGTCAAGAAACACCTGAGGTAACAGGCAAATTTGGCATAGGAATATGGAATGAAGCAGGACAAAGGCTAATAGAGTTTTGCCAAGAGAACACACTGGTCATAGCAAACACCCACTTCCAACAACACAAGAGAAGACTCTACACATGGACATCACCAGATGGTCAACACAGAAATCAGATTGATTATATTCTTTGCAGCCAAAGATGGAGAAGCTTTATACAGTCAGCAAAAACAAGACTGGAAGCTGACGGTTGCTCAGATCATGAACTCCTTATTGCCAAATTCAAACTTAAACTTTCTTCTTTCAGAAGAAAGTAGGGAAAACAACTAGACCGTTCAGGTATGACCTAAATCAAATTCCTTATGATTATACAGTGGAAGTGAGAAATAGATTTAAGGGACTAGATCTGATAAATAGAGTGCATGATGAACTATGGACTGAGGTTTGTGACATTGTACAGGAGACAGGGATCAAGACCATCCCCAAGGAAAAGAAATGCAAAAAAGCAAGATGGCTGTCTGGGGAGGCCTTACAAATAGCTGTGAAAAGAAGAGAAGCAAAAGGCAAAGGAGAAAAGGAAAGATATAAGCATCTGAATGCAGAGTTCCAAAGAATAGCAAGAAGAGATAAGAAAGCCTTCCTCAGCAATCAATGCAAAGAAATACAGGAAAACAACAAAATGGGAAAGACTAGAGATCTCTTCAATAAAATTAGAGATAACCAAGGGAACATTTCATGCAAAGAGGGGCTCGACAAAGCACAGAAATTGTATGGACCTAAGAGAAGCAGAAGATATTAAGAAGAGGTGGCAAGAATACACAGAAGAACTGTACAAAAAAGATCTTCACGAACAAGATAATCACAATGGTGTGATCACTCACCTAGAGCCAGACATCCTGGAATGTGAAGTCAAGTGGACTTTAGAAAGCATCTCTACGAACAAAGCTAGTGGAAGTGATGGAATTCCAGTTGAGCTCTTTCAAATGCTGGAAGATGATGCTGTGAAAGTGCTGCACTCAATATGCCAGCAAATTTGGAAAACTCAGCAGTGGCCACAGGACTGGAAAAGGTCAGTTTTCATTCCAATCCCAAAGAAAGGCAATGCCAAAGAATGCTCAAACTACCGCACAATTGCACTCATCTCACATGCTAATAAAGAAATGCTCAAAATTCTCCAAGCCAGGCTTCAGCAATATGTGAACCATGCACTTCTAGATGTTCAAGCTGGTTTTAGAAAAGGCAGAGCAACCAGAGACCAAATTGCCAACATCCGCTGGAACATGGAAAAAGCAAGAGAGTTCCAGAAAAAAACATCTATTTCTGCTTTATTGACTATGCCAAAGCCTTTGACTGTGTGGATCGCAATAAACTGTGGGAAATTCTGAAAGAGATGGGAATACCAGACCATCTGACCTGCCTCTTGAGAAATGTGTATGCAGGTCAGGAAGCAACAGTTAGAACTGGACATGGAACAACAGACTGGTTCCAAATAGGAAAAGGAGTACGTCAAGGCTGTATATTGTCACCGTGCTTATTTAACTTCTATGCAGAGTACATCATGAGAAACACTGGGCTGGAAGAAGCACAAGCTGGAATCGAGATTGCTGGGAGAAATATCAATAACCTCAGATATGCAGATGACACCACTTATGGCAGAATGTGAAGAAGAACTAAAAAGCCTCTTGATGAAACTGAAAGAGGAGAGTGAAAAAGTTGGCTTATAGCTCAATATTAAGAAAACAAAGATCATGGCATCTGGTCCCATCACTTCGTGGGAAATAGATGGGGAAACAGTGGAAAGAGTAGCTGACTTTATTTTTCTGGGCTCCAAATTCACTGCAGATGAAATTAAAAGACACTTACTCCTTGGAAGGAAAGTTATGACCAACCTAGATAGCATATTCAAAAGCAGAGACATTACTTTGCCAACAAAGGTCTGTCTAGTCAAGGCTATTGTTTTTCCAGTGGTCATGGATGGATGTGAAAGTTGGACTGTGAAGAAAGCTGAGCGCTGAAGAATTGATGCTTTTGAACTGTGGTGTTGAGAAGACTCTTGAGAGTCCCTTGGACTGCAAGGAGATCCAACCAGTCCATCCTAAATGAGATCAGTCCTGAATGTTCATTGGAAGGACTGATGTTGAAGCTGAAACTCCAATACTTTGGCCACCTCATGCGAAGAGTTGACTCATTGGAAAAGAATCTGATTCTGGGAGGGATTGGGGCCAGGAGGAGAAGGGGACGACACAGGATGAGATGGCTGGATGGCATCACCAATTCGATGGACATGAGTTTGTGTGAACTCCGGGATTTGGTGTTGGACAGGATGGCCTGGCATGCTGCAATTCATGGGGTCGCAAAGAGTTGGACACGACTGAATGACTGAGCTGAACTGAACTGATGGCCTTAAATAAGAATATGTTCAGAACGCAATTAAGATGTCAGACTTTTATGCGCAAATCTGTTAAAGAAATCTGTAAATCATTTCCCAGGTTTCAAGATTACCATTTAAAAACTTTGATATCAGAAAGAGAAAGGGAACAGGGGCATAAGTATTTACTTGCTAGGAATCACAGGTTATTCTATCTTCTATGTATTTCTCTATCAGACATGTGATCATGGCTATCCTTTTTTCTAAAAATATTAATTTTAAGTCACTTAGTGAAAACCCAGATATTTTATTGGGCAAATAAGCAGAATAAAGAAGTAGTAGTAGTCTCAAGTAGAAGTAGTAGTAGACTCTGATGCTGGGAGGGATTGGGGGCAGGAGGAGATGAGGACGACAGAGGATGAGATGGCTGGATGGCATCACTGACTCAATGGACATGAGTCTGGGTGAACTCCGGGAATTGGTGATGGATAGGGAGACCTGGTGTGCTGCGATTCATGAGGTCGCAAAGAGTCGGACACGACTGAACGACTGAACTAAACTGAACTGAACTGAGTAGTCTCAAAAACACAAAATTCTGAACAAATTAGAATATTACTTTTTAACTGTACATGTATATATGTATACATAATTTAAATGCTTTATAAATGACCAATTAGCTTGTTGATTTCCAGTGTGCTTAATGCTATTAAAAGACCATCTAGAACCTGTGATCATCACAAACCTGTGATAGATATCTCACAGAAAATACATCAATTTCCTTCCAGTTTTAAAAGTCAGCAGCATTTATAAACTTTATAGACAAAAACACAACCATGAACACAGAGACCACATTTTGAGAAGTTATTATGTTGGGCACTCTATGTATGCTGATCTTCTAAATCTATAAAACAAGGTTTAGAGGTCATTGTTATTAAGCCACTTACAGCCCAAACTCAGAAAGATAAACAATTTACATGAAAAGGGTTTATGAGTATAAATATGTACATTCAAACCAAGATTGGCCTTATTTCAAGATTCATGTTATTTGTTCCAAAATCAGGTTGATTGTCAACTTTACACAATTTTACCCAATGTGCTAGCTCAATTCAGTCAGTCATGTTCCACTCTTTGCTACCCTATGGACTGTAGCCCACCAGGCTTCTCTGTCCATGGGATTCTCTGGGCAAGAGTACTGGAATGGGTTATCATGCCTTCCTCCAGGGTATCTTCCTGACCCAGGGGTTGAACCCGTGTCTCTTATGTCGTCTGCATTGGTAGGTGAGTTCTTTACCACTAGCATTATCTGGGAATCCCCAATATATATTCTTTACCAGATGTAAAACATAACAAGTGAGAAGCTGCTGTATAGCAAAGGAAGCTCTGCTTGGTGCTCTGTGATGACCTAGAGGGGTGGGATGAGGAGCTGGGAGGGAGGTTCAAGAGAGAGGGGACATATGTATACATTTTGCTGATTTGCTTTATTATACAGCAGAAAATAACACAATATTTTAAAACAATTTTATCTCAATTAAAAAAGAAAAAATAAATTTAAAAAATGAAAATATATAGTCAACTTACAATATTGTTAGTTTCGCATGTACTTCATATAGATGGACTATGTGTATAATTTAGTTAAAAATAAAAGAATACCATTAAATGCAGTAATAAAGATGGTAACATTCATGCCAGCCACTGCATTAGGTATTTATATTTTCACATCTGTTAAAAACCCTATAGGAACTTTATCATTATCCCCATTTATAGTTGAGGGCACTGAAAGTAAGCAATATTAAATGGAGGTGACAGAGGTTGAACATGGCAGAGGCATAATTTGAACCTAGATATATTTGGTTCCTGTAGCAAATGAGCCAAAGAATTAACTTTACTTTGAGTCAGTGAGTGAAGAATGTCCTTTGGGAGATCACTGGTTATATAAAACAAAGAGAAATTGGATTTCTCTTCAAATCACCAGGACAGCACTTTATTAAGCTAGTGGAAAAGCAAATTCTGCTCTTTCCATGGATGCTAATCTCACGTATGAGTGCTTAAAAGCTCTTTCATGGAAGAGCGCACATCAGGCAAATAATTTCAGGAGAGAGAAAAGCTGAGATTGCATATCTTACTCTGCTTATTTACTAGAAGGTTGCATAAAATTCTGGAAACACATGAGGGTTTTATTATTTTTTTCCAATATTTGCAAGGAGGTGAGATGTAATAAAATTGTTCCGTTTTAATAGACCAAAAAAAGTTGAAAGTGTGAAAAAGTATTCTCAACAAAAAATACAAAAAACAATCCAAAACATTAGTAGGAGACCGGCCATTAGTTTTTATCAGTGCATGTGAGAATGATTTTATTTTGTTAATTTATGTAGTTAATTACTTCTGAGAATTCACTACATCTGGACACTTGGCATTTTGTAGTTCTGAAAATTGGGTTGCATGCATAAATGTTTTGTATCTGCTGAAGTAGATTGTATGTGTTGGCATTTCCTGGCAGTAGCAATTGCTAATTACATGTGCATTTAGAACGGACAAACAGGTCAACCACAGACAATGATAGGAATGGAAATTGGCCCTCAGTGGTCTAGCTGTCTATGAAATGTCCCTCAGGACAAAGGTCTCTCTGCCTCATTTCCTCAGGCCTGGGAGTAACTTGGTGCTCCTGCCCCTTCTTCATCCCCTGTCCCAGGTGGGCTGATTACCCAGCTACAAGGGCACCATTCACACTTGAGTTGTGCTCCAAAGGTGTCATTTATTGGGTTGACCAAAAAGTTCATTCGGGTTTTTCCACTGAAGTTTATGGAACCCAAACAAACTTTTTGGTCACCCCAGTATGTAAACTATAGTGTGGAAGGTCCTCCCTGTGAACATGCCACTTTGTGACCCTGACCTGGCCTCCTGCTTACCTTCTCAGCCTCTTCTGGCACCACTTCAGCTCTTGCCATGTTCATCGTAGTGGCTTCTTTTCAGGGTCCCCAAATGTGGCATGCCTGTTCTGCCCTAGAAGCTCTGCACTGAAGCTCCCTCCCTTACTCATTCAACAAACATTTAAAACAGGTGGTTGCCACAGAGGTGGGGGGAGAGGATAAGAGAAATAGGTAAGGGAGAATAGAAGGTACAAACTTCCAGTTACAAAATGAATGAGCTGAGAGGATGAAATGTACAGTGTGGGGAATATAGTCAATAAAAACATAATATCTTTGAATAGTGAAAGATTGGAACTAGACTGTAGGATATATATAACAATCATTGAGAGTAAATCCTAAGATTTCTTATAATAATTTTTTTCTCTTTCTTTAATTTTGTATTGTGTGTACTGATGTAATGATCCACGTCTATGGTAGCACAAGTGTTGAAGCCCTGCTGGGGATTTATTTTTGACAGATGAATGGATCAAGGAGATGTATACACACACACATATACACACACACACACACACACACACAATGGAATATTACTAAGCTATAAAAAATAATGATGTAATGCCACTTGCAACAGTGTGGATGGACCCAAAGTAAGTTAGAAAGAGAAAGACAGATACCATATGATATTACTTATATGTGGAATCTAAACAAATGATACTGCTGCTGCGGCTGCTGCTAAGTCACTTTAGTCTTGTCTGACTCTGTGCAACCCCATAGATGGCAGCCCACCAGGCTCCCCCGTCCCTGGGATTCTCCAGGCAAGAACACTGGAGTGGGTTGCCATTTCCTTCTCCAATGCATGAAAGTGAAAAATGAAAGTGAAGCTACTCAGTCATGTCCAACTCTTAGCAACCCCATGGACTGCAGCCTACCAGGCTCCTTCATCCATGGGATTCTCCAGGCAAGAGTGCTGGAGTGGGGTGCCATTGCCTTATCTGAACAAATGATACAAATGACTTTATTTACAAAATGGAAGTAGACTCACAGACATAGTAAACCAATGAGGAGGGATAAATTAGGATTTAGGGATTAATAGATAGACACTACTATACCTAAAACAGATAAGCAACAAGGACCTACTATACCACATAGGAAACTATATTCAATATCCTGCAATAATCTATGATGGAAAAGAATCTGAAAAGAATATATATGTGCATAAATATATACACATATACAACTAAATCACTCAGCCGTGCACCTCAAATCAACACGATGCTGTAAATCAACTATACTTCAATAAACAAATATATATATTTATTAAAAAGTAAAGGCTGCCCTTTGCTGATTGAAACAGTTCTCTGAACACCTTGGCTTAGCTCCCTCCATGGTAAAGGTGACTCTTATCAGCAGTGGTGAAAACTATGCAGCCCATACAACATGAAGATCTTCTAACTAGCCAACACCCATGCCATTGTTCCCTAGCAATTTTCCCTAGCAACTGAAGACTTTTCACTTTCCTTTCCTTACATCTCTTGGTTGGCTAAGCTGCCCCTCCCTAGTACCAATTCAAATAAAGATATACCTCAAATTAAATTTGTGCTGTATTCTTTTCAACTCTCCTTGTCTGGAACAACAGCATAATTAATCTATCCCTTGTTCAAAGTATGTTATTTTATTATTGTCTTAAAAACCACCATACTGTATGCTATTGTCTTGTGAAATTATTATAATTTCCACAGTGAACCTATGTTAGATAAATTATTGGCAAAGACAATCTCAGTCTCTGAGCATAATCTGCCACCTCTCAAAGCAAACATACAGGTGTGTGTGTGTGTGTGTGTGTGTGTGTGTGTGTTCAGGTTCAAAAGTTCAGCAGATGGTCTGAACTAGAGTCTGATCCTTGCCATTTTTTGACATGAAAATTAAACTATTTGATGTTACAAATATTAAATATATCATAGTGAAATACAATTGTATTTGTTTTTTTTTTCATTTAATTCTATGTCAAAGTTATTTAAGAATTCAGACCGGCAGCTTGATAAAGTGAATTCTCATTAAAAAGAATGTGTTGTCTCAAAAAAGAAATGCTCCATATTTATTTATGTATATAATATAGTTGTTGATTCACCAAGCCTCAGTTGCAGGTTTAAAATAATCACCTTCAACAAAATGAAAAAATATCAAAGTACTTGCCTTAAGGAATTTTTTGTACATCTCAAACTTACAATTAGAAAAGTACATGTGAATATAGGTTGGAAAAGATAAGAACTAAAAAGGAAGTGAGGGGGAATAAGCAATAAGTAAAATTATTGAAAGGTAGGTAATTATTTTCAGATTCTTCCAAAACATATTCAAATATATTCATCTGTAGCATAAAAAATACCATTTTGCATTTCAAATTTGAAAAATCTATGAAAGAAAATATACTTTTTTCATACAAAATTTTGATTACTTTAAATTCAGGTGTATTCATTAACTATGAGACAAGATTTAATGGGCATTTAATGGAACTGGGATTACCCAGAATTAGTACTCAATACCATTAAATAAGCTGAAATGAGGGCAATCAAGTGGTCATAATAAATAAAAATGCTTCTAGGAATATTTGAAAGAATCTGACTGCATTTGGAGAAATGTTTAAGATCTTAAATATTTGCTTAATGTTTAAACAAATGTTTATCATCATTCACAAATAGGAACAGTGATAATTACAATATCAATATTCAGCTCTATTCTCAAATCAACGTGTATCTAAAACTATTATATTTGGACCTTCAAACTACACGTTTTAAGACTTTTTATTGTGTAATGAAAACGTGTACTTAGATACCCCTAATTTTTATTTTTAAAATGATGCTTGTGCTAAGTTGCTTCAGTTGTGTCTGACTCTTCATGACCCTTTGGACCCCTGTAGACCGCCAGGCTCCTCTATCCATGGGATTCTCCAGGCAAGAGTACTGGAGTGGGTTGCCATGCCCTCTTCCAGGGAAACTTCCTGACCCAGGGATTAACCCATGTCTCTTATGTCTCCTGCATTGGCAGGTGGGATCTTTACAAGTAGGGCCACCTGGGCAGCCCTTTAAAAGATGGTCATTGGTTAAATGTCAAAAAAACATTTTAAACCCCCAGTAGAAATATAGATGAGTATCTTTTAGATTTCAGGTAAACAATTTTTAAACAAGACACAAAAACTTTGAGAGTGGAAATATCAATCGATTGCTTATATTAAAATTAATTTTGTTCATCAAAAATGCTTTAAAGAAAATAAAAACATGAGTTACAAGCTTGTACACACAATCAAAGAAGAATAACTCTAAAGAACTATAAAATTGTATTTTAAAAACACAAATAACACAAAAAATATTTTATTTTTTTTCCTTTTTTTTTTAAATTTTATTTTATTTTTAAACTTTACAATATTGTATTGGTTTTGCCATATGTCGAAATGAATCCGCCACAGGTATACATGTGTTCCCCATCCTGAACCCTCCTCCCTCCTCCCTCCCCATACCATCCCTCTGGGTCGTCCCAGTGCACCAGCCCCAAGCATCCAGTATTGTGCATCAAACCTGGACTGGCGACTCGTTCCATATATGATATTATGCGTATTTCAATGCCATTCTCCCAAATCATCCCACCCTCTCCCTCTCCCACAGGGTCCAAAAGACTGTTCTATACATCTGTGTCTCTTTTGCTGTCTCATATACAGGGTTATTGTTACTATCTTTCTAAATTCCATATATATGCATTAGTATACTGTATTGGTGTTTTTCTTTCTGGCTTACTTCACTCTGTAAAATAGGCTCCAGTTTCATCCACCTCATTAGAACTGATTCAAATGTATTCTTTTTAATGGCTGAGTAATACTCCATTGTGTATATGTACCACAGCTTTCTTATCCATTCACCTGCTGATGGACATTTAGGTTGCTTCCATGTCTTGGCTTTTATAAACAGTGCTGCGATGAACATTGGGGTCAACGTGTCTCTTTCCCTTCTGGTTTCCTCAGTGTGTATGCCCAGCAGTGGGATTGCTGGGTCATAAGGCAGTTCTATTTCCAGTTTTTAAAGGAATCTCCACACTGTTCTCCATAGTGGCTATACTAGTTTGCATTCCCACCAACAGTGTAAGAGAGTTCCCTTTTCTCCACACCCTCTCCAGCATTTATTGCTTGTAGACTTTTGGATCGCAGCCATTCTGACTGACGTGAAATGGTACCTCATAGTGGTTTTGATTTGCATTTCTCTGATAATGAGTGATGTTGAGCATCTTTTCATGTGTTTGTTAGCCATCTGTATGTCTTCTTTGGAGAAATGTCTGTTTAGTTCTTTGGCCTATTTTTTGATTGGGTCATTTATTTTTCTGCAAGTGAGCTGTAGGAGTTGCTTGTATATTTTTGAGATTAGTTGTTGTCAGTTGCTTCATTTGCTATTATTTTCTCCCATTCTGAAGGCTGTCTTTTCACCTTGATTATAGTTTCCTTTGTTGTACAGAAGCTTTTAAGTTTAATTAGGTCCCATTTGTTTATTTTTGCTTTTATTTCCAATATTCTGGGAGGTGGGCCATAGAGGATCCTGCTGTGATGTATGTCAGAGAGTGTTTTGCCTATGTTCTCCTCTAGGAGTTTTATAGTTTCTGGTCTTATGTTTAGATCTTTAATCCATTTTGAGTTTATTTTTGTGTATGGTGTTAGAAAGTGCATTCTTTTACAAGTGGTTGACCAGTTTTCCCAGCACCACTTGTTAAAGAGACTGTCTTTAATCCATTGTATATTCTTGCCTCCTTTGTCAAAGATAAGATGTCCATATGTGCATGGATTTATCTCTGGGCTTTCTATTTTGTTCCATGGATCTGTATTTCTGTCTTTGTGCCAGTACCATATTGTCTTGATGACTGTGGCTTTGTAGTAGAGCCTGAAGTCAGGCAGGTTGATTCCTCCAGTTCCATTCTTCTTTCTCAAGATCGCTTTGGCTATTCGAGGTTTTTTGTATTTCCATACAAATTGTGAAATTATTTGTTCTAGCTCTGTGAAGAATATCATTGGTAGCTTGATAGGGATTGCATTGAATCTATAAATTGCTTTGGGTAGTATACTCATTTTCACTATATTGATTCTTCCAATTCATGAACATGGTATATTTCTATTAGTGTCCTCTTTGATTTCTTTCACCAGTGTTTTATAGTTTTCTATAAAACTATATAAAACTACCTAGTTTCTTTAGGTAGATATATTCCTAAGTATTTTATTCTTTCCGTTGCAATGGTGAATGGAATTGTTTCCTTAATTTCTCTTTCAGTTTTCTCATTATTAGTGTATAGGAATGCAAAGGATTTCTGTGTGTTGATTTTATATCCTGCAACTTTACTATGATCATTGATTAGTTCTAGTAATTTTCTGGTGGAGTCTTTAGGGTTTTCTATGTAGAGGACGATGTCATCTGCAAACAGTGAGAGTTTTACTTTTTCTTTTCCAATTTGGATTCCTTTTATTTCTTTTTCTGCTCTGATTGCTGTAGGCAAAACTTCCAAAACTATGTTGAATAGTAATGGTGAAAGTGGGCACCCTTGTCTTGTTCCTGACTTTAGAGGAAATGCTTTCAATTTTTCACCATTGAGGATAATGTTTGCTGTGGGTTTGTCATATATAACTTTTATTATGTTGAGGTATGTTCCTTCTATTCCTGCTTTCTGGAGAGTTATTGTCATATATGGATGTTGAATTTTGTCAAAGGCTTTCTCTGCATCTATTGAGATAATCATATGGCTTTTATTTTTCAATTTGTTACATTGATTGATTTGCAGATATTGAAGAATCCTTGCATCCCTGGGATAAAGCCCACTTGGTCATGGTGTATGATCTTTTTAATGTGTTGTTGGATTCTGATTGCTAAAATTTTGTTAAGGATTTTTGCATCTATGTTCATCAGTGATATTGGCCTGTAGTTTTCTTTTTTTGTGGGATCTTTGTCAGGTTTTGGTATTAGGGTGATGGTGGCCTCATAGAATGAGTTTGGAAGTTTACCTTCCTCTGCAATTTTCTGGAAGAGTTTGAGTAGGATAGGTGTTGGCTCTTCTCTAAATTTTTGGTAGAATTCAGCTGTGAAGCCGTCTGGACCTGGGCTTTTGTTTGCTGGAAGATTTTTGATTTCAGTTTCAATTTCCATGCTTGTGATGGGTCTGTTAAGATTTTCTATTTCTTCCTGGTCCAGTTTTGGGAAGTTGTACTTTTCTAAGAATTTGTCCATTTCTTCCACGCTGTCCATTTTATTGGCATATAATTGTTGATAGTAGTCTCTTATGATCCTTTGTATTTCTGTGTTGTCTGTTGTGATCTCTCCATTTTCATTTCTAATTTTATTGATTTGATTTTTCTCCCTTTGTTTCTTAATGAGTCTGGCTAATGGTTTGTCAATTTTATTTATCCTCTCAAAGAACCAGCTTTTGTCTTTGTTGATTTTTGCTATGGTCTCTTTTGTTTCTTTTGCATTTATTTCTGCCCTAATTTTTAAGATTTCTTTCCTTCTACTAACCCTGGGGTTCTTCATTTCTTCCTTTTCTAGTTGCTTTAAGTGTAGAATTAGGTTATTTATTTGACTTTTTTCTTGTTTATTGACGTATGCCTGTATTGCTATGAACTTTCCCCTTAGGGCTGCTTTTACAGTGTCCCACAGGTTTTGGGTTGTTGTGTTTTCATTTTCATTCGTTTCTATGCAAATTTTGATTTCTTTTTTGATTTCTTCTGTGATTTGTAGGTTATTCAGCAGCGTGTTGTTCAGCCTCCATAAGTTGGAATTTTTAGTAGTTTTTCTCCTGTAATTGAGATCTAATCTTACTGCATTGTGGTCAAAAAAGATGCTTGGAATGAATTTACCAAGGCTAGTTTTATGGCCTAGGATGTGATCTATCCTGGAGAAGGTTCCATGTGCACTTGAGAAAAAGGTGAAATTCATTGTTTTGGGATGAAATGTCCTATAGATATCAATTAGGTCTAACTGGTCTATTGTATCGTTTAAAGTTTGTGTTTCCTTGTTAATTTTCTGTTTAGTTGATCTATCTATAGGTGTGAGTGGGGTATTAAAGTCTCCCACTATTATTGTGTTATTGTTGATTTCTCCTTTCATACTTGCTAGCATTTGTCTTACATATTGTGGTGCTCCCGTGTTAGGTGCATATATATTTATAATTGTTATATCTTCCCCTTGGATTGATCCTTTGATCATTATGTAGTGATCATCTTTGTCTCTTTTCACAGCCTTTGTTTTAAAGTCTATTTTATCTGATATGAGTATTGCTACTCCTGCTTTCTTTTGTTCTCTATTTGCATGGAAAACCTTTTTCCAGCCCTTCACTTTCACTGTGTATGTGTCCCCTGTTTTGAGGTGGATCTCTTATACACAGCATATGTAGGGGTCTTGTTTTTGTATCCATTCAGCCAGTCTTTGTCTTTTGGTTGGGGCATTCAACCCATTTACGTTTAAGGTAATTATTGATAAGTATGATCCCATTGTCATTTACTTTATTGTTTGGGTTCAAATTTATACACCATTTTTGTGTTTCCTGTCTAGAGACTATCCTTCAGTATTTGTTGGAGAGCTGGTTTGGTGGTGCTGAATTCTCTCAGCTTTTGCTTGTCTGAAAAGCTTTTGATTTCTCCTTCATATTTGAATGAGATCCTTGCTGGGTACAATAATCTGGGCTGTAGGTTATTTTTTTTCATCACTTTAAGTATGTCTTGCCATTCCCTCCTAGCTTGAAGAGTTTCTATTGAAAGATCAGCTGTTATCCTTATGGGAATTCCCTTGTGTGTTATTTGTTGTTTTTCCCTTGCTGCTTTTAATATTTGTTCTTTGTGTTTGATCTTTGTAAATTTGATTAATATGTGTCTTGGGGTGTTTCACCTTGGGTTTATCCTGTTTGGGACTCTCTGGGTTTCTCGGACTTGAGTGATTATTTCCTTCCCCATTTTAGGGAAGTTTTCAACTATTATCTCCTCAAGTATTTTCTCATGGTCTTTCTTTTTGTCTTCTTCTTCTGGAACCCCTATGATTCGAATGTTGTAGCGTTTAATATTGTCCTGGAGGTCTCTGAGATTGTCCTCATTTCTTTTAATTCATTTTTCTTTTTTCCTCTCTGATTCATTTATTTCTACCATTCTATCTTCTAATTCACTAATCCTGTCTTCTGCCTCTGTTATTCTACTATTTGTTGCCTCCAGAGTGTTTTTGATTTCATTTATTGCATTATTCATTATATATTGACTCTTTTTTATTTCTTCTAGGTCCCTGTTAAACCTTTCTTGCATCTTCTCAATCCTTGTCTCCAGGCTATTTATCTGTAATTCCATTTTGATTTCAAGATTTTGGGCCAATTTCACTATCATTATTCGGAATTCTTTATCAGGTAGATTCCCTATCTCTTCCTCTTTTGTTTGGTTTGGTGGGCATTTATCCTGTTCCTTTATCTGCTGGGCATTCCTCTGTCTCTTCATCTTGTTTAAATTGCTGAGTTTGGGGTGTCCTTTCTGTATTCTGGCAGTTTGTGGAGTTCTCTTTATTGTGGTGTTTCCTCGCTGTGTGTGGGTTTGTACAGGTGGCTTGTCAAGGTTTCTTGGTTAGGGAAGCTTGTGTTGGTGTTCTGGTGGGTGGAGCTGGATTTCTTCTCTCTGGAGTGCAATGAAGTGTCCAGTAGTGAGTTATGAGATTTCTATGGTTTTGGGGTGACTTTGGGCAGCCTGTATATTGAAGCTCAGGGCTGTGTTCCTGTGTTGCTGGAGAATTTGTTTTGTATGTCTTGAGTTACAAGCTTGTACACACAATCAAAGAAGAATAACTCTAAAGAACTATAAAATTGTATTTTAAAAACACAAATAACACAAAAAAATATTTTAAAAAATCAGTTCCAGGAGAAAATGATAACATTAAGCTAAAAAATCTCTAAGAAGAGATGCTTAACATCATCAGTGAAAAAATACATTATAAACACAATGAGTTATAATCATTTCATGAGATATGCCATTCACCTGGTAAATTTTAAGTGTGATAAAACCAAATATTGATAGGGATTTTGAACCACAGAATCTACTGTTCATTGCTACTAAAAGTGATTACTGGTACAAGTAATTTAGAAAATATGGTATTACCTCCTAAACTTGAATATTCATATACTTTAGGCCCAATAATTTCACTCATAGGAATACCCCAGGAGACATCCTTGCACAAGAACCCAAGGAATCAAAAAAGGTATATCAATAACATTACTGTTCACAATGACAAAAACTTGGAGACAACCCAAGTGTCCACCCAAAGAGAATAAATGAGTAAACTACTCATACAATGAGGGGCTTCCAGATGGCACCAGTGGTAAAGAATCTGCCTGCCAAAGCAGGAGATACAAGGGATGTGGGTTCGATTCCTGGGTCAGGAAGATACTTTGGAGTAGGAAATTGCAACCCACTTCAGGATTCTCACCTGGGAAATTCCAAGAACAAGAGGAACCTGGTGTGCAACAGTCATGCAGTTGCAGAGTCCGACATTACTAAATATACACACACATATTCATAAAATGGAGTGTTATATAATAATCAAAATTTGTGAACTGTAAAAACATGGAACCAATCAAGAATCTTAGAAAAATAAAAAGGAGTGAAAATAATAATCAGAAAAGATCAAAAGATTACATACCACATACCATTTTATAAAGTAAAAACAACTAAAATAAAATATACTTACATTTTAAAAGTATATATAGATGTACTAAATCTAGACAAAAATGGAAGCAAAGGAATGATGGATTTGAGGCTCAAGATGATGTTCATATCAGGTGGGTAGAGGAAGGAAGGACTAGAAGATTACAAGTAGTTACATCAAGAACTTCACTATTACTTGAGTGGTCGCCTTAAGTGTGCTTACTATACCATTAGAAGTAACTGAATAAGTACAAGGGGACCATACACTGACAAAATGAAGACAGTGTGACATGACCATGGAGTTTATGATTATCCAGTTCTGCGCACCTCAGTTCCAAAGGAGAAGAAAAGAAACATTAAGGTCTTTGTACGGACTCTGCTAAGTCACTTCAGTCATGTCTGACTCTGTGCGACCCCATAGACAGCAGCCCACCAGGCTCCCCCGTCCCTGGGATTCTCCAGGCAAGAACACTGGAGTGGGTTGCCGTTTCCTTCTTCAATGCATGAAAGTGAAAAGTGGTCACTCAGTCATGTCTGACTCTCAGCGACCCCGTGGACTGCAGCCTACCAGACTCCTCTGTCCATGGGATTTTCCAGGCAAGAGTACTGGAGTGGGGTGCCATTGCCTTCTCCATTTGTACGGACAGAGGGAACTAAAACTCAAAACAAAGAGATGGAGTAGGGCATTGCAAACTCAGGCCAATATAAGGTATTGAAGACTGTTCTTCCAGATTTTCTACAGTGCTATTAACAATAGTACAGTATTATTACCAATGGAAACAATGAGACTTTATTTTCTTGGGTTCCAAAATCACTGCAGACAGTGACAGCAGCTATGAAATTAAAAGACGCTTGCTGCTTGGAAGAAAAGTTATGACCAACCTAGACAATGTATTAAAAAGCAGAGACATTACTTTGCCAACAAAGGTCTGGATGGTCAAAGCTTTGGTTTCTCCAGTAGTCATGTATGGATGTGAGAATTAGACCCTAAAGAAGGCTGGCTGAGCACCGAAGAACTGATGCTTTTGAACCGTGGTGTTGGAGAAGAATCTTGAGAGTCCCTTGGACTGCAAGGAGATCAGTCCAGTCAATCCTAAAGGAAAACAACCCTGAGTATTCATTGGAAGGGCTGAGGCTGAAGCTGGAACTCCAATACTTTGGCCACCTGATGCGAACAGCCGACTCATTGGAAAAGACCCTGATGCTGGGTAAGATTGAAGGCAGAAGGAAAAGAGGATGACAGAGGATGAAATGGTTGGATAGCATCACCAATGCAATGAACATGAACTTGAGCAAACTCGGGGAGATAGAGAGGGACTGGCATGCTGCAGTCCATGGGATCGAGGAGTCAGATATGACTTGGCAAGTGAACAACAACAACTTAATACATATCATTTTTTCCACTGGACAAAAAAGAAAACTGACATTCAAAGAATTTATTTTGTCTAAGGATCCAGCCCAGAATGTAGCCCAGAGATGACATGTCAAGGGAAGACAGAATAGCTATAACTGAGAAACCTTTAGGCAGTCAGGGATTCCTGAAAGGGAACAAAAGACATCGAATTCATCACAGTCCCAGCAAGAATAGAAAAGTTTTTCAGCTGTGACTGTGGCTCAACCTTAAGGAATGGAGTTTTAAAATTGAGTTTGGGGAAAGTTCAAGGAAATCAACATGGGATGCTGAGTTTCGCTGGCACTAGCAAGCGCCCTTGTGGAAGCGAAGGGAGAAAACCCTAACATGAGCAGGACCCTTGGGAGTTCAGAGCCACATGATTGATGTTGCAGTCAAAGAGAGACAGCCACTGCAGGCAAAAGATATCCTCTAATCTCTCCTTGCTCCTACATGCTCATCTCCTGCCAGTGTCTTCTATTAGCTGAACAAAGTATGAAGCAGGGTCATGGGATCTGGATAAGTTGATATGCTGAGGTCTGTCCCTTTGGGGCACTGACCAGGGCAGAAAAGGATGGAGAATAGATCTCAGGGAGAAGTGACAACAAGTGGAGAGTAAGCAGCACAGGCACCTTTAAAAGTTGTCAAAGGCTGACCATGGTTCAGATCAGATCAGTCGCTCAGTCGTGTCCTACTCTTTGTGACCCCATGAATCGCAGCACGCCAGGCCTCCCTGTCCATCACCAGCTCCCGGAGTTCACTCAGACTCACGTCCATTGAGTCAGTGATGCCATCCAGCCATCTCATCCTCTGTTGTCCCCTTCTCCTCCTGCCCCCAATCCCTCCCAGCATCAGAGTCTTTTCCAATGAGTCAACTCTTTGCATGAGGTGGCAAAAGTACTGGAGTTTCAGCTTTAGCATCATTTCTTCCATAGAAATCCCAGGGCTGATCTCCTTCAGAATGGACTGGTTGGATCTCCTTGCAGTCCAAGGGACTCTCAAGAGTCTTCTCCAACACCACAGTTCAAAAGCATCAATTCTTCAGCACTCAGCCTTCTTCACAGTCCAACTCTCACATCCATACAGGACCACAGGAAAAACAATAGCCTTGACTAGACGAACCTTTGTTGGCAAAGTAATGTCTCTGCTTTTGAATATGCTATCTAGGTTGGTCATAACTTTCCTTCCAAGGAGTAAGTATCTTTTAATTTCATGGCTGCAGTCACCATCTGCAGTGATTTTGGAGCCCAGAAAAATAAAGTCTGACACTGTTTCCCCATCTATTTCCCATGAAGTGGTGGGACTGGATGCCATGATCTTCGTTTTCTGAATGTTGAGTTTTAAGCCAACTTTTTCACTGTTCACTTTCACTTTCATCAGGAGGCTTTTGAGTTCCTCTTCACTTTCTGCCATAAGGATAGTGTCATCTGCATATCTGAGATTATTGATATTTCTCCCGGCAATCTTGATTCCAGCTTGTGTTTCTTCCAGTCCAGCGTTTCTCATGATGTACTCTGCATAGAAGTTAAATAAACAGGGTGACAATATATAGCCTTGACGAACTCCTTTTCCTATTTGGAACCAGTCTGTTGTTCCATGTCCAGTTCTAACTGTTGCTTCCTCACCTGCATACAAATTTCTCAAGAGGCAGATCAGGTGGTCTGGTATTCCCATCTCTTTCAGAATTTTCCATAGTTGAATGTGATCCACACAGTCAAAGGCTTTGGCATAGTCAATAAAGCAGAAATAGATGTTTTTCTGGAACTCTCTTGCCTTTTCCATGATCCAGCAGATGTTGGCAATTTGATCTCTGGCTCCTCTGCCTTTTCTAAAACCAGCTTGAACATCAGGAAGTCCATGGTTCGCATATTGCTGAAGCCTGGCTTGGAGAATTTTGAGCATTACTTTACTAGCGTGTGAGATGAGTGCAATTGTTTGGTAGTTTGAGCATTCTTTGGCATTGCCTTTCTTTGGGATTGGAATGAAAACTGACCTTTTCCAGTCCTGTGGCCACTGCTGAGTTTTCCAAATTTGCTGACATATTGAGTGCAGCACTTTCACAGCATCATCTTTCAGGATTTGGAATAGCTCAACTGGAATTCCATCACCTCCACTAGCTTTGTTCGTAGTGATGCTTTCTAAGGCCCACTTGACTTCACATTCCAGGATGTCTGGCTCTAGGTCAGTGATCATACCATCGTGATTATCTGGGTCGTGAAGCTCTTTTTTGTACAGTTCTTCTGTGTATTCTTGCCATCTCTTCTTAATATCTTCTGCTTCTGTTAGGTCCATACCATTTCTGTCCTTATTGAGCTCACCTTTGCATGAAATGTTCCTTTGGTATCTCTGATTTTCTTGAAGAGATGCCTAGTCTTCCCCATTCTGTTGTTTTCCTCTATTTCTTTGCATTGATCGCTGAAGAAGGCTTTCTTATCTCTTCTTGCTATTCTTTGGAACTCTGCATTCAGATGTTTATATCTTTCCTTTTCTCCTTTGCTTTTCACTTCTCTTCTTTTCACAGTTATTTGTAAGGCCTCCCCAGACAGCTATTTTGCTTTTTTGCATTTCTTTTCCAGGAGGCTGTGACGGGTGCGCCAAGCGCGGCTGAGAGGAGCCACCCCATGTCTGAGGTCAGGGGCAGAAGCCAGGAGGACCCCATGCCTGAAGGGCGGTGGCCAAGAGGAGTTACCTCATGTCCGAGGTCAGGGGCAGTGGCCTAGAGTACCAGACTGCGACGGAGCAGGAATGGCCAAGAGGAGCTACCCCGTGTCCGAGGTCAGGGGGGGAGGCCAAGAGGAGATACCCCGTGTCCGAGGTCAGGGACGGCGGGCGGGAGGAGTGACCCCAAGACCGAGGCCAGGGGCTGTGGCCGGGAGGACCAACCCCACATCCAAGGAGCCATGGCTGCGCGGGCGCAGGAGGGCCTAGAGGAGCTATCCCACGTTGAAGGTCAGGAAGGGCAGCGGTGAGGAGATACCCCTCATCCAAGGTAAGGAGCAATGGCTGAGCTTTGCTGGAGCAGCCGTGAAGAGATACCCACGCCCAAGGTAAGAGAAACCCAAGTAAGACTGTAGGTGTTGCAAGAGGGCATCAGAGGGCAAACACACTGAAACCATACTCACAGAAAACTAGTCAATCTAATCAGACTAGGACCACAGCCTTGTCTAACTCAATGAAACTAAGCTATGCCCGTGGGGTAACCCAAGACGGGTAGGTCATGGTGGAGAGATTTGACAGAATGTGGTCCACTGGAGAAGGGAATGACAAACCACTTCAGTATTCTTGCCTTGAGAACCCCATGACCATGGTTAGAGAGTCCTTGTTAAAGAACTATTATACAAATGTGAAAGTGTTAGTCACTCAGTCGTAGTCCGACTCTTTGCAACCCATGGACTGCAGCCCACTATCTCCTTTGTCCATGGAATTATACAAATATAGATTGCTTACCCACCACTTAGCTGGTTTGCTCAGGCTAGCCCACACCCTGCCCTCTAGGCTGGTCACCACTGCTGCAGGGATCCGAGGTGGGCACCCACCCAGGAAGGGATCCTAGTTGTGGCTCCCATCTGAGAGCTTAAAGCTGATGCACTTTCCATGTCTTGAATCCTCCATGTAGCAGGTTCACTTAACCACATATCTGTGTCACATCCAATCCTGAGAAAGCTGTGGGGTCCCTTGAAGGGCTTCCTCTACACCCTGACAAGGGCTCAAGGGGTGGTGCTGGGTGAGGGAGGGGTCCAGTAGGGACACCCTTACTGTGCTAAAAGCCACTGCAAACATAGAAATAAAAGTGTGTCATTAAAAAAAAATCAGCCATTGGTCAATCAAACTTGTTCTCTCTCTCCTTTTCTTCTCCCAGACATACACGTAAATATTATGGTCCACTACCTGAAAATATATAGTCACTTATGACACGCATAAAGTAATATTTTCCACTTTTACTCTTAATCATGGCCCTAAAGATCTAGAAAGCTTATAAGTTCTCTACCTGTGTCTTGTTATTAGTCAACCATAAGATGATGATTTAATAGCATGGAATTAAGAGTGATAATACTAATATATGGCTTCCCAGGCGGTGCTGGTGGTAAAGAATCTGCCTGCCAATGCAGCAGACATAAGACACATGGGTTTGATCCCTGGCTCAGGAAGATCCCCTGGAGGAAGGCATAGCAACCCACTCCAGGATTCTAGCCAGAGAATCCCATGGACAGAGGAGCCTGGCAGGCTACAGTCCTTAGGGTTGCAGAGAGTCAGACACAACTGAAGCAACTTAGCATGCATGTGGTGCTAGCATTTGACTTAATATTATTGATGTATTTTAATTTTGGTATTTATTTTGTGCTTCATTTGGATAGAAAAATTAATATGGGATTAAAAAATAATTTGCAGCTCTAGAAAATAGCATAGATTTTGTAAATAATTTTTTAATAATAATAATTTACAGGCATATGCTTCATTTTTCCCCATTCACTGCATGCATCCCTACTCTGCTATAATTTTCTTCTTCACCTCTTGACAATATCTCAGGTAGATCATATAGCCTTCTGATCACTGTAAGTTATAGTAATCTCACTTTTGTGCTAATGTCAATGTTTAGATATTAAAGGTACATTTATCTAAGTCAAAACTTCCTTTGCACATCCAGCTCAAATCTTCCTCAAGCCCAACCTGGCATGAGGAACAGTTAGGATTAGGAATACTTTGATCAAGGAGATGCCAACAATAGGCCCAGGGTAGGGCAATAATACAACCAATGGGAACTAATCTCCTAAATATACAAGTAGCTCATACAGCTCAATACCAGAAAAACAAACAACCCAATCAAAAAGTGGGCAGAAGAGTTGAACAGACATTTCTCCAAAGACCTACAGATGGCTAAAAAACACATGAAAAGATGCTCAACATCACTCATTGTTAGAGAAACCCAAATCAAAACTACAATGAGGTATCATCTCACACCAGTTAGAATGACAATCATCAAAAAGTCTACAAACAATAAATATTGGAGAGGATGTGGAGAAAAGGGAACACTCTTGCACTGCTGGTGGGAATGCAAATTGATACAAGCCACTATAGAGAACAATATGGAGATTCCTTAAAAAACTAGGAATAAAACTACCATATGACCAACAATCCCACTACTGGGCATATACTCCAAGGAAACCATAACTGAAAAAGACATAGCTAGAATATGGAAGCAACAAGGACAGATGAATGGATAAAGAAGCTGTGGTACATATATATAGTGGAATATTACACAGCCATAAAAAAGGAATGCATTTGATTCAGTTCTAATGAGGTAGATGAACCTAGAGCCTATATACAGAGTGAAGTAAGTCAGAAAGGGAAGAACAAATATCATACATTAATGCATATACATGGACTCGAGAAAGATGGTACCAATGAACCTACCTACCTATAGGGCAGCAGTGGAGACACAGACATAGAGAACAGACTTTTGGACACAGTGGGGGAGAGAGTAGGTGGGATGATTTGAGAGAGTAGCATTGAAACATATACATTACCATATGTAAAGTAGACAGCCAGTGGGAATTTTCTGTATGACACAGGGAACCCAAAACTGGAGCTCTGTGACAACCTAGAGGGGTGGAATAGGGAGGGAGATGGGTGGGAAGTTTAAGAGGGAGGGGGCATTTGTATACCTATTAGCTGATTCATGCTGATGTATGGCAGAAACCATCACAATATTGTAAAGAATTATCCTCCAATTAAAAGCAAAATAAAATTAATTTTAAAATAATACAACTAATTAAAAATCATGTTTTTTTAAAATTCATCATTAATTAGCAATTTTAAACAATGTCAGTAATGAAATATTTCTGTCCCCCCAAAATTCTTCCAACTTGTAAACAGTTGCCAGGGTTACTGCCAAGTTTTAATAATACATATTTAAGCACATGTGCCTTACTTTCCTTTAATAAATATAACATTAATAAATGTAGTAGTCTACATAGAAGATAATTTGGGGAACTGCCAATTATAACGTTGACACCCAACACCCACAGACTTAAGGACACACAGTCAAGAGTAAATTGGGAAAGTTTTGTTATTGTTCCAGCTTGAGTAGGCCAGTTCATGTCTGCAAATCCTACATATTCTTTGGTGTGAACAGGAGATTCAGAATAAATAGTGATAGCTGTATACAGGGTTTTCTTTTTTAATTTACTTTTTCTTCCAAAGTGAAGTTTTAGATGAAGCTATTCAGATACAAATTTTCCAATAGCCTGAATTAGACTTGAACAATGTACAGTGATAATGGGCTTTACCTTTGTCCCTTGTGAAGAATAAGATTGACTATGCAAAAATAAAATGTAAGGACATAGAATTTATATACAGAAAAAATTTCAAAAAATGCCACAAGAAAGGCAATATTTGAATGCTTAGATCACTTTCAGTAAGAACTGGACACTTGCTCTAAATCAATGAATCAAGTAAAGTCATTTAGCCATGTGTTCTGTTTTTTTTTTTTTTTTTTTTTTTTTTTTTGCAGAAGAAAGAACAATTGGAAGATTCTTTCAAATATAATAGAAGTGTGTGATGAATTTTCTAGTGGAAATGTTTTCTATTTGACTGCCTCTGGAATCAACTCTGATGAAATAAAGGTCTAAATAGTGTCACAATTTCTGGGATTTATTATGAAATGGAATTTTTATGAATTTCTGCCAAACATCCTCATGTGTAAGATTTTGTTAGCTATTTTTAGACAGCTGCTTTATGTGAAGGAAACAATCCTGATTAAAATGAATAAAATACATTCATCAATCAGATATGAACACATCTATCAGAGAACAGTTTTAATAGGCATTGAAAATTTGGAGAAAACTGAAATTATAATATCATTCATTACTGTGGTAGATTAATATAGTTGTATAATTTTTTTCTTTCTAAAAAATATGTGAGTGAGTGAAAGTCACTCAATCATGTCTGATTCTTTGTAACCCTATGGACTGTAGCCCATCAGGCTCCTCTGTCCTTGGAATTCTCCAGGCAAGAATACTGGAGTGGGTTGCCATTCCGCCTTCTCAGGGGATCTTCCCAACCCAGAGATCAAACCTGAGTCTCCCACATCGCAGGAAGTTTCTTTACCATTTGAGGCAGGAGGGAAGCCTTTTAAAAAATATAGTAATGCAATTTAAAAGCATCAAACCATTACTTTTTCCTTTTTTGTAACTTAGCATTCATTTTCTTAATTTCTTTTACCTTTTTAATTAGCATGACTATATGTAACTTATATATGAAGGTCAATTAAAGGAAATTTTCACTGTCTGCATTTATTTGTTTGCCATACAATTTTTCAAGATTATTTCTATCAAGAACAATCCTTTCATAAACTTATTGAGGTTAAAATATGATCTTATTTTCTCAAAGTATGCGCCCAATAATGGGATCACAGGGTCATATAGTAGTTTTAGGCCTTTTCGTCAAGGTAAAGAATCTGCCTGAATGCAGGAGCCACAGGAGACACTGGTTCAATCCCTGGGTCGGAAAGACGCCCTGGAGAAGAGCATGGCAACTCACTCCAATATTCTCACCTGTAGAGTCCCATCGACAGAGGAGCCTGGTGGGCTAAAGTCCATGGGGTCACAAAGAGTTGGACATGACTGAAGAGATTTAGCATGCACACACATTATAGTTTTATTCCCAGTTTTTTTAAGGAAATTCCATTAAGTTTTTCATAGTGGCTGTATGAGTTTACATTCCCACCAGTTGTGCTAGAGGGTTCCCTTTTCTCCACACCCTCTCCAGCATTTATTGTTTGTAGATTTTTTGATAATGGCCATTCTGACCAAGATGCAGATGTAAAGAACTGATTTGTGGACACAGCCGGCAGGGAGAGAGGTGGGGAGGGGGAAGGGGGGAGGGGGGAGAGTGTGGGACAAATTGAGAAAGTACCATTAATATATATATATTTGTAAATATAATTTATATAAATATAAGAATATAAATATATATATATATATATTTGTAAAATAGTTAGTGGGAGTTGCTGTATACAAAAGGGAGCTCAGCATGGTGCTCTATGATGACCTAGAGGGGTATGATGGGTGGGAGGTGGAAGGGAGGCTCAAGAGGGAAAGGATATATGTAGAGATACAGCTGATTTGCACAGTTGTACAACAGAAACTAACACAGCATTGTAAAGCAAGTATCCTCCATTCAAAAATTAAACCTAAAAAAAATGATCCGGTCCAAGTGTCACTCTCATTTACATCACAGACAAGAATGTGCCTTTTCTTTCTATGAATTATTCTTCCTTGCTCTGTCTTTTCTTTTTCCATCTTATTAGTTCTAGTACCTCCAAGGTGTGAGGAAGAAGACTAAAGAAAAGGGCCCAGACGCATTGCTTATTTGTTCGGCTACTGGAATTTGTGCTTAATGTATGCTGTCCACTGAGAAACATTTTATGGCTCCGGGACTTGGTTTCCTTGAGATGTTGTTCCTGAGTTTTGCTCTGCACAATTTCACTATGTGGCTGAAATGACTTGTTACCATCATTTTATCACTCTCCCATCTAGACTTGTATTTGGAAGTTTATTCCACAGCCTTCCAAGCTGGATTCTTGGAAGATCATCCTCTTATGTAGGGAACCAGGTGTTTTTTTATATGTATCCGCTAAGACCAGAGAAAAATTAATGAGTTCTTGGAATCTCAAATGCCAAGAAAATGGGCTGCCTGAATGTTGCCTGTTCTTCTCAGGCTTACAGAATTCTCCAGAGTATCAAGAACTTGTCTTGATGTTCATATAAACCTTAAATCTAGCATGTGCCTATGAGGCTCTCCCCAAATTCCACATACAGTTTTTTGCCCCACAGCAGCCCCCGATGTGCACAGGTGATTTTCTACAGCAAGTTTCTATTCAGTAGTACAGTTGTTGCTCTTCAGTCACTAAGTTGTGTGCTACTCTTTGTGACCTCATGGACTGCAGCACTCCAGGCTGCCCTGTTTTTCACTCTCTCCTGGAGTTTGCTCAAATTCATGTTCATTAAGTCAGTGATGCTATCTATTTCATCCACTGTAGCCCCCTTCTCCTCCTGCCCTCAATTTTTCCCAAAGGTTTTCCCAGTGAAAAATCTTTCTCACTTTTCCAGTGAGTTGGCTCTTTGCATCCAGTGGCCAAAGAAATGCAGCTTCAGCGTCAGTCCTTTAAATGACTATTTAGGGTTGATATCCTTTAGGATTGACTGGCTTGATTCCTTTGTTCTCTAAGGGACTCTCAAGAATCTTCTCCAGCTCCATAGTTTTGAAAGCATCAATTCTTTGGTTCTCAGCCTTCTTTATGGTACAACTCTCACATCTGTACATGACTACTGGAAAAACCATAGCTTTGACTCTATGGACTTTTCTCAGCAAAGTGATGTCTTTGCTGTTTAATATGCTGTCTAGGTTTGTCATAGCTTTTCCTTCAAGGAGCAAGCATCTTTTCATTTTGTGGCTCTAGTCATCGTCCACAGTCATTTTGGAGCCCAAGAAAAGAAAATCTGCCACTGTTTCCACTGTTTCCCCAACTATTTGCCATGAAGTGATGGGAGAAGATGCCATGATGTTAGTTTTCTGAATGTTGAGCTTTAAGCCAACTTTTTTTCACTCTTTTCTTTCTCTTTCATCAAGAGGCTCTTTAGTTCTTCTTCACTTTCTGCCATAAGGGTGTTGTCATCTGCATATCTGAGGTTATTGATATTTCTCCTGGCAATCTTGATTCCAGCTTGTGCTTCATCCAGCCCAGCGTTTCTCATGATGTACTCTGCATATAGATTAAATAAGCAGGGTGACAATACACAGCCTTGACGTACTCCTTTCCCCATTTGGAACCAGTCTGTTGTCCCATGTCCAGTTCTAACTGTGCTTCCTGACCTCCATACAGACTTCTCAAGAGGTAGATCAGGTGAACTGGTATTCCCATCTCTTGAAGAATTTTACACAGTTTGTGGTGATCCACACAGTCAAGGCTTTGGTATAGTTAATAAAACAGAAATAGATGTTTTTCTGGAACTCTCTTGCTTTTTTGATAATCCAACAGATGTTGGCAATTTGATCTCTGGTTCCTCTGCCTTTTCTAAAACCAGCTTGAACATCTGGAATTTCACAGTTCACGTACTGTTGAAGCCTGGCTTGGAGAATTTTGAGCATTACTTTACTAGCGTAGGAGATGAGTACAATTGTGCAGTAGTTTGAGCATTCTTTGGCACACATCCATATATATTTTTTATGTGTATATATGTACATATATATTCATGTATTTGTGCATTTAAATGTTTTAAATACTTACGTATATTTACTTATGTTTATATAAAGTTTTCCTATACTGCTTTTAAATGTTAAAGCTATCAATTATGATTTAAGGAGCCTATCGTATTACTTGAAAACATAGGTGAACTATATCTCGGGTAGCTAATTGGAAGGAAAAGTTCTAATTCTTTAAGTCCAAGTAACCAATTTCAAAGACACCTTCCTTTCTACTGCTTCTATTTTATTCATGGTCTCTTCTTAAATGAAGAATATCACCTCTGCTATTTTTAGTCTCTTAATTCTCTTTTCAATTGCTCAGTCCACAGCTTGACACATCTTTGGAAATGATTCCTTTGTGAGTTTAGTGTATTTTATAAAGAAGCAAAAAAAGGTTTTTTATTTTCATACTTCACGTGTGAATTTCCCACACCTAGCTCACTAGTAAGTAACATCCATTTCAATGTGTTGTGGATGCATGCCATAGTCAATGTTTTCCTCGTTTGCTTTTCATCAAGGAGCAGCACTGCCTGTTTGCAAAAGCAGAAATATCTTATCTTCACACATAGGGAAGGACAGGCAGCACTTTCCTGTTGCTTACTTAAGTGACAAATGCTGCTATTATAGAAATGCTATTTGCTCCTGATTGACTTCCTTATGTTTGCAGGGTGATTTTTCTTTTGTGAGTCATCTAAGATGACTCTCACGTTACTTTCATTTGACATCTCAGGTGAAAGTGAAAGTAAAAGTCACTCAGTCGTGTCCGACTCTTTGCAATCCCATGGACAGTATAGTCCATGAAATTCTCCAGGCAAGAATACTGGAGTGGGTAGCTTGTCCCTTCTCCAGGGGATCTTCCTAGCCCAGGGGAAGGGGGTCTTCTCAACCCAGGGATCGAACCCAGGTCTCCCGCATTGCAGGCATTTACCAGATGAGCCACATAGACATCTCAGGTAAAAGACTGTAATTCCCATTTTCATGTAGGAATAATTTGCAGAACAGCTTCCTGATGATGAGTCAGCAGTTAAATTCTAATCCTCTTACCTACAGGTATATTTTCAGTTATGTTTGGCAGAAATATCACCCCAATTACCAATGGTCTCCCTATCTAAAATTGTCTTGTGTCTCCAAACAGAAAAAGATAACATGAGAACATTCATCTTTTAAGCAGTGGGTAACTGGAGTTATTCAGATGAAAGAGATGCTTTCTCTGATAATGTATGAAGTAATGAGAAAGGGGGGAAATGTCTGAAGAAACAAGAACCTGGACCCAGAAAAAATTTTAAAGTGTTTTCCTCCCTGAAGGCATTTAGGATAAAAACGTTGCCCTGCTCTTTCTCCAGAGGGTTTTGTTTTGCCATCTACCACAGTGGGCTTTGAAGCAGGGGGCCCAGTCAAGGGGCAATGTGGAAGGGAAGTAGAGTTAGAGCTTCAGCCTGGCTGTACTGAGTCAACTGCGCCCCCACATCTGGCTTCCCGGGGTCCCCAGAAACCTACATTCAAGGACTGAGTTCAAGTCCAAGAGAGGATGGTGGGAAAACTCAAAGATTAAAATCTGTGTCCATTATTTTATACTTTGATTTGAGATGTTGTTAGATGTTTATGTATACACTTGCCAAAATGCATTAAATTTTATCCTTTAAAAGAGTATTATATTATCTAGGTGTTAGATCTCAATAAAGGTAATTTAAAAATTTTTTAAAAATCTATGATTAATAGCTATAGAAATGACAGAGTCTATGAAATATGCTTGTTCTACAATGTTATTTTATGAATTTTTAGTAAGATATTTTACCTGTAGAATAAAAAAAGAGTTGCTTAAAATAATTATGTCTGAAAAAAGTAAGATTTTTTTTTGTGGAACCTGGAGTAATATAATTATCTCTTCTGGTAATTAAAAGGATTAATGTTGAGAATTTTTTTAAACAAAAAGTAAAACTTGGTTCCAGTTCTGATATCACCTAATGGTTAATTTCTTTTTCTTTCCTCATCCATAAACATGTGAATTATATCTGTTTTACTAAGATCACTAGGTGGTCATGAGTATCACATGATAGAATACATATGAGATAACTTTATAAAGTCACTCATAAAGGTTTAATTTTAAATTTATAACCCATTTAATGATTAATTAGATTATAAACCCTTGCACTGTATCTTTTTCACAATGTAGCTTTCAGCAATTATAATAACACAGTGAGTATGGACTAGATGCTGAATAAATATTTGTTGACTGAGTAAATAAAAGAAATTTATCCCCCTGTGTTATGATCACAGAATACAGCTTGAAGGAACCCCTTAGTCACATCTACCTGTTAAAATTGTATACAATTGTTTACTAAAGTTTGCATATTAATGAAAAACTGTTTCCATAAATGAGTAGAAATATTTCTTCTGACTTCTTTCTATATAAACTAAAAAGCATCCCTATTACCAAGAAATGCTGGGAAAGATTGAAGGCAAAAGGAGAAGGGGACAGCAAAGGATGAGATTGTCAGAAAGCATCACCAACTCAATGGACATGAATCTGAGCAAACTCTGGGAAATACTGAAGGACAGGGAAGCCTGGCCTACCACAGTCCATGGGTCACAAACAGTCGAACACGACTTAGCGACTGAACAACAAAAATTACCAAGAAAAGTGGAGCAGCAGTGCCTAGGCTTAGCTGCTGTGATATGAGCAAACCTTTCAATATGGAGCATAAACATTTGTGTCTGGTCTTCCAACAATGACATGCAGGGTGTGAAGTTTTATCATTGGTGACTCAACAGGCAATTCTGTGGGACCATCTGTGCTGAAAACCATTCTGTATTGGTCAGCAAGTTGTTTTCCTGAGATATCCCATTCATGTCATCACAGATATTAGGAATATCTCAGGCAGCTATTGGAAATATCTGAAATGGCATTCAAGGTGAGGGTGGATCATTTAGGCAGGATCCACCTGCCTCACTGAAATCAGCCTCCTGTGTCTTCTCGTTCATTAGATATAGAAGACAGCTGATGCCCCAGTGGGTATTGCTTTGCGGAAAAAAAAAAATCTAAACCTGGAATTTTTTAGGTTGGTCTTTGAACAAAACTGGGTTGGGAATTAGGGGTGAAAGTAGTTTACAGACGTGCTAGAGCACACGTTGGCCTTCAAGGTTCCGAGCAGGGACACTGAACTCTATTCTTCCCATAGGTGCATCTGCACGTAATTAGTAAACATAAATGCTTCAGTTAAAATGCTCCCCAGTGGATGCTTAGAGCAACAGGAGTTTCTGCTTGAGTGAACTGGAACAACATCTTCAGACCTTCATCCCCAAGTAACGCTGCTATTCATGGAGATTAACTCTTGCATTTCGTAAAGAATTCTGGCATGACAGTCAGAGGATGTTTTACAGTGTCAAATGTGGTGATTTACAAGCACTGTTCCCTTCATTTTCAAATCCTCAACAAAAGACATGATGACAAAAGCGAAGGCTTACTGGCCATGTGATCATCTCCTGGGAGTAAATACGGCTTGATCAAATGCTCATGAAGCTGAAAGTTGCACAAAATGAAATATATTTACAAACTAGGCTGGAAATTTTTCAAGAACAGGATTTTTGGAAAGGTCTCTTACATTTCCAGATTTTAATGAGTTGGGAAATTCTGCACGGGCAGTCCCAAGCTCTGCATCACATTTGAGAATATTACATAATATGCTTTCCTCCCCTGTGGAGTCCAGGTTTGTTTACAGACAAGTAGGGGTGTCCCTTGGAGAAGGCAATGGCCACCCACTCCAGTACTCCTGCCTGGAAAATCCCATGGACTGAGGAGCCTGGTAGGCTGCAGTCCAAGGGGTCACGAAGAGTCGGACACGACTGAGCGACTTCATTTTCCCTTTTCACTTTCATGCACTGGAGAAGGAAATGGCAACCCACTCCAGTGTTCTTGCCTGGAGAATCCCAGGGATGGGGGAGCCTGGTGGGCTGCTGTCTATGGGGTCACACAGAGTCAGACACAACTGAAGTGACTTAGCAGCAGTAGCAGCAGCAGGGGCGTCCCTGGTGGCTTGGGTGGCTCAGGCCTGCAATGAGGGAGACCTGACTTGGATCCCTGGGTCAGGAAGATCCTCTGAAGAAGGGGATAGCAACCCACTCCAGTATTCTTGCCTGGAGAATTCCATGGACAAAGGAGCCTGGCAGGCTGCAGTCCACGGGGTCACAAGGAGTTGGACATGACTGAAGTGACTTAGCACACAGTACATTAATATATGTATTTCCTGCCACCTTCACTAGTGGAGAATAATGTTTTTACTCAGGCTTCAGTCAGAAGATCTGAATCATTTAATATATAATATCTCATTAATTTCCTTTGAAGGGGAAACCATTGAAAGGAATTTGATGGTTTGTGCCTATAGTACTAATTCTGGTGAGAGAAGAGTTGGAAAAGAGTATTGTGCTAAGTGTTTCCTGACACCTTTGTTGTCTCCATGCCTCCTTCTAGTCCACTCCTGTGCTGGATAGTCTAACAGTAATCCTGGCTTAAGGCTTTATCTCCCAGGAATGCCTCTAAACTCTTTCAGATTATCCATCCTCATGTCACTGACCACTTACTTGTATAGTGCAATGTCATGAAAACAGCATTAGATTTTTAAAAAGATTTTTTTGATGGTTAAAGACTTTATTGAGTTTGTTACAATATTGCTTCTGTGTTATGCTTTGTTTTCTTGGCCACAGAGTACATCTTGCAAAATGCCGGGCTGAATGACTCATAAGCTAGAATTAAGATTGCCTGGAGAAATATCAACAGCCTCAGATATGCAGATGATACCACTTTAATGGCAGAAGGTGAAGAGGAACTAAAGAGCCTCTTGATGAAAATGAAAGAGGAGAGTGAAAAGGCAGGCTTAAGACTCAGCATTCAAAAAACTAAGATCGTGGCATTTGGTCTCATCATTTCATGGCAAATTAAAGAGGAGAAAGTGGAAACAGTGACATATTTTATTTTCTTGGGCTCCAAAATCACTATGGATGGTGACTACAGCCATTAAATTAAAAGACACTTGCTCCTTGGAAGAAAAGCTATGACAAATTTAGCATATTAAAAAGCAGAGCTGAAAAAGTGATGTGAGAGTTGGACCATAAAGAAGTCTGAGCACCAAAGAATTGATGCTTTCAAATTATGGTGCTGGAGAAGATTCTTCAGAGTCCCTTGGAATCCAACCAGTCAATCCTAAAGGAAATTAACCCTGAATATTCATTGAAAGGACTAAAGCTGAAGCTGATGCTCCAATACTTTGGCTACCTGATGCGAAGAGCCAACTCATTGGAAAAGACCCTGATGCTGTGAAAGATTGAGGGCAGGAGGAAAGTGGGGCATCAGAGGATGGGATGGTTAGATAGCATCACTGACTCAATGAACATGAATTTGTGCAAACTCCAGGAGATAGTGAAGGACAGGGAAATCTGGAGCACTGCAGTTCATGGGGTTGCAAAAAGTCAGACATGACTTAGGAACTGAACAATATGTGGGATCTTATCTCCTTAACCAGGAATTAAACCCACACTCCCTGCATTAGAAGATGAAATCTTACCACAGGACCAGCAAGGAAGTCCCAAGTTTCAGGTGAAAACACTTATTTTTCTCATCCCCTCCATTTACCAGATGTCAGATCTCGTACAGTTCACTCAACTAGTCTGATATTCAGTAGTCTCATTTATTTGCTTATTAAACAAATATTCCTTGAGTGTCTACTCCAGGCTGGATACAGGGCTAGGTACTAACAATAAAATGATTACCCTAAACAGATTATGGCAGCTGGCCTTGAAGAAGGCCATCATCAATGTCTTCCCTCCCCATATGTTCATTTTCCCCATAGCAATATGGAATAAAAACCCCCCTTCTCTTGAACATAGGTAGGTTCTAAATAATTGCTCAATAAAATATAATAAAATTGGTGTCAGATTCTGGGCCCAGGCTTTAAGAAACTGAAGGCTTGTTGTTGTTGTTGTTCAGTTGCTGAGTCATGTTCCACTTTTAGTGACCTCATGGACTGCAGCACACCAGGCTTCCTGTCCTTCACATTCTGCCATAGTTTGCTCAGACTTTAGTCCACTGAGTCGGTGATGCCATCCAACCATCTCATCTTCTGCCACCCCCTACTCCTCCTACCCTCAATCTTTCCCAGCATCAATGTCTTTTGCAATGAGTTGACTCTTTGCATCAGGAGGCCAAAGTATTAGAGCTTCAGCTTTAGCATCAGTCCTTCCAATGGATATTCAGGGTTGATTTCCTTTAGTATTGACTGGTTTGATCTCTTTGCTGTTCAAGAGACACCCAAGAGTCTTCTCCAGCACCATAATTTGAAAGTATCAGTTCTTTGGTGCTCAGCCTTCTTTATGGTCCAACTCTCACATCCACACATGACTGCTGGAAAAACCATAGCTTTGACTATATGGACATTTGTCAGCAAAGTGATGTCTCTGCTTTTTACTATGCCTTCTAGGTTGGTCATAGCTTTTCTTCGAAGGAGCAAGTGTCTTTTAATTTCATGCTGCAGTCACCATCTGTGGTGATTTTGGAGCCCAAGGGAAGAAAGTCTGTTTCCACTGTTTCCCCATCTATTTGTCATGAAGTGATGGGACCAGATGCCATGACCTTAGCTTTTTGAATGTTGAGTTTTAAGCCAGATTTTTCACTCTCCTCCTTCACCCTTATCAAGAGGTTCTTTAGTTCCTCTTCTCTTTCTGAGTGATATCATCTGCATATCTCAGTTTGTTGATATTTCTCCCAGTAATCTTGATTCCAGCTTGTGAGTCATCCAGCCTACCATTTTGCATGATGCACTCTGCAAGTTTAAGAAGCAGGATGACATATACAGTCAGTGTACAGCCTTGATATACTCCTTTCCCAACTTTGAACCAGTCAGTTGTTCCATGTAAGGCTTCTACTTCCTGTCTACTGGAATACTAGCTTGTGGAATCTTGAGCCCACCATGTAAGATTTCCAACTATCCTGAAATTTCCATCCCTGAAGAAGCCCAAAGCTAGCCATGTGTAGAAAATATGGGAAGAGAGAAAGAGAGAAGTGAAAGGATGAGGGTGGTGGGTGTCAGCCTTGGCCAGTCTCTGGCTGGCCAGAGCACCAGCACCATAAAGTCCAGCCCCAGCACCATAAAGGATGGAAAGTGAAAGTGAAAGTCAGTCATGTTCAACTCTTGGCAACCCCATGGACTATACAATCCATGGAATTCTCCAGGACAGAATACTGGAGTGGGTAGCCATTCCCTTCTCCAGGGGATCTTCCCAACCCAGGGATCGAACCCAGGTCTCTCTCACTGCAGATAGATTCTTTACCAGCTGAGTCACAAGATGTCCTCAAATGAATCTGTCTTTTTGCTTAACTTCATGCTTAACTTCAACTATGTGAAGGACCCAAAGCATGAATTTCCCAGTGGAGTCCATTAATTCTTTGAATTACAGGGAATAGTAATAAACTGGTCTTCTAAGTAACTAGCTTTCAGATGGTATTTACTCAGCAGTAGATGATGGAATACATACTTGCTGCCCTCCCAGAAGTTTAGTGAGGACAACAGGAGACCAAGCAAATGATCACAAAAATGAATGTCATTGAGGGAATGCATATGGGCCTGTAGCACACATTGTGACAAGTTTGGGGTAAAATTTATTATAGGAAAAGCAAAGTAACATTACAAGTAAAAACATTTTCTTTAATAATACTTCATGTTTGGTATGCTATAGCCAAAAGCAGGGAATCAGAGGTCAGAAATTGTGATTTGTTCTATCAATAATTAGCTTATGACTTTGGGCCAATATTTTGAACTCTGTAGACTTCAATTTCCCATCTGAAAATGAAGAGAACTGGTCTCTTTCCAATTCTATGAGTCAGATTGCATCTATTGCGTATAAAATTATTACACATTTAAGGATATGTGAATATATAAAGGGAAAACTCCTATAGCATATTTTTTAAATTTCTGAAAAATCTTAAGCCAAAATTGTATATTCATGACATTCTTTGTACTGATTTATCACTCATAAACTCTGTGTCTTTCAAAGACTAACAAACTGTTCTTGGCAAAGTTACCAGGTACCTTGTTCTTTCATTTTCTAGGAAATACCTAAGAGCAACTGATCACTCTAACAGAATAAAATGCTGCTACACTCTATAAAAGGTTGATTAGTTCCATTGAAACTAACTCACTGGCATTTTCTGGGCTTGATTTCAAAAAAGAGCCTTAAAATAATTTATTGTTTTACATCTACTTATATGCAACTCCCATCCATCCTATTTAGAGATCTTTTTTTGAACGAAGATGAGTGTTATCAAGCTACAATATGTAGCTTAAGGATTTTTATCCTCACTTCAGGCAAAATTTCAGGCTTACCTAGATTCACCCATTATTAGAGTTTACATGAATATGTATGAATAAATATAAATAAATTTCTGCAGCACCATCTAATTTAAAGTCTGCTTGCTAGATGAAAGTGAGATATGTATGAATAACACTTGGTGTCTGTCTCAAGCAGTTTGCAGTTCACTGAAAATTCAAAACACTTTTCAAATAAGTATTTTGTAAATCTGACAGTATGGTATCATGAAAAGAATAAAGTAGACTTCCCAGAAAGATGCCAGGGTCATGGTAAACATCCCAACCTCATTTCCCAGGTATCAACTCTGAGAAATATCTTCCAGTTTAAATAAATGGAATAAAAATTGAAGAAAAGCATCAGAGGAAATAAAACAACATATCAAGGTGGTAAAAAAATGTTCCAAGTTTTATATTTATATACAATTAGATCAGTTTTCCCACTTTATATCCCTGATATTAGTAGCAATTTATATAAATATTCTATGTCTGACCCACATCTGTAAAGTGAGAATAATACGTACCTTCTTCATTGGGTTATTGGCAGGTAGTGTTATTGAGAAAACACCTGCATCCTAGTTAACCTAATGTTTAGAACATGGTACTATATACCTATTACCTACCAGGAAGATAATGTTGACAAAATTTCTAAATGATGAGAATTAACCTGTTGTAATATCTGTTGTACATAGGCAATCACTAGCCACCTGTCTTAGGCTATCCATAAATAATCATATTATACAGACAAACCAAGGTCTCTGTTTAACCGTCAATGATGAAATAGTGATGATTGCTTTCTGGAGTCATCACTTGACTGATTTGGTAGAAGATTTTCTTTCACTAGTCAGAAAACTAGTCCACCCTTCTCTGATGTCCAGTATCTTCACACTAGTTCTCCTTTTCTCCAACTAAAGCTTACTCCCAGATACCAAATAAAGAATTTTAGCACATCTAGAACTATCTTCCCACAGAGATTCCCATTTTAAAAGACCCCAAAATTCTAAAAGAAATGAGTCAATCTCCTGTAGGCACCAGTTGTTGAGTGAATAAAGAATTTTCAATGCTCAGAGGAAGATACACACCCTGAAAATTATATCTATTCGTCTGTAACTAAAGCCAAAGTTACTTTGAGACTTATGTTTACAATAACTAAAAATCAACTGACAATATAGTATGAAATATAAAGACCAAGTAAGTTAATTGATGTATGATTAATATATAATCATGTCTAGATAATATATTTTCATTGATAATGTTTCTGTTATTGCAAGATGAGTTCTTAATTGAAGGGAAATATTTATGTAAGTAAATCAGCTTTCCAGGTTCTAAAACTAAAGACAGAATTTCCAAAACCTTCTGGGACTTTTGTCTTATTGTATACATTTTATATCATTAAATAGATAAAGCCCAAAGGCTGTACAACAGGTGTTTGATTGCACCTCTCACTGCTTTTTAAAGTGGTTGGGTTCTCATAAAGCCTCAATTTTACAAAAATGAGAACTCTGTCCCCAAATGCTAGAGAGAAGATGTAAGTCTGTGTATGTGCATGCTGAGTCATTAATCAGGTGGGGAACAAAATCTAGGTGTTGATATGTATGTGTGTATGCATACAGAGCTGCATGATAGCCTGATGGTTATAAAAATAGGAAAAAATTACTGCCATGTATCCATCCTATAATGGTTAACTGCTGTTCATTGCTGTCCTAGATGGCATAGTGGTAAAGAATCTGCCAATGCAAGAGACCGAAGAGATGTGGGGGTTCGACCCCTGGGTCAGAAAGATCCTCTGGAGTAGGAAATGGCAACCTGTTCCAGTATTATTTCCTGGGAAATCTCATGGACTCTAGCCCTCCAGGCTCCTCTGTCCATGGGATTTCAAAAGAGTTGGACACAACTGAGCATGCAATGGTTAATTGGACTGTATTAGCTGCTTTGTACACATTCTTTCTCTACTTTACAAACAATCTGGAGAGGAAGATATTATCTAGTATGAAACTGAGAATAATAAAATTAATGAACTGCCCCTAAATCATATAGTAATGAGTCGCATATCTATGACCTAAACCCGGTGTCTGAGTTAGTTAAAGCTCCTATAAGAAACTCCATAGACAAGGTGGCTTTAATACCAGATACTTCTCACAGTTGTAGAAGCTGAGAAGTCCAAGATTAGGGTCCTGGAAGATTTGGTTTCCAGTGAAGACTACTTGGTTTGCAGGTGGCCACCTTCTCACTATGTCCTCACATGGTTTGGGTGTGATGGGTTCATTCTGGTGTCCTTTCTCATAAGCGTGTGTGTGCTCAGTTGCTCCATCATGTCCAATTCTTTGTGACCCCATGGACTGTAGCCCACCAGGCTCCTCTGTCCATGGGACTTTCCAGGCAAGAATATTGGAGTGAGTTGCCATTTCCATCTCCAGCGGATCTTCCCAATCCGGTGGTTGAAACTGCATCTCCTGTGAATCCTGCACTGGCAGGCTCTTTCTTTACCACTGAGCCACCTGGTAAACCTCCCTCATTCTGTTTACCTCTTCTCTTTCTTCCGTTCTGTCAACTATTACAACCAAGGCAATTCTATATTTTTCATTTTCAAAAACGTACATTCCTCATAATTATTTTTTGAAAACTTAGTGATAAAGCTTTACTTTGCTGTAGTTTCAAAAAGTCAGGTATAATTTCCTTTTATCTAGAAACCATGGTAATGCTGATGTATGTTAAGAATTTCCCTTACATTCCTAGTTAGCTTTCAGACCTTTGTATTTTGTCATTAAAAATCAGTTTGAGCATCCCAGCAGCTGGTACCTGAGGCGCCAGCATTGGAGTGGCCAGGGCCCTGGCTTCTTCAGAGGGCAAGCATGGTCAAGCTCATCACATCTGGAGAAGGACGTGGGAGAAGTGGATTCAACACTAGCCCAGCTGCATAGCAGGGCAGGAGCTTTACATGTAAACTCCAGATACTTGAACACTGATGATGTCCTTGATTTAATTAGCAGGATGTAAGAGAGGATGAAAACATAGGAAATAAAAATTAACACCAGAAACAAGATGGTGGAGGAGTAGTTGGATGTAGAATACATCACTCTCCATGGATACATCAGGAATACACCTTCAGACGCAGAAGTACATGCAGAACACCAGCTGAGAGTGCACAGGAATACCTGACCAGCAGAAAAGAATATATAGACCCATGCAAAACCCTGTAGGACAAAGGAACTAGGGAGAAAAATGAGAGTGTTAGTAGGACCAGACCTGCCATTAGGCAGGTGGGGGAACTGAAGCACGGGTCCCATCCCCACACCAGGGCAATTGTCTGAGTCAGAGGAGAAACATGTAAAGCTTATAGGGAAACAGCTGATTTGTGGCAGCCTAAAGGGAATGAGAATCAGACAGTCCTTGCTTCAGCCATACATACCTTAGATGGCACAGTGGCTAGGACCTGGAGTTTAGGGGTTGTGGAGCAATCCCAGGGTGAGGGCTCCTGTTGACTGCAGAGAGACAGATTGAGGGGATGTGAGGGAGGAGATTGTGTTGGGAAATGCCTGTGGAGGAAAGCCCGGCAGCCATGGGAGCAAGGTGATACTGCTGAGTCATGTGTAGAGGGTGGAGCCATCATCATAGCCTCTCTCCCTACACACACCAACATTGGCAGCTAAACAATAGAGAGGCTGGCCCATCAAACACCTGAGGCACTGAACTATAGAGTAAGACCCCACCCAGGGTGCCCCTTTAAGTGCCTGATGTGTGATCTACAGAGTAGGATCCCAGGCAGATGGCCCCTCTATGTGCCTGATGCACCCAACAACAGAGAAGGACCCCAAGGCAAGGAAGCCCTCTAAGTGCCTGAATGGGCAGAGCTATGGAGAAAGACTGGTCAAAGAAGTCTTCACATCACCAGCTACAAGAGGCTCAGAAAAAGACTATGATAGGGCCATAACTCCTGTGGCAGAGGCAGTCCATGCACACTTGGTGCCACCAGAGTCCCCGCAAACCAAGCAGCTGTGCTACCTTCACAATCAACTCTCACTGGGAAAGAGCTGCCACAGGCAAAAAAAAAATCTTGTGCCTATACACACGGGGTGGCTTTTGTAGTGACCGACTGGTTGTGACCCTGTGGACTGTGGCCTGCCAGGCTTCTCTGTCAGGAAGGGGGGGTTCTCCAAGCAAAAATCAGATCAGATCAGATCAGTTGCTCAGTCGTGTCCGACTCTTTGCGACCCAATGAATCACAGCACGCCAGGCCTCCCTGTCTATCACCAACTCCCAGAGTTCACTCAGACTCACGTCCATCAAGTCACTGATGCCATCCAGCCATCTCATCCTCTGTCGTCCCTTCTCCTCCTGCCCCCAATCCCTCCCAGCATCAGAGTCTTTTCCAATGAGTCAACTCTTCACATGAAGTTGCCAAAGTACTGGAGTTTCAGCTTTAGCATCATTCCTTCCAAAGAAATCCCAGGACTGATCTCCTTCAGAATGGACTGGTTGGATCTCCTTGCAGTCCAAGGGACTCTCAAGAGTCTTCTCCAACACCACAGTTCAAAAGCATCAATTTTTCGGCGCTCAGCCTTCTTCACAGTCCAACTCTCACATCCATAGATGACCACTGGAAAAACCATAGCCTTGACTAGACAAACCTTTGTTGGCAAAGTAACGTCTCTGCTTTTGAATATGCTATCTAGGTTGGTCATAACTTTCCTTCCAAGGAGTCAGTGTCTTTTAATTTCACGGCTGCAATCACCATCTGCAGTGATTTTGGAGCCCAGAAAAATAAAGTCTGACACTGTTTCCCCATCTATTTCCCATGAAGTGATGGGACCGGATGCCATGATCTTTGTTTTCTGAATGTTGAGCTTTAAGCCAGCTTTTTCACTCTCCACTTTCACTTTCATCAGGAGGCTTTTTAGTGCCTCTTCACTTTCTGCCATAAGGGTGGTGTCATCTGCATATCTGAGGTTATTGATATTTCTCCCAGCAATCTTGATTCCAGCTTGTGTTTCTTCCAGTCCAGCGTTTCTCATGATGTACTCTGCATAGAAGTTAAATAAACAGGGTGACAATATACAGCCTTGAAGTACTCCTTTTCCTATATGAAACCAGTTTGTTCCATGTCCTGTTCTAACTGTTGCTTCCTGACCTGCATACAAATTTCTCAAGAGGCAGATCAGGTGGTCTGGTATTCCCATCTCTTTCAGAATTTTCCACAGTTTATTGTGATCCACACAGTTAAAGGCTTCAGCATAGTCAATAAAGCAGAAATAGATGTTTTTCTGGAACTCTCTTGCTTTTTCCATGATCCAGCGGATGTTGGCAATTTGATCTCTGGTTCCTATGCCTTTTCTAAAACCAGCTTGAGCATCAGGAAGTCCACAGTTCACATATTGCTGAAGCCTGGCTTGGAGAATTTTGAGCATTACTTTACTAGTGTGTGAGATGAGTGCAATTGTTTGGTAGTTTGAGCATTCTTTGGCATTGCCCTTCTTTGGGATTGGAATGAAAACTGACCTTTTCCAGTCCTGTGGCCACTGCTGAGTTTTCCAAATTTGCTGAAAATACTGGAGTGTATTGGCAATACTTGTTGCCATAACTTTCTAGAGCACTATATTTCCTGCTGCCCTAGCCACCAACTTCCCTGAGTACCTCGTGCTGCCAGAACCCCTGCGACTCAAACAGCTGCACTACCTCTACACCTGGCCCTCACAGGGGCAGACCCAAGTCCTCTAAGGCAGCCTCAAGAGCAAATCTCAGTGGATGATCCATATCCAGAGGTAGAAATAAAATCACAGTTGAAACCCAGGGGCAGTGTGACTAAGGAAGAAGACCCCAAAACCTCTACATTGGGCTTTTGCAGTTTGGGGAGTATTTTTGGTGTTTTTTTTTTTTTCCTCTCCTTTTTCAATTTTAATTTTTTAAACCTATTATTATTTTTTCTATATTTATTCCTTTGTTTACCTTTCCTACTGTTCTTTTCCCTTTGAAGTTAATCTTTATATAAATCTTCTTCATCTACCTCTATTTAATTTTGCATATCTAGTCTTTGTTTTCTTTCTTTTCTTTCAACATATTTTTTAGTTTAGTTTTCATTGCTGTATTCCCCACTTGGCACCACCACATCTTGGGTCACAAATCAAACCTCAGTAAATTTAAGAAAGTTGAAGTCATAGCAAGCATCTTCTCTGACAACAGCACTATAAGACTAGATATCTATTACAAGAAATAAACTGTAAGAAACACAAACACATGGAGCTTAAACAACACGTTTCTAAATAACCAACAGGTTACTGAAGAAGTCAAAGGTAAATAAAAAATCTTCTAGAAACAAATGACAATGAAAAAGTGACAACTCAAAACCTATAGGATGTAGCAAAAGCAGTTCTAAGAAGGAAGTTTAGAGCAATACAATCATACCTCAAGAAGGAAGAAAAACATTGAATAGACAGCCTAACTTTATACCTAAAACAACTGGAAAAACAGCAACAACCAAAAAGAAAAAAGAAAAAAAAACTAAAATTAGTAGAAGGAAAGAAATCATAAAGATCCAAGCAGAAAGAAATGAAAGAAACAATAGTAAAGATTAATAAAACTAAAACCTGGTTCTTTGAGAAGATAAACAAAATTGACAAACTTTTAGCCAGACATCAATTAAAAAAAGAGAAGAATCAAATTAACAAAATTAGAAATGAAAATGGAGTGGTTACAACAGAATGCAGAAATACAAAGGATTATGAGACTATTATGAACAATTATATGGTAATAAAATGTATAACCTGGAAGAAATGGACAGATTCTTTAAAAAGTTCAGTCTTCTAAGACTGAACCAGGAAGAAATAGAAATTTTGAACAACCCAATTATAAGCACTGAAATTGAAGCTGTGATCAAAATTCTCCCAAAAGAAACAAAAGCCCAGGATCAGATGGCTTCATAAGAGAATTCTATCAAACATTTAGCAAAGAACTAATGCTTATCCTTCTAAAATTCTTTCAAAAAATTGCAGAGGAAGCAACACTTCCAAACTCATTTGGCAAGGCCACCATCACCTTGATACCAAAACCAGACAAAAACAATACAAAAAAAGAAAACTACAGGCCAATATGATGAACATAGATGCAAAAATCCTCAATAAAATTTTAGCAAACAGAATTCAGCAACACATCAAAAAGCTCATACACCATGACCAAGTTGGGTTTATTCCAAGAATGCAAGGATTCTTCAATATATACAAATCAATCAATGTGATGCACCATATTAACAAATTAAAAGATAAAAGCCATATGATAATCTCAATAGATGCAGAAAAAGCCTTTGACAAAATTCAGCACCAGTTTATGATTAAAACTCTTCAATAAATGCCAAAGAAAGAACCTACCTCGACATAATAAAGGCCATATATGATAAGCCTACAGTAAAGATTGCTCTCTATGGTGAGAAACTGAAAGCATTAGAAACAGACAAAGGTGTCTACTTTCACCACTATTATTCCACATTGTTCTGGAAATCCTAGCTACAGCAATCAGAAAAGAAAAGGAAATAAAATGAATCCAGATCAGAAAAGAAGAAGTAAAGCTCTCACTGTTTGCAGATGCCATGATACTGCACATAGAAAACCCTAAAGATAGTATCAGAAAATTACTAGAGCTAATCCGTGAATTTAGCAAAGTTGCAGAATATAAAATCAATACACAGAAATCACTTGCATTTATATATACTAACAAATAAAAATCAGAAAGAGAAATTAAGGAATCAATCCCATTCACCATTGCAACAAAAAGAATTAAACATCTAGGAATAAATTTACCTAAATATACAAAAGAATTGTACACAGAAAATTACGAGATACTGATGAAAGAAATAAAAAATGACATAAACAGATGGAGAGATAGTCCATGTTCCTAGGTAAGAAGAATTAATATTGTGAAAATGGCTATACTACCAAATGCAATATACAAATTCAATGTGATCCTTATCAAATTACCAGTGGTATTTTTCACAGAACTAGAAAAAATTTTTCACAATTCGTATGGAAACACAAAAAACCCTGAATAGGCAAAGCAGTCTTCAGAAAAAAGAATGGAGCTGGAAGAATCAACCTGACTTCAGATTATACTACAAAGCTACAGTCATCAAGACAGTATGGTACTGGCATAAAAACAGAAATACAGACCAATGGAACAGGATAGATAGCCCAGAAATAAGCCCATGCGCCTATGGGTACCTTATTTTTGACAAAGGAAACAAGAATATAGGATGCAGCAAAGATAGCTCTTCAATAAATGGTGCTAGGAAACCTGGACAACTACATGTAAAATAATGAAATTAGAACACTCTTAACACCATATACTTCATGGGAAATAGATGGAGGAACAGTGGAAACAGTGGCAGACTTTGTTTTGGGGGGCTCCAAAATCACTGCTGATGGTGATTGCAGCCATGAAATTAAAAGACACTTACTCCTTGGAAGGAAAGTTATGACCAACCTAGATAGCATATTCAAAAGCAGAGACATTACTTTGCCAACAAAGGTTCGTCTAGTCAAGGCTATGGTTTTTCCAGTGGTCATGTATAGATGTGGGAGTTGGACTGTGAAGAAAGCTGAGCACCAAAGAATTGATGCTTTTGAACTGTGGTGTTGGAGAAGACTCTTGAGAGTCCCTTGGACTGCAAGGAGATCCAACCAGTCCATTCTAAAGGAGATCAGTCCTGGGTGTTGTTTGTAAGGAATGATGCTAAAGCTGAAACTCCAGTACTTTGGCAACTTCATGTGAAGAGTTGAGTCATTGGAAAATACTCTGATGCTGGGAGGGATTAGGGGCAGGAGGAGGAGGGGACGACAGAAGATGAGATGGCTGGATGGCATCACCAAAACGATGGACATGAGTTTGGGTGAACTCCGGGATTTGGTGATGGACAGGGAGGCCTGGCATGCTGCAATTCATGGGGTCGCAAAGAGTTGGACACGACTGAGCAACTGAACTGAACTAAACTGAACTGAACACCATACACAAAGATAAACTCAAAATGGATTAAAGACCTAAATGTTAGACCAGAAACTATAAAACTCTTAGAGGAAAACATAGGCAGAACACTTGATGACATAAATCAAAACAAAATCCTCTATGACCAACCCTTAGAATAATGGAAATAAAAGCAAAAGTAAACACTGATTAAACTTAAAAGCTTTTGCACAGCAAAGTAAACTCTAATCAGGTGTAAAGACAACCCTTGGAATGAGAGATAATAAAAGCAAATGAAACAACTGACAAAGGATTAATTTCCAAAATATACAAACAGCTCATGGAACTCAATACTAGGAAAACAAATAAGCCAATCAAAAGGTGGGGAAAAGATCTAAGCAGACACTTCTCCAGAGAAGACATACAGAGGGCTAACAAAAACATGAAAAGATGTTCAACATAACTAATTATTAGAGAATGCAAATCAAAACTACAATGAGATAGCACCTCACACCATTCAGAATGTCCACCACCAAAAAGTCTAAAATCAATAAATACTGGAAAGGGTGTGGAGAAAAAGGAATGCTCTTACACTGTTGGTGGAAATGTAAATCGATACAGCCACTATGGAAGATGGTATGGAGAGTTTTTAAAAGCTGGGAATAAAACCACCATTCAGTTTAGTCAATCACTCATGTCCAGCTCTTTACAACCCCATGAACCGCAGCACGCCAGGCCTCTCTGTCCATCACCAACTCCTGGAGTTCACCCAAACTCATGTCCATTGAGTCAGTGATGCCATCCAACCACCTCATCCTCTGTCGTCCCCTTCTCCTCCTGGCATCAACCTTTCTCAGCATCAAAGTATTTTCAAATGAGTCAGCTTTTCACGTCAGGTGGCCAAAATATTGGAGTTTCAGCTTCAACATCAGTCCTTCCAATGAACACCCAGGACTGATCTCCTTTAGGATGGACTGGTTGAATCTCCTTGCAGTCTAAGGGACTCTCAAAAGTCTTCTCCAACACCACAGTTCAAAAGCATCAATTCTTCAGTGCACAGCTTTCCTTGTAGTCCAACTCTCACATCCATGACTACTGGAAAAACCATAGCCTTGACTATACAGAGCTTTGTTGGCAAAGTAATGTCTTAGCTTTTTAATATGCTGTCTAGGTTGGTTACAACTTTCCTTCCAAGGAGTAAGTGTCTTTTAATTTCATGGCTGCAATCACCACCAGCAGTGATTTTGAAGGCCAAAAAAATAAAGGCAGCCACTATTTCAGCTGTTTCCCCATCTATTTGCCATGAAGTTACGGGACCAGATGCCATGATCTTAGTTTTCTGAATGTTGAGCTTTAAGCCAACTTTTTAAGCCAACTGGAAATTCATGTTCATGCATTGCTGAAGCCTGGCTTGGAGAATTTTGAGCATTACTTTACTAGCGTGTAAGATGAGTGAAATTGTGTGGTAGTTTGAGCATTCTTTAGCATTGCCTTTCTTTGGAATTGGAATGAAAACTGACATTTTCCAATCCTGTGGCCACTGCTGCGCTGTCCAAATTTGCTGACATATTGAGTGCAGCGCTTTCACAGCATCATCTTTTAGGATTTGAAATAGTTCAACTGGAATTCCATCACCTTCCTAAGGCCCACTTGACTTCACATTCCAGAACATCTGGCTCTAGGTAAGTGATCACACCATCGTGATTATCTGGGTCGTGAACATCTTTTTTGTACAGTTCTTCTGTGTATTGACTTCCCTGGTGGTTCAGACGGTAAAGCGTCCTGCTTCCAATGCAGGAGACCTGGGTTCAACCCTTGGGTCAGGAAGATACTCTGGTGAAGGAAATGGCAATCCACTCCAGTACTCTTGCCTGGAAAATCCCATGGATGGAGGAGCTTGGTAGGCTACAGTCCATGGGGTCACAAAGAGTGGGACACGACTGAGCAACTTCACTTTCACTTTTCTGTGTATTCTTGCCATCTCTTAATATCTTCTGCTTCTGTTAGGTCCATACCATTTCTGTCCCTTACTGGGCCCATGTTTGCATTAAATGTTCTCTTGGTATCTGCAATTTTGTTGAAAAGATCTCTAGTCTTTCTTATTCTATTGTTTTTTTCTATTTCTTTGCACTGATCACTGAGGAAGGCTTTCTTATCGCTCCTTGCTTTGGAACTCTGCATTCAAATGAGTTTATCTTTCCTTTTCTCCTTTGCTTTTTGCTTCTCTTATTTTCACAGCTATTTGTAAGGCCTCCTCAGACAGCCATTTTGCCCTTTTGCATGTGTTTTTCTTGGGGATGGTCTTGATTCCTGTCTCCTGTACAATGTCATGAACCTCCTTCAATAGTTCATCAGGCACTCTGTCTATCAGATCTATCCCTTAAGTCTATTTCTCACTTCCACTGTATAATCATAAGGGATTTGATTTAGGTCATACCTGAATGGTCTAGTGGTTTTCCCTACTTTCTTCAATTTAAGTCTGAATTTGGCAATAAGGAGTTCACGATCTGTGACACAGTCAACTCCCCGTCTTGTTTTTGCTGACTTTATAGAGCTTCTCCATCTTTGGCTGCAAAGAATATAATCAGTCTGATGTCAGCGTTGGCCATCTGGTGATCCATGTGTAGAGTCTTCTCTTTTGTTGCTGGAAGAAGGTGTTTGCTATGACCAGTGTGTTCTCTTGGCAAAACGCTATTAGCTTTTGCCCTGCTTCATTCTGTACTCCAAGGCCAAATTTGCCTGTTTCCCCAGGTGTTTCTTGATTTCCTACTTTTGCCTTCCAGTCCCCTATAATGAAAAGGACATCTTTTTGTGGTGTTAATTCTAAAAGGTCTTGTAGGTCTTCATAAAACTGTTCAAGTTCAGCTTCTTCAGTGTTACTGGTCGGGACATAGACTTGGATTACTGTGATATTGAATGGTTTGCCTTGGAAACGAACAGAGATCATTCTGTTGTTTGTGAGATTGCACCCAAGTACTGCATTTCACACTCTTTTGTTGACCATGAGGGCTACTCCATTTCTTCTAAGGGATTCCTGCCCACAGTAGTAGATATAATGGTTATCTGAGTTAAATTCACCCATTCCAGTCCATTTTGGTTCGCTGATTCCTAGAATGTCGATGTTAACTCTTGCCATCTCCTGTTTGACCACTTCCAATTTACCTTGATTCACGGACCTAACATTCCAGGTTCCTATGCAATATTGCTCTTTATAGCATTGGACCTTGCTTCTATCACCAGTTACATCCACAACTGTGTGTTGTTTTTGCTTTGGCCCCATCCCTTCATTCTTTCTGGAGTTATTTCTCCACTGATCTCCACTAGCATATTGGGCACCTACTGATCTAGGAAGTTCATCTTTCAGGGTCCTATCCTTCTGCCTTTTCATACTGTTCACAGGGTTCTCAAGGCAAGAATACTGAAGTGGTTTGTCATTCCCTTCTACAGTTGACCACATTCTGTCAACCACCATGACCCGTCAGTCTTGGGTGGCCCCAGATGGCATGGCTTAATTTCATTGAGTTAGACAAGGCTGTGGTCCATGTGATCAGATTGGCTAGTTCTCTGTGATTGTGGTTTCAGTCTGTCTGCCTCTGATGTCCTCTCTCAGCATCTAACGTCTTACTTGGAGTTCTCTTACCTTGGACGTGGGGTATCTCTTCATGGCTGCTCCAGGAAAGAGCAGCTGCTGCTCCTTACCTTGGATGTGGGGTATCTCCTCACTGCTGCTGCTCCTAACCATGAACTTGGGGAAGTGGGGTATCTCCACGTGGAGTATCTTCTCATGGCCACCGCTCCTGACCTTGGACCTTGGATGTGGGGTAGCTCCTCTTAGCCGTTTCTGCACTGCACAGCCACCACTCCTGTACCACCATATGACCCAGCAATCCCATTCTTAGGCATATACCCTGGGGAAACCAGGGTTGAAAAAGACACATACATTCCATTGTTCATTGCAGCACTATGTACAATAGCTAGAATATGGAAGCAACCTAGATGCCCATCAGTAGATGAATGGATAAGAAGTTGTGGTACATATACACAATGCAATATTCAGTTCAGTTCAGTTCAGTCACTCAGTCGTGTCTGATTCTTTGCGACCCCATGAACCACAGCAAACCAGGCCTCCCTGTCCATCACCAACTCCCAGAGTTCACTCAAATTCATGTCCATTGAGTCGGTGATGCCATCCAACCATCTCATCCTCTGTCATTCCCTTCTCCTCCTGCCCTCAATCTTTCCCAACATCAGAGTCTTTTCAAATGAGTCAGCTCTTCATATCAGGTAGCCAAAGTATTGAAGTTTCAGCTTCACCATCAGTCCTTCCAATGAACATTCAGATCTGATTTCCTTTAGGATGGACTGGTTGGATCTCCTTGCATTCCAAGGGACTCTCAAGAGTCTTCTCCAACACCACAGTCCAAAAGAGTCACTTCTTCGGCACTCAGCTTTCTTTATAGTCTAACTCTCACATCCATACATGACTACTGGAAAAACCATAACCTTGACTAGATGAACCTTTGTTGGAAAAGTAATGTCTCTGCTTTTTAATATGCTGTCTAGGTTGGTCATAACCTTCCTTCCAAGGAGTAAGTGTCTTTTAATTTCATGGCTACAATGACCATCTGAGTGATTTTAAAGCCCCCAAAAATAAAGTCAGCCACTGTTTCCACTGTTTCCTCATCTATTTGTCATGAAGTGATGGGACCAGATGCCATGATCTTAGTTTTCTGAATGTTGATCTTTTAGCCAACATTTTTACTTTCCTCTTTCACTTTCATCAAGAGGCTCTTTACTTCTTCTTCACTCAGCCATAAAAAGGAACACATTTAAGTCAGTTCTGATGAGGCAGATGAACCTAGAACCTATTATACAGAGTTAAGTGAGTCACAAAGAGAAAGATAAATATCATATTCTAATGCACACATATGGAATCTAGAAAAATCATTCTGAAGAATATATTTACAGGGCTCCAATGGAGAAACAGACAAAGAGGATAGACTTACAGACATGGGAGAGGGAAGGAGAAGGTGAGATGTATGGAAAGAATAACATGGAAACTTACATTACCATATGTAAAATAGATAGCCAATGGGAAATATGCTGTATGGCTCAGGAAACTCAAACAGGGTCTCTGCATTGACCTAGAATGGTGGGATGGGGAGGGAGATGGGAGGGAGGTTCAAAAGAGAGGGAATATATGTATACCTATGGCTGATTCATGTTGAGGTTTGACAGAAAACAACAAAATTCTGAAAAGCAATTATCCTTCAATAAAAAATAAATTAAAAAAATAATTTTGAAAGCCACTGCATAGAAAAAAATTGCAAAAGTACATTTATTAACCTAATACAGTGAGAAGACACTCCTGGAGAAGCTTAGTGTTAACCAAGACAAAGGGAAGAAGGAGGTGTTTGCTGTAAAGTTTGAGTTCTCCTGACAGGTCCATAAAGGGGCAGGATCCTTTCCTGGCTTTCCTTTTTTTTTTTTCCACTCATTAACCCCAACATTGATTAAGTGCCCCCCTTTAATACTGGAAGAGACTTAAATTTGTTCAACACAAAGAGCAGCAATTGCATAATGTCCCACCTTAAATATGATAGCTATTTCAATTACATCAGATAATTTTTAAAATTTTCTAGCATTTTTGGGGGGCAAAATTGATATATAACATTTAGTTAGCTTTAGCTGTACAACATAATGATTTGATATGCAAATATATTGAGAAATGATTAAAAAAAAAAAAAAAAAGAATGGGTATGCCAATGCAAAAGATCCCCCAACATAGGAAGTAGCAACCCACTCCAATATTCTTGCCTGGAAAATACCACAGGCAGAGGAGCCTGGAGGGCTACAGTCCATGGGGTTGTAAAGAGTCAGACATGACTAAGCAACTAGGCATGTATGCATGCACCATGTTGTACATTACAACTCTGGGGCTTATTTATCTGATAACTGGAAGTTTGTACCTTTTGCTGATTGCCATTTCTGAGGCAGCAATAGAAGTGGGACTAATTAAGAATTGGGTGCCAAGAGATGAGAGCAGTTTAGTAACTGTGTTCCAGCAATTATGGGAAAGAAAAGGAGGTCTGGAAGCCTTACTGGCAAGAAAATAGGAGTCAATCAGAAAGACCCCAAGAGGAGGTCATTGTGGCATTTCACAGCTGCTGCCTGACCCAGGAGAAATTCTGTTTCCTGCTAATTTTGCAGCTGGCTTTATCTACATCTGTCCTGGGGCCTTATTAATGAGCTTCTGTGTTTCTTCCTCCAGCCAACCTGATTTTCACTCTTTTAATCGAGGATCGGTATTTGCTCTTTCTGATTGTTTAAATTATAGGTCATTTCCATTATATTGCTCTAAACTTTTTTTTTAAACATGTTCCATATTTTCTACAATTCTGTTTAGGATGAGGGTAAAAACAGAAAATCTATGTAAAGGAATAGTTAACCAGCAGTAGTGAGCAAAAAATCAATCCATGCTCCAGAAAAATAACTGTATTTACATTTATTATTTATTCAGGCTTGCTGTTTGCATTGAGTAATAAATTTGCACTTTTAAATAATATTTGTGTAAACTGAATGTTTCATATATTTCAGTTGGAGTGATTATCTACATTGTTTAATTCAAAGAATTTAAATATTTTATTATTCAGTTGAAAAAGAGGAAAGAATGAGAAAGTCATAAAGGATAATGCTTTATTTATTAACCCAGAGATGGTGACTCAAGAGCCATCGTGGTGTATTTGTCAATAAGCCCAACATAAAACACTTCTGAATAGCACAGTTCAGAATCCACCTCTTACTACCCATGAGAGTCAATGTATTATGTACCTAGCAGCACGTTCTAAATATCAGGGTGACTACAGCCACATTTTGAGGAATTCCAAGAAGATCAATAATACACTTTCTTTCTGAAAGGGTTAAAAGAATAGAAGCAAATCTGTGTTCCACATCAGTGAGTAATACATTGACTGAAAATTCAGTTTGGTTCTCTTAGGTCCTGAACAGAGGACTGAAATGTCTGGGGTGCCTGTTGTGCCCATGCGCTGAGTAGAACTGAGGGTTCTGGAGGTCAGTTGCTCTTATGCTCTGTGTAGTGTCAGTAGGCAGACTCTGCACCATCAACTGTTGGATGTTGCCAACACCTTCCCTGATTTAATGCCACCAACAAATAAAAGACAGGACCTGTGTGTTTTCCATGACAAAAGAATGCTAAAGTCATCTTTAGTGTCTTTAAAGTGTGTTAAAACTTCATTCTCTTTTCTTTCATTTATTTTCTCAAATATTTGATGTTTGAAGTAAATTGATTGTGGGCCTTTCAAGAGTTAAAAAAAAGGATACAAATTTCATTACTGAGATATATTTAACTAATGGGAAACTTGGTTGGAATATATAAAATCCCAGGTCTTTAATCCTAAAGTGTAGGAACAGGGAATGTAAATGTACTATTCTTTTTATTACAAATGCCACAGGTGGACTCAGTCTTATTTTTTTCATAATATATTCTATTCCTGTTTATATTTACATGCATGTCCACAATGAGGACTTATTTAATACTAATCTATTTAATTTTGAATACCTCTTTCAAGAGGTTTACCTATCTTATGAATTCCTGTGTTAGAAATGTCTTGGCCTCTCCATCTTCACTAGGGAATACATATACAGAAATACTATCATTCTGAAATCTTTTATTTACTTTGCATATTCAGAAACAACTCTGAATATCAGTCTTTTCCCCCACCAGAAGAAAAAATGTTATTCTCCCTTTCATGTCAATCTGCTGCATCTTCCAAAGAATCATATTTGAAGCTTGAATCCATTCTAGAAAATTCTAGGACTCAGTTGAAAATCATCTTCAAGTACTCCCTATTTCTGCTATTGTTTTTGTCCTATGTTTTATTCAGTTTTTATTTTTCCTAGAGATAGTCTTAGAATGCTATTTTCTTTCACATTTTCTATATCCTAAGGAATTACAATTGAGTTAGAAAACTTTTCTGGCAAAAGGCTGGCCATGAGAGGCAAGATTCTTCATCAGTAAGAGAAACTCCAAGCAAACATCTCCTCCTCTCTCTCTCCCTGTCTTTCATACACACAAACACACACACACAGATCTTTGAAAAACATTTTGTGTTAAGAAGTCATATGTCTACCTGCTGTGCAGATCACCAATTAGCTATTTAGAGACGATGAATCTTTAAGGACCACCCTGTTAGAGAAAACTGACTGTGAGTAGTGGCAGTTTAGTTGCTAAGTCATGTCAACTCTTTGCAAAACCATGGACTATAGCACTCCTGGCTCTTCTGTCCATGGAATTACCCAGGAAAGAATACTGGAGTGGCTTTCCATTTCCTTCTCCAGCACACAATAAAAATGAAAGCTTGAAGAAGTTAAGTTCAGAAAGTTGCTTTAGGCCATACAGCTTTATTCAATTACCTTTCCTAATGTGATTGAGACACAGGGTAAAATATGGGAAATTATTTACATATCTGTAGCAAAATTACCAGACTTTGTTTAGCTTTCTGGAAGAAAATGAGAATTACATGTAAGCCAACTATGTTAATGGTGTCATCTTAGAGTCCAGACCTGAAGAACTTTCTTTTTCATTTTGTATAACAAATATCTGTGAGTTGAAACACATCAAAGTGATTAACAAATCTAAAATTTTATCAGCTAGTTTTTTAGAAGGAAGGGATAGAAGAAGCTAAAAGTAGGGGTGAAAAAAATGCAGACTAGCTAGAAAGATGGGAGAAATAACAAGAACAAGAGGGAAAAAATGGGAGGACCAAGCATGATTTATCCACAATTTGCCCTAGACTGATTGGAAAGTATTTATTGCAATAATACAACTTATGCTATACACTTTTATAAAGTAGTTAAACTATCAAAACATTTTCTTTGAACCGAGAATCGACCACAGATCATGTCTCCTGAGCCAGACCGATTTTTCTGTTGTCACTTATTGATACAAAATGGCTTAATCCCAACTTGAATCAGCCTTGAGGTGAAAAAGAACAAACAGGCACTTCCTCTGCTGGGTTTTGAGGGAAATCAATGGAAGCCAGGAAGCCCACTGCCTCAGGGAGGCACCAATTACATGAACCTGAAATGCAGGTTGTGAAGAGGTGCTGGAAAGGCTTAAAGAATGCTCCTCTCTGCAACTTCTTGGGAAAAGATGGTCTCTAATAATCATCATTTCTGTAGTTAGCATTCATTAAGCCCTCAGTGTATGTCAGGCACTGTGGGAAACTCTTCCTTGGTTATTTTATTTAATTTTCACAGCACTTCTATGAAGCAGACACAAGGAAATTAAAATCCATGTCAAGAGATGGACAATGGGAAATTATGGCACAGGAAAGGAGACAAAGAGAATAAGATTTTTCTCATCAAAGTCATACAATTGCCTTATGAAAAAGCAAGAATATTCTGTTTTCTACTAAACAATAAATGCATAGATAAGCAGAGTTGCTAAGGATCCTGCTTTCAGGCCTTCCTAGTGAAGAAGAGGTACTTCATGGAAGTCTGTCATTCTTTTAGTCATATGAACTTCCAGGTGTTCAAGCTGGTTTTAGAAAAGGCAGAGGAACCAGAGATCAAATGCCAACATCCCCTGGATCATCGAAAAAGCAAGAGAGTTCCAAAAAACATCTATTCCTGCTTTACTGACTATGCCAAAACCTTTGACTGTGTGGATCACAACAAACTGCGGAAAATTCTGAAAGAGATGGGAATACAAGACCACCTGATCTGCCTCCTGAGAAATCTGTACACAGGTCAGGAAACAACAGTTAGAACTGGATATGGAAAAACAGACTGGTTCTAAATAGGAAAGGGAGTATATCATGGCTATATATTGTCACTCTGCTTATTTAACTTATATGCAGAGTACATCATGAGAAACGCTGGACTGGATGAAGCACAAGCTGGAATCAAGATTGCCTGAAGAAATATCAATAACCTCAGATATGCAGATGACACCCCTCTTATGGCAGAAAGTGAAGAAGAACTAAAGAGCCTCTTGATGAAAGTGAAAGAGGAGAGTGAAAAAGTTGGCTTAAAACTCAACATTCAGAAAACTAAGATCATGGCATCTGGTCCCATCACATCATGGGAAATAGATGGAGGAACAGAGGAAACAGTGACAGATTTTATTTTGGGGGGCTCCAAAATCACTACAGATGGTGATTACAGCCATGAAATTAAAAGACACTTGCTCCTTGAAGGGATAGTTATGACCAACCTAGACAGCGTATTGAAAAGCAGAGACATTACTTTGCCAATAAAGGTCTGTCTAGTCAAGGCTATGGTTTTTCCAGTAGTCATGTATGGATGTGAGAGTTGGACTATAAAGAAAGCTGAACACCGAAGAATTGATGCTTTTGAACTGTGGTGTTGGAGAAGACTTTTGAGAGTCCCTTGAACTGCAAGGAGATCCAACCAGTCCATCCTAAAGAAGATCAGATCTGAATGTTCATTGGAAGGACTGATGCTGAAGCTGAAACTCCAATACTTTGGCCACCTGATGCAAAGAGCTGACTCACTGGAAAAGATCCTGATGCTGGGAAAGATTGAAGGTGGGAGAAGAAGGGGACAACAGAGGATGAGATGGTTAGATAGCATCACTGACTCAATGAACAAGAGTTTGAATAAACTGTGAGTTGGTAACGGATAGGGAGGCCTGGCATGCTGCAGTCCATGGGGCCGCAAAGAGTTGGACTCAACTGAGCGACTGGACTGAACTGAACTCAACTGAGGCAATTCTTAGACCTGGCATGACACACCTGTGATGCCAGACCCAGTGCAAGTTTAAAAATGTGTTACATATTAGTCCGGTTTTCATCTTCTCTCTCCTAGAGTGGATTTCTATTCTGCTCATCCATTCTGTCATAATAAATTTCTTCTTCCCTATCTGTTGTTAAGATCATATTTTGTAAATAAGTTCATTTGAACATCTGAACCAAACACAACATTGTAAACCAACTATACTCCAGTAAAAAATTCTAAAATAAATAAATAATAATTTAAAAAAGAAAACAGTATGAAAAGATTATGTTAGTTTCTGAAGGTTGGTTTATTAGCTGTTCTTGTGCCCTCAATTCCTCTGGGGTCTGGAAAACATGATTATTGAGAGCCTGGTGTGCTGCAGTCTGTGGGGTCACAAAGAGTTGGACACAACTGAACGACTGAACTGAACTGATATAGATAATAGTTTTAGTTGTTAAGCTGATAGCAACATTGTCTTGCAATTTTCTAAATCTGAGTAGGAATCTCTCTCCCCCCATCATAGTATTTTGTTGTTGTTGTTCAGTCACTAAGTTGTGTCTGACTCTGCAACCCCATGAACTGCAGCTCATCAGGCTTCCCTGTCCTTCACTCTCTCCAGGAGTTTGCTCAAACTCATATCCACTGAGAGTGAAGCTATCTAACCATCTTATCCTCTGTGGCCCCATTCTCCTGTCCTCAATCATTAGCAGCATCAGGATCTTTTCTAATGAGTCAGCTCTTTGCATCAGGTGGCTAAAGGATTGGAGCTTCAGCTTCAGGATCAGTCCTTCCAATGAATATTTAGAGTTTATTTCCTTTAGGATTGACTGATTTAATCTCCCTGTGGTCCAAGGGAATCTTGAGAGTCTTCTCCACCACCATAATCTGAAAGTATCAATTATTTGGCACTCCACCTTCTTTATGGTACAAAAAAGACCTTCACAACCCAGATAATCATGATGGTGTGATCACTCACCTAGAGCCAGACATCCTCATATGTGAAGTCAAGTAGGCTTTAGGAAGCATCACTACGAACAAAGCTAGTGGAGGTGATGGAATTCCAGTTGAACTATTTCAAATCCTAAAAGATGATGCTGTGAAAGTGTTGCACTCAATATGTCAGCAAATTTGGAAAGCACAGCAGTTGCCACAGGACTGGAAAAGGTCACTTTTCATTCCAATCCCAAAGAAAGGCAATGCCAAAGAGTGCTCAAACTACCACATAATTGCACTCATCTCACACTCTAGTAAAATAATGCTCAAAATTCTCCAAACCAGGCTTCAAAAATACGTGAACTGTGAACTTCCAGATGTTCAAGCTGGTTTTCAAAAAGGCAGAGGAACCAGAGATCAAATTGCCAACATTCCCTGGATCATTGAAAAAGCAAGAGAATTCGAGAAAAACATCTATTTCTGCTTCATTGACTATGCCAAAGCCTTTGACTGTGTGGATCACAATAAACTGTGGAAAATTCTGAAAGAGATGGGAATACCAGACCACTTGACCTGCCTCTTGAGAAATCTGTATGCAGGTCAGGAAGCAACAATTAGAACTGGACATGGAACAACAGTCTTGTTCCAAATAGGAAAAGGAGCACATCAAGGCTGTATATTGTCATCATGTTCATTTAACTTATATGCAGAGTACATCATGAGAAACACTGGGCTAGATGAAGCACAAGCTGGGATCAAGATTGCTGGGAGACATATCAATAACTTCAGATATGCAGATGACACCCCCCCTTATGGCAGAAAGTGAAGAACTAAAGAGCCTCTTGATGAAAGTGAAAGAGGAGAGTGAAAAAGTTGGCTTAAAACTCAACATTCAGAAAACTAAGATCATGGCATCTGGTCTCATCACTTCATGGCAAATAGATGGGGAAACAGTGGCAGACTTTATTTTGGGGGGCTCCAAAATCACTGCAGATGGTGGCGGCAGCCATGAAATAAAAAGATGCTTGCTTTTGGAAGGAAAGTTATGACCAACCTAGACAGCATATTAGTACTTTGGCTACCTCATGCGAAGAGTTGACTCATTGGAAAAGACTCTGATGCTGGGAGGGATTGGGGGCAGGAGGAAAAGGGGACGACAGGATGAGATGGCTGGATGGCATCACCGACTTGATGGATGTGAGTTTGAGTGAACACTGGGAGTTGGTAATGGACAGGGAGGCCTGACGTGCTGCGATTCATGGGGTTGCAAAGAGTCGGACATGACTGAGTGACTAAACTGAACTGAACTGAAGACAGCATATTAAAAAGCAGAGACATTACTTTGCAACAAAGGTCCATCTAGTCAAGGCTATGGTTTTTCCAGTGGTCATTTATGGATGTGAGAGTTGGACTATAAAGAAAGCTGAGCACTAAAGAATAGATGCTTTCAAACTGTGGTGTTGGATAAGACTTTTGAGAGTCCCTTGGACTGCAAGGAGATCCAACCAGTCCATCCTAAAGGAGATCAGTCCTGAGTGTTCACTGGAAAGACTGATGTTGAAGCTGAAACTCCAATACTTTGGCCACCTGACGCGAAGAGCTGACTCATTGGAAAAGATCCTGATGCTGGGAAAGATTGAAAGTGGGAGAAGGGGAGGACAGAGGATGAGATGGTTGAATGGCATCACTGACTCAATGAAGATGAGTTTAGTAAAGTCCAAGAGTTGTGATGGACAGGGAGGCCTGGCGTACTGCAGTCCATGGGGTTACGAAGAGTCGGACATGACTGAGTGACTGAACTGAACTGAACTGAACTAAACTTCTTTATGGTTCAACTCTCACATCCATATATGGCTACAGGAAAAAAACATAGAGTTGGCTATACAGATCTTTGGTGGCAAAGTGAAGTCTCTGCTTTTTAATATGCTGTCTAGGTTGGCATAGCTTTTCTTCTAAGAAGCAAGTGTCTTTCAATTGTATTCCTGCAGTCACCATCTGCAATGATTTTGGATCCCAAGAAAATATAGTCTGTCACTGTTTCCATTGTTTCTCCATCTATTTACCATGAGGTGATGGGACTGTATGCCATGATCTTAGTTTTTTGAATGGTGAGTTTTAAGCCAGCTCTTTTACTCTCCTCTTTCACCTTCATCAAGAGGCTCTTCAGTTCTTCTTTGCTTTCTGCCATTCGAATGGTATCATCTACATATCTGAGGTTGATGATATTTACTCTGGCAATCTTGATTCCAACATGGGATTCATCCAGCCTGGCATTTCACATGTTATACTCTGCCTATAAGTTAAATAAACAGGGTGACAATACATAGCTCTGATGTACTTCTTTCCCAGTTTTGAACCAGTTTGTTGTTGCATGTCCAGTTCTAATTTTGCTGCTTGACCTGCATACAGATTTCTCGCGAGGCAGGTAAGATGGTCTGGAATTCTTAACTCTTTAAGAATTTTCCACAGTTTGTTGTGATCCACACAGTCAAAGTATTTTATGGGGCCATTACTGTGTGTACTATGTAATATTTGCTATGTTTCTTTAAGTGGCATATCATCTTTTATATTTCAAAATGTCATTTTGTATTTAGGAAGCTTCCTTTTCATTCTAGTAGAAATATTTGTATTTAAATCCTTTAATTATTTTTAATCTCCCATTTTCAAACTTAGTCTATTACTATCTGATGTGTTGGTTTTAACTAGTCTGCTTTGACACTAGCTTTTTTAACTAGTCTGCTTTTTTAACTAGTCTGCTTTGACACTAGCTTTAAAATAATCAATGATCTTATTCTACTTCCTTCTTTTTTTCCTTTTTCCTCCTGTTTTACTTTTATTCCTTCCACTATTTCAGAACATATATTTATCTGGATGTCTCCCACCCATGTCACCAACACTTTAGTCATATTTCTACATCTACATGTATTAAATCATTTCCATTAGTCTTTTTACTGAAGTTGCTCCAGTTATTTCTTGCTAAAATTAAATACATCATATATTCAAATCTTTGGAAAAGGCTGATATGTTTAGTATTCCCTGACTTACTGAATATTTAAAACTGCCTTTCTATAGACTCAGTATTTAAAATACAGCTTCGCTGGGATTACATTCTTGGCTCATGCTCTTTTTCTCTGTGTATTTTGAAAATGCTGCTCTACTATTCCCTTGCCTTACATTTACTTCTTGAGAAATCTAATGCCAGCCTGATTTCTCTTTACCCTTATGAAGTTTGATCTTTCTGCTTTAAGGTCCTGAGAATCCTTTATTATTTATTCTTAAAGACTATGAGCTTTACTAAGGGAAAGTGTTAGAGTTTATTTTCACAAAGTCAGTTTTCTTAAACTATTTCAATATTTTATTTCTAGAACACATTTTATTGGGTTACAGTTTTGAATATTAATTCTGATATATTTTTTATTTATTTGTTTGCTTTTCTTCCTCAAGAACTCCAATTTCATGTGTGTTGGAACTTCTTTTTCTGGGTTCCATTTTAACCACTTTTTATATGAATTTTTAAAATTTCTCTCTGTAATTTTCATTCTTCTGACTCTTTACATATCTTTCTTTGATATGCCTTTTTAAAATTTCCTTGGAACCTGTTTTTCTTTGAGCCTTATGTTTCTGAGATTGCTTTCTTTTAAACTTTTTTCAAATTATTCCTTACAGGCATTCTGATAGAGACAGTAAAGGCACAAAGCAGGTGATTAAATAATTAATCCTATTCCCTGGTGGCTCAGACAATAAAGAATCTGCTTGCAATGCAAAAAATCCAGATTTGATCCTTGGGTCAGGAAGATCCCCTGGAGAAGGGGATGGCAACCCACCCCCGTATTCTTGCCTGGAGAATTCCATGGACAGTGGAGCCTGGCTGGCTACAGTCCATAGGGTTGTAAATAGTCAGACATGATTGAGTGATTAACATCACCAAGGGATCACAAGTAAAGGAAAAAGTATGGGAGACCCCTATATGTTAATGATGACTCAGTAATAATGTGCTTAATCATAAAACCAAGCAGGCTTTCTTAGCAAAAGAAGCATGCAACAGAAGCATGGGATAGGCCCCCCAAAAAATAAAACAATAGTGGAATGAGATCCACATCCCACCCAATGAGTTCAATAACTTCATGATTCCCAGGAGATGCTCCTCTGTGCACACTAAACTCTATTCAATACTCTAATGATCTATATGAGAATAGAATCTTTAAAGAAAAGTGAATATGTGTATATGTATAACTGACTCAGTTTGCCATACAGTAGAAACTAACACAACATTGTCAATCAAACATACTTCAATAAAAAATAATTTACAAAATATAAAGAAAAGGTGACATTATATTGAAACTGAGATGATTTACCATTTTTAGTAAATTTTACCACCTTTTTGCTTATTCCCGTTGTTGCCATGACAAACCCAATTTGACAAGGTAGGAATAGGAAAAACCCCTTGCCTGACCTGGAGGAGGAACTAATGATGTTAGTTGATGTCTACTTGAGAATGAGGAAGAAAGTGGTCTTCTACCCCACCCCTCCTCTTTTCCTTTGATTTTAAAACCATAGCCCACTAAGTTCTTGGGGGTGCAGCACTCCCTTGTCTAGTTGTTTATAAGCCGCACAAGCATCCTATTCTAGTAAATCACTTATCTCTTACTTTGCCTCTCACTGAATTCTTTCTGTGTTAAGACATAAAGAACTGGAGCTCCTTTGAGCCCCCTACCACAAGACACATTTCTGTAGTTTTATAACAACCTCCTGAAACAAAGGGAAACCCAAAATAAAGGTAGCTAGGGTGGAAAGAAATAGAAGACAACAAAGTACAGTTAAATATTTTACTGTTACTAATTTTACCCCAAACATGACCTCATAAATCTCTACAAGGGCATAAAAAGGGCCACTAATAAGACAGCCCCTGAAGGCTAAGATTTACGAGCATCACAGTAATTCCACCTCTGGTGACAACTGATTGTCAAGCATATGCAAAGTGCTTTGCCTACATTATCTCATCTGATACATTTATGTAATGCTGAGAGAGCATTTATTTAGGATAGAGAGCTATAGTCTTCATTTTAGGATGAGGAAAATGAGGCAACAAATGATAACTCCAAGTGTCAAACTTTGGGTTAGAATACAATCCCCCATTACTAGAAGGTAGGTGTGTCTTCAACCACTCTTCTCTGATGCCTCTCTGAAGTAGACACAGGATCACTCCCACTATATCCACTTGTACCTCATTGGTTTTTTCTGTCTTAATTGCCTCCGATTCCTACAGATTCTCCATCAATACTTAAAAAAAAAAAATCTTTTCTAGATACATGCATTGATTGGTCTGTCTCTGATTCTAGTTTGATTTCTTGCTGTCTCATCTTATTGCAGTTCTTTAGAATAGAAAACACATATAACTTTTTCAACCTTCACAGCCTTCATAGTCATGTTAAACGTTCCTGAAACTCTCATAGCAGAACTGTAAGAATTGATTAAAACCCCATAGGAACCAGCAGCTCTTCACCATTTCTCCTTGTCCTGACCTTTCTTGCCCACTGACTGCCCTCTATCCATGAATATAGAGGTTAAAAAGGAGAGAAAGATAGATCCTAAAAGATGTTAAGGTGTTATTTTGAACTGCTGGGTAACTGTACTATCATTTTCTGAGAAGTGAAAGATTGGAGAAGGTGGCCGTTGGATATCTCTTAATGTCAGCACCTCTGTTTAAAATGGAAACATCAAAAGTGAAGCTAAATATTAAGACAGGTATCTTGCAATAATTAATACTTAGAGCAAGATTTAATTTAATACTAGGTATATGATAAGAAAGAATTAAGTACTAGATTTTAATGCCTTCAATAATCCTAGAAACTTAATACTTTTTAAACAAGGAAAACATGGCAAAGGAGTTTAAATAACATAACTTTTATCAGTATATTTATTTGTACAAACAGTTATTTGATCATAGTTGGTTTTGGTTTGTTTGTTTGTTTGGATGCTTCCCAAACTAGGACATATGCTCCATAGAGAAATGAATCGTGATTTCTTTGTTTACTGATGTATTCATAATACCCAAATGCAATGCATCTGTATGTGTTAGTCACTGTTAACTTATATTGAATGAGCAACTAAAACAATAACTTCAGCTATCAAATGTTAAAATGAATATAAAATATTTATCAACAATGGGTTGGATTCTAGATTATTTTAATATTGATATCAGTAAGCACTTTCATTGCTGAAATTAACATTTAAATTAAAAAGTCCATTTTCTGCAGCAGAGTAACCATTCTTTTCTATGCCTCCCTTTACACTTATATACAAATGCAAAATAAGAGTCTTCTGACTTGCTTAGTGGCTAGAGCAAGCATCTCTATTTACAGATGAGGATTGAAAAATTACTTTCTTTGCATTATAGAATATGTGTTTGAAGGGCCAACAAGTTCCAGAGCAAGACATACCACGCAAATTCTCCAGCAACACAGGAACATAGCCCTGAGCTTCAATATACAGGCTGCCCAAAGTCACACCAAACCCACTGACATCTCATAACTCATTACTGGACACTTCATTGTACTTCAGAGAGAAGAAATCCAGCTCCACCCACCAGAACACCAACACAAGCTTCCCTAACCAGGAAACCTTGACAAGCCACCCATCCAACCCCACCCACAGTGAGGAAGCTCCACAATAAAGAGAACTCCACAAACTGCCAGAATACAGAAAGGACACCCCAAACACAGCAATATAAACAAGATGAAAAGGCAGAGAAATACCCAGCAGGTAAAGGAACAGGATAAATGCCCACCAAACCAAACAAAAGAGGAAGAGATAGGGAATCAACCTGATAAAGAATTCTGAATAATGATAGTGAAAATGATCCAAACTCTTGAAAACAAAATGGAGTTACAGATAAATAGCCTGGAGACAAAGATTGAGAAGATGCAAGAAAAGTTTAACAAGGACCTAGAAGAAATAATAAAGAGTCAATATACAATGAATAATGCAATAAATGAGATCAAAAACACACTGGAGGGAACCAACAGTAGAATAACGGAGGAAGAAGATAGGATAAGTGAGGTAGAAAATATAATGGTAGAAATAAATGAAACAGAGAGGGAAAAAGAAAAACGAATTAAAAGAAATGAGGACAATCTCAGAGACCTCCAGGACAATGTTAAACGCCCCAACATTCGAATCATATGAGTCCCAGAAGAAGAAGACAAAAAGAAAGACCATGAGAAAATACTTGAGGAAATAATAGTTGAAAACTTCCATAAAACGGGGAAGGAAATAATCACTCAAGTCCAAGAAACCCAGAGAGTCCCAAGCAGGATAAACCCAAGGTGAAACACCCCAAGACACATATTAATCAAATTAACAAAGGTCAAACATAAAGAACAAATATTAAAAGCAGCAAGGGAAAAACAATAAATAACACACAAGGGGATTCCCATAAGGATAACAGCTGATCTTTCAATAGAAATTCTTCAGGCCAGGAGGGAATGGCAAGACATCCTTAAAATGATGAAAGAAAATAATTTACAGCACAGATTACTGTACCCAGCAAGGATCTCATTCAAATATGAAAGAGAAATCAAAAGCTTTACAGACAAGGAAAAGCTGAGAGAATTCAACACCACCAAACCAGCTCTCCAACAAATGCTAAAGGATCTTCTCTAGACAGGAAACACAGAAAGGGTGTATAAACTCTAACCCAAAACAATAAAGTAAATGACAAAAGGATTATACTTATCAATAATTACCTTAATGTAAATGGGTTGAATGCCCCAACCAAAAGACAAAGACTGGCTGAATGGATACAAAAACAAGACCCCTATATATGTTGTTTACAAGAGACCCACCTCGAAACAAGGGACACATACAGACTGAAAGTGAAGGGCTGGAAAAATATATTCCACGCAAATAGAGAACAAAAGAAAGCAGGAGTAGCAATACTCATATCAGATAAAATAGACTTTAAAACAAAGGCTGTGAAAAGAGACAAAGAAGAACACTACATAATGATCAAAGTATCAATCCAAGAAGAATATATAACAATTATAAATATACATGCACCCAACATAGGAGCATCACAATATGTAAGACAAATGCTAACAAGTATGAAAGGGGAAATTAACAATAACACAAAAAGAGTGGGAGACTTCAATACCCCCACTCACACCTATGGCTAGATCAACTAAACAGAAAATTAACAAGGAAACACAAACTTTAAATGATACAATAGACCAGTTAGACCTAATTGATATCTATAGGACATTTCATCCCAAAACAATGAATTTCACCTTTTTCTCAAGTGCACACGGAACTTTCTCCAGGATAGATCACATCCTGAGCCATAAATCTAGCCTTGGTAAATTCAAAAAAATTGAAACCATTCCAAGTATCTTTTCTGACCACAATGCAGTAAGATTAGGTCTCAATTACAGGAGAAAAACTATTAAAAATTCCAACATATGGAGGCTGAACAACACTCTGCTGAATAACCAACAAATCACAGAAGAAATCAAAATATGCATAGAAATGAATGAAAATGAAAACACAACAACCCAAAACCTGTGGGACACTGTAAACGAAGTGCTAAGGGGAAGGTTCATAGCAATACACGCATACCTCATGAAACAAGAAAAAAGTCAAATAAATAACCTAACTCTACACCTGAAGCAACTAGAAAAGGAAGAAATGAAGAACCCCAGGGTTAGTAGAAGGAAAGAAATCTTAAAAATTAGGGCAGAAATAAATGCAAAAGAAACAAAAGAGACCATAGCAAAAATCAACAAAGTCAAAAGCTGGTTCTTTGAGAAGATAAACAAAATTGACAAACCATTAGCCAGACTCATCAAGAAACAAAGGGAGAAAAATCAAGTCAATAAAATTAGAAATGAAAATGGAGAGATCACAACAGACAACACAGAAATTCAAAGGATCATAAGAGACTACTATCAGCAATATGCCAATAAAATGGACAGCGTGGAAGAAATGGACAAATTCTTAGAAAAGTACAACTTTCAAAAACTGAACCATGAAGAAATAGAAAATCTTAACAGGCACATCACAAGCACGGAAATTGAAACTGTAATCAGAAATCTTCCAGCAAACAAAGCCCCGGATCAGACAGCTTCACAGCTGAATTCTACCAAAAATTTAGAGAAGAGCTAACATCTATCCTACTCAAACTCTTCCAGAAAATTGTAGAGGAAGGTAAACTTCCAAACTCATTCTATGAGGCCACCATTACCCTAATATCAAACCTGACAAAGATGCCACAAAAAAAGAAAACTGCAGACCAATATCACTGATGAACATAGATGCAAAAATCCTTAACAAAATTCTAGCAAACAGAAAATCCAACAACACATTAAAAAGATCATGCATCATGACCAAGTGGGCTTTATCCCAGGGATGCAAGGATTCTTCAATATCCATAAATCAATCAATGTAATACACCACATTAACAAATTGAAAAATAAAAGCCATATGATTATATCAATAGATGCAGAGAAAGCCTTTGACAAAAGTCAACATCCATTTATGATAAAAAAAAAAAAAAACTCTCCAGAAAGCAGGAATAGAAGCAACATACCTCAACATAATAAAAGCCATATATGACAAACCCACAGCAAACATTATCCTCAGTGGTGAAAAATTGAAAGCATTTCCCCTAAAGTCAGAAACAAGACAAGGGTGCCCACTCTCACCACTACTATTCAACATAGTTTTGGAAGTTTTGGCCACAGAAATCAGATCAGAAAAAGAAATAAAAGGAATCCAAATTGGAAAAAAAGAAGTAAAGCTCTCACTATTTGCAGATGACATGATCCTCTACATAGAAAACCCTAAAGACTCCACCAGAAAATTATTAGAGCTAATCAATGAATATAGTAAAGTTGCAGGATATAAAATTAATACACAGAAATTCCTTGCAATCCTATATACTAATACTGAGAAAATAGAAAGAGAAATTAAAGAAACAATTCCATTCACCATTGCAATGAAAAGAATAAAATACTTAGGAATATATCTACCTAAAGAAACTAAAGACCTATATATAGAACACTATAAAACACTGGTGAAAGAAATTGAAGAGGACACTAATAGATGGGGAAATATACCATGTTCAGGGATCGGAAGAATCAATATAGTGAAAATGAGTATACTACGTAAAGCAATCTATAGATTCAATGCAATCCCTATCAAGCTACCAATGGTATTCTTCACAGAGCTAGAACAAATAATTTCACAATTTGTATGGAAATACAAAAAACCTCGAATAGCCAAAGCAATCTTGAGAAAGAAGAATGGAACTGGAGGAATCAACCTGCCTGACTTCAGACTCTATTACAAAGCCACAGTCATCAAGACAGTATGGTACTGGCACAAAGACAGAAATATAGATCAATGGAACAAAATAGAAAGCCCAGAGATAAATCCACACACCTATGGACACCTTATCTTTGACAAAGGAGACAAGAATATACAATGGATTAAAGACAATCGCTTTAACAAGTGGTGCTGGGAAAATTGCTCAACCATTTGTAAAAGAATGAAACTAGAACACTTTCTAACACCATACACAAAAATAAACTCAAAATGGATTAAAGATCTAAACGTAAGACCAGAAACTATAAAACTCCTAGAGGAGAACATAGGCAAAACACTCTCTGACATAAATCACAGCAGGATCTTCTATGACCCACCTCCAAGAATATTGGAAATAAAAGCAAAAATAAACAAATGGGACCTAATTAAACTTAAAAGCTTCTGCACAACAAAGGAAACTATAAGCAAGGTGAAAAGACAGCCTTCAGAATGGGAGAAAATAATAGCAAATGAAGCAACTGACAAACAACTAATCTCAAAAATATACAAGCAACTCCTGCAGTTTAATTCCAGAAAAATAAATGACCCAATCAAAAAATGGGCCAAAGAACTAAATAGACATTTCTCCAAAGAAGACATACAGATAGCTAACAAACACATGAAAAGATGCTCAACATCACTCATTATCAGAGAAATGCAAATCAAAACCACAATGAGGTACCATTTCATGTCAGTCAGAATGGCTGTGATCCAAAAGTCTACAAGCAATAAATGCTGGAGAGGGTGTGGAGAAAAGGGAACCCTCTTACACTGTTGGTGGGAATGCAAACTAGTACAGCCACTATGGAGAACAGTGTGAAGATTCCTTAAAATACTGGAAATACAACTGCCATACGACCCAGCAATCCCACTGCTGGGCATGCACACTGAGGAAACCAGAATTGAAAGAGACATGTGTACCCTAATGTTTATCGCAGCACTGTTTATAATAGCCAAGACATGGAAGCAACCTAGATGTCCATCAGCAGAAAAATGGATAAGAAAACCGTGGTACATATACACAATGGAGTATTACTCAGCCATTAAAAAGAATACATTTGAATCAGTTCCAATGAGGTGGATGAAACTGGAGCCTATTATACAGAATGAAGTAAGCCAGAAAGAAAAACACCAATACAGTATAATAATGCATATATATGGAATTTAGAAAGATGGTAATGATAATCTTGTATGCGAGACAGCAAAAGAGACACAGATGTATAGAACAGTCTTTTGGACTCTGTGGGAGAGGATGAGGGTGGGATGATTTGGGAGAATGGTATTGAAACATGTATATTATCATATGTGAAACAAATCGCCAGTCCAGGTTCAATGCATGATACAGGATGCTCGGGGCTGGTGCACTGTGATGACCCAGAGGGATGGGATGGGGAGGGAGGAGGGAGGGGGGTTCAGGATGGGGAACACATGTATACCCATGGTGGATTCATGTCAATGTATGGCAAAACCAATACAATACTGTAAAGTAATTAGCCTCCAATTAAAATAAATAAATTAAAAAAAAAAGAGTATGTGTTTGTAAGTCACTTATTTCTACCCCTTGAAAAATCTGTGAACCATTCTGGGCTGGGAAATGGGTTGATTCAACCAGTGCCTCTACAGCAGTGCAAACTTGCCAGCTTTTTTTGTGGTATTTCAGATGTTTACCATACTTCTCTCTTCTTCAAACACATATTCTATAATGCCAAGAAAGTAATTTGGGGGAGTGGGAGGGATATTCAAATAGGAGGGGACATATGTATACTTACAGCTGATTCATGTTGTTGTATGGCAGAAACCAACATGACATGTAAAGCAATTATCCTTAAATTAAAAATTAAAAAATAAAAATATATGAGTTAAAAACAAGTTATATGTTCATTAAAAAGAAAATAATTTTTCAACCCTCACCTGAGACATTTTTCCTGAGAATGTACTGTAAACAGACCTCCACTCATTCAGCTTACCATTAATTTCTAGCAGTATCTAATTTCTTTTCCTTACAGTATGTATTTGTTCTACAGTTATATTATTATACACAAACATATTATATATCATATTATATGTATACACAAATATATTGTACACATACATATTGTATAATATATTATTATATTTTATATTATATAATTATATATATATCTATAACATCTATAGCAACATTACTATGTTTGTATATGAAGTACTTATGTCTAGAGAAAATGTAGCTCCTATTATACATTAATACAACAGCTTATAAATTCATTCAGATAGTGTATGAGCTATTTCCAGATGCCATATTCCTCTTTTCTGTACTGTGCTGTGCTTAGTCGCTCAGTCTTGTCTGACTCTTTGTGATCCCATGGACTGTAGCCCACCAGGCTCCTCTGTCCACGGGGATTCTCCAGGCTCCTCTGTCCATGGGGATTCTCAAAGCAAGAATACTGGAGTGGGTTGTCATGCACTCCTCCAGGGGATCTTCCCAACCCAGGGATGGAACCTAGGTCTCCCACATTGTAGGCAGATTCTTTACTATCAGTGCCACGAGGGAAGCCTAAGAATACTGGAGTGGGATCTTCCTGATCCAGGAATTGAACTGGGGTCTCCTGCATTGCAGGTGGATCCTTTACCAGCTGAGCTATCTGAAATATATATATAATATTATATAAATATAATATACATTATATATAATATTGTGTTATATATTATATATATACACATACATACACACACACTTTACCTAAGTTTAGTAGTTTCATTATACTTTTAAAATGATAAAGACTGTATATGAATAATCTCCTATGGTAGGCTAAATAATGGCCACCAGTAAAAGCAATAACAACATTATTCACAAGTTGAAGCTATTGTATATTGTCAACATATAAATTATTTTCCAAATCTGAAGGATTAAAAACACTGCACAGAGTCTTTTGCAGAACTACTCCATAAAAGCAAACAGCAATGCTGTATAAATTTCCCTCTGTCTTTCTATGAATTCTCTTTTAATACCTATCTCACAGTACTGTTACCAAGGTTATATTTTCTACTGTTTTTTTAGGTGAAGAAACAAGCTCAAAAACATTATGAGATTCGTCCAAGGTGACCCAACTAGAAAGCAGTAAAGGAATGAAACTAGACCTTCTACCTTCAAAACAACACTGTTTTCTCTACATCAATATCCTGTCCTTTTTTCATTAAAAAGAGAGAGAAAAAAAAAATCTAAAAGAATAAAAACAGATGTCCATTGCATTGACTGGTTAGTAGAGGGCCTCAGCTGACCCTGCATTGACAATGAATCTCATTTTGTTTATGGATTTCTGCCTCTGTTTTAAGCCTCAATAGCTCGGTTGGTAAAGAATCCACTTGCAATGCAGGAGACCCCAGTTAAATTCCTGTGTCTGGAAGATCCACTGAATACGGGATAGGCTACACTCCTGCATTCTTGGGCTTCCCTTGTGGCTCAGCTGGTAGAGAGTCTGCCCACAATGCAGGAGACCTGGGTTTGATCCCTGAGTTGGGAAGATTTCCTGGACAAGGGAAAGGCTACCCACTCCAGTCCAGTACTCTGGCCTGGAGAATTCCATGTACTGTATAGTCCATGGGATCTCAAAGAGTCGGACACGACTGAGCAAGCATAAAATTTAAGCCTTAGTCATTCATATCTATCATCTGTATAACTTATACAAAAAGACTCATAAGGAATAACGAGAATATATTTCACCAAGAGCTTTTTATCAACTGAGAGATTCTTTGATTCCATATTCCCAAATGTGTTTGTGCTGATATGAGAATTCAATTTACTAGGCCAATATATAAAATGGTAAAAAAGATAATAAACAGGATGTAGTAGATGAAGAAGCTAAGAACTGATACAAGATTTAAGCATCATGAAGCTTCTTTCTTTATAAATAAACTTGACCCAGAAAAAGAAAAGAAACTAGAGAGTAGCTTTTAAAGGAGTTATTTGCTTCCTGAAATTTATTTTACTGCAAATCAGTACATAAAAGTTGTTAGTCAAATTATATTATGTATTAAAGATATATTGTATTAACTAATTGCATTAATTAATCTTAAATTTTATCAATGAATAATAAACAATACATTAAATTAAGCATGAGGATATCCAAGTAATGATTTTACTTGTGTGAGCATGGAGAAGGTATTCTAGAGATGCTGGGCCTAAGACCTGAATAATGACAGAACTGATGCCTGGTAAGAACAAAAGGAGTGGGAATAGGAGGGTCACAGATGCATGGAGTTAAAAGGAAAAATTGACAGACATAATGATTTTGTGTCATCTTGGTCTGCTGTGCTTGTTGATCAGGAATCTCCCCACTTTGCAGCCTCCCAGCTGGTCTCCAGTACTTAACGAAGAAGAAACTGACCCATAAACAATGCATGCTTTCAGGGCATGGCAATCACTAACCCTGGGGAAGGGAGAAGACAAATGATTCCTCAGTTTTAAAGCCAAACTGCATAGTTAGCTGGCTGGTATGTCTGAGGAGCAAAAATTTGACTCATCCCATAAAATAAATTCACAGTCTCTTATCTAATATTTTTTACATTTCTGCATTAAGATAATGCTTCTTAGTCTTTTCTAATTAACAAAGGAATATCTGTTAGGAAAAATTTAGAAAACACAGATCAACAAAGAAGAAAATAAGTTGCCTATAATCCCATTACTCATAAATAACCATTATTAACATTTTTATTTTTAGGTATTTTCTCTTTAGAAAGGAATAGCAGGTTCCCCACCCTCCACCCAATGTAGCAAGCTGAAAACATCCTTGTTTCCACTCTTGAGACAACAACAAAAGCAGAGAAACAGCAAGTTTATGACTTTTCTTTGAATCCATGAGATCCACAGCCCTGGGTAACTAATTAGACTAAAATCTAGGGAGAGACAGGAGCTTCAGAAAGAAGTGGAGAGAAAGTTCTTGTTTACCTGAAGCAGACACACCAGACACTAGTAGAAAAAATCCAGCTGAAATAATTAAGGCATTGGTGGAAGTCAAGTGGGTCTGACAAGTGAGGGAACAACCCAAGAACTGTAGCTGTGCTGAGAGTTTTCACTCTCTTATGGGCCTTTCTCTATGGATCCCAAAAAATGTTTGCTGAGAGTCATGAAAAGATGTGGTACCAGCCTGGGGAGAGGAACAACAAACGTCTACAGAAAAGGTGCGAAACCACCTCACATGACTTGAAGAACGAAACCCTTAATATTGGGAGGAAGGAAGGAGGACAAGCCTTCAGATCAGATCAGTCGCTCAGTTGTGTCCGACTCTTTGCAACCCCATGAATCGCAGCACACCAGGCCTCCCTGTCCAGCACCAACTCCCAGAGTTCACTCAGACTCACGTCCATCGAGTCAGTGATGCCATCCAGCCATCTCATCCTCTGTTGTCCCCTTCTCCTCTTGCCCCCAATCCCTCTCAGCATCAGAGTCTTTTCCAGTGAGTCAACTCTTCGCATGAGGTGGCCAAAGTACTGGAGTTTCAGCTTTAGCATCATTCCTTCCAAAGAAATCCCAAGGCTGATCTCCTTCAGGATGGACTGGTTGGATCTCCTTGCAGTCCAAGGGACTCTCAAGAGTCTTCTCCAACACCATAGTTCAAAAGCATCAATTCTTTGGCGCTCAGCCTTCTTCACAGTCCAACTCTCACATCCATACATGACGACTGGACAAACCATAGCCTTGACTAGACGAAACTTTGTTGGCAAAGTAATGTCTCTGCTTTTCAATATGCTATCCAGGTTGGTCATAACTTTCCTTTCAAGGAGTAAGCGTCTTTTAATTTCATGGCTGCAGTCACCATCTGTAGCGATTTTGGAGCCCAGAAAAATAAAGTCTGACACTGTTTCCACTGTTTCCCCATCTATTTCCCATGAAATGATGGGACCGGATGCCATGATCTTTGTTTTCTGAATGTTGAGCTTTAAGCCAACTTTTTCACTCTCCACTTTCACTTTCATCAAGAGGCTTTTTAGTGCCTCTTCACTTTCTGCCATAAGGGTGGTGTCATCTGCATATCTGAGGTTATTGATATTTCTCCTGGCAATCTTGATTCCAGCTTGTGTTTCTTCCAGTCCAGCGTTTCTCATGATGTACTCTGCATAGAAGTTAAATAAACAGGGTGACAATATACAGCCTTGACATATTCCTTTTCCTATTTGGAACCAGTCTGTTGTTCCATGTCCAGTTCTAACTGTTGCTTCCTGACCTGCATACAAATTTCTCAAGAGGAAGGTCAGGTGGTCTGGTATTCCCATCTCTTTCAGAATTTTCCACAGTTTATTGTGATCCACACAGTCAAAGGCTTTGGCATAGTCAATAAAGCAGAAATAGATGCTTTTCTGGAACTCTCTTGCTTTTTCCATGATGTGGTGGATGTTGGCAATTTGATCTCTGGTTCCTATGCCTTTTCTAAAACCAGCTTGAACATCAGGAAGTTCATGGTTCATGTATTGCTGAAGCCTGGCTTGGAGAATTTTGAGCATTACTTTACTAGCGTGTGAGATGAGTGCAATTGTGTGGTACTTTGAGCATTCTTTGGCATTGCCCTTCTTTGGGATTAGAATGAAAACTGCCCTTTTCCAGTCCTGTGGCCACTGCTGAGTTTTCCAAATTTGCTGGCATATTGAGTGCAGCACTTTCACAGCATCATCTTTCAGGATTTGGAATAACTCAACTGGAATTCCATCACTTCCACTAGCTTTGTTCGTAGTGATGCTTTCTAAGGCCCACTTGACTTCACATTCCAGGATGTCTGGCTCTAGGTCAGTGACCACGTCATCATGATTATTTGGGTCGTGAAGATCTTTTTTGTACAGTTCTTCTGTGTATTCTTGCCATCTCTTTTAATATCTTCTGCTTCTGTTAGGTCCATACCATTTCTGTCCTTTATCAAGCCCATCTTTGCATGAAATGTTCCTTTGGTATCTCTGATTTTCTTGAAGAGATCTCTAGTCTTTCCTATTCTGTTGTTTTCTTCTATTTCTTTGCATTGATCGCTGAAGAAGGCTTTCTTATCTCTTCTTGCTATTCTTTGGAACTCTGCATTCAGATGTTTATATCTTTCCTTTTCTCCTTTGCTTTTCGCTTCTCTTCTTTTCACAGCAATTTGTAAGGCCTCCCCAGACTGCCATTTTGCTTTTTTGCATGTCTTTTCCATGGGGATGGTCTTGATCCCCGTCTCCTGTACAATGTCACGAACCTCAGTCCATAGTTCATCAGGCACTCTATCTATCAGATCTAGGCCCTCAAATCTATTTCCCACTTCCACTGTATACTCATAAGGGATTTGATTTAGGTCGTACCTGAATGGTCTAGTGGTTTTCCCTACTTTCTTCAATTTCAGTCTGAATTTGGCAATAAGGAGTTCATGGTCTGAGCCACAGTCAGCTCCTGGTCTTGTTTTTGCTGACTTTATAGAGCTTCTCCATCTTTGGCTGCAAAGAATATAATCAATCTGATTTCAGTGTTGACCATCTGGTGATGTCCATGTATAGAGTCTTCTCTTGTGTTGTTGGAAGAGGGTGTTTGTTATGACCAGTGCAATTTCTTGGCAAAACTCTATTAGTCTTTGCCCTGCTCCATTCCATATTCCAAGGCCAAATTTGCCTGTTACTCCAGGTGTTTCTTGACTTCCTACTTTTGCATTCCAGTCCCCTATAATGAAAAGGACATCTTTTTTGGGTGTTAATTCTAAAAGGTCTTGTAGGTCTTCATAGAACCGTTCAACTTCAGCTTCTTCAGCGTTACTGGTTGGGGCATAGACTTGGATTACTGTGATATTGAATGGTTTGCCTTGGAAATGAACAGAGATCATTCTGTCGTTTTTGAGATTGCATCCAAGTACTGCATTTCAGACTCTTTTGTTGACCATGATATCCACTCCATTTCTTCTGAGGGATTCCTGCCTGCAGTTGTGGATATAATGGTCATCTGAGTTAAATTCACCCATTCCAGTCCATTTCAGTTCACTGATTGCTAGAATGTCGACATTCACTCTTGCCATCTCTTGTTTGACCACTTCGAATTTGCCTTGATTCATGGACCTGACATTCCAGGTTCCTATGCAATATTGCTCTTTAAAGCATCGGACCTTGCTTCTATCACCAGTCACATCCACAGCTGGGTATTGTTTTTGCTTTGGCTCCATCCCTTCATTCTTTCTGGAGTTATTTCTCCACTGATCTCCAGTAGCATACTGGGCACCTACTGACCTGGGGAGTTTCTCTTTCAGCATCCTATCATTTTGCCTTTTCATACTGTTCATGGGGTTCTCAAGGCAAGAATACTGAAGTGGGTTTGCCATTCCCTTCTCCAGTGGACCACATTCTGTCAGATCTCTCCTGTAGGTGTTGCAAGAGGGCATCAGAGGGCAAACACACTGAAACCATACTCACAGAAAACTAGTTAATCTAATCACACTAGGACCACAGCCTTGTTTATCTCAATGAAACTAAGCCATGCCCGTGGGGCAACCCAAGATGGGCGGGTCATGGTGGACAAGCCTTAGGCCCTATTATAATCATTTGCAGCTGGAAAATTTGAGCAGAAAAACATTTCTTCCCCTAAGGAAGGAGCAGGAATACCATGAGAATACCATGATGGCCTCAGAACTACACCTGGGGGAGGGAGCAGTGACAGTCAGAGCCAGGAGACCCAGGCTCACACTGCTTGCCCAAGGCTGAGGCTTAATCAGAGGTGAAAGAATGCCCCTACCCCTCCATATACCACCAGGATGAGAAGTGTAGAATAACAGGAATATGGAGCATGGCTTGAGTCATTGCAAGAGCAAAGAGGCAAATCAGTGTGAGGACAGAAAAAAGAGAAAATGTAAAGATGAAAGTGTAACAGACACTGAATAAAGCCATCTGGTAAACCAGCCCTCACCCCAAACACTAGGCATCATCACAAGCATTTGAAGACAATGGGTTCCCCAGCAAGGAGGGTGGCTGAGGAAGGGGCAGACTCTGCAGGACAAGACCCCTCCTCTGTCTTCACCTGACAGGTTCCCTCTTGGAACCTGGAGGGATATAAGAACCTGGCTTCTAAGGGAGTGTGAAGATACTTTAATGAAACATAAGGATAAAAACCCATTTTATGTAAAGCTTTATTATTTAGCACTGGAGCACAGGGCCTCCATTGGTGCACTTTTCCCAGGTACAACAGATGTCGCCAGTGTGCCTGGGTGGAAGGTGGACTGACCTAGCATCATTTAGCATTTTAGAGGTAGAGGGAAAGATCTCCCAACTTCTGATCGCTTGATCCTTGCTTTGTATTTTTTCTGCAATGCCATTTACTCTCCCAGAATTCACCTCATTTTTTTTCTCTTTTTAAATTTTTTTTATTTTACAGTAGACTACAGTTGATTAACAATGTCATATTAGTTTCAGGTGTACAGCAAAGTGATTCAGTTGTGCATATACATGTACATATATATATGCATGCATTTTTCATATTCTTTCCCCATTTTTATTGTTACATAATACTGAGCAGAATTCCTTGTGCTGTATCATAGGTCCTTGTTGGTTATCGATTTGAAATAGAGCAGTATGGACATGTCAATCCCAAACTCCCTAACTTATTTTCAATACAATTAGAATGCAAGGTTTTCTTTCAAATGATCTTTTCAAACAGAAGATTTGAAAAATCCAAAAAAGGCCAATATTTTTCACATAACATGAAAAGCAACTATAAAATGGTTAACTATTAAACAGTGCACAAAATCTAACAAAAGCAGAGACAATAAATGACAACAAGTACCCATTTGTTGAACTTTCAGTATAGAGGTTTTAATTATTCTGCATAAATTAAAAATTTATGGTTTCATAAATACACAATTATTTTTCACTGTATTTCCTCTGTATATCAATATCAAGCCTGCACACTTTTTCCTGATTTGGTACATATCATGTGGTAATTACTTCACAGATATGGGGGTTTTTTACTCACTGCCAGAAACCACCTTAGTTATTCCACATGTATATGTTTTCCTAATACTTGGAAGTTTGAAAGAATTAACTCTGATAGAAGAAATACAGCATTCCAGAAGGTAAGAAAAGAATCTCTTTTTTATAAGAATGAGCAATTCAAAACCACACTGCTTGAACTGACTTATAAATTCAGTGCAATGCTAATTATAATTCCAGCAAAGTTTCTCATAGATATCTGTTATGGACAGACTGTAGACTTCCTCTCTATATTTATATGTTGAAGCCTCAACCCCCAATCTGACTATTTGGAGATATGAGCCTTTGTGCAGGTCACTAAGGTTAAATGAGGTTATAAGAGTTGGGCTTTGATCCAACAGAACTGGTGTCCTTACAAGAAGAGATAAGAGTTTGCTATCTCTCTCTTTTTCTCTCCCCATCCCATGTAAGAACACAATAGGTCAGCACCTTGACCTGGACTTTCTAGTCTCCAGAACTGTGATAAATAAATTTTGGTTTTTTAAATCATACAGTTTTTTATATTTTGCTATGGCAGCCTAAGCTGATTAACACAATGTTAATAGCTAACTCTAAAAATTTGCATAGGAAGCAAAGAAACTAGAATAGAATAGCTAAAGCACTTTTGATAGAGAAAAGCAGTGTTAAATAATGCACACTATACTTATTAAGACTTATTATGACTTACAGTAATCAGGATTGTATAGTACTGACAAAAGGGTAGATGCAGAAAGTGCAAAAATAGATGTATACAAATATGATCAACTGTTGACAGAAGTACAAAGGCGGCTCAATCAAACATGCTGTATTGGAACATTAGACATCATTGAAAAATTAACGTTGACCAACAGCCTATTCTTTACACAAAATTAACTCAAAATAGGGTTATAGATCTAAATGTAAAATGTGTAATTCTAAAATTCAAGATAAAATAGAAAAATCGGCCTAGAGAAACAGTATTTAAATACAACTCCAATATCATGGTTCATCAAATTTAAAAAATTGATTAATTGTACTTCTTCAAAATGAAAAACTCTCTGTCTGTAAAAGATTCTGTTAAAGGAACAAAATACAACCTGTAAACTGGGATAAAATACTCCTTAATCTGGACTGTGAAGAAGGCTGAGCGCCGAAGAATTGATGCTTTTGAACTGTGGTGTTGGAGAAGACTCTTGAGAGTCCCTTGGACTGCAAGGAGATCCAACCAGTCCATTCTGAAGGAGATCAGCCCTGGGATTTCTTTGGAAGGAATGATGCTAAAGCTGAAACTCCAGTACTTTGGCCACCTCATGCGAAGAGTTGACTCGTTGGAAAAGACTCTGATGCTGGGAGGGATTGTGGGCAAGAGGAGAAGGGGACGACAAAAGATGAGATGGCTGGATGGCATCACTGACTCGATGGACGTGAGTCTGAGTGAACTCCGGGAGTTGGTGATGGACAGGGAGGCCTGGTGTGCTGTGATTCATGGGGTCGTGAAGAGTCAGACACGACTGAGCGACTGATCTGGTCTGATCTGATCTGAATCTGATATCTGACAAAGTATTATATTCAAAATGTGCTCATGTGTTTACAACAGTGTTCCCAAACTATGGAACTCAACAGTGTTTCAATAAAAAACAAACTAACAAGGATGGGCAAAAAATTTGAACAGACACTTCATTAAAGGGTGTGGATGGCAATGCAGACAAAATAGATGTTTAACCATTTTATTAGTTAAATGCAAAGTAACTGTCGATACACCATTACATGGGCTTCCCAGGTAGTGGTAATAGTAAAGAACCTACATGTAAACACAGGAGACATAGGAGACGTGGGTTCAGTCCCTAGGTCGGGAAGATCCCCTGGAGGAAGGCATGGCCACACACTCCAGTATTCTTGCCTGGCGATTCCCATGGACAGAGGATCCTGGCAGGCTACAGTCCATAGGGTTGCAAAAGAGTCAGACATATCTGAAGTGACTTAGATGCATGCACATGGAAATTTATAAGACTTACTGGAAACTCTAAGGATGTATGAAGGAATCTTTTAAAGGCTCATTAAAAGTAAAATTATATTTGCTTTTCATGACCTGGCACTTTCACAAGCACTACCATGGCTTTCTCAAATGGCAAAATTTAGAACAATTCTATTCTTGGCCTGGCTGTACACCTAACTCATTCTGAAATTTTAAGCAAGTAATCTTTTCCATAGATTTTTTTTTTTCTGTTCTATAAAATACAGTGTTTGGTAAAAAGCTTTTCAAAAGCTGCTATAGACTTAGCAGAAATTCTAATAGACTGAGCACATTAGAATCACATCAGAAACTTCTATAAAATGTTGCTTCCTGGAAAGGCATCATCTCCAAAGATTCTAACTTAATTGATCTTTGTGGAGTTTAAGCATTGGTTTATAGTTAGGACTGAAAGCTCCTAACTATAGGACCAAAAGCTCATGGTTCAACCACGTTCAAAAGCAGTCTTCTATGGATGTGTTACAGTGTCTGGCTTTTTACTGTTAAAAGTTGAATGTGGATCCCATTTAGTTGATCATATTGTGATGTGTCCTGTTGAGTTGATTAATATCACCAATGCAGCTGCAGACACTGAGAGGCTGCACAGACAAGAGTGGGCAAAGTTGGGCTCTGTGCTGGTGTCGTCCCATTTTACTGCCTCTGGGTACACTGACCCCCGCCATCTCCAAACTCCTTAAGCTGCTAAATAACCCTCACCCCTCACTTGTTTGCCTTCTACACTTACATCCTTATAGGTAAGTAGGTCATCTTCATGCATTCAGGAACTGCTGAACCTGCACTATATCCTTTCAAGTTCTATGACTACCATCAATCTAATCTTGAATCTGAAATGTCAGAACCCTCACAATTAGCTACTGAGCCTTGTTTCAGAAATCTGAACCAAACCCACTAATTTCTGACTATGCTTTGAGACCACATTAAAAGAACAGCACCTGGCGCCCTCCACACCATCAGGAGCTCAAATTCTGATGGCCATCATCCAGTACCATATGCCTAATTGCACCTCCCTTTTCCTGCTCTCATAATTGGTAGACACTTACACTTTGGAGAGCATTACCACGGGCACAAGAATCGAGAACACTGACAAAGCTAAGAACCTGGAAAGGAAGATTTCAGCCAAACTAATTTTTTTCCAGTTTCCATGATGTCATACCTTTCATTTGCTGTTTTGAAACATAAACTTCCCAACTACTTATTTTAATATGATGTACAAAAATATCTTCCATTAATTCTTTCAGAACTTTATTGCTTAGTTTTTTTTTTTTTTTTAAACAGGTGCAGTGATCACTGCAATTGCAAAGCACAAGAACATTCTTTATTTTGCAAATTAAGACTCTGAGTCTCAGGAATCAAGAGATTTATAGGACTTTGAATGCACATAGATGTTTTCTTTGTCTTTGAACAAGTACTATGCCTTAATGTGTAATATAAAAATTACACACTGAACCACTTCTCTACAACAGTGATCTTTTTTTCCCCTGATACTTTAACTTTTTCTTTTCTTTTACTTTATTTTTAAGTGGAGAAATGTATATTGTGTTTGTTATATATCTTGGAATAAAAACCTCCGTGCTAGTAATCAGTACAGTCATTACAGATAGTGATGTAGACAGGAAGAGACTAAAAGGAGAGTGGGGGATGGGTACCTTCACTTTTGTACCCAACCCAGGATGCAGTGTTCTATAAATGTTCATTAGATCCTACCGGTTTATGATCTTGTTATGTCATTCTATATCCTTGATGATTTTCTGTCTAGTTGTTTTATCAGTTGTTGAGAAAAATGCTTAAAGTGTGCAACTATAAATGTAAATTTGTCGATTTCTCCTGTCTGTTCTACAAGTTTGTTGCTTCACATATTTTGCAGCTCTGTTGTTTTGCACATAGGCATTTAAAGTGTTTATGTCTTTTTAATAGATTGACTTCTTTTTTTTAGAAATAAATATAAATTGCTTTATTTCACTCCTTTGGTAGCTTTTTCAAAAATTTGTTTATTTTTTAATTAGAGGACAATTGCTTTATAGAATTTTGTGGTTTTCTGTCAAACCTCAACATGGATCAGCCGTAGGTATACATACATCCCCTACCTCTCGAACCTCCCTTCCATCTCCCTCCCCACGCCCTCCCCCAGGATGATATAGAGCCCCTGTTTGAGTTTCCTGAGACATACAGCAAATTCCCATTGGCTATCTATTTTACATATGGTAGTGTAAGTTTCCATGTTACTCTCTCCATACATCTCACCCTCTCCTCCCCTTTCCCTGTGTCCATAAGTCTGTTTTCTAAGTCTGTTTCTCCACTGCTGCCCTGTCAATAAAGTTTTCAGTACTCTCTTTGTAGATTCTGATATACGCATTAGTATGTTTATCTATTTTTGACTCACTTCACTCATATAATAGGCTCTAGGTTCATCCACCTAATTAGAACTGACTCAAATGTGTTACTTTTTATAGCTAAGTAGTATCCCATTGTGTATAAGTACCACAATCTCTTTATCCATTCATCTCTCAATGGACATCTAGGTTGCGCCCATGTTCTAGCTATTGTAAATAGTGCTGCAATGAGCAATGAGATACATCTATCTTTTTCAACCCTGGTTTCCTCAGGGTATATGCCTAGGAGTGGGATTGCTGGGTCATACGCTGGTTTTATTCCTAGTTCTTTAAGGAATCTCCATACCATCTTCCATAGTGGCTGTATCAATTTACATTCCCACCAACAGTGCAAGAGCATTCCCTTTTCTTCACACTCTCTCCAGTATTTGTTTGTAGACTTTTTGATGATGGCCATTCTGACCGGTGTGAGGAATGTACTACCATCTCATTGTAGTTTTGATTTGCATTTCTCTAATAATGAGCGATATTGAGCATCTTTTCATGTGTTTGTTAGCCATTTGTATGTCTTCTTTGGAGAATGTCTGTTTAGGTCTTTCCCCCACCTTTTGATTGGGTTATTTGTTTTCCTGGTATTGAGTTGTATGAGCTGCTTGTATATTTTGGAAATTAATCCTTAGTCAGTTCTTTCACTTGCTATTGTTTTCTCCCATTTTGAGGGCTGTCTTTTCACCTTGCTTATAGTTTCCTTCGCTGTGCAAAAGCTTTTAAGTTTAATCAGGTCCCACTTGTTTACTTTTGTTTTTATTTCCATTACTCTAGGAGGTGGGTCATAGAGGATCTTGCTTTGATTTATGTCACTGAGTGTTCTGCCTATATTTTCCTCTAAGAGTTTTATAGTTTCTGGTCTTACATTTAGGTCTTTAATCCATTTTGAGTTTATCTTTGTGTATGGTATTAGGAAGTGTTCTAATTTCATTCTTTTACATGTAGCTGTATAGTTTAGAAAGACTTCTTTATCACTGAGTAATCTCCCCCTCTGTGTCTAGTAATATTCTTTGCTTTAATACAGCTAATAATATTAGCACGATACACCTTTTTCCAACTTTCTTATATAGCTATATTTGAAATTAATTTCTTATATACAGCATATAATTGAATGTTTTAAATCCATTCTGCCAATTTTTGTCTTTTAATTGGTATTTAGATCATTGAAATTTCATGTAATCATTGATATGTGCATGCGTGCACACTAAGTCGCATTAGTCATGTCAGACTCTTTGCTACCCCATCAACTGAAGCCCACCAGCTCCTCTGTCCATGGAATTCTCCAGGCAAGAACACTGGAGTGGGTAGCTGTGCCCTCCTTCAGGGGATCTCCCTGACCCAGGGATCAAACCTGGGTCTCCTGCATTGGCAGGCATGTTCTTTACCACTAGCACCACCTGGGAAGCCCAATCTTTGATATATTAGATCTTAAAACTATTCTTTTGTATTTTTTTAAATTTGTTTTCTCTTTTTGTTTCTAATCTCTTTCTCTCTGCTGTCAGTTACTTATTTATTTCAGTTTTATTTACCCATAGTATTTTGAGCACATTTATTTGTATGGCTTTTTCTTAGTGATTTCTTTACATATTGCATTAAATACACATCACTTATTAAAGTCTTCTTTGGTATTAATTTTGGCTTCCCTGGTGACTCAGATGGTAATGAATCTGCCTACAATGCAAGAGACCCAGGTTCAACCCCTGGGTCAGGAAGATCTGGTGGAAAACAGAATGGCGACCTACCAGTTTGAACAAAGTGTAGAAAACTTATGACTCTTGTGTCCCTTTATTTTCTCCCCTTTACAATACCATTGTCTTAAATGTTTCCCTGCATATGCATCATTCAATGTTATAATTTTTGTTTTATTGTCAAACATGATTTAGCAAACCCAAGCGGAGAAAGGAAACCTATTGTTTTTTATCATACTACTGCTTACTGTGTATTGGATTTTTTTCCTAATATTCCAAGATTCCTTCCTTATAGTTTCTTTTCTATTTGGAGAACTTCTTTGGGCTTCCCTGGTAGCTCAGTCGGTAAAGAATCTGCCCCCAGGGCAGGAGACCCGGGTTCAATCCCTGGGTTGGGAAGATCCCCTGGAGAAGGAAATGGCAACTCACTCCAGTATTCTTGCCTGGAAAATCCTATAGACAGAGGAGCCTGGCGGGCTACCATCCATGGGATTGCAAGAGTTGGACATGACTTAGTGACTAAACCACCATCACCAGCACTGATGACCAATTTTCTTAGTCTTCCATCGTCTAAGAATGTCTTGATTTCACCTTCATTTCTGAAGAATATTTTTACTGGACACAGGATTTTGTGTTGATAGTTATTTTCCTCAGCAGTTTTAAAATGTTGTTGCACTTACTTCTTGCCTCCATGGTTTCTGACAAGAAATTTGCTATTGATTTGTACCATTTTTCCTTATGGGTGAGCTTCCCAGGTGTCTCTGGTAAGACAATGCAAGAGATACGGGTTTGATTCCTGGTCCAGGAAGATTCCCTGGAGAAGGGACCAGCTACCCACTCCAGTACTCTTGCCTGGAAAAATCCCATGGACAGAGGAGCCTGGCAGACTACAGTTTGGGTTGCAAAGAGTCAGACACAATTTAGTGACTGAACAACAGCAACAACCCTTATAGATAAGGTGATGTTTCTCCACAATTGCTTTCAATATTTTGCCCTTGTCTTTAAGTTTTAGATGTTTGACTTGATATGTCTTTATGTAGATTTATTTGTGTTTATTACATTGGGATTTTGCTCCACTTATTGAACTTATACTTTGAAGTCTTCTGCCAGATTTGGGGATATTTTTTCAACTATTTTTCTTCACATGTTCTTGGGACTCTGTTTTTTTCCTTTCTTTTCTTAGAACATTTTCTCTCTTTTGTTCAGATTGGATAATTTACATTGCTCTATATTCCAGTTTATTGATTTTCTCTTCTTTTCACTTTATTATGTTGTTAAAATCATTGTGTTATATTTTGATTACTATATTTTCCAGTTCTAAACATTTCCATTTTTCTTTATGTATGTGTTCTATTTACCTGTAAGACTTCATTTCTTCTTTTATTCTTCCTTCTTGCCCTTCTTTCCTCCTTCCCTCACCTCTCTTTCCTTTTTCTATTTCTCCAATTTTTTTCAAGTGTGTTTGTAATCACTTATTGAAGCATTTTTATTATGGCTACTTTAAAGTCTTTGTCAGATAATTTGAGACCTCTTCGTTATCTTAATTTATTGATTTTTCAAAAACATTGTTTGAAATCTTCTTGTTCTTGGCAAGATGAGTAATTTTCTATTAAGCCTGTACATTTAGGGTATTATCTGGGAGACTGAATCTCATTTCTTTTTATAATGGGCATCTCTCAACAGTGCTCCTGCAGGACCCAGGGGCAGGTGGGGAAGTACAGCCTCATTATTGCCTGGGGGGAGGTGAGGGAAGTACGTCAGGGGATAGAATTCAGGGTGTCCTCATAACTTCCTTCAACACCTGAGAGGAAGGGTGTCCCCCTTGCTACTGGGCACAGACTGGGGCTTCAGGAAGCTCCACTAAACCTCCATTGATACCGGGAGTGGTGTGAGTGCCCAGGTATCAATTCCCATGTGGCTTCATTACTTCCAGGCAGTGGGGGAAGCCCTGACTCTCCACCATGTCTCCTCTTACACTCCCCCAGTGCCAAGTGGGAGAGGGACACATTGCTGCTATGTGGCAGCAACGTATAGGCTTCAGGGACACAAAGGCAGGGAGTAGGGGTTGATACATCCTTCCGGAGGTGAAAGTCCTGGCTCCCTATTCAGCTTTCACTGAGCCAACCTGGGCTGGGGGTTTGGGATGCCTCCTAAGAACCTAGAAACAGTAGAACAAATCTAGGGGCTACACTTGGCCTTTGATGGCATGGTTGAGAGGGACCACAGGATTTTTTTAATTTGATGTTCTGCCAGACAATTTTCTGTCTGCTGGGCTGTCCCCTTCTTGGTCCTTTGGCTAAAAAGAGGCAGCTTTGTTTTTTTTTGTCTGCACTCATGGACAGTTCTGGTTTTGTTCAGCTGCTTCAGTTCCAAGTTTGAAACATAAGAGACAAAGCAGGGGGGGGGGGGGGGACAGGAACTCAAGATCATGCCATTCCTTGAGTTTCAAGGTCTCTAGTTTGTCAGCCTTCTTCTGTCCAACTTTTGTCTTCTTATGCTTGTTTTACAATCTCCGGAGCTTTTATCTGTGGCTACCAGGAGGAGGAGGGGCAAGGGCACGGCCTCCATCTTCCCCTTTGTCCTATGTGCTAAGTCGCTCAGTCGTGTCTGACTCTTTGTGAGCCCCCGTGGACTGTAGCCCCCAGGCTTCTCTGTCCATGGGATTCTCCAGGCAGGGATACTGGAGTGGGTTGTCATCTCCTTCTCCAAGGAATCTTCCCTACCCAAAGATGGAACCCTCGTGTCTTATGTATCTTGCATTGGTAGGCGGGTTCTTTACCACTAGCGCCACCTGGGAAGCCAGTAAGTCCCATAGCTTTATTTATTTATTTTTTTTAATTTAATGAAACTAAAGCAGAATCAAGAGTACCTTCATCTTAACAGTCATTTGCAATCATCAATGACTTCCTTCTTAAGCGTCATTTTTTTGCTCAAGACACTGAAGCAGGCATTTACAGATTTGTGTGTGTGTGTGTGTGTGTGTGTGTGTGTGTGTGTGTGTGTGTGACAGCCCTTCCTTCCAGGGTCTGGTTGCTGGCCTCTGACGGATGACCACTGTCATAGTTTCTGAAATCTCTGCGCACACAGGCTTCTAACAGATGAGGTATGAGTGAGTCACAATTAAGCCAAATGAGTTCTATGCAGAATTCTGAGAATCAAATCTAGCCCAGGTAAAGGCAAAAGCAGCTGGCAGATCAAAGAGCATTGCTCTGAGCGATGAACCATGACTTGGTAGAAGACAAACAGAACTAAAATTCAGGGAGACAGTTCAAAGGAATGGTGAGCGACCAGCGGGGGATGGGGGGCATGGCCAGGAGTTGAGCCTGAATGTGGCAAAGTGGATGAACAACTTCAGGGCTCAGACGGCTTTACCTCAGGGAGAGACGAGGGGACGGGATTGTGAGGCGGGGAGAGAGAAATTCTGTTGGAGTCACCTCAGCTGGGCGCCAGCAGAGGCAGGGAAAGCTCATAAGGCGCCTCTGGCTACCGAGACACGGGCTGCCTTGGAGGAGGGCAGAAGCTGGGTAGACCGCTTGGAGCTTTGGCCAAGCGCACTTGCAAGCTCAGAGGGGACGACTGGGAGGAGACTATTTGACGGCCGCGGGGTTCAACGCTTCCCTGCCAGGGAGGAGCGCGGCTTCGACCGCCCGGCGCCGCGGTGGTCTCAGCCCGCGCGCCTCGCTGCCGGCGCGCGTCCGTCTCGGCGCTCTGGGAACCGGGTCCTAGCACCGCAGACTTCCCATCCCTCGCGCGCACTTTCCGTCTTGCCTCTCTCGACGCGCCCCCAGACAATGGATGGCAGCTCCCTGCTCTCCGCACCAAGGTAAGACCCGCTTTCCCCTCTGCCCAAGCTGACGCGCGTCAAACTCGGTTCTCAGCTCCGAGTCGCTCGCGAACTTGCCGTGGGGGCGCGGGGCTCCCCAGGACACCGAGGACTCGGAACTTACAGGAAGTCCGGCTGCGGGGGTGCGAGGAGCTTCGTGGTCCCTGTCAACTAGCCCGCGGGGAGCGCTGCTGGGTGAGCCTGCGCGCCGGAGCCGCACGGGGTGGGGGAGAGCTCGTGTCCGCCTCTAGGGCGGGGGCCCCGGGAAGCCAGGAGCCGGACTTTCTGCGGACCCGGCCCGGAGAGGTTTTGCGCCTTGAGCGGAGAGCGGTTCCAAGGTAGGGATGAAAACAGGAAGGGAATAGGACTGGGGTACAGCACCCCTACATCCCGTCCCTCCGGACCCCCTAGGCGAGTGTCTGCGGTGGCTGGTGGGGAGGTCGAGGTGGGCGCGATTGCCTCTAACTCCCGACCGGCCTAGACTGCGCCCGCCAGAGACCTGTACCAAAAAGGACCTCTGTCCGCCCCAGTCCCAACCGCCTCAGTTGCCCCCACACCTATTGCCAGGCTCCTTAGCATCTCTGGCCTCGAGCGTTCCCTGACTACCCCAGCCCTGGGATGCGCACGCCAGAAGGTGGGGGGGAGGCCACCTTAGGCGCTGCCCAGGTGGGGAACAACACGTTTTCCCTGGTGTGCGTTCCGTCCTGTCTCCTCGCTTTGCCGGTGCTCCGCGCTCGGTTCAGACTCAGTCCTTTGCGCATTTAGGAAACAGATTTTAGTATTTCTACCCGCGTAAACCCTAGCGGTGAATTGAGGCCGTGGCGCTGGTGGGGTTCCGCCAGCCGGCAGGTGGGCTTTTGCGCTCTTTGTGCTCCGCGCGGAGCGTCCATCCCCTTGGAGGAGAGGATGCTGCTGCTCGCGGATGCAGGTGTCTCTCTGCCGCCCGCACAGCCCCACCTTTCCGAGGCAGAAGGGGCTTCGTGTGGACTATTTTGTCATCCCTTACTTCCTCATTTTCCCCAAGCAAACATCTAGGCAGCTTGCAGCCGAGTGTCAGGCTCTGGAATAGATATTTGGAACTCGAATTCTTGGAGAGCACCTAAATCCACCATGCACCGGCTAAAGCAGACACGGAGCTGATACTATGTTGCCGAGTAGCCGCGACGCGGGTGGGACTGGATTCGGGGTGGATGGACACCGCTTTTCAAACGTGTTGAAGGCTGCCATCTAGAGACTTGAAGTGTTCGTATTAGTATTCCGTAAGGAAATAGAGCTTTTCCAACTCCACAGGCATTTCCTCGCAAACATCCCTTCCCTGGGGATTAGCAAAGGGCTCTTACAAAGGCTTCTAAGCCTAGCCTGAAGCTGCTCCAATGTCTGTGGAGTCAAACACAGTCAAAGTACCACGAAGTCATTCCTTTCTATCCTAATGCACGAAAAGGACAATAAGAACCGCAGGAAGACTTTTTAAAGCTTAAAAGTATATATTGTCACTTAGTTTGGGTCAAAGTGTGAAGCATTTTAAAATCGAACAAACTGGGTATTCACGTTCTACACCATCTGGTCTACTACCTAAGGTCTTTAGAATGGAAATAGTGAGCTGTGTGATTGCAACATTCCAATAAAATAGAGACATTTTTGATAGGAGATTGCTTGCTCTAAATCCAGTTTTGCTGATCAAAACAGTGGTGCTTGAATCAGAACTATATATCTATTAAACATCTGAGACATTTTCTAAAATATTAGAAATACTTAATACCAATAACTCCTTAAAATTATTTCTTCTGCACGATTGTAAAATGACCTTTTGAAGAGCAAATAAACTGCCATGAAATTACTCTGTATCTTGTAGTAGCCTGTAAAAATGTTAATATAGAATTAACACCAGCGTCAAGTATTAAACCTTTTGAATATTACTGCTTATTCGCCAAGATACAACATATTTCCACAAATCAGTGTGATAATTCAGCTATTTTATGAGCATCCTTATTAATATAAAAATAGTTAAGTTTAACCCTTATTTCATTTACTACAAGAAATACAATTTCTTTCTGCAATATTTAATTGGAAGTCATAGTGATATGCAAAAAATAAACTAGAATTTAAAAACAGTGTGTAGAAATTATATTCATTGTACCATTTCTCCACAAAACTTTGAAATTTAAATAATTGATGATTGGATACTCTACAAACTTTTCAAGAAAATGGAAATAAAGAGGAAAAATCAAATTGTTATAAATCAAGATTTGTGTTGTCTAAATCTGATATGTTTTCAGTATTTAATAAAATTAAGTTAGTGATTATAAATCATTGATTCTCTTAGGAATTATAAAAGCAATTTGATGCTCCAACAATTGGACGGATAAAACAAAAAGATTTTTTAATATATCAAGTTAATTAAAGAATATATGTTTTGTGTGGGCCTTTAGATTTTAAAACGTTTAATGAATCAAAGATATAATTGATGAAATTTTTATCAAACAATATTCTGTAGAGATTATCAAACAATATTCTGTAGAGATTGATCTTATTTGATTCATACACTGTAGAAATTTTGAAAGATGGTTTTTTTGAAAGGAATTGTTTATGTTTTTTTGAGTTATTACACTATATTACCTTACCTCTGTGAAAGCTCCAGCTAGTTTTTACTTTGAATATTTTAATCTTTAAATGTGCAATAAGTTATGTGGATTATATTACAGTTTTCTTAAAACCACTGTTTATTAAAGCTGGAAGGTGTCTCAAAGAAGGAAGCTAAGCTATGGAAACATGAAATGTTTCCATGTTAGTTATATAGTAGACCCAGAACCTAAGTGTTTTCTGATTAGTAATCCAGTTCAAGGAAAAAACAAACACACAAAATCTAAAAAACAAACAAAAAAAAAGTTTTGTTTTTTTTTTTTTTAGCTCTAAAAGTTTAGGTAGAGATTCTTTCATCATATCTTTTACAAAAGGTTTATTTGATTTGCCAAGGCCACATAACTAGAATTTATGAAAACAGAATAGAATCCCAGAGTGACAAAATGCGTTGTATTGCTGTAGCATGTTATACTACAATGCAGTAGTCACCTCTCACAGAAGGAAAGTTGATCTGACTTATATTGATTGGTAATACTTTGGCCACCTGATGAGAAGAACTAACTCATTTGAAAAGACCCTGATGCTGGGAAAGATTGAAGATGGGATTGGGGGTAGGAGGAGAAGGGGATGACAGAGGATGAGATGGTTGGATGGCATCACCGACTCAATGGACGTGAGTCTGAGTAAACTCCAGGAATTGGTGATGGACAGGGAGGCCTGGCATGCTGCGGTCCATGGGGTTGCAAAGAGTCAGACACGACTGAGTGACTGAACAGAGCTGAACTGATTGTGTGGATGGTAAAGTTGAAAGTGGAAGTTGCTCAGTCCGACTCTTTGCTACCCCATGGATTGTATAGCCTGCCAGTCTCCTCTGTCCATGGAATTCTCCAGGCAAGAGTACTGGAGTGGGTAGCTGGTCCCTTCTCCAGGGTATCTTCCTAGCCCAGGGGAAGGGGATCTTCTCAACCCAGGAATTGAACCCAGGTCTCCCGCATTGCAGGTGAATTCTTTACTATCTGAGCCACCAGGGAAGCCCAAGAATACTGGAGTGGGTAGCCCATCCCTTCTCCATGGGATCTTCCAGACCCAGGGATAGAACCAGGGTCTCCTGCATTGCAGGCAGATTCTTTACCAGCTGTGCTAGCAGGGAAGTGTGTGAATGGTCAAGTTGGTATTTTATTGTGTTATCTCATATATTCCCCTGGAAGAGGAAATGGCAAGCCACTCCAGTATTCTTGCCTGGGGAATTCTATGGACAGAGGAGCCTGGTGGGTTACAGTCTGTGGGATCACAGAGTTGGACACAACTGAGTGACTGAGAACATCCCATATATTAAATTATTTGATCATCACATCCATGTGAGTTAATTATAACAAATATAATTGCCTCCACGAATTTGTTGAAAAAAAAATTGAAGTAAAAAGAAATTAAATTAAGAAAATAATTAGATTTAAATATTTATACAATAGTATATAAGAAAGCTGGATCATCTACAAGTTCTTCTGACTTGAAGTTCAATTTCCTTTTTTGTATTGATTGAAAATTCACACATTATTTTAAATGGGGGTAGAGGAGAGGAGATCCCAGTGCACAGTTTGAACAAACTCTGATGTCATTAGAACACGTGGGGGCAGCCGAAAAGCCAAATCATTGTTTGAAGCCAACAAATGCTGAAAATACCATTTTTGCAAACAGAAATAATTTGTCACCTTGACCATGTCTAAGCTTGAACTTCAAATTTAAGGAAGAAGCCTTCTTTTATTTTCTAAATTGTTTGCATTTATACTAATTTTGTTCTGTTTGGCTTACTGGATTCTATTTCAGTAATAATTTATTTTTATTGGAGTATAGGTGATTTACAATATTGTGTTAGCTTCAGGTATACAGCAAAGTGATTCAGGTATACATGCATGTATGTCCATTCTTTTTCAGATACTTTTCCCATTTAGGTTATTACAGAATATTGAGTTGAGTTCCTGTGCTGTATAGTAAGTCCTTGTTGATTATCTATTTATGTATACTAGCATGTGTATAGGAAGAAGGAAATGGCAACCCACTCCTGTATTCTTGCCTAGAGAATCCCGTGGACAGAGGAGCCTGGAGGGCCGCTATCCATAGGGTCTCACGGAGTTGGACACGACTGAAGTGACTTAGCATGCATGCACGCATTGGAGAAGGAAATGGCAGCCCACTCCAATATTCTTGCCTGGAGAATCCCAGGGACAGAGGAGCATAGTGGACTGCCTTCTATGGGATCTCACAGAGATGGACAGTACTGAAGGGACTTAGCAGCAGCAGCATGTGTATGTTAATCCCAGACTCCTAGTGAATCCCTCCCCCAACCCATGGTACTCTGAATGACAAAAACATTAAAGAAAGATGTTTGAAAAAATAGATATTTTAATTTAAATTTCCCATCAGTTTAGTTTGCCCAAGCCTAAGTTTAGCCTAGCAATATTTCACCAAAGCCCATCAGAATCAAAATTTTGTCTCCAAGAATATAAGTACTAGAGGGGGAAAAAAAGCTGTTTTTTAAATGGAACCCCACTCAGTATTCTTGCCTGGAAAATCCCATGGATAGAGGAGCCTGGTAGGCTGCAGTCCATGGGGTCGCTAAGAGTCAGACACGACTGAGCGACTTCACTTTCACTTTTCACTTTCATGCATTGGAGAAGGAAATGGCAACCCACTCCAGTGTTCTTGCCTAGAGAATCCCAGGGACGGAGGAGCCTGGTGGGCTGCTGTCTATGGGGTCACAGAGCCGGACACAACTGAAGCAACTTAACAGCAGCAGCAGCAGCAACAACCCAATGCTGTAAATGAAAGTCTTCCATTCAAATTCAAAACAAACAGAGAAATTTAAGAGTACCTTTACATTTCTGTTTTTTATTTATCAGAAACTCTTTAAAAAAGAATCCATCACTCTTAATAAATTGGGAATCAGGGACAAATACCAGATTCTGTCTTAATCAAAATTTGAGATTATTCTCTAGACTGAAATGCATGTTCTTTATAAGATCAGGGCTGATGTGGCCATATCCCCTAATTTACAATTCTCAGGGAAGCACTGCTCAGGAGGTGCTGCTTCTTACGGAGAAAAACAACTGTAAATTAGTAAGTCTTGGTGCTCAGGACTCAGATTCTATGTGGCCGAAGGGTAATAAACATCTGGAGAAGAGGTGGGAACTCTAAAGGCAGTTTCCCACAGAAACATTATTTTTAAAAGTCTTGAAACCCACCATTTATCCTGCATTTCACACCCCGACCCTTTTAGGGGCCCCTGATCTCCATCCTTTTGGTTCCTTTTGAAAAATATGTATCTGCTGCCAAATAATCAATTTGTAAATGAACTATTAGAGAATGTCTCATTCACAAAGGGTCCATTTGTCTAATATTTATTTGAATGGAGTTTTACTCTAATTAAAGCTTACAACTAAAAAGAATTGTAGGAAGAGGGAAAAAATGGTGTGTTTGACATTAGGAGACTATTGGGACATGTAGTACTTGGTTCTGTTCTGAAATTAATGGCTGTAACTGCGCAATTAATTGTTTGACTTGTTGATTCTCTACCTCCTCCTGTTTACAGTAATGCATACTCTACATATACTGATCTGAATCCCTCTCACTTCTAACCTTCTACAATGCCATGACCTTTATTGTACAGGACCTTTATTGGTGGCTTCCCTGGTGGCTCAGATGGTAAGTCTGCCTACAATGTGGGAGACACGGGTTCAATCCCTGGGTTGGGAAGATCCCCTGGAGAAGGAAATGGCAATGGAGGCTACAGTCCATGGGGTCAAAACGAGATGGACACGACTGAGTGACTTCACTTTCTTTCTTTCTTTTAGTGTATCATGTCTCAACTTGACATGATATGAATAAGATCATCCTCTTGAAATATACAGGCAAAATCAAGGCATTGAAAAAAGAACCAAAGCAACACTAATCCATTCAAAAAAAGTCCAGCTCAGAGAATCAATGTTTGTTTTTAAATCCCTCCAAAAGGCTCACAGAAGGCAGAATAAAAGCTTACTTTTTTGTAAAGACTGTAGATCCTGGTTCTACCACTTCCTACTTTTGTTGTCTCAGTTGTTGAATAGCCCACATAAGTCAGACATGAAATCTACTTTGTCTGACATTAGCATAGCTATTCCAGCCTTCTTTTGGCTTACCATTTTCCATCTTTTTGCTTATAATCTATCTCTTCATATTTAAAATTGTTTCTTACAGACAGGGTATTGTCTCTTACTTTTATATTTTATCTGACAATCTTTTCATTGATATGCTTAAATTTAGATCATTCACATTATGATTCTAGATAGGGCTGTATTAAAAGCCACCAACTAAAGCAACAAAAGCAAAACTAAACGAGATAACATCGGATTAAATAGCTTCTGCACAGCAAAGGAAACCATCGACAAATGAAAAGGCAAGCATGGAATGAGCGAAAATATTTATGAATCATATATCTGATAAAAGATAATATCCAAAGTATATAAAAACTGATACAATTCAATAGCAAACAACAACAGCAACAAATCTAAACAATCTGGTTTTAAAATGGACAGAAAAACTGAATAAACATATTTTTCAAAGAAGATGTGCAAATGGCAAACAAGTACTTGAAAAAGTGCTCAACACACTTATTGTCATGGAAATACAAATCAAAGTCATAAATGAGCTTTCACCTCACATCTGTTAGAATGTTAGCTGTGCTCAATCGTGTCTAACTCTTTGTGACCCCGTGGACTGTAGCAGGCTAGACTCCTCTGTCCTTGAAATTCTCTAGGAAAGAACACTGGAGTGAGTAGACATTTCCTTCTCCAGGGGATCTTGCCAACCCAAGGATCAATCCCAGGTCTCCTGCATTGCATGCAGATTCTTTACCATCTGAGCCACCAGGGAAGGCTCCTCTGTTAGAATGGCTATCATTAAAAAGGCAAGAGATAACAAATGGTAGTGAAGGTGTGGAGAAAAGGGAACCCTCTACACTGTTGGTAGAAAAGTAAATTGGTGCAGCCACCATGAAAAACTGTATGGAGATTCCTCCAAAAATTGAAAGTAGAATGACCATTTGAGCCAGCCATCTCGTTTTAGGTGACGATAAAAAGAGAGAATACGTGGTGGGGTGGTGGGTGGAGAGAGAAAAAAAGAAAGCAGGATCTTGAAGAGATACCTGCACTCTAGTGTTCATCGAAGCATTACACACAATAGACAATGTATGTAAAGAGCCTAAGTGTTCCTCAACAGTGAATTAGTAAATGAATATTTATATGCATGAAGTGTAAAAGTGTTTGTCACTCAGTCATGTCTGACTCTTTGTGACCCCTTGGGCTGTGGCAGATACATGGATATTATTTAGCCGTGAGAGAGATGGAAAGCCCCTTTTTTGGATTTGGAATGAAAACTGACTTTTACCAGTCCTGTGACCACTGCTGAGTTTTCCAAATTTGCTGACATACTGAGTGCAGCACTTTAACAGTATATACCTTCGAATTGTAATATACTACGTCACATCCAGTGTAAGGGTCTTATAATTATATGTCCAAATTGTCTTCTCTGATCCTGTGTGCCACTGTCCTATATTTTATTTTTATTTCTGTTATAGACACTATTTAATGCTACTATGTTTGCTTTAAAAAGTTGGATATTTTAGAAAATTAAAAATAAGAAGAAGTAGATTTTATTTTACCCTCATTTATTCAGTTTCTGACACTTCATCTGTATAGAGGCAAGCTTCTCTGTCTTGTATATTCTTTCTGTCTATAGAACTCCCTTTCACATCGCTATCATGCAGGTCTGCTGGCAGTGAATTCTCTCAGTTTTTGTTTATCTAAAGTGTCTATTTTTCCTTTACTTTTCGAATCATACATTTTATGAGTATGGAGTTGGGTTGAAAAAATTTCTTTTCATTGTTTTAAAGATGTCGTTCCTTTGTATTTGGGCTTCTATGGTTTCTGCCAAGAAACTGTTTTCATTCTTATTTTTGTTCTTTTCTATGTCACGTGTGTTTTTTCCCCTGCCTGTCTTCCAAATTTTCTTTTTGTCTCTTGTTTGGAGCAGTTTTAATGTGATATGCCAAGGAGTGAGTATATATGTTTGTGTGTGTGTGTGTGTGTGTTGTATTTATCCTGCTTGGTATTCTCTGAGATTCTCGCTGTGGTTTGGTGTCTGATTATTAATTCTGAAAATATTAAGTTAAAATTGTAATAGGCTGGTTTGCTATGTTGCTTTATCCCTTGGAAGAGCATTTTTACCTTGCCTTTTCACGTGGCTTATAATATTTTTACTGAAACCCAGATACCTTGGTAGGATAACATTTCCCCAAGTGGAAACTGGAAGTCAGTGCTACTATTTAATGCACGTGTAAAAGAATACACTTAGGCTTAGAGAGGTTAAATGACTCGCCCAAGGTCAGTCAACTAGTGAGTGACAGATGCCAAACTTCACCCTTGGTTTTTACACTCCAAATCTTATGTTGTCTGACTATATCACTGTTACTCTCTACTTCCTAATGCATGTACATTCCCACTCTGGAGGCCTCCAGGACACTTATTGATGCCACATGGCTTCATTTATTTCTGACATTTTTGATCTCTTATCCGCAAGAAAGTTACTGAAGCATGCATAATGATGAGTGAGAAATGGTTCTTGCCCTTCGTAAAGTCACCAAGTAGTTTTAAAATGTCATTATTTTTTCTGAATGCCTTTTGATTCCATCTTTTTCAACATATGGCCTCTGAATCAAAAGCAGCTGCATGGACAGGTGGACGCTCAAAGAAATTTTGAGTCAGCCATAAGAAAGCAATGGAAACCTAGAGCATGATGGAATAAAAAATTAAGACATTAATTTAAAAGTTTGTATCTGTATCCAGCGGAGTCTAAAAATTCAGACATTAACACCTCTATCTGAAAACCATGCTGCATTCCTGCTTGAGATAGAAAAAGTGGCATATCCAAACAAATGGCTTGAGAGAACTTCTCTTGGGAAAAAATAGCATACAGACCAGTGTACTTTTTATTCCTTTCATTTTAAATACATATTATTGATATCTTGAAATAATTAACAGAAATTCTTAGAGTATCCATGGCTTTTGAAATAAAAGTTAGTCTTTAGAAATGTAAACATATGGGAATTCCGTGGCAGTCCAGCAGTTAAGAGTTCCTGATCAGGGAACTAAGATCCCTTGCAGTATGGCCAACAATTTTTAAAAATGTCAAGATATTATTTTCATTTTCTATGTTAATTCAGCAAATTGCTACAAAATCAGTAGATTCGCACACAAATATATTATTTTATACTTCTGTATGTTGGAAATCTGACGTGGGCCACACTGGGATAAAATCAAAGTGTTAGCAGGGTTGCATTCTTTTCTGGAATGTTTCAGTTCAGTTCAGTCACTCAGTCGTGTCTGACTCTTTGTGACCTCATGGACTGCAGCACGCCAGGCTTCCCTGTCCATCACCAACTCCCAGAGCTTACTCAAACTCATGTCCATTGAGTCTGAGTGATGCCATCCAACCGTCTCATCCTCTGTCTTCCTTGTCTCCTCCTGCCTTCAATCTTTCACAGCATCAGAGTATTTTCCAATGAGTCAGTTCTTCGCATCAGGTGCCCAGAATATTGGAGTTTCAGCTTCAGTATCTGGAAGGTTTGCTGCTGCTGCTGCTGCTGCGTCGCTCCAGTCGTGTCCGACTCTGTGCGACCCCATAGACGGCAGCCCACCAGCCTTCCCGTCCCTGGGATTCTCCAGGCAAGAACACTGGAGTGGGTTGCCATTTCCTTCTCCAATGCATGAAAGTGAAAAGTCAAAGTGAAGTCGCTCAGTTGTGTCTGACTCTAGCGACTCCATGGACTGCAGCCTACCAGGCTCCTCCATCCATGGGATTTTCTAGTCAAAAGTACTGGAGTGGGTTGCCATTGCCTTCTCCGTCTGGAAGGTTTAGGAGGAATCTATTTCCTTGTGTTTTCCAACTCCTGGAAACTGCTGAAAGTCCTTGCCTCATGACTGCCTTCCTCTGTCTTCAAAGTCAGCAGTGATGGGTTGAGTTCTTACGTCTCATTCTTCTAACTTCTGACCTCCTTTTCAGCCTCTCTTTTCCACTTTTGAAACCTTGTGATTACACTGGATCCACCCAGACAATCCAGGATAATGTCCGTATATCAAGGTCATGGATTAATAACCTTAATGCCATCTAGAATCTTGATTCTGTTTTGCCATGTAACAATATTCCTAGATAGTGGGGATTTGAACATGACCATCTTTTTAGGCCCAGTGTTCTGTCTATCACAAGCATTAATTTAACTAAAAAAAAATGTATCCTGCTGGCTTTCAAATTGCACTTGAGAGGCTACTAGGAGTAATTTCTCTCTCCCTCTTTCCCTCTCTCCTCATCCTCCTTCTTTATTAAATAAAGGGGAAGAGTGATAGGACTCTTTGTTCCTCCACTGCAATATGCAATCCATTCAGTGTGGCCAAAGTGAAACAACCACCCAATTCCAGAATCTTATTCAATAACGTAAGGCCAGATTGGGGTGTACTTGAAGACCTAATAGAATTCGCTCGTTGGCACATCTCTTTATTGCAATGGTCATTAGTGAGAGTCAGGAAATATTTCCGATTATGTTCCTAAGCATAAAGCCAGGTTGTCCTTGCTTGTCTCCTTTGTACAAGATATGATCTCATGATTTGCTTGAGCCAATGCAAGGTGGGGCTTCCCTCGTAGCTCAGTTGGTAAAGAATCTGCCTGCAATGCAGGAGACCCCAGTTTGATTCCTGGGTCGGGAAGATCCGCTGGAGAAGGGCTAGGCTACCCACTCCAGTATACTTCGGCTTCCCTTGTGGCTCAGATGGTAAAGAATCTGCCTGCAATGCAGGAAACCTGAGTTCAATCCCTGGGTTGGGAAGATCCCCTGGAGAAGGGAAAGGCTACCCACTCCAGTATTCTGGCCTGGAGAATTCCATGGACTGTATAGTTCATGGGGTTGCAAAGAGTTGGACACGACTGAGCGACTTTCACTTCATTTCACTTCAATGCAAGGTGTGCAGAAGAGACATGTGTCTCATCCAGGTGGACGTGTTAAAGGGCCCATATATGATTTTGTTTCACTTCTGCTTTCTGCCATGCTACATAACAGTTCACATAGTGGCTGCTCCATCAGCCTGATTTTCAGAAGGAGCACAGTGTAGAACACAGCCCCCATTAAATCATACTGGCCACGTAGGATAAGCAAGAATTAGATCTTTGTCATTTTAACCCCCTGAGATTTTGGAGTTGTTTGATAATGCAGCATCACCCAACCCACTATGTCTGACCCTGCCACCTTTGGGGTTGGAATGGTAGGTGGTCCGGTGGGTGGGTGGTTCGCTTGTGAAGGTTTTCAAAGGATCTCACAGGTTCTTGTCTTGTTCTGAACTTCAAAAGATCCTCATCACTACCTAACGGCATACTCTTGGTGTAGTGATACAAGGATAGGGTTGGAGAAAGGGAGGAATGGAATTCACCTTAACTAATTCATGAAGCAGTCAGGAACCAGGTCCTTTGGACCAGCCCCATGTAATGACAATAAATACAGTGTGGCCTGTAGGTCTCCCATCCTAAGGACATGGTGTGTGAACTAGGAGTCTCACTCATCCTGATGTCAGTTCACACCCTTCCCATTTCACAATCTCACACAGCTGCTGCTTTTTAGGACATAGTAGTGCATCATATTGGAGAAGGCAATGGCACCCCACTCCAGTACTCTTGCCTGGAAAATCCCATGGGCGGAGGAGCCTGGTAGGCTGCAGTCCATGGGGTCGCTAAGAGTAGAAAACCTCTGACTGACTTCACCTTCACTTTTCACTTTCATGCATTGGAGAAGGAAATGGCAACCCACTCCAGTGTTCTTGCCTGGAGAATCCCAGGGACAAGGATTCTGGTGGGCTGCCATCTATGGGGTCGCACAGAGTCGGACACGACTGAAGCGACTTAGCAGCAGCAGCAGTGCATCATATGGGATTCTCAGGTGGCTCAGTGGTAAAGAATCTGCCTGTCAATGTAGCAGATGTGGGTTCAATTCCTGGGTTGGGAAGATCCCCTGGAGAAGGAAATGCAACCCACTCCAGTATTCTTGTCTGAAAAGTCCCATGGACAGAGGAGCCTGGCAGGCTAGTGTCCATGGGGTCACAAAGAGTGGGACATGATTTAGTGACTGAACAACAACTGCATCGTGTACACATTTAACTCATGCAAATTCAATGCTACATGTTCATTTTCCTTTTTCATTCTCTCATTTCTCTGTCTCTCTTTCTTTTTTAAAAATATGGTAGTTCAGTTCAGTTCAGTTCTGTCGCTCAGTCATGTCTGACTCTTTGCAACCCCATGGACTACAGCACGCCAGGCTTCCCTGTCCATCACCAACTCCCAGAGCTTGCTCAAACTCACGTCCATCGAGTCAGTGATGCCATTCAACCATCTTATCCTCTGTTGTCCCCTTTTCCTCCTGCCTTCAATCTTGCCCATCATCAGGGTCTTTTCCAATGAGTCAGTTCTTCACATCAGGTAGCCAAAGTATTGGAGTTTCAGCTTCAGCATCAGTCCTTCCAATGAATATTCAGGGTTGATTTCCATTAGGATTGACTGATTTAATCTCCTTGCAGTCCAAGGGACTCTCAAGAGTCTTTGCTGGAGAAGGGAATGGCAAACCATTTCAGTATTCTTGGCTTGCGAACCCCATGAACAATATGAAAAGGCAAAAAAAAAAAATATGGTAAGCTTATGTTAGCTTGTATTTCTGTCACATTGCACATTTCTATATAGCATACACACACTAAAAAAAAACCACTTTATAAGGCTTTTTTTTTTTTTGTGCAAAATCCAACATGCCATGATTTATAAGCTTCTTAAAGGATTTTCAAAGGTTATTTTTACTCCACACAATTTTCAAGATAGTCTATGACATTAGACCTGAAATCCCACATTAGCTGCTTCTCTGCTTCCCAGTGGTTGTCAAAACACTTTGATTTTGGTAACCTGTCACCGCAAGAAGAGGATGACTGGAAAGTTAATCAGGCAGCACTCTCTCCTGGCTCCTTCACAGTCCTGGGATGGAGCAAGACCCAGTTCCTGCCCTCATTGCATTTCATCTTGGTGGCAGTTGAACTTTGTGAGGAAGGAGACATGCTGGGAAGTTGACACACAGCACCCAGTGACTAGATCCTCTTCATTTCCTGAGGGACCTCTCAGGCTAGCCAAACTGATCAGTTCTCTTCCTGATTCTGAGTGCATTGACCTGAGGGAGAGGTGACCCCTAACTTCTTCAAACAAGTTTTCCCTAATGAGAAACTTAGCTAAAATATAGACCTTTTGAAATTCTGTGCTGAGAAAGTGGAGCCCTCTGAGAATGGGATGTTGTAGCTCTAAAGATGTTGATAACTGCCACTTTGCTCAACTCTTTTCCTTTACAGATTAAAAAACGGAATTCAGGAAAAGTTAAATGAATTAATCAAATTATACAAATGTTGATATTTATAGATGTGTGTGTGCCTGCTTAGTCACATCCGACTCTCTGAGACCCCATGGATTCTAGCCCACCAGGCTTTTCTGTCCCTGGGATTTCCCAGGCAAGAATACTGGAGTAGGTTGCCATTTCCTTCTCCAGGGAATCTTCCTGACCCAGGGATCAAACCCGAGTATCCTGAATCTTCTGCATTGGCAGGCGAATTCTTGACCACTGAGCCACTTGGGAGAGTCAAGGAGCCAAGAATGAATCCCTAACTATGCTCCTGATTCCTATGCTTATCACTGCACTCGATTTATTTAAAATAATAATAATAATCAACTCCAAAACGTAGTTGGAAGCTCTTGGCATTTTCCATTACTACAGAACTTGTCAATCACCTGTGTCTAAATACCTTTCTTATTTTTCCTTAAAAAACAATGTTTTTATGATTGCTTATGTCTCCATTTCACTTCAGCTGCCAGTAATGCCAGAAACAAATCAAAAGTTTAATTATAACAGCAATTTAGGAGTTTATAACTTAAATATCTATGCCGTTTTTAACCATGATACTAACCACTTGTCATGTCTATTTTCCTTAGCCCTAAGTTTTAAACTATGTCTGATCATTTTATTGTACATACATTTTCTGTGTGTGCCCATGCGTGCTCAGCTGTGTCCAGCTCTTTGTGACCCCATGGACTGTAGTCCGCCCAGGCTCCTCTGTCCATGGGATTTCCCAGGCAAGAATGCTGGAGTGGGTTGCTATTTCCTACTCCAGGGGATCTTCCCAACTCAGAATTGAACCCACGTCTGCTGCATTGACAGGCGGATTCTTTACTACTGTACCACCTGGGAAGCCCATGTTTTCTGTTAGTTGTCATATATTTTTAGTGGAACAAGATGGAATACACATCATTAAACCAATCATGCAGTCAATTGATTTCTTTATAAGCAATGCAAAAGAATAATGTTCCTGCATATTAGAGGAATTAAATTGATCTGTGGCAAGTTGGAACTCATATGAATCAATGGCCTATACATAATTAAACCTACCTTAAAGACAGACTTATGTATGTGAAATGTTATAAGCAATTCCTACAAAATGATTATTAGATGATTAACATTAAAGCAAAACCAACTGTTTTAGAATAAATAAAAAATAAAATGTGAAAGCTTTGTGAAACATAATTCTCAATTATTTATTAAACATGATGTTATGATTGTTTAGTCACTAAGTCGTGTCTGACTCTTGCAGCCCCATGGACTGTAGCCCACCATGCTCCTCTGTCCATGGGATTCTCCAGGCAATAATACCGGAGTGGGTTGCCATTTCCTTCTCCAGGGGATCTTCCCAACCCAGGGATTGAACCTGGGCCTCCTGCATTGCAGGAAGATTGTTTACCAACTGAGCTGTGAGGGAAGCCCAAATATGATGTTACACATCTATTTTAAATGTATGTGCATAAGTAATGAATTTCAATTTGTATCAAGGATATTCATAGCTAAAAGTGCTATTTTTGGTTTGTACGTTTTATATTTTAGAGTACTTTGCTCAGGGATTAAAATGCATTAAATAAAATAATAAGAATTTTAAAATACTTTTGCTTTGAAAGATACAAGGAGAATTGATAATTTTCTCACATACTTCAGTATTAACATAAGTTAAACAACATACTTAGTTGCTTCTCTTGTAAAAATTTATAATTTTTAACATAAAAAGAACATAATAAGACTTCAGTAAATGACTTTTGATGCCTTATGCCTATAAATAGATTGATCTGTTCAATTACAATTTGAGGAACTGACTCTTCCACTTAATTTATGAAGACAAATAATTTATCTGGTTAATTCAAAACAAAAATCATATAAAAATCAAAGACTGATTGGAAACATTTTTTTCTAAGTGAAATATTTGCTCCATCTAATGTGCTCATTGCTGACTCATACACTCAGTATAACCTGATGATTTTTACCTCTTATTTAACTTTTTTTCTGAATGAATCAACGATGCTTCAAAATAGCAATTAAAAATGCATGCCCTTTACTTGTGTAATTATCAACGGTCAGTGATCTGACCTGACATTCTGTTCAACTGTTAGTCCTCCTCCCTTGCAATAATGGATAAAATATGATGACTTCATCAGAATCAGGTCATTTGGATAATGAGCTGCACTTTCATCACTTGAATCACTGTAAAAGAAGTGTCCAGAGAAGAGATTCGTGATCCAGAGAACTTGTCATCTAGAGAAGCTTTTACCCTAACCCTAGTCACCCTCAGGCCTTTTAGACTGTAGTCAGTCTTTATGAAGGAGAGCAATATGCACACACTGCTAATGACGATGATATTTTCCTCAGTATTTTTACTGATTTTCATATTTTTCCATAATTACAGATAACAACATTTATAAAGAATGAATCCGAAAAGGTGAGATGTCTTACGAGTTTTAAGCTTGTAGATTATATGGAACTGGTGTGGATGTTTGGCAATGGAGGGGAAAAAAGTAAGAGGGAGGGTTTACTTTTTACTTGATAGGAAAGAATGAACTCTAATGACTTCAAAGCCATCTTCATCGTGTGAGGACAATTGGAACCTGTAAAAGGTCACATAAATTTCCTACAGTGAAGATTCAGTTCAGTTCAGTCGCTCAGTTGTGTCCGACTCTTTGCGACCCCATGAATCGCAGCACGCCAGGCCTCCCTGTCCATCACCAACTCCCGGAGTTCACCCAGACTCACGTCCATCGAGTGGGTGATGCCATCCAGCCATCTCATCCTCTGTCATCCCCTTCTCCTCCTGCCCCCAGTCCCTCCCAGCATCAGAGTCTTTTCCAATGAGTCAACTTTTCGCATGAGGTTGCCAAAGTACTGGAGTTTCAGCTTTAGCATCATTTCTTCCAAAGAACACCCAGGGCAGTGAAGATTGAACGCTACTAAATAGTGGACAAAATTAACCAGTTTGATTGGAAATGTATCTTTAAGAAGAATAACGTTTATATTTCAAAATTATTTCACTCTATTGATGTTTTAAAAATAAAAAATAAGCATGAATTATGTAATAATCAAATAATGGGGCTTCCCTGGTGGTTCAGTGGTAAAGAATCCGCCTGCCAATGCAGGAGACGTGGGTTTGATCCCTGGTCCCGGAAGATCCCACATACCATAAGGCAACTAAGCCTGTGTACCACAACTATCGAGCTTGTGCTCTGGAGCTTAGGAGCCCTGACTGCTGAAGCGGAGAACCTTAGAACTCCTGCTTAACAGTAATAGCAGCCACTGCATTGAGAAGCCTGTGCACTGCAACTAGAGAGTAGCCCCCACCTCTAAAACCCACACATCGAGACCCAGCATAGCCAAAAATAGATAAATAATGGAATCAATAATGTAAAAAAAAATAAAATGAACAAATAATGAATTTGGTATTGATTGGATTGGAAGATCATAATTTTTCCTTGAAAACTGTGTGCTAACATGGCACATAAAGAATAAAGAAGTCAGTTCTGTAAATATATTCAAGAGCCTCATACGTTTTGCCAGTTGTTCCTTTACTTCTTTGATTCTCAGATCAGTGCCTTGTGAAATGTCTATCATGTCATCATGATGACATGATAGACGTGTCTGATCTTCTCTTCTTCCAATTTTAACTGATCTTAATTCAGACAGACTCTCATTTATCAACAGTTTGACCTGTGATAACGAGTTCTCCTCATCATTTTCTTCTCTTTCCTTAAGTTCTGCATTGTCTGCAAGATTTTTCACCTTAATTTATGAACATTTTATTTAAATAAAACTGCTGCTGCTGCTAAGTCGCTTCAGTCGTGTCCCACTCTGTGCGACCCCATAGACGGCAGCCCACCAGGCTCCCCCGTCCCTGGGATTCTCCAGGCAAGAATACTGGAGTGGGTTGCCATTTCCTTCTCCAATGCATGAAAGTGAAAAGTGAAACTGAAGTCGCTCAGTCATGTCCGACTCTTAGCGACCCCATGGACTGCGGCCCACCAGGCTCCTCCGTCCATGGGATTTTCCAGGCAAGAGTACTTGAGTGGAGTGCCATTGCCTTCTCCAAATAAAACTGATGAACTCTTAAATCATCAACAGGCAACTACCAAAGATATTTATGCCATGGACAGAGATAAACACTCAAGTTTGGTTGGGAGGAATCCTCACTGGAGACTAATTGGGAGCTGTCAGTCTATTAGTTAATGAAGTGTTTGCTTTTTTGTACAATCTTTTAATTACAAAGACTGGAACAGAATAACAAGGACATCTGATGTTTAGGAGGACAATTTCCAATGATTTTAAATTTCCCAGATTTTCTCAAATGAAGGCACTGCTGAAAATCTTTTTCATTTTCCCAAACATTTTCTTACAGATGAGTGAATTATCTAATGAAGCAATGCAGATACAATTGACTGTTTCAAAAACCTATCCTTCTGGGAAATTATCCACTATTTTTAAGACTGCAGAAGTCTTTCTGTTTCCAAAATATCTCACCGTTATTAGTCCTTTTTTAATGCACAGGTATTCATTTGAATTGAATGAATGAAAAGCACCAAAAGGTGTTCCAGGATAAATGTCAGTCTGCTTCTTTACCCTTTCTGTAAGACCACCGTGTTGATCAAAGTCTAAAAGCAACAAGTAGACCAACAGGATTAAAACCATGTGGTGGGTCTTTAGACAGTGTCTGTGGTGACCGGGATCTTGGTGAAACAGTTTCATGTCTAATCCTTCATAGTCACCAAGTGAGTAAGTGAGTGAAAGTCGCTCAGTTGTGTCTGACTCTTTGCAACCCCATGGACTCTATAGTCCATGGAATTCTCCAGGCCAGAATACTGGAGTGGGTAACCTTTCCCTTCTCCAGGGGATCTTCCCAACCCAGGGATCAAATCCAGGTCTCCTGCATTGCAGGCAGATTCTTTACCAGCTGAGCCACAAGGGAAGCCCATAGTCCCTGAATGCCCCTATAATAGGTCTCTTTATACTTCTGAGGAGGGGGGAAAAAAAAAAACAAAAAACAAGTCCTACCACATAAAGAAGCCCTTGTTTGTTACTTGCTCAGTCATGTCTGACTCTGCAACCCGATGAACTGAGCCGGGCAGGCTCTTCTGTCCATGGGGTTTTCCAGGCGTGAATACTGGAATGGGTTACCATTTCCTCCTCCAGGGGATCTTCCCAACTCAGGGATTGAACGTGGGTCTCCTGTGTTGGCAGGCGGATTCTTTACCAGGGATTCTTAGGCAGATTCTGAGCCACCAGGGAAGCCCGATTTATGAAGAGTTAAGGTCAAATGTAAGACATAAACCTTTAAAAACAAAATACATTTACTCATGTATTTATTCAGTACAAATATTGACCCCTTGCTGTTGTTGTTGTTGTTTATCCACTAAGTCACGTCTGAATTTTTTGCAACCCTGTGGACTGTAGCCCACCAGGCTCCTCTGTCCATGGGATTTCCCAGGCAAGAATACTGGAGTGGATTGCCATTTCTTTCTCCAGGAGATCTTCCTGACCCAGGGATTGAATTCACATCTTCTGCATTGCAGGCAGGTTCTTTACCACTGAGCAACCAAGGAGGCCTTACTTTATGTCAAATAATGTCATCTAGATATGCACTAAGGAACACAATTAGATGTAGCTCCATTGTCATGGAAGTTCAGCACCAATGGGACAGAAAGACTTTAGTCAGAGGCAGTTTGCAAAATTAGATGTCATGAGGATTTGTGCTTCTAGAGGACATATATCCTGAATCCTTTTTTTTTTTTTCTATTGACTCATTGATGGGTGAAATCCCTGTGACACATGACAATTTAACTGCCAACTATCTGAAGCAAAAATAGCATTGTTTCTGGATTGGACCTACAGTGAAGTTTTCCCCAGACTCCCTTTACTAACTCAGATGCCTCTAAGTATGACCTCACCAAGCATTTGTTCTTGTTCATAATATTATTCACTTGATGCCTGCCTTCTCCACTCACTTCAAGTTAGTTAAAACCAGATACTATGTTTAATTTCAGTCATTATTGTGTTGGCAGTGCCTTATATGGAGAAGGCAACGGCAACCCACTCCAGTACTCTTGCCTGGCAAATCCCATGGACGGAGGAGCCTGGTAGGCTGCAGTCCATGGGGTCACTAAGAGTCGGGCACGACTGAGCGATTTCACTTTCACTTTTCACTTTCATGCATTGGAGAAGGAAATGGCAGCCTACTCCAGTATTCTTGCCTGGAGAATCCCAGGGACAGAGGAGCTTAGTGGGTTGCCATCTATGGGGTCGCACAGAGTCGGACACGACTGAAGCGACTTAGCAGCAGCAGCAGCAGTGCCTTATATAGTATTTGGCACCATGTCAGTTCTGATAAATTATTTAGATGAACTAATTAAACACACATGTTTCCTGATCATTTTTGAGCCGAGAATTTGTTGTTCAGGCACAAAACTGTATCTGACTCTTTGTGACCCCCTAGGGTGCAGCATGCCAGGCTCCTCTGTCCTCCGCTGTCTCCCAAAGTTTGCTCAAATTCATGTCCATTGAGTCAGTAATGATATCTAACTATCTCATTCTCTGCTTCCCCTTCTCCTTTTGCTTTCAGTCTTTCTCAGCATCAGGATTTTCCAGTGAGTTGGCTCTTCACATCAGGTGGCCAAAGTACTGGAACTTTAGCTTCCACAACAGTCCTTCCAATACATATTCAGGATTGATTTCCTTTAGGATTGACTGGCTTGATCTCCTTGCAAGTCAAGGGACTCTTAAGAGTCTTCTCCAAAACCACATTTCAAAAGCATCAATTTTTCAATGCTCAGCCTTCTTCATGGTCCAGTTCTCCCATCCATACATGACTACTGGAAAAACCATAGCTTTGACTCTATGGACTTCTGTTGGCAAAGTGACGTCTCTGCTTTTTAATATGCTGTCTAGGTTTGTCATAGCTTTCCTTCCAAGGAGCATGTGTCTTTTAATTTCATGGCTGCAGTTACCATCTGCAGTGATTTTGGAGCTCAAGAAAATAAAATCTGTCACTGCTTCCACTTTTTCCCCTTTGTATATTCTAACGTATGAGAGATCACGAAAGTCTGTATAAGGAAAGAGACACTGAGTCTGGGACACTAGATGTAAACATTACCTTACAAATATGCAAAGGTTTAGAATATCTTGAAAGAATATACTTTAAAAGCATTCTTTGCTCTATCACAGTGTCATTAATTAGTAAACAAAAGTTTACCACTAGCAAAATAAATACAAGCACATCTCATAGATATTACAGGCCAAGTTCCAAACTGCCACAATAAAGTGATTATCACAGTAAAGCAAGTCACACAATTTTTTTTTTTTTGTTCTCCAATGCATATAAAAGTTCTGTTTACCCTGTAATCTATTAAATGTATAGTAGCTTTATGTGTTTTCAACTTAAGGTAATTATATTGCTTTTTAAACATAAAGCTACTGCACATTTAATAGAATCACCAAAATGTGACAGAGACAAGCAGTGAGCACTGTTAGAAAAATGACGCCAATAGATTTGCAGGACACAGGGTTGTCACAAAACTTCAATTTATTAAAAAAAAAAAAACAGTATCTGCAAAGTGCAATATAACATGAGGCATGCCTGTATAGTACAGTATTTCAATTCAGAAAGTTCACATAGATTCAGACTATCCAGATATAAAGACATTCCAGATATAAAGACTATCTGGATTTCATGATCATGAAGAAGACTAACATGATTATTGCAATATGCCACTTCCCTACTTCCAAGCCCACAAATTCCACTGACAATATCAAATCTCAAATCATTCAAAACATCACACAAAGCTAAATTTCCTCCTCTCCAATCAATACTTTTACTTATTTCTGTCATCCCCAAAATGATAGTTTTACATAAAGACCTTATCTTTCAGCTGAGGGTAGTGAATGCCAAATTCCCTTTGCTCCCTTTCGCAATGAACAAGACTCACATGATTCCAGGAGAGATTCCTGGAAAGAGGGCAGGAGGAGAAAGGGGTGACAGAGGATGAGATGGTCGAATTACATCACCAACTCAGTGGACATGAATTTGAGCAAGCTCTGGGAGATAGTGAAGGACAGGGAAGCCTGTCCTGCTGTCCATGGGGTGACGAAGAGTCGGACATGACTGAGCCACTATTAACAACAAGAACAACACATGGCTTCAGGCTCCTAGCACCAGACCACATTCCCAGCACCCATCTGGAGGGAGAATTTAAAGACACATTTATATGGAAATTACTTCCTCAGATATAGTGAGGGTGGTGTAGAAGTGAAGGGCATGGTATCCTGTGATGAGAAATAAGGATGGAGAAGAAGCCAAGGTCTCCACGATGGAAGCTGCAGTCCATTGACCAAGATGAACTTAACACTTTCCTCATCTTGACTACACTAGTAATTACCTTCTTGACTCTGGGAGCAGACTTCTCTTTTCTTAGAGCCTTTAAAAAAAAAAAAAAAAACACTTATAAATTCTTTCTCTGCCTCTCTGGAATGAAAATATTTTCGAAAGCCTCTTGCCACTTTTACAAACTAGGAATATCTTTCTTAAGAACCTAGAAGTCATCTATTTGAAATGTAAGCATCATGGGAGATAGTGTGTCTATCTTCGAGCTTCTGTGTGAGAGGGGAGCCAGGATTATGTGAGCATCTTGCTCCAAATTATAAAACTATCCCGTGTCATGAAGATATGAGAGTTTATTTTTCCTTTGGGTAAGGTCAATTAACAAATTCAGATGGCCTGTGCTCCCCCACCAACCATCAGCATCTCTGCTCTTAAACAATCTTCACCCTTTGTTTCAATGGAACTGAGTTTGGACTGCATTCTGGTCTCTGTCCCCTATTGCAATAACTTTGAATAAAGTTTGTCTTACCTGTTTAACTTTGTCTGGTAGAAATTAGCTTTGAGATTATGTTTAAGTTAGTAAGATATCTAAGTTAGTAGGATAGTGGTGGAGAACTCAGACTTGGAAGTCCTACAACCTGAACTAGAATTCTGTCTCTACTACTGCTCATTTATAAATACTTTATCCCTCAGTCTGAATTTCCTCATCTATGACACATAAACAGGAATTGAATTCTTTCAGAGGTAATATTATAATAATGGAAAGAACGGGATAGAATGAAAGATGTATTTGCTTTGAAAGACATTTAGAGAATAAAATTGGAAAGATTTGGTAATTGATTAGATATTATAGATGAGATGAAAGGAATTCAAAGATAAATTCCAAGTTGTTTTAGTTTGGGAATTTTGAGTTGTTTATGATAGCAAAAGTGGAACTGAAAATTCATGAGGAAAAGCAGGTCAGGTAGAAGTAAGTGGATTTTAACACAGGTGCAAGACATATAGATGAGGACATTCAGCAAGCTGTTGAGTTTTCATATCTAAAACTCAAGGGAGAAGTTTGGAGTAAAAGGATCAATCTAGACAAATATATCAGAGGTATGAGATCTCTTGGGTAAATTGGTTAACTAAGAATAGCTCTCCTTAGCGACCTAAATGTCCATGAATAGAGGATGGATAGCAAAGAGGTGGTACATGTATACAATGGAATATTACTAAGCCATAAAAAGGAATGAAATAATGCCATTTGCAGTAGCATGGATGAACCTAGAGATTGTCATACTGAGTGAAGTAAGTCAAAGAAAAATACATGATATTGCTTATATGAGAAATCTAATAAAAGTGCAGAAATGAACTTATCAACAAAACAGAGTTACAGGTGTAAAAATAAAAACAAAAAAGCAGAAAAATTATGGTTACCTGGGAACAAGGAAGGGAGTGACTATAGCCTACAAGGCTTCTCCATCCATGGAATTTTCCAGGCAAGCGTACTGGAGTGGGTTTCCATTTCCTTCTCCAGGGGATCTTCCTGACCCAGGGATTGAACCTGGGTCTCCCACGTTGCAGGCAGATGCTTTACTGGCTGAACCACCAGAGAAGCCAAGGAAGGCAGATCAGATCAGATCAGTCCCTCAGTCGTGTCCGACTCTTTGCGACCCCATGAATCGCAGCACGCCAGGCCTCCCTGTCCATCACCAACTCCCGGAGTTCACTCAGACTCACGTCCATCGAGTCAGTGATGCCATCCAGCCATCTCATCCTCTGTTGTCCCCTTCTCCTCCTGCCCCCAATCCCTCCCAGCGTCAGAGTCTTTTCCAGTGAGTCAACTCTTCTCATGAGGTGGCCAAAGTACTGGAGTTTCAGCTTTAGCATCATTCCTTCCAAAGAAATCCCAGGGCTGATCTCCTTCAGAATGGACTGGTTGGATCTCCTTGCAGTCCAAGGGACTCTCAAGAGTCTTCTCCAACACCACAGTTCAAAAGCATCAATTCTTCGGCGCTCAGCCTTCTTCACAGTCCAACTCTCACATCCATACATGACCACAGGAAAAACCATAGCCTTGACTAGACGGACCTTTGTTGGCAAAGTAATGTCTCTGCTTTTGAATATGCTATCTAGGTTGGTCATAACTTTCCTTCCAAGGAGTAAGCATCTTTTAATTTCATGGCTGCAGTCACCATCAGTAGTGATTTTGGAGCCCAGAAAAATAAAGTCTGGGGAGATATAAATGCGGAGATTGTAATTGACATATGCACCCTACTATATGTACACATGTGTGCTCTGTCGCTTCTGACCTGTCTGACTCTGCAACCCCATGGACTGAAGCCTGCCAGGCTCTTCTGTATTCTTCTCCAGGCAAGAATACTGGAGGGGGTTGCCATGCCCTCCTCCAGGGGAATCTTCCTGACCCAGGGATTGAATCCATGTCTCCTGCGTCTCCTGCATTGGCAGCAGATTCTTTACCACTAGCACAACCTGGGAAGCCCATGGCTATCTATCTAAAATGTATATATATTTAATTTCCTGGTGGACCCCATGCTCACTCTATAGAAATGGCAATAGAATTCAAGTTCAGTCTCTTGGACTTGATTTTCATACTCCCTAGGACATACCTTAAGTTTGCCCCTGGTTTTTCACACACCTGGCTATTTTAACCACCTCCTGCACTGGATGTGGTTGGTCTCTTGGCCTTATTTTAAATGGTAAAATAATACAGTCTATGCTGGGAAAAAAAGAAGTAAAATACAATCACAATTATCTTACATGTGCCTGTTTTATTTTCACATAGCCCTCTGAGGTCTGAAAAAGAAGAAAGTAGGAGAAGAATGTAGTTAGTGGACCATTTGGACAGGAAATAGGAAGTTGCTTGGATGATCAACACTGAACATCAGCACTGATTAAATTCACTGGATAATTAATTGCTCGATTCTCCCTGTTGCTCTGCCTTTGTGCAGTCCTAGAAGAAGCAAATCTGTGAGTGTGTTGTCCATTCTACCATTTAATTCCTGACCTTTTGCAAGCACATCAGTCATAATTAACTTCAGTACACTTGGCATGTTGTTGTGCCCTTGGCATCTCCACAACAGTCTTGTGCATTTTGAAGCAGGCCAATAACGATGGCTTAATAAAAAGCAGCACTATTTAAAATTTGATTTCCTGTTTTCCTTGATAATTTTACTTTCCCTTCAAGAATCATAATTATTCTACCTAGACAAAACAACCACTACCCATCTGTGGCCATCTAAATAGGCTATGAAAATATTTCAGCCTCGGTGTTTATTTCCAAGTCTATCTAATGAAGCTGTCCTAGCAATTGTAGAACAAGCAGACTCACCCAAATTCCGGTGGTCTCTGCTGGCTATTCCTGTTCTTAGGTACTTATGCTGTTCTTGAGTTTTCTTCCACTGCTTCTCCACCCTAAATATTATCTCCTTATCCCTTGTATTGATAGAACTATGTAATAGAAGCACATGCAATGAAACAGATTAAAAAATCCTCTCAAAGCAAGTACCATAAAAAAAGAAATGTAAGAAGAGAATAACAGGTGTTCTGTTGCAAATTATGCAGTTGCTTTATTTTTTTCTCATTGAGTCCTGCTTTCTTTGAAACAATGAGTGGAGAACTCTGAAATATTCAGATGTATATTCAATTTTTAAGTTTGTTTGGCTGTTCTCTTTCCATGATTCTCAGTACACAACTCTTTGTGAACACTTAATTTACTTTTATTGCTGT